>NC_091710.1:36825621-38075621 GCF_041296265.1 Equus caballus | reverse complement strand
TAAAAGAACTGGAAGAAATCAATGGGAAATTATAACCTTGGGGTGGGAAAGGACTTTCTGTGATCCCAAATTCAGAAGTCATAAAAGAAAATAATAAATTCCATGACATTAAAAAAAAAACTCTATACAACAAAGCCCATTATAAGTAAAGACAAATAAACAAATTGGGGGAAAATATTTGAAACTCATAGCACAGACATAAGAATAATTTCTCTAGTATATAAAGAATTCCTACAAGTTGATAAAAGACTAGCAACCCAATAGCAAAATGGAGAATAGGATAGAATACACAGGTTACAAAAAGGAAAGAAAAACATCTCTAAATCACAGGAAAAGATGCTCAACTTCACTGTTAGTAAGGTAAACAAAACTAAAACTATATCAACATATCACTTTCTGCTTATAAAGTGGCAAAGATCCATTTTTTCCTATGTTGGCAAAGGGTATGGGAAAATAAACACTGCGTATGGGAGTAGGAATTGGTACAACCACTCTGTAGAGTAATTTTGCAGCATCTGTCAAGATTGCAAATGTGCATATCACTTGGAAAATGTATCCAAGTATCCTCATATTTGGGTAAAATTATCTTTAAGGTTATTCACCGCAGCACTGAGGGCAAAGAAGGGTAGGTCTTTTAGGAAAGATTGGAAACAATGAAAATATCCACCAATAGGAGTGTTGTTATATAAATTATGGTCCATCCATAAAACAAATACTTTGTGGCCATAAAGAAGAATGAAGAGGTACTTTAGTAACAACATGGAAAGCTCTCTGAACCATACCACTGAGTGAAAAAAAGAGGCAAGGGAGCAGTATGTCACCATTTGTGTAGAAAAGGAGGGAATAAAATACTGCATATACATATTTCCTTGTATATGCATAAAATATCTCAGGAATTCCATATATACGCACCCAAACGAACAACTTTGGTTACCAATGAGCAGAAAAACTACGTTGCAAGGGAAAAAGAAGTGGTAAGGAGACTTTTTCCCTCATACTCCTTTATACTTTTTGAATTTTGAGCCAAATGAATATACGACTGATTGAAAAAATTAAGTTAAAAAAGTTTTTTAATAAGCTTGTTTATGTCAAAGCATGGCCCATATTTATCTTAAAACTTTACTTTTACCTAAAAGTATATTAGTGACACATGTAAATATAACATAAGTTACTTAGGAACAATATGAGCAACATGAAAGAATATGTGTATTATCTTTGAATTAAAGTCTTAATAATTTTGAACCAATTTGCTTTATTTTGACCTAAGTGGCAGGTACAACCTATAAAATAATCTAAGAAATTAATCAGACTTGCTTTTTAATAATGTGTACTGTGTCACAGAACTTATTTGAAATGGGAGCAAGTAAACTTGTTGGCTTGTATTTTCAAGTAAAGTGAATGAGTTTATATCTAACCCTATCCTGACACAAAATAGGAAATACAGTTTTCAGATAAAGACTATCAGTGAGGCTCATGACTCCAGGACACAGACACAGGAGGGCAAAGATGAGGGCTGGGGCTGATGTACCTAATGAACTGCATAATCTAGCTAAGCAGATTTCCAGGCAGTGTGAAAGATGCCTCCTGACTTCTGAACAAGAAAAAGTTCCTGAAATTAAGTAGGACTGGGCAATAAAGACAACAAATATTCCGGGAAGAGGAAACAAAAAGACCAACAAGAAGCTGCATCATCAGGCAAGTTTCAGAATGCCAAAGATAAAAAAACAAGTTACAAAGGATCAAGGGGCCGGCCAGGTGGCGCAGCGGTTAAGTGCGCTTCAGCAGCCTGCGGTTTGCTGGTTCGGATCCTGGGTGCGGACATGGCACCACTTGGCACGCCATGCGGTGGTAGGTGTCCCACATAGAAAGTAGAGGAAGACGGGCACGGATGTTAGCTCAGGGCTAGTCTTCCTCAGAAAAAGAGGAGGATTGGTAGCAGTTAGCTCAGGGCTAATATTCCTCAAAAAAAAAAAAGAAAAATTAAACAGAAAAGAAGTTACAAAGGATCAAAAATCAAAATGACATTGGACATCTTAGCAACACAGAAGCCTATATCTAGACAATAGAGCAATACCTTCAAAATTCTGAGTGGAAAACCACTTCCACTTAGAATTTGAACTGTATCAACTATTAAGTGTGAGAGTATGTTAAGACATTTGCAGATTAAAAAAAAAAGTCTCAAAATTTATCTTCTAAGCATCTTGTGGCATACTATATTTCCCAAAAACGGTTGCAAAATATTTCTGGTCCCACACACTCTTCCAGAACCTTGTCACTCCACCATGAAAAGCCTATTTTCCTCCCCTTGAATCTGGTCAGGACTTTTCCATTGCCTTAACAAACTGTAGAAGTGACACTGATGAATTCAGCAGCTAAGTCACAGAAAGTGATATGACTTTCTCATAGCTCTTTCTCAGGATGTTCACCCTAGGAACCCAGCCATTTATGTTGTGAGGAAGCCCAAGCCACACAGAGAGGCCAAGTCCAGGGACTCTAGCAGACATCCCCAGGCAAGGCCTCTGAGGGGCAGCCCGAGAGCCTGCTGCTGCTGAGTACAGCAGACAAGAGCTCTTTGACAAACCCTGCTTGAATTGAAGATTAGTGAGCAAAATAAACGTGTTCACTGTTTTAAGCCATAACTGTGGGTAATTTATCATGAAGCCTTAGTAACCAGAATAGATTTTAGCACCTGCAAGTGGAATGCTGCTGTAACAAAAAACCCCTAAAAGGTGGGAGTGGCTTTGGGACTGAGGTGAAAGCTACATGTACCCTCAGGAGAGTGTAAAAGACTGAAGGGCATCAAAGAGACTGTTAGCAGAAGTCTGACAGGCCTTTGAGAAGGGGGTCAATGAGCACCAAAGGAAACTGAGGGAAATGTTATTGGAAGAGGAACTTTGCTATGTATGGCTGGAAAGTTTACCAACGGTGCCTGCAATAACGTGGGAAATAAAAAATGCATCTAGTGAGTTGGATGCTCTAGCTAAGGAGATTTCCAGGTGGTGTTAAAGGTGCCACCTGATTTCTAGTTGGCTATAGTAAAACGTGACCAAAGAGAGATAAACAAAGAACCACTAAATATAAAGAGACAAAAGTCTTGGGTTTGGGTCCTGGGTTTGAAAATAAAAATGTCTCTCATTCCAGGCTCTCTAAGATTGTCAAATTAAGAAAGAGTTTCAAAGAAAAGATGAAACCCAGGGTGGGCTAGAAGCTCCTTTGTCAACATCTCTAAAAGAACTGATGCAGTGCCTCAGAGAACTCTCCATGAGACTAAAGGCCTTCTAGGGCTTCTAAGAATCTTAAGGGATTTGTCTCTAAGCAGCCTCACAGGAAGCCTACCAGTTTATTTTGCAGACCTAGGGGTGTTGCTTTTGTGTAAAGAAATGGATTCATAAGAAAACTACAAATATTTTAAAATAATTGCATCATCTTAGTCTAAAAGGGACAGAGACAGTATCAAATGAAGAGAGGCCTGTGGACCCTTAAACTTCTGTAAGCAGGAAGCAGGCTGAAAAAAACTACTCACCTGCAAACATGAGCTAAATATCACGAAAAGAAAGAATGACTCAGAAGGCAAAACCAAGAACCCAGAATTACTCTGTGAAGAATCATTCCCACAAAGTACGACTGAGTTCTAATCAAAGAAATAGCAACATGTGCCCAGCTGGATTTCAGAACTGCCATGGATCGATGGCTCCTGTGTGCCTCCCATTTTCTCCCTTTTTGAGTGAAAGGGTCTAGAGTGGTTATCTTAGGCTTGTTCTACTGTTGTACAATGGGTGTGTGAGGGACAGCTACCCTGACTCTTTAATTCACTGGTCTTCAGATCAAAAGGAATTTTACTTGAGGAACACACCTGAGCAACCTCATCTGTACCTGAATCTGAGTTAGATGTATAACCCTGGACCCTGACCATGAGCCTCATTCTGTAATGTGACAAACTCTGGAAGTTCTCAGGGCAGGGGATGAGTGCATTTTTGCATACAGGAGAGACGTGAATTCTTGTGGCCAGAAGAACTGTGGCCGATTGTATTTCCCAAAATGGCCACAACCAGACTTCTAGTCCCACATGCTCTTCTTGAACTCCGCCACCCCAGCAAGAGACGTCTACTTCCCCTCCCCTTTGAACCTGGGTGGGACTTTGTGACTGACTTTACAAACAGCATGTGGCAGAAATGATGCTGAGTGACATGTACGGCTACATCATAAAGGCTATGCAGCTTCCACTTGGCCTGTTCTCTCCTAAGATGCTCGCCCTTAGAATCCAACTACCATGCTGGGAGGAAACCTAAGCCACATGGAGAGGCCACATAGAGATGTATTAGCTGGTAGCCTCTGCTAAGGGCTCAGCATTCAGCCAACATTAACTGCCAGACATGAGAATTAAGTGAGCCTTCAGATGACTTCAACCCCTAGACTTCAAGCCATGCCAGCTAATGCAAAAGGTGGAGCAAAACAACAGGCTATCTCCACTTGTCCCTAACCAAATTGCAGTCACAAGGAAAATAAATGTTGTCATTATTTTAGCAACAGTTTTAGGATAATCTGTTATTCATCCTTAGTAACTGGAACATACTTTTAGTCAGGATGCTATTGGGAGGCAGTAAAGCACGAAACTAGGAAACAGCTTGAGAAAGAGAAAAACAAGATGCAGAAAAAGGAGAATCCAATATAGGAACACAGCAAAGGGAAATCTCAGGATGACAGCTGTGCAGCAGTCGTAGAGATAAACTAATTAGGATGGAGGGGAAAACCGAAGCAATGTCGGCAACGACAAAAACCCAAACCTAGAGATTACGATGATGTGAAAAAACGATTTGAAAGGTAGTTTTCAAAGCTGCTGAAAGATGTGGAAAATTAAAAAGATCTAAGAAAACAAAACCCATCGAAGTAAGCAAAAAAGCAAAAAGTTATACCATAAAGGAAATGTAATCACAATAAAGTACTTGGCTCAGCAACAGGGAATTTTCAGAGAGTTAAAGTAACGAAAACACTGAACCTGAATTTAAGTAAAAATTAAGATATACTTTCACTGAAAGGATGAGGAGAAAGGAAGATTTGTGAAAGATTTACCTAAATTCCTCATCAATCATAATAGGAGGGCAACAGACAATATCTAAAATGAAAGAAGCAAGAGATAGCAGGATGTCTATATTATTCAGAAAGATGAAGGTAAATATTAGAGAACAAGCTAAAAGAAAACACAATTGCCTCTGAAGAGTACGAATGTATCAGTGTGAAGGTGGGGAGGTGGAAAGCAGAGGATTACCTTTTAACATCATTTGAATTTTTAAACTGTATTTTGATTACTTTGATAAAAATAAATGAAAATAAATACATACGAACATTTTTGTTATAAATATACTTACTATGGGAATGCTGTTGAAGTAGGAGCTAAAACTGGAGGATTCTTCCAAAACTCATCCAACAGACTCTGAATAATTTTTCCAAGATCTGAGTGCATTGTAAACTGAAAGTAATACAATAATAAGGATGATCAAAATCACTTTCAGAAAAACACTAAAGTCTCATTAGAATAATGTCACTCTAAAAGTTAATCTTAAATCCACTTTCACAAGTCAAGAATTAAATGAAGGGCTGGCCCGGTGGCACATCGGTTAAGTGCGCATGTTCTGCTTCTCGGCGGCCCGGGGTTCACCAGTTAGGATCCCGGGTGCGGACCTGGCACCGCTTGGCAAAAAGCCATGCTGTGGTAGGCGTCCCATGTATAAAATAGAGGAAGATGGGCATGGATGCTTGCTCAGGGCCAGTCTTCCTCAGCAAAAGGAGGAAGATTGGTAGTAGTTAGCTCAGGGCTAATCTTCCTCAAAAAAAAAAAAAAAAAAAAGAATTAAATGAAAACCAAAGGATATTGTGTCAAATGAACACATTAGTAATCCACAACTTACAATATTTTCTTATACAATCAATACCATAAATCATGTTAAAGGTCAGTTTAATCAATAATGAAGCTGAAATATTTCCACACTTCACTATTTACAATAATTTGAAGGTTCAAAGGTAAATACTGAGAGTACATTTAAGTTACAATCCTTCACATTAATCAATCATATACACATCCTAGAACTTCAAGACATATTTGAATTTTATCCCCCCTAACAACTATGAAAGATCTACTCTGAATCAAAGTATGAAAGATCTACTCTGAATCAAAGTTCTAACATCAACAGGTCCTCGCCACTGAAAAACAAGTTTCAAATCAGTATTATTTATTATATATAGTGAAAAATCTTTTTGAAAATTACTAATTCCAAAATGAGATTTTAAATGCATTTTAGATTTCTAAAATATTTAGTAGAAAAGTAATACACCTGTTATATTACTCTGGAATAAATTATACCATATACATACATTGTTTACTAATGGAGAGGTAACATATACTCCATGTTTATCCATTAAGTGATGTCGTATTGGTGGATAAACACTGATCACTGGTTTTTCCTGAGGAAATTGTGGAGGGAGCAATCTGGTAAAGGCAGAACAAATGAAAAACAAAGACAACAAATGTTACATTACATTGTCATAATCCTAAAACAAAGTTAGTTAGCAAATTAAATTTTCATACTTTCATTTGGATTAATTATTCAGTAAAAAGTACTCTTATGGTTTTTGAGTTGATTGAAAATATACAAAAGGATACACTTTAGCAAAAAGATTATAAAGTAATTCAATGCAGTAAAATCTTCTTAATGTGGAATATGGATACCCTGAATTACAGAATATTCTTCACATCATGACAATTAATTACTTTCAAATACAATATATCAAGCTATACAAAATCTCAGCTAAAAATCAGATCAGGCATTTGTATTAGGTGAACCATATTTACCCAGTCCGGCTATTGGACCACAGGTTTTGGCTATATAATTTTCTTGTGGTTTTCTGATTTTTGAAATGCTAAGAATTATTTCACTATCTATTGAATTTTTAAATAGTAAGTGAACAAAACAGAAAGTTCTAGGATTGAAACATTGTAGTTGGCATTATGCCTTCGTTCTATATGGCTCTCTTCTAAATGTCCCAATTAATACATCTCTCCCAACTTTGAGGTCAACCACATAGTTTCAAGTAAAGAAGAGAAAATTCTCAATACAAAAAAAAGTGAAAATCGTAACTTTTGAACTACTACAAATTTAAAATTAGGGAGTGAAGTCTTAAAAAATGGGATTTTACTGGATATAAAAGCCTGTTTTCTAAATATTCTCTAAAACTCAGATGAGTATGTCCCTTTACATTGTCTCTCTGTTCCCCTGTTGGCTCAGAAAACTACTTGTTGGTAGCACTGTCAGGAAGAAAACTGGGTTCTTGTTGGCTTCTCCTACTTAGCTCTACCTAGGGTATTTGAAGAGAAATAAAACTAATTTATTTATAGAGTTGAAGATGTTAAAATAGTTTGATAAAAAAGGTAATGAATGGCCTTTGGAGTCCAACCAATCTGGCTTTGTATCCCGACTAAACTATTCACCACCTATGTGTCTGTAATTTGCCCCAATTTACAGAGCTGCTGTAAGGATTCAAAAAGCTCCTTTATATCAAGGTAACGTAGCACAATGCTTGGCATTCTTATATATTCATGCTTTAATTCACTCATTCTACTAGGATTTAATAAGGCCTTCTAAGTGCAGGCACCATGCTAGGCGATGAGGATATGAAGATGAATAAGCCACGGTAACTATCTTCAGTGAGGTGCCTTTTAACCTCACCCAAACACTCACTCTAGCAGCCAGCTACCTAATGCAACCTGAGGTAATAACTGAATTCTTTCATACTAAAGACTAATAATTGCACTTAGGATCAAATGGGTACTTCAGCAATCACTGTGTCCAACCTTTCCTCTTTATAACTTAATAAACTCATGATTATATTTTTAACTTTTAATTTTTTTCCTTTAAAAATAATCAGCAGATCAAATTCAGCCTTGAACTCTCTGGTTGATATATCTGTTGGTGAAAACTAGAATATTTTCACTTGTTTCTGATGTAAAGGTGAATATATCTCTAATGGTTTTCCATACATGATACCTTTGATTGGCATTATCATTCTTACCCTTTCAGCCTACCTCCAGCTAAGACTTTAGCGCAAATCAATAAAAACGATAACAGTACTAGAATTATTACATCTTTCTATTGCATGTCCTCTTTTATAATTTCTTTCTTACAGGAATATAAATTACAACGATGTCTTTGAAAATTTTTTATTTCATGAAATTGTGTAATTTGATAAATTGTAGTTATTAGAAAAGGAATATCTGAAATAAGTTCACTTTGAAAAGATTACCTCTAATAACAACTAAGAAACAAAATAATAAGATTTTTTTAAGTCCTATTACATGAAAAAACAGGATATAAATCTACTCACATATTAATGTTAATTGTCAGGTTGTTTATGGTGAATGGCAACCTGTATTCCACATCTTTCTGTATTTCTGCTATACTGTAAAAGAAAATTGAGAAAAAAATTTATGCGAAGTCATAAAACCATTAATGTTAAAAACAGATGTTAAATGTTTTTACAGTCTACTAAAACTACTTTCGGTCACAGAATCTAGATAGCCAATATAACTTGTATCGAGGGAAAAATGATCAGGGAAAGGTTTATCAAGTAAGTGGGCAATAATATTCCGAGATATACAAGTGTTTGTGTTGGAAGTGGGTAGATGTTGAGACAAAGAAAAACTCTTGTATTAATGCTAGATTGATTTACGACCACTTTATCTAATTCATCATTAATAGAAGCAATTGTGAGCCCTCTGGTTATTACAGGTGAGCAAGATATCTGGGTTCTGATTACAACTCTGCCACTACCCAGCTGTACAGACAGCTAGGGAAGTCTGGATCTTAACAGCTTAAATTTAGAAGTCTGGATGAGATGTCTCCTACAGTCTTAAACAGACACTGCTGGCTGCTTTCCAAAAACATATTCCCTTTCTTCCTAAGTAAGAGAAGCCTGATTTTATTCTGAGTAACAACGTTCTAGCCTTTCTTGCAGCTAATTATTGCTATAGACTTAAGTTCTAGCCAATTAGAATAGGAAAGTTGTGGGGTGGAATTTCCAGGAAAGCATGTTAAAGGGGAACATTTGCCCTTGAGTCTATTTGCCTTTCCTGCCTGGACTTTATGGCTAGACTTCTAACAGCAATATAGGACCCTGAGCATGGAAGCTATGCAGTAGGTAGAGCTAAGCAGATAGAAAGAAGTAGCTTGGGTCCTTGATGACTACAAAACTGTCACACTGAATTTCTTTTACATGAGATAAAAAGAAACTTTTATTTTGTTTAAGCCACTATTTGGGAAGTCTTTGTTACTAGCAGTTGAATATACTTGCCAACTAATATAAGTCCTTTATACTTCAATATTCTACATTCAGAATTATATTTTATTTTATTTTAGAGGAAGATTAGCCCTGAGCTAACATCCACTGCCAATCCTCCTCTTTTTGCTGAGGAAGATTGGCCCTGAGCTAAAATCCGTGCTCATCTTCCTCTACTTTTTTTTGTATGTGGGACACCTGCCACAGCATGGCTTGATAAGCAGCATGTAGGTCTGCGCCCAGGATCTGAACTGTCAAACCCTGGCCACCAAAGCAGAGTATGTGAACTTAACCCCTATGCCACTGGGCCAACCCTGATAATTTTATTTTATTGTTAATTGCAGGTATACATTGTTACAAATATAACCTACCAACCAAATCTTTTGGAGGCTCACTTGGAATTCTAACAGTCATATTTCCAAAGGGAAAAATGTTAAGTAGTATTAAGACTGAAAGGAAGCTTAATATTCAAATAGATGTGAAACTTTTTCTAGTATGAATACTCTGAAAGATCTAGTATTTACATAATGATTTACTTTTGTTGTTTTGGTTGCTTCAACTAATAGCTTTAGAAAACTTATTTTTCTCATTTTTTGGACTATTACATTTTTTGGCCTTTGATAAAAACTTAGCCTCTGGAATATGTACATTTTAGGTAGCTTGAAAGGTAAAAAATGTTGGGATAGCGTTATAGAGAAATTGTAGATGTTGATAAGTTTCCTCCTCTGACAACCCACGGAATGGGGCTGATTGAGGAGAGGAAACAGCTGAGAAGAGACTCAAGCAGATATTCAATATTAGGACTTACACGTTTTTATAAAGTTTCTCTTTGGGGATCAGGTCTGGACTAGGATACTGACAGCCTCCTTGGTTGCATGAACACCACGTAATCAATAAAATGGCTTAAGTTTTTTATTCCTCTATGTTATCTTAGGACCCTAAGGTGTCATTGCTTCAAGAGAATACTGGTCACAAAAGCATCCACCAATTCAAAGCCAAGTAGATTATCTCAGTGATTAAGGGCACGACCTCTTAAATTAGGCTTCCTGGGTTCAAATCCTCCCTCTACCATTTACTTGTGTGATCACGGCCAAGATACTTAACCTGTCTAAGCCTTCCCTCTCAAATGGGGCATGGAGATGTTCAAAGTATCTATCTACCTAAAAGAGATGTTAGATTAAATGAGATAATGCATGTAAAGCCTTCCACATAATACCATAATAATTGTTCAGTGTATGCCACCTATTATTGAATAAGCATTTAGAACATGCAACCAAGTTGAGGCCTATTAAAATCTGTAGTAATAAGGTTTTAATTCAGTTTTTCAGACATTGTTTGTATTTTTATGGAAGACTTCTATGGAAAATAAAGTGAATTTGATTAAAATAATTTTTACTTAAATCATTGGCTAGAAGTGTTCAATTCATTGTCCTCACAATTATATTCTTGACATTTATTAAAATTTTTGACAAGTTTCCGTCACAAACGAGGTATCGAAGATAAATGAAGTTAATACTCATAATATTAATGACAGCTGAACCATCAGTAACAAATTCCAAAACAACAGGTTAATCATGGCAATTGATGGGGTTCAGGACATACTACCCCAAAATATGGTACCTTGGCTATTTTAAGGTGAAGGAGTTGGATAAAACAGCAGAAAATGGAAGGTTACTCTGAGCTCCTCTAGCACCTCACACTTCTTCCCTGAAACAGGTCATAACACCTCGTGTGAGGGGCCCTCTCCCTATACCAAGAGGAAAGGAACATCCTTATCTCTGAAGACAAGGGACACTAAGAAGAATCCCAACAAACAGGTCTTGCTAAGTCCCCTACCTCTTTACTACAATTACCTCAAACTCTTTAACCCATCATTACTCCTCCACTCTTCATCAAACCCAGCACAAAATCTCAGGTCTAACTGTTTCTTTGGGTCTTCACTTCCTCATAAAGTCTCCTGTGTCATTTAAACTTATATTAAATAAACTTGTATACTTTTCTCCTGTTAATCTCTCTTTGTAAGTTTAACTTTCAGACCCAGCCAGGGACCTTAAGAGGATGGAGAAAAACTTTTCCTTCCCTATACTAGCTGCATTAGACAAAATGACAGATATTTGTTTTACTTAACTAAAATAAAAATCATCCCTGAATATTCATCCCAAATGCGATTTTGAATTTTTTGTTATTTTAAATGACTTTAAAAAACTTATCCTAAAAATAATTCATTCTCCCTGAAAAAAAGAATAAGCAAAGAGAATATAAAAATCACTCAGGATCTCATTTTCCCAAGATAACCACTGCTAACATATTGGCGTATAACCATGTTATCTTTCCACATTCATAGCCTTATCTAAAGTGAAAATACAATTATACTGCAATTTTGTAATGGTGTTTTCCCACGCAATAATTTATTGTGATGATCTAAGTCAGTAAATGTTATTTTACAACGTCTTTTTTTAATGCTGCATAATGTTCTCGTATATTGTTTAACATATTCTCTACTAGTAGATATTTAGGTTATTTCCAATTTTCACTATGATAAGCATTCTTAGAGCCATACCTTTATGCTGACAGGTGGTACTACTCTGAATGTAAACACACAGACATATTTTAAAGTAGTAGTGTAATCACGCCACAAGAGAAAATTTAAATAACCTTCTACGAATAATTTTATTTTCTAGGTTCTATGAGATAAGTGAATTACTAGGGTTTTACCTCCATGGCTCTGAATCTGCTTAAGACTAAAGAAAGCTGAAACAACAGATAAATTTGTTAGGCAGAATGTGTGATTAATTGGCATCCTCATTTCTTTGACAGTCCCTCCAACTATAAACAAACAGACCTTGAAATGCAATAGAGGCACGAGTTATGGTTAAAAGATTCCTTTTGTAGAACAAAGAGTTATTTATCTCCTACTTTATATCTTGTGTAAACTTGGATCTCATAAAACTTGGTTCCAGTGAACAGCTACTGTATATCCAGCATCTTGCAAG
This sequence comes from Equus caballus, assembly GCF_041296265.1. Classification (NCBI taxonomy): domain Eukaryota; kingdom Metazoa; phylum Chordata; class Mammalia; order Perissodactyla; family Equidae; genus Equus; species Equus caballus. Next base: position 38,063,301 of record NC_091710.1, on the reverse strand, counting down.
GAAAGGAGATATACAGATGAATACAGTGTGGTCTTTGCCCTGAGGAGGCACACAGGAGGAAGAGGAAGTCAAGTGACTACAAAAGAGCAATTCAAGATACTGATAGCATGCATTTCTCACAGCGTAGGGTAATTCAAGGAATGTTTATAGGTGAATCTTGCAAATAAAGGATTCAGATGCCTAAAGATGGTATATGAAGAATAGATAACTTCCCTTTTCCATCTAAATCTCCAGGAAATATCAAAACAGACTTGTAAAAAGCAAATCTGTAGCAGCGCTGGAAAGTAAATAGTACCACAAGCTGACAAAAATTTTGAAGAATCCCTGAAAGATAAAAAAGATAGGATTAGATTTAAGGAAAAGGGTGAAAATAAGGAAAAAGAAAGTAAATACAGGAACTAATGACAACTCAAAACCTAAGAGCAATGCGAAGTAGGAGCAGTCTGAAGGTCCTCCAAACCCTTGAACCAAATCACTACAAACCAAATCTGGAGGGCTGGGCAGGAGCATTTCTCCAAGTAATGAATGGGCAGACACATGGAACAGCGTGCAGGCTAGAGTCCTCTCCTCTTTTCAGCAAAGGGCAGTAATAGCTGCCCCTGGAATATCACAGGGAGGTAGCCTCTAAGGCAGCAGTGCCTTAGGAAGCTACTGACCCCCAGGAAGCCTTGATTCCCCAAAGACAACTAGCAGCTTGCCCCACACTGGAGCAAGTCATTCTTTTCCATTCATCACCCAAGGCAGGCTATGATAAAGAGTTAAGTATCCACAAACAAGTCAACAAGGAACCTCAAATGCAGAAATGAATACATCACAAAGGTGTGAATAAAACAAAACAATGCTAGGCATGTACCAAACTCAACAAGCCCAAAACACAAAACTCAAGGAAACAGAGTTAACTGAGCAAAGAGAAGACTATAAGTTTTTATAATTAATATCCTCAGAGGAACAAAAGAAAATAGCACTTGCATTCACACACACACAACAGTTGAAATGAAAATGAAAAATTAAGAAACTGGAAATTTAAAATAAACAGCTCAGATATATGGTTCAGTGCTCTGTTTGGAAAATGCTTCATAGTATATCCTTCTCTTGGAGAATACTGATACACTTTAGCATATTAAAGGCTTTGAGAAATTCTCAAGAGCTTGATTTTGTTTTGTTTTCTAAATCTGTTTGACATGGGCCACTTATTTTACAGTATTTTTGAACAGTGTTCTATAGAACACAAAGGACAATGACAGAGATGTGCAAAGCGATATGGGAACATAGAAGAAAGCATCCAACCTAAATAGGGGTAGGGGTGGTAGGGTCTTCTGGGAAAAAAAATAATATCTGAGCTACATTTTAAAGTCAAGAGTTAACACCCTGGAAAGAGACTCAGGGAAATGAAGAGGACATTCTAGACAGAGGAAACACCATTAGAAAAGCTTCAGATATGAAATAACACCAAGTTTCTAAAAGTCTCCATATCCTTTGCCATTAAAGAAACTACATTCTCTCTGTTGACACCTTTCCACGAGTCACATCACCATCTTCTGTGACAACCAGGCATTAAACGAACAAGTCTGGACTTTTCTGGGGAAGAGTTAGGAAAACACTGAAAGGAACAACATGGTCAAATTTGAATTTTAGAAAGATTACTGTGCAGCCATGTGAAAGAAAAATATTAAGGGAACAAGATTGAAGGCAGAGAGAATAGTTAGAACCCAGTGGTAGCAGGGATGGAAGACTGAGTAAAAACAGAATGACTGGGTTTTTTGGCTTAGATAAGCAAACAGTAGAGACAGCTTGGAAGGAGTTCAGGGGTAGGAGAGGAGGGGTAGATGTGTCTGGATTCAACTAGCAATGGAGAAGTGACTGCATGAGTGATAATTTTTTCTTTTAAAGCAGGTACAGACTGATGAGGACCACTAAGGGGAAAATTAACTAGAGACAGCACTTAAGCTATTATGGTCTATTTAGAAAATTTTTTCTTAAATGATAACATACTTCACTGTGTCATATACTGTGCAATTCTAACTTTTAATCACTGGTTATAAATAGACTATATGACTTAATATATCAAACTAAAATTCACTTAATTATGGGACTGTTTGATACACATAATTTTAAAGTTCACTATAAGAGCTCAACCAAAATGCTGACATTTTGTAGATTTATTTAGCTTCAAAAGACATAGCAGATTCCTGTAGGACTTTTTATTGCAATAATTTAAGGTGATTTCCTTCCACAAGGAAGTTTTAATCTCAAACATCTATAAGAGTTAGATAATCTAGGTGAATGGAGGCAGTTGCTTGTGGTACAACAGGGAGTGATCATAAACTGGTAAAATGCAGAAGGGGCAGCCCAGCAAAGGGGGTAGCTGTTCTTCAGCTCAAAGCAAATGTTGCTATGTAGGAACTATTGTCAGATTTTTCCAGGTCCTTCTTTTTTAAAAGAAAAGTTGGAGACATTTTTCTTCCAAGATGGCGCCGTGAGTAGTCCTCTTTGTCTCTCGCCCTTCGAGTCTACAATTATTTGGACACTTATCGCTTGACAAAGGATATCCAGACAGCATCTCAGGACGTCTGAGACACCCACGCGACTATACATCGGAAGGCGGACGGACTTTCCTCCGGGAGGATGTGGAAATAGGTGAAAACTCTCCGACCCCGACGGGCAGCCTAGTACCCGCAAGCGGCTTTCTTCCAACGGACGCCCCCAGAGGATCCACACACATCTAGGGCAGGAGCGAGAACACAACAGAGGAGCGACGGTGGAAACAGGTGACCAGAACCCTACTTAAACCCCCCGCAATTACTCCTAAACGCAGAGGGAAACTTTGGAGTTGCACACCTGAGCCCGCGGGGAGAGTCTCTCCCCGCCATTGGCGGGGAGACCCGGCCTGGTGCTCGGGGCGCCCGGAGGGTCCCAGAGAGAGACACGGTGGGCACGGAGGTCTCCCAGCTGCCGCTGCCCGCCCCGTGGGACTAGGGATTGCCGGAGATCTCGGAGAGGACCGGGGCGGGGGATCTTTCAAAGGCGGGTCCGGCGACCCGGTGGGGAAGCGCCGGAGCTCCGCCAGGCAGCAGACAAAACTCTCTGTCTGCCGGTAGCAGAGGGGCCACGCTGAGCATTCAGAGCTCCCGGCAGAGGCCCGGACAGAAGCCCAGAGGGCGGGGCGACCCCCAGCTGCCGTTGCCCGCCCCGTGGGACTAGGGATTGCCGGAGATCTCGGAGAGGACCGGGGCGGGGGAATTTTCAAAGGCCGGATCGGCGACCCGGAGGGGAAGTGCCGGAGCTCCCCCAGGCAGCAGACAAAACTCTCTGTCTGCCGGTAGCAGAGGGGCCACGCTGAGCACTCAGGGCTCCCGGACAGAAGCCCAGAGGGCGGGGCGACCCCCAGCTGCCGTTGCCCGCCCCGTGGGACTAGGGATTGCCGGAGATCTCGGAGAGGACCGGGGCGGGGGAACTTTCAAAGGCGGGTCCGGCGATCCGGTGGAGAAGCGCCGGAGCTCCGCCCGGGCAGCAGACAAAACTCTCTGTCTGCCGGTAGCAGAGGGGCCACGCTGAGCATTCAGAGCTCCCGGCAGAGGCCCGGACAGAAGCCCAGAGGGCGGGGCGACCCCCAGCTGCCGTTGCCCGCCCCGTGGGACTAGGGATTGCCGGAGATCTCGGAGAGGACCGGGGCGGGGGAACTTTCAAAGGCGGGTCCGGCGATCCGGTGGAGAAGCGCCGGAGCTCCGCCCGGGCAGCAGACAAAACTCTCTGTCTGCCGGTAGCAGAGGGGCCACGCTGAGCATTCAGAGCTCCCCGGCAGAGGCCCGGAGAGAAGCCCAGAGGGCGGGGCGACCCCCAGCTGCCGTTGCCCGCCCCGTGGGACTAGGGATTGCCGGAGATCTCGGAGAGGACCGGGGCGGGGGAACTTTCAAAGGCGGGTCCGGCGATCCGGTGGAGAAGCGCCGGAGCTCCGCCCGGGCAGCAGACAAAACTCTCTGTCTGCCGGTAGCAGAGGGGCCACGCTGAGCATTCAGAGCTCCCGGCAGAGGCCCGGAGAGAAGCCCAGAGGGCGGGGCGACCCCCAGCTGCCGTTGCCCACCAGGTGAGGCTAGGGATTGCCGGAGATCTCGGAGAGGACTGGGGCTGGAGAGAGTTCCAGAGACCCAGCTTAGTAGCCTAGGGGGAAACCCTACAGGCTCACAGAAGCCTTAGGGAAAGCCTCTGCACAGCACCAGTAGAAGGCACCCAGCCGCCAGCCACAAGGCTGGAAGACCCCAGGGCAAAAGCAGCATAGCTAGGTGTACTAACCACAGACTGTAGAAGATGCCAATAGCTCTCCTGCGACCCATAGAGGACAAGTGAGATTTGGTGTGTGCCGACAGCAACCGAGCGACAAATAAAAGTGATCCCACCCCTGGCCGCTGGAAAAGCCCATAACACCGTTGCAGACCCCAAGGAGAGAGCGCATCTAGGTGGGCAACAACAGTAGGCACCTGCAGTCTGAAGCCGCCCGTGACGGCCCCCACGGCAGAGGAGGGAATCCAAAGGGCCACTGTGGCTACGAAGAGGGGCCCAGGCCCAGTTAGCAACTACGGACAGGGTTCCTGGTTGGTGAAGTATAAACAGCTGCTCCCCCCACCGCAGCAGCTGAAACAAGTGAAAGGAGCAACTAAACTCTATCTCCATGCGGAGGCACAAATCAACATCATCAAGCAATATGAAAAAATACATCAAATCTCCAGAACAGAAAGAAAGTAACAAATACACAGAAAACAATCCCAAAGAAAATGAGATATATAACCTAAATGATGATGACTTCAAAACAGCCATCATTAAAATACTCACTGAGTTAAGAGAGAATTCTGACCGACAACTCAACGAGTTCAGGAGCTATGTCACAAAAGAGTTTGATACGATAAAGAAGAACCAAACAGAAATACTGGAAATGAAGAACACAATAGAGGAGATTAAGGAAAATCTAGATGCTCTGAACAGTAGGGCCGATAATATGGAGGAAAGAATTAGCAATTTGGAAGATGGCAATATAGAATTGTTGCAGGCAGAGGAGGAGAGAGAAGCAAGACTTAAAAGAAATGAAGAAACTCTCCGAGAATTATCAGACACAATTAGGAGATGCAACGTAAGGATTATAGGTATACCAGAGGGAGAAGAGAAGGAGAAAGGGGCAGAAAACCTATTCAAAGAAATAATGGCTGAGAACTTCCCAAATCTGGTGAGGGAGATGGATCTTCAGGTGACAGAAGCCAATAGATCTCCAAACTTTATCAATGCAAGAAGACCAACTCCACGGCATATAGTAGTGAAGCTAGCAAAAGTCAACGACAAGGAGAAAATATTAAGGACAGCCAGACAAAAGAAACTAACCTACAAAGGAACCCCCATCAGGCTATCAGCAGATTTCTCAGCAGAAACTTTACAGGCTAGAAGAGAGTGGAATGATATATTCAAAAATCTGAAGGACAAAAACCTACAGCCGAGAATTCTCTACCCAGCGAAAATATCCTTCAAATACGATGGAGAAATAAAAACTTTCCCAGATAAACAAAAATTAAGGGAGTTCATTGCCACAAAACCTCCTCTTCAGGAAATCCTCAGGAAAACCCTCATTCCTGAAAAATCCAAAAAAGGAAAGGGACTACAAAACCAAGAGCAGAGGAGATAAGTAGAAGGACAACAACAGAGAGTAGCAGCTCTACATCAGAACAGATTAAACCATGGGACGAGAAACAAAGGAAACTGAAGAAAACCGGAAAACAAGACACAAAATGGTAGTGGTAGGCCACCACGTCTCAATAATCACTCTAAATGTAAACGGATTGAACTCCCCAATCAAAAGACACAGAGTGGCAGGATGGATCAAAGAACAAGATCCAACAATATGCTGCCTCCAGGAAACACACCTCAGCCCCAAAGACAAACACAGACTCAGAGTGAAGGGATGGAGAACAATACTCCAAGCTAATAATGAACAAAAGAAAGCAGGTGTCGCTATACTAATATCAGACAAGGTAGATTTCAAAGCAAAACAGATAAAGAAAGACAAAGAGGGACAGTATATAATGATAAAAGGGACTCTCCACCAAGAAGACATAACACTTATAAATATATACACACCCAACACAGGAGCACCAAAATTTGTAAAGCAACTCTTAATAGAACTAAAAGAAGACATCAACAACAATACAATAATAGTAGGGGACCTCAACACACCATTAACACCAATGGACAGAACATCCAGACAGAAAATCAACAAGGAAATAATAGAATTAAATGAAAAATTAGACCAGATGGACTTAATAGATATATATAGAACACTTCATCCAAAAACAGCAGGTTACACATTCTTCTCAAGTGCACATGGAACATTCTCAAGGATTGACCATATTTTGGGAACCAAAGCAAACATCAATAAATACAAGAGAGTTGAAATAATATCAAGCATCTTTTCTGATCATAACGCTATTAAACTAGAAATCAACTACAAGAAAAAAGCAGAGAAAGGTGCAAAAATGTGGAGACTAAACAACACGCTTCTCAACAAACAATGGATCATTGAAGAAATTAAAGAAGAAATCAAATATTATCTGGAGACAAATGAAAATGAGAACACGACATACCAAATCATTTGGGATGCAGCAAAAGCAGTCCTAAGAGGGAAATTCATCGCAATACAGGCTCACCTCACTAAACAAGAAAAAGCTCACGTAAGCAACCTCAAACGACACCTAACAGAACTAGAAAAAGAAGAACAAACAAGGCCCAGAGTCAGTAGAAGGAGGGAAATAATAAAAATAAGAGCAGAAATAAACGATATTGAAACAAAAAAGACAATAGAAAGGATCAATGAAACAAAGAGTTGGTTCTTCGAAAGAATTAACAAAATTGACAAACCCCTAGCCAGACTCACCAAGAAAAGAAGAGAGAAATCGCAAATTAATAAAATCAGGAATGACAGAGGAGAAATCACAACAGATACCAATGAAATACAAGAGATCATAAGAGAATACTATGAAAAACTATATGCCAACAAATTGAACAACCTGGAAGAAATGGACAAATTCCTAGACTCCTACAATCTCCCCAAACTGAATCAGGAAGAAATGGAGAATCTGAATAGACCAATCACAAGTAAGGAAATAGAAACGGTAATCAAAAACCTCCGCAAAAACAAGAGTCCAGGACCAGACGGCTTCTCTGGAGAATTCTACCAAACATTCAAAGAAGACTTAATACCTATTCTCCTCAAACTGTTCCAGAAAATTGAGAAAGATGGAGAACTCCCTAACACATTCTATGAAGCCAACATCACTCTGATCCCCAAACCTGACAAGGACAACACAAAGAAGGAGAACTACAGGCCGATATCACTGATGAACATAGATGCAAAAATCCTCAACAAAATTTTGGCAAACCGATTACAGCAATACATCAAAAAGATTATACACCATGATCAAGTGGGATTTATACCAGGGACACAGGGATGGTTCAACATCCGCAAGTCAATCAACGTGATACACTACATTAACAAAATGAAAACCAAAAACCACATGATCATCTCAATAGATGCAGAGAAAGCATTCGACAAGATCCAACACCCATTTATGATAAAAACCCTCAGTAAAATGGGTATAGAAGGAAAGTACCTCAACATAATAAAGGCCATATATGATAGACCCACAGCCAACATCATACTCAATGGACAAAAGCTGAAAGCCATCCCTCTGAGGACAGGAACAAGACAAGGGTGCCCACTTTCACCACTCCTATTCAACATAGTTCTGGAGGTGCTGGCCAGAGCAATTCGGCAGGAAAAAGAAATAAAAGGAATCCAAATAGGTAACGAAGAAGTAAAACTCTCGTTGTTTGCAGACGACATGATCTTATACATAGAAAACCCCATAGAATCCACAGAAAAACTATTAGAAATAATCAACAACTACAGCAAAGTAGCAGGGTATAAAATTAACGTGCATAAATCAGTAGCATTTCTATACACTAACAATAAACTAACAGAAAAAGAACTCAAGAACTCTATCCCATTCACAATAGCAACGAAAAGAATAAAATACCTTGGGATAAACTTAACCAAGGAAGTGAAGGATCTATACAATGAAAACTACAAGACTCTCTTGAAAGAAATAGGCGATGACATAAAGAGATGGAAAGACATCCCTTGCACATGGATCGGAAGAATAAACATAGTTAAAATGTCCATACTACCTAAAGCAATATACAGATTCAATGCTATCCCAATCAGAATCCCAAGAACATTCTTCACAGAAATTGAACAAACAATCCTAAAATTCATATGGGGCAACAAAAGACCGCGAATTGCTAAAGCAATCCTGAGCAAGAAAAACAAAGCCGGCGGAATCACAATCCCCGATTTCAAAACATACTACAAAGCTACAGTGATCAAAACAGCATGGTACTGGTACAAAAACAGGTCCACAGATCAATGGAACAGAATTGAAAGCCCAGAGATAAAACCACACATCTATGGACAGCTAATCTTCGACAAAGGAGCAGAGGGCCTACAATGGAGAAAAGAAAGTCTCTTCAACAAATGGTGCTGGGAAAACTGGACAGCCACATGCAAAAGATTGAAAATTGACCATTCTTTTTCTCCACACACCAAAATAAACTCAAAATGGATCAAAGACCTAAAGATTAGGCCTGAGACAATAAGTCTTTTGGAAGAGAATATAGGCAGTACACTCTTTGACATCAGTTTCAAAAGAATCTTTTCGGACACTGTAACTCCTCAGTTGAGGGAAACAATAGAAAGAATAAACAAATGGGACTTCATCAGACTAAAGAGCTTCTTCAAGGCAAGGGAAAACAGGATTGAAACAAAAAAACAGCTCACTAATTGGGAAAAAATATTTACAAGCCACTTATCCGACAAAGGGTTAATCTCCATAATATACAAAGAACTCACACTGCTTAACAACAAAAAAACAAACAACCCGATCAAAAAATGGGCAGAGGACATGAACAGACATTTCTCAAAAGAAGATATGAATATGGCCAATAGACACATGAAAAGATGTTCATCATCGCTAATCATCAGGGAAATGCAAATCAAAACTACACTAAGATATCACCTTACCCCCGTTAGATTGGCAAAAACATCCAAAACCAAGAACGACAAATGTTGGAGGGGTTGTGGAGAAAGAGGAACCCTCATACACTGTTGGTGGGAATGCAAACTGGTACAGCCACTATGGAAAACAGTATGGAGATTTCTCAAAAAGTTAAAAATAGAAATACCCTATGACCCAGCCATCCCATTACTGGGTATCTATCCTAAGAACCTGATATCAGATATCTCAAGAGTCCGTTGCACCCCTATGTTCATTGCAGCATTATTTACAATAGCCAAGACGTGGAACCAGCCTACATGCCCAGAAACTAATGATTGGATAAAGAAGATGTGGTATATATACACAATGGAATACTACTCAGCCATAAAAAAAGACGAAATTGGCCCATTCACAACAATGTGGATGGACCTCGAGGGTATTATGTTAAGCGAAATAAGTCAGTCAGAGAAAGACGAACTCTATATGACTCCACTCATAGGTGGAAATTAGTATATTGAGAAGGAGATCTGATTGGTGGTTACCAGGGACAAGGGGGGGTGGGGGGAGGGTACGGAGGGGGAAGTGGTGTACCCACAACATGACTAACAAAAATGTACAACTGAAATCTCACAAGGTTGTAATCTATCATAACATTAATAAAAAAATAAAAAAAAATAAAAAAAAAAAAAAAAAAAAAAAAAAAAAGAAAAGTTGGAGGGGGCAGGGGCTATATGAGAAATCTCTGTACCTGCTACTCAGTTTTGCTAAGAACCTAAAACTGCTCTAAACAATAGTCTATTAAAAAAAAGTTGGAAATTTGGATATTTCAATGAAAAATCTCAAATTATAAATGTTGGCAATGGATCTATTTTTTAAAAAACATAACATTGCTCAGGTTAAAACACACACAAATATGCTCCCATTATAAATTTGTTAAGTTTGTGTGTGAGTCCTTATGAGCCGACAGTGGAATCTATAGAAAGAAAGGTATGGAATTTAGGCTTACTGAGAAACCTGTGAGTTTAGGGGAGAAGGTCTTCTAACTGTGAGCAAGGGGTTAAACTTAACAGCTATAGAGTAGAAAACTATACAATAGCAGACTCCCCAAGGAAGGTATGAGGTCAAAGGTTTGGGCAACCAGGAGAACAACGAGATCCAGGAAGAGGCAGCAAAAGAAAATTCAAAACAATTTTTAAAGACTATAGAAATTGGTACTATTATTTTTAAGATACATAAATAAAATAATTACCATTTACAGAGTACATAAAATGTGGCAGATAATATTCTAGTTTCTTTACACGTATTAGATCTAAAATCCTTCAAAATAGGTACATTTCATTTGGGAAGAAACTAACTCTTGGAACAGACTTTCTTTCTGAATGGAAAGTCAGAGGCAGTCCTGCCAGAGACAAATGAGCTGTAGGTAGGCCTATGAGGATTCATAAACAATAAGCCAGCTAGAAGCATGCAGGCTAAGAGGCAAAGAGTCCAGGCATACTCTACACAGTGCAGAGAGGGAATATAATTTGTCACATGCTTACTATGTGCCAGATACTCTAATAAATGCTTATATATATTACTCAAATATTAACAATCCTGCACGATAGGAATCACAATTCCTGATTTCACAGATGGAACTGGAGGCTCAGAGAAGTTGAGTAACTTGCCAAGAAGTCATATTGCTAGTATGTGCTGAGCCAAGATCGAAATCCAGGACAGTCTGATTACAAAGCTTTCATTCACCTAAGTCATGCTGCTTTCCCCAATGTCAACGATTTTTGCCTGCTTCCATTTATATTGATGAAATTCATTTTGTCTTATTTCTAAGAGAGTGATTACATTGAGGAACCTGAGGAACCAAGAGACTTTCACAGTTGGGCGGGGCAGTAAGAAATCAGGTAGTCAATCTTTTCACTTCAGTGTCCTAAGACCTACGAAGGTTACATGGACATCCAAGGTTGCACTGCCACTTAATAACACATCAGTATCTCCTGACTTCTGCTTCAGGGCTTCTTTCATTAAGACTATTAGTAGTACCAGTGTGAAAAAGAAAGAAAGCAATTCTGATAAACATAGTAACTCTCAAATTAGATTTTCTTACTGCATATAAAATAAAAATAGCATCAGAATTACTATGTGATTATTAAAATGAATTCAGAAGTCCTTTAATTGAGCGGGCTGATCTCCCTAAGTAAAAGGTAAGAAAGAAGGATTACTATTTGTATAACTTTGAATTTATGTAGTTAATTACAGATAATAATTACCATTTACAACATAGCTCCGGGATGTTGCTTTAGAGCTAAGGAAATAAAGTAATAAAGAAACTAATTAACTTTAGATATTGTGAGAGAAGAGAAACCAGGATAGTTCGGATAACTGTCAAGACTACTACTTTTAATATTTTCCGATTGCAGGTGCAACGCAGAGAAATACTTAACAGCTTTGCTGCTCAAGAATCTTTGAACATTGAGGTTTGTGAGTATCACTTGGGATATTTTCAACTGCAAATAACTGAAAAACCAGGCTAAAAAGTGGCTTAAATAGTGAGGGGTTATTAATCTTATATAGCAAGAAGTTCAGAGGCAGGAAGTTCTCAGAGTTGGTTAATTCAGCATCACAGTATTATCACAGACATTCCATCTTTCTGTTCTACCACATTCAGTAGTCAGCCTGTCTTCTTTCATGATCCAAGCATTCCAGATGTCCCACATAACACAACAATATCCAAGCTATAAAAGAGGCATTTCTTTTACATATCTCTATTACTGAGAAAATGTTTTCAGCAGCTCCTCAGCTGACTTCTCCAACTTCCATTGACGAATAGAGCCCTGCTTCCACGATAACTAGCAGGGGGAATGATAACTAGCAAGGGGAATGAGAACACCAACACTGGTGCAATCAATCATTATCTACCTACAGAGGTTGAAAAGAGCACAGCCTCCATTAAGTATAGGGCCCTACAGACTAGGAACCCAGACAAAAACAGGTATTCTCCCAAGGAGTCAAGGGAAATGGATTTGGGTGGGAAACCAACAGTGTCCATTAGAGTGAGTCTCTTTAGGAAGTACAAGAAACAACAGAATTAGTTCTACTCCTGCCCATAAAGTCCGGAACTTTAGCGGTAAACTGAATACTGTGATGACTGTTATTCAGAAGGTGGAATATATTACTTGAACCTAGTCTACATAACTTTCAGTTTCCATTTCATAGCAGATAAACACATTATTATGCTTTAGTTAAACACTTTTTTTGTCATCTATGACAGTTTCCTATTTGCCCTGCCTTACCAGTAAGACACAGATGAGGAGATACACAGAAAATTCAGCTAGCTTTTAGGAGAGGCCTGAGGAACATGAGAAAGTAAGAATTTCTTAATTTAACTAAAAAAGGTGTTTACATTCATTAGAGAAAGAGAATTAAACAGACTCTTTCCTGAAATGGACTATTTTGCATTATAAGGAGTTAAAAGAAGTGTTGGAAGGTAGATGAGAGAAAGGGCTGGACAAAGGTTACTGAGGAGGGCAGAAGAAAAGAAGTCAGATACTTTCACTGCCAGGAAAGAGGTGTTGACTTGGGGGAAGGGATAGAGTATGAAACATGAGGGAGTTGGGCAGCATGCAATAAGACACTGATACTCATAATTTAAAAAGTTTTGTATTATTCACTAAAATACCATTTGAAACATTCTTTCAACTTTTGCAGAGTGCACCTTCAGAATAATCAATCACAGTGTCTTCTTGCACAAAAATCTTTACCTATAAAGTGTACTATTGAATTTGGCTACTCAAGCAATATATTGTCAGATACTGAACAGAAAGACCATTTTTACAAGCTAGATTTATAACGTATGGATGACATTTTTTTCTGGGATCACACCATCCCTTGAAAACTGGAAGCACATGACCTACTTAATTGTCTCCAGAATTATCCAAGTATAGTTTATAAATGTGAACTATTTCAATTAAATAAAACTTCATGTATTTTTATAAAAGAATTAACAGAATCAAGAACTTGGAGTAGATGTTCATAACATTACAAAACATGTAGATAACGTCACATGTCCAATGATATGTCCATAATTTATGGCTCAAAAAATAACAAATAACATGGATCCTTTCCTGCATTTAATTCAGGGTATTTATTGATCCTTTTAAGCCAATTCAGGAACTCCTTAGATCAGCAATTCCTGCTTCAGAATCCCACCTTATTTAGGAGGCCAAAAAAATAATAATAAAGCTCTGATCAATTACTTCCCTTATTTACCAGCTTTAGCAGCAGGGACTTTGGAGTATTTCAAAAATTCAACTCCAACCTCAAAGAATAAAAACTTGTCAGCACTGAGAATATTCAATAGAATATACTAAACGCTTAAAAGCAATTAATGCCAAAGGTATGGGTCTAAAAGGTATTTTGGTAATAGCAGTACTAGTATACTATAAAGTCTTCTAAGGTGAGGCCTTCTAAGAGGACACACTTATGTTTGTTCAAAATGAGTCACCTTTTTATAAGCATATCCTGTAAAAGCCGCTCTTACAGGTTAGTAAAGAACAAACAGAGAATACGGTTCACTTGTAAGAATTCTGTAAACTTGATTTTCCAAAAAGAAAGCCACCATTAAATCAAACAGCATGCCACTCTTTCCTGTTAACCATCACAAACTGTCACCTTTTGAAAGTTCTGAACAAGCAGCACAATTGAGACAAAGAATCCAGAAACACCTGAAGTTCAATCAGCAAGAGGTCTCACTTTAGCCAAATGTATTTTGCAGTGAATTTGTCTAACAATAGAGTATCTGATTTAAAATTATTCTACACTATAACTTACTTGCTTCGGAAAAATTATTATTGTAACAGATAAAATGGACTCTAATAGTTTGGTCAACAGCAATTAATCAATTTTATCTCAGAATATACATTTTTTAAATGTATGAAAAATCCATTTTTAAAAGGGTTAGGGTTGTATGATGTTGAAATCTCTACATTCAAATACATGCTGTGACACTATTAAGAACTAAATATACTTGCATAATTCATAGAAAGAGGCAGTTCTAATTTCTGAAAATCATTAGAGGCCACAGACATCTGCAATATAAAAGGCTGCAGCAAACCAGTTTACAGTAAAAATAGTGGAAATAATTTGAATTGCAAAATATTTCTATTCTGACCATGCTGAAAATGAAAAACTCATAGGAAGACAACAGAAGAATCAAGATGAGTATAAGTTTCCTGAGTGTGGAAACCAGAATAAAAGAATGAGAAATATGCTGAGACTGGTAGTTGCCAGAGACGGGGAGGTTGTTGGAACAGGGTAAATCTAAAATTAGAGACTTAAGAGGATTGAGTATGTCACTCCCAGACGACAAGTCGTCACTGATGAAACCTCTGGCTTTCCTTTCCTTTGATGTTTCGTTTTTGTCAAAAATTTTCCACTCTCTGTGAAACTTGGAGATTACTCTTCGCAGTTCTTTTTCGCCAAGTACAGTATTTTAACATTTCTGCCAACACAGCGATCAGGTGAAAGGGGAGTGAGGAAGAAGGGCAAAGCAATGGACGCTGGATATAGACTATGAGACAGATTACAGTCAGCAGCGATGTGTCAGGAGGGATGAGCAAGTCAGAATTAGAAGAGCTGGGCAGTGGTTGGGGCACGAGGGAGGGAGCGTGGGTCTGGAGGAAAACCCTGAACACGGGGCTGGGATGGGAGGGCAAGCGTGCGATCCAGGACGAAGGGACGTCTATCGAAAGGAGGCAGCTGGCGGGGAGTCGGCCTGCGTTGCTCTGAGTGTGGTTAGAACAGCCCGCCCTCCCGCCCTACTTTTTCCTCCTGTCGAAGAGGCAGCGACCAGTCACCTGGAGTGTGAGTTCCGGAGGGACTCGATCAGCCGCTGCTTCTGCTGCTGGAGGCTGGTGAGGCCACCGGGGGACCCAGCTGAGGAGGAGGAGGAGGCGCTCTTGGTCAGGGGAAAGAGCCAGCTCATCCTCCACGGGGCCCCGGGCCCGAGGCCCTAGAAAGCTCTGGCCTGCTTCTCCCAGTTGCTCAGCCCGGCGGTTCTCCAGCGACAGAGGAGCGGGACGGAACGCCCGGGACCCAAGTGCTGGGGGTCCGCGTCTTCTCTAAGCAAGCCCGGCCGGGGCTCCTCGGGTTCTAGGGGACATGCTCTGACTGCGGGCAGCCGGAGAGAGGAAAGTCGCCGTCCGGGACCGGCAGTCCTACCTTCACGACCCTGACGCCCAAACCAGCCAGTCAGGGAGCGGGACGGAGCAGCGCTCCACCACCCGGCCTCCGTCACCTGCGTGCCCCGCCCCCTCTGCGTGGCGCGTCATCACCTAGCGCCCCCGCCAGGACGTGCGAGAAGCGACGGCGCAGCACGGTGCGGCGCAGCTCCGGCTCCCCTTTCCCCTTTGCTGGGCGAGAGGTGTCTATGGGGCGCCCGCTGCCGCCGCCGCTGCCGCCACCGCCACCGCCGCTGGGTGCTGTCTCTATGGCGAGGAGGAGGAGGAGGAGCGCGAGCTCAGAGACACAAGTAGATCTTGCGTCCGCCGCAGCCTTGGGGGGGGAGGGGCGGGTTGGGGAAGTAAAAAGGGGGCGGGAACGATCAACCTGAGAGGGTGCGCCATGGCGCCAGCTGGAGCGCCGCTGGAGAAGGAAGGAGCGAGGCGGCGGGTGGTGGGGGGAGGGTAACTGGGGCTAGGGGTATGTCAAGGGGATGGCGCGGAGTGATGACGTGAAGGCTTTGTACCTGGGGCTTCGCTGTTGTGGGACGGAAATTGGGAGTGGAGGGCGGTGGCCTAGATCCTCAGCTCGTGTTCCTTCACGCTGCAGTGCCTGGGAATTAATCTGGCTGCAGTAAATGGTTATTGGCACCTTGGCACTGGCTCTCTGCCAGGGAAGAGCGTTATCGATGACTTGAGTACCTCTGTGCTGTTCTCTCGTTTCTTTGGAAACCTGCAGTACGGGGATGCTACCTCCAGTAATGAGAAGGCCCTTTGGTGCTTCTTCCGGGCTTCTGAAACTGTAGTAGACAGAGAGGTGGAGGAAGGCAGTGTTAAACAAAAGGGTGTTTCTGAAGTGTGTGTGTGATGTGTATGTGTTTAGCGGATTGGGGAGGGTTGTGAACGAGGGAGGCCCTGGATTTTTGGTTTTGTTCTTAGAGCCCTTGAGGCTACATTAGCGATTGCAGAGTTTAGAAGGCAGGGGGTCACAATTCCCTCTTTTACCCTTGATTGTTGTGATCTTTTCAAACTTGTGTGAAAAATGAAGGAGCATTCGGAATTTCCCTGCCCAAGAATCAAAATGTTGGTCTGTACTCTTACCGTTATATACCGGGAAACCTGTGTTTATGGACCACAAACGTGAGATGTGTTTGGTGAACCAGGGAAAATGCTCTGAGTTTTAGGGAGTTAGAAAGAAACTATTGAAATGCAGACACTGTTGCTTCCCTCCCTTTTCCCTCCTGCAGTTATGGACATCCGAACAGTTGATGTGGCTGTTACTTATTTCTCAGAAAGAGCTTTTTTTGTTTCTTAATTGGTTTACTTTTGTTTCCTCTAATCTGACTTAAGTAAATGCCAGTAAAGTAGATTTTGTAGTCAAATCAGATTTTGAATGATGTGTTAATGAGAAATAAAACCAAACACTGTCTTTATCCTAGTAACGTTTTATCTTGTCACATGTATATCAGTATTTAACGTTTCATTTTTATCGGAAATGGATGTCTTCATAAAGTTTTATTCAGAGAGTGAGTTGGGTTCAGAGCAATCGTTAGTGGAAAGTTTTAGAAAATGATTAGTATATACACACAAAAAACACTAAATTTATGTAACATTGATATTAGAACTAGGAAACTTGTGTTGTCTTTTTTTTTTCCTACTGGTTAGCTGTGTGACTTTAGACAAGTCACTAAACTTTGATTTTCTCATAAATCAAGGACTTCAAATAAATAATCTCTTAGGTTTCTGTCAGTTCGGTTCTGTAATTCATATTTCTGATATAGCTGGGTTTTATTTTGGTTTTTATTTTGACAGGTACACAAATAAGGGATAAAGTATTTTATGAAACAAATCTTCAATCAAGTAGAACATTTTGATGCTTGGCATCTAGACTTCTTGTGCCCTCACTATGCCAGCAGCAACTGTAGATCATAGCCAAAGAATTTGTGAAGTTTGGGCTTGCAACCTGGATGAAGAGATGAAGAAAATTCGTCAAGTTATCCGAAAATATAATTACGTTGCTATGGTATGCCTATGATCCAACCCTTAAAATCCTTCTTATAAAAGGGGAAGAGGGATTTTAAAAGTCTTCAGTTCAACCCTTCTGGTTGATCTTTTTAGGGATTAATTTAATTATGAAAAGAAAATTTCATCAATGTGTTCCAACCAAAGACCACCAGAATACACCTGTAGTGTGACAAGTTGGATGTATTACTAATTGCACTGAGGGAACATGCATACCGTTGGAACCATGGGGCATTTGAGTAAGAGAGTGTGAGAAAAAACTTTTAGGATTTGGGCGTGTGTCTGATAGTTTTAGGGAGGGATTAAGGAAGCAGAGCTTTGCTCTGGATTGGATGCTGTTGGGAGTCTGGGGTAATTCTGTGATAGGGTATTTTAAGTCTTAACTAGAGTGAATGAAGACTAGTATGAGGCCGTAGCTATAAAGAAGCAACAGTCACTCATATTAGCCAAGATAGAGGGATGTTTGGTCGTTTTTGTGGTTTGGACAATGTTTATGTTTTTGTCTGTGTCCAGTCATGGTTACAGAGTGGGCTTGTATGGTGATGAACTGTGAAATTGTTTATATTGAACAGAAGAACATTAGGACCTAGCTATGAGAGCCAGGTCAGGTCTTAGCAACACTAAGCCCTAACTAATAATACAAGATGAGCTTCTGGAAGCTAGGGAGCTCCTGGATATCTTTCTCAAACAAAAAATCAGATTTCCCAGTGAAACATTGTTTATCTGCAGTGTTTGTTGTTTGTTTGTTTTAAATTATCAGTAGAGTTGCATGAACACACTGTGCTGTTAAGCATCTCTGCTTTTGCAGATACTGTTCAATCTGCCTAGACTGACTGTTTTTTTCTTTACTGTTGTACTTTGTACATCTGTTAAAGTTACTCTACTGTCTTCTAGATTATCAGCTCTGTCAAGTGAGGGGTTAGTATCTTAATCATCCTTTCTCCCCCCTGCCGACGCCTAGCGTAAAACATAGCATCCAGTAAAGTGGTTGTTGAGAAAGACTGAATTTAGAGAAGTTTTAATTTCTTTACTGTTTCACAGTGACTTGGTATTTAGGTTTTGTTCGTAGCTTTTTAGTTTGAATTTTAATACTAAACTGATGTATCACTATTTTTAATACAAATAAATAAATACACTTCTATGGGGAGGGGCAGGTTGATTGGTTACAATATGAATATTTGAGTGTCCGTAGATAATGTTCTATTTAATAAAGGTGTACTTACCCATAATTAGAATTGAAGTTATTTCTTATCCAGTAGAAATTCGTAATTGTTTATTTCTCAGATGATAAGTAGTCACAACATTAGAGATGTGATAACATTCTACAGGAATAACTGGGTGGCATGCAATTTTTGATGAGATACTCTCTCTGGAGTATAGAGAGAGTACTGTTTTAGTCCAAGAAATTAGGAGGGTTTTGGTGTTTAGATAAATCTTTTTATGAAGAAGTGATTGGAAAATATGATACATTTTCCATTTTTTTTAACCAATTCTTCATTGGTTTTAACTTTAGAATACTGGGAGCATAGTTTCACATACCTCTTGAGAAATATGAGTTTATGATTCTCCCTCTCCTTGGGAATAAAGTTCTTGGTTGCATTTATCATGTGTATCTTAGACCTAGTAATTTTTTTACTGATGATATTTAAAGTAAGAAAAAGTGATTAAGTTTGTAGAGTTTTATTTTATGGTTTGAAGAGGTAATTCTCTTCCTAGTTAAAAGTTACTTTGTTATTGAATATGAATGTGTAAAATGTCATCTGTAAGAGAATTCTTTGAGTTATACCCAAAATTATTTATTTATTCTAGGAATTTGTAGATTGTGGTTTTGATCATTTAGTAAATAATGAATCTTAAAACTATTTTACAGGACACCGAGTTTCCAGGTGTTGTTGCAAGACCCATTGGAGAATTCAGGAGCAATGCTGACTATCAGTACCAACTATTGCGATGTAATGTAGACTTGTTAAAGATAATTCAGCTAGGACTGACATTTATGAATGAGCAAGGAGAATACCCTCCAGGAACTTCAACTTGGCAGTTTAATTTTAAATTTAATTTGACGTAAGTGGGAAATAAATATAACCCAAACTTTTTTCAGTTTCATTTTAGGAATTGATTTTCCTCAAGTATGGTGAATAAAATTTGAACTGAATTTGGTGTAGTTACCCTGGAAATATTTAAAATCTAAAATTTCAAAATATTTGGTTTCTTCTTTTTATTATAAAAGGGACAAAAAATTAGAATAAAGAAGACTTACATTCAAATAATTTGAATTTTGGAGTTGTTATTTGAAAGGTATGACTGCCACTTTTTTTGAAGTTTGGAAAACTTTGGGCATTGAAAGTACTTCTTGATAAAGATAACCTTACAACATTAGTTTTACTTTCAAATGTTTTGTGCCATTTGAAATATACACATCTTTGTTGTGATAGTTACCTTTCTTGTGGAGGGTATTACAGTCATATTCCAGTTCATGAGTAGATTCCATGTCAAAGGTGATAAGACATTTCTTGGAAACTTGAGTGTGTTTTCCTTTCAAATCAATGTCATAAAATGGTTATATTCCCAGGTCAGCCCACAAAACTTACAACTTACATATAGGAGAAGTAATAGTATCCTTGAACCTGGTGTTTCTTTCAGAAACAATTCAGAATCTGGTAGATTCTCTTCTGGAATCTGAATTGTAACTCAAGCCCTGGGTTGAAACCCAGTTTCCTTACTTACAATACTTTTGT
Source organism: Equus caballus (assembly GCF_041296265.1). Lineage (NCBI taxonomy): Eukaryota > Metazoa > Chordata > Mammalia > Perissodactyla > Equidae > Equus > Equus caballus. Next base: position 38,043,240 of record NC_091710.1, on the reverse strand, counting down.
ATCGTTGGTAGGAGTAGTTTTGATAGCTTAGGGAAGTTGAGAGTGTTTTTAGGTGAGGGCATATTCTTTACAAACTAACTGTAAGTCAGGGAAAGGTTTAATACATTCTAAATATGTTACAATATTGTAGTGTCCTTGTATTTGGCAGCCTCTACTTGTCTAATGTGATCTAACATCTGATTTTAAAGATAGTAAAAGAAGCTGAGGGACAATTAATGGTAGTGCCAATGTAAGGACCTGCCATTCTCTATAGAATAATGAGATATTTAGCAAATAAGATCTAAAGAAAAGCAGGGGTGATGATTTTAGAGGGAGTATTGTCAGTGGTACAATTGAATGGCTTATGATTGCATTGTTTTAGCCTCATTCTCCATTTTACTCTGTTGGATTTAATCATGGATTCTCCAGAACCTTGTGAAAGGTAAAAAGTACTCATCTCTATTCAAACTGATGATAATCTTTTATAAGTACTCCAGCTCTGAAAAACTGAAAATTGCTCTTTATCCTTTTCCCAAAAGATGACGCTTTTTAAAATTAATTCTTTACCATTTGTTCCCTGCTACTTATTTTCCAAGCTGATCATTAGAACATTATTTTGTTTTAGTTTTATTGAGGTCATGTTGGCTTATAACATTGTGTACATTTCACATGTACATTATTATATTTCAGCTTCTGTGTAGACAGCATTGAGTTCACCATCAGTAGTCTAGTTTTTATTCATCACCATACATAAGTTCCCCTTCACCCCTTTCACCCTCCCCTGACTCCCTTCCTCTCTGGTAACCACCAATCTGTTCTCCTTATCGATGTGTGTGTTTGTTTATCTTCTACATTTGAGTGAAATTGTATTTATCTTTCTTTGTCTGACCTATTTCTCTTAGCATAATACCCTCAAGGTCCATCCACGTTATCACAAATGGCAAAATTTTGTCTTTTTTTTAATGGCTGAGTAGTATTCCATTGTGTGTGTGTGTGTGTGTGTGTATGTATGTATGTATGTATACATATATATAAATACACACCACATCTTTATCCATTCATCCATTGATAGGCTCTTGGGTTGCTTCCAAGTCTTGGCTATTGTGAATAACGCTGCAATGAATATAGGAGTGCATATTATCTTTGAATTAGTGATTTCATATTTTTTGGATAAATACCCAGTAGTGGAATAGCTGGGTCATAGGGTAATTCTATTTTTAATTTTTTGAGAAATCATACTGTTTTCCATAATGGCTGCACCAGTTTGCCTTCCCACCAGCAGTGTAGGATGGTTCCCTTTTCTCCATATCCTCTCCAATATTTGTTATTTCTTGTCTTGTTAATAATAGCCATTCTGAAGGGTGTAAGGTGATGTCTCATCGTAGTTTTGATTTGCATTTCCCTAATAATTAGTGATGTTGAACATCTTTTCATGTGCCTCTTGGCCATCTGTATATCTTCTTTGGGAAAATGTCAGGAACATTGTTTTTAACTAAAATACTATTGTAATCTCAGTACATGAGTAGGAGGTGACCCATCAGTGTCTCAGTTTTGGTAAAATTGACATTTTCCTTTTTTTTTATATAGAGAGGGCTACTGTATTTTGCTGCCAAGTTTGCTGCCATTTATATAAATGTTCATGTGTTGGGAATTATTTAATGGAAGATATACTGAAAAATATTATTTAGGTAGAAAAGGCAATTTGGCAGTTAAAACCAGTATGGTCTAATGTGGAGACAGAGCACCATGAACAGAATTTTGGATATTTTGAAGAAAGGTGAAAATTAACTTTTTTCTTGATTGCCTAGAATGAATTTGTCAGCAGCTATGCCAGGCACCAGGGATCTGTTTTCTAGATGAAAGTTGTCATGGGCATTATATCTTAGTGTTCCCATAACTCTTCTGTCTGCTCTCTATTGCCGAAGCCCAAGACTTAGAATTGTTAGATACTGCTCAGTGTTATGAGAATTCTCTCCAAACTGAATTTGGAGTTGTTATGTACATGGAAGTTAAACTGGCATATTGATGAGCTATGAAGAAGAAAGCAAGCTATGGACAGAATTCCACCAAGAAGTCACAGGAGATGAGAATGAATTTTTTGAGAAGAGTCATCAATTTGATGATTGCAGTAATTCTTAATATTTGAGAGAATCATTTTAACAGTGTAGTAGAGATTACAGGGAATTGTGGATTCAGTGGTGACAGAAAGGAAGCTGATAATTCATTTAAGGAAAATGGCAGTGAAAGGGGATAGTACCATAAGTAGAAGGAGCGGCAGGAACAAAGGTGGTTTTTATTTTGTTTTACAGATAGTGCACAGGCATTTGAAGGTTAAAGGGCAGTTGTCAGCTATGGAGTTGTGGGCTGTTCATATTGTCTTTCGAAGCCTTTGCAGGTTTTTTGTTTCTTCTTTGTGTTTGATTGGTTTGAGTTCATTGAATATTAAGTTTGTTTATCATCTGTGTATTTGTGACAATCTGTATTCTAGTTTGTTTGCCTTTTACCTTACTCATGATTTTAGCATAAATTTAAGTATGTAAGAGTTTACATTCTAAAAAATGTAAGATATATGGTGAGCCAGGAGTGGTTTGAGGTTGGAGGCATTTCCAAATTGTAAGATCTTTAATCTGCATGTTTAAAAATGTGAATTTGTGTGGTAGGCTAAGTTTACATTTTTAGATAGAGGTAATTTCAATATATTTAGTGAATTTAGCATACCTAGTTGAGTTCGTTTCTCTCTTTCGGGTATTCCTTGAGATGGATAGCCTTGTATCGCTGCTCTTTTGGAAAGTCGTCTTTTTTAGAGATTTTTATATAGCTGCCATTCCTGTTCAGTTATTATAACTGGGTATTTTGCAACCTTACGCTTCAGTAGTTAATTAATCTTTAGTGTTAGGAGCGATCACGTGACTGTTCGTTGCTGTTCTAAATGTGTTGATCTAATCAATAAGTCACCCTCTGTACCTGCAGCAATTCTTATATTTTGACTAACCTATATTTTAACTACTTTTGAGATTAGCGTATTTTAATATTTTCTTACATCTGCCAGGATTTTTGAGGGTGAGGAAGGCGGGGTGGAATATTTCAAAACTTGAAATGGATACCATGGGAAAGGGACAGTCTATTGATTTGGAGAATCGAATCATAACAATTGAGAAGTTTACCTTACCACAGGAAGTTTTCTTCATCTTATTTGGAGATTATTTAGCTTACTTGTCTGGGGTTTCCAGCTTTCTTTTTCTAATGAGTTGGGTATTGTAAAGCATGAATTTGGTTCCAAATTTTTAAACACTAAGTCCAGTGAAATTTATATGACAGTGATTAACTTATCGGAATTTAGGTACATGAATGGTGCAGAAAAAAAAGGAAGGAAATAATCTATACACGTATTTTTGTTTGCCAAACTTAACTTGATCATGAAACACCTGACGTACTCATCTGGGTCGTTTTCCTAGGGATTGTGATTCAGTAGGTTTAGGTGTGAGACCTGGGAACCCCATATTTTTTATAAGCTTTCTGAATGATTGTTATCGTTGGGCAAGTTTGCGAAATACTGATTTAAACACCATAGCACTCACTGTTCCACTTCACATGTTTTTTTAATCTGGTGATATAACATTGAACAAAACAGACAAAAATCATTGCCCTCTTGAAGCTTAGGTTCTGCTTGAGAGAGAGAGACCATAAACTGAAAGTAAAGCGAGCATCTGGCCCAGAATAATGTGAGCCTGGAGAAAGATTCTGTTCTGCCTTTGTTTGGTTATAATTGCTAAAGCATGCCTCTCAGTATGAGTGTTGGGGCCTGCTGAGTGAAATTCTACTTGTTTCAGGTCCATGTTTTTCGTGTAACAAGGCCAATGATATCTGTTGTTTACTGAAAAAATTTGTAGTAGATTCATTCAGATATTCATCCTAAAGAGTTTTCTAGGGGAAATTTTGACTTAAAGTGATTATTGCAGTTCCCCTCTGATTTTAAATATTTCAGTTGCTAGTTACGTTATTTTTCAGACATTTAGAAACAGGTTGATTTTCAGAGAATAGGCCATAAAATGCTTTTTGGCCCAAGTGTAAAGTTCCTTTTCGTTTTATTAGTTTTGTTAGAGCTTTTAATAGAATTTTCTTAAGCTAAGTGGTGGAAACAAGTATTCTTACAATTTGAAATAAAAGAAAAATCTGATGGGCAATTCACAAAATACTTTTCATTTATTCTCAGAAACATATACCTTAATTTTGATCACTTTTTTGATTTAATTTAATATTTTGGATGCCTCTGTGTTTGTGCTTAGAAAATAGAGATAGCTTCCTTTTTGGCTTAAGTAAAATCTTGAAGGATTAGTTTAGATTTAGATTTCCTGGCTTGGTTTTTGGAAGCTAATCTTTTAGGATTAAGATTGTTAGGAGAAGTTATTGCTATTATAGCAGAGTTCTTCATTTTAAACAGTTTACTGCTTATTGGAGCCATTTGAAAGGCTTATCATTAGTGAGAGGAAGCATCTCCATTTTCTTTAAGACAGAATGTAGTTTAACTCAGCCGCATCAGATGTTTTGCACTTGGTCTCCTTCCTGGGGCTGCTGAGAGCATGGGAGCTGGACGTAGGCCCTCACTCCTGTGGCTCCAGCTCCATCTGGCAGCATTAAAATGGCTGCTGAGACTGAGAACCTCTGAAAGGAACATGTCTCTTACTTTGTGGTGGGAGTGCCTGGTGAGTAGGAGACCCTTGTTCTCAAACCCAGTTAAATTTAACTTGTATAAGGGTAATGAAATTGAGTTGATAGTAAAGATTAAAATCTCACCATTGGACTCTTGAATGATTATTTATTATATGAACACTTTACTGAAATAACAACCTTTGTATTTAAATTGAATTTTCTTTCCATATATGCGAAGCGTTGGAATAATTGGGCCCAAGCCAGTCCTCTATCTTGTTGCTTCTGGCACTGTAGTTGTAGACGTAAGTGGGAGAAAAACTGTTTGTTTGAAGTAGGGCACTTCTGATTGTTGTCTGTCTTTCTCTCCTGCCAGGGAGGACATGTATGCCCAGGACTCTATAGAGCTGCTGACGACGTCTGGTATCCAGTTTAAAAAACATGAAGAGGAAGGAATTGAGACCCAGTACTTTGCAGAACTTCTTATGACATCGGGAGTGGTCCTCTGTGAAGGGGTCAAATGGTTATCATTTCACAGGTAAAAAGATGGTACTGAAAGCGGCATTTGTGTTACCATTTCCTAGCTGCTTCACACTTGGCTTGGGTCACTGTTTCAGCAGTTTCAGGCTTCGTTCCACAAAGGATTGGCTGCCATATAGCAGTCTCCTAACTCTTAAGAAGCTAATGTTGGTCTACTTAAAGGTTAATTTTGTAATATGGGATCCATTTTAACCTGTGAGAGAGGCAGTGTTGCATCATGGAAAGAGTAAGGGCTAGAAAAATAGATCTTGGTTTAAATCCAGCAATGCCATTTGGAATCTGTTTTATCTAGGGTTATTTAACATTTCTAAGCCTTAGAATGAAACCATTCATTCATTAAAAAAATATTTATTTATTTTCTACCATATGCCAGGCACTGTGATAAGATTTTAGGAATTAAACTATGAACAGGACAGACAAAAATTCTTGTCCTCATGGAGTTTACAGTCTGGTGGGAGTAGGCGGAAATTTTTTTAAATGATGAAACTTTATTTTGGTTTGTGAGATGGTGATAAATGCTATGGAGGGGGAAAAAACAGCAAAGAGAATGCTAGGGGTGGGTGTATGTGGTGGATTTTAATTTTTTTTTTTAATAGAGTGATCAGAGTGACAACACTTAGAAGAAATATCTTGCAGAATTGTTTTAATGATCAATAGTGCATGTTTAAAGCATCTGATAAAGTTCTAGGAGTCAGAATCAACGTGATGGTAAAGTGCTTTACACACAGTAAATTCTCAGTAAGTGGTAGTTTTTAACTCTTATTATAAAATAAAAGTAGATTGTCGAAGAGAATTTCTAGAAAAGAAGTTAGTTCCATTTTGTAAAAGTAGACTTCCAGGTAAGAGAAAGTGTTTTCCTATCTAGGTAAACTAAGTTAAACTGGCAGCCCAGGGACTAAAACTGGCCCTGGGAATGATTTTATTTGGCTTTTTGTTATGTTTTTAAAAAGCATTGTATTATGCAGGTGGTAATGTTCTCATACTTGGTCCACTTCACACATCTTTTGAAAAATAAGTGTGTTCTGCATGCTTTAGACTTTCCAGCTCTGGCCTGGGGATGATTTTAATGAAGGACTGTTCATATTGTAATCTTTGATTCAGTACTAAGTGTTTTGAGTTGAAAGTATTGGACATACTGCAGATGGTCCCCATCTTAGTGATGGTTTGACTTAGAATTTTTCAACTTTACCCTAGTGCAAAAGCTATACACATTCAGTAGAAACTGTACTTCGAATTTTGAATTCTGATCTTTTCTGGGCTAGCCACATGTGGTACAGTACTCTCTGATGATGCTGGGCAGTGGCAGCCAGCCGCGGCTCCCAATCAGGCCTGCGATCACGAGGGTAAACAGTCGGTCACTTATAATCGTTCTATACCCAGACAGCCATTGTGTTTTTCACTGTCAGTACCGTTTCAGTAAATTATGTGAGATAGTCAACACTTTATTATAAAATAGGCTTTGTGTTAGATGATTTTGCCAACTCTAGGCTAATGTAAGTCTTCTGAGCACATTTAAGGTAATCTAGGCTAAGCTATGATGTTCGATAGGTTAGGTGTATTATATGCATTTTCCACAACTTATGATGGGTTTATTGGGACGTAACCCCATTGTAGGTTGAGGAAGATCTGAAATTCTGACCTGTCATCTTTTCTCTCTAGTCTCCTTTAATTGAGCATGTACCTCAGGAGACAAGACTTAAGTCTGTTAATTTGAGGAACATTTTTTCTGTTCTTTTTCTACATTCCTGGTCATGGGGATACAAAAGAACTGGAAAGCATTGTCCTATCCTTTTACTATATTTGACATATTCTTTAATTCAAAAAATACTCTCATCAAACACTATGTGCTAGGCACTGGGAATACTAAGATGAGCAAAAACAGAAAGGGTTCGTGTCTTAGAGTTTAGAGTCTGGGTTAGACTCTGAGATGTTTGAATATTTGTCAAGATGTGTTAAGATTTTGTTCTACTAGACGTCATTAAATTATTTTCTTCATGTTCTAATCTATTTCTAGCAGATAAGGACTAGTTTAAGAAATTTATAATCCTGAACTCTAATATAATCTTAATTTACTAGTAGTAAGCAAATGCTGTATTGACTTATATTGTAGGTAGACAGCAAAGTTACTTCCTTGCCAACTACCAGAAATTTAAAGGTTTCTGCTGTTAATTGCTTCTACCTTGATATTTCTTAGTGGTCTTCAATGGTAAAGCTTTTTTTTCTTTTTAAAATTACAAGTAAAATTCTGAACATTAAATAGAAATTTTGTATTTCCCTCAAAGTGTAGTACAAGAAAACAGAGTGTGTAAGAACTCTCTGAGATCCGGGCTCTTGAAGGAAAGGTAGACAGGGTGAAGAGTGGGTAATTGTGGCACGAGAGTGTAGGGAGAGAGGAAGCTGTGGAAATCCAAACAGTGGAGATAGGAGATCTTGATTTGAGAGTGTGGGAGTTGGTATTTTTCTTGACTACCTTTACTCCTTTCATGTGCAACATTCCCGTTAGTATCTCTTGGGGAGCCATAATGAGAAAGAAACAGAATTCTGATGAAAGAGAGTATTATTAATGAAGTTACTTAATAGAAGTGAAAATACTGTGTTAGGGAATTACTCTTCTGATCTTTTAAATGTATGACCTCTTTATGTAAAAGAAGGGAAGACTTGCATTATTTTTACCAACTCTCCTGCTACCTTTTGACATTTTTGGCCAAGTTTTCATCCATCTTTATTTCTTCATTTTCGTGTTACTTAAATTTTTTTTGAGATGTCTACTACGAGTGGTTTAATACTCTTCTTGAAGAGCTCTCTATTCAGAGATCAGCAAAATAGTGGTTTAGTGAATGCAGGTTTGGGATGTAGCATAGATCTGTATATTGACATCTCTGAGTATAAAGTGACAATTCTTTGCACTGTGGTAAGATGATGGCATTTTCCCACTATCGTTGTAAAGATGTTTGTTTTTTCTGTTCTTGTGTGCACTTTGTTTTTGGTTGATTCCTTTTTTGCCTACAATGTGACTCATTTAAAATTTGTGTAAGAAAAAATTTATTTTTAATCTCTCTGGTATTTATGTCTCCCTTTTCTGTATTCTTTTAATCCTTTTGTAGTGGTTATGACTTTGGCTATTTAATTAAAATCCTGACCAACTCTAACTTGCCTGAAGAAGAACTTGACTTCTTTGAGATCCTTCGACTGTTTTTTCCTGTCATCTATGATGTGAAGTACCTCATGAAGAGCTGCAAAAATCTCAAGGTAGGGCTTCGAGTGACTGTCTGTACTCAGCACACTGTTCAGACTGAGCGACTGACAGCAGCTTCTAGGCTACGATGTTGTTTTAAACCATATTTTTAAGTGTTATGTTAAATGCAGTTACATTATCTGGTAATTTGGTTCTTTTTCTTGCAAAAATAATTTATAGGAAATCCTTTTTCAAAGCTTCAATGTAGATCGATAGAATAAGTTTTCAACAAAATTTAAACCAAGAGTCAGATTTTTATCATTGCCAGATCGAATATCATAAACCTGAGCACAGAAATGTGAGGACTAATGAGGCTCTTATGCACAGAAGTTCAAGTTCTCACTCTCTCCCAACACACACATGATCTGTCCATGTGAAAGAAAATCGGAGGTGGCCAGCAGTGCCCCGATGCCGTTGGTAGTGTGACAAAAGTTTTCCTTTCAGTTTATCTTGGCTAGAGATTATTTTGTTGGTTCTAGTCAGAGGATAATGTTTCTAGGACTAAATTCACATAGTTAAAAGGTCTTTTTTGCCCCTGGCCCACAGATGTCAACTTGTTAGTAGTAGGTGCTAAAGTAAATGTATAGGTCCTGTCTAGACACTGCTGAACGTGTGTATAAGAATTTGTTACTTCTGAACATTAATTCTTCCAAAAGGAAAGTTTCTTTAATAAGGAAAAGTGCTCCTTCAGCTTGAGAAGAAATTCCCCTATGCTGGCGCTGGCTCAGACTCCTAAGGAATAGAGTGGTTTTATTTTTTTTTAGGTGTGTTTTATTTAAGAAGTAACTAAAAAAAAACCATTTTGGTAAAGTGGTTGTTTCTTAGAACCTACATAAAAGTTGATCAAGTGTTCTCACCAGGTTTTTAGAAGTGCAAGTAAAGTTGTACTTTCAGGAGATGGTAAAAACTTTAAGAGCTTTACTTTTAAGCAGAAAGAAAAAATTTTGGAATTCAATAAGGAAACTTTGCTTTTGACAAATGAACTGAAAATCATAAAATAAGTAGTCTTTTGGCCAAAGTTTGCTTGCCTCGTTACAGGGTACGGCATATTACCAGGGAAATTTTTAAGAAAGGTTACTTTATGTTTGTAGCACCTAAGAGCAGCAGAATTCTGTGCGATTTGAAGAGACTTCAAGCTGTGACTCAAGTGAACCTTGCATTAGGATATTTTTGCTATTCTGGAAACTCAGTCCACCTCCTGAAAGTATCGCATGCTGAGAATCTATGGCCTAAATGTTTTAATCTGGCTTTGGAAATACTTTTTAAAATTTGACCTGTCTGTACAATGACAGTTTGCGGGAACAGAGAACCAAATTACTGCTCGTTATGTGTATGTTATTGGAAAATTTCTAAGTATATCAGATATTCTGAATATACCCCCAGTCAGCTGCTGTGTTAAAATTTAGGTTAATGACAAAGGTGCTTTTTGACCTGTAGTCACCCATACTGAATGGACCTATTCTGTTGCTCTCCTGAGCAGCTGCTAATGATACCTAATCCTCATGTTATTTTTAGCACAGTAGCAACTGGTGTGCAAAGCCCTGTTTTCAAGCTGTGGTGTAGAGAAGGGCTGGTTTGCTTGGAGACGCCTTGACAGTTTAGACAGGAATTTCTTTGTGTGTTTTTGTTTTGGGTTGGTCCTGATGTTCTTTCTTTACTTTCTCTCCATCATTCCCCCCCACCCCCATTCCCGTTCTCTCTCTCCCTCCCTCCCTCCCTTCCTTCCTTCCTTCATCTCTCTTTTATTCTCTTTCTCTTCCTTTCACTCACATTACCTTTCCTTTTTAATCCTAGCAGTATTAACATAGGCAGATTTTTAGCAAACCCTTCTAAGGAGTTGTGTTCTTACAACAACACTTTTTAACTAACAAAACCATAGTTAAGCACTTAGTGAATTCTTAAGGATTTGAATATTTATAATAGCTTTGTTCGGTACAAATTATTTAGATGAAACTATTTACAGATAGATTGGTGGGAAGCTTAAGGAAATTTTAAAGTAACTGCCTACAGTCTGTCTTATAATATTGAATGATGGATAGATTGACTGTGAAGGTACTTGATAAAGGTTACCCTCTATACGTGTCACCTTGTTTACGATCTGCTTCCCCCATATCTTTAGGAAAGTTATTTGCCTGTCATATGCCTTAAAGCATACGATGAAGATACATTTTCCCAATTAGGATCTCATTTTCTATTACATTTATAAACTTCTCCTTCATTCAACAAATACATTAGCAATTCACGTTCTCTTTTTTTTCCAGTCTTCATAAGGTCCATCTTTATATACTAAAATATTTTGGTCAGTGTCTAAGTTATGTAATTTGTGAATTCAGGCATGGCAGTGTTGTTCTCTTTTGACAGGCAATTTTTCTTTCTTCTAGGGTGGTTTACAGGAAGTTGCTGAACAGTTAGAGCTGGAACGGATAGGACCACAACATCAGGCAGGATCTGATTCATTGCTCACAGGAATGGCCTTTTTCAAAATGAGAGAAGTATGAAGACATCAGTACTGCCTTTTTATCAATTGGTGGTTAGATTGAGAACATTAAAAATCTTATGGCAAAAGTTTTTGGGCAGTAAGAGCTTATTAAGTGAAGATATAATTAGAGATACCATAAAAGTCATGTCTACCACACTTGAATATTCAAAAATAAGTCATTTTGAAATATAGTTCAGAAGGAAATGAAAATATAAGTTCTTTGTAGACTGAAAAATTTAAAAACTTAAACTACCTTAGACATCATGTAGGTCCAGCCGTATTATTTCTTAGGTGAGAAAACTGAGGTGAGGCCAGAGGCTAATAACTCACTCAAGGTCACACACTCGTGGGAGAGCTCCAGAGTCCTTTATACACCACATCAGTGCTGCTTCTGCCCAGTCAGAGTCCGTGTGCTAAGTTTCCCCTGCGTTGTCTTGTCTCAGGCGTTAAACTGCTGGTAAAAATACTATTTGTTCATGCCATTTTTCAGTATCTGGGGATTTATAGATTAGGACTCGTGCTTTTTAGTAGATTGAGTCTTAGAGGTTTTGAATTATAAAGGGGTTAAATAAATCTGCAGTAGTAGTTGAATCAAAAATCATATTGGGCAGACCCTTCTTAAGTGGCAAAAAGCAGAACTAAATTCCTTAAATATAAAGAAGTTAGGTATGGAAGAATGAAATTTAATGAACCCAGGTCTACCCTTAGGGTTATGTAAATAGGTGATATGCACAGGTATACCTCGCTGTAGGTAAATGTGAAGAAAAAAAAGTTGGTTGTGCAAAAAGAAAATAGACCGGACTTTTCTGCTTACAAAAACAGTTTTCCTTTTTGCAGAATATTTACTGTAGAATTCTTTTGAGTATATCCTCTTAGACATTAAAGAATTGAATGAGAACTCTTCTGGGAATTTAAAGCTTTTTGTAGAAATGTATTACTAATAGAAAGCATAATAGCTGTTTTGCCAAGTGGTGTTGATTGAGAAATGATTTTGACAGTCTATTCATGACAAATAAATGTTTTGTACTTCTTCCCATTGCTACATTAGAGAATTAAAACAGCCTTTTGGATTTTCAGCTTTGCATTTTAAAAATGCCTTAATGGTTCAATTAATGGTGGATTCTCTGCTACTAATTCATCTATATTTTTCTTTTCTTCTTTAAGGATAGTAACCTATGTGAACGTTCAGATTTTACTGTCTAGAACATGTTTAGGCTTTGATTGTCTTTAGCCAACTCAGCCTTGTACATGGACTCAAGGCTACTTATAAACCTAAACTTTTCTCCCTTGCATTGGCTATTTTCGTTCATTCTTACTGTTGAATATTGTTAAATTAATGGAATAAAAATGTCTGCCATTTTTCCATGATTACAAATTCTCATAAAAATGGTCTAAATGTTAATAGGAAAGACGTGTTTAAACATTTTTTGTAGTCTTTTTCTTCGTTTCTTTTGAGCTGTGTTTCTTGAGAACATCAGTCTTATTCACTGAATTTAAATGTGTGGCCTCAAAGGAGCAGCATAGAAAAGAGCTGTCATTATAGTTAATGAACAGTCAGTACTTACATTGCTGAAATATTACCAGTGGTACCTTTTGGTTAAAATTATCTTTTTTTTTTTTTTTCCAAAATTCCTTTTTAGATGTTCTTTGAAGATCATATTGATGATGCCAAATATTGTGGTCATTTGTATGGCCTTGGTTCTGGTTCATCCTATGTACAGAATGGCACAGGGAATGCATATGAAGAGGAAGCCAACAAGCAGTCATGACATGAAATAGTCCTTTTATTTTTATTTTATTTGAGCTACACACATACTTGTATATAGGTTTTATCTCTGGTTGAATCCCTTGAACAATAGACAATACTTTTTTTTTCTTTCATAGTCCATTTTATTCTCTGCCTTTGAGTACTAAGTATGACCATTCCTATCTCAGATCTTAATAAATAGAAAAGCATTCAGGTTAAATTTGGCCTTAACTTAATATACTTGTTAGCAGGCATGTGTGACAGAGAGTGGGGAAAGCTACATCATATTGCATATTTTGATAAACTTCACTTACTTGAGCTTGGTTTGTTTTTTCCTTTTCTAAATTAACTAGCACTGACTATAATTTATTTCCCTGTTTTTCATGTCTCCCTTCCATTCTGCAGGAGTTTTAGCTAATTGAGATATTGTGGACCATCAATTTTGCACTTTAGAGAGTGATTCTGACTCAAATCCTCTGTTTTATCAGAAATTTTGGTTTTTCTTGCTCTTAGCTGGAAAATGACCATCTGCCAACTTTATCCAGTATTTACTTGTTTTTGACCCACAGAATATAGCACATGCATTGTGCAAACGGTTGATTCAGCGAGACTACAAAAAAAAAAAGACAAAAAACTACTGAGGAGCTTAGTAACTGCTGTTTCTGTACGTAGTGTTTAATCTTCTAAGCACATCTAGTGTCTGTCGGTTTCTAATTGGCATGTGTAGGCTGCTCTGTGACTGAAGAACTTTTCAAACCAGCTTTACACCCTTCAGGAAAAATCCCTTGTGATTGGATGTTCAGTGTCTGCCGGGAAACTGGTGTCCAAGATGTTGAAGCTGCAGTTCTTTCATGATCACACACTTCCCTTGATCTGCTGCTTTTTATCCCATCACTGTTGGCCCTTATTTTTAGTTTTTTAAAAATTTTATAGCCATGCTTAAAATGTTCTTGATTTGTTGATTCCACAAATCAGTTTCATTAAAGTCCAAAGATAGCAAGTCTTTAGGTTATTTTGTACCCAATTAAATTAGAAGACAAAAAATTGTTCTTTCATAGTTGTTACAAAGATAAATAGTGGAGAGATTTGGTGCAAAACAACAAAATACAAAAAAAATTGTGTATATATAGCATATTAGCTATATATATAGCTAATTAAATTACCTGAGGAGTGTAATGCTTGTTTATTTTTTGTGTATATCTTTGCAATCTATTTTATATATGTTGACAAAAGAGACTGTGAAATATTTAGCCATGCAGAATATGTGACCAGACCAGAGCATGTGTAGGAAGGCATTTTGGTAATCATTAACTCTACCCTGAAATGATTGACTACAAGTTATGATGTGTGTTATCTACACTTCAACCAGTAATATTAGCAAATCTCCAAATGTTAGCCACATTGGTTTGTTTCTCTTGTACATTCTTTATTCATGATATTACAGTGCTGTAACTGGGTGGTCCTTTTTAAACAAAACATTATTTGCAAAACAGAGGGTATTTGTTTTTAAAGCTTTTGTAAATAAAGGCTTCAGAAATGTTTTCTTACATTTGTTGATGACTTGTAATTTTGATTCAGAAATATTTATTTGGGTGGTATTTTGTTTTTTAAAAAATTGGGGCAACTGAACAGAACTCAGTAACTTCATTAACTGTAGCTAATGATTAGTCTCTTAATTGAAAAATCAATCTGAGCCTTTTGCATTTCAACCGTGTTGGCTTATTCTTTATGAATACCTAAACTAGATATTAAGAATTGATTCTTGGGGGCTGGCCCGTTGGTGTAGGGGTTAAGTTTGCGCACTCTGCTTCGGCAGCCTGGGGTTCACCAGTTTGGATCCTGCGCCCAGACCTAGCATTGCTCAGCAAGCCATGCTGAGGCAGCATCCCACATAGGAGAACTAGAAGTACCTACAACCAGGTACTGAGGCTTTAGGGAGAAAAAAAATTGATTTCTCTCCTTTCCAGGAATGCATTTATTCTGAAAGACTTACAAAGTAAATACACTTAGTATAACTTAACTGTTGCTTTTGTTTAAAGCTGACATAAAATAGCAGGGATCTAATTGGTTTCTTTTTCTTTGGATCTTCATTTCCTTAAAAACATAGGAGTTATAAAGATTGCTGTCTGAATAGCCACATAGGTGCTGAAGTTCATAGTTTGTATCAATTTTGGTTTCTTCCTCTAAGAAGTAATAGATTTTATAACCTTATGTAAGAATAACATTATGACCTTTACTGAATCTCCCTTTTGGATATAAGATATCTGGCTGATAATTTTATAGTGTTTCTGAGCTATTAATTCTGGACTCAGCATCTTCTGTTAAATCTACTAGAGCAAGGCTCAGCTAACTATGGTCTGCAGGCCCAAACCAGCCTGCTCCCTGTTTTTTTTTTGGCCAGTGAGATGAGAATGGTTTTTAGAGTTTAAAAATGGGAGAAAAAAAAAGAATAATATTTCCTGACATGAAAATTATATAAAATTCAATTTTCTTTTTTCTCCTGGAGAAGATTAGCTCTGAGCCAACATCTGTGTCAGTCTTCTTCCATTTCTGTATGGGTCACTGCCACAGCATGGTTGACAAGTGGTGCAGGTCAGCACCCAGGATCCAAACCCATGTACCCAGGCCACCAAAGTAGAACATGCCAAACTTAACCACTATGCTGGGGGAGGGGCTGAAATTCAAATTTTAGTGTTATGAATATTCATTGGAATGTAGCCACACTCATCATTTGTGTCCTGTCAATGGCTACTTTTGCACTACCATGGGAAAGTTAAGTAGCTACTGCAGAAACTGCCTGCTGCATTATCATTTCACATTTCTGCTTGGTGTGCTACAAAATCAGTGGTGCACTTATGACCTGACAGCATTTGGAGTGCCATTTCTCTCTCTGTACCACAACATTTTATTATTTTTTCTGTTACCAATTCATACCCATTTTGTCAAAACAAGAAAAGTGTACTTTTAAGGCACAGTAGAGTGTGGATTATCTTATCAAAATATGTGGTAAAATACTGTGTTTATTATACAATGACACCATAACTGTGCAAAAAAATACAATATATGTTGACATAACCAGACTAAGCACTCATCACAATGTTCCCAACTCATAGATAGGAAAGCAAGAATCAGGAAAATTAGAAGTTTTAAAATGGAGTCTCTCCTCACAGCATAATTTCTTCACAAAAATAAAAAATGAAAATGAGGTTGCAACCAAAGTATGTTTACAAGTAGCCCATGTGTTAGCCAAGCAAAGCCATTTACCAATGGTGAGTTTTATCATGTTTTTTGAATGCAGTAGCCCTAAGAAATGTGTCCAGAGAAAATAAAAAGACTATTAGTCTTTTGATGAGAACAGTTGCTTGAACAGTGAGGGCACTGGGCACAACATTGACAGTTAATTATAAAATAAGACTTGATTTTGAGTTTCTTTGGTTCTTAATCGGTCAGATGTTACCAGTACTGCCCAGCTGTTACTCTGTATTTGAAAAATCAATGCTGAGTTTGAAATGACTTAAGAATTAGTTTCTGCTAATAGTCTGTGTGGAACAAGTATAGGTGAGAATATTTTTAAAGAAGTTGAGAAACCACTACGTCAGTACAACCTGAAGTGGAATCTACTAAGATGTGATACAACCAACGGTGGTAAAAATATGCATGGAGCAGAAAAAGGGTTAGTTGACGGTCAAATTTAAAAACTTGTGAAGATGTAAGGTGTTTTGATTTGGCAGGGACCCATTTCACTTGTGTCATACGGCTTTGTTTTCTTTTTTTCTAGCAAGAGCTAACATTGTTCATTGTTAGCTGGTGTTACACCACTGCAAAGACCATGTAGAAAGAGAATAAACAACAAAATACTTGAGCTATACATATGTACACAGACTTCCCTTCAGTTCTTTCTTTCTAGTCATTCTGGGGCCCATCCATATCCTCTACTTGCCTAAGTATATTTTTAAAAGAACTTTAAAACATGTTTGCATGTTACCCTAAGATTAATATGTAATTAAGGTTGCTTTTATTAAATATCCAACTTTCACAAAATAAATGTTTGATTAGGTCATTTAAGGTGCTTTTAATACTAGGCTTTAGAGGGCTGTCCATACTGACAGAAAAAGACAGGGAATCTAAACTGACAAACAGTCCTACTCCCATAGCCGAATAAAAAACAAACAACAGAAGAACTGAAGCTTTCTCTGCTATCAGTTCTTTAATTCAGCATCAACAGAATTCTTTGGAGTATTATGTTTTTTCTCAATTTAATTAAGCAACTTTATCTGTCAAACAAGAACTATTAAATATTAATAAATTCAGGGCAGGATTGAGCTCCTTACACTGATAAACCTTCCTTGAAAAATGCAACATAAATCAGTTTTCATAAATCATAAAATAGTACTGTCCTTTCTGAGCAATAAGAAGCTCCTATATGTAACATAAGCGAGTGGTTTTAAGAAACCACTTATCAGAAGGCCCTTTTGGGTTTAATTGATGCTCAGAAATAAGTCAACTCAAAAGATGAATAATATTAACATTTTTTCCCAACTGTAAACTAATAATACAGAAATACTGAATACTGGCTATGAACAAGAAGGTCAAAGATGTATCTTTGGGCATTGTCACCAGTTTTGTTTTTGCTCTCACTTTCCTGCAGTGAGAAAGGGCTGCAAGTGATTTGAAGTGGTCTCTCTTGGCATTGCCCAGACTATCATAGCTGAACGTTCTGTTGCTATAGAACAGGTCAAGGGTGTCAGAGATTGAGCTCTTGGTAAGCTGGACTACATTATGATAGAGCGTCCTCTTTACCTACATCCTCTTGTTTGAGGCCTCCTGCTACACTGAACATTGTGCTGGGAGATGCTTCATGTGCACAGTTTTTGATCCACAGATGTTCAGTCTCCTCAACTTCATCCCTTCAGTGATGGCCACCTGATACTAATCGGGACAGTACTATAAAATAATAATGAATCCATCGTGGCAAAGAGAAAAAGGACAGTGCACGGTCTGGACCATTATAACACACTTTCCTGTGTTCTCTAACAAAATAAGATTCTTTGGTAATAAATTCTAAAGGAAATCTAGTGGGGGAATAGATTGCTCAGTTTTAAAATCAAGACTTTTCTAAAGTTGGCTGTGTTTAATGCTTTTAGTGACATGATCAAATTGCTAAAATTTCAATAAAAATTAGAATCTCCGAATTTTTATCAAGACAAGGCTAAAAAAATCCCAGTCGTTTAACAAACACATAAAAGTTTAACAAACACATAAGGTGCATAATGCAGTCTGCTTCCACCCGTAAGAGGAAATAATGGTCTAAATTGGCTAAATATGTGGAAAAGGAGCGTAGGCTGCTAAAACATTTGGGATTAAGCCGAGTAGTTTTTTACTTAGAACAGTTTTCTGCAGAAGGAACTTACCTAGAGGCATGTTGTTTGTGAAAATCCAGTCGAAATGTGTCACTTCAGACAAAATGTTAGCAGGAGACCAGAATCTGTAGTCCGTGGAGGTGGGTGGGAGGGTCGTACCGGAGGCTACATTCATCATGGTTTACAGCATAAGTGGATGTGCATGCACCATTTACGTGGTTCACATATGTGTGTGGGTTTTAAAATTCATAACAGTATTAGAACTATCACTTTTACAAGTAAATATCTGATACTATGATAAGCGTATACCAATCAGCCCAGCAAGTTTACACGTATTTCTCCAAATGGGGAAAATTGGCTGGTTTATAATAAGAGTACAAGTTTTTTCACAGGTGGTTTACTTGAAGCATGAATCACATGATTACTAGCTTAACTTTTTTATGAACATGGTTTATGAGTCCTTTGTATTTGATTTGCCATGTGAATATAGTTTTTTGTCAAATGTGCCATATTTGGTAGTTATCTGTTCCTTACAGTGTACTCGAGTTTGATAGTCTGATTGTCCTCAGAATCATTTACTGAGTAATTACCTCATCCCGTCATCCACATCTTCTCAAAAGACCTATGTTCTGACCAGGTTGTAGACATGAATTTTGCCTATAGTAGCTCTGGTAGACTATTAGGAAAAGTATATCTTTAAAGCAATTTAGATTGTCAGTGCAAAGGCGTTTTCATATAGACGGCTAATAAAGGTGATCAACCAGACTTTATTACAGTATAACAGGAGGGGGTATGTGGACAAGCACTTCCTGGAATGTCTCCTCATTGTATTTTGATGCAATTTTTCCTTAATTTGTCTTTGAAAAAAACAAACCCTCTTTCACTGCACAATGGCAAATAGTTAACTAATGTATATGAAACATTTGTACAATATTTTTTAATGAAAAACTTCTTAAATATTGATACCTATATGGTAGAATCTCTAAGAACAGGAAAAATCAAAATATCAGTGTAATGGACTATCAGGACCGGTGAAATATGTGTCTCTTCAAGTTTGTTAAGCAATTAAATTTTTTAAAGTAAAATGTTTTTAAGGTACATTTTATAAATATGTACAAAATCTAGGTCTATTTGATGCTTTATTCACTCAGATGAAATTTATACTTCATATCTAATGGGATATGCCATCATCTCCAAGAATTATAAACCCCTAGAATTAAAAACAAAACCAAACAAAAAACCCTTTAAAGATTATTCAGTTTGAAAACAAAAAGGGAACCATTACAACTTAATGAAAAAAATTTTATTTTTAAAAATGCTTTCAAATCTGATTCTAATGTGTATTGACTACGTATTTCAATAAATACATGAAAGACCTAAAGGGGGAAAAATTAACAGTACTCTAGCAAGGTAAAGAACAGAAATCTCTCTTTTTTCCCTAGCTTCTAGTTTGACACGAGGGAACACCTAACAGAATCCCGTCTGTAAAAAGAGCTGTAGTAATGTGCTTTGAAAAAACTCTTGCTGCATATAATTCTTAATACATCACGTGATGCTGTTGCCCTTAAGACTTAGAGCAACAGCTATAGGTTCCAACCTGGCACTTCAGGTAATGAAATATGATGACCAAAAAGTGCTTTAAGTTAAAACAAAAGTAAAAATGTATCATATCTTCTGAGATTGCACGAAGCAGATTGTCAGATCAAAATCTTTAGCTTTAAAAAAAAATCTGAAAAAGACTGCCATCCTGTTGTCCAAATAACCTCACTCAAACATCTATAAAATGGACTGGGCTGACATTCGTTCTTCCATAAATTCATTTAATATAAAACTCTTTGTATTTTTAGCAAGGATGAGTAATTGCAAGGATCTTTTACTCCATTATCCTCTGGTCTTCGTTTATCTTGTGTTGAATTTTTGTCTAACTCGGATTTTGAAAAGTTTAACACCATCTTCTCTTTAATTAAATACTAGTTCCTTAACTGTGTAGATTTAAAAGGTGATCTACTTTAAATTCTCAAAATCAGTACCCAAAAAATGTATACAGCTTATTCTAATCACTAACATTTACAAAACTTACACTCCATCAAATTAAAAAAGAATAAAATAAAACTTTTTTTTAAATAGTGCATACAAGGCACAAGAGCTTCTTAGTATATTTACTGAAGCCGAACGTTTTGGCATCAACAAACACACCACTTTAGTTTATCTTAAACTCAATTTCCAAACAGCACACCTTTTAGTTCAGGTTGAACTAAATTTCCAAGAGTATATGATTTTTGTTTGATGATTTGCATAATTTAATCTTAATAGGTATTTGAGGACCTATATAGTTTAACTGTCATACTGTTGATGAGAAGACAAAGAATATAGATATCAATGGAGGATTAATCTATTGGCCCATCAGGAATTCTTAACAGAAATTCAATATTTTTGCTATGTTCAATAGGAGAAATAACGTAAAAAGAGATTTTTAAAAAGCTAAACCAGCAAAAGAATATCATAGACCAATCTTCATAATTGTTGTTACAGATTTTCCCCTAATTTTCAGATGATTAGAAGAGATGAAAAATATATTTCTGATGTAATAGGAATCTATTAGTTCTGACATAAATTTTCTAGCCAGTTGAGCTCAAGCCTCAATGATCATACTTCTTTTCCAGCAAGGAACAAAAGCTAGAATTAGATTAAAGTCAGGCAAAAAATGGATGGTGATCTTCAACTGTAGGCCATTTGAAATCTGTAATGAATTCATTGTACAATTCACTCAGTCTGAGGCTGAATTCACATCAGAATAAACAAGTCTCATTTGCTACCTCCACCTTCTCGTAGGCAATAGGTTTTACAAACAAAGCTTCTTATCATAATGTGACTTGAAATCTCTTAAATGTCAGTATCTTAATAGTGTCAATTTTCTGAGTTGGAAAATCAGATGATTAATGGGCTTTTTATGTGATAAATTGTGCTACCCAAACATTTGGGTGGAAACTGGCCCATGAGTTTATTCCCAGTTGTTATGATAGAAGATATTTTTGCCCTTGATTCATAAACCATAACTTAATATTTAACAGGAATTTGTGTTAGTTGAAACAATCTATCCTGGATTAGAAATATTATGTTTTAAGCAACGGCTTGGAAAGAACTAATCAATTCATAGTCTGCATATCCAGCCAAAGGGAAATGGAACAGCTGGCCAGTGGTGCCTTCCTGTGGGAAGCCTCTTCCATCCATCTACAGTATTGATACCTTGAAATGAAACAGAAAACATGGAACTAGTATGTAAACAAAAAAAAACAACAACAAAAGAAACTAAGCAACTCACTCAGCGTTTGTTGCAGTAACATCCCTTGTTCAAAATTAAATGTTTTCTACACTATAAGGTTCAGAAGATGAGTTCTTGGATATAGACCTCCACGTCAAAGCTTCTCTAATTATAATATGCATACGCAAGACCAGAGGATCTTGTTAAAATGCAGATTCTGATTCATAGGTCTAGGGTAACCTATTTTGCATTTCTATTATGCACTTAGGTGATGCCAGTGCTGCTGGCTTGGGGCCCCGATTTGAGTGGCAGGGTTGTATGTTATTCTGCATTTGTCAGAGACCAGTAGCAGTTTAGGAATGACAACTGAGTTGGAAGGGGGATTTAGGGAGATAATTTTGAAATTTCATGTGCATAGAAGCACAGCATTTTTTATTTCTATTGTATAAGAGGGAAGGTTGAGCAAGCTAATCTTTTTTTAAAGATTGGCACCTGGGCTAACACCTGTTGCTAATCTTTTTCTTCTTCTTCTTCTCCCCAAAGCCCCCCAGTACATAGTTGTATATTCTAGTTGTAGGTCCTTCTGGCTGTGCTTTGTGGGACACAGCCACAGCATGGCCTGATGAGCGGTGCCATGTCTGTGCCAAGGATCCGAACCGGCGAAACCCTGGGCCACCAAAACGGAGCGTGTGAACTTAACCATTCGGCCATGGGGCCGGCCCCGGGCAGGCTAAATTTAATCTACACCAGCACTACTATGTAGGTTTAGGCACATTATAACTATCTGGAAACTATGCTGAACTAAGAAATATTTTATAAAAAAGCTACAGGTCGCTTACTAATGTAGTTCCCAAAGAGGAAAAGCAAATCTGAAGATACTGTTTAGTAATATAATTAAATTGGCATATCAATATTAGATAATATTTAATATAAATGTTATTGAATAGATTGCAAATCTAAGATGTAAAGCAGGAAAAACTATTTTAAAAACTGTTAAAAACTATTTTGACTATCTACTAGCTACCTTAGAAAAATTCAGTTTTTTAAAGAAATTTTACTGTCACTGGTTATGTCAATAGAATGAAAAACATTACATCAGAAAATCATTTTTTAAGTCAATACAGCTGATTCATGCTGCTATTTGTTTTTTATAACCACTAATGTCATATATTCAAATGTAATAAAATCAAGTTTCTGTGAGATTTTTAATTTCAAAGATGTTATTTTATCACTTAGTTACCAGATGTTTATTTAGAACCTACTATGTGCCTGGCACTGTGCAAAGTGTTGAGAATAATGATGAACAAACACAACACTGGTCTTGTGTCAAAATACTATCACTTATCATGACTTATACATGATGTTGCTATGTAAACTTGTAAAATATTTAAGACGTATGACCTCACAAAGTATGGTAATTACAACTAATTCAAAATACTGGAAAAAAATGGAAAATCCTGTGAAACTTTGTATGCTTTACAGAATTATGTTCTGTAAAATATTTTACTTGTGGTATTGTTTAGTGATTCTTTATTTGTATATTCATAGTTACACTTTGGGAATTTGTTTCCAGAAATTTAACATTGTCTCTCTGCTATTCAACCAAATTAAGAAGATTAAATTTTCACTGTCCTAACCATGGTTATGAACAACTTGATCTGCAAGACCATCATGTACAGTCATCCAAAACGCAGACATCAGTCAACTGGCAAATAGAATTACATAGCCTTTCCTCAAGACCAGACCAAAACCAAACAAATAAAAAACCAGATGTCCATGGAGTACTTTAGAACAAATGATTTTGTTTTAGATGCTACTTTCTTGCTTCTCTTAGATTTTAGGATTCTAGATTGCAGTTTTGTAAGTAGAGAGTTGCGTGATAACGTTAATGTTCAACTCTTTATATTGTGTCTATTATAACAAGACATAGTCGTTAGCTTTGTTTAGATGTTTATGGCTTTGTTCCAAAGGGACTCTTTACTGTAGCTTTTGATTGACTGCAGGCTAATAAACATTGTTTCAAATAAACTGATTTGGAACGACAGGTTTAAAAAATTATGGTTTACTATTTTATTACTACAAATGGACAATTTTCAGGAAGAGCTTTCTTTTTGAGAAGGCCTCTCTCATTTCCACAGAACTGCAAGGATTTCAGTTGTGAGTAAATGTGCCAGTCAGATATTGCTCTTCATTCTGATGGGTGCACAGCAGGCACCTAATTCATCTTGGGTCACTAAATGCAGGGCAAGCATAGGAACAGAGGTACATTCAAGCGTCTAACTATTTAAAAGCTATAAATCAAGCTAATAGCTGTTAAATAAAATTTGCTTTTTCCTCCTACATTCATAAATGTACCATCATAATGACAAAAATAAAACATGTTTGATGGTTTTTGTATGACAAAAAAAAATTATAGTTTAAAGAAAATGATTTATAATATGTATTATTTTAAGGATGACACAGGCTACGGGGTCCTACTGTGACCAAAAATAGGGATGATCTGTGCTAACAAGATATGATTATCTTGTACTTAGACCCAGTGAGATTCTGCTAATGGATGGTCAAGCATATGATCACTGTATATCCGGAAGGATAGAAAAAAATAAGCATGATCCTATCAAATGACAAGATAATTGTTACGTAAAGTTCAGTATTTTAGGATCAATCTTTGCCATGAATGCATTACCATAAAAAGGAATTTTTATCAAGGTATTTCTATAATTTATCTAGTTAACCCATATACTAATACTGAAGCTAATTCCATGGCCATGAATGCAATCCCAAGGGTCAGCTAAGACATCTTTTGAGTCACTTAAAAATAATTATGTTTATGGAAACTATTTATCCTAAGAGAACTGGAAAACTGTTAGAAAACAGAACAACAAAGGAAAGACGTATCTTACTTTCATAAAGTATGAATTTATTTTGTTTGAAGAGCTAAGTCTCATTCTCCATGGTTAATGCAGGATTGCTCATACCTTGAAGAGAGAACATAAATTAGCATTTTTTGTTGTTGCTTTTGGACAAAGAGGCAGAGACACTTTTATTCATCCACTAATCCCCCAGTCTACTTGCAAAGGTGGCTTGTATACAGTATGCGTGTTTATAAGATGGCTATATAGAAGCACACACACACGACACAGTGTTCACCACAACCAGTGTCACAAAAAAAGCCACTCTAAAAATAAAGCTATACACCTCAGGAAGTAGGGGTGTGAACAAGAAAATGAAAGATACAATGAACCTGGCACTGCTCACATCACCTTAAATCATCGTTTCCTAATTCTTCACCTACCTACCTCATTCTAGTCAAACTAATCTGTGAGCCCTTTCTCATCTCATCCTTCTCAAGTTTCTCTTCCATCTTTTACATCATCCTTTAGACTTTATCAATTCATCTATCAAAGTAACATAAAAATTAATCTAACATGCCAAATAATTAACAGCATGTAAAAACCAAGAAATCTCTTTTATGTTAATGTAGAACTATAAGATGAAACATAAATCCCTTCTGAAAAAAAGGGAGCTCTTTGTCTTTCCATCGCCCAAAACTGCCCCACAACTATACACTGCTGCTTTGCCTCTAAGGAAGCTGATGGATTCAAGGGGCAAACAGGTGTCGCCAATGCCTCGTCCTTCCCATACGTTAGAAAATGGAATGGCAGGTTTAAAGGTGAAGCGAGACCAAATTATGAATACTCAAATGATGGGGATCTTTCGAGGGTATATATATTCTTTAAGAATGAGACTCTTTAAAGAAAGCCTATATTTTATAAGAATATGACTGATTTTACATATATATATATATATATATATATATATATATAAATAAAATAATGACCTTAGAATTTTTACTCAGGACTATCCGTTTGTTTTCACTATCACCAGATCCCAAAGAGATTTCAAATAAATCAGTAAATGCTTTAAAGTGCAGTGACCCAAAGTTAGCAGCACTAGGAGGAAGTTTGAAGAGAAGACTAGAAATGAAGGAGAAAGGTTTGAGGAATTAAATTAGTCAACCTGGAGATTTTCTGGCTAATAGTGCCTTAATCATGGATGTATGGTTTTGTACTCCTTTATAGGGACGCCACACATATATACTCAGTCCTGAATGTATGACCACATGTTTTACTTTAATCCTTACTAACCCTGAGAAATAAGTAGTATTTTAAACATAAGAGAGCTAAGTCTAAAAGAGCTTAGGGAACTTAATAAATATCACACACTGACTACGTGCCCAAATTGGGATTTGAAAACAGGTCTGTCTGACTTCAGAGCCTTGCTTGTTCTTAGTCAATAAACTGTAGTGACTGAAGCAATCAAAAGATTAGAATCAACAACAATAACAAGAGAAATGTGAGTGGGACGTGAAGAAGGAACAGGTCGCTAAAGTCCTAGTAATTATGCAATTATTTTACTTCAACATTTTGAAATTGGATAGAAATTTTAGCATAAAAGAACTACACAATTTTAGATCTTTTCAGAGATTTTTCAACCTTTTGTCTGAATTTATTGCATTTTTTCCATTTTTTCAAAAATTACATTTTGAGTTTATTTCTGTCATTTTATTTAATATGCAATAATAATGGTTTGGTTTTTCAAACTGGAAAAAAAGCAATGTAGCTCTTTCACCAAATTATTTCCTACAGCCAACAGACATTAATCCAAAGACTTCACAAATATAAGTTCCCGACAATAATTCTAAATTTACATGGGGCGTCCGACGCCAAAGCAAGATAAATCTTGTAGGCAATATAATAGATTTTTTCACCACTTTTACCTTTTAAAAATAAAATATATCAAAATAGCCAAACAAGCACACTCTTACCAGCTTTGTCTTTTCCTAGGTTTGTGCTGCCCTCTGTCCAAGACTGAGAATCAGTAAGAAGGTGGCTCTGGGACTCTCTCAGTGGCTTTGCAGGAAACTGATGGTTTTCAGGACTGAATAATAATCATCATCATCAGAATCATCACATGAACTCTTGATAGTACTGAGTGTTTCTCAGAATAGAACTCAAACCCCTTGTGGTGCAGGACAATCATGGGAGTTTACCCAGGAGAATTTGGGGATGGGGCACAGGCACTAAATCACACTGACCCAAAACGAGAAAGGTGTTCTCTCTCCAGTGCTCTTGTCATTCTGTCCTCTACACTAAGCTGACAATCTCTGACTTTGGCAAATCTCCATTTTTAATACAGAGAATAGACCTCAGCTTCAGACTGTAGCATGTATGGGAATCCAGTTAGAACTCAACAATATTTTATTACCAACTTTATTTTTTAGAGTTATAATCTATTAATGGCAAATTATACTAGTTTCTCATTTATGACAGAGACAAAGTTTGGTTTAAAAATAAATTTAAGTGCCAATTTAAATAAATAAAATTATTAATTTTGTAAGTGGTAGGTGGATATGGAAAAAATACATGAAGGAGATGGTAGAAAGACAAGTTTGAGAAAAACTGGCTTAGTGTTTCTAAAGTGGCTTAACTGGTCTTGAACAAAGAATTCTTTATCTTCCTCTATAAAACTGAAACAACAAATTTGAACATTATCTTGCAGGAATGTTGAAAACATCTGACATTATCAGGTCTTACAAACATGATGTTTAATTTGGGGAATGAAGAGTCTTAAAAGAAGAATTTAAGTTTTAAAATTAAAGAATACATGCCATCTATTGATATATTGGATGGTATGAAAAAATATACATAAATTAAAATAACATTTCACTTAGAAAAAATATTGGCATAGAAACTATTAGTGCATTTTTAGAACACCCTGAAATAGTAATTATAATAATGTTCAAGAGAAAAAAACCTACTTAAAATTTTTCCAAGATTAATTTCACATATTTCAGTTGACTATAACTATTTTTTTAAAGAATATGCTTTTGCTTCTTAATAATTACCTCATATCTAAAATTTGAGAGAATTTCAATTTTGTGCAACCTTTATTAAAATTTTTGAGGTAAATTTTTTAAGGAAAAAAACCCATGTCTCCTATTTATATGGAAAATCTCTTTTACTCTAATTCTTATTATTCCTCTGGAAAGGGACCTTATACCAGATATACTAACTATTAACTAGCACACTAACTAGGTTCTGGTTTAGGGACTCCTTGCGGATTCATTACTGCTAACAGGACTCTAAGAAATCCAAGGATCCATTCATTCAACGATATTCATCGAGTACCTATTACATCAATGAATAAAGTCTTTGATCTCATGGAAATTTCATTGTAATTGAGGAAAAAGAAGAATAAAGAAATGAACAACTATATAATAAGTCAGGTGACAATAAGAGCTATGAAAACAGAAAAAGTGTAAGGGCAAGTGGAAGAGCTGGTTACTTTTTTATGCAGGGGTTTCAAAGATGGCCACTCTCATGAAGTTACACCTGAGCAGAATGAAGAGAAGGTACAAGACCGTTGAGATATCTAGAGGAAGAACAGTTAGGAAGGGGAATTGGCAAGTACAAAGGCACTGACTAAGGGACATGCCTGGTATGTTTGAGGACCAGCAAGATGTGTGTGTCAGGATTGTGAGTGACAGGAAGGTGATAAGGGATGACATCAGAGAAGTCTTGGTGCCCAGATGAGACACGATAAGGTAAGGACATTCATTAGCTTTTATTCTGAGTAAGATGGAAACCAGTGGAGGGTTTTGAGCAGAAGAGTGACACAATCTGATTTATGTTTTAAAAGGATCACTCTGACTTCTTAATGGAGAATAGACTTGAGTAGGGCAGAAATGGAGTCAGAAAGATCAGTAAGGAAGGTATTAAAATAATCCATGTGAGAAATGATGGCTTGGACCACGAAAGGAGCCATGGAGGTGGTAAGAAAGTATTCAGATTATGGATATATTTTGAGAAGGCATCTGACAGGATTTGCAAATGGAGTAAATACAAGGTAATCGAAAAAGAGGAATGCAGGACAACTCCAAAGTTTCTGGCCTGAGCACCTGGGAGAAGGGAGGTCACTAATACTGACATATGGGAGAACGGAGGAGAATCAAGTTTAGTGTGGTGGTGAGGGTGTCAATGGCTGGGAATCGAGAGTTCCACTTCGCACCTGTTCAGTTGGAGTCGGCTTTTAGACACTCAGTGGAAGTGGTGAGTAGACGGTCAGATATAAAACTCTAGAGTAAAGAGGAGAGACAGCACTCGCCAGAGAAATTTTATACAGGCTAATCAGGGGAAATTATAGAATTCTGTAGAAGAGACTTTAGCTGTCAAAATCCAATCTCAACATTTAAAGGAAAGCGAAGAAAAGCCTAGAGAGGTTACTTGACCTCTTCAAGGTCACTAGTTGGGTAACAGTGCCAGAACTAGGATTTCTCCCAAGGCCCATGGTACACTTAGTAGGAGAGACACTATCTATAAAACCCAAATAGTCTTAAACTACAAAAACCACTTAACAAGGGTAAAAAACATTACTGAAGACTATTATTGAATTTTATAAAAGCTTGAAAACATATTCCAAACAATTTATTACAACTAGATTTTTCTGCACTGACATATGAGAAAAACAATTAACATTTAGCTCTGTGGAATTTTCAAGCCAAAACTCACAGGGCATGACCCAGTTAGACTCTGGTGCCTTTGGATGTCTCCGTGAAACCCATCAGGATGGCCTCCTCACTAACTGGGAGAGTCTGGTCTGTACATAGCTCATGCTAGGGATGGGGTGGCAAACAGGTTTCATCTCGTGGCAATCTAAAATGATTTTGGAATGGCTGCCAGGATCACTGCCTCGAGATGGATTCTGGGGTCACACCACACTTCGCAGGAGAAAGAACTGTGATCGGTAAGAAATATGCACTAGACAGGAGGAGTGTAGGGAAAGATGCTGTGTACTTGGCATTTCGGCAAATAAGAAAATCTCTAAAATTGAATTAAGAATGATATTATGGTTATGCTTTTGCTATTGGCTTTCATTTACAAATTAGAGGAATGGTCACATCCAAGTAAATCTGTCTTAAAGATATAAAAAGTTAGTGTTTCAAACTTAAAAATTCATATGTAGCCTTTTAAAAGGTTAAGTAGTTTTGCCTTTGGCCAGTTGGTAGCAAAGTCAGAATCAAATTTCAGGTCTTGCTCAAATTCTTGCTTTTGTTGTTTGTTTCCTTTTTTTTTAATTTATTTTTTAATTGCAGTAAAATTCTTGTTAGACTGGAACCAAAAGAGACCTAAAACAGCGGCAAAGTCTCTAGACAATGAATTTCCAAAACCCTTCCCTTCTCTCGCCACAGAAATGGCTCAGATAATGCTTAGAGGTCTTTAAAAAGTACCAAGAACATGGCCACATTGCTAATGGAACTGTCAAGCAGGGGTCCGGGATTCCATTTGATCTCCAGAGGCCTGATCCAGGGAAGTCCTTCTGATCTCTTTATAACAGTTACCCACAAGGAGGAAGGACCTGGAGCGTCAGAGGGAGAGTTACCCAGTCTGCTCACCTCATTGCTAGGGAAGCTCATCTGGACTTACACTGTTTTCATTTAAGCACTACATTTAAAAAATCATAATATATTTCAGTCAACCAAAATGTATAGAGAACTAACACATGTCTGCCCACCACCCAGATCGATAGCAGAATTTTATGAGTATAATTGAAGCTCCCTATGTACCCCTCCCCAATTATACTTTCCTCCTTCCCTCATTCCAAGTGGAAATCACTGTAGTAAATTATCTCACGTTCTTAAATTTTTTTCAAAGGAACATATAACTGAAGGACACAAGAGAATAAAATATATTATTTAAAAGCAAAATAGAAAAGATATGGGATTACTTCTTAGATGTTGAGTTCAATCCTGCAGGAGTAGATGGTTGTTCAGGATCCTGGTTAACAAGGCAAGTTGGAAAGGAGCAGCCATCACCTAGACTATAATTAAAACAAAAACTTACAATTCAGCAGTAAAAGACACAATAGAGTGAAACTTTGTTACAGTGCTGATATCCATGAGCAGAACATAGTAACATCATGGACAGAACATGTATATCACACATCAGCTTCAATACAGGATGTTTACAAAGATGAATCAATTTTTATTTCCACCCTGAGACAATAGTGAATCATAAAATAATACTTCAAAAAATAGGAGTCCCTAGGCAGAATTATAGAGATCTTTTGTTGGGTTACTTTCATTAGTTTAAAACGTGAAGTTAAGTACCTTGAAAAAATGGGTAGTAACCAGTACTTCTCCTCATCACCAAAGACTTGTCGCATGTTTTTACTGAAACCCAAGCTGAAGCCATTCTTATCTGTGCCATGTCGAAACACTGGACTTCTAAATGCCTCTACAAAAGATGGGAGAGCAATACTGTGAGCAAAGGACATATCAACCTAGTAACCCGTATATTTAGAGATGACGGAATTCAGAGGAGACTCTGAAAAGCCTCCTGTGAGTACTTATGCGCCTATCAACAGCCATATGATGTAGATTGCCTATTCTGTTTTTAAAATAATCATGATATAATTATATTTATTTCAACTTTTAAGTAACCCTTTTATTATTACAGCAGCACATGTGCATTGCAGAATATCAGAAAATGCAAATAAGCAAATAAATTAAAACTTTACATCTTCTAGATCATTATTAGATAGATAGCCGGCTGGATGGATATGGATATAGATGCAAATCTACATAGTTTTGTTTTGTTTTTTTTTTTTGAGGAAGATTAGCCCTGAGCTAACTACTGCCTGTCCTCCTCTTTTTTTGCTGAGGAAGACTGGCCCTGAGCTAACATCCGTGCCCATCTTCCTCTACTTTATATGTGGGATGCCTACCACAGCATGGCTTGCCAAGCGGTGCCTTGTCCTCACCAATCGCACCCAGGATTGGAACCAGCGAACCCCGGGCTGCCGAGAAGTAGAACGTGTGAACTTAACCGCTGCACCACCGGGCCGACCCCTACATAGTTTTTTTTAACCAAAGTGAGACTATACTTTACAAACATTCTACCACCTGCCTTTTCAGTCAATAAATTCCACTGTCCAATTTCAGTAAAATTTTCTCTCATGCAATCATAAATTTTTTCCAGCTGACCAAAAATGTACTTTAAAGCTCTTTTTTACAAACCAGGATCCAAAGCAGAACCATACATTGTATCCAGTTCTGCCCACTCTGCACACGGAAGTTGAGGTGTTGAGAGGCTGTGGGACTTGCCTAAGATCACACAAAAAGTAAATGACAGAAGTGGAACAAGGCCATCAATGTTCCTTCCATTATGCTACATTTTCCTCTTAAATAATGCTGAGATGCAAAATCTAAAATTTTATTTTTGGAATATGAATGAACACTGAAGTATAATGATTTTTGTCCATCATAAAAAAAAAAATCTAATTAGCAGAGTCAAGGTACTATGAAAAAAGGTGGCAATTTGCAAGATCCTCAGCATTTGTCACCCTAGGTTATATAGCTTTTCCTAAAACATTTTTTATAATTATAGGACCATATTGTCTAGAAGATGTCCTTTCAGTGTTACAAGTTAATCTAGAGGTTTCTAGAAGTTAAAAGTTTCTAGTAAATTCATTTACATTTTAAGAATAATTTAATTGCTCAATATATAATTTGAGATAAGATACTTCGTTTAGAAATTACTTTATTATAGCAATATTTTCACCCTAATAGTACTAGCTGTAATAAGATTTCACTTGAATATTAAAAATTAACATTCACTGACTATATACTACAGCTAATTTTCACTGACTATTATAATAATTGAATCTCATAGCTCGAAGTGTCCTTTGAGATCACTAGGATTTCTAAGTCCTGATGGCGTTCTCAAACTCCTATTCATAGTCTAGAAGACTCTACTTAGCTTAGTCCCTGCTTACTTCCCAAACTTCATAGCATATTTTCCATTCTTTAGGTTTCTATGTTCCAGCCACATGGATAGTTTCTCAAACATTTCTAGTTCTTTTTCTATAGGGCTTTTTAAAAATAATTGAGATGGAATTCACAGAACATAAAATTAGCCATTTTGAAGTGACAATTCAGTGGCATTTAGTACACTCACAATTTTGTGCAACTACCATCTACATCAAGCTCCAAAGTCTTTTCATCGTCCCAGAAGGAACCCTACGCTTGTTAAGCAGTCACTCTCCATCCCTTCTCCTCCCCACCTCCTGGAAACCACCAAGAGGCTTTCTATTCTATTCTATTTCTTTCTATTCTCTTCCGGATAGTTCATATAAATGGAATTATATAATATGTAAGCTTCTGTGTCTGGCTTCTTTTACTTATGTTTTTGAGGTTCATACATGTTGTATCAGTACTTCATGCTTTTCTAAGACTGAATAATATTCCATTTTATAGGAATACCACATTTTCTCTATCCATTCATCTTTTGATGGGACTTGGGTTGTCTCCATCTTCTGGCTATTGTGAATAATGCTGCTATGGCCATTGAGGCACGAGAATCTGTTGAGTCCTTGTTTTCAATTCTTTTGGGTACACATGTAGGAGTGGAATTGCTGGGTCATATGGTAATTCTATATTTAATTTTCTGAGGAATTGCCAAACTGTTT
Organism: Equus caballus; assembly: GCF_041296265.1. NCBI lineage: Eukaryota > Metazoa > Chordata > Mammalia > Perissodactyla > Equidae > Equus > Equus caballus. The sequence continues at coordinate 38,010,462 of NC_091710.1, read as the reverse complement.
TCACAGTGGCTGCACCATTTTATATTACAACCAGCAACATGTGAAGGTTCCATTTTTTCCACATCCTTGCCAACACTTGTTTCCTGTTTTTTTGATCATAGCCATCTTAGTAGGTGTGCATTGGCACTTCACTGTGGTTTTGATTTGTATTTCCCTAATGACTAATGACGCTCAACATGTTTTTATGTGCTTGCTGGACATCTGTATATTTTCTTTTGGAGAATGTCTATTTAAATGTCTATTCAGATCCTTTGCCAGTTTTTAAATTGGGCTGTTTGCTTTCTGTTGTTGAGTTGTATATTCTGGATATTAGACCACTATCAGATATATAATTTACAAATATTATTCTCATTCTGTAGGTTGTCTTTTGACTTTTTTGATAATGTCCTTTGATGCACAAATGTTTTTAATTTTGATAGTGCCCAATTTATCTATTTTTTTTGGTTGTTGCTCATGCTTTTGGTGTTCCATCTAAGAATTCATTGCCATATACAAGGTTCTGAAGATTTATCCCAATGTTTTCTTCTAAGACTATTATAGTTTTAGCTCTTCCATTTAGGTAATTGAACCATTCTGAGTTAATTTTTGTAAACAGTCTGACTTGGAGGTCCAATTTCATTCTTCTGCATGTGGATACCCAGTTGTCCCAGCACCATTTTTTTTAGGATACCATTCTTTCCCCCATTGAATGGTCTTGGTACTCTTGTCAAAAATCAGTTGGCCAAAGATGTATAAGTTTATTTCTGCACTCTCAATTCTATTCCATTGGGTTATATCTCTATACTTGTGCCAGTACCACACTATTTTGATCACTGTAGCTTTGTATAAGTTTTGAAAACAAAAAGAACTTCATTTTACTTTTTGGTGGATATTGTTTTTGCTATTTAGGGCCCCTTGAAATTCCATAGGAATCGAGAATCAGCTTTTCCATTTCTACAAGATATGCCAGTGAAGTTGTAATAGGGACGTTACTGAATCTGTCAATCACTTTGGGTCGTACTGCCATGTTAACAATCTTAAGACTTCTAATCTCTGAACATGGGAAGTCTTACCATTCCCTCAGGTCTTTGCTCTCTTTCAGCCATGCTTTGTAGTCTCAGTGTTCTAGTGTTGCACCTCCGTGGATAAATTTATTCCTAAGTATTTTATTACTTTGCATGCTGTTGTAAATTGTTTTCTTAATGTCCTTTTTGGATGGTTCATTGCTAGTGTACAGAGTTCAGCTAATTTTTTGCATATTGATCTTTGCAGACTGTATTAGCTCTAAGAGTTCTTCTATGGATGCTCTAAAGTTTTCTACATATAAGGTCATGTCATCTGCAAAAAAAGGATAGTTTTACTTCTTCCTTTTCAATTTTGATGCCTTTCTTTTTCTTGATTAATTTCTCCAGGTAGAATTTCTAGTATAGTGTTGAATAGCAGAAGTGAAAGAGGGCATCCTTGCTTTTTTCCTGATCTTAAGGAGAAGATTTTTGGTTTTCACCATTGAGTATCATAGCAGCTGTGGATTTCTCATTAGCCCTTTATCAAGTTGAGGAAGTTCCTTTCTATTCCTAGGTTAAGTGTTTTTATCAAGAAAAGGTGTTGTATTTTGTCAAACACGTTTTCTGTATCAGTTGAGATGATCTCGGGTTTTTTTTCCTTCATTCTATTAATGTGGTAGAATACCATTGATTGATTTTTGTATACTGAACCATCCTGGCATTCCTGGGATAAACCCTACTTGGTCATGGTATATAATCCCTTTAATATGCTGCTGGACTTGATTTGCTAGTATTTCATTGAGGATTTTTTGCATCTATATTCATAAGGGATATTGGTTTGTAGTTTTCTTTTCTTGTGATGTCTTTGTCTGGCACTGGTATTAGGGCAGTGTTGGCCCCATAGAATGAGTTAGGAAGTGTTTCCTTCTTTTCTAAGTTTTGGCAAAGTTTGAGAAGAAATGGTGTTAATTCTTCTTAAAAGTTGAGTAGAATTCACCAGTGAAGCCATCTGGTCCTGAGCTTTTCTTTATTGGGAGGGTTTTTTGGTTTGGTTTGGTTTGGTTTGGTGAGGAAGACTGGCCCTCAGCTAAATCTGCTGCCAATCTTCCTCTTTTTGCTGAGGAAATGTGGCCCTGAGCTAACATCTGTGCCCATCTTCCTCTATTTTATATGCGGGATGCCTGCCACAGCATGGCTTGATAAGCAGTGCATAGGTCCGCACCTGGGATCCACCCCGGCAAACCCCGGGCTGCCAAAGCAGAGCATACAAACTTAACTACTATGCTACTGGGCTGGCCCGTATTTCTTCCTTTTTATGTAAGCATTTGTAGCTATACCTTTCCCACTAACCACTGCTTTTGCTGCATCCCATCTCCGTAGGGCTTTTGAACATACTGTTTTCTCTGCCTGAGATGTTCTGGCTCTTTCCATGACTGACTTCTTAGGTTAAATACTCTTTGTTTTGGTAAGCTCTTCCCTGACCATTTTATCTAAATTGGGTCCCTTCCAGCCTCCCCAGCCCTTGATTCGTAGCTCAGCATCCTGTCTGTTTCCTTTAAAGCACTTTGCATTTTGTAATTACTTGTATGTTTGGTTATTGATTTTCTGTGCCCCTCACTAGACTGTTTTGCCCTTGCTCACCACTATATGTACACAATGCTTCACACACAATGGACAGTCCATAAATATACAGAATGAGTGAATATGTATGTGTCTAAGTCACACCCCACAAAACAGTGTGAGAAATTATGATTTTTACCACTTCCGGACAGGTTGGCATTTAATCATATGGCAACTTTTGACAAATATCTACTTATGCACTTAAAGTTCTGTTAACTACAATAATTGGATACTCACCTAATGTAGATTTATTTTTGCTGACTAGCCAACAATGATAGCCAAACAGAGAAGACAAGCTGACAGAAAACATAGCTGCAGCAAAGAATAAAAACATAATATGGAACTTGGCTTGAGTATCAGGTAGGCCATTCTATAAAGAAAGGAAGAAAATAAAATGTTTTGTCAAAGGGATAAGTATTCCCTACTTCTATAAGTATGTAAGATTTTCTTTTTTGCTTTAATTTTTTAAAAAATTTAGATATGGAGAAAGATACATGGCTTTATGTAAAAACTTTCAGGAAAAAATACATATCATCATTAAAATAAATGTTTACTGGAATATGAGTACATATACGGAAAAGATATTAGAATTTGGAATATTTATTTTGCTTTACATAACTGAATCACAGAAAAATTATGGTATCCTGTGGGTAAACCATAACAGGAAGCAAAACTATAAAACAGTTTTTCATTTACTTCCTGAAAATGTTTTGTTAACATACTATGGATTTATAAGTGTTCAAATAGTTTTACTATAATGCCTGAAAATGAAGGGTAATTGGCACAATTTGGCTACTATTCTCATTCATGTTTTACATCACTACAAACAACAGCATCAACTCAAGAACACATACAACAACACATCCACAATAATGCTGCAAGCTATTTTAAATAACAGCATCACAGAAAAGATCAACACTAGTGCATAACACCTGCCTAAAATGAACCTTACAACATCCATGGGCTGAAACCACAGGCCATCTCAAAGGAAAACCAGTTTGACTGTCATTGTTTGTATTGCCCAAGGAGACCCAGACTCGCTCTAGAATGGCAGGCTTGGGGCTATGGACACTTAGAGAGGCACCAAAGCTGCTGGGAGGTGTCCCCTTCTGATAGAAGGTTGTACTGTTTCAATATCCTGGAGTGTCTGTCACACTGACACAGGTCACAAGATCTTACTGATAGCTTTTGACAGCAGAGTCCTCGCAGTAGAAACTCTGGTCATCCCTTTACAAATGTATTTGTGGTCTGGAACTAAAACCATCCACAGATGAGGAGCAGTGAGGTAACATTCTCTCGGACTTTCATTAGGGATCATTCTTCGAGCTGGATGCTGGGGGTGGCCTTGAATGCTAGGAGCATGCCCATGCACCTGTGTGCTCCTAGTGCTTATTGATGTAACTGGCACATGGCAGGCATTCAAGAAATCTTCAGTATTGAATGTGGCTCAAATGATCTAGCCATTCAGAAAGTCTCACCCTAATAAAGGATAATTTAATGAAAATAATAAAGCAATCCTGGCAGAGGAGAACTGTTTTTCACCATCGTTTGCTGTTCACAGGATGTATCTTTCAATATTGATTTTTTAATTTTGTTTTGCTTCATTGAAAATATACAGTGCAGAAAACAAATGAGTCACCTAAAGCCTGTACTTAATAACAATTCAGAATATTACAGACTAATAGCTAAAAAAAAATCTTTTTACACATAAAGAAAACATTTCTAAGTACTAAAAAAATCTTACACAGTCAATTCTCATTATTCGCAGGGGGTGTGTCCTATAAACTTGCCGTGAACACTGAATTCGTGAATAGTGAATCACTGTTCCTAGGAAAATACAGGGTTAGGGTTCTGCAAGCCTCTGGTCACAATATTTTCATCAGCTGATAAATAGAGAATATTTTATGTGTTTCTGCTTAAAGGTACCTTATTGATACCTTATTTAATATATATTGTCGATTCATTAATGTACTCAGCCAACAGCACCCTAATTCATGCTGAAGGAAGCTTATCTTAACACATATTTTCTCCATAAGGCACATCACAGTCTTCTTTTGCTTCGAAACACGAGACAGCACTTCAGCACTGTGCGTGAAGACCATTTTCAACAGCGAAATCACCAACAAAGAGCACAAAAATGCAAAAAGCGTGGCACTAAATAGATTGAAAACCACACTTGTTTACAGTATGAGAGTTCAAACAAGAAGGCAGAATGTCGCCTTGTCTGATCTCAATGGGGAATGTGCACATGAAGCGACTCAAATTCTTCCAACTCTGTGCAAACAGCCACAAAAGCTCTGTGACTACTGACTTTGGGGTTACAAATAAATGTCAGCAAGTAGGTGAATTCACAAATACAGAATCTGCGAATAATGAGGACTGACTCTATATAAATTAGCTCTATTCTATAAAATTAGTGTCTGAAATAATTTACTACTGAAAATGTCTCTATTTTTGTATACCAAGAAAAAGTCACCAAGGTAATGACTTACTGTCCAAAATTTGATAAAATACTGTAAATCTGTAGCAGCAATAAAAAGGCAGTACAGCAGGGAATAAGCCAAGAAAAGGAGGAAAAATTTATAGTTTGAAAATCCAACACAATTGTTCACCCTGTTAACAAAACAAAAACAACATTTTCAATGAGTTGTACATTTTCACCCTAGGTATACATATGCTCAACGTTAACACAGCGTTTGGTGTCCTACCATTTAAAACTTATTGGCATTTCTTTAAGCATAACTCCTAAGATTTCTTTACACATGCAGACATTAAAAAGTCCATTTCACTAAAAAGGAATTTCTGTGTTTAGATTTTAAAATTTGATAGGTAATATTGGTTTAGTCAATCATCAACCATGTAACTGTATTTCATGTCCAATTATACAAAGAAGCTCGTGCCTAAAAGCATAGAGATTGTGAGAAACCTAACAAAGTCAGGCAGACGTGAGGAATTTACTAAGCGCTTCCTCCATGCTAACTGTAGGTTTGATTCTAACTATGATTAAGTAATTTAAAATCTTTCACGTTTTCCCAAATTAGATGAACGATCTTCACAAACTAGGTGGATGCCATCAGCATGCCACTGAAGCAACCAGATGATCAAAGCACGTTAAATGGGGGGTTTAGGAAAAGAAATAGGACCGGAAGCCAGACAGCCAGGGTTGTAATGCACTTTGACACTAAATAATTATGTGGCCCTGAGAAAGTAGAATAGTCTCTAAGAATTTCATTTTCCTTATCTGTAAAATAAGCATTCATTCTGACATGCTTTCTGAGAGCCAGCTCTATATTCTATATTTCTGAAAGATTTATAATTCTCAGTTCTTACTTTAAAATCATTATATTTGGGGGAGGGGTAAGAATTCAAACTATTTTATCAACAAATACAAACACAATACAATTCATAGTTCATAGTCACATTTTTTTCTATCAGAGTTTTTTCTTTTTTCCCTTTTCATAAAGACAAGGGAATTCCTGGACGACCTTGTGCAAATGCGACACAGCGCCTAAGTGGCATTAGCTGCCATCTTCACTGGTTAACTTTGTTAACTGGTATAAAAAATCTATTACATAGAACATACAATACTGTTTCCTCTCCTCAAACCTCTGTGTTCCTACTCTACTGCTGGCAAGGTAATTCACTCTCTATTGACTTTGCTAATAAATGGAAACATTCTTCTTTCCAAATGGTTAGTGAAACTACGTTCATAGAAAAATATTTACTCAGTTATACAAGTTGAGTAAGTTCTCAAGATCTGCTGCACAACACTGTGTCGACAGCTAATACTGTATTGCGCACTTAAAAACTTAAGAGGGTAGATCTCAGGTAAGGGTTCTTACAATAAAAAAATAAATTTTTAAAATTAAAAAAATAAAAAAGGGAAACATTTACCTGGCTTATGAGTAAACCAGAAATTTGGGGGGGAAAAGGAAGAAAATGTTTATATCTTCTACCTCAAAAAATATAAAGTAAAGGGAACAGCATTAGATTCAGGAATTTTTGGACTTAAGGGTATTCTATATGGAAAATAAATTCCTAACGAAGGCAAAATTGTGGGTGCACCGTGTATGAAAAGTTATATTTGCAGCCTTAGAGACTCCAGGGTAAGGGCAAAGCAATCACTGAGACTGCCTTTTATGGCATCTGAATGACAAAAGGGCAAGAAATAATACTGCAGACAGTTCCATACAAGCCTAGTCTAACTATATTCTGCCTCAGAAGGATCCAGATATTCCCTTCGCTTCCCTGAGCTGGTTTCCAGAGGAGAGAATGGGGGGACAAAGGCTGGGGTGCTGCAAGACTTGGGACTTTGTGGGTGAAGACAATGTCACTTCTGTGGACTAGGGGAAAACGAGAAGGGATAGGCAAGAGGATTCCCCTTCCCATACAAATGGGAGAAGCAATTTTTGTATTAAATGACAAATAGCATTTTTATAGAAAGTAAGATGATTTTGATCACAGATTTTATAACACCTAATTTAGCTTAATTTAACTTCCACTCAGGAGCATGGTGCAGTTTGCCATGTCAGAGCCAGCAGACATAGGAGAAAGGCAGTATATAAAGACCAAGTATTTTAGAGTTTGATACAGACTTTATACTTCAGGAAATATAGTAATAATATTTATTTTTAATAATACCTTACTCTCTTCATGACACACAGCTTTGGGTGACATATTTTAACTGCCTGCTGCTTTGCAGACTCAATTTGAAAAGGAAGAGGAGATACTCTGAGTCTGAATGATTTTATGGGGAGAAACAAAACACGTTCTAGGTGAATATCCCTTACACCTTGTTTAAATTCAGTGTAAACGGCTGTTGCCTCTGTTTCAGGGTAATTGCTTTCTGAGTCTAAATTAGAAAAGGAACATAATACAGGCAAAAAAATGGAAAGAATGTGGCCTTTGAAGTTCAAAAATCTTGCTATGTGACTTTACGCCCAGTCTTTAACTATTCGCAGCCTCACTTTCCTCCTCCTTAAAATGGGACGAATAATTTCTACTAATTTGTGTCATTGTTGTAAGGGTTACAGATTTTACATATATGTATATATAGTCTCTAACATATTATAGGCACTCAATAAACTGAACCTGACATTATTTAATTAGTGTTACCTAACCCTTTGGCAAGCATGTCAAAGTATATCATTAATATAATTAATGAATAAGTGAAAATTGTATATTAAAGAAAAAATGCTTCTCTGATAGGAAATCCAATAAAGCGAAAACTGCAGGATCTCTCCTTTAGTTAAAACAGTGTGAGGTTGACCCCTGCAGCCTGAGGGTAATCTTAACCCGCCACAGCAGATAAGCTCCAGTCACTGACAGCAGAGAAGCGCTGTTCTCTCACTTTTCAAATGCTTAAAGTTGACAGATACAGAACTTCAAAATCGTATACAAAGACCAGTATAAAAAGGTTGCCCCACAGCTCGGGAACATCCCAGAGCTCTTTTAATAAATGACTTTTATATTCATTTTATTTAGAGCCTTTTATACTGGCTATATAAAATGGCTATAAAAAAAATTTTTAATATATTAATATGGAAAATTTTCTAGGATACATTAAGAGTAGGGAAAAACAAAAGGCAGAGATTCAGTCCATAATGGAACCACTTGTGTTTAAAAAAAGTGTGTCAAAAAAATTTTTGTGTGTATAAAAATAATTTAACACACACACATTTATATCTGAAAAGTACACATGACATTTAGCAACACTGGTTTCCTATGAAGAAGGGAAGAAGGAGAGGGGGCCCAGGAAGAACACATGGACTTTTTTTATTTTTTAATTTAGAACTACGAGTATGTGTTATCTATAAATTTTTTAATTTAAAATTTTAATTTGAAATTTAAAATAAATAGATAAAATGGCCACTCCACTCAGCTGGCACAAGGTGAAAATCAGGCCTTTGACACTAAGCCCTTCCCAAATCGACCTGGCACTGCTTTCTGCGAGGGAGCGCCCAGAGCTGAGACGGGGGCCCGGGACAGCGGCTACAGCAGGGGAGGCAACAGTGCAGAGAAGCAACAGCACAGAGGCTGAAAGTCACTGCCGTCAGCTCCCTCAGCTCCTTCCACACTGCCTCAAAGGGCGAGACACCAACAGGCGGTACACAGGTTTGCGATTTGAGTCCATTTTTTAAAACTCTCGAATCTTGCTTCTGTCCCCCTTCACTTATTTAATAGGGTCTGCCAAAATGTGAAAGATTGTCAAATTACGCTATAAGCTTCTTATAAAGCCAAATAAATTGCAGATTTAGAAAGATTGCTTCATCATAAATTATTATTCTCTACTTCCGTACCTTTGTGAGGATAGCAAGGGCCTGGCAAGCTTTACAGGGGTGTGCTAGCTTGGGATTAATCCTGATTGTTTCCATCTCTCCATTCCTTATCATCACAGTGTCTTATTACTTTAAGGCATAAAAACTGGAGTCACCTCTTTGCCCTTGATTTCTTTCCCACTCTGCTAAGTCATACCTAGAATACACAGTTATCCGGAAAGGAGGGTGTCTTGGTATGGGCTCCCCCAAAGGCAGACCCTGAGACAAGAACTTGGATACAGTTTATCTGAAACAAGGAAGGGAGGAAAGCCAACAAAACACATGTTCTTGGCCAGTCCCTCACCAGTTGAGGGTGGCCTCTGGAAGCACTAATGCCTTGGCACTTCTGGACGGCCCGGCTGACCAGCTGAACAAACTTCCCAAGGGGGAAGAGAGCCCTCAGGCAGAGAAGCAGAGAAACAGCGGTGCCTGAGGTGGGGAGCCGTCAGCGGGCAGGGGAACTGTCCACTGCAGGTGCACGGACCTCACCGGTGCATCACAGGCTATGGGTGGGCACTGATGGCGTGTGCTACTGGCAGGTCAACAGAGAACATAAGGAGGATGAAGAAGACTTATAGTTAAAGATATCAGGGAAAAAACCACTTGCTGAGAAAGGAACAGAATGAATGAAGAGAATGAAAGAATGAAGGAAGCATAAGAATGACTACAAATGAAAATTAATACAAAGGGAGGTTATTTATTGAGATCTTTCTTTGAGAAGAACATTATTCTCACATGAGTTAACTAGCCTTCACACTATAAAAGAGAAAATCTAGGTGGAGAAAAGGCAGAAGAATCCTGGAGAAAGATATAGAAGACGGTAAACCCAACATTCCCCTACCATCCCTTACAGCTAAGATAACCATTGTCTGCATATGTTTCAACCTACACCTAGTGCAGATTTGTGGGCATGTCTACCCTTCTCTTGAGCCACCTCTGAAAGAGATAAGGCTTGGAGAATAATCATGCTTAAGGTCCAAACCCAACCTGGCTGGCAACCTTAGCGTGGCTGTCACAGGTACGGGCACATTGAGAGGAAAAATTACAGGGAAAAGTAGAAAAATCAACCTTCATTACTTAATTAGATCTTTCAAATAACCCTCTTTCAAGTTACCTAATTTCATGACTTACAAATGTTTTTAGGTTTCTTTTTTGTGTGTGTGTGAGGAAGATTAGCCCTGAGCTAACATCTGCTGCCAATCCTCCTCTTTTTGCTGAGGAAGACTGGCCCTGAGCTAACGTCCATGCCCATCTTCCTCTACTTTACATGTGGGATGCCTGCCACAGAATGGCTTGCCAAGCGGTGCAGAAGTCCACGCCCGGGATCCAAACCAGTGAATCTCGGGCCGCCGAAGCGGAACATGCGAATGTAACCACTGCGCCACCAGGCTGTCCCCAGAAATATTTTAAAAAATACTAATGAATTCTAAGTGGCAACCCTTGTTTAATGTGTATTTGGTAATTTCAGGAGAAATTAACTTCTAGACTGTTAACCTACTTGTTCTAAAATTATTTCGTGGAAATTCTCCTGAATAAAGGCTCTTTTTGAGTGAAATAAACAAACATTAGAAACTAAACCTGAAAGTACCTCCTAGGTCAGCTAAGGCAAGATTTCATTTATCAAATGATTTAAATAGCTAAATGATTCAATTTAAGTTATAAGGACAGAAACTTGTTTACATATAGAGCCATACTCACCATGGGCAATGATGATCCATCTTCAAAATACATCTAAAAAAAACACACAAAACTTAACAGCTCCTAAAATTTTAATCCCATTAAATTATAAAAAGGAAATATAAAATGGTTATTTCACAAAAAGCTGTGGCAAGTAAAATATTGCAAAATCATTGACTTATCTAAAAATTGAATAATAGCAAAAGTCCTGATCTATAATAAACACTATAGCCAATTCTAGTTATGACATGATAATAGTACTTTAAATTCAAAATACACATGCTTTAAGATGCAAATCAAAGAACTCATTTTCTAAAAACAATGCAATGCAATATGTTAACATACAACTATCTTATGCTAAAGAAAGTGTAAAATGTCAAGAGATCAACAGAATGTCTGTATAAAACTTTTCCTTTAATATCAATCCTTAAGCCAAGCAGTACTGTCCTTTTGGTATATTAAGTATATAATAACATCTGACATGTCATGAAGTCTATATATATCTCTATAAAGATGGCAAAGAGTCACAGAAGTATTTGTTAAATAGGACTAGCCAAGTCTGAGCTGCTAAAAATCGTGCACATCATGCCAGTGTGAATCTGGGGAAAAAGGGACAATTGATTGGCACCCTAAGCCACATTCATATTAATGCAAGTGACTGTGCCAAATATATTTCCTAAATAAAGGTGTGAGAAGCATGAATAAGGAGAAAAGGAAACAACTTGGAAAAACAGTGATAAAAGAAACATGTTAAATAAAAAGCCCACCAGCACGTAGACATTTTAGAAGTGAAAAGTTTTCTTACTTATCACAGACGGAACAGTGATGGCAGCGATCTGGCTTTATAAGTTGGCATCTGTCACAATATCGGATTGCTAGGAACAAAAAGCTCCACTTAGACTTAAATTTAACAGTGAACTGAATATACAATTAAACGGCTTCTATCATCTATCCAAATTTAAATTTCAAAAGCATACTGAATTTAAATTAGGTAAAAATGAGATATTCAACTCTGTAAATAGCAAAATGGAATGAGTCGCCCCCAGCCTCAGCTCTCTGGAGAGGGTTCCCAACAGTAGAGGGTCTTTTGGGGAAATTTCTCTAAGCCATTCTCAATTGCCAGTAGTCACAAGGGTGAGAATGTGTCCATTTCTCTCAAAGTAAACAGAATGTCTCCCTCCATTAAATCAGTTTATTTCCTGCACCCTACTGGGATAACCAGGTGAGGAGACAGCCACATTTTAGAAATTTGTGAATGATCTTGATTAAGTTGCTTAAACTGGAACATCTCTGTTGGGTGAGATACAAGACTAGAAGTGAGCACTGGAGGAGGTACTTCCAACAGAGAATTTTAATTCTCGTAACTGAATTCCCAATCCTCTCTCCTCTAACACAGACATCAGAGACAATCATGGATGTCTGATTTGGAGATGCTATTTCAGTACACAGATGTCTTACAGGATGCAAGCAAGCTACCAAAATTACAGGAAAGGAGTTATGAAGTGGGCAGTCCAGTAGCATCCGTAAAACGGAACTAATGAATTGAAAATTTGGAAAAAATACTTGCCACAAATAATTACCAATATTAGATGAGCTAATATTATAGTTTCTGAAAAAGGAAACAGTTGCTATAAATTAAGAATAAAATGAGACAACAATGTGTATATGGAATTGTTTTCAATACTGAGAGAAGTTCTTAATCGTCCCCTTACAGCTTTCGTTCTCTGGAACTGCAGAGATGAATGGCATGGCCTACCCATCTCCTGAGTGAACAGATCTCTCAGGTACATTCCAGGCAAAGCTGTCAGGTACCACTGGCCCATGCAAAGTATTAAGTGCAAGGCAGTGTTGTCCAGAAGAAACAGAATGTGAGTCCCAGGTGTACTATCAAACTCTCTAGGAGCCACATTAAAAGAAGGAAAAAGAAAACAGGGGAAATCAATTTGAATAACATATTTTATTTTACCTAATACATCCAACATATTATTTCAACATATAATCAATATAAAAATGTTAATGACATATTTTATCATTTTTCATACTATGTCTTTGAAACTTGTTCTGTATTCTACACCTACAGTTGTATGTTAAGTGTTCAAGAGCCACGAGAGACTAGTGGCTACCATAATGGTGGCATGGGTCTAAAGTCACAAAATTTCTAGGCGAGTTTTGGTGGGCAAGGCTAGATTCTCTCCAGATGGTGATTATCTTGCCTTTAAAGTACACCAGGAAAACACTTTTCAAATCAGAGTGGGCAAGAACTCACAGGAAATCAAAACAGTAGAGCAATAAGTGTTTTGCGTATAGTCTTTCATAAACAGAAATTTAGTCTTTTAATTAAAAAACACTCCAGGTGTCAAATTATGTTCAATGAAAATCATCCCAGTGTAATTTAAAATGAACTGTCTGATTATCATTTAAAAACTCCTAACAGTTGAGGGGGAATTTTATTTTAGCTGTCGTGCTTGAATTTTTTGAGAATTTATTCATATATTACTCACGTAATTTAAAACCTTTCTGGCAAGTGTTGAAAAGAAAACAATATCAACATCTGTGTGCAAAATGATAAGCTAATTACATCACCTCTAACTGTTATCTTCCTGGTCAAAATCGACAAAAATTTTTTTGTAGGAAAGGATGGAGGGCAAGAGAGAGCTAAAAACGTAAATAGTCCTAATTAATAAAAATAAAAACAAGTAATAACACAATAAAGTTCAGAGAGCCCTGTAAGAAAGTGGAAGATGGCTGGATCAGAAGAAAGCACAGGAGAAACAGAAACGAGATGAACAGGCTTAACTCCCTGCCTTCCCACACCCCACGCCCAAGTCTGTACATGGTTGAATTTGTTCTCTGCACAGCAGTCCGGTTAACCCAGCCAGATGGCATTTTTCTCTTTCGGGTTTGGAGAGGTACTGGAGATTCAGAATGGATGGTAAAATCCCAATGTATATTACCACTCACTTTCTTCAATTCATTCTAAGTGTGTGAACATCAACTGAACCTTTTAGTTGCTTCAGTCCACAGACTTTCCCAGAGTGAGGAAGGAAGTTATCCACAGAACATGGGGTCTTAGAAGGGTGTGGCTGGGGGTGGGGTGGGGTGGGTGAGAAGGACCCCCTCCCGTTCCTGCCTTGGTGCTACTGTGGCTGCTCCACTGAACGTTTTTCTGCATCGTGCTCATCGTTACATTCTACACATTCCAGAAGGGGATCAATCACACCAGCATTATAATCCATTTATTACACTTTGTGGAATTTAATTTAGTCAATTCCTCTAGTTAGTTAATACTGATTTTAGCAGGCATGCAGAATTTTTGCACTGAAAGTATAAATAAAGATCATATTAAGAAATCCAGATTCTATTCCAGACTGTCACAAATATTTGAAGTCCTAAGTTCATCTCAGGAAACAGGCATACAATACCTGAGAGGAACAAGAGAGGTCAGTCTTAACGTTATATAAACTACACAAGGAGATGACTTATAAATACAAAGTGTAGCGGTTATTATTAATGAACATGAATACTTTGTTCTGGTAGGACTTATGCTTCCCCCTTTCTCATCATTCGGTGTATCAAGGGGTATGGTGGGAAAACACTGCACTCGGAAGGAGGAGATGAGGTTTTTGCATCTTCTGCCATCATTAACCAGCTTTGGAGACTCAGGAGTCATTTACGTTCAGGGGGCTTAAATTTCCTCCGTGCTCATTTAGGTTTATATAGGGTAAATATACACAAACACTCACAAGCCCATCTCTGGCTTTGCGGGATAGAAGCAGTGGCATAACATTAAAGCAGAAATTACTCCTTGCTCATTGAGAAACAGGGAAAACAAACACAAAAAATTGTGTGAGAGGCAGAGTTTGATTCAATTATGATTCTAAATGTGTTAGAAACAAATACAAGCAATATAAAAATATTAATGAGATACACATTCTTTTTTTCATACCAAGTCCTTGCAAGTTGAGTATTTTACACTTAAAGCGCATCTCAGTTTGGACCAGCCACGTTTTAAGGGCTCAACAGTCACATGGGGTTAGTGGCCAGACAGGTCTAAAGTCACAAAATTTCTGGGTGAGTCTTGGTGAGTAAGTAATCAATAGCCCATGTGTGCCAGTTTTTAAGACAATTCTTTAATCAGATAGCTGTTAAATTACCTAAAAAATCTGACTCAGGTAAAATAGTTTTATTAATTTAGTTGCATTTGCAAAAATATTAGCATAAATTTTAAAGATAAAGAAATTGCAACAATACCTAAATTAAGTTTTATGTAATTTATATAATTTGTTTTAAATTTCTGTAACGGCCGGCCTGGAGGTGCAGTGGTTAAGTTCACACGTTCCACTTCGGTGGCCCGGGGTTCGCCGGTTGGGATCCTGGGTGTGGACATGGCACTGCTTGGCAAAAGCCATGCTATGGTAGGCGTCCCACATATAAAGTAGAGGAAGATGGCATGGATGTTAGCTCAGGGCCAGTCTTCCTCAGCAAAAAGAGGAGGATTGGCAGCAGTTAGCTCAGGGATAATCTTCCTCAAAAAAATAAATAAATAAATAAATAAAATTAAAAAATAAATTTATGTAAAATTATCAATGTTATGTTCATTGTAGATTTTGCTCCTTTAAATTAAATAAGAATAGGAAGGTATATAATTAAAACTTTATTTATTTATTTTCTGCAGGGGAAGTTTTGTCCTAAGCTAACATCTGTCAATCTTCCTCCTTTTTTCTTCCTTTTTTCCCCCCGCAAGCCCCAGTACATAGTTGTGTGTAGTCTTAAGTTCTTCTGGTTCTTTATATGAGCCGCTGCCACAGCATGGCTGTTGACAGACGAGTGGTATATTTCCACGCCTGGAAACAGAACCAAGGCCACTGAAGCAGAGCACGCTGAGCTTGAACCACTAGGCCGTCAGGGCTGGCTCTATAGTTTAAACTTTAAAAATGAATACAAGGGCTGGCCCCGTTGCCTAGTGGTTAAGTTTGGCATGCTTCACTTTGGCAGCCCAGGTTTGGTTCCCAGGTGGGGACCTACACCACTCATTGGTGGCCATACTGTGGTGGCGATCCACATACAAAATAGAGGAAGACTCTCATAGACGTTAGCTCAGGGCAAATCTTCCTCAGCAAAAAAAGAAAAAGAATACAACTATAAATCAAGATTTCAGCACTTCTAACATCTCTACTGAGTCACAACTAAGCGGGCAGAACAGAAGTTAACTCAGTTCTGATTTGGTTGAGATTGCTGTGCCACAGTGTTATTCATGTTTCCATTCTGTTTTATGGAATTATACAGTACAGATTTCAAAGTAATTCAAGCTATTACACACTGTGTCTCAATGAGTGTTTGGTAGTTTCAAGAATATAAATATGCTTTCTAACAGTCACCACAACCTATTGTACTAAAGCACTCATTATTGACATCTACCTCCAGACATGGTCCTGGTATAGATGGGAAGATCTTTGGCTGCTCGCCTAAGAACTTCCTGATGGGCTTCTCCTCTTGGCTCTCGCTCCAACAATTCTTTCTCTGCATAAGAGAGATGGAACTGTGGAATAAATTTAAACTTTAATCAGTATTTTCAAAGAAATGATAACATATTGGTCCACTATACCTAGAAAAAAGTATCTATAAAATATTAATGGTATATAGCATATATATTCAGAGAGGTAAGAGAGTTTGAAATCTGGGCAAGTCTCTTAACTTCATGGATCATTTTTTATGCCTGTGAAAGAGGGAATGATTATAACAATATCCACTTTCTCAGATGTTTGTGAGACTCAAAAGGAATAGTATGTAAAAATGTTTTACTAATTGTAGAATTCTATCCAGGTATTAGTTGCATCAGGTCCAAATAAACCCAATACAGGTTGATAGAATTGTTACTTGTATAATATGAATGTCAAAAAAATCTACTTCTACCAGGAAATGAGCCAAATATACAGTCTCCTCCCTCAGAGCACTTTTATGTACAAAGGCATGTCACAGATTTTAAGAAAGATGACATTTGTAGAGATCTGAAGGAATGGAAAATTGCCTCGGGTGGAAAAGATAACATACCTGACCTGCCACCAACCTCGAGAGTGTGGCAGTCCTTGGCCGGCTGACACATCCTGTTTTCTTTTTGTTTAAATAGTTTTTTATTTTTAGAACACTTTAGATTTATAGAGAAATCGAGAAAATTAGTACAAGTTTCCACATACCCTCTCACCGAGTTCCTCACATTATTAACATCCTATTTTAGTATGGCACACTTAGCAAAATGAATGAATCAATATGATACATTATTACTAACTAAAGCCTATAGTTTATTTAGATTTCCATAGTTTTGACTGAGTATCTTTTTCTGTTCCAGGATCCCATTCAGGACCCCCCAGTACGTTTATTTGTCATCTCTCCTTGACTTCCTCTTGGCTGTGAGAGTTTCTCAGATTTTCCTTTTTTTGGTTGACCTTGACAGTTTTGAGCTGTGCTGTTCAAGTATTTTGTAGGATGCTTCTCTACTGGAATTTGTCTGACGTTTTTCTCAAGATTAGACTGGGGTTATGGGTTTTGAGGAGGAAGACCACAGAGATAAAGTGCTGTTCTCATCACGTCATATCAAGGGAAGGTACCATCAACATGACATCCGTTTATGTGGACCTCGAGCAGCTGGCTAAGGGAGTTTTGTCAGGTTTCTCCACTGCAAAATTACTCATTATTTCCCCATTTCCATCCTGTACTCTTCAGAAGGGATTTAGCATATCAAGCCCACATTTAAGAAGTGACAATTTATTCTTCCCCTCTTTGAAGGCAGAGTATTTGCATAAATTATTTTTCTATAAAAGAGATTTTTCCCTCTCTCCATTTATTTACTCATTCAATCATTTATTTATATCAGTAGATTTATAGATATTTATTTGATACTTTGGGTTATAATCTAACACTATTTTATTTACTTTGTTGCTCGAATTTTTCCAGCTTTGGTCACCGGAGTCCTCAGTTGGCTCCTGGGTACTTCAACATATTACCATCAATATACTTTATTTATTTTTGGAAGAGGAGCGATTCCTTACTTTCTGGCACTGCAAGTGCTCCAGGCTCATCTTGAATATTTCCTGCCCGAGTTCTAGAAACAGACATTTCTCCAAGGAAAGCCATTTCTCCTTCCTTTTACTGGAGAATGGTGTTAGAAGCCAAGATCTGGGCTCAAATCTAAGTTTTCAGATTAAAGGAGAGTATAATTTTAAGAGGATACAAATTAAGGAAAAAAACCTAAAATCTAATGACAAATAAACAGAAAACTCAAAGAACTGTATTTCCTTTTTTGCTAGTTGTTTTCCCCTTAGGACAAAAATAAACATATAATCTCACAGTATCTAAAATGTACAACTTAAAACATAGAACTTTTTTTGCTTATTAAATTGGCAACCATTTTCGTAATAACAAGATGCAATGTCAAGAGTCTGATGAAATCGGTGGCATTGCAAATTGCTATAGTCCTTTTGGGAAACAGTTTGGCAAGTGACTTAAATTTCTTTGATCTAGTAATTCTACTTCTGAGAATTTATATTAAGGAAATCATCCAAAATAAAGTTACAGCTCTATGTACAAACAGGTTAATATTATTATTTATAATATGAAAAGTTGGGATATGACTAAGGTTTACACGTTTCAGTAAGAATATCATGCCATTATTAAAGATTACGATAAACCAATGATGGGCTATCACATGAAAAAAAATTGGAATTTGTGCACTCTGGATACAACTAGGAAAAACAACTAGAAAGAAACTCAGAATGTAAACTGGCTGAATTAGTGCGGTGGCATAGTCTTTCTTTTTTCTTTTTCTTTTTGCCTAGACTCCATTTTCAAAATATAATTTAGTATGGTAATATTACTTTCATGTTGAGAGAAAAACTTACAAATTGAGAAAATAGTATCTACTTAACAACTTGCTATGAAAAAGGTAAATTTTAATTCATATGTTCCAGAATTCTTATATTCTCTCAATAGTGACAAGAATATATTAACATTGTTTTCTTATATTATCTCCTCTCCTACTTTTTTAGTCCCATTTTCCAAAGATCTTTAGCACTTGAGAACACATTATTGTCAATTTAAGTCAAGGAGCCTCATTTTATAAGTAAGGGATTACTTGTAAATTAATTAGATTAATTAGAAGCTGATTAATTAGAAGATTAGCCCAAGATCTTGCATTTTACAAATGGAATGACCTTAAAATTCTTAACCAGCAATCAAGGGCTCTTTCTTTCACAATAATGGTCTTCAGACTCTTTTGATCACGTACCCCTGGCAGAGAAAAATAATTTGAGGTTGTACTGCCAATATATGCATATTTATTTGTTTATAAATATACTGTTAGCTAATATATTATGGACCTTATGTATGAAATGTTAAAAAAGAGAAACATTAAAAGAATAATAGAGAAATAGAAGTTGTGCTATCTTTTCTCCATGCTCCAATTGATGTCCTGGGCACATCCACCCACGTGGTGTCCACTCTCCATGCTGGAGTGTGGGGTAGTGACAAGAGTGTAGCCTTGATGGTCAAAACAACTTTGGTTTGAATGTTAGCTCTGCTGGACACTAACACTAGATGCCTTAGGATAATTAACAAATGTTCAGAGCCTACTGCTCCATTTGTAAAATGGTAATAAATAATATTTGTCACACAGTTGTAGAAATCGAATAAGGCATGTATCTTTTGTAGAAAAATCATCCAACACAGCCAGGCACAGCTGTCAATTCACTGTTATGAATCTCGACTGCTGCCACAATACTGTGTTATTTCTTCTGTGTTCTGTATCATTTCACTTTTCCACTCTCTCCAACCACTATTTCAAACCTTCTCTGCTCCCCCAAAGCTCCAACAAGCCGCCTCCCTCATGATTAGCTGATGATCTCACATATAACTTTAGGGAGAAATCAGAAGTCACTTCAACTTCCTGCCAAAGTTATACATACAAACCTGCATCTGTACATATAACCTCTTCCCCACATTCAGTCATTCAACAAACATGTACTGAGTACCTTGTATGGGTCAGAGACTGCTCTAGGTAGTGGCGATGGATTAGTGAACAGAACAGATAAAGTGCATACCACTGTAGAGCTTACATTCCAGCAAAGGTATAAAAAATGAAAATGCAATGAATTATAAAATGATATGCTCTGGAGAAAAATCCAGCAAAGTAAGGTTTATAGGGAACGCCAGGGAGAGGGTTTTGCTATGTTATACAGAGTCATTATGGAAGGTCTCCAAGATAAGGTCCCACTTGAGCAGAGATTTGGAGACAGGAGGAAAATGAGGGACCTGGCCATGCAGTTATCTGTAGGAAGAGAGTTCCAGGTCAAGGGGAAGCAGCAGGTTTCAAGGCCCCTGAAGGAGGACCATGGTTAGCATGTTGACAGAACAGCAAGGAAACCAATGTGATTAAAAGAGCATTAATGAGGGACAGAGAGGTGCTGTGGGGCCAGGCCATGTGCAGTGTTTTAGCCTGTAGTAGGGAATTAGGTTTTTACTCTAAGTGAGCTCAGATATTATAGGAAAGTTCCAAGCAGAAGAGTGCTATGATCTGTTTAGTGTTTTGAAAGATTTACTCCGGATACTGCGTTGAAAATATACAGAAGAGGGGAAGTACGAAAGCAAGGAAACCTGTCAAACGGGAACTGGAAATATGCAAGCGAGAGATACGGGTGGTTTGGATGAAGGTGGAAGGCGTGGAGGGGCATGAGCTCACACCACGGGTACTCTGAGGGTATGGCTTACACTGTAGGTACTCTGAGGGCATGAGCTCACACCATGGGTACTCTGAGGATATGGCTTACACTGTAGGTACTCTGAGGGCATGAGCTCACACCATGGGTATTCTGAGGGTATGGCTTATACCATGGGTACTCTGAGGGCATGAGCTCACACCATGGGTACTCTGAGGGTATGAGCCCACACCATGGGTATTCTGAGGGTATGAGCTCACATCATGGGTACTCTGAGGGTATGAGCTCACACCATGGGTACTCTGAGGGTATAGCTCACACTGTGGGTACTCTGAAGGTATGGCTCACACTGTGGGTACTCTGAGGTTATGGCTTACACAGTTTGCTGACTGACTAGATGTAGGGCTTTGGAGAAAAAGAGTAGCCAAGGATGACTCCAAGGTTTTTGACCTGAACAACTGGAAGAATGGAGTTGCCATTATTGAGAAGGGAAAACTTTCGGCATAGGAGGATTCAGGGAGTGGATGGCAAATCAGAAGTTTGCTTTCAGGTATGTTGAATTTGAAAATCCTACTGGATGCCAAATAGGTAACTGGAAATGAGTTTGGAGTTTAGGAGAGAGGACCTGGCTAATGATACTAATTTGAGAGCTGTAGCAATGAGACAATATATAAAGTCATAATGTAGATAAATAAGAGAAGAGTTCCAAAGATTGAGCTCTGGAACAATCCAATGCTTTAGAGGCTCAGGATATACTGAAGAACCAGCAAAGAAGACCAAGAAGGAATTGCCACTATGAATAAAAATAGAGTTATTCGGATGAGAAAGGAGATAAGAATATTCTGGAAAGAAAATAATGGCATGGTGTATAAAGGAAACTACATGCATCTAAGAGCTACCCGAGTATAAAGAGGAAGTCAGAAATTTAGATGAGTCATTGTTGCCAGACCAGGGAGACTGGACTTCACCCTGTGGGACACGTGGAATCACTCAACAGATACAAGCAGTAGAGTGAAAGGGTTAAATTTGTTTTTGGATGAATCATTCCAGCTTCAGGGTGGAGGAGGAATTTTTATAGAGTTCTGGGAAGGGAATGTGGGCAAGTCTGCAAACAGGGACACCGTGTAGGAGAAGAATGCAACGTCTAGGATGAAAGAGATGATTGAGACTCTTGATTAGGGCAATGATAAAAAAGAAAAAGGGGTTGGACCTAAGGAGGAAAAATTAGGAAGTGAAAACATCAGCAGGATTTGGGTGTTGGGGGAGGGGCAAGGAAGCGGGAGGACTCAAGCTTGGCTACCAAGCTGGACAAAGCCCCATCAACTGGTGTAAGAAACAGATGAGTCATGGTTTGGGGGAGGAGAGGTGGTGACTTCGGTTTTTGATGTGCTGTATTTGAGGTGTCAGTGGACTGATCAAGGAACTATGTTTGGCAGGGAGATAAGTAAGTTTGAAATTCATGGGAGAGGTCAGAGCTACAAATAGATTTGGAAATTGTCAAGACAGAGGTCATGATAAACTACCAGAGTGGAAGAGATCATCTAGGACAGAAGTCAGCATTTTCCTTCAAACCTACAACTAAGGCCAGGATGGGGGTAAGAGAGATGATAGAAATGCAGCAAATATGATAGGAAGGAGGAAAAAAGAGGTAGGAAAGAAAAATCAGTAGATACAGAAGAAAAAAAAGGCTATATCTAACGCATTCTAGGCCAAGCATACCATTAATTCTGTGCAAGTACCTGTGGTTTTGTTTTTAATATCCTTTCCCAGGTCATATACATATTTATTGGCATTTTTGACCCTGGGGCATTTCAAACAGATTATTTCAGGAAACAATTTACAGTGACATCTAGATCTTTTTTTTTCACTTGGCCTACTAAAATGACACTATTGTTACTGGAGCAAAGTTTCTTTCTATTCAACAAACATGTATTGGACTAAGTGCCAAGGATACAAAAATGAGTAAGACGCAGTCCTTTGCTCTAAGAACACTTAATCAGGATGAAAGACCCAGAAACAAAGAGTTAGCCAGAATGATCTATTCAAAATGAAATTTGATTATATCACACTACTTAAAGCATTATGTAGCTAAGACAGCTAGTTGTCCCCCAATATCCAGGCGTTCCTTCTTCTAACATGCTTAATATGGCAACTGAGAATAAAGACTATACTCCCAGCCATCTGTGCAAGTAATTGTGGTCTTATATCTAAGTTCTAAATTTAAGTGGAAATGGCATCAGCAACTTCCAGAAAGTGTCCTTAAAAGGAAGAACATTTACTTCTACTACTCTTTCCTACTTTCTCTGGCCTGCTGGCTGGAATGTAGACACGATGGCTGGAACTGGAGCAGCCATCTTAAGACAAGAGGGTTGACGCTGCACATGGAGGCTATACATGTCAGAGCAACAAGATAGAAGGAGCCTGGGTCCTGTGCAGCTATGGACTAGCTACAGATTTTGAATGTAGAGAAAACTATTAAATCGTTATATTGTTGATGTTGTTGTTTCTGGTGGTTGACAGCCAACTAATATACCACTAGCATGATAATTATAATAGAAGCATGTCTACCTTCAGTTCTACCCATCCATCCACCCATCCTAATGTCTGACTCTAAAGCAGAAATGGAACACATAACAGATTTAATATTGGAAATATAATGCTCTTCCAGTGCAAAAATAATATTTGCCAAATGAAAATTCAAGTATTTACTAATACACATATTAATAAAAAAGAAAATCACTACACTCAGTTTCAACATTAATAAAAAGACAAAGTTCATTCTTCAGACATCAGTATTATTGATTTCCATCTTTAGAATAACTTTACTAGCGTTTTAACTTACTTCTTTTGAAGGATTCATTGGTAATGTAAAGATAGTTTTCCAATAGGACCACACAAACATTGCAAAAAGTAGATGATAAGCAATCAGGCACACAACTACAATGAGAGAAACATAATTAGCATTGTAATATGCAAATCCATACTAAAATCATGGTATTTACAAAAGATCTGCCTGTTCTAACATAACAAAATTACCAATTATAATAAATACATTTTATTTTGAATTTTTATTATTGTAAATAAGTTCATTTATATCACACTGGAATAAGCACAACTCAAATAATAAATTTTTATACCTACAACCAGGAGTTTTTAAAAAAACTGTAATAATGCATAAATATTCCATGCATAATTATGCCCATGATTAGAACCTCCATCTGTAGTCAAGCCCGTCTATTGGCAAAATGGCCAAAAGGGACCTTTCCTAAATAGTCAAAATAAGGCAGTTACGCCAATGAACTTAAATAATAAACACACCATTAAACAAATGTTACAGCAGTCAGGCTTTAAGAACTTTGCTTTAGGGGCTGGCCTGGTGGCACAGTGGTTAGGTTCGCACGTTCTGCTTTGGCAGCCCAGGGTTCGCCGGTTCAGATCCTGGGTGCGGACCTATGCACTGCTTGTCAAGCCATGTTGTGACAGGCGTCCCACACATAAAGTGGAGGAAGATGGGCATGGGTGTTAGCTCAGGGCCAGTCTTCCTCAGCAAAAAAGAGGAGAGGAGGATTGGTGGCAGATGCTAGCTCAGGGCTAACCTTCCTCAAAAAAAAAAAAAAAAGAACCTTGCTTTACTGACAAAGAATAGCCAAAGCACTTCCTATTTCTGTTTGCTTATTTGCTCGGGCTCTAATCAAATTTGGTGGCCCTCACTGTTTTAATGACAACATACTTAAACAGAGACCATTTGGACAAAGAGAGACTTCCTCCAACAGGAGTTCAAGGGTCTTATTTATCTCATGAGACAGTTGTTAAGAAAAGCATTGTGAACACTTTTTTCAGATAATGGATATAAACACACTCTGTGTTGTGTTTCAGTCTTGAAGTTCTATGCAAATAAACCATATCAATTTTGTACACAATGATAATGATTAATCCTGGATAATACATTAATATATAACTTAATTCTGTAAGAGAGAGTTGAATAAAATACACTAATTTGAAATATAGCATGTTTGGTATTTTAAAACTTTTAATAGGAATTCTAAACATTTTTAAAGAATGATGATACTCATATTTATAGAATCATTAAAAAATGAAATTATTCAATCAGACACTTAAATCAGTGTGAGATGACTAGAGCAATGATATTTTTCATGAATTATGTAGGCAACTCAGATATGAGGTAATACTCTGAGCTGACACAGGAAATTGTTGATATTCCCATATCTCAAAGCCACAAGGAACTTGGCACCACGACTTCCATTTAGGGTAGAGTTCTCTGCCAAGCGTCTGTCAGAATTCAGTCCAGGGACTAAGAGAATGAGGTGCCTTTAACCCCATCTTGTCTCCATATTCTCAAAGTATAATTTCTTCATTCCAACCAAATCTGAATGCTATTTGTTTTTCAAACTATTTTTTAAATTTTATATCTAAAATAATAAAATAACATATCTTACCTTGTTCTCCAATGTCTTCCATGGACACTACAGAAATAAACAGAAAAAAGAGATAGGTTATAGGTTATAGGAAGCTTATGGCAAACATAGGGCCTGACAGGGTACCTGAGTAGGTTAATAATTTGGCTCCCCTTCAAACCAACGTTCTGTAAATATTTGTTCAACTTTCTTTAGAGGAGAGGTGAGCACTGCGGGAGAGAGGGTCGAGAAGGCAGACTGGTGGCCGCATTCAGACACGCCTCTGTGGGTCCTTGAGCCCTGGCTCCCACAGAAAACAAAGACCATCAAGCATGCCCCCTTGGGGGTCTTACTCCTGACTCAGCTGGCTTCTCGGTTTTTCTTCCAACGACAGAGTTCAGATAAAAGCAATGTTCTCCAGGTCACCATGTTTCCAGAGACACTATTGCTCTTTAAAACCTGGCAACCATCTAGTTAGCATTCCAGAAAGAAAAAAAATGTGTCCACGGCACACACGCTTCTTTTCAAGGTTTTATAAGGACAAATTCTTGTGCCCAGTGACTAACTGCTCCCTACGTACAGTGTGCCTGAGAAACTTGCATCTCTTAGGGGCTGTTGTAAACGTCCCAAGGTGGCAGGTAGATTAGAATAGGGACCACAGAGCTAAAAACAAGCTGCGACAAGAAACTGTATTTAGTCACCTCGGCAGTTTTCTTATGTTTCGTATTGTTTACTTCTTGTGTTTCCCATTTGCTCTTCCTCCATTTGTAGTAAACCCTTTTGGAAGTTTTGGCCTTTCTCAGTTGTAGCAAGGAAGATTTGACTTTGTTTATTTACATATTTTTGTTCCTATTCGGCTTTTCAAAGAGGTGTCATGTTCCAGGCCTTAGTCCTGGAATACACTTCCACTGCCTTAAGAAGCACCGGAATCAGAGGGTAATGTTGTGAGAGATTTTTAAGATTACCTGATCCACTAACCTCTTCCCAAGAGAGGTAATGACTGTCAGTTTAGGCGTTTCTAGAGCCGGCAGGAGCCCACAGTTCTGGAGAGCAGCCCATTGCATTACCGGATTGCTCTAAGAATGACTGTAAGATTACAGTGTGCTGAAATCAGCCTCTTTGCGCTTCCGCCTATGGTATCTGGGCTTCCAATCCGTAGCAGTAAACAGAAAATCTGAATGACAGACCTTCATGTATTTGAAGTTATTGTTTCTCCCCCTTAAATGTTCTCTTTTAGCCCAAATAATACGTGATTCCCAGATCTCATCAACCTTGATGTGGCTTCTTTAAACGTTTCCTGGGCTCTTAATTTCCTTCCACATTCCTGACCCCCAGAATGGAAAGGCAATCACAGACGATCTTTGACTTACAAAAGGCCTGTTCCACGAGTGGGCCTGTAAATCAGAGGCTAGAGAGTCAGAGTTCGCTCACACAGAAGCTCTGAAGTGGTCAGTCTGAGGGCATAGGAAGGACGTGTGGCAAGCTTGTCTTTTACAGCTGACCCTGTTGCTCCCATTTTACGCATTTCTCTCCAGGCACTGACTTCCCTGTCTTCAAAAGTGCTAAGGCATTGACTACATACAAGTCTTCCTTGGATCAAAATGTCCAGTCATTCAGCTAATCTAAGGACATGGAAAAGCAATTTACTCCATTTGTGCATTTACGTATAAATGACCCTTAACGACCATTCCAGAGGTGCTGGTGATTTAAAGAAAATGTTTTGTTATTAACCCATGACTCTAGCTGTCAGAATTGAAAATAGTCAAACAAAATGACATTGAAAAAGGAAAAAGTACACTTAGGATGAGCTGACAATCTTTTTGACTTGGACCCCGTAAGGGCTGGATGTGCTTTCAAAGACATGTTTTTTAAAGCTATTTTTGCCCTTCAAAGTTTTTTTTTTCCATAACTCTACTTCAAAATCCACAGATCCTCTATTTTTTTCTCAATTCAACAAGTTATACATGGATGCATGCTTATGGTAAACAATTCCAATAACGTTTACAGAGTAAAATATGAAAGTCCAAAAACACTGTATCAATTACACTCCCACAACATTAGGAGCCTGTCCAATGTCCTACAAATGTAAAAGAAGTCTTTAACTTTTGTTACTATTTTAGCCCAAAACAAAAATTATTGTTTTAGTATTTATTTTCCCGATTACTAGTGAAGTTTAGCATTATTTAAAAAATGATTGGTTTTTCCTATCTCTTCTGAGTGAATTATCACTTTCCTGTTGTCTACTTCTCCTTTACTTATTGAGAGGATTTTTATATCTTCTGGACAGTAATCCTGCATCTGTTACATATGTTGCAAATAAAGTTGTATTTAACTATTTTCAAATGATTTAGTAAATACTACAAAACCTTATGACTTATCTTTGATTAAATACCAGTATCAAAACTTTCAAATTAACCTATTTCACTAACAGATATATGAACTATAATATACTAGGTTTTGCTTTATATTGAGGCAATTAATCTTCTCTAACCGTGTTTACCTAATTAGTGAGTCAACGACTCATCTGGTAATTTTCAATTCAGTGGAAGAGTTGTCAATTTCAACATTTCCTTTCTCATAAAAACACACCAAATACAAGGTGATTTTCAAATGCAAATACTTTTGTTCATAAATGACTGTTTAAGAAAAGGTTGCTATTTAGCCACATATATGTTTCTAATATATATACGTACATAAAGATATTATGGAAAATAAAGGTTCATTTTTGGAAAAATATAGATGGTAAGTCAAATCTAATTTGATTATTTATATCAATATGAGAATTAAACAGCAATACTGAACATATTTATGATGGATCTTCCAAAAACAACAAGTGGGTTGTAATGTAAATTTTGAGTTTTATCCAGTATTATTTAATTTTATTATTTCACAGAATTTCAATTTGGTCTACTTAAAATTATGCTGATATTTATTCTCCAACTGTACACATATAGAAATTTCAAATGTTTTATGGCCCTCTTTATCACATTTTCTTAAAACCAGCTAAACCAGGTAATTAATATAGTTATTTCTTTTTTAATTTCTTTTGAGGAAGATTAGCCCTGAGCTAACATCTGCCGCCAATCCATCTCTCTTTGCTGAGGAAGACTGGCCCTGAGCTAACATCTGTGCCCATCTTCCTCTACTTTATATGTGGAACGCCTGCCACAGCACGGCTTGATATGCGGTGCATAGTTATGCAGTGCATAGGTCCACACCGGGATCCCAAACTAGTGAATCCTGAGCCGGTGAAGCAGAGCTTGTGTACTTAACTGCTAGGCCACAAGGCCAGCCTTCTATTTCTGTTTTTCATTAAAGTAAAATGGAGGCAAACGAGCTTTACTCAGTCACAGTACATAGGACATTCATTAATTCTATCCCAGAAATCCTTTTATTTTCAATTTTAAAGTTTCACGCATGTGACAACATGTTATGACTTTGGGCTCTACTGGATCATATTAAAATTAGTTCCTCATTAAAGCACAACAACAGGCATAGAGTATCTGCCCCATAAAAGTTGACTGAATCAAAAAGTGGTTTAGACAAACAGAAGGAAACACAATCTGAATCACTTGAAAGTGGAATACCAAAGCTGACCTATGAGAAATGTTAATTCTTTCTTTTGTGGGCTTGAAAGACTCAGGAAAGAAGTCATTTCTTTTACACATCTAGCAAACCATAGAAACTCAGCTAGTAATTTACAAAACCGAAAGTAATCTTATCTGTATTCCCCTGCTGGTATGTATATTTCTCAGAAGTGAAGAGGATACCTGTACCTCATTCACAAGGAGAGAGCAGAAGACACATCGGTCCATGATCCTCTAAAAAGCAAAAGGTGGAATAAGATGCTGGCTTCAAGCAAGACAGAAGATTTTATAAGTTTGTAGGGTTTTTCTCTCTTAGTTTTGGTTCTTCCTTAGTATTTTACTTTTTTATAGTTCAATTTAGCAAAATGAAAAAGATCTTACTAAGCCTGACAGCACTAAAGAGCAAATGCTCTGGCTCAAGACAGGCAAAGCTCAATCCTCTCTCTGCCACTTGTGAGTTCAGAGTTGTTCCACCTATTCCATCACAAAATGAATGTAATGATGACAGTAGCTGTACCATTAGAGCTGTGGCGAGAATGAAAAGAAGTGATCTATGTCATGTACTTAACACAGTGCCTCTCGAATATAAAAACAATTATAATATACAATGTTTAACTTTGCTAATACTAACTGTACCACATAACATACAGGAAAGGGGACTAAATATGAAAAAAAATTACAACAGAAAAGTAATTTTTTTGTACAGCCTTTTGAAAGAAATGCAAAATTTTGAATGTGAAAATAGACTTTGCAAGTGAAAATAAAAGCTGAAAAATAACTTCTATCTCCATATCTTGCCTTTTTACAAAGCTATGTCATTGCAGAAACTTGCTTAGTATAAACAAAAACGGTGGTACTCATCCTTAGCATAGAGTAATAATGAGACATAAAAACTTCCTTCTCGATGCGGCAGTCCGTGTGAGAACTTCTCTTAAAGTGAGAAGATCTATTTTAGATGTGACACCATCTGTTTAACTTAACGAATAAAAGCAATTACTTTTTTTTCCCCCCAAGGCCTAAATCTTACATTCATCCCAAAGAAGTTAGATGCAACTGACGCTTGGGAACAACAGCAGTGCTGTTATTACACTAAAACATTTACCATTCATATATCTGGTTGACCATCCAATTGCATACAATGGTAACGCCGCGGGCCACAATTTTAATTTTCATTTCAAAAACTATTTGCCTAGGGGCCAGCCTGGTGGCCCAGTGGTTAAGTTCACATGCTCCGCTCCAGCAGCCCGGGGTTCGCAGGTTTGGATCCTGGGTGCAGAACTATGCACTGCTTATCAAGCCATGCTGTGGCAAGTGTCCCATATATAAAGTAGAGGAAGATGGGCATGGATGTTAGTTCAGGGCCAATCTTCCTCAGCAAAAAAATAAATAAAATAAAAGAGGAGGCTTGGCAGCAGATGTAGCTCAGGGCTAATCTTCCTCAAAAGAAATTATTTGCCTAATTTTATCATGGATTAGCTTAATTTCTTTCTGATCCACAATCTATAATGATCATATTTTGCTTTAGAGATTTCTAACATTCCAATATGCCTCCAGAACTTAAAATTCTTCCCTGATTAATTGTGGCACAGCTAGGCAGCAAGGAGTCTGACTTCTTGAAAGATCTTAAGGAATCACAGCACTTTCTTGGCACTGATAGCGTAGAGGAAGAGAAAAAGCAAGAACAGTAAATTATTACCAGAGTTACCAAGGGTGTTCCTGTTTGCCAAGAGGAAAATGAAGGCCTTTAAGGATTACAACCTGGAATCTGGAACAGTCATATACACTGCATGGCTGGTAGTCAGGTTGCCAGTTCTATTTCCTCTCTCATTAATCATTCCTCTGAGAAACAGAGTGGGGCATTAGAGAAAAGGCTGATTGGTCAGTCATCAGTTTTGATTTGAGAGGAGCAACACTTTTTTATTGTAGTAGTATGTTTAAGAAATTCTCGTGTAAAAATAAAACAGGCATGGGGCGAGCCCTGGAGCCCAGTGGTTACGTTCGCGTGCTCCGCTTCAGCGGCCCAGGGTTCGCTGATTCAGATCCTGGGTGTGGACCTACGCATCGTTCATCAAGCCATGCTGTGGCGGCGTCCCACATAGGAGAACTAGAAGGACTTACAACTAGGATATACAACTACGTACTGGGGCTTTAGGGAGGAAAAAAAAAAAAGAGAGGAGGATTGGCAACAGATGTTAGCTCAGGGCCAATCTTCCTCACCAAAAAAGCATACCTAAAAACAAAGAAAACCATTTTGTAAAAAAAAATAATAAAACAGGTAAAACCAAAGCTGAAGAGAGAGACTGTCAGCCAAAGTAATCAGCCCAAATATACAAAAGGATGACAAACTGCTTCTTGATCCAAACCTGGCTTGAATAAACATCCTTAAAAATGTATACCCCCCTCAAAAAAAGTAGCCCCCTCTTACCTCTTTTGCATAAATTATCAAGCAATCATTTAATCCAGGGGTCAGTAAACTACAGCCCTTGGTCCAAATATAGCCAGACACTTGTTTCTGTAAATAAAGTTTTATTGGAACACAGACACACCCATTCATTTACACGGCTGTTTTTGTGCTACAATGGCAGAGCTCGATAGCTGTGACAGAGACAGTATGGCCCACAGAGCCTAAAAGATGTACTATCCGGCCCTCTGTAGAGTTTTCCAACCCTGTGTACTAGAGTTCTCCAGAGAAACAGAACCATCGGGGGTGTGTGTGTATGTGCATAGAGACACAGAAAGAGAGATGTATTTTGAGGAACTGGCTCACATGATTGTGGGGGCTGGCAAGTCTGAAATGTGCAGAGCAGACTGGCAAGCTGGAGACCCAGGGAGAAGTCAATCCTGCAATCTTGGGTCCAAAAGCAGTCTAATGGCAGAATTCCTTCTTCTTTGGGGGACCTCACTCTTTTATCTTAAGGCCTTCAACTGATTGGATTAGGCCCACCAACATTATGGAGGGTAATTTGGTCTACTCAAAGTCTATTAATTCAAATATTAATCACATCTAAAAAATACCTTCATAGCAACATCTAGACTGGTGTTTAACCAAATAACTGGCCACCATAGCCTAGCCAAGTTTATACACAGAACTAATCAATACACCCTGAATCTATAATTGAGTTTTATTCTGGAAATCTTCTACTAAGAGACTGATCTTTTAAACCAGTTCTCAAGCCAAGTTTATTACATATTATATATTAATAAATTGGAATTATATATAGCAAATTAACTATAGTACATCTTTATGTATCTGCTAGAGAGAAAACAATAATAAAATCCTTAGTCATACTCTAAAAACCTGACTACAAATAATCCGATCCAAATTAAGTTTATTTATACACCCGTATGATTGCTAAGAATGCCATCAAACCTTATTCTCTAAAGAGCTCTAAAAATATTAGAGCTGAGTTAGTCCAGATTGATGTAAATTCAGTCTTGATTAAAAGCAGGGGATCATCTCACAGATTATTCCAGTCCTATATTTTTACCAACTGATTTTTTAAAACTTGGCTTTGGCGATGCTACATTAATCCTCAAACATTAAGAGTTTGCTGTCAAAAATTCTATCTATTGATAAGCAGCAGCCCAGTAAACTGCTGGCAACTTAAATTTAGTTCAACTTTCAGTCATCAGTACATCCAACATCCAAAACTTCAGATACCAAAATACGCCTTCAGAGTACATAAAAAATGTACTTTCCGCCTTAAATTAGCAAAGAACAGTTACATAATTGTTGCTAGAACAATTTGGTTTTTGGGTGCTTTCACTGTAAATGTATATTGCTGTGATCTTTGATTTCTTTTCTTAAGCTGAATTTTCTTGCCTTCGAATTCAAACTCTCTCTTTTGGAGGAATAATTTTCCTATATTGCATATACACAGTAACTTTTCTAAATAAAGCCGCTGTGCCTCTTCCAAATTCAGTGTGACACAGACACATCTTAGGCCCATACATGCAGTCTGATCATCGAGAATACCAAAAATAAAGACTTGGTTCTAATAGATGAATCTTAAGAACAGCTTTACAGCCAAGCTCTATTTTTTTTTTCCTGCTTATCTTTAACTCACTGCCAAAACCTTCACCGACTATACTGTACTCACACTGTTGAGGATAAAATGGTAAAGGATACTCCATCCCTGTACTCAAAAAGCTTAAAGCTCGTGAGATCATTTTCACCAGAAGTTCAAACTAACTGAGAAAACAAGGACACGGTTATTACAACATTTGCAATTAATTAAAGCCGCAGCTCAGATTCAGAAAATTAAGTAAAAGTAATAGAAGCAGTACAGATGTTTTAGTATCTCCCATCCTAACAAAATCTCCCCTCTGACCTCATGTCTGTAGCTGCCATCCCATTTTTCTGGCCCTTTCACAGGAAAACTTATTTTCCCATCCATCCAAACGCACTGTGTCTACCTTCTCTAACTTCCTGTTACTTCCTTAATTAACTCCAACTGGTCTTTTCCTCCCCAACATTCCAGGGCTGCCCCTCCCCACTGCTAATTCTCGGTACTCAAGTTACTCTAACAGAATTACTTATGCTCCTTTTGAAATACTCTGTCGAACTGATAGCGAATTCTTTGACTAAAGTGGCCAGTGGGTACCGGCTGAAGCCGATCTTCTGTCCCTTCAGCTACTTTCCAAGAAGCTCTAGTTCATTTTCAATGTATTGGAGATAAAAATTTGGGCAGTAGGAGGATACACTATAAATCATTCCCATGCATGTGGGTGGCATTGCTGCTAGACCATTTTAATGACGAATCTAAGAAAAATATATTATTCATATTGATATTTCCAATTGAATTCCAACTGTATCCTTTTCTTCCTAATAAACGTTTTTGAATGTATTGCCTTTACAACAGATCTGCTTACATTTTTAAGCCTTTTTATCAGACTGTGTATTCCTTTGTAATCCCCAAATGTCCTTGTAATTTTATTGACAGCTGCCGTCCCTGCCTTCGTCACTAACCTCATCTCACACCTCTCCCGTCTTGCACATGATGCTCCAGTGATGCTGGGCCTTCTTGCTTCTTAAACATGCTAGCATGGTCCCCTCCCCAGATCCTCTGCGCTTGCATTGAACTGGGTGGTAAGAGACCAGGACTCTAGGCCAATCCTCCCAATGTGTGTCACCTCAGTCGCTATATTCAGCAGATCTATGCTATGATTTTATTATTTAAACAAAAACTTGCAGTTTATCCTGAAGCTTCTTCTGGCTCTAAAATTATCTTCAGTCCTATTCTGATGTATTCCCCCCAAAATATTGACTTTTAAAAACCTAGAGCAAAAGTCATTCTACAAATAAATTTATCAGTGGGTTTGTAAGAACCACTCTGTCAAGGACAGATAAGCAGCTTCAGAATAGGAATGAAGAGTGTCAAATAAAAATGGCAAGTAATAGGATATATTGGAATATATGAGGAAGCCATTTTGTGTAAACCTAATTCAGCCTGACCTTGTCTTTCCAAAAGAGCCTGACCGTGGCCGACGAGCATGCATTGTATATCTGCTTTAGAGATTCCCTATGGCAAGAACAAAGGCCCTTGAGATACGGGTGCAACTTCTCTTCCCCTCCCAACATTGGCATTTCTTTAAGGATTAAGCATCTTTCTTTGGGCTAGGAACTGATTGCTTGCGGGGCCCGCCTGTGGCCACCCAGCTCAAGACAATAGACTTGCCTCGTGGTACGCCCACTGCCCGTAACCACCCAGCTCAAGACAATGGATTTGCCTCCTGCTACACCCTCGGAGATAGCAGACCACTACCTGCTGTGTCCATCAAGTGCGGTGCCCACAGGGCAATCTTGCGACTATCGTGGGAGGGACATTTCAATCATATGTGAAACACCCTCTTTGAGGGTATATAACCACCCTTATACCCCCAGTTCTTTGGAGTGCTCTGTTCCTTTGTGGAAAGACTCTCCCGGGTTATAATCCTAAAATTTAAGCTCAGAATAAACTCACCCAAATTTTCATTTATAGATTGGTTATGGATTATTTTCGTTGACAAGAGCAAGGATAAGGCTTCAGAGCACAGAACTTGGACCCCAAACACATGGTTATCAATTTGGGCTCTCTCAGTTACCATAAGAGCCAGACCTGACCTTCCTGACAGCCCTGACCACAAACACTGTGCCAGGCAATCCTCACTGGATCCCCACACACTTCCTTAAAAACTCACTGTACAATAAGCAAACCATGATCTCTTTTAAAATGTAAATCGATGATGTCATCTCACTAAAAACTCTCCCACGGGGGCCAGCCCTGTGGCCGAGTGGTTAAGTTCACGTGCTCCACTTCAGTGGCGCGGGGTTCAGTTTGGAACCCGGGCACAGACCTACACACCGCTCATCAAGCCATGATGTGGCGGCATCCTACAGAGAAGAACTAGAAGCACTTACAATTAGGATATACAACCACGTACTGTGGCTTTGGGGAGGAAAAGAAAAAAAAGATTGGCAACAGATGTTAGCTCAGGGCCAATCTTAAAAAGAAAACAAAAAAACCCCTTCCACAGCTTTGCACTGAATTTGCATAAAGTCTAGGCTCCTTATTTAGGCTTCACTGGTCGAACATGATCCGGCTCCTACTAAATTCTCCAAGATCCCTTCACGTCACTCATCCTCTTGCTTACTAAGCTGCAAGCAGGCTGACCCGGCTGTTTTTGGAACACGCTAAACCTTAGTGTCTCTGCCCCGTCTGAAAAGCTCTTCACCCGGCTCCCTCTTGGCTCCTTCTTGATCGTCCTTCAGGTTGCACCTTACCTGTCAGTTTCTCACAGAGTCCCTCCTGTCTAGGTCACCCCAGCAATCATTATCACAATATGCTGTTTGTTTCTTAGCACTTAGCACAATCTGTAATTATCTCAGTATTGATCTCACCAGGCTGTTTTGAGAATTAAACTAGGTAATGTAAGCAGAAGCACCTAGGACGGAACCTAGCACTTATTAGGTGCTCAGTAAATGTTAGCTGAATATGGGGCATAAATATATCTTTATACAGTGACATGTTAACTGCAGGAGTTCCCCAAAATTTAGGGTTAACAGTTTTATTAACAATCTAGAGACAGAAGTACACAGTGTATTTTTAGCTTGCAGGAGTGCTACAATTTTTTAGAGAGTGAAATGCCAAGTTGGTGGGAATAAATTGCTGGAAGACCTTCTGAGTGTGAATAAGCAGAAAGATGCAGGTGAGTTACAATATGAGCAAATTAACATAATAAGAAAGCATTAAACCAGTGAATTTTTTTTTTCTTGAGGAAGATTGGCCCTGAGCTAACATCTGTTGCCAATCCTCCTCTTTTTGCTTGAGGAAGATTGGCCCTGAGCTAACATCCGCGCCAGTCTTCCTCTATTTTGTATGTGAGTCACTGCCACAGCATGGCCGCTGACGAGTGGTATAGGTCCACACCTGGGAACTGAACCCAGGCCACTGAAGTGAACACCGAATTTAACCACTAGGCCACAGGGCTGGCCCCTAAATCAGTCAATTTTTAAACTACATTTTCTTTTCCCACCCCTCCCAGAGCTCTATTCCTTTCAAATCCACCCCGACCCGTACCCCACCATGGCCCGTCCAGGTTCTGATAGGGCCTGACATGCATCAGAATCTCAACAGGAGGAGTGGAGGAGCTGTGGAACTGGGGGACAAAAGGACTTCCCAGGTGTTTTGATGCATTCCTCCTGCCTCTAACCCAGAATTTATATCTAACAAACTATATTGATCTAAACTATGTGTTAGAAATTGTCAAACAACCATGTAAAACGGTCAAGGAATTACTGGAGACCTTTTCCTGAAGAATGGTACAAGCAACCCCAAAGACAAAAATGAACAACGGTAAGTCAGGCAATATAAACCAAGACACAGGAAGTCTCTTACTTAAGAATTGGTTATAGTCCAAAAGGTTATGTAAGTCATTTGTTATCTGGGTGTTTAGGTCTCCAGTTTGGTCACCAAAAGCCTTTCTAATGCATAAGGCACCTGCAACAATATTGCAAAACTGTAAATGAACAATATTACAAAAATTAGCTACTCTGTGTTAAGGGAAGTCTTTTGAGTTTGCAACATCCGAACTCATCTCCCTTCCACCACAGTAGACAAGAGGCTGCTCTCACTCTCTTCCCCTACCTGCTGGGCTAGGAGAGCAGCATCCATCCCACCCCAAGGCTTCAGTGATGACCCCTGGATTAGTCTGCTTGGGAAAGTACCACACACTCGGTGGCTTCAACATCAGACAGTCATTTCCTCACAGTTCTAGAAGATGGAAGTCCGAGATCAAGGTGTCAGCATGGTTTCTTCTGAGGCCTCTCTCCTTGGCTTATAGATGACCTTCTTCTTTCCATGTCTTCACATAGTTTTCTCTCTCTACATCTTTATAGCCAACTTTTCTCTTCTTTAGGGACACCAGCCATACTGGATTAGGGTCCACCCTAATGAACTCATTTTAACTTAATTACCTCTTGAAAGATCTGATCTCCAAACACAGTCACATTCTGAAGTCCTGCAGCCTAGGATTTCGACCTCTGAATTTGAGGGTGACACAACTCAGCCCATAAGACTCTTCGAAATAAGACTGCAGCCCGAGTTGGGTGAAGGCTGGATGGGGGGAGAGGACATTAGCAGGGCTGGTGAGGGGTGGGAGTTGGATGATGAGGGGTGAGAATAAACTAAAAGAAGGAGCATTTGTTGAATGTTTACTACATGCCAGAGATTGTGCAAAATTCGTTAAATGCTTATCTCATTTAAACCTTAAAACAATCGGTGAGGTAGGTATTATTATAATTTTAAAAGTTGGGAAGATAGTCTTACAGAGGTAAAATGACTCTTGTAATGTCATTCAAGTCATAACAGATGGAGCTAGGATCTAAATATAAGTCTGCCTGACTCCAAAAGCCTTCAAGGATCCTACACGGCCTCCCAGGATTTGCGACATCTGGTACCTCCTGCCTGCGTACCCCTCTGGCTTCTTTGTCCTGGGCAGATGGTCCTGCTTGGGTTGCTCTCACATACTGGCCTGTCTGTGATTAATACTCATGCCTCTACCTGTTACTTCTGATTGGGGATGTTCTGGAGAGCAGGGTTTAAAATGTCCTCCTTTTGTCACCCTCCTCCACCTACCAACTTAAACATAACCTGGATGCAGATCATTTTACAAACTTTGGGCATACACAATTCAAATATTTGGTAATATTTCAGGGTAGTACTTGGAGCTGGGCTTTCCTGAGCTCTCAGTTCAAGAACCAGGGAAGGCATGGAGCTCCAGGTTCCTAGAACAAGAGTGAGGTGGGGATACAGGGAAGAAGCTTAGGCGATGGGACAGGTTTCCTGACCTCCCTTCTGAGCAGTAGAGGGAAGGAAAGATAATGCTTGGGGTCCGTACTGCACAGACACACTCCTAAGGTACATGCGTCACTTTCAGAGACTGGCAACAAAGAGAGATGGAACATAAATCTGTCCTGGAATAGGAATTTGTAAGTCTCACAGTTACCCAAACCTTCCAGGGTAGAACTGTTTCTCTCTCTCTCAAGATTTCTTTAGCAACTTGACCAAATCATTGCTTGAAATATCTAACTAGGTCTACTCTACAGAAACAGACGTGTAAAACCTGATGTATCGGCTGAAGGCTAGAAACACACTCAGTGAATGTTTGTGCCTAATCTTTAGAGATGTGTAGATCTTTCAATTTATTGGTTTTGAAAGGGGAGTGAAAACTTTGTCTCATGAGTATGGCCCTGAAGAACTCACTGCCACTTTCCCCTTGGCAAAAGGCAAGACGATTCCTGAATCACTGACTTACTAAGCGGTGCAGTTAAATAAGGAAATCTGATCTCATGGCTGGTCCCTTGCTCTCAGTGTCCTCATTTCAAAGCTTACTCAGTGGAATCCTATAATCCTTCTGTCTCAAATGAAAATAGAAAAGATTCCCAGTGTCAGCAAGTTGGGCAGATTTCAGTGCAGGTGAGTTTACTTATCCTGTTTATAGAGATGTATGGGTCCTCCCCTTCCACACACGGCTACAACTCAACTCAAGTTCCCACCATGCCTGGATCTGTCAGCTTCACCCGCTTCCTTGCCAACTCCAGATGCTCTTCTTTCAGTTTGGCCTGAGAGGCATGACTGACTCTTCTGAGCCATGCAAGTCTGTAGTGGACACTACACCCTCAGCAAAGTCCTGCCTGGTTCTCACGTAATGGCTGTCTACTCTCAGGGGGAAGGTGAGGTAGGGGTTTTAGGTCCTGAAAACACTTCCTTTATTAGTTAGAACCAAAATTTTAGAATTGGAAGGGCCTTCATGATTATCTTGCCCATCTTTCTTATATATATTTATACATATACATATAATAAATGCATACACACATACGTATATGTGCATTTATTTATTGGTAGCAAGCAAAAATCCCACTTGTATTCTGGTTGTTTTAGCACTTAAAAAATACATAAGATCAGGGGGCTGGCCTGGTGGCACAGCAGTTAAGTTTGCATGTTCTGCTTCTCGGTGGCCCGGGGTTCACTGGTTCAGATCCCGGGTGCGGACATGGCACTGCTTGGCACACCATGCTGTGGCAAGAGTCCCACATATAAAGTAGAAGAAGATGGGCACAGATGTTAGCTCAGGGCCAGTCTTCCTCAGCACAAAAGGAGGATTGGCAGCAGATGTTAGCTCAGGGCTAATCTTCCTCAAAAGAAAAAAAAAAATAGATATATTTATATATAAGATCAGATGGAAACAATTTTTGTAGTATATTTTTTAATGTCATTAGATCCATCTCTTATTATCTGGTATACTCAGAATTATCACAAAGGACAATACTTTTTTTTTTCACTACCAAATATCAACTGTCTGATTTATTAAGAAGAAAAACTAATGCTTCTTGTTTGCTTCCCCAAGGAAACAACCTTCTAAAACTACCTCCTAGGATTAGCAGCCACAAGTTGAGTACTATATGACCAGGGTACATATAACAGAGCACAGATAGGACATTTTAAAATTAAACCAATATTTCTAGGTTCATGTAAATTATTGGACACTTACGTAGTACTCCGGAAAAAGGAACTGTCTAAAGCTGTAATGCCAACCTTTGTGTTTATGACGCTCCTCAGAACAGAATTTACAGTGGCACACTGGAAGGGATGAATGATAAGCTTTAAAACAACACTAGCACCAGCAATAATTACTGCAGTCCAGCACTGAGTCGCAATCTCTATTAACACAAGGAAGACTGTCACGCCATTCACTGGCTCACCCTTCAGTACTGGGTCACCAGAAAGCACCATTTTCTTTTGTAACTTCATTGTCATATAGTCAGGAAGTAAACTTTTCACATACACAATCTTTCTTTGATCTCAGCTTGAATTCCAGCATGCCCTTCCCTTCTTACTTGCAGCAAAGAATCCTTTTGCCCCACACTGCGTTTACCGACAGCTCTAGCACAGTCTACCTGACAGTAATTGCAGTAACAGTGTGTACATTCAGTTGCAGCCAAAGCAAATTTGATATAATCATAAACTGGCAGCCGCAGATGAAAGATCTACACTTTAAGACACAGTGTATTATAATAGTGTAATGTTATACAAATACCACCTAATTATATACTAGATGTCACTAATTTAAGTGGGAAATTGTAAAACATTGTGTACAGCATTGAATAAGCTAGTCGTCAATATTTGGACTGAGTGTCTTCCTTTGCTCAGTGTGTGAGCTGCATCTCACGTTTCCTGCCTGGATCTCTCCCTCAGTTATATGTACTTATCTCTGCTTTCTAGTCCTAAAACCATTTTCACTTACCATAGATCCGCAGGCAATAAAAATACCTGCTATTCATTCATGAATCGTGTTCAGTCCCCGTGCTGTGGATAAAGGTCTCGTTCATGATTAACACCACAGGTTACTGATGCATCCACAGAAACGTGTGTTTACCCCCTCCTCCCCACCAGCTCTTTTTAACCCAGTGTGTGGACCATTTGGAATTGCTAACATGTTGCTCTTTAAAAATTTCTACCAGCTAGCATGAGTGCTCTGGGTACTCAAAAACTACTGCTGAATTTTAGACTATGCACTTAAGTAAGCCAGCAGCTCTCAACTTTTCTGTCCTAGGCACAGCTGATGACCAGTGTTCTCATGAAGGACACCCCTTCCCCCCCCCCAGTAATGGAGGCTGCTGCATGGGCAAAATGGAATTATTCACAATTCCCTGACCATCAACTTTCCTGCTGCATCATGAAAGGACAAGGTAGCTACCAATTGCTGCAGTGACATTAATGTGGATATCTCTAGAGACCTGCAAATTTGGACATACTTACAAGGCTGTACAAAGGATGTTCTGAAATCAAAATTGCATCAAAAATCACCTGCTCCAAGAAAACAGTATGGAGGTCCTCAAAAAACTAAACACAGAATTACCACATGATCCAGCAACGGCACTTCTGGGTTTAGACCCCAAAGAATTGAAAGCAGGGACTGAAATAGATGCTTGTACAACAATGTTCATAGTAGCATTATTCACAATGGCCAAAAGGTGGAAACAACCAAATGTTCATCAACCAATGAATGGATAAGCAAAATTCGGTTTATACATAGAATGGAATCTCACTCAGCCTTAAGGAGGAATGAAATTCTGACACATGCTACAACATGAATGAACCCTGAAGACACTACGCTAAAGGGAAATAAGTAGACACAAAAGGACAAATATATGATTCCACTTTGTAAGAAGTGCCTAGAATAATCAACTTCATAGAGATAGAAAGTAGAATGGAGGTTGCAGGGGGCCAGGGGAAGGGGAGAATGGGAAGTTATTCTTTAATGAACACGGAGTTTCAGCTGGGGAAGATGAAAAAGTGCTGGAGATGGATGGTGATGGCGGTTGCACTGCAATGCGAATGTGTTTAATGCCACTGAATTGTACACTTAAAAACAGTTAAAATGGGGGGCCAGCCCGGTGGAGTAGCAGTTAAGTTCGCACCTTCCGCTTCTCGACAGCCCTGGGTTCGCAGTTCGGATCCCAGGTGCAGACATGGCACCACTTGGCAAGCCATGCTGTGCTAGGCGTCCCACATATAAAGCAGAGGAAGATGGGCAGGGATGTGAGCTCAGGGCCAGTCTTCCTCAGCAAAAGGAGGAGGAATGGCAGTAGTTAGCTCAGGGCTAATCTTCCTCAAAAAAAAAAAAAAAGGCAGTTAAAATGGTAAATTTTTGATATGTCTATTTTACTGCAATAAAAATTAAAAATTGCCTGCTCAGAGCCTATTCTCGTACCACAAATTATGGCAATATTCAACTTTAGCTAAAATTTTCGTTCTCACTTCTAGTTATTTCCACAATGAAGGCTTCAGGGGCTGTTGTTTACTCTCTTCAAGAAATCACCTCAGAAGTGATAAGTAAAGAAAAAGAAAGCTTTGCTGAGATGTAGATGTCTAGCCAGGCATTTCCCTGAAGTGGCTCATTCATGAGTCTTCCCAGATTCTCAGTGCCTCTGAGTCAAAAGGATGCCTAAGCAAAATTACAAATGCCATTCTTCCTTGACCTTTTTTAGTCAATAGGAAATAGATGAAACCGTGCATGTACAATTCAAGGACTTCAACGGTCTTGGGTATCCTTGGATGTTGTTCTACCTGCAACCTTCTGCCTCTTGGCTGATCTCATCCTTCCAGTTGTTCAGGCCAAAACACTGGAATCATTTTCACTTTTTTTCCTTCCTTCCTTCCTCTCTCCCTCCCTCCCTCCTTCCTTCCTTCCTTCCTTCCTTTCTTTCAAGATTCACGTATGTCTGTGAGGAAATTCTGTTGTCTTGTGAAAGATGTTATGAGTGGCGTCAAATTAAAAGAGAGCCGGAGCAGCCATTTCAGAGGAAGTGCCTTGCACATCTTTTCTTCTTTATCTTCCAAAGTGGACCAAACCACCAACATTCCAAGAGCTCAGTAAGGACAAGAATATCCTTTTGTAGGGACTGATGAAACTCGACTTTGCTGATGACCGAAGTGCTAACCAATCAATGAAGGACAAGTCTAGCCTTCTGCCTGACGACCGAATCTCAAGCCAACCTATGAAGCACAAATCAGCCTTCCCTCATCTAGCACCAATGGACTCTTCTTTAATACAACTTACCTCATCTTCCTCCCTTTTCCTCACAAAAACTCTAGTCCCTCTCCTGTAATTGGTACACTATTTGTGTTTCTACCTGAATCTGTGCTCCCTGAATTGCAATTCTTTGATCCCAAATAAACGCTTTGCTGCTTAAACTGGTTTCTGTAGGCTGACAGTCTCCACTTTAAAAATACATCTAGAATCTGACTGCCTCGCACCATTTCCACTGCCCCCACCATGGTCTGACACACCATCGTTTCTCACCCAGATTGACGAAGTCACCGAGATTACACTGCAGCCAGAACAATCTTTTTAAACATAAGTCATAGCATGTCATTAAGCTACTCAACATCCTGCGATGGATCCTGATTTCACTCCAAGTAAAGCCCCAATCCTCATAATGGCCTATAAGACCCTGTATAATCTGTACTTTTCCCTTGTCACCTCTGACCTTGTCATTTACTTCCCTTTCCTCTGCTCACTCCGCTCCAACTAAAATGATCTCCTTGATCCTCCTCTAACAGGCTCGCAAACTCCTGCCTCAGGGCCTTTACACCGACCAATTCCTCAGATGCGTTTCTTCCCAATACCAGCATGGTAAAACCCCTTGGCATCTTCAGGTCATCACTTAAATTTCATGACCACCCCCTCCCCCACCCCCACCAACATATTCAAAAGTTAACTCTTGCACTGGCATTACCAGTCCTTCTTGCCTTGCTCTTTGTCATGACACTTACGACCCTCCAA
Source organism: Equus caballus (assembly GCF_041296265.1). Taxonomy (NCBI): domain Eukaryota; kingdom Metazoa; phylum Chordata; class Mammalia; order Perissodactyla; family Equidae; genus Equus; species Equus caballus. The sequence goes on along the minus strand of NC_091710.1, from coordinate 37,967,327 downwards.
CAAATCATACAAGCTACTCACGTATGCTCCTTACTTGTTCTCCCTACTGCTCAATGAGAATGTAAACTCTAAGAGCAGTTAATAAATATTTTTGAATGAATGAATAAATCATAAGGGTATTCAGTAAATTATGGGTGGTTGAAATGCATTCAATTCTTGAATTTCGTAATTATTGGTTAAAAAGCAAATCTATGGGGACTTATAATGAATCACCAGTCTCTGCCCCCCTCCAATGGACAGGCAGCTCTCAGTTCTATATATCTTAGTTTTTAATATGTTGTAGTCCTGGAATAAGCTGCATTTCATCAAAAACATGCTATAATTAAAACCAGTGAAGTCAAATTGGTCTCTGCCCTTCATCCTTTCACATTAATTGACCTCCCTGGAAATGTCCTGGATAATCACTAGCCATAGTTAAGTACATAAACCCCTTCCTGCCTTTCTGTCTAAAACATGTCACATGGAGTCGCCACTTACTAACAAACCTGATCGCAAATTAGCCCCTGCAATTTGGAGCAGGCTTATGACTTTCAGTTGGAGGCTCATAATTGAAATCTTTCTCTGTAAATGGTATCAGGTGTTGCTCATTACAGCTCAACATCAGCTGTTTCGGAGGCTGTTTTTCCCACTGTAGAACTCCCTGTGTAAATTATATGTCTATTACAGAGATGGTACTTTATGTCACCATCTCTCACATCTCTACACATTTTGTGAAAAGCCACACTTCAGATTCAGCTACCTACCTCTTTGAGATGACCTTGGGTCCCCAAAGGATCAGAGACACAATGCAGACTGAGTTTTAAGGTGCCTCATTCTAAACACACCCTTCAAATATGGTGAAAATCCTTTTTTCACATAATGCAATAAGTAGGGAGACAGAAACTTAATTTTATCTGTATATGAGAAAATAGATAACCATGACAAAGCATTCTGGTTTTCCAAATTTCACTGAGTTATAATCAAATAACTGCTTTTTACAAGGATTATATCTATTATAAGATAACCATGAAGACAGACAAACTACCCTGAAACTATTGTACTCTGGTTATTTGATTTTAAAGGATGTAAAAAAAAAACCCCAACAGATTTTTTTGTTTATTGCTTGACATTTATTTTGTTGATGCACCGCTCTGGACCTCACATTCTGCTCCTCTCGAGTGGCAATGCCAGTGAAGAAATCCAAAGAGGTCAAATTAATTTAAGGATAGGAGGAATGCTATGGATTTACAGAGCACTTCACGTGAGGAGAAATTTCAGGATACCAGGACAAATACTGGCAAAGAAATAAAACTCAGTTATCTATCAAAGCACTTCTCCTTCATTTGCATTTTAAAAACGTAATCAACAACATATTTTAAATGAACTACCAGTGAGAACGCATTTTAAAGTGCAGAGAAGAGCTAAGATGATAAACGCAGCCTTTATTTTTGCTCAAGAGTGCCTCCCAAAGAAAAATGGATTTTGTAACATTTCTGGCACTAATATTTATAATTGAATTTAAAAGTCATAGTCAGATGAAAAGTCAAATTAGGAAAAATGCTACACAAATGTTTCAAAATATAGTATAATTTTGAAAGGGAAAATTTCAAGCAGTTGTAGCTTGTTACTTTATTGCTACCATATGCTTCTTAGGAAATCAGGTCATCTGCCTCCTCCTCGCTGCCCTCACCCCTCCCCCTGGCCTGCAAATTCCACCCCTTTCCACTCAGCATTTGACTGAGATAACAATTAAGATATTATAATAAAATTACCCGTAAAAGAATTAGAAAAAAAAATTTCAACAATTTTCTAATGGACTATTAAAGAAGTTAATTCAGCGGTGTTAGAGCTTTATTATTAATTCCCTGTGGTATATCTGAATGCTAATATAAAATCATACAATTTCGCATAATATGAAGACTGTCTTTCTAGACGCTCTTTGGAAAACTGGTTCCCCAACAGAGAGCATTAAGGATCTAGGCCATGTTCTAATCTATCGTTCTGCAAGTCAGACGAGATAGTATGTCTATAGCCATCACAAACAGTGCTGGAGTCCCACGGGAACCATGAACTCACCACTTCCTAGAGAAAAGAAGGCTGAGGGATGCGATACAACTGTCAAAATGAAATCAGCAGGATAAATTATAAGATGTAAGTCATGGTTTTATTTTTCTGAGAAGAAAAGCCACAAATTTTCCATCAAGATGAGAAATAAAAACAACAAAAAAAATCAATGAGAATCTTCTCATTGCGAACTCCTCACCCATACTAATCTCTGAAATATTTGCTGTCTTTTCTTTTTTCTTTTTCTTTTTTTTTTTTTTTTTTTTTTTGGTCTTTCTAGCACGTCTTCCTACCATGGAAGCCAAAGAGATCAAAAACCAGCTCTTGCTGAACCCTGCTGCCTGGGACGTGGGCACACAACCTCAGCTCAGCCAGCTGCTGCTCCTGGAACCATCTTCACAAAGTCACAGGGCACAGGGGTGGCTCCAAGCTCTCTGATGGCCAGGAGCAGAGCAGCAGCTCCTTTCAAAGGCCTTTCCTCTAGTATAATGTCAGCTCCACTTCACCCCTCTTCTCTTCCTTTCTGTCCATTTTCTAAGCTGGGTTCTCCCGGCTTCCCATGGATTCAGAGAGTTGTATGAAACAGCCACCCAGATTGTAGCAGGGGCAAAAATTGCTGGTCATCTTCTTACTCTGAGATACTTATATATGGTAAGATTTACAATATAATTAGAAATTCATTAGTACTGAAGTGCTCTGCATCAGCTCTTTCTACCTGCTTTATTGATTATTCTTTTATGTGGGTCCAGCAACCAATTCACTGGGGTGCGGTGTTTCATTTTCCCTTTCTGCTTTTCCGCCACTCTGCCGAGGGAGTGGCGTTCGGAACGGTAACAACCCTCTCCTCACGCTCAAGCCAGACAGAAGGCTTCAGGGTTTGTTTTGGTATTTTTCCAGAGAGAATTTTTTCTTGGCTATTAGGAAAAGATCTCAAGTTCTCCTCTAAGTCATCTCTGCGGGGGAGATGCCTGGCACATGACAGGGGTCAATAAAGGCTTTTGAAGCTGACCTCTCTCTAACCTTGTGGCGATGCACCGTCTCTAGAGACAATTAATTATCTTGATTTAAGAAACCATCCTTTCAGCTTCTGTTTAATTACTGGAAACTCATGAGTAAGTATTTAATTTAATGGCATGGATGACATTCTCAGTAAGCATTTGAAAGCAGCCTTTCTACAACAAACCTTAGTTTAAACTGTGTTTTGGCTGCTGAATCCTGTTCTCTCACTTATTTACATTATACAGTTGCATGGTGTCATATTAAAAATGGATTGAATAAGACTTAAAAATCAGAGAGATCAATTCATTCAACAATAATTGAACCCTCTCCATGCTAAGCACTGTGAGAATTGCTTTACATATGTTATGTCTAATGGAATTTAATAGCAAACAGTAATGCTGCAGCGTCCAATACATCAAAAGAAAAAGAATTCTCTGGCTCACTCAATGGAACCAAGAGACCATTAAGCAGAGTCGTCTTTTCTCCTGCTTTCCCAGGGACCATTTATATTAAAGTCAAACGGCAGCGCCAATCAAGAGTTTGGAGCATATCACATTTTATACATTAGAATTTTAGATTTGAAGGAATGTTGAGTTTTTATTCCTCTATTCAGATAACTTCAAATCTTCAAAATATTTGATAATATCAAGAAAAGCCAAAGAACTAATATATTTAGCATCATTACTGTCAACAAGAAATAATGTCTAAGCGATTTCGGCATTAAATGTTTTGCTTGCATCAGTTTTCTATGGATGTGCCTTCTATGTCACTTAAAACTATTTTAATAATTATAGATAGTATCATTTGTATTCCCAAGGTCATCTGTCTGTAGTTTTTCTAAAAAACCTTTAACTTACTGCATAATATTTTAAATGATAGTTTACCAATAACAAGAACACACTTCTTTCTCTGTGTGGCTCAAATTCATTTCATGATGGAAGGTAATTTAGAGGCCCATTCAGTCTCCAGCCTTGAGCTTGCAATGGCCTTGAATCGACAGTAGATCATAGCTTAAAATCAAGTATGAGGTTTTCTCTATTTTATCCTTAACGATGTTTGTTTGTTTAAAACAAGGAAAACATGATAGTACATCTCCCAAATTGATCCCTAGGTATGTAGACTAATTCTTTTAATTTTTGAACATCTTCAGTAATTACTGTGGAATACAAGAGGTGCAATAATTTCTGAGAGATGGTTATTAATAGAGATGCAAAATTGTGAGGAAAACCTGAATATTCTAATAGTCTAACTTCTAACATACTCCAAGAGTCATCAAACTACTGCCTAAGGGCCAATCTGGCTTGCCAACTATTTGTGTAAATAAAGTTTTATTGGAACCCAGTCACGCCCATTTGTTAAAGTATTGTCTGAGGCCATTTTTATGCCCCAAGAGCAGAGTTGAGTAGTTGTAAGCGAGACCATATGGCCTGCAAAGCCAAAAATATCTACTATCTGGCCCAAACCATAAACCCTTCTAAAACTCTGAAATCATTGTGTGAAGGCTGTTGGCTCACTCTCAGAACTGTATTTAACTCTTAGTAAACAACAACAACAAAGTTTAACAGATTTTCTAAACAACTTCATCGAGCTAGAGAGATGTGGGGAACGGATTGAGGGAAAAGGAGCCATTTTAACATTTGTACCACCACAGCTGAAGTCATAGGTGACACCTTCATTGGGTAACTTGCAGAAAGGACTTAGAACTTGTAGCAACACTGGAACATTTCACTTCCTCTAAAAATGCCGGAGAGGTTAGCCTAGATGATCTCTAAGCTTTGCAATCTTCATGACTGCTTGAAATAACTTAAGTAAAGCCATAAGCAAACTCGGAACCATATGAGTACACAACTTAATAAATGTTTCATAGCACTTGCCTAAGATGAGAACAGGGAAGTAATGCATTTTTAAAAAATGGAAACCAAAATGGTTAAACAAGGGTATGGACAGGTTTCTTGTACCCTTCTTGAAACTCTTCTATAAATTGAAAATTATAACAAAATAAAAAGGTGTGAAAATAGTTAAACCAATTTTAAATGTTAGCATTTAAAAGGGAAAACTTCAGTTACCTTCTTCCACAAGCAAAGTTAACATAGTAACTGCCATGATGGATCTGTAAACATATAAACCAGGTCGAGTAGCTCCATTGAGCCAAGCATGCCTGAGGCCACAGACTACACTTACTTCCTCTAATTCTGCCCCGTAAAGGACCACCTTACAAATTTTACTCTTTGAATTTATCTTCCTCCATGGAAAATGAACTAACTAATAATTAAAGGGATTAAAAGACAGATAAGACACAAAGAAGCTGAGGTGGAGAGAGCAGTAGGAGGGAGAGTGAAGGAAAGAGGAGGAAAAATAGTATGAATAATAGAGCCTAGCTAATAAACAAACTAGATAAACATGTTCTGAAAGGTCAAAGTATTAGCAGTCCTATTTGACCTTCTCTTTGGTAGAATGGGAAGGAAACTTATCCCAAACCCTTGACTCTTAATACAATATATATCCATCGCATATATTTTTTATATGGACATATTCCAAAAAGAGATGAGTTTATTTTTATAAAATATAAACACTAAGCAAACATTATGCTAACAGAAAAAGTGCCTAGAGAGCCACACACATCCACGATGTTAAATATAGAAACTAACTGTAAAGACAATCATTATCTCCAGTTTCCAAGGCTACCAGGATAAGCACTACTCCTAAATTGCAGTTCATTCAGCAGAGGGCACAGCATAATTTATATGCAGGATCATCCCCAGCTGACAGCAGACACAGAAGCAGGACCAGGGTAAATCACCCTGTTTGTTGTATCCTGCTTGGTACCCGCTTCAGTTCTTAGGCCCCCACTCCCATTCTCTAGTCTCAACCCTGGCCAATGTTTCACAGGTGAAATTTGGAAAATCTGATTGTAAACAGCAACTTCCAAGAGAAAAGAATCCACAAAGGGCAGGGCAGTCTGAGATGTGCTTAACGCTGGGCGGGCGGGTAGGGAAGGTTGGCATTCCCGTTTGCTTTGTTTGTCAAAAGCAGAGGAGGCTGGTTTTGTGTGTCTGTCATCCTAGTCCCAGTGTCTATAAAGGAACTACAGTTAATTTCAACTTCCCACCAAGGCTATCCCAGCTTTTACAGCTTACCACTCCTAACCTGCCATAGCTTCTAGAATCAAATTCATTTTCAACTTGTTCTGTCTTCTAGACTCTACAATCTAGACCTTTCACACAATGACTATTTGTTTCCATAGCAATAAAAATATAAAAACTACTTTCTGACAACCTCAGAGACATTGCCTTTGCATCATTTATTTGTTTACCCAAAACCATTTATTGACTGCTTTCAACATGACAGGCATTGTATCATTGACCAGGCTCGGTAGGCAGTGACAAGAAGCGACGTTAAGACTTCACTTTTGATCACCAGGTGCAGTACCAATAACAAGCCATGTCACTCAGGCAGTTTAAGAAGCGGCATTCTCTCTCTTAGTCAAATTTTCACTTACTAAAAGAGTAGTGTAGATTTCACGGATACTTTAGATTTATGGTAAACTTACAGAAAGTATATATAAAAATATGATCCAGACATAAGAGTGATTTTCCAATTAGTTCCTCCCCCATCACCTGTCTATCCAATACAGTAAGACCTCCCATGTGGCACCTCAGCCAGAGGCAGTTGTAAGGGAAGAAAGGCTCTCCTGGCCTTCACACGCTTCCTCCCGATGGACATGAGACAGCGGATCAGCTAAGCTTCTTAGCTTGATGTGATAATACAGGAGAGTAAGCTGCCTGTTTCGACAATAAGACCTTCTGGTACTTCCTTCTTTTGCACCAGTTACATTAACTGCAACTGTTCACTGTTTTGAAGAAGGCAAAAGAATAAAGTACAACCCAGGTTTCTAATAGTTATGCAACATACACAGTATATCTCAATAAGGCAAGCTATCTTAATATTAAGTTAATAAAAAATTACAACGTTTCTAAAAGCTTTCCTCCTATACATTTTAGCTGACTTGAATAACGCATATGGAGATGCACTGTCTTAACGATTTCAGATCAACCCAGCCCTTTTTTAAAAAACAGACACTTTTTTGTACTGAAATATTGTTTCCAAATTCAATAAGCAAAGGCACAATATCCAATCTAAGAACTACATGAACCGGGAAGTTAGTCTCAATTCTCTTAAAGTTATATCAGTAAGTATTTTGGTGTATTATTCTGACACCTACTATTTCTCACACGGGGCAACATTTTGAGGTAAGATGGCTTCAGACAAGATTCTACGTCTGAATCTTGAATCTTTGAAAATGCTTAAGTTGAGAAGGTTCAACTAAACAGGCCACTATCTAACCTTTCTCTGGTCCCACCCAAGGCTGCTGCTTCGTAGGGTAAAAAGGCAGACGCTTAGGGGGGACCACAAACACAGAACGCATTTCAGGCACTGGCAGAAAAGTCATCGTCCTCTATTTGGATATCTTTTCTGATAATAATGATCAGTTTTCACAAAACCTCCGCAGGCAGAAGCCTGCTTACATTAAGGGACAGAACTGTATTCCCTAATTATGCATAATTAGCTTTATTTTTCCCTATCTTCAGCTTTGAAAGGACCCTACCCACCAAATCAGGAGCCTAAAACTTGGACTTGGGCCACTTGGCTCTCTGGATGAAAAAACCTCGGATAGTCACCTCTTTTTTTTTCCCTTCTATTATTCCAACCTCTAAATTATGGTCTTGCGTATTGCAAAAGTCTTCCAAAATACTTTCTAGTACCTCATTCCCCTCCACCTCCTTTTAACTAGAAAGTGTCCAATTGGCGATCCTTGAACCATAAAGGCAGCAAAAACACCCCTGAGTGCTATCACAAATTTCAAAAAGTGGATTAAGGACAGCCAGAATGGGCTAGCTCGGACACCCGAGGCCGAGGCCACCATCCCCCGCGCGGGTCTGGCGCAGTTCGGACGCTGGGCCCAGCTCGGAGCCCTCCAGCCTCCAGCGCAGCCTCCCCGGGCCTCCCTGCTCCGCGGAGTCTGCTGGCAGCGGAGCCCACCGCTCTCCCGGGAACCGTCCTGCCGAGGGAGGGGGTGTGGCCGGGGTGGCGGTGGTTAGTTAGCAGCAGTCGGAGGGGGTGTCTCGGCTGAGTGTGCCTTGGGGTGGGGGGGACACCGGAACCGGAGAGTTGTGATGGGAAGGGGAGGGTGTGCGAGCGCAAGGAGGCTGCCCGGAGGCTGTTGTCGGCTGCGGGGAAGCAGCGCGCAGGCAGCGCCCGGCGTGCACGGGGGTCTCCGGACCGGGGAGAGTGGCGTGCGGCTGTGCGCGCGGGTCCCAGCGTCCCGGGACTGTCGGGCTGGGCTGCGCAGGGGCGCGGGGGCCGCGGGGTGGGCCCGAGCGCGGGCGGGCGGGCGCGCACTCACCGATGCACAGCTGGATGGCGTAGGCGTAGTAGGACCAGCCGAGCAGGAGGGTGATGAACACCACCGGGATCCAGTACAGCACCCGCCGGCACCGCCGCCTCACGCTGCCCGGGCCCGAGGGCGCCATCTTCCAGCCGCATCCACCTGCCCAGCTCCGCCGCCGCCGCCGCCCGCGGGCCTGGCTCCGGGGCGGGCTGGGCGCCCCCGGGGGTACGGGCCCCGGGGCGGCGGCCGGTTGCGCTGCGGCCACTGCCGCCGCCGTGGCGCTAAGTCCCCATCCCGCAGCCCCCAGCCGGCGCCGCGGACTCCCGCTCCCCAGCTCGGCGGAGGCGGTGGCGGCGAGAGCAGGACGCGCGGGAGGAGGACGCAGAGGAGGAGGACAGGGAGGAGGAGGATGGAGAGGAGGAGGCGGGAGCCTGCGCCCCGCCTCCGCCCGTCCCCCGCTCCCCGCCCCGGCCGCCTCCCCCGGCGCGGCCGCTGCGCCCTCGGGCGGGCCCTCCGCGCACTCGGCGCATCAGCTGCGCCCGCGCCGCCGGTCACCGCAGGGGGCAGCGCAGGCGCCCACCGCGGCCCTTCCGCCGCCCGGCTGGACCCTGGCTCCGGGGTCAAGCGGAGGAGGCGGGTCCGGGGACAGATCTGGGCGCCCGCGCGGGGAGGCGAGGAGTCGGGCGGGGGCGAGGTTGGCCCCCGGGGGCGCCGCCCCTCCGGCAGTTGGGGGGCTGGCGCGGCCCCCGAGGCGCAGGGAGGGGACGGAGCGGCCCCGGGGCTGACCTGCGCCGACAGGACCCCGCCCAGCCAAGGCCACGGGGCTCGCGTCCCCGCCCGGGAAATGCGCCCCTGGAAAGTCTGCAGGCGCTGAGGCCGGTGCCCCTGCCTCCGGCATGGAAGCTTCTCGCTTCAACTCGTAGGTCTGGTCACCAGGCGGGGGGCAGCGGGGCGGGGCTGCCCTCCCAGACCTGCGGGACTGCCGGGTCGGGGCGAGGACGCCGCCTCGACTACTCGGCTCTTTTGCGGGGAAGCGGGGTGCCCCGCTAGAAGGGGGCGCGGAGCCGTCTTCTGACGGGGAGGGGACGGGGGAGCGAGGAAGAGCACTTTTGGATGTAAAGCCAGAGACCGCCGGAGTTAGGAACACAACTTGCTCAGAGAATTTGAACTCAGTTAGGTTATTTCGTGATTATAAGAGTAATCATCCCCCGCCGCCTCTCTGGGTCCGTTGTTCTTCCCTGTGCGCTTTTCCCTCCCCTTCTTACTACAGTGTTTCCTTTTGTGGCTGCAATTCTAGTTTAGCCTATGGCTGGTCCTACAGTGGTTGCTAAACATCCTGAAGGGATCCTACAGGTAGTTTGAGCAAAGCCCTGACTTTATGATTGATGAAACAGAAAAAAATACGAATGTTTCTGAGATTATTTGCTTTTTTTTCTCATCTGATTATGAACGCACCTGATTCCACATGGAAACACCTCAATAAATGTGTCTCTGAATTATATACACAATTACGATGTATAATGTGCACAATTTTAGTTAACATTAATGAATATATATTTACACTACACAACTACCATGTTGAATGAAATTACTTCATATTCATATGTGTAATGAAAAGATTAAAAAGTGCTAATTTGCATTAAATCAGTCAAAGAAATCTACGCTCTTATGTCTTCGCGATTATCTTTCTGTGACTGGGTTGAATGGCAAGCTAATCTCTACTATAGCTACTATATTACACGGTAAATTTCTTTGCACTTCTAATAAAAAATGCATAGAAATGTCAGTCAAGTTTCTGTGTGACTTTAAATAATTGAAATGACAAAGTTTCTGTCCCAGTGCATCACTTTATTTGGGTCTAACACCTTACACCCTTTATTGGATATCCTGTAGGGTAGTTTAGTAGGAAAGCCTAACTTACCTGGAATCCTCAACCTTTCCCATGGCTATCAACCTCATGCTCCCAATCAGAAGCGTCTAAAAACAAGAGATAAAAGTCCCTAAAGGAGTGAAATAGGCCCAGCAAAATAGTGATTGAAGGTTGCTCAAGACTGCTAAGAAATGAAGAGTAAGGGATCAAATTTCCCACAGTGGAAAAACTGTGAATTGTGCCTCTTTGGATAGTTGATGCTACAAAACCCTGGACCGCTTTTCTTCTAACAGCCTTACAGGGTCTTGAGGTCGGAAATGAGATAGTATTCCACACAGTTGTCCCATCGTTTACTCTTTTGGAAGAATATGCAGGTGTAACATCTTTGAAGGAAGCTTACATTTTTTTACTTATCTGAAATGTTATTGTTCATATTTATAATGAGTATTTGTGGAATGATGCAACCTATTTTTAGTCATTTTAAGAGTTCTACTATTACTGAGTTCTCCAAGGGTATCACTCTTTCTTTAAAAAAAAAGTCTAGCTCAGGAAGAATCATTCCAAAAGACACACGATGACAGCATTTATCTCTGCATAGCCTCTAATCGTCATAGACAATTAAAAAGAAACTTCACTAGAGACCTACTCGTCGAGAGAAAGGCAGAAGGTTCAACTCACCAATTTTAGATTTGCAATAATCACAACAAATTGTGAATTTCATGTGACAATTTTGATAAATCTGCTAAGGCCATTTATGAACAAGAGGGTCAGCCGCAGCAATGGAGCGAGAGGGCAACACCAAGCGGAAGAAGAGGAAGCAGACGGGCAGGCCAGAAGGAAGGCTAGGGGAGCATCGCAGAAGAGGAGAAAGGCCCCCTCACCCGGCCCAGCTGGTCCCTAAGAACAGTGACTCCCTCCTTACCAGGCCTCCACTGGAAGCTCCACCCACTCAGGAGTTTATCAGTCATTAAGCTCTCAAAATTTCAAGATGCCTAGTAGCAGACGCTGCTCCCACAAAGAAAACTTGATCTTCCTCTTCTCCCTCCAGCCAGCATCTACATTGAACCAGTCCCGCCGATTCGTCAGCCCCCAAACCTCAAATCTGTCTTGCCGTTGTGGTAATACTCCACATCTTCCTCCTACTTCCGCATCCGGATTAAAATTTTCTCTTACTCCCTTTCATGGTCTGCATCAAGACTAGCATGCCTACCAAGCTCAGGAGCCACCCTCTCTCTAGGGAGCATGGACTTCCATTCGTGCTGCCTGTACCAACCTCCCCTCAGCTTTTCAGCCAAACCATCCACTAGAAAGTTTGTTAGGTCACTTGCTTGAGAGTTACGTTTTCCTTTTGCAAGTGTTCTTGGACGGAAACATTGCATCTTTGAAATATAAGGTCAGTTTTATTACTCTCAGATATGTAATCAATTGGTCGTGTTGATTTGCTTTAAGGTATAGTACTAGACAAATACTGCTTTCTAATCTGACAAGGACTGGAAGGAATGAAGCTGAGGTCTGGATCTCCTCTTTTACTTATGACTCCCATCCTTACTAGAACAGTCTGCGAAATACTGTTAGATCCTCTTTCATTGTTTTCTTAAACTAAGCTTATCATTCTTTAGGGGGAAAATCCCTTTAGAAGTCAGCAGTCCGTGACATCACTGACTCCAGTGTTAATTTGCACTTTGATAGTAGCGGCCAAGAGGTTCTCTGTGGGAGAATAATAGCATGCCCAAACCACATGATGTTTGTGGACACATGTAAAATAAAAGCAGTCTTAGAAAGGAAACTGGGTTTAGGGAATGGGTGACAAAACAGTGCAAAGATACACTTTGGCTGTCCGAGATTTATGGTTTGCAGTTAACCTGAAATGGAATGGAAGGTAACTTCAAAGGCCTAAGAAGTGTATGGTTGATTGGGTCAAAATATTGGAAAAATTGTGAAGCAGGAAAAATCGTTTCTGGCAAACCTTGCGTTTCAAGCACGCGAGGATCTCTGTGAGGGTATTAATGCATCTCACCCCTAGGTGGCAGGCGCGCACCAAGCAGTGCAGCTCTCCCGGCATCTTTTCATAGATTTCAATAGCATCAACTATTAGTTTAACCAAGCCAATTATAAAGTATGAATTATAACTTCATGACCAATTATATATAATTATACTTAATTATAATTATATAACAATTATACAATTTTATGCTATAATTTAGTGGCTAATGATTAATTAATAAAAACCATATTCAGAAAATTGAAAAGAATTAAGAGAACATTTTTCTTATAACAAATCACTGATTCTGCTTGCACTTCTTTACAGTTTGCACTAAGGTTAATGTCTTTAGAAATAAAATTGGAACTTTTCATTTAAATGAATGTTTTTGCCTACTTGACCCCCTCTCTTTCCCCTAAATGAGGAGAAAGAGTGTCTATGAACCCAAAAGGTGGGCAGATATTTCCTCCCCATCGACTGTCAGGATCTTCAAGAGGTGACACAGTGGCCAAAGTTCAATTAGAAATTATTAGAAGTGGCATTGTGGAGCTGAGAGTTCAACGGCCAGCAGAGAGTGATCAAGGGCAACAGAATCCTGCAGTGTGATGGCAAGTGTCCAGTGGTGTCAAGCCAGCAATGGCAGCCTAGCCAGACTGTTCTTGGTGGTGGGATCTTGGCCATGCGTCAGCTTCACCTATGCCAGCTCAAGCTTGATTCTCCAGGCTTCCTGTTGATTCTATGGGGGGTCTATACACCTACAAAAACATTTTTTTGTGTAAGTCAACTAGCGTTGACTTGTGTTTGCAACCAAGAACTTTGAGAGGAACATAGCTTTAATTTCATTCAGCATCCCATTTCTTAAAGGGTCCTGGAGACTGAGGCACTGTGAGAAATCAAGATACAGGAGTTTGGGGACAGAGGAGCCCACTGGTACTCTTCAAGTCGGACTCTCTAGGCCTGCACTGTCCAAAAGGGAGCCGCTAGCCACTTGTGGCTATTCAAACTTAAATTAAAATTAATTAAAATAAAATAAAATAATTCTATTTCTTTAGTTGCAATAGCCACATTTCAAGTGCTCATAACCGTGTGTGACTACTGTATTGGACAGGGAAGATCTAGAACATTCCCATCATCATAGAAATTTCCATTGAACAGAACTGACTAGAGTTTTAATCTTATCTGAATATTCATGAAGCAGGCTTTACATTTATAAATGCAAGAGACAAAAAAGCCCCCTCCCTAATTATATCTCTACTGTTTTACAGAAACAAGAAGTGAGGGGTAATAGGAAGTTGAAGACACTTGGGTTTATAGAGTAGGAGCTTTCTTCCTTTGAAGACATGAATCTAAAAAGTAAGAGACCAGCTGGATCATCATAGAGGGGTCAGAGATAGCTACAGATTCATCAATCTGAGGCTTGTAATAAAGTAATACAATGATTACTTTCAAAGGATATGCAGGGAGAAACTCACCAGAATACTGTACTCAAATTCCTATACATAAAGCTAAATCTTGGGTTTAGATTTTCACCCAACAGTGCTTGAAGAGATGGCCTTATTCCTGGGTAATTCCAGCCTTAAAGCACAGAATCATCTGTCTTCAGCCAGTGGCCATCAAGCACCCTTTCTGCTCGGCTGGTTGAGCAGATAATCATTGGGGCACCCAAAGGATAATTGCTTATATTCAGCTCTGTCTCTGCCGAGCTGTAGACTAGATTAGTCATGCTGGATTTTCTGTATGGCAGATGTGGGGGGAGGTGGAATTAATGCGTCTTTCCCAGAGGTCTGCACAAACCCACTTTGGCTCTGGTTCAAGACACTCTCTTCTCATGCAAAAACAACAACAACAACAATTCTTTTTTCAATGTACATTTAATGCTTAATATTAATAAGCATTTCTGAGTGTTGTCAAAGACTTTAAGTGTAACTTAGAGATCAAGCTCATGTTGAAATTTATCATTGTAGAACAAAAAAAAGAAATCTAACCAGGGTTTCTCAGGCCTTCAAAAAGAGCAGGGGAAATGAAGAATAAATATTTAATGATGACATTTAACAAAAAGGCATGTTGGCTTCAGATTTGTAGTAGAAAAAATTTGATCATCAGAGATTCTTCCATCAGCCAGAATTTATCCAGTGTAAATTATGTCTTATACCTCACAGTCTTTGAGTCTATAATTATTTTCAAATGGTAGTTGGACACTCCAGATGCTGAATTTCTTTGGATTATTTCACTGGTTGATAAAACCTTCCTCCACATGCTCATATTTCAGTCTCTTTGATAAGGAGTCCTGCTATGAAATGCTAGGTTGACACTGAAATATCAATAACCTTTATATCTGGAATATGAGCCAACATGGGTTTTTGTTTTTCAAACACTCAGTATTGTGGTTGAGGGTTCAGAATCCAAATAATTAGGGGTTTTGGATTTTGACCTTTAAACCAAATAATAGGATTGCGTGATAAATTTTCGTTCTTTTAAGCTTTCCATTGGATTCAAGAAAATATTAAAGATAATATTTTGTAATTTCCAACACATAGAAAAGATTTTACAACTTGGCATAGTCACTTTGTGAATTATTGAAAAAATATGTTAATTTAATTATAATGTATAAATTATTCAGTTTAAAAATGTGTTTAATGGATAGAAAAGGTAATTAGGCTTTATTTATACATGATGTAATAATGAAACTTTTTAACGTTGTCACTGGAATTTGCATTCAAATATGTGTATTCATATTCCTAGATGCTGCTAATTAAAGAATAATTATAAATTCCTGTAGATAACTATCTTTACCACGGGAAAACATCAATATTCCATTATTTTGTTAAATATAGTAAGCACTGCAATGACTTATATTGCCTCCAACACTGAAGTAAAATATCTAGTTTGGCTAAAAGTACTAATTAATTTTCTTCATAAAAGGTCAGTTATAACTGTCATCGTTAGAAAACAGCTAAAGTTTCCAAAATGTTAACAAAATTTTAAAATCGTGGACCTATTGAGGCTGCTTAAATATCACTAGGGACTTTTCAAAATTTCTGTAGAGTATTATTTAACAAATATTTATCAATTGTGGGCTGTGTGCCCAGGTACCAGGGATATTCAAACTAAAGAACATGGTCTTTAGGCTCAAGGAGCTTATGGACTAGTGAGAAGACCAGTGTACAAACCTTTGTAGTGCTGTACCAATTACGATAAAGGAGAAATGAGTCCCTGTGCCTGGGACAGCCAGGGAAGCCTTCAGAGAACAAGTGGAATTTGTGCTAAAGCTTAAAGGATGAGATGGAGTTTGCACTATGGAGAAATGAAGGGATGGTCTTCTTGCACAGGGAATGCCTTCTCTCCTTGAGAGGCCTATTTTGGGACCTAGAAGGAAAGGGAGTATTAGTCAAAGTCCAGCCAGAAAAGCAAAACCCACGCTAGGTAATTCAATGGGAGGAATTTAATACAGGAAATTCAATTCAAGGATGTTAGGAGAGGTGAAAGGGCCACCAGGGAGAGGCGAGACAAGCAAGATTAGCAACTACAGGGAGCCACTGCCACCCTGAGGACTGAAGGACAGAGGAAGGTGGTGTCACTGCACCCCAACATGATGGGTGACCTGGTAGCTGCTGGGGACCATGAGATGATTTAACCACTGCTGGAGACATAGCTTGAGGGAGGGAGAGAGGGAAAGAAATACCAAATCTAGTTGTCACCTCCTTCAAACAAAACCAAAGAAATTGGCCTTGTACGCCATTTAGAGGAGTCTGAATGTTACCCAATAGTCACTAGACAACTTTCCAACAATTTTAAGCGGGAGAATGAGATGCTAAATTTACGTTAGAAAGATAATTCTGAAAGCACAATAGTGTGTAAAGTGGAAAGGCAGAAAAAAAATAGCATAGAAACTCTTGTCCACTTGAAAGAAAATGAAATCCTGAACTGGGACAACGACAAAAGGGATGGAGGGAAAGGGACCGATTCCCGGAAAGGCTGGAGGAATAAGAAAGACAGGAAAGATGAGAAGTTTTCCTAGATTTTGGAATCTGCAGAATGGAAATCCAGGGGAAGGCCCAGGGGTTGGACGGCCCATCACACTCCATGTGGCTCAGAGTGGACACGAGCAGGGCCTGAATTCATTTTTGAAGTCCTGGGATCTTCATTTGCAGAATCCCCCTGCGTTTCTTTCGTGACCTCTAGTTTCTACTTCACCACAGTCAGCTAAGGAAGTATACGTCTCTGGCTGCCACAGCTGCCGTTAACCATAGCATTTTTGAAAATATCCCTTCAAAGTAAGATGCATGGGAGACCCCCAGCTCTAGAAAAGTGGGCATGGTTATTTCTTTCTGCCTCACAGGAGTCTACACTTACCCATTCCATCTGGATAATAAGTTAGGGCACATCTTAAAAGTTTTTTGTATTTTATCCTTCAGTTATTTCTTCATGTGTAACAACTCGCACTCTTTGGTTTGGTTTGGTTTGGTTTGGGTCTGCTCCTTATTCAGAGGGCGTTGGGGCTGCAGCTTGGGAAAATCATTTTGTTAGCCACCATGTTAGAGATGAAAAAGCAGAAGCACAGGGGCTGGCCCCGTGGCCGAGTGGTTAGGTTCGCGCGATCTACTGTAGGCGGCCCAGTGTTTCGTTGGTTCGAGTCCTGGGTGCGGACATGGCACTGCTCATCAAGCCACGCTGAGGCAGCATCCCACATGCCACAACTAGAAGGGCCCACGGCGAGGAATATACAACGATGTACTGGGGGGCTTTGGGGAGAAAAAGGAAAAAAAATAAAATCTTTAAAAAAAAAAAAAAGAAAAAGAAAAAGCAGAAGCACAAAGAGCTTAGATGACCTGCCCAAGGTCACACCACTCTCCGGTCAAAAAGCCAAGAACCCAGGCCTCCTGACTCCCAGCCTGCTGTTCTCTGCGCTCCACTGCCAACGCAAGCGGATCAGCTCGGTTTCTTTTAGACTCCAAGCTTGGCTAGGAGTCTAAAAGCTAAGCCCAGGAATTGAAAGTGCGCAGGGGAACCAAGTGAAATGCCATTGTTAGATCTTATTAAAAGAATATTAAATATACGCAGGGTAAGTAAATACTCTCGGGTAAAAGATCTAACCTAGAGAAAGTGGAAGAATCACGCAGGGGCTCAGATATTGTTGGCTATTCATTGTGTGAGACTGTCGTCCAGCATCTCTGGCTCCTTTGCGCACTAAGCGACAGGCCCGCCCCCTTTCCTAGGCATCTGACGACAAAACCATTCTGTCACTGGGGCTGGGTGAGGAGGGGAGCTGGGAAGGCAATACCACCTTCGAGACAACCACTGTTCGACTAAAGAATGGTACAGAAGCTTCTGTCTTCAATAGACACTAGTAGGTGGGATTATTGTACCATATAGAAAAAGAGTAGACTTGTATAGAACCTTGTATAGAAAAAGAGAAGAGAATCTTGAGGAGGAGAAGAAGTTTTATCACATTTGTATTGCAAGAGCAGGGTCATTTCTCAGGCTGGATGTTTAGAACTATAATCGAAGTACCAGCATTAGAGTTTGGTTTTCCTCAGGGGGTTGAAAATGGAAAAATCTGCATTGGAATTCTGGTTCTGCCACCTACTAGCTGTTTGATCTTAAGCAAGTTACTGAAATTCTCTGACATTTCTTGAGGATATTTCTTGTTTCCTCAACAAGAAAAGGGGGAAAGCAACATGCGAAAGTCCTTTAATAAATACATTCATTCATCCAGTCAATAAATTGTGATGGTTCCTGTGTTCGAGGTATTATTGCTAGGTGACGGTTATGTGGGGGGCACAAAATCAAACCAAACCAAACCAAACAGAAACACAGCAAGGGGCTTGCCTTACCAAGTTCACAGTGCAGCTCAAGAAAATGTCCGCTTTGAGGTCTCTTGTTTGAATAGGGATAACTTTAGGTTCCCTGGAGGGGCTGTCATCGAAGATGTCCCGCTGGTTTGTATACGGTCTATGCTTACACAAAACCTGGTACAGATATGCGCATCCAGATTCAAGAATCCATCTGAATTGCCATGATCTAAAATGCAGGCAGTCTGTGTCTAAAAGTGAAAATGGCCATAACTGGCATGATATGTGGACATGTTAACGTGAATAATTTGATCCCAAAATGTCTATTCCTCAAATATTGCTGATGTCAATTTGTAGTATATACTGTATGCAAGAGCTCTGGAATGTTCTCACCAAAGCAGAGCATCCCCTGTGCTGGATATCTCTCTTTGCTCTTGCAGATCCATTCTCTACCCTTCTTTGTGCTATGGGGAGGCTCACCTTTTAAGATCTATATCAAAGGATTCCCTTGCACTCTGGGTTCTGGTGGGTTCAATCAGTGGAAGGTGGGAAGGTGATCCAGAGGGTCAGATGATTTCATGGGGGTGTGTTTTACCTCCTGCAGCCTGATCACTGAAGATCACGGCCTCTGGGAGCTCTCTACGCTCTCTCTTTGCCTCTTCAAGCCTGGCGTAGGGCTAATCGCCAACTCCCTGGGGGTGCCCAACCTGACTCAAATGTCTTTTACGTTACTCTACAGGCTCTCGAATCCTTTTGAATAGCTACAAATATTCTATTCTGTAGAAGTACTATAATTCATTAAACCGTCCCTCTTTTGCTAGATATTTAGGTGTGTTTTAAAATTTTTCATTGATGTAGCAACATAAATAACTTAGCTCATATAGTATTTTCCTTGTATTTACTGTTTTCTTTGGTTAGAGTCTCAGAGGTAAAATTAAATCAAAGAGTCAAAGTTTGAAAAAATTATGCAGCTGTAGTGATTTTAAAGAAGTCCACAATTTCTTTGATACTCCTTTCTTTTCTTTGAAGATTGGTCCTGAGCTAACATTTGTTGCCAATCTTCCTCTTTTATTTTCTCCTCAAAGCCCCAGTATGTAGTTGTATATCCTAGTTAAGTCATTCTAATTCTTCTATGTGGGATGCCACCATAGCATGGCTTGATGAGTGGTGTGTAGGTCCACACCCAGGATCTGATCTGGCGAACCCCTGGCCACCAAAGCAGAGGCCAGGAACTTAACTGGTATGCCACCAAGGCGACCCCTCATACTCTTCCTTTCGAGAAGTGGAGGCTAATTCCCCTCCCCTTGAGTGAGGACTGGACTTGGTGACTCACTTCTAATGAGTAGAATAAAGCAGAATTGATGGTGGGTAACTTCAAAAACTAGGTTAAAAAGACTCTGTGACTTCCTCCTCTCTTTCTCTCTCAGACCTTTTGCTGTGGGAGAAGTTAGCTGCCGTGTCATGAGCAGCCCTATGGACGGGCCCTCCAGCCAAGGAGTGAGATTTCTTGGGAATCGATCCCCCAGTTACAGTCGTGCCTTCTGCTGACTACAGTCCTAACTGACAGCTTGACTGCATCTCATGAGGATGAGAGACCTTGAGCCAGAATCACCCAGCGAAGCTGCTCCTGAATTCCCGACTCTCAGAAATTGTGTGATATGATAAATGTTTCTTTAGGCCACTGCATTTTGGGGTAATTTGTTCTGCAGCAATAGAGAACTAATACAGCAGCAGAGGAAATACTGTTTTGTAGCATTTGTCTAAATAGGTTCAAATATGAGGCACTTAGTGAGCATCTTAATTCCAGGTAATCATGGCAAATTACTGCCACTTAAGGTACACGGAAAGAGCCAGTGAGAGATGTGGGGAGAACAAAGAGGAGGAGAAAGGGAGAAAAATAGGAGAAAAGAAGGAATAAAAGAAAAAGTAAGAGAGGGACCTGGGAAGGGTGACGTACGTCCCGGGCAGCCCCGGTTTGTGGTGGTGTTCTGATGTAATTACAAATAGAGAGCCCCCTTTCACTTTCAAAAGTGTCCTGGTTTGGATGCTACCTTATATGACTGTAGATGTAGGCGAATATTTCCACCCAGTTTTCTGTCTTGATGTTCCATCTTTCTGCCATGCCTAGTGGACCACACAGCCTCTCTCCAATCTTCTCAGAAGCACTGGCTCACAGGCCTAAGTGTCCCACGAAAGCATAGCCTGTCACTAACACCTCTTCTAGGAGTTAGAAGTCACCTCTGTCCACTTCCTAGTGTTCTTGCATCACCATAAAGCAATTTATCATAGAGGTTAAGAGATCGACTCAGGAATCAGGCAAACTTGGGTTTGAATCTTGATTTTATTCTTAATGGTTATTTGACTTTAGGGGAATTACTTAACTCTTTTAAGCCTCAGATATAAGCTGGGAAATAAAATATTATCTACTACCAGATAGGATCGTTTAGGATATTAATGAGATTATGTATGTAAAATGCTTAGCCTAGTGCCCACATATATAGAGAGGCTATACATATATGGCATGTGTCCACATGTAGAGTGTACTAAGCATTTATATGCATAATACATATGATGAATATATGTCGGCTACTATCAGCATTTACTGTCACAGGAGGCAAATTCATCTCATTGAAGCTGAAATACTTTGTGTTTTTTATTTTTAAATTTTTAAAATAATATCTATCTATCTCAAGGGACTGTAAGTATTAAATGAGATAGTCCATAATAAGAGCTCATCAAATACCAGCTCTTTCTTTCACCAACGCTTCGTTAATGGGAGTTAAAGGTAAAGGCTGAAGCACTGCAATTGTTGGGTCGTGTATTTTCCTAGGAAACTCTCGAGTATGGGAGTAATTGCATTTGTTAGTTTTAATATGTGAAGGCAGAGACATGGTTTTGGAAATGTATTAAGTAAAAGTCAGGCAGAGACTGTGTTTGCTCTTCAGGCTTGATATGCCTCACTCTGTTTATTCGTTCATTTACTCATCCATCCATCCACCGATTCTGTCAGCAGATATGCAGTGGTTATCTACCAGATCCGGACACTATGCTAAGCACAGGATTGAGCCGTGCTTTCCAACAAGAACAAAGCTTTATTCCCACTTCTTAAAGGAAAATATTAGATTCAAAAAATAAAAAATGGTGTTGTGGGAGCCAGCCCGGTGGTGCAGAAGTTAAGTTTGCATGCTCCACTTCGGCAGCCCGGGGTTTGCTGGTTTGGATCCTGGGTGTGGACCTATGCACCACTTGGCAAACCATGCTGTGGTGGGCATCCTACATACAAAGTAGAGGAAGATGGGCATGGTGTTAGATCAGGGCCAGTCTTCCTCAACAAAACGAGGAGGATTGGTGGCAGATGTTAGCTCAGGGCTAATCTTCCTAAAAAAAAAAGAGGTGTTGTGAGGGAATATGAGTGACTGGGGATCTGAAGCCAAAGTGAATATATATATATATGTATGTATGTTTTTCAGGATGACCAGATTTTTCTTTTTGTAAGGAAGATTTTGCCCTCAGCTAACATCCATTGCCAATCCTCCTCTTTTTTTGCTTGATGAAGACAAGCCCTGAGCTAACATCTGTGCCAATCTTCCTCTACTTTATATGTGGGATGCCTCCACAGCATGGCTGATGAGTGGAGTAGGTTTGCACTTGGGATCTGAACCTATGAACCTGAGCCTCTGAAGCAGACCCCACAGAACTTTAACCACTCAGCCATGGACTGGCCTCAGATTCTTTTTTTTTAATTTTGAAGAGTTTGTTTGAGCAATCATCGATTCAAATCAGGTAGGACCAGACGGAAAGTTGTTAGGAGCACTGAGATTTTATTTTAAATTAGCTTTGAGCAGTAGAAGCAGTTTTCTGCTATAAAAGGAATGTATTTTAGCTTTTGAGTTAACTTAATGTTGTTTTTTAAATTTAAACTAAGAGTGGAGAATGCAAATTAAGTGAATATATGATTTGGAATCCTTGAGATATCAGCAGAAGGAGCTGACAAGAAGATAGGCTTCTATTTTTTTTTTAGCCGTAGGCATTCCTCTTTTCTGTTTTTAGGAACAAGAAAAACTAGTAGACAGAAATAATCCTAGGTACATGGACTATATATTTCACATGCACAGCATAAAATATGTAATGAAGTTAAGTAGGTGCCCAAAAACCAAGAGAATTCAATAGATGAAGATGGTGACAACAATTAGAAGATGTACGGGATAGGTTTAAAGTATTTGGCAATATTTAACAAGAGAAATTTTTTAAAAAATATTTTCTTTTCACTGTTTTTATTCCACTTTAATAATCAGTACATTTTCAATTTCCCATGAATTTTTACCTTCACCTTAATCTTCAAGGTCAAGTTCATGAACATGATTATAAATAAGTTGATTCTAAATGAATTTTGTTCTTTGTGCCGTTGAGTGGATTCTGACTCCCAGTGACCCAGTGTTCAGCAGAGGGGAGCCCTGCCTAGTCTTTTCACGCCGCCCTCTCTCCTTCTGGTGCTATCAGACAATGGGGTTTTCATGGCCAATTTTTCCAGAAGTGGGTGGCCCAGTCCTTCTTCCTGGTCTGTCTCAGTCTGGAAGCTCCGCTGAAACCTGTCCACCAGGGGTGACCCTGCTGGTATTAGAAATACCAGTGGTGTAGCTTTCAGCATCACAGCAACACACAGCTACCACAGGATGACAACCGACAGATGGGTGGTGTGGTTCCCTGACTGGGAAATGAACCAGGACATGAAAGCGCCAAATCTTAACCACTAGACCACTCTAAATGAATAGGGATATTATTTTAGGAATAATAATAACTAACATTTATTAAGTGATTGCTAAACTCAGCACTTTCCAGGCAATGTCCCATTTAATTCTCACAACAACCCTAAGACTCAGCTGCTGCCATCATCTCATCCTACACGTGAAACAGCTGAGGTGTGGAAAGTGTAAGAACCTTGCGGAACTACAAAGGCAGGGAGTGACAGAGCCAGGATTTGGACTTGGCGAGTCTGACTTGGAAGCCTACGCCTAACGATGCTATTCTGAATGGATAGGCTACATGTATTTCACCTGTTATGGGTATTTTCCAATTTATCCTTTTTGAAATCTTTATGTCTGTTTAGATTCTGTTTTTAGTCCTTGCTGATTTTCCCACTTTTGCCCAGGGATCATTTAACTTTATAATTATACAAGTCCACGCCTGTCTGAATGATACACTGACTCATTCATTTAGTTGAAAGGCAGAAACCAAGTCGATTTTTAAAAATACTGTAGGAACCTAATTGAAAAACTTCGTGAATCACCTTAATGAGAAACTGGTACCACGATATCAAGCACAGAGAACCTCAGACAATTACTTTTTGAAAAATGCTAATCAACTACATGTTCCTCTTGAATGAAAATACCTCTTTAGCAAAACATTGTTTGAAGACAGTAATCATTGAAGTATCGGACGTGAGAACCATTTCAATGGCTTTTAAAGAATTATCCCTCATTCTTCTGAAAATGATGATGTCTATTTATTATTAAAAAGCAAGGAGACCAGTATTCTTTCCAGCACGGAGTAAAGACAAACAAAGTTGACATCATTATTTGCTAATTCTTGCATTTTTTCTTAGCAGCTGCCATTTATTATTTCCTTCCCTAATTTGGATCAAGGCTAGGTTATCTGTTAGAGTAGTCTGGCCACTCTGCCCTAACAGTTGAGGGCATGTTGTGTGTGTCCTTTAAACTCTCATTTTTACCTAATTTCTGCCTCATGTAAAATTTTAAAATATTGTAACATCTTGCTATTATTTGTTCTTTATAAACTTACATTCTGCTAGAGTTATAAGCTTAACTTTGTACTTTCTTTTTTTAAAGTGAACCTATTTGGAATTTGGTTGTTAAATAGAGTCCCTAAGTCATATTGATGACACTCAAGCAATCAGTTCAAACGGCTCATTGTAACTGCTCTCCAGACATCAAATTCTCCTAGAGCTTAATGCCAGGTTGTTGCCATGCACTTGGGGGTCATGAGCAGCATACTTACCACCTTAATATTCTTTTCTCTTATGTTTTTTCTAATACAGAAACCATTTTCTCCATTATAGTTTTGAGAAAATCAATACCCACTTCCAAGTAGCATAAAATATTACTCTTTTCCTCATTTGTTTCTTACCATCATGTGTCTCATCAAACCCACAGACACGCTTGCACACTGGCCCAAATGTCCATATCCCAGGGCAGGACAGGCTACATAATTTTTGGAGCCTGGTGCAAAATGAAAATGCAGGGAATTTTGTTCAAAAAGGCAGGAAAAATTTCTATGGTATCAAAATACAAAGCTTTTTTCTTTCTTCCATGGTCTCTCTCTCTCTCTTTCTCTTTCTCTCTCTCAATTTGTCATGATGTTTCTTATTTGCTATTGAATGTCATTTTAAGTAAGTAAAAATTTTAAAGTTTAAATTATTAGCATGACTTTTACCCTTCATCTTTATATTGTGCAATGCCAGTTTTAAATGCACATATCAGAGCCTTTAACTCCTCTGTGAAATCACTGAAATTACGTGATTTGTATTTCATAGCACAGCTTCTCAGAGTGCTTCCAGTTGGTCAGAAGAGGCATCACAAATCAGACACAGGAAGGCTGGAAGGAGGAAGAGAGGATTCGCCCAGCCTGAAGGAAGCCAAGGGTATGTTCCTTCGGGCATGGGGATGCTTATGTGGTGAGTGTGGACCCCCACAGGTGCCCGGGGACCCCATCCCATGACTCAGAATGCATGTGCATTTGCTCAGGCCTGAGGGCTGCCAGCTTCCTTCTCATGCCAGCTGCTGGACTGCTGCTCATGTTCCACCTGGGGGACACCCTGGGGAAGTCCAGTCAGACACCTCTGTTTCCCACAGGCGTGGTACCCCAACGAGCATTGGATGAGCAACCCCCAAGAGTAGGGCACCCTCTGAGCTAGAAAGCTCTCAGTACTGGGATTAGGAGTGGTTAAAGGCTTATTTCCACTGACTTGTGGCCTTTGGCTGGCTACCAGCCGATGCACCATGGCCCTGTTAGCCTAAGGCAGGATAGCCTCCTCATGTTGTGCCCCAAGACTCCATGGGGCATGGGTGTCCCTCCGCATTCCTACCCGTACCTGCACCCAGGGCCCTGCCAAAGGGCTGGAGGGTGGAGTCAGTTGCTGGGCAGGCGCAGGGAGGGTGAGGCTGGGAAGGCAGAGGGTGGCCAAGAACCCATCCTTGGGAGCAGGAAGAGAACCAGGTGTGAGCAGAGGCTCCAAGCCCCTGCATAAGCTCCATGGTCCCACTGAGCTCACGGACAAAACAAAAATTCAAAGACAGCATTATTAAGAATTTCAAGGTGGTGACTGCCAAGCGTTAAACCCCAAGTGTGGGGCCCTTCTCTCGTGGAGCTTTGTACAACTGTGCAGGTCACATGACCATGAAGCCAGCCCTGCCTGGGAATACCATGAGGGAGTCATCTGACCCATAAGAAGGTAGGTGTAAACAAACAACACAGTTTTAAAATAAAATGAGAAAATAACTCTTTTTGTTGTTTCTTCCCATGATTCCTACAAGAAAATTTAAAATGCTATTTTCTTTTCTTTAAGAAAGAGAAACTTCTCACTCACAAATATAAAAAATCCTACAGGATATATAACTTTCTCCAGTCAAATGATATTCAAGCCTCTTGGTTCATAACAATAATAATGGTAATATTAGCTGAACATAGCCTATGTACCAGGCATATGCTACGCACTTAAATGAATTTACTTTATGTAAATTATCTCATCTAATCTCTATAATATGGGGCAGATACAATTTTTAGCCCCAATTTAGAAATAGAGAACCTGATATAGGAAAATCAACTTGTCTAAGACCAGGAAATGAGAAGAATGGTCTGCCATGACCAGAGTTTATTACAATAATATTAGGAAGCTTATAAAGCAGATATATCACATCTGGGGGTGAAATTGGAAAAAAGTATAATCATGTCACTGGGAGCTGAAAAAGCATCTGAGATGATTCAATACTCATTTCTTTTTCCAGAATCTTCTAAATCCAGGAAATAAAGGATACTTTCTTAACAAAATAAAGTATTTGTCTCAAATCAACAGGAAAATATTATGCATAATTTGAAACATTATAGATAATCCTATTAAAACAGGAAATCAAAAGATTTCTGCTATCACTATTAGTATTTTACTTTGTCCTGGAAGCTATAATCAATGCAATAATACAGGAAATAAGAGCGATAAATAAGAATAAGAGAAATGGCAAAGACGCATTTACCATTATTTGCATATAGTATGACTGTCCACCAGAAAACTCAAGAAAATCAAGAGAAAAAAATGTCAGAACTACTGCGAGTTCAGTTAAGTGGCTGAATAAATCAACTGCGTTTCTATATACCAACAAGCAGATAAAAAATCTAATGGGGAAAATTCCCATTCTTTTTTCTTTAATTTAAAATTTTTTTTTAAAGATTGGCACCTGAGCTAACATCTATTGCCAATCTTTTTTTTTCTTCTTCTTCTCCCCAAAGCTCCCCAGTACACAGTTGTACATTCTAGTTGAGTGCCTCTGGTTGTGGCATGTGGGATGCCGCCTCAGCGTGGCCTGATGAGTGGTGCCATGTCTGTGCCCAGAATCCGAACCGACGAAACCCTAGGCCACCAAAGTGGAGCATGAAAACGTAACCACTTGGCCATGCAGCCGGCCCCTAAATTCCCATTCTTAACAGCAACAATAATTATGTAGGATCTAGAAAAGACCTGTGAGAAGTGCTATGCGTAGGTAATGAAAGCCATAAATCTTGAGAATAAATAACTGGAATAATTGTTCCTGGATGGGATCAAAACATTATAAACATGTTGTGATGGTTAATTTTTTTTGCATCATCTTGACTGGGCCATGGAGTATCCAGATATTTGCTCAAAAATTATTGTGGGTGTTTCTGTGAGGGTGTTTTTGAATGAGATTAACATTTAAATCAGTAGACTGAGTAAAGCGGATTCCCCTCTATAATGTGGGTGGGCCTCATCCAATCAGTTGAAGGCCTGAACAGAACAAAAAGACTGATCTCCCCCAAGTAAGAGAGAATTCCTCTTGCTTGAGTGCTTTGAACCGAATCATTGGCTCTTGAGCCGCCAGCCTTTGGACTGGCACTAAGCCATCAGCTCTCTTGGTTTTCAGGACTTCAGACTCAGAGTGGAACTCCATCATCGGCTCTCCTGGGTCTCCAGCTTGCTGACTCACCCTGCAGATCTTGGGACTTGTCAGCCTCCATAATCTCATGAATTAATTCCTTACCATAAATCTCTTTCTATGTATGTGTACATCCTATTGGTTCTGTTTCTATGGAGAACCCTGACTAACAGGTGTCAGTTCTTTCCAAATGAATTTATAATTTTAAAGTAATTCCAACAAAAACCCTATTTGGAGGAGATGTGATTAGACAATTCTAAAGTTCATCTGAAAGGATAAACAAGTAAGAAGAGTTAAGGAAATTTTTGGAAAGAAGAGGAAGCTAAGTGTGGCTATCGAGGGAGAAAATATATTAGTCTTATGGAATATGAAGACATTCTAAAGCTAAAATAATTAAAACAATGTGGTTATGAGGTTAGCCAGACAGTCCAAAGGAAGAGAAGAGTATCTGAAAACAGATTCAGGTATGTAAAAATACAATTTTCATTATATTGGGTGGCAAATATAACTAGAGGTTATATTTAATACACACAGAAATTGAATGAATAGATTTTTAAAAACTAAGATTTCAATATGTGTGACAAAGGACATGAGCAATCTATAAATGATAACAAAATTCTCAATGGCAAGCAAGTAAAATGCCAAAACCAAGGGATTTCTAGCTTCTGGTAATGGAGGAGCAGCTTGATTGGTCTAATTCTCCCATAGAAAACAATGACATGGTGCTCTCTCCCCACGGAGCCAGAACACGTGGGTTCAGGAATGAAGGGGTGGAAGCAAGACGGGCTCCTCTCATTATTACACCCAATACCCACTTGCAGAATATTTGCTTCTTATTTTGGCATCTTTGAGATCTACCAGTTTAGAGGTCTTAGTCCTCAAGTGGAGCATGGTCCCACCAGGGGACATAACAATGGTTCCATTTTTTGGAGAAAGAAGAGACTGCCATCTGGCTACTTTGACCTTCTTATGCCACTAAACCAACGGGCAGAGAGACGGGTTGCTCTTCGAGGTGGAGAGATTGATCCCTATTACCAAGAGGAACTGGGTTACTGCTACACGTTAGGGGCAAGGAGGACAGTGTCTGTAACCCAGGAGACTCTCTGGGTTTCTTAGTACTCCATACCCAATAGGAAAGTTTAATGGAAAACCACAGCCACTGAAAAAAAAAGCAGGATGGCTGACTCCAACCCTTCAGGAATGAGGGTTTGGATTACTTGACCAGGCAAAGAATCCTGATCAGCTTGGGTTCTGGCTGAAGTTTGGGGAAGTAAAGAATGGACAGTGGAAGAAGGAAGCCATAGATAACAATTAGGGCCTTGTGACCAATTACAGAAACGACTATAGTTGCTTTTCATATTTTCTTTTTGCTTCTTATAGGTCTGTGTTTATGGGTATATGTTAGCTATTTTCCTCTTCTTTCTCCTTTCCATTAAAAACATTTATATACGAGTTAGAGGTTAATTCTACAGTTTATAGTCATTAGGCAACAAAATATTCAGTGGATCTGTGATGGATTATGAGGGGTAATTAAAATAGCCCAGGAGGCATATGCAATGATTGTTGGGCTGTCCATCGCCTCATTTGAGAAGATGGTGAGTCTCCTGTCGGATGAAAATACCGAGTTGCTTCATTGTTGTATGGCATTCAAGAGTGTTAGAGGGTACATATGGAAGCTGAGTGGTGAAACGGGTGGACCATGCTCTTTATCAATTTATTTTCTTTCAGCCCCAAATCCACCCTTTTTGTCTACTCTGTAACAACAAAGCTGGATTTTGTAAACATTTCTCCTTTTTAGCCAGCCTGGTATTGAACCTTGTCACTAGAGGGTTCTGGAAGGACATTGGAGGAGGAGGGGATTTTCTCTTCCTGGTTCTGGTATGACTTACTCTCTAGGATCTGACAGACTGCACTTTTCCCCCACTTCTTGATCCCTGCCTGGTCTCTCCAGTGCTAGGTTCCTGCAGGGAGCAGCTGTCTCCAGCATTTAGTGACAGCCCGCATTCTGCAGTGCTCAACTCAGGCAGCCGTGGTGCATTTGGGATCCCCAGATAGCTTGAGACTTTGTCCCAAACCAGATCACGGCTCCCACATCCTCTCTTCAGCCCTAGAATCCCAGAGCCACCCTGCGAGTAAGCTGGGCTCCTGCAGAGGGCTGCCTCTCCAGATCTGGTTCCTGCACTACCCAGCCACCAGCAGCTCCCCCTGGTACTAGTGAGTCCTGAGGCTCACCAAGGATTCTGATGATGATCGAGAACTCCACTTCTATGTGGATGGCCTCTCCTGGTATCCCAGAGACTTCCAGAAAGTCCACTTACGAGGCAGCTCAGTGACTTCACCATCCAGTAAACCAAAGCTGTGCCCTTCCCAGACCCCAGTCTGGGTCTCAGCCCTGGTAGGGCAAGGACTCTGCCTTGGGAGCTCCATCTCAGCCCTGGTGGTAAGCGTTTGCTCCTGGTATCTGCTGCTCTCGTGTTCATTAGAATTCCCTTTCATTCTCACCAGTCTGTTCCCCCTTATTCCAATAATTCTTTGTGTTAAATTATCCTCTTTAAACCATTCTGTTATTTTTGTCTCCTGACTGAACCTCCACTAATACATCTGGCAATATTCCTGGCCTTGACATCTACTTTGTTTGATATTAATATAACCGCTCCAGTTTCTTATCATTAGCGTTTGCATGGTATTCTTCTCATTTTACATGATAGAAAAAATCCTATCCATGTCTTTATATCTAAAGTATATCTTTTCTAGACAGCAAATGACCTTCATAAAAAAAACCAGTTTGATCATATCTGTTAATTGAAATATTTAATGAATTTACATTTAATGTAATTATTAATTGGTTGGATTTATGTAATCATTTTGCTATTTTTTCTATTTCATCCTAGTTTTCTTTGTTTCCCCCTTTCCTGCCTTCTTTTGGGTTAGTCAATATTTATTATTGCATTTTTTTCATCTATGATTCTATGGGTGAAAATATGTGTTAATTGAATGAATATTATATCATTTCACCTATAATGTAAGAATCTTACAACAGTATATTTCCATTTACCCCTTTCTGTCCTTTATGATATTATCAAAAATTTCAATGATAAACTCCACACTGCATTCTTACTATTTTTGCTTTAAACAGTCGATTACTTTTTTATACATTTAGGAGAAAAAAATTTTATATTTACTAAAAATTTACCACTAATGGCAAACTTCATTATTTTGAATAGATCAAAGCTTCAGCCTGGTTTCACTTCCCAACAGCCTGAAGAACTTGTTTAACTTTTCCTGTAGTGCAGGTCTGCTGGTTGCATGTTTTGTAACCTTTATCTGAAGGTGTCTTTATTTCACCGTTATTTTTAAATGCTATTTTGCTGAATACACTATTCTACGTTGACATTTCTCTTTTCCTCTCTATACTTGAAAGATGTTATACCACTGTCTTTTGCCCTCCATTGTTACTGAGGAAAAGTCAGCAGTTATGCTTATCACTAACCTTGTGAATAACATATCTTTGGTCTCTGGATGCTTTCAACATTAAAAAAAAATTCTTTTGGCTTTTCACCACTTTGGCTAGGATATGACCAAGTATAGGTTTCTTCACTTGGGGTTTGTTGAACTTCTTGAAATTCTGGTTTATATATTTCTTCAAACTTGGAAAAATTTTGGCCATTATCTCTTTTGATATTGTTCTGGCCTGCACCCCATCCCTGACCTTCTCCTTTTGGATTTACAATTACACTGATGGTAGACTGTTTATGCGGTCACCGAGGCACCTTTTTTTTCTCAGTAATTTTTCTTCTTTGTGCATCAGTTTGGCTAGTTTGTATTTCTCTGCCTTCAGGTCAGTGAACCTTGCTTATTCTGTCTCTAATCTTCTAAGTTCACACAATGAATTTTTTATTTTAAATATTGTATTTTCCAATCGGTTATGTTTTTCTGTATATAATTCCCATTTCTTCTCTCATTATGTCCATCTTTTCCTTTAAACCTTTGAACCTATTTATAAGAGCTCTCAAAGTGTTTATTTGCTAATTCAAACCCCTGGGCCACCGCTCATTTGTTTCCACGATCTGCTTTTTCTCCTGGTTAAGGGTCACATTTTCCTGCTTAGCATCAGTAATACTTGTCCACCTTATAGTGGATGTTGTAGATACAACATTATTGAAAACATGGATTTGGTTGTCTTTCTCTAAAGAGTACTGAATTTGTTTGGGCAGGTAGTTACTATACTGGCAGATCAGCTTGATCTTATCAAGGATTAATTTTAGGTTTTAGTAGGGTAGGTCTAGAGTTGTCCATACTCTAGAGTAGCCTTACTCCTAAGGTATGTCCTTAATTTAGTTCTTGTTGTTTGGTGAGGCCTTTACACTCTGGCTGATTAGAACTCCAATGTCTCCCAGTGCTGCATGACCTCCAGCAGCTGTTTTCTGCCATGCCTCGTGGGGTCTCACCCTACTTATGTGCAGCTTAGTATTCAGCCAAAGACTTAAGAGTGCCCCATGAAGATTTCTGGTGCTCCTTCTTTGCACAGCTCCCTCTTCTCTGGTACTCTGTCCCACAGATTCCAGCTATGTGAGCTATCCTTAACTCTGGGCTCATTTCTTCCATCCCATGAAACTTGTTTTCTGTTTAGGCTTCACTTCCCTCTGAAAGCCAGAGTGAATGTAGAGGTCACCTCATGAATTTCCTTTCTCTCAAGGATCAAAGCCCTGATGTGTTTGTTGTACAGTGTTGTAGTTGTTTATGAGAGAAGGATAAGTCTAATATCAGTTACTCAGTCATGGCTGGACCCAAAACTCTCCACTGAGGATTTTTTGTTTTTGTTTTTTAAAGATTGGTACCTAAGCTAACATCTGTTGCCAATCTTCTTTTTTTCCCTTCTTCTTCTTCTTCTCCCTAAAGCCCAGTATATAGACATATATTCTGGTTGTAGGTCTTTCTGGTTATGCTATGTGGGACGCCACCTCAGCATGGCTTGACGAACAGTGCCATGTCTGCACCTGGGACCCAAACCCACAAAACCCCAGGCTGGCAAAGTGGAGTCTGCGAATTTAACCACTTGGCAATGGGGCCAGCCCCCCCCATTGAAGTTTTGATTTGAGCAATTACATTTTTTATTTCTGTAAATTCTAGCTGGTAAGTGTATCTGTTTAATCTCTATAGGTCTTTTTTGAAACTCATTTGTGCAATTTCATAGTTTGTTTCATACACAGCTCTCATGCATTCTGTATTCAGTTCAAACATAGGCATTCTTCGGAGTCTAAATTTATTGTCCCCGTTGATTCTCACTCTTGGTGGCTGGCCTTCCCCGGATTTGGTTGTCTTTAAGAGGTTATACTTGATTGTAATGTATGGGAGTCTTGTGGGATGGTTTCTTCTGCTTTGGCCAGTTGTGTGTGTGTGTCATGTGTGTGTCTGTACACTCATTTCAGGACCCTTCAGGACCTCCTTGAACATTTTAGCTCAGCAGAGGGGGTCTCAGATTCAGGTTCTCCTCCTCATTGCTCTTTCAAGGCTTAACATACTCACATACTGTCAGTGTAGAACTCTGACCTCAGGGCAGTCATACCCCTCCACAAAGCCTGCAGGCTCCCTATCTTTATAGTTACAAGGACCTGTGAGCTCTGTTGTTTTGGCCTGAGATCTCCATCTGTGTCTCTGGCTATTGCCAGCAGGTCTGCTCAGGCTCTAAGCTACCTGGTCTACATCACCGGCTACTTGGGGCTCAGCTCTTTAACTTTTTAAAATTTATTTTTACCTTTCATTTTTAAATTTTATTTTAATTTTTAAAGGAAAAATCCATGGAGACTAGAAATGCTTCAGTGTATGTTGTATTTGGGAGTCTAGCTATTGTGGAGGAGAAGTTAACCTCTGAGCTTCTAAACCTCAAGTATTAGGGAGAAAAAACATATGTATTAATTTTATAATTAGAAAAATAAAAAAGGCAACAAATATCTGTATCTGAATTACTAATGTACATATTTATGTGGTAATTAATCACTATGAGAAATTGAGTTAACAGTATAATCTATTTAGCATTTTCGTATTGCTTAATTTACTTCTTAAGTCCAAATACTAGCTAAAGGATACTTGCCATTGACTGAATCTTTGTAAATTTTAGAAAAACATATTTAAGTTGACAAATGAAGACTGACATTTGGCCATGCTTTAATAGGCTGAACACCAAGCAAATCCTACTTCTTTATTTGTTCATTTTGCAATAAGTC
The DNA here is from genome assembly GCF_041296265.1 of Equus caballus. NCBI lineage: Eukaryota > Metazoa > Chordata > Mammalia > Perissodactyla > Equidae > Equus > Equus caballus. The sequence continues at coordinate 37,933,850 of NC_091710.1, read as the reverse complement.
TTGACATCTCCTTCTCCTCTTTCTTACATTTGCTTACTTAGCAGGGTACAATGCAGTTTTGATGTGCAATCTGATTTCAAAAGAATCTTTGAGACAGCTAATCTCCTGTACACTCATTGTAATTAAATATTATAGCACAAATGGTATATAAGATACTCAATTTCTTGAGAACCTCTTTGCACCAAAGAGCAATGACATAAAAAAAGTATAGATTTTCAGAGTGGTTTTTTTGTAGATTTTTCAGCTTGAACTTTTAACTCTTATAGCACCTAGAGCTTGCAAAGAGTAAAGCATTATATACCACAGACTGGAAATATCTTTATTGTCTTTCATTCTGCCCTACATTCTCAACTTTACCTCAGTCTAAAATCTGCTAGTAGACAAATCTGCTGACCTTCAAGCCGCTTGCTTCATCCTTGAAAATATGCAACAGGCAATGCCATACTGAATTGGACTAATAATCAAGATCAACTTTTTGTCTCTTATGGTAAACATCACCAAAATAGGTTTTGTAAGGAGGTATGGCTGCTATCTTTAACGTTTTTAACCCGGTAACTGATTTCCACTGATGCTCTTTTGTGAAATAATCTCTTTCCCATCCCTACCATCCAAGCTTAAACCACGTGATAGCTCCATAAATTCACAATCACCATTATATTTTTATTTTTCTTAAAACTATCTCCATCACTTCAGGAAGAAGTAACCTATCTCTGGATTTGGTGACTAAATCCACCTAACACATGACCTTCATGATTCAGTCCCCCTGTTTCCAGACTGAGATGCCAAGTTTTAAAAACGTGCTTTTCTTTAAAAAGTAAACAAAGACATAGTAAAAACATTTTACTATGTAAAAATTTGACATAGTAAAAACATTTCAGTAACAGCTCCTTAAATATATTATACGAGCTTATGGCCCCCTTCATTAAATAACCCATAGCAGGGGCCGGCCCTGTGGCATAATGGTTAAGTTTGTGCACTCCACTTCAGCAGCCCGGGCTTTGCCAGTTTGGATCCTGGGTGTGGACTTGCACACCACTCATCAAGCCGTGCTGTGGTGGCACCCCACGTAGAAGAACTAGAAGGACTTGCAACTAGGATATACAACTATGTACTGGGGCTTGGGGGAGGGGACAAAAAGAGGAAGATTGGCAACAGATGTTAGTTTAGGGCCAATCTTCCTAAAAATAACACAAAACCCATAGTGCCATCTTCAAAGGGCCTTCTGAACAAAACAGGGGCTAGGCTTTGAACTATGAGGCAGGAGAAATTTGACCAAAGAGAAAAAATATATTGATACTGATGGTCCAGTTCCCTCCCATGAAACGGCCCAGCCAGAACAGCGGTGAGAGGAACCCGTCAGTCAGAAGCTCATTCCACGCACGCAGAGCTTCCAGTTTGTTTTAACATAGGAACACATGGCAAAAGATTACCAGATAGTTGAGAAAAACCTCTACTATGAGACACCTAAAATACAAACAGAAAAAAGGAAGGAGGCAATGAAGGAAGCAGAAGAAAACTACAAAAACACTGAAATTAAGTAATCAGAGAGAGAATAAAAGCTACTGAAAACACAAAACAAGAATAGGAGACAATAAAATGGTAAATTCAGAGAAAAATTTAAAAAATATGATGGAATAAATGAAAAACAAGAGAATGGGTAGAAGGTAAGAAGGTTCTCAAGAAATCTTTTAAAAAGGTACATTAAAAAGACAAAGAGATAAACAGTAAGAAAGAAGAAAAGAAAAATTCCAGGCTGAGCATAGGAGATTCAATATCTGAGTAATAGAAGTCCCAGAAAAACTAGACAGAGAAAACAAGGCGGGGAGGAAGTTCTCAAAGAAATATAGATGGTCCTCGACTTATGATGGTTCGACCTATGATTTTTCGATTTTATGATCGTGCAAGAGCGATATGGGTTCAGTAGAAACCGTACTTTGAATTTTAATCTTTTCCCAGGCTAATATGCGGTACGATACTCTCATGATGCTGGGCAGCAGTGGTGAACCGTGGCTGCCAGTCAGCCCCACGAACACCAGGGTCAACAACTGATAATCGACAGTGTGCTGTGTAGCCAGCGCTTGGACGAGCACCCATACACCAATTCTGTTTGTCACTTTCAGTACAGTATTCAAGAAACTATATGAGATATTCAACACTTTATTATAAAATAGTCTTTGTGTTAGATGATTTTGCCCACCTGTAAGCTAATGTAAGTGTTCTGAGCATGTTTAAGGTAGGCTAGGCTAGGCTATGATGTTCGGTAGGTTAGGTGTATTAAAAGCATTTTCGACTTACAGTATTTTCAACTTATGATGGGTTTATCAGGACGTAACCGGATCATAAGCCCAGGAACATCTGTAATTACTTTATTTCCCCCCAGAATTGAATGCCATAAGTTTTCAGGTAGAAAGGACTCTTGAGTGCCCAGTACAAACAATGAGTAAAAGACCTTTGCCAAGTTACAGCAATGAGCAATTTTAGAACAGTCGGGATAAAAAAGAAGATTCTACTAACTTCCAGAGAGAAAAAATCCAGCTCAGAAATCAGATTGGCATCCGATTTCTTGAGAACAACACTGAAAGCTGGAAAACAATGGGGCAGTGCTTCAAAGTTCTGAGGGAAAAGTGTGCCATTCTGGATTTCTACCTCTGGACAAACTGTCACCCAAGCATGAGGGGAGAATAAAGGGCATTTTTAGGCATACAAGATCTCGAGCATTTATTTACCATGCAGCCTTTCTCAGGAAATATGGAAGATTGTGCTCCACTCCAAAAAATGAAATGATAAAAAAGAGGAGGACCTGGGAGATAGAGAAGGTAAAATAGAATCTGCAAGAGATGGAGAAGGGAGATGCTGGAATGACGATTCTGCATCGGGACTACAGAACAACCATTCTAGATAGGACAGTGAGACGGAGAGCGCCAGGAGGCATTTCTACAACTATAATGAAAGTTTACATATTACTTGATGTGTTAGAATGTATAAACAATGTATGTTTAGTTCTGGAGATGAGTCTGGGGATAAATCAATGATAGGTAAATGAGAAGTACATAAAAAATTAAGCAAACTGTAAAGGAGAAAATGATGAACTCTAGAGAAAGTAAGAAAATCTTTAAGGAAGGAAATATAATAATTGATGATGATGAAATAATTGATTTAACTAAAATTATGCTCTAGCTATACTGAAAGGCTGGAGAAGGGGAAATGTGTGTCTGTACATCTTGGAGGGGCTTGTGTAAGAGCCAAATCCTCATCTTCCATTATAGGAAGTTGACAATTAATAATCTAAAAATTAAATGAATCTACAAATATTGGTATAAGCATATTATCTTGAAATATGAAGGCAGACACCAAAAGAAACTGCTAAAAGATTTGAAAGATTGCCTCTGAGGAGCAGCAATGAGGGAAGAGGTATGCTGGTTTTCATTTTAACCCTTTAGAGCTCTTTGCTTTTTAACAGTATGTACACATAACTTTGATGAAGATATATTAAATATAATTCTATGCAATGAAAGTGTGTTTTGAACGCACGCAGTAGCATATCACACACTCTTCGGTACCTTACTGCACTCCTGTAAAAATATCCTGCAGATTATCTAGTATCAGCATGATAAATGGACTTTGTTCTTTTTCATAGTTACGTACTAGTTCATTGTCTAAATATATTTGTTGACATGCCTATTTATAAATATGTTTTGGGATATTACAATCCCAGAAGTAAAATTCTAGATCAAAACTTTTAGATATTTCTATATTGCCCTCCAAAGACGTTCGACTCAAATTTATAGCCTTACCGACAATTGGTCCCCACACTTACCAACACGATATACAACAAAACCACTCTATCTTTTCAATCTGGTATGTGAAAGGATGTATTGTCATTACTGATTTAACTTGCATTTCTTTACATTTATTTCTCTAAAAACTGTCTACTCAATCCCAATTTTTAAAATCTCTCCTCATTCAGCTCCCTTCTCCATTCTCATTTTATCTATTTTCTATTTCTCATAAACACTTGTCTTTCTCTTCTTTACAATACTGGACAAAATTTATCTTTTCCAAAAAACTTTTATAATAATGTTTTTACTTCCTGAGCATTGTATATTTATGTGCATATAGTCACAATTATAGGTATATTCCTCAGTTTTTAAGATGTGTGACCAAAATACTGTGTTATAAAGAGAATTATAAAGATATAAAGAGAATTATATCTTTTTGTTGATTTTCATTATACAATATTTCACAGAATTTAAGATGTGATTGATTGCAAGATGCACCATTATTTCATGAGCTACTAAGAAAGTAAAAATGCTGCCAATTAAAAGAAAAAACCCACAATGTTTTCATATCATTTAGAATTTTTATTTTTACTTATAGAATATTATACAATTCATGTTTTTACATCCTTTGGACTTAAAAGCACTATAAAAATGTTAATTTATTGTAAGGCTATAAAAAGTAGGATAATTAGTGTATTTTGAAAACTGGTAAATTTCTAGGAGTTTTCTTAGTTAAGATGATGCCTACAAAATGCCAACATTAGTAAAACAGGGGCTGCTGGTTCTAATTACTTTAAGCCATTTAAACTATTCAGTTCTGTAAAGCATAACTGATAGTCCATTACGTCTCATGAAAACTTTCGGAAAGCTTTCCAGTACCTACCAATGACCATAATTCTATAATGTACGAATTCCTACTATATACTTAGACAGGCTTTATAGCTCCATGATTTATCTAGTGTTGATGAGATTAACAGTGTTGATGAGACTGATGTCATTAGCATGCATTGCTAAAGCAGAGGGTATAAGATCAACAGAAGTTTGGTAACCAACAAAGATCAGCCAAAGTTTGGAGGTGATACTTTTTGGAAAGACATTAGTTCACAGATTTACATAAAAACAAAGTACTAAGTTTCTTGATTCAAGAGCAGGTATATTTATTTTAAGATAATATAAGAATGTAACATAATCTGCTTTACAATTATATTTTATAATAAGAACAATAAACTGGAACTTTAAGTTAAATGAATTCCTTAATATGAAATGATTCTGAGAGAACCATAAACCTTTTATCAGGGAGACTTTCTGTAAAGAGTATGATAGTAAAATTTTACGTATAGCTTCATCTTTCCAAAGAATAATTGGCAGATGGAAATGCTGAGAATAAGAGCATACATGTATTTAGTATATTACTATTTTCAAAGCATTTAAATTTTTTTAATTGATGTAAACAACAATCCAGTGAGACATTTTACCTCCATTTTACAGATGATGAAGTTCAAGAGTGATAATATAGGGAATTACTGTAATTTACTACTCTTTTCCATTTTAATTGATTAGAATATTTCATTTATTCACATTTTAATATTATGCTGCAGTCTTACAAACAAATGAATATCCATTCACTCTGATAAGCAATAAAGAATAAAGATTGCATATGTAGGATTCCTTGGGGAAATGGCAGAATTATAAAGAATTTTAATGAGCTAATTCAGTTTTTAATCTATATTTATAGGACTGTTCTAAATAGCAGTTTTTCCATGTATGCAAGATAATATAACTTACAGTCAAAGATAAAAGTAAACTGGATCTTTTCAATGGTTTTAAAATAGTCCTGGGGCATGTTAATGAGTGGGTAGGCATTTTCATTTAGTCAGTCAATTGAAGCAACCTTCAAGCAGGTGAAATTAAATTATTATACTCTATGGAATCTTCAAATTTATGCATCATATATTTCTATAACAATGTAATAAATACTATCAGATAAAGAATGTAAAAAGTCTAACAAATACATAGTCAATGTTAATAATAACATTTTCTTGGAAATAACATTACTTTTATAAATAGACTGATGGAGAACTACCAATTTCACATTTAGTAACATAAAAAAAAGTCAGTGTTTCCTATTTTCATGTGCAAAAGCAAGGTAATAGTTGGAGTGTGTGCAATTTACATTAAATACATCTTAGAAAAGAAGAAAAATGAACTTATCTTCCACATACAGTATATAAATATATTAAACTCCTTGTTCTATTTTTGTATAGTACCCTTTCATAACCTATACTTTTTAATTGAACAGATTTCCATTAAGTACTATTGAATTATTTTCTCCATGCGAAAACCCAATTTTGTTTTTCAATAGAAAGTTTTCCCTTTCTTTTTTATGATTTATTATTTTGAAATAAGGAATTATATTTAAATTATTCATTATTACTGGTTGTGTGGCATCACTTTTGCATGTGGTCCTTTTACAAGAAACAAAATAATAACTTTTACCTAATATATACATCAGTCTTCTAAACCATTTTATATTAGTCTTTTATAGTACTCATTTTGACACTACAGACATATACTAAGAATATGCAATAAGTTACCAAGCTGTAAGATATTATTTTTAGTAGTGTTATTAACATACACCATGTGCAATCAGGAGCAGCATCATGTTTAAGATGATAATGACAATGACAGTGACTACTGCTACAACAACTACCAGTGTTTCTACCATCAATATATGACTTATTTTGAGGAAAAATATCTACGTTTTAAATTTCTTTACACAAAAGAATAACAGACATTCTGTTACCTTTGGTAAATAAACAAAAACTTAAAAAATTTTTTACATGATTCAAACAATATATGTTAAGTACTTTTAAAAGTTAAAAGTACAATGTAAACCATCATGTTTTATAGTAGTTTAATTTCTATTTGTTTTTCAAAATTATTTCCATGTAACTAAAAACCTGGCAAATAATGAGGATTTATTAACAATTTTAAGAGCCCTGAGATAAATCTCAAGGAATAGTCATTTTCTGAAAATAAGTTCACAGTCTAAAACCAAAGGAAATATGTTGTTGTTCATTTTTAAGTGATCTAGATTCCAGAAGTCATACATTATTTTGAAATGAGGCAAATTTCTAATAAATTAAAAAATATTTAAAATACATTCTGACATAGTCATTGGAAGTATCTATATACTTCTGAAGGGAATGAAAAAGTGCAGAGAGTTCAGTAAATCAAGGCAAAAGCTCAAGTTGGTAACATATAACATTTGTAGTTAGTGAAGATCCATTTTATCTCTTATGTTCAAGAAAAAATGATAGTTAGCGTTTCACCTTCTCCTTCAATTCTACCCGTTCTGATCCCAGACCTCCTTCCGCTCTCTGAAATTTTTGCTTGTTGCACTTGTCATGTAGATAATAATGCTTTAAACTTTGCTTTAGAAGTACCTAATTAAAAAAATATACATATATAAGCAATATTTATTTAAGATGAAATTCAGAGGTGATTTCATCAATCAAATATTATTATGATAATATGAAACAGTCAGGTACATAATAAAAACACTCGGAAAATATAAGATTCAAAGACAATAATAAAATATTTTCTTTAATTTAAAAGCTCAGTGTTTTCTTTAGTAACTTGTCTAATCCAAGTCTTATAAAGGTCTAGAATAAATGTAGTCATTTTTATCTATGGTTCTCTGTACGACTACATAGAAGCAACAGTGTCAGTGTGACACTATTACAAGTTGGTTGGGAACACCACGCATATGGACATATAAATGGTATAGTCCTACTTTCTTTAATGTTTACCTTCTTACAGGGCACTAGAAAGTTTCTCAAAATAGGGATTAAGACCTGACTTCTTTTGTTAGCTCAATCACAGCAGTTACCACCTTAGATAAATAAATAAACCTACTTGCCAATAAGCATTTTAGACCAGCATTTCCCAAATGGGTTCCATAAAACATTAGGCCTCAAAGCTACTTTGCAAAATACTGAATACTACAGTTTTCCTTCACAGAGACAAACGAATAGTGGCATATTAAGATCTGATAAGTTCTAAGGGGGAAGGAACGTATTTAACTATGTTTATTTTGGTATTTCTCAAACTTATGTGACTAAGCAGCTTCTCTTTTTCTTTTAAAGAATAATATGCATTGATAGCCTATGGAATCACTTTGGGAAATACTGCTATAGACAAATTTAAATGTTTCAAGCTTGAGAGAAACAGCAAGAAATATATATTTCCAAGTATGTATAAATGAACAAAACCTTCACCGCAGAGATCTAACTAGTCAGAATCCATAGCTGACCAAAATTTTATAGCTACAGTGGACTTTTAAAAGAAAAAAGGAAAAACAAACCCTTCATTTTGGAGATCAGCAACAAGTCTGAGATATTTCTTTGGGTTGATACAAATTGAATGAATCTCCTGTATCTTCCTCACCTAACGCATTCTATGGTGCTAGTGCAGTAAATACTAAGAGCTCTGCCATCAGACAGAATGAGGCTCAGACCCTAGCTGGCCACTGACTAGCAAGTTATCTTGGGCAAGTTACTCACTAAGCCTCTATTTTCTCTCCGGTTAAATGGGACACCTCTCTGTGAGGATTAGCTGAGATGCTGCCTGTGGAAGAACACCTAGCAGAGTGCCAGGCTCCCACTGTACCTCTAAAAACATTAGCTGCTATTATTGTGGTGGATGTTTGGAAGCATCATCCTAAAAAATGGTACCAAATTCTTCTTAGATGCTAATGAGCCTAAACTATAAAAATCCAATTTTTAAATATTGTATCTGTACAAAACTGCAGGTTAAACAAAATTTTTCAATAAAGACACTGCAAAAGAATGCCAGTCAGATGAGTATTTATTCCAGTTCATTTTTAGATGATACCTTAGTGTCGAACTAATGATGGCACTAATTAGGGGCAAACTAATGTTTTGTTATAATGACTAATCCTTAAATTGAACTACTACTGGTCTAAAATCAAATCATTAAAAGATTAGTTCTTAAATTGAATTAGTGGCTTACAAATTAAAAATAAATTATAATTCTATTTCTTTCAGCTATTTTCTAAATGTCATAATAGAAAAATAAATTATGACCCTTCCTTTATTGTTACTGGACAAATTTAGACAGCAAGCCAACATACTTATCTGCTATGAAGTTCCTTCTTCAGACAGGATTTGAAAGTGGGATACTTCTGAACAGTTTTATTATAACCCTGTGGAACAGAGGATTGAAAGTGTGCAAATGTAAATAAAATATTATGGGGCCACAGGTGTGCAATAAATGAATGAAGCAAAAATAACACAGAACACCTAAGACAGCAAAACAGTGCCAGAGGTTTATAGCATAGTTCATATTTTAATTTGATCTTGCTACTCTAAAATTTTTGAGGAGAAATACATGATTTTCAATGTCTGCCCTTCCAGGTACCTGTGCCATCATTGCAAATGTTAACTAACCACTAGGTGGCAGTTAAGTACACAGTATCTTCACCAGGACAACTTGGATTTTAAAAAATCTTTAAAAATACGATGTAAGATGAATCTTGTTTTTTTTTGTATGTCTAACTTTTCCCCTTTCTAAATGTATAATACTTAGGGGTATTCTTACCAAAGAGGGAAGACTGAATATTCTGGCTGTTAATAGAAAAATGTTTTTCTTTTCCTATTCGTGGCACATCCACAAATACGTTAGGTGTAAACACATTTATTGATTCACGCTATATTTCATTGTTTAAAACATGTTTCTGAGAAAAAAATCATCGAATTTCTAGTACTTGACTTTGTAGTATAAAATGTTAATGGAAAAAGAGTTCAACAGACTAAAAACATTTTTTACTTTATTTTCCACATAGAAAGTACTAAATATGCAGTGACTTAAGAGCCTCAAGTTGCCTAGTGGAAAGGTGTGTCATATAAAATGAGAAATAGTGATATTTCTCATATACTAACAAGTCTGAACAGCCAGTGTGCAGACTGAATCTATCAAAATATTTGGCAACATTCCCCCTCCCCCAACCTGAGATGACATTAAAGTAACAACATGAAAATAAGTTATTGAAATTCAAACTGATTTTATATTTTAAAAAAGTAGTATTTTTTATCACCTCAAATTGTCTGAAGGTACGAAGGCCTTACGTTTTTTTCTTTTCCAATATAACTTTTCAGTTTATATCCTTAAAAATTTATATAAATTATTTCTGAAACTTAGATGGATTTTTTTCTTTCAGATTTAAAAAAAGAATATCAATAGGCTTGAAATTTATAGGTTTACCCGGAATCCTCTATGGAGTCTGTCTTTCATAATTCCAATAAATTCTTTATAACTTAATTGATCATCTTTGTCAACGTCAAAAATCTTGAAGACTGTGTTCACTAAATGTGGTGAAAGTTTGAGGCCAGTAGCTACATAGACGGCACGCTTAAATTCATCTAGATAAATGTTACAGAAAAGGAGTAGACTGTTAACATTATTTTTATAATATGTGTTAATTTACTAGAAAGGTTATTAAAGTTTTTTTCTAAACATGGGTAATGAACTTATGTAACACAGGACTTTTCATTAACCACGCTATCTTCCAGGGAACAAAAAATTTTTGTGGTTTTAAGTAAAAGGCCAAGTAGCTGTATTTTAGGTTAATAATGCATTCATATCCAATGAATTATGCTTAACGAGCACCTAATGTCAGCAACAGACACTTGAGAGGTTATTAAGATGAGTAAGTTCTCAAGAAACTTAGAGTTCAGGTGGGAGACGAGACACCCACCCAAAGACCCATTACGCAGGACCACACAAGAAGTACCAACAAAGCACTATAAGAATTTGGAAACGAGTGATTGTTTCTGTCTGTAGTGTGGAGTAGGGAAAACAGAGAAGGACAGTGATTAGGAAAGGCTGGGGCCAGCCCTGTGGTGTAATGGTTAAGTTCATGTGCTCTGCTTTGGCGGCCCAGGTTCACAGGTTTGGATCCCAGGCATGGATTTACACCACCTGACAGCCATGCTGTGGCAGTGACCTATATATAAAGCGGAGGAAGACTGGCACAGATGTTAGCTCAGGGCTAATCTTCCTCAAGCAAAAAAAGAGGAGGATTGGCAAAAGATGTTGGCTCAGGGTGAAGCTTCCTCAAGAAAAAAAAAAAAAACGAAAGGCTGCAATTTTGAATATAAGCTGAGTGCTGAAGGATAGAGGACTTCAGCTTACAGGGATGGGAGAAATGGCAGATGAGATAACATAAAGGCACAAAGGCATGGGGGAGACAGGAGAGTATAAGGCACACTGCGAAAACAATGAGCGGTCTGGTCTGGGTAGAGCCCAGGGGACAGAGAGGGGCTGGAGAAGCCCTGCAGAGAGATTTTGAGGCAAGGAACCTGTGCATTCTTCAACAGGTAACCGGGGAACTGAAGAGTTTTCCATAGCAGCGTGTCAGAGAAAGCTTACTCTGTATTTTAGAAATATTACTCTGTGAGTTGTCTAGAAACATCGGAGATGCAAGTGGAGAATGGCAGGAATACCACTGAGCTGGCTACGGCAATAGTCGTTTTGAGAGGTGATAACCTGAATTAAGGTTCTAGCAGTGGCAGCAGAAAAGAGATATATTCCTAGCACCTGCAGGAGTAAGCAACTGATTGCTTTCATTTCCCAGTTCCACAAAAAAGCAACTTTCCATTGTGAACCAGGTATGCAGATACTGACTTTTATTTTCTTTTTAAGGTTGATTAGTAGGTTTATCATGGTAGTTAAGGATGGTCTGTGAAGGCAGGGCTCCCAAAAGTTCTGGTTTTTAAACGCTAAAATGGATTGAGTTGAGAAGATACCCTATTTGAACATCTAGGCTAGACAAAGGATAAAATATGAAAAAATTTCCAAGCTTCTCTTCCTCAATGAATAAATGAGTGAAGCTATGTGAGGGAGTCAATATCTACATTTCCGGGAGAGAGACAATTATCATTAGCACTTACAGGCTGCAGTTTGGCTCCTCCTTAGAACTTGGTCATAAAATAACAAGACTGTCCTCTGAGATTTAAGCTTGGGAACCAGCACTTATTAGATCATGGCAGACACAGGTAAAATCACGTGAAAGACATAAACAGAAAGTCCTCATACGGCAAGAATATTAAAAAAGGATATGGTCATGCAGGGAGGGAAAGTGGTCATAGCTACAGAATCCTAGCAAAAGAACTTGACTTGTTAGTGTACCTACAGGGAAAGAATGAGCTGCTCCTGAGCACAATAGCACTCTGAATTCTATGACAGTTGTATTTCTTTGTAAATTAAGCAAAATTGACATTCAATTTTGTACATCATTCTTAAAACTTGGCTCATGTAAGTCCACAGGTAAGAGGTGACTCTGTTGACAAAATTCAGGTTTCTGAGCCAGCAGGGATTGTGGGTAAAATCAGTAATATAAATAGCATCCTGTGAAGATGTCTGAGGCGTGGCCAGCTGGCCCTTCTATAGATAGATACGTCCCTCCATGCCATCAAGTGGCCATGAAGCTTCTTCCTCTTTGAACCTTTACAACATCATTAGCTTTTTCCCGTTACACAAAATGAAGGGCAATAATAAATTTAATACAAAAATTTAGTATATTTCCCTAAACTCTACTTAGGGAAAACAGATTTCCCACTGAAGTATACATCAAACTTACAGGCAAGGTGATGGCTAATATGATATATCTAATGAATTTGTTGTGAAAGTCCCTAGAAAAAAATGTAGGATTATTTTTCGCTTTTAATTTTTGAAAGAGGCTTACTTACCTTGCCCTATAGAACGACTTGCAAAGTTATACATGTTCAAGGCAATTGCAAAGTCTTCTAGGTTGTTCAAAAACTGGAAAAAAGACCTGAATTCATCAAATGTGATGCCCTATATTAAGAAAACACATGTAAATATATTTGGTATTGCCAAATTTATTAAAATAAGTATCTACACTTACTAGAAATAAATAGATTAAGCATCTGCAATATATCTTGTAAGTAAACATTTCCAGGGTACATTCTGACACCTTTTTCCAAATGGAATGTAAAATTCACTCAGATTTATTTCCACTGGGTAGTGTTGCTACCATTAGAAATGAAAGGTGAAAATATTTTAAAAACACTGCCATGTTGGCACAAAGTTCCTAAAAATGAATGTAAAAGTTTCAATTTTGAAAACTTTGTATTTCAGGTCTGAATTATTTAAACCCTGAAAGCAAATATGCTGATTAAGAGAAAAAAAAAAGAGTAAAAGAATCTAAAAAAACAGTTTTTGGGGCTGGCCCCATGGCCTAGTGGTGAAGTTCAGCATGCTCCATGTTGGTGGCCTGAGTTCTGTTCCCAGGTGTGGACCTACACGACCTGTTGGCAGCCATGCTGTGGTGGTGACCCACAGGCATAATAGAGGAAGATTGGCATAGATGTTAGCTCAGGGAAAATCTTCCTCAAGCAAAAAGAGGAAGACTGGCAACAGATGTCAGCTCAGGGTGAATCTTCCTCAGCAAAAAAACCCCAAAAAACAACAGTTTCCCCTCTACATGTACTCCTTAAATATAATTCAGCATTAGGTCACTAATGTCTTTACAATGACTATGCAAAATCAAAATGTTAAATAAACCAACAGTAGTGTCTTCTCCCTAGTTCCTGCCATGATAACACTGCCAGGACAGCAGGAGGAAGTACAATGACTGTGTGCGCACAGCTCTGGGAGGCCCAGCACCGGGCTTGGTGTGGGACCACGGAAAGGACCCTGGAATGTCCTTTACATAAACTGCAATTATGGCTACTGCTATTACGTCAATCAAACAGGAAAGTTATTTGAAATAAGCACAATGTATCTCAGATAATACAAATTGGGACATGAAGAACTGCATTTAATTAATGTGTTCTCCTCAGCAAAATTAACATAATTGAGAAAGTAAACAGAAAAGAGCAGAGGGCCAAGAGATTAGGCTTAACAAATTCTGACCTTAATACAATGCAGGGGTAAAAGGGGAAGGGAAGCTACCAAGGCAGCATTGGAAAGCTAGGGCAGGAACCAGAAGAGTCTATTTTCATATAAGCCAACTACTGATTAAGTGATTTATTATCAAAATAACATTTATTATTGAAAAAATAATACCAAATTTTGGTATACATTATTTCCACTTCAATTACAACCCCTCTTTATTGCAAGGAGAATCCTCACTGTCTTTTCTCTTAAGATCTTCTCTTTCTCTTTCCTTATATTCATTTATGGCCACGCCTCCCCTGGAGTCTGCCTGCCGTGTCTTCCAGAGAGGACTGTTTGAATCAACCAGGGAGACTGAGCCAGAAGCGGTTTGTCTCCATGAGTAGAGCTTGTTGCCAGGGAAACCGGTCACTGCTCTGCTTCTCAATCAGTTTATGCTGCGACCAGCTGCCACGGCAACAGTCTCTGTCTCAGGGTGACAGCTTAATGCTGGTACATTAACAGGAGGATGGGGTATTTTTAAGCAAAGTGTAAACAAAAACGTCAATAATTTTAGGGAGTATAAAATTAAAAAGCAAACCAAAGAATGACAGGATACAATGTTTACCATTTGAACCTTTGGAGTTTTCAAAATAGGCTTCTCATTTTTGGAAAGACAGGTCAAATTCAAAATTGTACACTAATTCTTTTGTGTAGATTAAACTCTTTGTGTTTGGAAATATGGAATCGTAAATTGAAAAACAGGGCATTCATTTTGATGGAAATAATTTAAAGCAATCAGTTCTTAACAGCACTGAGGGAACGATTGTCTGGGGGAATGGCAGGAAGAGCGGGTATGGCCGTTTCTTCTCACTCCCCACTCACATCCTCAGAATCACTTCTGTAATGAGCCACTGGGACTTGAATGGAATGTGTCCTAATTGTTAGGTGTGCAGTGAAAAGAAGTAGCTTATATTTTAACAAAAATAAAATGATGATAACTGAAAAATTTAAAACATCAAAAATACATACATACTGAGAGTCCAGAAATAAACCCAAACATCCATGGTCAATTGATTTTCAGTAAGGATGTCAAGACCATTTATTGAAGAAAGAACAGTCTCTTTAACAAATGGTGCTGGGACAACTGGATATCCACACATAAAAAAAAAGAAGTTGGACCTTAACTTCACTCTGTATATAAAAATTAACTCAAAATGGATCAAAGACTAAAATTTAATAGCTAAAATTGCAAAACTCTTACAAAAAAACACAGAGGCAAAAACTTCATGACCTTAAAATTGGCAGTGGTTTCTTAAATATGGCACCAAAAGCATAAGCAACAAAAGAAAAAATAGATAAATGATACTTCATCAAAATTAAAAACCTGTGTGCATTAAAGGACGTTATCAAGAAACTAAAAAGACCACCTACAGAATGGGAGAAAATACTGCAAATCATATATCTGATATGAGTCTAGCATCCAGAATATATAAAGAACTCTTAGAAATCAACAACAAAGACAACCCAATTAAAACATGAGCAAAAGACATGAATAAACATTTCCCCAAAAAAGATATACAAATGGCCCAAGAAACATAGGAAAAGATGCTCAACATCATTATTCATTGGGGAAATGCAAATCAAAACCACAATGATACCATTTCAAAGCCACTAGGATGACTAAAATTAAAAAAGCAGACAATAACAAGTGTTGGTGAGGATGTTGGGAAATTAGAAACATCGTACATTATTAATGCAATTGTAAAATGCTGTAGCTACTTTGGAAACAGTTTGGGAGTTCCTCAAAATGTTAAACATTAAGGTTACCACATGACTCAGCTATTTACTCTGAGGTATATACCTAATTCTCTGGAATTCAAAACATATTTCCAATCAACTTACAAAAATCAGTTGCCTTTCTACACAGTAACAAACTAGCAGAAAGAGAAGTCAAGAATACAATCACAACAAAAAGAATAAAATATCTAGGAATAAATTTAACCAAAGAGGTGAGAGACCTATACACTGAAAACTATAAGACGTTATTGAAAGGAATTGAAGAAGACATAAAGAAATGGAAAGATATTCCATGCTCTTGGATTGGAAGAATAAACATAGTTAAAATGTCCATACTACCTAAAGCAATCTGCAGATTCAGTGCAATCCCAATCAGAATCCTTGACATTCTTCACAGAAATAGAACAAAGAATCCTAAAATGTATATGGAACGACAAAAGACCTTGAATAGCCAAAGCAATCCTGAGCAAAAAGAACAAAGCTGGAGGCATCACAATATCTGGCTTCAAAATATACTACAAAGCTATAGTAATCAAAACAGCATGGTACTGGTACAAGAACAGACACACAGATCAATGGAACAGAATTCAAAGCCCAGAAATAAAATCACATATCTCTGGATAGTTAATCTTCAACAAAGGAGCCAAGAACATACAATGCAGAAAGGAAAGTCTCTTCAATAAACAGTGTTGAAAAAATTGGACAGCCACATGCAAAAGAAAGTATACCATTATCTTGCACCATACACAAAAAATTAACTCAAAATAGATTAAAGACTTGAATGTAAGACCTGAAACCAGAAAACTCCTAGAAGAAAATATAGGCAGTACACTATTTGACACTGGTGTTAGCAGCATCTTTTTGAATACTATGTCTGCTCGGGCAAAGGAAACAAAATAGAAAATTAACAAATAGGACTACATCAGACTAAAAAAGTTTCTGCAAGGCAAAGGAAACCATGAACAAAATGAAAAGACAACCCACCACCTGGGAGAAAATATTTGCAGACCATAATCTGACAAAGGGTTAATATCCAAAATAAGTAAAGAATTCATACAACTCAACAACAACAACAAAAACAGCCCAATCAAAAATGGGCAGAGGATATGAACAGACATTTTTCCAAAAAAAGATATACAGATGGCCAACAGACACATGAAAAGACATTCAACATCACTAATTATCAGGGAAATGCAAATCAAAACTACAATGAAGTATCACCTTACACCAGTTAAGAATGGCTATAATTACCAAGACAAGAAACAACAAATGTTGGAGAGGTTGTGGAGAAAAGGGAACCCTCATACACTGCTAGTGGGAATGCAAACTGGTGCAGCCACTATAGAAAAGAGTATGGAGATTTCTCAAAATATTAAAAATAGAAATACCCTATAATCCAGCTATCCCACTACTGGGTATTTATCCAAAGAACTTGAAATCAATGATCCAAAGAGATTTATGCACCTCTATGTTCATGCAGCATTATTTACAATAGCCAAGAAGTGGAAGCAACCCAAGTGTCCTTCTACGCAGGAATGGCTAAAAAAGATGTCATGTGTATATACAATGGAATACTATGTAGCCATTAAAAAAGACAAAACTGTCTCATTTGCAACAACATGGATGGTCCTCAAGGGTATGATGTTAAGCAAAATAAGCCAGAGAGAGAAAGACAAATACTAAATGATTTCACTCATATGTGGAAGACAAACAAATACACATGGACAAAGAAAACAGATTAGTGGTTACCACAGGGGAAGGGGGCTGGGGGTGGGCAAAAGGGGTAAAGGGGCACATATATATGGTGATGGACAAAAATTAGACTGCTGGTGGTGAGCATGATGAAGTCTATTCAGAAACTGATAAATAATAATGTACACTTGAAATTACACGGTGTTATAAAACATTATGATCTCAATAAAATTATTGAAAAAACTTATTTTCACACAAAATATTGTATACAAATGTTCACAACCACATTATTCAAATAGCCAAAACTGGAACAACTCAAATGCCCACACTAACTGACAAATAGATCAAACGTGGTATATCTATATGATGGAATATTACCTGGCAATAAAAAGGAATGAAGCACTGCTATTTGCTGCAACACAGATGAACCTTGAGAAAGTTATGCTAAGTTAAAGAAGCCAGACACAAAAGGTCACATACTGCATGATTCCAATTATAGGAAACGTCCAGAATAGATAAATCCATACAGACAAAAAGCATTTTAGTGGTTGCCAGGGGTTGTGGGGAAGGGGAGTGAAGAATGGCTGCTTAATGGGTATGGGGTTTCCGTTTGGGATGATGAAAAAGTTCTGGAACTAGTACTAGTGATGGTTTCACAACACTGTCAACACACCTAATGCCACCAAATTTTACTCTAAAATGGTTAAAACAGTAAATGTTACATGTATTTTACCACAATAAAAAAATTATACATACTCATTGAAATATGTTATTCAGGATGTGAACATGCATATATAGGTGCACTTGGATTGAACTGCGGCAAAGCATAAGTGGACAAAACTGAGATAGTTAATAAAACATAATTCAATAAAAATAGTTATTAAAACATAATTAATAAATAGTTAATAAAACATAATTGTCTTTTGACAAACCAGAAAATGCTGTGGATGTCAAACTGCTACGATAATTCACTGGTTGCACTGGCTGATAATGTGCTCTGTGTGCAGCCATGACAGTGCTCTCAGTGTGCACTCTTGCTTACCTCTGGGTGAGTTATAGAAGCTGGAAATAATTGCTATATGGCTAGGAGAATGGGAGAGTGGTGTCACGGAAAATGGGAGAGTAGGGTGTTTAAAGAATTAGTCCCTCCACTGAAACAACCATAAACCGGGAAAGACTGATGACATCAACTCTTGTGGAAGTCTGGAATCTAATCCAAAGTGTACAGCAAGCAGGGGACTGATTAATGAAGAGAAGGGTGGCTGAAATTCAGTGAGAAAATTTCAGTTGTGGTGTTTTTGTCCACTGAACTACTATTTTTATCTTTCAGTGCTGTGGCAGCTGTGGGAACGGCAACTGGTGTTCCTGGTGTACCTTCCTGGTGCCAGATGGCTAATATGGACCTTGTTCTTAAAATGTTGTAGTGTGTGATTTGACCCATCTGGTGGTTCCCTGAGGAACCAGCACAGAGGCTGACTTTTGTTTCATCCCCTTCCCCTTGGACTGGAGCAGCTTTCCTGGTGACAGCAACATCTATGAAAAGATTTAAAGACATACACACTCTGTGCCAGCCTGGGGCAAGTGGCAGACAGAACCCAAGAGTCTGGGAAGGAGGAAGCTGAGAAGAATGGACACTGGAGGAAGATGGGCTCAAAGGGCCACTGCATATACCTGGGAAATTGGATGTGCCCAGGAACTGATGCTTGCTTTGAAAAGACCTGAGAGGACCCTAGGTTACCACCTCTGGCAGATCTGTGGACTCTGGAATCAGTAGGTGAAGCCGAATGAAGAAACTTAGGTAGGAAAAAACTCAAATGCCCATGGACAGATGAATGTATAAACAAATAGTGGTATATACATACAATGGAATGTTATTCAGCCATAATAAGGTATGAAGTACCGATACAAGCTACAACGTGGATGAACCTCAAAAACATTATGGATGAAGCCAAACATGAAAGGTCAAATACTACATGATTCTCTTTATAGAAAATAGCCAGAATAGGTAAATCCACTGAGACAGAAAGCAGACTGGTGGTTACCAGAGGCTGGGGGAAAACGCTTAATAGGTACAGGGTTTACTTTTGCTGGAATGAAAATGTTCTAGAAGTAGATAGAGATGGGTGTGAAGTGGTAACTATGTCATTACCTTTACTGGAATTCTTTATGTCTTCATATGGCTTTGATTTAGTGTATAGTTTCCTTTCTTTTCAGCCTGAAGGACTCCCTTTAGCATTTCTTGTAGACAAGTGTACTAGTAATAAACTCCCAGAGCTGTTATATATCTGAGAATGTCTTAATTTCTTCATTTTTGAACGACAGTTTTGGCACATACAGAATTCTTGGTTGACAGATTTCTTTCTTTCAGCGCTTGAAACATCCTACTCATTTCTGGCCTCCATGGTTTCTAATGAGAAATCAGCTGTTAATCTTATTGGGGCTCTCTTCTATGTGAAGAGTCACTTCTCCCCTGCTGCTTTCAACATTCTCTGTGTCTTTGGCTTTTGATAATTTGTGGATATCTAAGAGAAGAGCATTCAGGGCTCATAAAAGAATATATATATATGATTCCTGAGACAGAAGATTGCCTAGTATTAAGAAATAGGAAAGCAGCCAGTATGGTTGGAGCAGAGTGAGCAAAGGGGAGAATGGTAGGAATGAGGTCAGCAGTAATGAAGGAGCAGCCTGTGGAGGCCTCGTAGGCCATTGTAGGGATTCTGGCTTTTACTTTGAGAAAAATGGGGGGTTATTACAAGAAAATCTGAATCATGGTGTAAAGCATTTCCTTAAATGCTAAATGGAGAACAAATTGCAGGGAGGCAAAGCTGGAAGCAGAGAGATGATGTAGGAGGCAACTGGAATAATCCAGGCAAGAGAGAACGGTGACTCTGTTGGTAGCAGTAGAGGTGGTGAGAAGCGGTCAAATTCTGATAGATGCAGTATCAAGAGGATTTACTGATGGATTGTATATAGAATGTGAGAGCAAGGAGTCCAAAAATTTTGGCTAGAACAACTAGGAAGAATGGAGTTTCCATTAATTGAAACAGAGAAGACAGTGTGTGGAGCAAGAGTTTTGGGGTGATAAGGAGTTTCGTTTTGCAACTACTAAACCTGAGATGTCTATTGCATACCCAAGGGAAGATGCTGAGGAGGCAGTATGATGCGAAAGTCTGAAACTCAAGGGAGAAGTTTAAGCTGGAGACACAATGTGGAAGTCTATACACAAATGATTACCAAAACTAGTCGTGACTGCAACTGATTGCTAGAGTCACATATCCAATTGCCTGCATAATTTCTTCACTTAGATATTTCATAGGAATCTCAAACTTGTCCAAAATAAAACTATCGATTCTTTCCTAACCTCAAACTTGTAGTCTTGCTTAGCTCAGGAAATGGCAATGGCACCACTGTTTCACCTTGTGGTTCTAGTTCTTTTTTTTGTTTTCTTTGCTAAGAAAGATTGGCCCTGAGCTACCATCTGTGCCAGTCTTCCTCTATTTTTTGTATGCGGGATGCTGCCATAACATGGCTTGAGGAGCGGTGTGTAGGTCCATGCCTAGGATCCAAACCTGCAAACCCAGGGCCGCCAAAGCGGAGCACGCAAATCCAATCACTAGGCCCCTGGGCTGGCCCACTTAGGAGTTAGTCTTGATTCCTCTTTTTCCTTCATTTTGAAGTCTAACCCAGCAACAAGTTCTATTAGCTCTACTTTTCAAATGATCCAATATCTGACCACTTTTCCCTACTTTCACCCTGGTCCAAGCCATGCTCATATCTTACCTATACTCCTATAAAAACACCCTAAGTTGTCTCTTTCAAAGCTGGGCCAACAAAAGTCTATTCTGTATAAACCAGCTAAGATGATCTTTTGAAACATGAATCAGATCATTTTCTAGTACTTGAGTCAGATCACACTTAACTGTCATAGTAGACAGGAAATACTCACTGAATGTGTATTTGTTGAACTAACAAACATCACACCTATGCTCAAAAGTAAGCTTGGCAAACTTTTTCTACAGAAGGCTGGAGAGTAAATATTTTTATTTTTGCAGGCTACACGGGGTGTGTTGCAAACACTCAACTCTACCATTAATAAGCAAAAGCAGCTCAGATGATACATTAAAAGAATGAGTATGGCTGTGTTCCAAGAAAACTTTATTTACAAAAATAGGAGGTAGGTTGCTGTTCCCTATTTTAAAGTGTAAATACTACGGTAGCTTCCAGTCACTCTTAGAATCACCATTAGAATAAAATATAAACTCCTTATCTGTAAGACCTAATACCTTTCTATCTCTCCATCTCCTACTACTTTGCCACTCACTTATTTTACCCTTTTGGCAATTTCTCAAATAAATCTAGCTTTGTCTGTCCCCAGGCCCTTGGTATTTGCTGTTTCCTCTGCCTGGAATGTTCTTCATCAAAAGCTACCTCTTCAGAAATGCTTTCCCTGACAGTCTATCTTCTTTTCTGTTCCCCTCACTTTTGGTCCTCTTCATAATATTTATCATTATCTGAAAATATATCATTTATTTACTTTTTGTTTGCTTGTTTATTGTATCTCTCCACTAAGATGTATTTCCATGAGAGAAGAATTTATTATCCTGTCACTTTATCTACAGTGGTTAGAATAAGGCCTAGTAAATCGCAGATGCTTAATATTTGTTAGGTAAATGAATGGAAATTAAAATATTTTAGAAATGTAAAGTGCTATTCAAATAGGAGAAGATATTACCCTTTTGGAGAGAAGGGGCTGAGAGGTGGAGGGAAGGGAAGGACATAAGTAGGGTGTGGTAGGAATGTCACTGGCTTAGAGTCTTGGGTTTGAATCCTTGGGAAAGTGTCTAAGTACCTGAGGGCCTCAGGTTCCCTGTTTCTAAAAGGAAGATGTCAATATCTGGAAGGTTGTTCTAAGTATTGATGAGGGAATGCCAAAAAAAGGGCAAAAAAAATCAACGAGAATCAGTGCTGGTTCGTTTGCCAAATTTTCCTTTTTTATCGTAATGCTTTGTAGTGCTTAAGATACTTCCATCAATTAGAAGTTTTCAGGAGCGGATTTAACTTAAAACTTTTTATTCTGAAATAATTTTAGATGTAAAAAATAGTTTCAGAAGTAGTACAAGGATTTCCCATACACTCTTCATTTCCCATTCCCATTCCCTCTTCATGGGAAAGATTTCCCATTCACCCTGGAATTGGACTTTTTGAGTTACATATTTCTCAGTTTCCATTAGATAAAAGAAAAAAAAGGTAGATTCTTTAAGGTCCTGAATAATACCTTAGCAGCTTGATAAAGTGGTACAACATCCAATATTTATCGTTAGGTGAGTGTCTATGAATTGGAAAAATTCAGTTTAACATATAAAACAGATAAAAGACCCCTGATTAAGAGATTATGTAAACTAATAGCCAAATGCATCAAGTCCTTTTTTCCTATTCCTTAGGGGACCTGTAGAATTGTTAGCACTGTCACAGTGTAACCATTTTAAAAAAGGTCAAACTATTTGCAAGTTTTTCTTGGAAAGATTAACTTGATCCTTCTACAAACACAAACAGAAGGCAATATATCCAAAACATCCCATACTTGAAGGGATACTTGTAACACCAGTTCTATTTGGTTGCAATGATGCATTCAAATACCGCTAGATAATGCAACTGCTTAGAAGTGCTGACAAAACATTTGCTACTAAATAAATAGACAATCAGTCGTCCCAGGTTCTTAACCATTCATGCCATCCAAACCCTTTGAAAACCTCACTTTAACTGCTGATAAGATCACTCACTCCCTCATCAGTGGCCATCTTCAAATGAGCTTTTATTAAGGATATTATAGAAATGACTAAAGTGTGACTGAAATGAAGTCAATATAAACTGTTTTATATGAGTTGATGTTTATGTGGTAGTCAAAGCATATAGCTAGGCAGAATTTTCTTGAAATATGATATTCATAATTTGAATAAAACAATTGCTAATAACCTTAAGTGTTTTCAGCATATCTAAGAAAAATACAGATATCTACCCAGAATTTTAAATTAATCAATTCTTAAAATTTAGCCAGAGCACTTAGCACACAGAGTAAAAAAAAGAATGAAATATATCCAAAGTATCTGTTAATCTACAGAGGAGCAAAAGAACTAACAAAAAGACAATATATTTCAAAGGCCTATATTATTTCAACATTATAACACATATAACAAAGTAAACATGGGGATTAGATACCTTTTCTTCAGGTATACTGTAACGCACATTTTCCAAGAATACTGACGTGTTTTCCACATTTGTATATCGTAAAAGAATATGAGCAAAATCTTCTTCACTGATTGTATTCATCCCATTAGAGTAGGAAAGGAATTCTATTTCAAGAACTTCTGTTTGCAGGTTATCCATGAATCTACGACAAGAATATATGGAGAATGAACAAGACAAATGAAGAGAGATGGTAACAGATGGTACCTAGCCTCTCAGGGCTTCACCTTCTTCATCTGTGAAAACACCTTGCAGGGTAGTGATGAGACTTAAAGGAGTTAATGTAGTGCCTAGCAAACACTATGTACATGCTTACTGTCATTACTGTGGCTTAATAAGACTAAGGAATTGATAATATACTTTCTTCTGAATATACAGGAAATAAAAATCAATCCAGATACCCCAATTTTTTTCACTCAGTAACTTCCCATTATACTTATCAATATGACCACTGGTACACAGGTACTGAAGGAAATGGACATTTGTTACAGTGTATCTTCAGGTAAGGTGACAACAGCAAAGAGCTGAGTATCACCACACTAGATGATTCCTAAAGACCTTTCTGATTTTAGCATGTCAACATTTTTCAATACAAATAGAAAAATTAAGCTCACCTATAAAAATCTTCAAAGTTGAGCTCAGCTTTTCCTTTCTTTCCAAAAAAGTGTACAAGAAGTGTAGTGTCTGTTACTAAACTTGTAATGTCATCAGCACGCTTAAAAAATCACAATTTAAAGGTTAGCTGCAATAAAACAAACAGAATAGGGATATCCAATATCCCTCAAAGAATTTTATCAACATATAAATTTCAAGAACATAAATATATTAACATTAGAATAAAAAGCATAAGGCTGTATTAATAAATGCCATTACAGTTAAAATGAAGTTCAAAATTTGCAAATAGAAATAAGAATGAAATTGGTTTTTTACCCTCAAAAAAACTTTAAAGATCTGATTATATTTTAAGAAGTTTTCAAGTTCTAATTATGCATCTAGGCTATCCATATTTTAAATTATCTAAAATAATTGAAACCCTTTAGTAATCATCAATTATTTTATTTTTACTTATTCAGTTTGGTTTTTCCTAATGAACCTGAAAAATCCATTCATTTAGGATGTTCAAAAGAGGTAAATTCTTCAGGTGTATTGAACACATGGGGCTGACAAAACAATGGTCTCAAGCTTCACAGAATAGCTTCCTTGACCCATGATACTTTAAATAGAAGATAGTGTATTTGAAAGAGAAATTACAGTAACACTGCCTTGGAATTTACATCATCTATAATTTTTTTCAAATAAAAGTCTCACATTTTTTTAACGGATAGGAAATTAATTCCAGAAGATTTTTCCTTCCCCACTTAAGTTTATAAACCAAGCTCCAACAAATGTAATCTTAAAATAGCTTAATTATAGTCCTTATAAATAGTTTAATGGCCTATGAAAATCTTCTTTCTTCCTTTATGTAGCTTTATAGGTTTTCCTTTCTTTTCCCTCTCTCCCTCCCTTTCTGTTCCCTTTTCTTCATTCTCTTTCTTTCCTTCATCACTTGGTCATTAACTCATACCTATCTTATAAACTCAGGTACAAAAATCATAAAATTCAAAAGACTGTACCTCTCCCATATATTATCCTGGGAAATGTAAAGAAAAACAAGAGGTTAAATAATAACCACCATTTTCTGTATTAAAAAAAATAGCTGTAAACGTCCACCTAAAGGTACATATTTGAAACATTACTTCTTGGCCAGACTCCTCATAGTACTCCATAGAAAACATAAGAAATAGAATGCATATACTTCTCTACAAATGGTCAGTCGTCTTCTATGTCCCCTGACAAAAAGTCCCATCTTATTCGTCTTCCACACACTAAATTTTGGTAATCTTTAGACTCCTCACAGCCCTCTTCCCAATCTTTCATGAAGATAGCTATTTCATCCTCCATAACATTTGTTGGATCTTTATTTCCCTTCTCCCTGGACCAATATTCTTCTCTTCTAATGACTAGTATGTAGAGACATCTTCTGATTAGTCTTTGCCCTCCAGCATTGCCCTCCTTTAATCCATGAAACTGTTTTTCTAAAGTGAGCTCTCTGCCACTTTGAATATTCATATCTCTCTTAAAACTCCAACATCTAGGGTATCTTCTACTTTAAATAATCTAAAATTGTTGAAATTCTTTAGTAATCATCTATTTATATTTCACTAATTTAGCTTGGATTTTCCCAAATAATCTCTAGCATAGAACCTCTGTATAACTAGTGTGGAAGAGCTCTACTACTTGTCAGTTTAGTTGGCTGACCAGTCCCGGGTACTCTCTGGAGTTGCAATAATTGAGAAGTTCCCTATAACATAACCAACTCCTTTGAAGATCTGATTGTGGTTTGATCTGATTGCTAGGGAAAAAAATAACACAGCCAGAAAGCCAGGTGTCACATACTATCTTTTAAATGTACTTTCTTGAACAAGCTTCTTATGGATGTTGAAGAATATTAGGGGTGCCAGCCAATCAAGGCTCCATACGTGTCAGTAGACTAGTTTAATTTTGGTTTAGATCGAGGAGGCAGACTGTGGTAATGGAAAGAGGATAGGATTTAAAACCAGAAGACCTGAGTTCACTGACTTTTTTGACCTTCAGCTTCCTTATCTGTAAAATGGGATTAAAGCGATCTATAACTACAATTTTGAGGATAAAATTAGAATATGAGCGTAAGTGAAACATATAAATATTCTTATTGGTAGTCATAAGATGCTGCAGAAAAAATTATTATGATCTTTGGGGCACACAAATATATTTCGTTAATTACAGACATTCTTTTGTGATTGTGTATAATTAAGTCTAATCAGTTTATTCTCCATGGAACAGCTTAAATTAGTAGTAGGAGGAAACACTTGAGAAGGCATGCCTAGATGGAGTGTAAGGGGGAAGGCTCTAGCCAATTAGAAGTCAGCATGAAGAACTGGGGCATCTATCTGGAAGCTAGAGGAACGGGATGAGGGGAAGCCACAAAGTGGAAACAAGTGGAGGGGGGATGGTGTTTTAGAAAAAACCGCTTACTTCACAAATAAGCAGTAGTGTGGTGAGCAAACAAGATGATGAGCTCAAAAGTCAGATTTCTGGCTTTGAATCCTGACTTTTTTCCTTATTCCTTAAGTGACCTAGGGGAAGCTAATCTCTCTGAAGGATATTATTATCCACAGGAATAGCAGCAGTGCTCCCTGAAAAGGTTGTTGTGAGCGTTAGGTAACACATGTAAATCATTCAGCACTATAACTGCATATTGTAAATGCTCAATAAATGTTAGCTATTATTATTCATTTTTGCCAAATCAATATATTTCAAGAAACTGAAATAGGACTAGACAAGACAGAAAAGATGATAACGTTAAGCTTAATGCAAAACAGATTTTTACATAGTACACTGTTTTTTGTTATTGAAACTATACACATTATATAGATCTGAAAAAAATGACTTAAAATGAGAGGTTACAGGAACACCAAAAGTTAGTGGACTCAGATAACTTAATTATGGAGTGTTTCCTCCAGGCTGTGATGTCCTTTATAATACACGAAAATGAGAAGGCTTTGTTTTACACGGGTTTTAAATAATGACCTCATTCAGCCAGTTTTTCTCATGCCCATTGAGCACAGCAGAGCTTCATTTACAGTCTTTCATCATCAAAATCTTATTAGACTTAGGTTGCACTTATCCAGATAATCCAGACCCACAGAGGCATAAGTAACAGTTTGACATTAGAGGAAAAAAATTAGAAAATGAAAATGCTGAAAACCTTCTCCCTCCACTCAGTGAAACAGAGCACAGCTGGGAGTCACCGAAAACTATACCAGTGTCCTTGGTATCCCAACAGTGTTATATAACTTAATTCACAGGACAGCTGAGACAAAAATAAGAGACTTTATCCCTTTGATTCTTGTGCTCATTGTTAAAATAAAATGAATCTAAGTGTTTTCATAACAAAGCAAGAAAAAGCCACAAAAAGAACCCCATAGGCCACTTACATGAAAGGCCATTATCTAACTTTACTTTGATTAAAAATTATTTTAAATGATTTCATCAACAATAAAACAAATTAATAAATTTGCATGAAATAAATGTCAAACTATTAAGGCATTTTAAGATATTCTTTCAACATATTTTTAGTGATTACAATGTGATAATAAACTGATCAAGCTCTATCCAAGGGCTGGAGGAAATCTTTAAACTCTTGATTTGTAGTGAAGGTTCTGAATAATCTACTGAAACTTATTAAGCATAAGTAAAAGTTTAAAATAAAAACAATTAAAATTTCATCGGTAAAACTCAAAACAGTTTTTGTAATTTGGGTACTCACAGACTGTATTCAACAGTTGCATGATAGGCTTATATTGTACTATGAATTTATTATCTATTATTTTGGTTAGAAAGTGCTGTCAGCTACGGCATATTCAAATTTTCATTATAACGCGGTTTTACTAAAACTGAAAAAAACCTATGGTTAGAAATAGCTCTGGAATAAGAATATAAGAGGCTAATCTCAAATTTATCTACAATATTTAAAGAGAACTGCTTTATCTCAATATTCATATTTTAAATATACGAGAAACAAAGAAATACAAATACAAATAGATTTCTAAGCTTTCTTTCTGAACTAATTTGAATCCTGAAATACTGATACTATAAACAATTCAATGTTAACTGGCATCACTAGTAACCTATAAGAAATTACAATGAGTTGTAACTTAACTACAGTCAATTCTCAATTATCCTCTCTAACGTGGGAGGGTGGTAACAGAGATAATCCCCAAATAATTATTTTACTTTGGAACACAATGTAAGTTTTGTTTTCTTTTCTTCTTTCTTTTCTCCATCAGATTTACTTTCATGATGTTTGAGTCAATTCGTTAATTAATTTAGCAGCTTACGATTACAGCGTGGATTGATTACAGCCAAAGGTGTGTTAGTAAACTGGCTCTCCAGGGGAAAAAACCCCTGATTTGCAGCGTTTACCAATTTCTATATTAATACTCCTATCACAGCCACTTTCAAGGGACTAATGGGATGTCGCAGAATGTTGAGCTGGGAGAGATGTGCAGAATTAGCTCTGGGAAGCCGTAAAAGCTGCTCCAGCACACCTCTGAAAGAGTGATAAACATCCTCAAAAGATCTTCCACACATAATCTTTGAGCGTATATAAGAGCTGGCTGATCTTCTGATATTAAATCTCCCAAGATTTAAATTAAATTCAACATTTAATTAGCAGATTGTGTCTGTGAGAATTTCTAGCAAAGTTAAATGAGATTAAAGACAGGTTGGAGTCTGGGAGAGATGACAGTGATGTGACTGATAATTTGAAGCTGGGCCACAGCTGGCTTGTAGGGACTTAGGGACTTTACAGGTTGGTGTCCCCAGTTGCTCTTACTTTTAGGCAGTGACTACTGTGTGCCTGCATAAATGATTACAAAAGCACTTCTAAAATATCTGTAAATGGAACATCTATTACCACTTTATGCCTAAAACTGGTTCAAATTTAAAAGGTAATTTTAAACAGTTAATTGCTGGTCATAATCACATCATATATATGTATTACAAACAGATTAGAGGTAGGACAAAATGCTTGTTTTGTTTTGGGATTTTAAAATTGAGTGCAAGTGACAAAATTAACATCTCCAAGTGTTTGCCCTAGACTAAAGGTGTCTATTGAGTGACACTGCGTATACGCATAACAGAAGGCACATTTGATTTCAGTTTACTTCCCAGCATATTTTTAGATGTAATTTTTAAAAGTCAAACTTTAGAAAAAGAAATGAGAAGCCAACTTTAAAGACAAAAAGATACTGAAAAATATACCTTAGTATTTACTGAAAAGTCCTTTGTGGTAAGACTGATAGCCATCTCTAACAAAGTTCTTAAAAATTCTTAATAGGAAACACAGAGCAGTGTTTACTCCACAAGACACAGCCCATCTTTGGAAATGACAAATCCCTATTAACGGTGGTGTAATGAGAGTGGGGTGGTGGGAGTTGCCCACCTGACGGCAGCAATAAGGGGTGTGTCTCTAGGGAACTCAACAGCAGTAAGGAGTAAGGGTCAATCTGCTTTTAAGTTTCCATGCACTGGCAATCCTCAACAAGGTCAAGGTGAAATATTCCTCCCTTCCTTGACTGACTGCTCCTAGCACACCTCCCCCAAGCCCTACTCTTAGTAAGGCACTCACTATCAGTATTAGAAGTTTAGTTGTTTAAATCTACCCATAGCTCTAAGGCATTAACTATCTTTACCAAGTTAAAAGTTTCAGTACTTCATATAAAATTGCAAATTATTAGGTTTAAAAAATTCAGTGAAACTACAAAATAGTATTTCCAAATTTCCTAAAAGTGATCTCTAAGTAAAAAATAACAGTATTTCCTTTTAACCAAGTTGTAAAGTCCTGTTTTCTATAAGAAGCAAGTTGATTTAATACAGACTATTACAGGTGAGCTTGCAGCCCCTGCCAGCACAGCTGACATATTTAAATATACCACTTATATAAAGGAATTATTACTTTATTGGAGAAAAGGGAAAATATAAAATATATTTTTGACTTCATCACTGTGACTCTAAAATGAAATGAGAACTAGATTAACAAAATGGCAAATAGTACAAGGACCTGGTGGAGGTTAATTATACCTCTGCGAGGTCTGAAAAGAGTGCTTGGCTTGTGTTACGCCTCAGTGTATCCCAATAGCTTCTGGAGACAAGTTCCTCAGCATCTGTTTTAAGTACCTGCAGAAGTTTTAAGAAGCACAACTGAAATCTAAAGAACAGTCACAAAGAACGACAATTTATACACTTTAAATCTCTTCTAGTCAACCTTGAAAAGAAAAGAAAACACATTAACTTACCTGTTTTGTTTTCTGCTGCACACAACAGTATCATATTACAGTGCTAGTAAACCCAGGGTAATTTCAAAGGTGTAATGGTATACAACCAATGTTTCCAAGTACAATGTGGCTTTGTCAAAAAGAATCACATTATCCACCCCCTCCCTCCATGCCCTTCTCCTGAAACATGTGTAACCTCTAAGAAAGTGTGAAATAAAAATTTTACTCCCACCTCATGTGAAGTGAATTCACTGGGAGAAGATTTTTGGTCATTTTGTAGCAACCTATAAAAATCATGCTTAATTTAAAAATGAATTATCGTTGGCTAGGATATATTGCGTTAGTGCATCAAAGAATCAAAATGACCACATCCATACTTTAGAGAAACAAAATTTAAACTAATCCAAAACTTGTCAAAAAGAAATATGCCAGTTTAAGTCAAACCACTCAAAGCTACTCAGTGATTTGCTAAGTGTGCCTATTGTGAACAGATAATGTACTTTATAATCCATTACAAGGACAGAACACTAGCTCCCATCTCAGTGCTGGCTAGTCAGAAGAAGGCGATATGAAGATTAAGAGGTGTAGTCTTATCTTCAGATGAAAACGTAGAACCACAAGCTTAACTTGGGTCTCACAAACAAAATAAGTAAATGCCATTTCTGTGAGGATTTATCAGGGAAGATTTCATAGTTTCTCAGTCTCGGCTGTTGTGAGAAAATGCTGCATGATGTACTGAGGAGTGTCTGGCTGATGATGAGAGAACTTTTATTTTTTTGTGTGTGTTAATTTCTAAAAGTGCCACTAATAAAATTATAATGCATCTGGGAATTATTTCAAAGGTCTAAGTTTTAATTGATTATTATTAACCAGAAAACACTGCTTACTGCCATATTTTAATAAAATGTTAATAGGAAAGTGTTACTTGGCAGGAATCGCTTATACAACATAGACATATTTATTACCATGAGTGCAAATGTAGCAATATGACAGAGAATCTGCTCGTCATCCCCTTTAGTAATAAATAAGCTTTAATTAAGCAGTTATGTAAGGTAAATAAGTAGAACTAGCTAACTGGAACTAACACAGTTCATTTTCTTTTATATAGGTGTGGTAGAACCTCAATAAGTGGTAGCTAGATTAAATACTCTGCAAATATTACCTAAATATTTTTATTGTGAGTATATTTTTTAACTGTAACTTAGAAGGCCAGTATATGATAAACAAACGGACTGTTAAACCTATCAAACTGGAAAATAAGGCTTACTACACTATTATTACGAGGGTAACAGGAACGATTCGCTTTGTGAAGCCATGTCTCATCCCTACTTCCAAACACTGGTCATCGTCGCACACGCAGACACACATATGCACGCACCCACGCACGCCCACACACACACGCTGATGACATTAGAAAAATATTCACAACGTGTTAAGGGATAAAATTAGTTTAACAAACTATATCGAAAAAGATCTCTATAGAAAAAATATATTTTCTGAGCATAGAAAAGAAGTAAATATACTAAAATATACTTATTATCTCTGAATGATAGGATTAGGGTTTTAAAATTTTCTTCTTTTTGCTTTCCCATATTTTAAAATATTTTAAGAATGTATACTTATCTATCAGGATAATATACAACTTTTTAAAATAAAAAAATCTTATTTAGAACATAACAGCTTAATAGTCCCCTTTTGCAGAAGCTTTCCAACTCACCATTTAGCTCCAAAGATTAAGTTATGATAGAATATATAGCTGAATTGTTGTAATTGGCTATGTATATATTTTTTAAATCTTACATAGTCTTTTAAATTATAATGTTCTTGAGGGAAGAGCCAATACTCTCACAGCAGCTACTGTCATTCCTTGTAGTAAGTATATGATATAGAATCAACAGAAAAAATAGCTAATATAGCAGTGATTTCCCGGGCACAGTCATAGATTCCTATATATGTGTCTGTTCAGGAGCCAGTATTTAACTTTTTAATTAATGACTTGGATGATAAAATTAAGAGTAAATTTTCAGAACATTCAAAACTAGCAGAAAACTTTAATACTAGAGAAATATAATAGGATATTTAAAATAAGCTTAAAGTAGCCATGAAAATCAGGAAGATTTTAAGTGCAAGAAATGCAAAGCAAATACAAAATCAGAATATATGAGTATAGGCTAAGGAAAGACTGATAGGGGAAAATGCCCAAATATAACTGAGCATTGTAATGGTTATGAAACAGATTATTATGATGCTTTGATATGCAAATAATAGGAAAATTTGCAAAGACTTCCTGAAGCCTTCCCAGTGTCTTTGATTACTATGTGAATTTTAGGCCTCCTCATCAGAGCGTTAGGTAGACCTTCATTGAAAGACATAAGAGAAGACACAGTTCAGAAGAACTCCAAAAACAGATGGCATAGGGGCTGGCCTGGTGGTGCAGTGGTTAAGTTCGCAAGTTCCACTTCGGCAGCCCAGGGTTCCCCAGTTTGGATCCTGGGTATGGACCTATGCACCACTTGTCAAGCCATGCTGTGGCAGGCATCCCACATATAAAGTAGAGGAAGATGGGCACGGATGTTAGCTCAGGGCCAGTCTTCCTCAGCAAAAAGAGGAGGATTGGTGGCAGACATTAGCTCGGGGCTAATATTACTCAAAAAAAGAAATTAATTAATTAAAAAAATAAAAAATCATAGATGGCAAAGGCAAAATGATGTCCCAATGTACTGTACCCTGTAAGTCTGATATATTTTTTCCCTAAGTTTAGAGTCTGCTGTTAGTAGAACTTCCTTAAACTTTGCAGTTTTGGTCAAGAATTTACCTAATGCCTTTTTGGTTGAGGCAAAATAGGCTCCTATTCAAGGCATTCTATGAGGGGGGTAAGGAGGGAGGGAGGGAAGGAAGGAAGGAAGAAGGAAGGGAAGGAGGGAGGAAAGGTGGGAGGGAGGAAGGGAGCAAGGGAGGAAGGGAGCAAGGGAGGAAGGAAGGAAGGAAGGAAGGAAGGAGCTATCATCTGAAAAATTCATATATTGAAATCCTAACCCTCAAGGTTATGGTGTTAGGAGGTGGGGCCTTTGGGAGGTGATTAGGTCACCAGGGTAGAGCTTTCATAGGAGGGATTAATGCCCCTATAAAAGAGGCTCAGGAGAGCTCCCTTGCCCCCTTCCACCAAGTGAGGACACACTGAAAAGGTATGTCTATGAACCCAGAAGTAGGTTCTCATCAGCCACCACACTGAATCTGTCACTCTACCATCTTGGACTTCCCAGCTTCCACAACTGTGAGAAATGTTTGTTCTTTATAAGCCCCCAGTTTATGGTATTTTTGTTATAGCAGCCCAAATAGACTAAGACAGAAGGAAGGAAGGAAGGAAGGAAATGAAAGAAGGGAGAAAGGAAGAAAAAAAGAAGTTAGGAAAAAATAAGACTGATTTAGAGATGGGAATATATCCCTGCGGTATGCAGAATAATGGCTCCCTCAAGTTATCCATGTCCAGACAGGCAAATACCCTATATAAAGTTCAGGTCTGCAAAAGGTTATACTCAGAGATTAGGCAAATTAGGGAAAAAACCCCAAAGTGGCAGCCCACAGAATCAGACAGTAAACTTTCTTTACTTTTAGTGATATGTAAAAAACACACACAAAATGTAAACAAACTGTATCTTCATAATCTGTCCACTGTGACAACTGTGGCCTGAAAAATTAAATCTGAGAATTGTAATTTAAAGTTACACAGGACTGCAGTTCCTCCCAGGATACCACAGGATCACACACTCACATTCCTCCTGAGAAAACACACCCTTAACCCAGTCCTTGAAGAATCCCCAGAGATGCAGTCCAACAAATACATGCTCACAATACAAAATTACTAAACACAAAAGAACACAAGCCTCCAATTAGTGAGAACCAGCGGAAACAAGAAAAAGTAGATCTAGACCTGCAGACTTCAGATATTGACGTCATTAGATATAGAATACAAAATAAGTTTAATAAGTTTAAAGAATATGAAGCCGTAATTGAAAGGAAAGGATTTTTCAGGAAGAACAGACTACCAAAAATTACTAGGCTGATTAGGAAAAGAACCAACTAAAACTTCTAGAAATTAAAAATGGAACCACTAAAATTTAGTATCATATTATATATAGCTAAAGGGAGAATTAGCGAACTGGCAGATAATATGAAAAAATTTATACAGGATGCAATATGAAAAGATAAAAATATGGCAAATCATTAAAGAGAAGTTATGTGACATAGGAAAGACCATAAAAATCTATGAAAGTTCCAGAAAGTATTAACAGAGAAAATGGGAAACAGAAAATATTCAGAGACTTACTGGCAGTGAATATTTAAGAATTAATGAAAGAAAACAATCCTCATATTTGAGGAGCCAAATAAATTCATGATACATAACAGCAAAAACAGAGATACACTGTAGTAAAATTGTAGAATACCAAAAGTAAACAGAATCATAAAAGTAGCCGGAAAGAAAACAGATTACCTACAACGGAATAATAATTAGACTCGGAGCTGACTTTTCAATTTCGATGATAGAAACTGGAAGACTAGAAAAATACCATCACTTTTTGAAAGTAAATGTCAATTCACACTAATATATCTAGTAAAATTATCTTTCAAAATAAGGGCATACATACATGTATCGAATTATTGTGTTGTCTACTTGAAACTAATTTAATGTTATATGTTAGTTATATCTAAGTTTAAAAAATAATTAAAGATAAAAGTAAAAATAAACAAATTCATAGAAACAGAACAGACTGGTGGTTGCCAGAGGCAGGTGGGGGTGGGGAAATGATTAAAAGCTACAAACTTCCAGTTGTAAGTCCTGGGGATGTATGTACAGCATGGTGACTATAACAATACTGTATTGTATACTGGAAGTTGCTAAGGGAGTAGATCTTAAAAGTTCTTATCACAAGAAAAAAAATATGTAACTATTTAAGGTGATGGATGTTAACTAAACTTATTGTGGTAATCATTTTGCAATATATACATATGTCAAATTATGCTGGACACTTTAAACTGAAACAATGTTATATGTCAATTATATCTCAATAAAACTGGAAAAAAATAAGGTAAAAATAAAGATACTTTCAGAAAGAGGGCTTTTTAAAAAACATTTACCAGAAGACCTTCACTTTAGATACACTGTGAGCAGAAAATTATGAGATTTAAGAAGGGTGAGATTAAAGAGGGAATTAGTGAGTAAAGATGGCAAATACATAAGTAATTCTAAACAAACACTGATGGTATACCTTAAGTCTAATTTGTGGGATTAAAAAAAAAGACAAAGGCAAACATTGTGCAATTTCAAGTACCCATGCCAGGAGGGAAATAAAACATATCAAAACACTTTAAGACTTTAAGGAAGAAAGTAAAGATATGGCCTAATCTAAGACTTCATTATTTTAAGTATACCTATTAAAATGTCAAGAATAACTACACAACAAAATAGAAATATAGTGACTGTCTTCTAAACTAATATAGAGAAAATAAAAAGAGGAAAAATAAACTTAAGTTAATGCAGAAGAAGGTAAGAAAGGAGAAAAGAACAGTATATAGAATGGCTAAAATATATCCAAATAAATTAGTAATCACAGTAATGTAAATTGACTGAATTTTCCAACTAAAAAGCACAGATTATCAACCCAGATTAAAAGAAACCAATAAAATACACAAGATATGCTTTTAAAAAAGACACATGTAAAGTATAAGGAAAGAGAAAGGTTGGAAAAGATATACCAGGCTTCTATTAATGACAGGCTAGTAAATAGCACCAATCTTCTCACTGAGAATAACTGAAAAAGCTGGACAAAACATAAAATAGATATTACCTTCCTCAAAGCATTTTAAAGACATTATTTGTCTTTGGTAATGTGTTGACATTTGTACCGATGCAAAAGCAATGGTGGGTAAAATTGCTGGAGCCTTAGTACAAGGACAGCAGTGGCACCAAAGACCAAAGTCATTACATTCTTGAGAACTCATTACATTCAGAAGTCATTCCACATACCCACCTTAAAAAAAAAAAGATTCACTTAAGAATGTACTTGCCGAAGAATAAAACTTACAACTGTGTTAAATGGACCTTTGAGCACACATCCTTTTAATATCTGGTGTGATGGAACTGGAAGCATGCACACAGCACTTCTCCTGCCTACTGAAGTTCTATGAGTGTCTTGAGAAAAAACATTTGTGTGATGCTTTGTGCCACAAGGTGAATTAGCCACCGTTTTCATGAAGCATCATTGTTACTTGAAAGAACAACTGACAGACAAACTATGGGTATTTAGACTTTGCTATTTGGCAGACATTTTTTTGAAAATGAACCAAGTGAGCCTGCCATTTCAAGGGAAACAAACGATAGTATTTGTTGCCAAAATAACATATTGCAACAGACTGAATGCAGAAGCACCTATGAGAAACCATTAGGTGAGATATTAAAGAGGTTTGCAAAGAATGTAAAATACCACACTCCTCGCTACATTTTTAAAGTTATTTTTCATAAAAACTTGTTTAACATTATTTTTAAATGGATTAATAAATACTTTTAAATTTCTCAGTTTTAATTTCTAATATAATAAATATACATAGATAAAACCAACATAAACAAAAGCTCTTTGGGGTCTTCAATAATGTAAAGCGGTCCTGAGATGGAAATGTTTGAGAACTGTTGCTTATAGCAATAAAAGTGAATGAACTAGGACTAGATACAACAATATAATATGATCCCATTTACACAAAGTACAAAAATGGGTAAAACTATATTGTTTAGGATGCATAGACAGGTGGTAAAACCACAAGGCAAAGCAAAGAAGTGATTTACACAAGAGTTATGATTGTGGATATCTTTTGGAGGAGAAGGCGGGGATTATGATCGGAGAGACATATGAAGGGGCTTCCAGGGGCATGGCAACGTTGTATTTCTTGATCTGTGTGGTGGTTGAACTTTTATTATTATTTATTTCATTTTATACACACATTTTATTTGTAGTAAATTTCTGAACTAAAATATATTTAGAAAATCAGGGAAGCTTCATCATCACTAGAGGAAAAAGTAGAAAATAAAAAAGAAAGTAATACAAAATATTAATAAAAATAAAGGTGGTATGGGGGGCCAGCTCGGTGGCGTAGTGGTTGAGTTCACGTGCTCTGCTTTGGTGGCCTGGGGTTCACAGGTTTGGATCCTGTGGGCAATCTATACACACTTGTCAAGCCATGCTGTGGCTGCATCCCACATAGAAAATGGAGGAAGACTGGCATGA
This sequence comes from Equus caballus, assembly GCF_041296265.1. Taxonomy (NCBI): domain Eukaryota; kingdom Metazoa; phylum Chordata; class Mammalia; order Perissodactyla; family Equidae; genus Equus; species Equus caballus. The sequence continues at coordinate 37,896,281 of NC_091710.1, read as the reverse complement.
ATGTTAGCTCAGGGACAATTTTCCTCAAGTAAAAAGAGGAAGGTTGGCAAGAGATGTTAACTCAGGGCCAATATTCCTCACCAAAAAAATATATATATAAGTAAATAAATAAAGGTGGTATATTTATTCTGACAACTAAAATAGATTTTAAGGAAAAAACATAACTAGAGCTCTAGGGATAGTATAATAACAGAAGATTTATTTCACTAAGAAAATGTAAGTAATCTATATTCCCATACAGGCAATAACAATACTTCAAAATATATAAAATAAAAAACAGCAGAATTACAAGTAGAAATTAATAATCATCATAATGTGTAATTTAACATATTAATTGAGAGATCAAGCAGACAGCAACATTACTGACAGAGATTTAAAACACATAATTAACATGTTTGGTCATATATATGTATGTATATGTGACCCACACATATATATGATAAACACACACATACATACATATATATATACACAGCAACCCTGTACCCCAAATTGGAGAATACACATTCTTTTCAAATACAGATCATTTACGAATACTGACATTGTTTTAGCCCATAAAACAAGTCTCAGCACATGTCAAAAATTGTATAAAAACTGGTACACTTTCTGGCTACAATGGAATTAGGGTAATTAAGATAACCTTTTAAAAACTTTAAAAAAGTCATACAAGGCATGTCAAAGTCAAATATACTTGACTTTTGCATTATTTATTCTTTCAAATGTTTTATATTTCTTTCCATTATTGTGGTAAGATAATCAAGTGTTGAGTATATAAGAAATATGAAAACAATCAGGGTGGTTTGGAACAGAAAAGGTTATAAAGTAACTATCTTCATGGATACAAAGGAGTACGCTCAACCTTACACTGCAGCAAAAAATACTTCCTCAGAACAGACGCAAAGTCTACTGTAGGAATGATTAAATTTTGGAACAGGCTACTAGGGGGGCCACAGAATCTCTCTTCCTAGTAACAGTCAAGAGGGGCCCCGTCTTTCCTGAAGGAACTTCTTCCTTAAGGTAGAATCCTAGGTTAAGTTCAGCTACATGAACTGTACTCAAATCAGATACTTTATCACTCCAGTTGATCTACAATTCTGGAAACTAACAGATAACTGCCAGTTAACTTATAACATTATACTACTATATTTGTGCAATACACAAATCAAGGATATTTCATATAAATTTTTAGGTTATCTGATTTTTTTCTAATTTTAAATGAATTTTTCTTGTTTGCTTGCATTTTTTTTAAAAATAATCATTCCTTTCTGAACAAAAATTTTTCTATTATAGGAAAAAAAAAGTCAGTTTATATAACCAACTAAACTCCTAAGGAAATAGAAAAATCATGAAGCCAATTTAAGACTGTGGATAAAAATGACATCAAGTTACATTACTTTAAAATATGTATTTTATATTCTTAGATGTAAGAAAAGATGCCTTCAGTAAAATAAATAATAGAAATAAAAGTATATATTACCACAATAAAATGTAAAATCATAAATTTACTTTCCTATTAAATAAGCAAGCATAATATGAGTGAAATAATGCAATTCAAATCTGCTTCTCAATATTATTCTCTTAATGTCTACTCGAGTGACTGTAATTTGTATACATGGCTTAAACTAGAACTATATTAGTACCCATTTCTTTTTAACAATATTACTCTGAAATGTATTTTTTTAAAAAACACAGTCATCTATATGAAAATTACATATGAGTTTAAAGGAAAAATATAAAGTGCCATGGTTGGAGAAATGGCTCATGCAATAACAGATTAGAAAAATAAATAATAAAGTCATAACTATTATTAAGTTTCACAGGGCATATTACATTAAAATCTGTGAGATTTTCATCATACGCATTCTTTCAAAGTTTTGAAATGATTAACAGATGAATCTTTTAAAAGGTTTAAGAAAATGGTTGACTTTATTTAATGGAAAACAGTAGTGAATTTTGTAGAAAAAATTTAAAGTATCTTGTTAGGGATCAAAACAATTAGTCAGTCATAAAAGTCCCATGGACTTGGCTTGTTCTCCAGCCCATTCGAGGCCCATTCCTTGTGATTTAAGCAAGATATCTTAGGTTTATTTTATGCTGAAACAGCCCCGGTGTACGTTCAAATCTAGAACACAGTGAGTTTCCGTGGTTTGGAATTTGGATGAACTCTCCACAGAGGAGGTAGCACACCTACTTTTAGCGTGGTACACTAACTGGAACACTTCCAGCAGGCTAATACTGAGTCAGTCACCCCGAATTCAAGGGCTTCTCTCAGGTGGAATCTGCATAACTTGAGGGATCCTTCTAAGTGACTTAAGGATCCTTGGGGAAATTAAATGAACTGTGCATGTTTACATTCAAAAGGGGCCAGAGCCTGCTCTCAGTTGTTTAGCAGCTGGGCTAACCAACAAGCTCTGACCTTCCAGGAGAAGAGAAAGAAGAAGAAAGCGTACATTTGGAAGATCATTTGCAGGAACTCCCAACTTTTTCCAGAAAAAGAAGAGTATGAAAGTTATAATCTTCTTTGAGAAATAAAATGATACATTGATACACTAAACATATCAAGTGTCATCTTATACTAGACTTTTTGTATAGACCATAGGCAGTAGGCAGGCATCAAAGGTTTTAGAATAAATTTGGGAGAAATACTGAAAAGTCTATCCATTACAGAAAAGACTATATATCCAATGAGGGTCTACCCAGTGAGAAAAAACTGTATATAAGATGGATAGATCTACTTCTTAAAATACCTGTGTTTTGTAGGAGCACAACCTAAGAATCTGCTCCATAATTTGTATTTAACTCTTCAAATACCAACGAAAAATGTAAAATTTCAATTATGCTACCAGAGTTTTTGTTTGTTGTTCACTCACCTTTCCCTTATTTTAATCTAAAGTTAAAGATATACAATTGGTCTGTAAATTTTAGTCTTCTCATAAATCTAGGAAGGAAATAAAAAATTTTGGCTTGGTTGCACCTTATTATATTCATTAATTCCTAAACATTCTCAATAGCAGATATAGCCTTATTTAAAGAAATAACATTATCAAGTATAACAGGTGAGGGCTATTTACATAAAGAACATTTAAAGTATTGTACATACACTATTAGTAGGAGAATGGTATCCATAAAGTTGAACACGCTGACATAGAGCACAAAGGGCCAAATGAAGTGTCACATTTCAGAATGAACCCAAGTATAGCAAAAGAAAAAAAGAAAAAGACGACAAAATAATCAATTAGGAAGGGCAAATCATTATGCTATATTCTATATAGAGCACACACATAATACAAGTGGGATAAATGTTAAAGATGAGTAGCAAAGTTTTTAAAATCTCATATAATTAAACACTAAATGAATTTGTGCTCATTTCAACTATTTTCATTGCCACCTTCTGATAGAACTATTGCTTTGAGTAGAACATGTTCCTCAAAGTATGAGGTTTTATTCAGACACACTTCAGGAATTCTACATATGACGGGAAAAATCCAGATGTAGTGGCATGGCGGTGGAAATGGCATGAGAGACCTACAGTGGAATCCTGTTCTACTCTTAATAGTGCTGTGACCTTAGGCAAGTTAACGAACCTCTCTGAGATGGTTTTCTCATCTGTAAGACAGTTATGATACTTACCTGGGAGAAATGTCATGAGGACTAAATGGGAGTAACATTTATAATGGATATAGCACAGAGCTTAGCACATAATAAATGTCCCATGAAATGTTATGTTTGTTTCTCTCTTCCCTTCTGAAGCATACTTGGTTTTATTTTGGTATGTAAGTATTTTTAAATTTAGTTTTGATTTGGGTATGTAAATATTCAGTTCAAAGCAGCTGCGTGGTTCCACTAATGAAAACAGAACTTTAAGTTTTACAATTAGCTAACTTTTTTGAGTGTTTATTATATGTCACATACTGTTAAGTGGCTACATGTTTTAGCTCATTTAACCCCCATAACAATCACATGTGGTCATCACTCCTATTATTCCCATTGTACAAATGAAGAAACTGAGGCACAGAGAGGTTAAGGACTTTGTTCAAGGACACGTAGGTAATGAATGTCAGAGCTAATATTCAAACCCTGCAAATCCGGCTCCTGAGTCTGTGTTATACTGTCTTTCTAATGTAATCCACATATTTTCACTATAAGCTAAATTTCAATTGCCTCAAAACTCAAAAATCCATAAGTTCAGATCTGTGTTATTTAAAATGTGACGACTATTAAGTTCCCATTAGTTATCATTATCATTAAACATGGTAACAAATATTTGTAGAGGGCTGCGTTGTTGTAGAGTGCTGTTTAGTTCAAAGGTTGTACTAAAGATTATTTCTGAATTGTTGTAAGGAATAGTTCTGATAGCTAAATTATATAAATAGGATTTCAGAAGCACTAATTAAACTATGTAAGATAAATACCTCTGAGGTAATGGAGAACAAGGACTTTAGTAAGCATTCCTTTACATATAAACAAGCTATGTATTAGCTGTAAGTTACTTATTTTTTTAACATTTTACTTTTCCTTTTTCTCCCCAAAGCCCCCTGGTACATAGTTGTATATTTTTAGTTGTGGGTCCTTCTAGTTGTGGCATGTGAGATGCTGCCTCAGCATGGCTTGATGAGCAGTGCCATGTCCACGCCCAGGATCCGAACCGGCGAAACCCTGGGCCGCCGAAGTAGAGTGTGTGAACCCAACCACTCGGCTACTGGGCCGGCCCCAGTTGTAAGTTATTTTTATCTGTTCTTTAAAAGAAGTCTCCTTCCCCATATATTTGCCTGAGAATGCTTCACTAACCTATATGCATATAAAATAATTTAGGGTATGCTGATATAACTTAGATTTCATAATTCAGATAGACTTTCTCTAATCAATCTAAGTTAATGAAGTTTTATTATATCACTATTATGAACTTATTTAAATTAAATCAGTATTAATTTACTTTACCTGGGCTGCAATGAAGCTCAGAGCCAAGTTTGTGCTGACACTGTAGCTTTTCCCAATGTGGGTTGTCTGCTATTATTTCTCCCTTTCCTTTCTCCCTTTGTTATTTGACTTACGTATTTTAGTAAATGTTAATACTTAGAATAGTATTGTATTTTTACCGGAAGATCCATAAGTCCTTTCTGGAAGTAGTACAAATGAACAAATACATAAAACAGTTAAATTTCTATCCGCTGAAATACTATCTACTTTATCACTGAGCTATATCAAAAGATTCATTAACATAATTCAACCTCCTAAAAAATATTTTATTAACAACTTACCTATCCAGTCAATTATAGTTAATCTATCAAAAGTAAAATAATTGTTTTTTCTTTCAATATATTATATTATCTACAGAAAACAAAATTTATGATGGTATTTAATTCTCTAGTGTTATTTGTTAATACTCTAAGAAACTGCATTTATGGGGCTAATTCATATAGGATTTATTGATCACAATCTGAAAACCATGAGACCTGAATTACAGAACTCTTTTTTTTTAACTTTTTTTTTTTTGGAGGAAGATTAGCTCTGAGCTAACATCTACCGCCAATACTCCTCTTTTTGCTGAGGAAGACTGGCCCTGAGCTAACATCCGTGCCCATCTTCCTCTACTTCATATGTGGGATGCCTGCCACAGCGTGGCTTGCCAAGCAGTGCGTAGGTCCACACCTGGGATCAGAACTGGCGAACCCTGGGCCGCTGAAGCAGAAGGTGTGAACTTAACCGCTGTGCCACCTAGCGGGCCCCAAGAACTCTTTTTGTTTGTTTGTTTGTTTGGTGAGGAAGATTGGGCCTGAACTAAAATCTGTGTCAAACCTCCTCTATTTTAAATGTGGGGATGCTGCCACAGCATGGCTTGATGAGCAGTGTGTAGATCCTCACCCAGGATCTGAACCTGAGAACCCCAGGACGCCGAAGTGGAGCGTGCACACTTAACCACTATGCCACTGGGCCAGCCCTCTAAACTAGAGAACTCTCAACGTCCCTTTTAATACTTGGCTAACACTATAATCAGCTGTTTGAATTTTTAAGAGTTTCTTCCATAAGCCTTGTCAATTAACATATTTGGAGGTGGTTCTACAAATACTGATGATAACTATATCATAAATATCCCATGAAATAATATTTATTTCATAATCCAGATAATCTACTTTTATTAATATAAATATAAATACACACTTAATAGATCTATTGGGGTTGAATATGGCACCCACTTGCTACGGATAATTCGTGTTTTAAAAAATACACATCCTTATAACAATGAGAATAATAAAAACTGGTGCAACTCCCAGTTAATTATTTGAATTCCAAATAGACCAATTAAACTACTGCATGGGGTCACCAATTTATAAATGAAACAATTATCATTTAAGTGCCAACAAAATTCACCGCGTTTCTGCTATCTAAGTACCAGATGAAGAAACATGCTATCACGGGTGAAAGTGCAGATTTTGGAGCTGGCCAGCCCTAGATTCAAATCTTGACTTTGCCATTTAACAGTTATGTAATTTTGGATAAGATACTTAACCTTTCCAACTATCCAGCTAACCTTTCCAACTCTGTTTCCTTCATCTATAATTAGAGATAATAAGAGAACTGTCAGGTAGATTAAATGAGAAAACACATGCAAAGCACCTAGCATAGTGCTGATAGTAAGGCTTCAGTAATTGTTATTTTTATTATGTGAACCTGGAATGTGGTCAGGCTGAAACACTTGGGACAAGCAAAATGAAAACTGGTAGGAAAATGGAAGGAAACGTTGCTTATCTCTACCTTCAGAATTAGATGAAAACTTACTCATCCCAGAGGAAGAATCTATGGCGTATATTTCTGAGAAAGCAAAAAACATAATTTCTTGTTTTTGCTTCAACATTCATTTTGTTATAGTATCACTAAATTCATTCACGTGTATACTTAAATCTTTGCAATTCACCTTTAAATTTTTACATGCATAATGATCTGTATTAATCTATTATATAAAATACCCTTCAAATCTCACAAACAACAAGAATATGGATGAAAATGATTTAATGAATGTGATTATGGATACAGATGTTTAATATCAATATTTGATATAAATATTGATATTGATGCATATAAATACTGAAGCAATTTTTGTGCATAACGACTTTAGAAAGTTTTTAAGAAAGAGATAGCTCCAAAGTTACAGACTTTAAGTACTGTTTCTCAACATGAATAAAACAATTCTTACCTAGAAAACCCACCTGAAACTACTATCATTATTCTTACCAGCATTGCACGCTTTTCTTCATCTCCTTTAGTTTCTCTCTTTTCATTTTTTTTCCTGAATATCTCTTGAAGCTGAAAAGGAAATCAATCAAGAATCAAATATCCAACAAGAAAACAGCTTCATCCATCGAGAACATTAAGACTACTTATATTAAGAAAATATAGATATATTTTCTGACACCATTTTTCTCCTGAGAAAAAGAAAATACATCCTTTGATACTGGCAACCCATAGTGAAGTTAAATGTACAAAATCATAGTTTTACTTTATCTCTAAGACTCAAAGACATGGGGTCTGTGGTGCACACACAAAAAGAGATGAAGCCTTCTGGGGTATAAAGAACATTGGAATAGAACCAGGGACTCTGGGTTTGAGCCCGTCTTCTGTCACACTAATTTTACGATGGTGGACAGGTCACTCACGCCCCGCCGGGCTCCAATTTGCTCATCTATGAAATGAAGACGGGCTAGAAGACCTCTAAGGTCTCTTTCAGGTAACTGAGCACTGTGGTGGGAGCATGGGCCCTGCATGTGTAACGCCTTGAGCAAGCTACTCTAATTATTTAAAGCTTGTTTTCCATATCAGCAATAAGGAGATAATTCCTTACCTTACAGGAATACTTTTTTTCTCCACCTTTATTGAAATATAATTGACAGGTCTTAAAAGAATGCTGTGCAGAGGAAATATTACAAGTAATTACTTAGCACGTTGCCTGTCACATAATGACTTAACATATGTTAGCTATAAGTATAAATGGTATTTTTCCTCTTTAAAATCCTATTTTACAAACGGAAGCCTAATCCTACCTCTATCTCAGTTTTCTGAGGAGGTCATTGTTCTCATCTACGTAATTTGAACAGCAGTCTCAACCCTTCATTTCATTTTGTATGGCAATAGTTGAAAGTCAAATAAAATGTATTACCTCCTAAGATATGTAGTAACAACTAAAAATACAATAAAAATACAAATGATTTTATTACCATCAATTTCTTTGCACATTTTTTCTTACTGAAAAGAGTTTTTAAAAAAGGAAAGGTTAATAATCACTTTATAAACAGGCAGGAGAATCACAGATTTTAGACCCCCACAAATAACTTAGCCCAACTCCACCTCCTGCTTTCAGGAACTCTTTCTGTTTACAAACAAACAAAAAACATCCCATGTGAGGCAGCAGTATGGCCACTGCTAAGAGTAAACCAAAGTTTGAAACCAAGGGCAGCTTTAATAAGAGCATAGAGTGGTAACAAATAGAAGTTCTACACGAATATTTTTACTTTCCATCTCCACAGACAATATTCTAAAAGACATCTATAAAAAAGCAGCTATTAACAGACTGAGTTCCAATAGACAGTTTATTGAAAATTATTTAGATTACTAGGTCCATCCTCAAAGTCCTAAAATACAGTTGTACACTGTCATAACAAAACTATATTAAACGAAATCTGTCCATTTTAGGATGTTGGGAACATTTCTCTATGTGTTGCAATGAAACTGAAAACTCTCACCTCCCCATTATCCTGAAAAGCACTAAAATGAGGGACCCTTCATGGTCCCAGCTCCCATGGCTTGGCTCAGGGACTGTACCTGGGTAAGGGCTACACGGCTGTCAGATTAAGCCTTTTGATAGATCCCAGTAAAAGGCTGCTTGCTTCCTTTTGAATGGCTACTAATTAGCTTTTGATGAGGATTTTTATGCCTTCTCTCTTCTACCACAGAAAAGAATGATTTCATAGTTTTTCTTCCGTGTTCCAACCTCCGAAGAAAATACTAAGCTGTTTAACAGGTTTTCTGAGGGATTTTCTTTTTATTGAAGTATAGTTGACATACAATATCAAATTAGTTTCAGGTGTACAGCATAGTGATTCAACATTTATATACATTACCAATGATCATCACAAGTCTAGTCACTATCTGTCACCATACAAAGTTATTATTGACTGCATTCTCTATGCTGTACATCTAAGGGAGTTTTAATGGCTTGTTACAAGAGAAAAATAGAAAGTCAAATGGCTATTTATAGGCCATCTTTCCCTTTTATTTTTACTAGGAGAGCATAAGTAAATATAGAATTGAATATAAATGCTAAGAGTAGACCTTGTTTCTGTAAGGAATAAATTAATGTTAATCTCCACATCGGAAAAAAAACAGAACAGGCATTTTGCTGCAAAAGTAGAAGCAGGATACATGAGTAAAAAGAAATAAAAATTCTGGAAGGGGGGCAGGGGTAAGATGAGTGAGCAGCTGACGATGTTGCCAGACCAGCACCCACACTGGACCAATCAGGTGAGCACGATCAAAGGACAAATACCTAAGAACAATCGTACTCCTCCCACTTTAGATCAGCCCTTGGTCAAAGACAGGAGAAGGGAAATGGAAAATGGGGACAAGACTAGGGGGACAACACAAGGTGGTAATGAGTGGGAGAGGAAAGGAAAAAGGAAAATCATAAATCCTATAATGAGAAGGAAGGGAAGCTCCTGTGGCAAAAAGTTGTGACTGGGTGGCTGATATTACGGGACTGAGTATTAAATGGGCATATCTAATGCCTCAGGATTACCTGCTACCCACCCAATGGAAAATACTTAACACACTTCAAATTTCCAGAAAATGTGGAAACAACTAGAATCATCTTTATACACTGAATATAATTTACATTTTTATAATGTAAAAATTATTCAAAGTACATGAGAATATATTTCTTTATTAAATTCAAGTGAAAGCATACATTTTTCACTTTCTTCTAAAACAGTATTCCAAATAATACAAAAATATAAGTAACATTTAATGATTGATAAAATGCAGCATATAACATACATACCACCAAAAACTCCTTTTTATCCACCATCTCATTGCCATCGGTGTCAAACATGTTGAAAGCTATTCTAAAACCTGCGTGTGGCTCTGCCAGAAAAACAGAAAAGGATTTGTGAAATGGAAAAATGTTTTTAAAGTACAAAACCATATTAGTTGTAAGCCGTTATTCATATTTTGTACAGAAATACTTTCTTTAACCAAAAAATTAAGAGTAACATGTTACTATTAGTTAAATATAATAAAAGCCATATATATGTATACCTATTTCTGCTTCATTATATTAGCACACTTAATAAAAGAATTGATAATATACTTTCAAAGTACTTGTGTGGTACTTGTTGCATAGCACTGACAGTAAAATTTGACTACTTTCCTTCCCAAACTAAATATTTCTATTTCCTATCCAAAGTCTGTCAGTTTGTTTAAAAGGAAAATATCAGCTCATCACATTTGAAATATTTTCAACTACTTAGATCAGAAGAAAAAAAAAATATGATACAACAGACTAGTCCAAATTCTGGGGAAAATAATAACAGAAATGTCCTATAAAATAAACATCAAGCCTGAGAGATTACACATTTGGATTTAAACTTCTACAGACTTCAATAACAGAAATAAAAAAAGAGGCTTGAATAATTAATTCCCAATTCCCTCTAAATACAAGAAACAATTGCTTTTCCGAGAAAGACTTTCACACACTATGAAGTGCTGTAATTTTATGAACCTTATAATGAGGTTCAATTCCTTTTCTGTTTTCACTTCTAAAGCATAAAGGAGAAAACTTGCACAGAAAAAAACCTTGAACCTGTCCTTCGAAGAGGAGCTCAGTGTACATGCCTTTTTAAAACATTTGACCTTTTCTTTTGAGATGACCGGCAAGAGGTTAAAAAGGACCTCCCACATTTACACTTGCCACTGCCTGTTGTGAAATCTTGGACTGAGCAAGAAAGCAGCACACAGCCCTGCTTTCTTAACTGGTAACAGCTGTCTCTGAAAATAATGGAAACGGAAGCCAGTCTTTTATGCAAGCTCATTTCTTGCATATATTTTAGGAATCTAAACTTACTTTCATTATCATTCACTGGAGAAAGAAAGAAAAAGTTATACCATCTCTGATAACCAAGTTATAAGCTTTAAAAAGATGTTGAAAATACACATAGAAAGGAAGTCCTTAGAAGCATTGTTTGGAAGGGAAAATAAAGTTAATAAGAAGTAAAGAGGAGAAAACTACACATAGGTAACATAGATTACATAGCCCACTTCCTGCCAGCCCTCTTCTCACATTTTTCTTGGTTCTAATCTGAACATGCATAATTTTCCAATTCAAATCCCTAGAAGTTTCTAAAAGGGTCCTGAACGCCAAAGGAAGACTCACGGTATCCAGAAATCCTAACCTTTCCATAGTAAGCAGAAGCCACCATATGTGTTTCTTCCTATACCCTCAGACCATACCTCGTGCCATCTCAACAAGTGGCTTTCCTAACCAGTTCTGTTTCCTTCTTGCCTATCACTCTGCTGGTTTAGGTACTTACAACTTATAATTTAGATCCAAAGTTGTTCTGGCTAACAAGATCACTTTCAATAAGTCTCTGAGATACTCCTTGGCACCCACTCACGGACTCAAATCGTCATAATGGCCTTCCAGTCTGGAACAACGTCAGGTAGTCCTATTACTAACTGCACAAGACTCGTTCTTCAGCACCAATGTTTTAATTTCATTTGGAGTCCAGGAGTGAAAAAGCAAGAAAAACTAAAAGAGGCTAATTTTTTGAAACACACACACACATTCCCCAAACTTCCTGCAACAAAACTCCAACATAACGTCATTCATTACTAAATTCAGAATAACATAGTGGCTGTGAATTTTCTAATCATAGAAGTACAAGGAATTTTAAGACTCATTTCTAATGACAGGTTTATTTATTTATTTTTTAAAGATTGGCACCTGAACAACTGTTGCTAATCTTTTTTTTAAATTTTTCTCCCCAAAGCTCCCCAGTACATAGTTGTATATTTTAGTTGTGGGTCCTGCTAGTTGTGGCATGTGGGATGCCACCTCAGCATGGCCTGATGAGCGGTGCCATGTCTGCGCCCGGAATCTGAATCAGCGAAACCCTGGGCGCCAAAGCGGAGTGCGTGAACTTAACCACTCGGCCACCACGGGGCCGGCCCCTGACAGAGGTTTATTGACGTACTTGTTTCCACACATCTCTATAAATCCCCACAACTGGAAATTCCACTAGTGATATTCCTTCATTCATTCCTTTCTTCATTCATTTGCCAACTATTTTTTGAGAGGCTACATGTGCCGGCCACTGTTCTTGATATGGAAGTTAACAAAAAAAGATAAAATCTTTGCCTCCATAGACCTTGCAATCAAGTGTGAGGAGACAAGCAAGACAGTTTAGTGCTGTGAAGAAAATAAAACAAGGAAAGGGATAAAAAGGGAGATGGGAGAGGGAGCTACATTAGGGAGGATGGTCAAGTAATGATTCTCTAAGTCTTCACATTTGAAAGGAAACCTGAATGACGTTTATTATCATGAGCATCTTGAGGAAAAGCACTGAAGGCAGAGGGAGCAGACAGTACAAATTCCTGAGGTGGGAACTCAAGGAACAGAAAGATCCGGTGGCTGGAGCACAGTAAACTATAGGATCTAAGTTCCTCCATTAAAAGCAATGAAATTTAACTGAAACCCTCCCTTCATATATTTCATAAGAACTGCTGCACATGAGAGGAAGAGGTTAACAAAGCTGTTTGAGAATGTATGATGGGTATTCTGATAGACTCACTAGTTAGAAGACTCATTCTTTCACAATAGTCTTGCAGAAAATGTGCTTTGAATGAGTATAGCAGGAAATTTAAAATCACTACATGCCCTGACCTTTAGGCTCTCATGTAGATTAAACCACAAGGATTGAAACATGATATTAAATTTACAATTTATGACCATTTTATTACTATACCATAAGCTATAAAAATATTTATGTTTTTGACCCCTGATAGTGCTATGCTTAGCATTTTACACTGGCATTTAGACATGAATTTTGCAAAACAGCATGGATAGGCCTAAAGTGATTTTCAATAGTAAGAGAACTTAAGAAAGATTTGTTTTCCAAGATTCTGATTAAAAATGAAAACTGCATCCAGATATAGACTTAATGAATATACTTACTTGTTAAAATACATAAAAGAAAAAGATATTCTGTGTAAGAAATCACACCTAGAAGAAAAACAGTATGTTACGCTATATATAAAATACTACTTTCTCTTCATATTTATCAAGTAAAATATTACTCTTATAATAGCAATAAATAATATTAATAAAGAACTTAGTTTTAAAGAAGATACTAAGTATTGTTTTGAATGAGAATAAATTATTATAAAATGATAGCAAAAGAAGCAACAAAATTAATTTTACATTGTTTCACACACCTCTGTAGAAACCCATGCAAAATTCCCATTAATGTTCCCAGACATATTGGCATAAAAAAGCAAAATTATAATGTTTACTTATAGCTACAAATTTTAAACTTGTTAATAGTTTTCAATATATGGATCTAACATAAAATAAAAAGGTTGGAAATGGTTAACACTGTAAAGTGCTTAATTACTTCTTAGTAATTCAAATAAAAGATTTAGACATTCTTCCTTAGAAATTTGATTTCTGTATTGCATTCAAAAAACAAAACTCCATAGTTACCACTTTTCTGCTTTCAAGTTATCATTTATTATTCTTGACAAACTTAATGCTTCTATTAAATGTACTCTAATAAGTTTTTCTTTTAATTAAATGGCTTACACTTTCTGTATATTGCATCCTGAGTTCCCTGTAATCCCACAATTACAAACTTTAAAGGAGTTTGTTCGGAGTAAATAAATATATATATTCTGTTACTCAAATTTTTGCTTTTGGACTATAACACCCAAAATTACAATTAATGGCTTAACTGACTTTCCAAGTGGATCTTGAGAAAATTAAAATCAGGAACAAGTTAGTAACACTCATCCAGATATCAAATAGTCCTGATGTATGGTTAAAGGGTATAACAAATCCTTGAATAATCAGACTGTAAACTTTAAAACTCCATTTTACCTGATGTTCTTTGAGGCTGCCCTCTTTGTTACAGAACAAAGACAAGAGGAGTCACTGTCAGGCAGTTTGTCAGAAGGCATGAAGAGAAGAAGCCAGGAGGCCCTGAAAGCATTCCCCTCTTTTGTTTATACTCGAATATTGTGACCTATAGACATAGTTCTGGTTGATTGCCATGAATGTTATGGGAGAAAGATTCTGGAATGGTCAATGTATATAAAGATACAATACCTAGATTCCATAGGGATCCCTCAAAAAAAGAAAGAAAGAAAAAAATAAAGAAGGAAAGCATAGCAGGAGGAAAGAAGGGAAATGGTATGGGGAAATGGGCCCTCTGTCTCCACAATCCTGTCGGACTGTTGATCTAATTGACTTGGTAGAACACAGGAGATGTTGGTTGGTATAAAGAAGTTTAATTAACTCAAGGTTTCCCTCAGTGAAGGATTACTTAAAAGTGAGAGTCCTGATCATGATTATCGTGGTGGGCACTTGTCTGTGGAACTAAATGGCTTTTGAGGTAGTGTAATCCACAGGGAAGGAGAACAAACTGAAACTCATGACATAATTTAGTAAAAATGGTGAAGGAAAAGAGGAAATACTACTGAACATGAAATGTAGATTCTTAAAGCTTTCGCATTACAAAAATGGAAAACTATTAGACTGACCTTTCAATTTATTTTAAGGCCACTCAGGATCAAAAAATAAAATAAAAATAAAAGCTAAGCATATAGTAATGTTGCGATCTTTAGAAAAAGAGGATAAGGAAGAAGCCAACTAGGTTTCTTTTGCAAATTTAATTAAGGGAAATTCCTTAAAAGCATTACACTGTTTACTTCCTATATCATGATACATTACAGTTGGCTAATGTAATATTTTTTGTAAAACTACATAACATTTTCTTGCTGGGTAATATTTTAAGCAGATAAAATTCACTTGTAAACTAATCTTTAGTAGCTCTAAAGATTTAGCTTTAAAGTTCCTCTGCCACTTAATCTCTTTACAAAAAAGCAAGGCTCTCTGTACCTCTCTACCTCACCTGACCAAATGGTTCTAAAACTTCTTGGGCACAGGGATTACCTTGATCATCCAGTCACCATGTCATAGATTTGCACTGTCCTACAGCATAGCCAATGGCCACATGTGGCTATTGAAATTTAAAATAATTACAATTAAATACAATTAAAAATTCAGTTCCCCAGTTACAGTAGCCACATTTCAGGTACCTAATAGCCACATCTGGCTAGTGGCTACCATATGAGGCAACACAGAAATAGAACATTTCAAATCACTGCCGATAATTCTGTTGGATAGCACTGAAGAGATCACTGCCTTGAAAAAATATATAAATATGCACATACATAACAAGATCAGGACACACCTACACCCAGGGCTTCCAGATTTAACTCTCCCCTCAACTAAAAACAATTTCCTTCTTCCATGCAGTTATTTTTCTCCGATTATATTTGATCCAGTTTGTATTTCCCCAGGAGAGGTATTAGGAAATATTTTTTAAATTCACCATCTTACTTGATTTTTCTGAGCTCTGAATTTTCCTGATCCTATCATCCCACCCAAAGATTTGAATGGCAATCTTTAAAAGAACTCCCAGGAAAAAACTTCTAAGAGCTTTAAAGATAGCTTGGCCCAGATTGAAACCATAGTTACGAAAAGCCTACAATAAAAGATAAGAGTCCATGAGAACCAGGTGGATGCAATCTGGATTTCTAATTCTACTCAAAAAATATATGGATTACAACTAATCCTTTAAGGAATTTGTCTTCATGCTAGAATAAATACATTTTCAAACCAGTATCGATTAAAATTGATGAAAAAAGTCACTGTTTATATAATTTCTTTAATATTTTTATTTTGAATACTCATAATTGCGGATACAAAAAAGCATATTTCTAAGAAAAATTCCTTTTTAAGATTAAAGAGATTTCATTAATTATTTTTTGCTATAAATATGTACAAAAAGTACACTGTAAAAGAAAACTGCAATAAAAGCTATATAATTTGATTGCAGGGAAATGGATAAATTAACGAGTTAACTTAGACACATAGGCATAGATAATAGAGTAAGTTGAAACAGGTGGCTTTTGCAGTGAGTGTTATTTTTAAGAGAAACATGCTCAAATTCAGCAGCCAAGACATATCCAATAAGTTTTTCATATTGATTTGATTTAATAAAATCTATAATTTCCCAAAAGTAAAATGTAAGGAAGAAAAATAGACATTTGGAGTTGTTCTGAAAAATGCTTTCTGTGGCAAATATAAGCTATACTTCTCAATACGGTTAAAGAAAATACTGGTTTTTTTAAACTATAAAAGTTCACTTTGTTGTAAAAAATTTGGAAGACATGATTAACATATATAAAAACTAAAACACAAACCATGCTTAATTCCACTATCCAGAAACAACCATTATTAATATTTTGGTGTTTTTCTTTCAGTTTTTTCTGTAGCGTGCACACACACACACGCACATGTAATTGTAAAATTATTTTAAGTATGAGGAAAATATGTATATGAAATATATATTTACATATATAAAATATATATGAATATTATACATAATATACATTATATATAAATATATATGTATATATACATAAATATATATATAAATAGTAAAAATAATATAGTGTCAATATTAAAATGCGTAAGTGCTAAAGTTAACTTACCTCTTTCTTTAAGACTGCGAAATAGCTTTGATGATCCTTTCCAAACTGGTGGTGTTTCTGAGAGCATTTGATTTAACTCCTATGACATAAAGTATCATAATAGTGATTAATAGGTAATAGGTAATAGGTTTAAATTAATAGGTTTAAATTAAATTAATAGGTAATAGGTTTAAATGCCTATGCAAAAAAATTCTTCACTTAAAAGACCCTGAGACATGGCTATATTTACTCTATTCTATATCTGTGCTTCATTCAACCACAAAAACATTTGCACACAGTACAATATAAAAGAAATGATAAAGATGCTATATTAAATTCAATTAGAGCTACCAAAAATTACAGGTAAATTTAATAACTGGAGGAACAATATAAGATAATCAAATTAAGATAAAACAGTGAGTTTAAGTTGTGGAGCCAGTTAGAAAAGGATAGTTTCATGAAAGCCATAGAAAAAGGTGGATTTTCTTATTAAGGTCAGAGATGATTACCTGACTTCACATACCCTCTCCTCTGGAGCCCTCTTAGATTTAAGGGGCTCTGTGGTAGAGGAAGCAAATAGACAAAGGATTACACTGGGAAGGAATGAAGAGTATTTTAATAGTGACTCAAAGAACAATGACATCAGATCAAGTGGGAGGACAGGGGTATTGATAATTGTGGTCACCACTGCAGTTTTTTTTTCTAATTTTAACTTAAATATTCAGTAAAGAACACAAACTTAAATTGCTTATTAATCAGTTTTTTCTTTTCTTTTTTTTAAAGATTGGCACCTGAGCTAACAACTGTTGCCAATCTTCTTTTCTTTTTTTTTCCACTTTTTCTCCCCAAATCCTCCCAGTACATAGTTGTACATTTTAGTTGTGGGTCTTTCTAGTTGTGGTATGTGGGATGCTGCCTCAACATGGCCTAATGAGTGGTGCCATGTCTGCGCCCAGGATCCGAACAGGTGAAACCCTGGGCCACCGAAGTGGAGTTCGAGAACTTAACCACTCAGCCACAGGGCCAGCAGCAGTTTTTTTTTTAAAAAAATCAAACTATCAGAGCCGGAAGGGAGGGGAAACTATTTTGGAAAATTTAAACATTGGAATCATGGCTCAGATACTAAAACAATTTTGAAAGTATTGTGCATACAGTACTAAAAATAACTAAGTGAAAATTATAATTTGATTAATTGTGAAGAAAAATTATTTGGTGAGATAACTTGAAATGAAAATATTTGTCTGCTAAGTAACACAGTGAAAAACCCTAGAAACCACTTCTATTTCCAGATCTGATTCTTGCTACTCAAAGCGTGGTTCCCCAGCAGCCCAGGCATCACCTGGGAGCTTGTTAGAAACACAGAATCTTAGTTCCCATCTCAGGCCTACTGAACCAGAATCTGTACTTTTAATAAGAACTCTTGGTGATTTTTATACACATTCAAGTTTGAGAAGCTCTTTTAAGAAACCATTCATGGTGCAGTTGTACCTAAAAATGCTCTGTGACATTGTAAACCATCTTTTTCATTACAAAGCTGAGTTAGGAGGCAAATAAGGAATCCCTGGGCTGCCAAAGGCAAGAGAGGTATTGTTAAGGGAGTAGCAGACTCCCTGAAGCCCATCTGTGAACCCTGCTTTCATTTTCTTCACGGTGCTAGCGTCGCACTGCAGGTAACAGATGCCACCAGGCAGTCAGTAGTGTCATTAGGGTAGCAACGGCACAGAGGCAAGCATTCAGGGATGAAGAATGATGAGAAAATGGGAGATTTACTGTTTATACAATAGTAAACTGATAAGTATTTCTGTTAGAGCAGACTAAAAAAAATTTTTGAATACATTTCATATACTTTAATTTATATCATCTCTATTTTATAAATATTAACTTCTTTTTCCAATTTAACTGTTTCTATGTATTCAACTCCATTTGTTTTACCTTAAACTCAGCTAGAGTTTAAGACCAAAAATTCACAGCTACCTTTTATTGAGTGCCCTGTATGTGTTTGGCAATGGGCTAATACAATATCTCATTTAATCCTAAAAAACAAATCCTCATTATGCATATTTTACTGAAACTCAAAGAGGATAAGTAACTCACCCAAGGTCACACAACTAGTAGATAACTAGATCCTTACTGACTCTACGCAATTTACATTAGTAATAATTTAGCTTCTTCTGGTCTAGATGATGAATCGACACACTGATCTTTGTCTTCTGTTGACTTTAAGGACTTTTAAATTTTATTAAAATCAGTATTTCCATTCAGCCTGGGAATCTCTCTCCCACTCCCAGTGCCTGTTTTGGTCTCTTACATATAGTGGTGTTGTATGATGAAGAATTCGCTTGGCCTTTGCCCCTTGTTCCTGGGAGGGTGACTCTACAGCCTCGGATCACACCTACGTTATGAGATGACTCAGGATGGGGGCTGATCGCCAGAAAGAACCAGCATGTGATTAGAGGGTTGGGGCTTTGGGCTATCCCAACCTCTGAGGAAAGCAGAGGAGACCGTCTGGAGACCCAGTTCAATCATGTGGCCAATGAGTCAATCATGTGGCCAATGAGTCAATCAATCATGCTTATGTAACGAAACCCTCAATAAAAACTCTGGACACCAAGCTCAGTGGAGCTTCCAGGCTGGTGAACACACTGACGTGCTGGAGGGTGACATACCCTGATTCCATGGGGAGAGGGCACAGAAGCTCTGTGTTTGGGACCCTTCTATAAGTTGCTCCAGGTGTCTCTTCATTTGGTTGGTCTTGATTTGTGTTCCTTATAATAATTATAAACTATAATTGTAAATATAGTTCAACTGAGTTCTATGAGTCAGTCTAGCAAATCATGGAATTTGAGGGGGGTTGTGGGAATCTCCTGGATTTGTAGCCAGTTGGTCAGAAGTGTGGTGACCCTTGAACTTGCAGCTGGCATCCCAAATGACCACAGTGTTGTTGGGGACTGTGCCCTTAAAGTGGCGGAGTCTGATGTTAACTCTCGGTGGTTAGTGCCAGGATTATATCATGATACTGGAAATAAGTACTAAATAAGTATTTGCTGGATTAAACTCATTTTCTTTGAATTATAGTTGCCTTTTAGAGGATTTATACAATTTTGTTAAATGAGCACAACTTTGTCTTATTATATAGTTATATATACATTATAGGAACATTAGTAAGTACAAAAAATAAAAACTAATTATAATCCAGGGATGAACACAATTAAAAGTTTTATTTAACATCTTTTTTAGGCTAATTATCTATCTAGGCACAGGTAATAGTATTTTTGTTTTTATTGTTGCAAATACTAAAGCATTTTCTGCATATTATTTCATAACTTACTTGTTGCACTTAATATATCATGGGCATATTTTCCTGCCAAATATTCTTCATTTTCATTTTAATGGCTACACAGCAATTGTCTATATCAGCAGTTCTGTACTGTAACTCTTTATACTCTTAAAAATTATCATGAACCCCAAAAAAGCATTGTGTATGTGGGTTATATTTATCAATATTTAATGCATATGGAAATAGAAATAATAAATTTTTAAAACACAGAAATAAACAAGCACATATTCTATTAGTTGTCAGAGTGATGGCATCATCACTCATAAGGCAGCCTCTGGAAAACTCCACTGTACACTCATGAGAGAATGAGAGTAATAAAACAAATAGCTTCTCAGTATTATTATAAAAATAGTTTTGACTTCAAAGGTCTTTGCACTTTAAGAATTGCCAGTCTATATTATTCTGCAACTTGCTGTTTCACTCAACCTTGTTTTCTAGGTCTACCCATATTGATACACATAGCTCTAATGTATTTATTCATTTTAGCTCTCTAGTACTGTGTTCGTCCTTGATATGTCTATTGCAGATTCTTTTATTCATTTCTCAACTGACTGACATTTATACTGTTTCTAATTCTTTCTTGCTATTACAATCGATGCTGTAGGAAACATGTACAGGACTCCTGGTGTACACACGCAACTGTCTGTCTAGCAGGCATACCCAGAAGTAGAGTTTTGATATGCATTTTCAACTTTACTACAAATTGTCAAATTCCTCTCCAAAAGTGAATATACGAATTTACATTCTCACCTGGTTCCTTCTTCTTCTCGTCCTTGCTAATTACCAGTATTGTTAGATTTTTGGAAGCTGACGATCTGATGGGTGTGAAATAGTATCATATCATTAGTTTAATCTGCATATCCCTGATCTCAAGTGAGGTTGAGCTCCTTTACATATATTTATTGGCCATTCAAACTATGTTTGTCCATATTTCTCTTATTGAGCTGATTATCTTTTTTCTATGGATTTATGGGAGTGCTATGTGAGTACAAGACCTTTAACACTTCCTGTTAATATACTGTAAGCATATTCTCCCATCTCTCATACATCTTTTAACACTGTTGACACTTTTTCAGTCTACAAAAGTTTTTGATATTTAATTTAGTAAAACTTGGCCAATAATTTCCTCTGAGTGTTGCTTTGTGTCTGTCTAAAAAATCCTTTCATGTCCCTCATTTGTTTCTAATGTTTCAGAATTTTTGTTTGTCAAAAATACGAACTTAATCCATCTGAAATTTGCTTTTATGTATACAGTGGTCAATATGAGATCTAATTTTGTTTGCTCCCAACTTGGAAAGACTATTATTCCAATATTTAAAGGTTAATCCTTTCTCTAATGATTGTTAGCTCTCCCCATACATGACTGGATCTGCTTCTGGATTGTATATTCTATTACTTTGATCTAATTTCTAAAAAGACTCTTGCAATGATACAATACTATTTTAATTATTATAGCTCTATTATTAATCTTAAAATGGGACAGGCCCAATTGTTCTCATCCCAATGTTTTCCCCCCTTACTCCTCGCTTTCAGAATTGTTCTGAAAATTTGGGGCCCTTACTCTTCCAAATGAATCATCCATGAACATGATATATTTCTCTGTTTACTCATGTTTTTTTAAAAAATATAATAGCTTGCACATCCTCTCTTAGGTACATTAAGTATCTAACAGTTTTTTTTGCTATTGTAAAAAGTATCTTATTTGATAGTACAGTTTCTAATTGCTATTGCTAGTGCAGAAACATATTATTAACTTTGGTTCATTGATCTTACATCCCACAGCAACCTTGCTAAACTTTTACAAAATTTGAATAAATCTGAAATACACATATTTTCACATTTTTCTCTCAATCATATTGTTTGCTCCTGTCCCAACCCTTAGAACCTCTTTATTTTTTCTTGTCATATAGGCTGAATTGCATCTGCCTCAAATTTGTATGTGAAGTCATAACTCTCAATACCTCAGAATGTGACTGTATCTGGAAACAGGGCCTTAAGAGGTAATTACGGTTATTAAATGAGGTCATTATGGTGGGTCCTAATCCAATACGACTGGTGTTCTTATAAGAGATTAGGACACCGACACCCACAGAGGAAAGACAGGTGAAGACAGCCACCTACAAGCCACGAAGAGAGGCCTCAGGAGGAACCAACCCTGCCAACACATTGATCTCAGACTTCCAGCCTCCAGAACTGTGAGAAAATAAATTTCTGTTGTTTAAGCTCCCCAGGCTGTGGTATTGGTTATGGCAGCCATCGCAAATTAATGCACGACATTAGCTTAGACCTGCAGTAACACAGTGAGTAGCAGCTGTGATGGCAGACATATCTGCATTATATCTGATTTTAAAGAGATGTCTCTAAAGTTTCACAGGTAAACATGATGTTCAGTATAAGCTTTGGAAGATTCTCCTTAACTGGTTAAGGAAGTTTCCCAGATTGTTACATTAACACTGTTTTATTTTTTTTATATTGAAATTTATCATACATATAAAAGTGCAAAAGGAAGATATGTAAAATTTAAAGTTAGAAACTATTAAGAAATGGAAAATTACCAGTACTTTAGAAGCCTCTTTGGACCCCTCATGGACGATATTCTCCTCTGTCTCCCCTAGAGGTAAATATTGTCTGGAATTTACATGTATCATTCCTTAGGTTCCCCATCTATGAATGCATCCTTAAACAGTATGGCTTCCTTTCCTCAGTTTTGGACTTTATATAAACGGAATTATACTTCATATTTTTGTGATATTGCTTACTTTGTCATTATGTTTCTGAGATTTATCTAGTTAAAGCATTGGTGTAATTCATTTGTTTTCACTGTGGTATAATACTCACTGTATGAATATATCAAAATCTGTTTATCAATTCTACTACCGATATTGTATTGCAGTCTTTTTGGTCATCATGAATAATCTAAGCACATTCCTGTGAACCTCTCTTGCACAGATTAAGAGTTTCTCTAGATATATACACTGGTGTAAAACTACTGGATCACAGGGTATATTCAAGTTTAACTTTACTAGGTACATGTGCATGTACTGTGGCAGGCTCTAAACCCAGAAGCAGAACTGCTAGGTATAGGGTATGTGTATCTTTAATTCTAGTAGATAATGCCAAACTGTTTTCCAAAACGGGTATACCAATTTACATTCCCACATGAGAGTTACCAATGATCCACATCTTCAATGCTTAGAATTGTTCACCTTTTTATTTTCAGACAATCTGGAGGGTAAAAAACGGCACTTTGATGTGATTTAATTTGCAGAAAAAAATTATAGCCGTATATATCACATTACACACACACACACACAAATATATGCATATATGTAGTGTCCATGCATGTGTACACCAAGAGCTTTAACTTACCTGTTTGGAAAGTGACTTCCATGTTTTAGCAACTATAATAAACAAACAAAAAGATTAGATAATAAATACTTCATGTAATGTATATCCAAATTCAATAACCATCACAACATAACTCATAACACCAAGCTTTTCTATCTAAAAGACAAAGTTTTTTAACCTCAAGATTTGGATCTAAGATATGATTTTATTTATATGTATTTGTTTCATGTACTATGAACTATTTATAATAAATAATATCAGTGGAATAGGAAACATATTTCCATAATCATTACCTTACTCTAGGGATTTCTGGACTTAATAAGTTAACTTACTTCATGTTAAACATCCTATGGGCTTAAAACCACAAATAATATTTATTAAATATTCACACTAGAATACACAATATTAACATAAAGAAATTATAATTTTAAGGTGCTACGCATGATCTCTGCTGTATTAGTATCTCTGATTATATTCAAAGGTCAAGTCTCTCTGGGTGAAAGGGAAGGATGGGGGCAATGAGACAAAGAGATGAAGGGGGGAGCAGGTAATAAGAGAGGGAGACTTGTGTCCCATTTTCCATTCTTTTTCTCTACAACTATTTAAGAATCATTTCTGGAACAAGAGTATTACAGTTGAATAAAAGGATCACTTTCTTTTTCTGATTCCTCCTCAGACCCTTGAAGATTTCAAACACTATAAATCTTATAACATTGGAATAAATGTGCAGCCAATATTGCTATTTCCTTTGTTCAGATTTAAACACTGTGACTATCTAATACCTTACCAAGAATTATCTCCAGATTTATATGTGATTACATTCTGTAATACAGCTACATCAGGAACTGGTAAATATTATTTCAGCTACATTCAAATAATGACAAACAATTTTTCTACATGGCAATGTGGCTATTTCTGCACAATTAACAATACTTAATGCAAACAACATATCAAATTCAAGATTATAGGATAGGCATTTTTTGCTATATAACTTTCTCTTTTTTAAGCAATATATTTCATTTTAAGTTCAAATGGGAAGAAATACGTTCTAAAATTTAGCAAACTGACTTTTATGGAGATAGATTTCTTCTCTAAATAGCAACAACATCCTTTTTTTACCCAAGATAGTTTAATCAAACTTAATCAAGATGTGTAATCAAGTGATGAAAATCACAGGTCTATTAATAAAGTAGAATTCAGCATTTAACCTTAACTATGATACTGTATACACTTATTCCATAAAGATACCCTCTTTTCCCTGATGAACAGAACGATGTGAATAATATGTATTATTCTATTGCTTTTGAAATATAGCAGTAAGAAAAGAAGAAAAATAAATGGTACAAAAGTACATGCACGTGCTCTTATGCAATGTTCAGAAGCTATTTATCAAAAGAGGAAGTTAGGCACTCTTGAGTTTTGTAGGGTTTATGAGATTTCCAGGGTAAATTATTCACAAAAGACATATTCATTCTGCCGGATATGTCACCATGTTCAATATTATTAGCTTTTTTTTTATAAAGACTAAAGAGCCATTAAGACTGTTCTTCAAAGGATTTTCTGATTTTCTGAACTCCTTATTTCATATGAAGTTACTGCATATATAAATATAACTCAGATGAAGACGGACTTCAATTCTATTGGATATATTTTATTTCTTAAGCTATAGGTTGATGTTCATTATATTTTTAATACTTTTATGTACTTCTGAAATTTTTAGTAATATATTTTTTAAACTAAAATTAAAATAATACTTGAAGCTATATGAAAATAATCAATTACTTATTTTCATTCTAGAAGAGAAATTCACCTTTTACGTTCTATTTAAGTAGGTAAAAGAAGAAATTTTCTAAATTTGAAACACAAAGTCACAGTCAACAAACAGATATATATCTTGATTAACATTTATTTGAACTGTAATTATTAAGCAAACGTTTACATAGCATACCATTTTTTCCTGTTGAGGTCAACATGAAATTATGTTAAAGATTTTTTAAAAATCGAGGTTATGAATTCAAGTGATGATGATGATATTGACGATGACGATGACAACAGCTACCAACATTAGTTAGGTGCTTATTGTGTGTCAGGTACTATACTAAACACAACTGATATCATTCAATCCTCAAAAAACTTCATGAGGCTGTTATTATTTTTATTTTTATAAATGAGGAAACAAAAGATTAATAACTTAACCAAGTTCTCAAAGCTAGTAAACGAATGCCAAGGTTTAAACACAAGTGTAATTTCAATATGCTATTTTGATATGTATATGATTTAATATTCAGTCCATGAAGGCTATTTTCTCTTCTGAGGCAAATATTTCTTTTTATAACACTACATTTTCAAAAATATTTTTAAAACTATCTTGATCTTTAGTGATGGTTCTTAATTATGTTTTATAAATGTCAGTTAGAAATTAACTGATGTTAATGTGTCATTGTTAAATATCCCGTGCAGATTTTTTGAAATGGAAACCAGTTTTTTTTCTGCAAGTGATGGTTTTGGAATACCTATCAAAAGAATCATCACAAAAGTTACTTCCAAAAGGCAAAAATCCAACAGCAGGCTTTCAGTGAGTATAAAGAAAAAATTCAGGAAAATAACAGACTAAAAAATTTCAAGCTATAAAGTTCAAATCATTAAGCATCACCTAATGAATAACTTCCCAAATATAACTTTGACAAAATTATAGAATTTGATGCAAAAATACCATTTGATATTCTAATATATTAATATTTTTATCAAATCTATACTAACTTCATAATAAATATTAAAAATCCACGTTGTACGAAATCAATTAAACAAAAATGTATTGAACACATATATCTCTACTTATGTGTAAAGGGTCTTTTCTATGTACAAAGTCCCTACACTCAGGAAACTTAAAATATTATAGGAGGACAAAAAAGATAGAAACAACTAATTCCAAGGTATAACATGGTTATCTGGTACATAGTAAGTACTCAATAAATATTTCTTGAAGGGAGGGAGGAAAGAAGGATTAAAGAGCAGAGAGAGAGAAAATCCTTACCATAGCCTTCAAATTCCTCAAAAGAAGAGCCCTACTTAATTTACAGCCTTTTCTATCGCTACTGCCTACATACTCCCAAAGTGGACTACAACGAATATACCATGTACTCTCTGGACCCCATGTTTTGGCTCGGGTAGCTCCCTCTCCTTAAGATGCTATCGTCACAGTCCCCTGTCAAAATATTGCACGAGGAAGTCCTCCTTCAACTACTATCTGTCATTTTCTTTCTCTTTCACAGTTAAACATCTTGAAAGAGTCCTTTACACTCACTGTCTTCATTTCTTCATCTTCTACTCTTGCAGTCTGGTCTTTAATCGCTATACTGAAACATCATTTTTTAAAATCATCAGTAACCTTTATATTACTAAATCTAGTGGACATATTTCTGTCCTCTTCCAACTTGACTTCTCAGTAGCAGTTCATTCAATTGACCATTGTGGTCATTTTCCTTGGCTTCTATGACTCCATATTCTTCTGATTTTCTTCCTATGTCTCTGGACATTCCTATGTTTCCTGTTGAGGCTCATCCTTTCAAGTCTTTGTACCTTTATTCCTTAAAGTGCAGGAATTCCTCAAGGATTGGTCATCTAACTGTACTGCCTCCCTAGACAATCTCATCTATGCACATTGCATTAATTACCAATCATGTACAGATAAATCCTAAATATATACTCTACCCAGCCCTCTCCCCTAATCTCCAATGGAAATCATCCAAAGCAACAAAAATTAGTTCATTAAAAGCTAATTTGCAAAGTAGCCAATTTGCCACATTATCTAGGATTTAATTTTTTTGAACTTTTACAATTTTTTTTCACCTTGCACAGTTACCCTTTTTTGTTCCTGTGGAGAATGCTTAAGAACTACTCTCTTAGCAAATTTCAATTATACAATACAGTATTATCAACTACAGTCACCATGCTATACATTAGATCTTTAGGATTTATTTTAAGGTTTGCCATATCCCTGTCTCTGAAGAAAAAATAGCTATAATTTTTCTAACCCACCTTAAGACATTTGTTTGACAGTTTCAAGCAGATTACCAAAAAACTGATTAATTGGTACTATGATTTTCAATGAACTGAAATGAATGATCAAGAGCCAGATCCATATCTCCTCTTTTGATATCTCCTCTTTTACATATCTAAGGCATCTTAAATACATCATGTTGAAAATTGACGTAATTTTTCCCTTCAAACCTCGTCGTTATTGCCATCCATCCAGTTAAGCCAGTCAGAAATCTGCAGTGCTCATTATTCCATCATCTCCATTACCGCCATCATTAGAAGCTTTTGAAGTCTAGACAAGAGTCTCCTCTCTGATCTGCTCATGCTTACTCTGGCCCTCTCCAATCTGTCTCCACCCTGAAAGATCTTTTCAAAACACAATCCAATCATGGTATGCACCTGCTAAAAACAAGACAACAGGCCCCAAATGGAATCACTCATGCTAAGCCCCATGTCACCAAACTGAGACCTAATTATAGTTTCGGCTCTTCCAGAAATGGAATATTAAACCAGTCAACCAGGAATCTCCTGATCAGCACTAGTTAGGTAATCTGCCTGATAGACCCCTGCCATCCATTAAAGGAAAGTAACCTTGCGATAGTCAACCCGCTTTTTCGCGTAGTATAACTTCCTTGTTCCTGTTCCCTTCTCCCTATAAAAGTCTTTCATTTTGTACCCCTCCTTGGAGCTCCTTTCTATCTGCTAGATTGGATGCTACTCAATTCATGAATCATTGAATAAAGCCAATAAAGATCTTTAAAATTTGGTCAGTTCAGTTTTGTTTTTAGTTTCTTTTCAAGTAATTTTATTGAGATCATAATGGTTTATAACATTGTGTAATTTTGGGTGTACGTTATTATTTATCAATTTCTGAACATGCTCTATTGTGCTCACCCCCACTGAGCACCACTCTGGGTTTTTTTTTTTGTGAGGAACATTAGCCCTGAGCTAACATCCACCACTAATCCTCCTCTTTTTGCTGAGGAAGATTGGCCCTGAGCTAACATCTGTGCCCATCTTCCTCCACTTTGTATGTGGGACACCTGCCACAGCATGGCTTGATGAGCGGTGAGTAGGTCCATGCCTGGGATCCAACCTGCGAACCCTGGGCTGCCAAAGCAGAGCGGAGAACTTAACCACTATGCCACTTGGCCGGCACCCCCAGTAGTCTAATTTTGGTCTATCACCATACATATGTGCCTTTTTACCCCTTTCGCTCACTGCCCCCAACCCCCTTCCCCTCTGCTAAAAAAATATGGAACGCTTCACAAATGTGCATGTCATCCCTGCACAGGGGCCATGCGTATCTTCTCTGTATCGTTCCAATTTTGGTATATGTGCTGCCGAAGCGAGCAATGAATTTTGTTTTTTAACACACCAAATTCTTCTGCAGCTTAAACTACCACCATGATTTTCCACTACTTTTAGAATAAAACAAAAATGTTTAACATAATCTTACAGACTATGAATGATTTGGCCCCACCCCACATACTCAGCCTTGCCTCATACCATATTCCTGCTTGCTCTTTGCACTATGGCTACCCAGATGTTCTTTTCATTCCTCAAATGTATCACGTTTCTTCTTGTCATGGCACCTCAGCACATGCCATTTCTTCTGCTGAAATTCTTTACCCTCAACTTCTCATTCACCTAGTTAACTCTTATTCACACTTCCTATTTCATGTTGATATTTATTTCCCCAGGGGAGATATCTCTGAGCTACCTGACTAGGTCATTTCTCAAACACATACTCTCACAGCATCAAGTATTTTTCTTTAATGGCACTTATCACAGTTATTATTTGTCATTTGTATAATTCCTTGAGCA
The DNA here is from genome assembly GCF_041296265.1 of Equus caballus. Taxonomy (NCBI): domain Eukaryota; kingdom Metazoa; phylum Chordata; class Mammalia; order Perissodactyla; family Equidae; genus Equus; species Equus caballus. Next base: position 37,866,931 of record NC_091710.1, on the reverse strand, counting down.
ACTCTGGTTTCTTCCATCAGACTGTAAGCATCATGATGGTGGAGGGCATTTATTCTTTTGTTCCCCTCATCACTGCATCTCCAGTGCCTAGTGCAGTACCTGGAATTTGATAGGTATCCTTGAGTACATGTCATTTAATACTCTGTGAGATGAAATGGGAAGTGTGCATAAAGCACTTCTGCTGCATTCCAAAATACTATGGTTGTCTTGAGAAAAAGCAATGTGTGATTACTTGAGTTGTGAACTGACCTAACTCCTTTTTCCATGGAACACAAGTTTTACTTGAAAAAACAACAGAAAAACAAATTATGGTTATTTAGACCTAGGTATTTGGCAGACATTTCATTACAAATGAATAAAGTCAGCGTATTGCTTAAGGAAAACAACTGACAATATTTGTTGATGATAACATTTGAGATTTCAAGTGAAAATCAGAATTTTGGAAAATTTGTATACACCCCAAAGAGTTTGACAGCTTTCCAATGAGTAAAGATTTTTCTGATAAGATTATGACAATATTAATAAAAGTGACTTTTTAAACATATTGTATAATGAAACATGTCAACATTTGAAAGCTCTACATAACTTAGGGAACCAATATTTTCCATTTGATGTTACAAGATTGTACAAGGATAAAAGATCCATTCAAAGTGCAGTGTAGGCCACTTGATTTTAATGTAACAGATGACAAAAGTTTCAGATTACATATTCCAACTAAACTTTAAGAAACTACCACTAGCCAAGTGTTGATATAGCATCAAAGAAGAATATCTACAATCATCTGAAAAGACTTAAAATACTCTTCCCTTTTCCTACCTGTATATCTATAAGGCAGATTTTCTTCACACACTTCATGAAAGACAACATATTCTAACAGACTGAATACAAAAGCAGATATGAGAATCCAGCTGTCTTTTATTAAGCCAGACATTAAAGAGATTTGCTGCCAGAATGTACATAACACCATAAAGTTTGAGAAACACTGCTCTAACACATGGAAAGGTGAGAAACAATTAGCCTATATTTACACAGTAGGAGTCATGACAAATAAAGAAGAGATCCAGGCAGAATTCTTGCCCAGGTCTAACTTCAAAGCCAGTCCTCTGAATTCCTCTGTTCAAGCTGGATATAAGAATAGAATAGGCAGAATATGAACCTATTATAAAGAACATCAAGAGTAAGGTGGAGCTTAAGTTTGATGTACTGAGAAAGAGGGAACAACCGAAAGTTTCTGAAAAGAGAAGAGATGCCAGTTTCTAATTTATAAGAAATATTATTCTGGTAACATTGTATAGCAGAATGTCTTTTGAAATATCACGTTACGTGGTCAGTTGCTCTGAAAAACTTACACTGCTCCACACTTTTACAAACTAGAGATAAGAAAAAAATCTTATAAAATTGTTAAAATAATTTAAAAATATACTTACATTTGGGCTCATCAGTTGTAACAGCCAAAATAAAATCATATGGAGTCATGAATAACTGCCCTTCACATTCTATGGAAGCAAACAAACGGAATCGCTTCTCCCGAGACGTAGCACAAAGGTCTAAGTCTTCAACGTCTGTTCTGCTGACAGCCACCTAAAGTTAAGAAAGCAAATAAATTTGGACTGTGTGAAGTAACATCCCTTTCAGAAGATAAATGCTTTTAATTAGGTTGAAAGTGAATTAATAGAGTAAATGAAAAAGTGTAAAAATATTGTCTTCTGGAGAACTTAATCCTTTTATAAATAAATTACCAACATGAATAAGACAAATTAATATTTGAAAGATCCTTCGATGAATATTATTAGAGGCATGAAGATTTTAAACTGGCACTTTGAAGAAACTGTGATTTATTTCTTAAGTTTCACTTTCAGAGAACATTGAATTTCTAAGCTAGTAGTTTCTTTAAAAGAACACCAACAACTGCTGAATGCCTACTATGTGCCCTCTATATAGGCTTATTTATTTAATTAGAAGTCTATTCATTATTGTCTATGAATTTTCTAAAAGAGAAAGTGAAACCCTGATAGCTGTTCATGTCTGCCACCACGGAAACCAGGTAGCGGTGGTGCTTAGATTAGAGCTGAAGTTGCTAACTCTAGATCACTAGTTAGTACAGCTACCATCAATGGTCATTCTGAATTCCACTAGGGTTAAGATTAACAGAATTAGAAGGAGGGTGTGTATACATGGGGGAAAGGAAGTCTCTTTTGATTTCCTTAATTTCAAGACCTTTCCTTGTAGAGAAATAATTTTTCACTGTTACTTATTTCCTCTCTGAACTAACTACAGCAACTTTATTTTTTAATAAAGGGATTTTTTTCCTGACTATAAAAGTAAAGCATTATTATATATAATTCAGAAGATAGAATTTTAAAAATTTTACAGATATAATTTTTTTCTTTATTGGCAAAAAATGGGCTTATACTACACTGTTAAGTCATCTGATCTTTTTTCCGTAGGAATACATGAGGGCCATTTCCCCAGGTCATTCAATGTTTTAGTAGACCATTTTTAGTAACTGTTTAATATTTCACAGTAAATGTTTGTAGCATAACACAATTAGTGAATTCCACATGGTTAAGTATTTAAGTGATTCATAGCATTCTACTCTTAGAAAACAATGTTCTCATGACCAGCCTTGAAAATATTTAGCTGTATCTACAAATAGTTCCTTGAGAGAAATTCCTAGGAGTAGACTTGACTGGTCAAACAAAACCTTTCATTCGTATTTATCAAAATGCCTCTAGGGAGTTTAGAGCAATTTACATGCCTATCAACAATATAAAAAATTTTTCACTTATTTCATAAAAATTATTTCATATTAAAAAATTCTTATTTAGGATGGCAAGCTGTTTCTCTTGTCTCTTCTATGTCTATTAAGTCATAATGCAGATTGTGTACAAACTATTAAAATTATTTAAGTATCTAATATCTTGAGAAGTCATACCAAAACAATCCATAAGAACTTTCGGCGAGGAGACTACAGTTTATCTTTCTAAGTTACACTTTATTAAATGAAAAGTCCAGCAAATGATTAATCTTTTTCCACTATTCTGAAGACTAAGACTTTTCAAAACATTACACAAGTTAGTCAAATAAAAAGTAAAAGAAAGGTTCACTCCCTACTTTTTAATGGCGTGTAAGAGAGAATACACAGTCTCTGCCTTTAGGAAATAGACAATCTACATGGAGGGACAAAACACTAGCTGGAGAGACAACATTTTCTACGGACAAACATAGAAAAGGTGAAAGTCAAGTTAGAGTAAAAACAGAAGAAAATCACTATAGGTTGAGGTTAATAAGAAGGCTTCAGGAAGAAGAAAATGTGAATTTTAATGTCAGGAACATATAGGAGCATTCTAGGCTTACAGAGCATATCTGAAAGATGGTAATAATCTTCCTGGAGCAGAAGATTTGCATTCATGGAAAAGGGTAGGTGAACTGATGATGATTTCTGAATGTCACTAAAGCACTAAATGGCCTTAGGAGGTTAAGTGGAGTGATGACATAAAGAAAATTACACTTTAGAAAGATAATGCAGGGGCCAGCTCTGTGGCGGAGTTGTTAGGTTCACGCACTTGCCTTCAGTGGCCTGGGGTTTGCTGGTTTGAATCCTGGGCACGGATCTATACGTCCCTCATCAAGCCATGCTGTGGCAGCATCCCACATAGAAGAACTAGAATAACTTACAACTAGGATATACGACTATGTACTGGGACTTTGGGGACAAAAAAAAAGAGGAAGATTGGCAAGAGATGTTAGCTCAGGACCAACCTTTCTTGCCAAAAAGCATACTTTAAAAAAAAAAAGAAAGTCACCCTTAAAAAAAAAAAAAGAACGAATGAATGAATGAACTAACAAACGATAATGCAACCTGGCAGCAGACAAGCGAGCTCAGCAGTATATTAATAACAATTACTCAGGTAATCCGTAGGTATTGGGAAACTGTTATGGCTCTGGCATGGGTGAGAAGTGAGACACTGAACAACTCCATCTCAATAACGGGCAATCACCTCCCTGAACCCTCCTCAGGCATCACTCTATCATCTTAGGTCCCCTTCTGCACGTATATCGCAGGGTTTTCTTCTTCCTCCCAGGGCAGGGACATCAATCTTGTCTGTGACCACAGTTCACTTTCCTGCTTTCTTTTTGCAAGGACATTTCCTTGGGCCTAATTGGCCCCAATCAACCATGACTCATTTCCAGTGAATTTCCCGGGGGACTACTCTGTGCAGAGTGCTCGCTGTTTCTGCACCACAATCTGAAGCCACGCCTCAGTCTAACATCCTGAACCACAATTTTTGTCTATAACATCTATATTTGCTATGACTTAATATGGACTTGATCTGTGACTTCTGTCCTTACCTGGTGCTGCCATTACTGCTCATGAGGAACCTACGTTTTCTCATCAAACTTTCCTTCGTTAAGCACAGTCTACCATTTGTCCCAGCATGCCAAACCTGCTTGACCACTGCAGCTGGGAATTTGATCCACCTTCTATGAGCTAATGCTGACAACTCCTCCTTTTCCTTAACTTCTAACAACCAATTAACAAGGCCTGTTGTTCTCTCTCTTTCTCACATGCACCCATCGTCACTACCTTTGTGCGAGCAGTGACTACTTTCCTTAAATTTTACAGTAATGGCCTAACTGTGATTTTTGCCTCTAATCCATCCTATACTGAGAGAAAATAAGAGAAAACAGGTAGAACTGTAACATAGTTTGTATTCTTTAACCAACCAAGGGTATCAGAAGAAACTGGACCAAGTAGAGGTAAAGGTTTTCATTAAAACTCCACTGTATGAATTCTATCCCTTGTTGCCTTAGCAATAGTATTCGTCATTTGTGATCATTGCATGAGGTGGTACTGACAGGTCTATTTAGCATCACCTTAAAAGAAGGTCTAGAGAGGAGTTTCGGAGTGGCTTGTGCCCCAAACAAAAAAAATATATCCTAAAAGGGAAGAAGATGATTTATGTATAGAAGAGACTACCAGAACCTAGGTGTTTAAAAGGGCTTCCCACACCGCAGGCTTGTTGCTTTGTCCATTGCCTCTGCACAATTTAGTGTGATAAATCACATAGTGTAATAATACACATTGGCACTGCTCAAATGAAACATGGATTAGCAAAAAGTGAAAACCAATTTTCCCATGATAACTCAGTAAACTGGCCAGATAAACAGTCTAGTTATCATCAACTAGGAGGATTGGGCTCATCTGGTTGAAGAATGGGATGGGATGAAGAGCAGACAGGAATCAATACTTGGGTTGGTTTTTATGTTCTCTATTCTCTTCCACTGACTTATCTGTCTCTTCTTACTCAAATGCTACACTGTGTTTTTTGTTGTTTTTTTGTTTGTTTTTGCTGAGGAAGATTTGTCCTGAGCTAATGTCTGTGCCAATCTTCCTCTATTTTGTATGTGGGTTGCCACCACAGCATGGCTGCTGATGAGTAGTGTAAGTCCACATCCAGGAACTGAACCCAGGCCACCAAAAGGGAGCACACTGAACTTAACCACTAGGCCACGGCCCCTCAAATGCTGTACTGTTTTAATTACTGAAACCAGTGGCCAGATAGCCATTAATGATTATTCTTAAAAGTTATGTAGATAAGCAGTATATTATGAGACTCCCATTAGGTTCCTTATAGATAACATTTCTGATGCTTGGGTTACCATGGTAACTAGTGCTTAAGTTGTTTTCCAGGCACTGAGAGTGGACTTCTTGTCCAGTTCAGGCTGGTTGAGACCACCAATCCATCAACTGGGCCTTTTCAAATTTCTGATAGGTTACCCTTTGTCAGGGGAGCCAAAACTCCACCCTCAGATTGTGCTAATGCCACCATTTTGTGAACATGAATGCTGTGAAGAGCATGAAGCTTGACTACGCTTGTGCACATCATCAATAACCTGGCTTTCCTTACGTTCAATCATATATCCTCACACTTCAGACCTCCCCGCCTCTTTATTCCATGAATATTCCTAATTCCCATTTTCAAGAAGGCAGATTTGAGACTTGTTCTCCTATCTCCTCCCTTGGTTGCCTTGTGAACAAACCGTTTCTCTTCTGCAAAACTCGTTGTCTTGATTGGCATGTTGTGTGGTGCACAAAACCTGCCTGGCTTGGTAACATTACTATAGCTTTTGATTATGTTTTGACATCAGGTAAAGCAAGATTCCATCTTATTGCCAATCTTTTAAAAATATTCATGGTGATTGATATGTAATTTTCTCTTTTAAGAGAACTTTGAAATGTAAAAATCCTACTAGTATTTCGTTTGGGATGACATAGATGACATTCAATTTTGGTGTAATTTAGAACACTTGACTTTTCCCATCTGGGAACATGGATGTCTACTTATTCAGGTCTTCAACTACATCTTTTAGTAAAGTTTTGCAGTTTTCTTCATATAAATTTTAAATATTTTTGGTGGATTTATTCCTATATATTTTATAGTTTCTCAATTGTTTACTTCTGATGAATGAGAAAGCTACTGACTTTAATATATTTGTTTTGTATATAATGACCTTATTAAATTCCTTCATTAATTTTAATAACTTTATTTTTGGATTTCCTAAGTAAATAATCACAAGTTCTTTAAAATAATAACAGTTGTAGCTTTTCCACTTTAATGTTTACACCTCATTTTCATTGCCTTAATTACTAGTGACCAAGGTCTCTAAAAATGATGTTGAATAGTATCAGTAATATTAAGCATTTTTGTTCCATGTTTTGAAGAGAATGCTTCTAATGAATTGCCATTAAATGCAATGTCTGCTGTTGGTTTTGATAATTATCTTCTACTTTAAATCGAGAATACGTGCTTACCTGGTCTCTTTTTCACCGAAAATAAATAAGTTTAGAATTAGAATGGTCCTTAGAGATCATTTGGTCCTCGTTTCTTTACCTTTTTACCAGAATAGAAACATAAATATGAGTTCCTAAACAAAAAACGTGCTGGGCAAGTAGAAGCATAAATAGAAATCCCCAAAGACCTAAAAGATATAGGACAAAACTCTATTATTTATATTACCTTTTAACTATTTTTACTTTCCAAGATGAAGATTTAACATCAACTAATGAGCTAATGTAAATTCATTCATTCATTCAACAGATACTTGGTGTGCGTGTAATACAAATGAATTAGTTACAAAATAATTAGTCAGCTGGAAGTTTACTTACTTGATCTAAAACTGTTTTAGGGACAAATATGAATAAACGAGCTTGGTTTAATCATGCTCTACCTACATACGCCTAACTACTTCTAAACTTTTCAAGGTCCATATGCTTCTTTCTCTGTAGCTTATAAACAAACTATTTTCCTAATGAATGACCTAATGGCACAGATGAAGAATTAATAATTTCTTTTTCTGTGGTACAGTTCTAATCAAATTAAACTCTACAGTGTTTAGGAGGGTGGCACGAAGCAGCAGTCCGTGAAGTTCAGCTGAGGACGCCTGACCTGATCTACCAGAACCTCTGAGGAAAGGGCAGCTTCTGGCCAGCAGACTACCAAAATGTTAGGAGGAACTCAGACCTTAAAAGATTCAGCTTAGCTTTGAACTTTCCAAAGGTTAAAAAATCTAAACCTTCTGATGTTTTAACAACACTATTATGAACATTCAGAAACAAGAACCAATAAATAAAGGGGGAAAATGATATTCAAACCAGTTTTCAAATCCTCTTGGCAGTCTTGCTTGCCTACAAATGACAATGATCTTGGATCATGTTAATGTTCTGGGCCTTTTGGAAAACAAATACATCCATTTCCCTCGAGCACACTGGCACGAATGTGTGCATATAGTCCTTACCTTATTACAAGGAGCAGGCTAAGTACACATAAATTCACTGGCTGATCTACTTTCTTGAATATCTTTTTTGCTTATCTAAATTTAATATATCTTTTAAAAGTTAATGTTGAAAGCCTAAAATTAACCTAAACATATTCTATTAGTATGTAGTTTCAGTAAATGATACTTTTTGCATCACAGATTGCCAATACAGTAAAAACTCATCAATAAGTATAATGTAGCTAAGGCTAACGGGAAAACTAAACTGAAAGTCAAAAAACCTGAATTATATTCACTTAGCTGTTAAAACATTAATTGCTAAAAAGAAAATCTTTATTATCAATCCAATACTATGTACTTAAAAAATAGGCTTTTCAAAAGCGGTAAAGTATAACCAGACCATTTGTGAACCGCAGGGAAGAGACTGAAAGGAATTCTAGAAGTCACGCTCATTTAAGAACAATTCTTAACTTCTAGAGGTTGACAGTCAAACTAAAAAACACATATTTGGGAAGTTGAGGAAGCGAGGCCTTTAAGTTGTTAAGAAATGTTGAAGAGAAAACTCTTAAGCTTATAATGGCTACAAAGAGCTATAGCCTCTCTAAGAAGCTGGAGGGTAGCAGAAGCCTAGAAGGAAGCTCCAGACTGGCTCAGCTTCTAAGAAATAGTCTCTCCAAAACAAACACAACACGAAGTTCAACACAAGCTTTCCGGGAGACGCCAGTTTAAAGTGGCCTATAATAAGGTGAAATCCTTTCTCTGCATGCGCTCTGGCTTTTGTTTTTTTGTTGATGTTATCATCAGCAGACACACTGAGGAAGCTCTTAAATGCAGGAAGTCTGAAACATAATTTTTGTTAGGGAATAAGCAGCACATCAAACCATGGAGTATAACTTATTAATTATCAATTTCAAAATTTGCTCTAGTCAAAAATTCTTACAGATTGAATTTAATTAATATTATTTACACCTGATAAATGTTTTCCCTGGTTTCTGTAAGAACGAGAGCCCCATTGTGAGAACTCTGATACTAAAATAGTATCCTTTAACTTCCTCTTCCTATGAGCAGCTGAGGCTGAAGATACTTAAGTACTATTTGTGGTATTCACTTCATATCCGTCTCTGGAACCAATCCTGTCCCAAGATGGAGGTAACCCAAGACTTTTGGGCCAGAGATTTTGGTGGTGTCTGTCCTGTTCTGGGACCAGGAACGGAGCTCCTGAATTGCTTCCTATCATCAGAACCGATTGCTTATCTCCCAAGTTCAGTACCTGGGTTCCTACCCCTCACCTGTGCCTGAGACCTTTTCCTGATATGTCGGTAGTTCCCTCAGGTCTACAGCGTGTGCTCACCTCCACACGCCAGTACTTGGTGTTAAGCTGCTGCTTACCAGGTCTCCTCGATGGTTCTCTCTAGAACGTCTGCTAATAGAGATCGGCTAGTTATCATCAACACATTTACTGGTTGTCTACTGCTAGCACTTCCTGAAACCCCCTAAGGTAATCCTAACTAAAGTCTAGTCCTAACCTGTTGATAGAAACAAGAATGAGTCTAATTTCTCTCTGTGCCTGAGATGAGCTCTGGGAACTGTAACAGTCTCTCAGCCGTGGTCAGCTCCAGTAATATGTGAGATCAATTGCAGTTTCCTGTTTGGTCTTCGGTTTCTCCGCAGGTGAGCCCTGATGCCTTTGCAGCTATTACCAAGGAGACGAATCTTTGCTCCATATCAAAGGATTCTCCTACTCAGACTCTCAGGAAGGCTACCAGCCAGAAAACGTCTGCGGCCATGCCCTCTACTGTATAAAGATACTGTGCCAAATCCATCCTGACGAATCACATCCCTTGGGATAACATATCTTAGACTTTGACAACACACATTCCTGAGTCAACCTTGTACCTTGGATAAATCCTAGTTATTTCCTTTATATAGCCGTAGTATATCACTTGTACTCCTTTCCCCCATTCACACTGCAAGTATCTGTTTACACATCTGTTTCTGCCATTTAACCATGAATTCCTTCAGAGGAGCAGCAGTTCTTACATTTATAAGAACTAGTGATCAATGTAGTGCCTGGCACATCTAAGAGGCTTAGGAAATGTTTATTGTGTGAATAAATGAATGCTTGTGGATGAAAAGGCCACTGGGTAATAAAGAGCCAAAAGGGATACTGAGTCTGGGTCCGATGGTGGTTAAAGACAACCAGAAGAGAGGCCTCTAATTCCAAACTAGGAATTTAGACTGAGATAATAAAAGAGAATCTAAAGCTTTAGTGAGAAAGGTACGACATAAAAACTTATGGGTATCCATCTTTTAAAAGTTTTTCGAACATATCACCTTTAAAATTAATGTTGGTAATTGTCTAAGTTTAGCTGTTTTAATAAGAAGGCTTATGGGATTTATTTTTCATTCGGATTGTTTATTATTTTAATAGAGTAAAACTTCTGGTAAGATGAATCTCTTCTTAAGTAGGGAGGCAAGAAAAGTAACTTGTGGCTTAAGTCTTGAAATGTAGAGCACTCAATTCTCAGGCACACCTGCCAAATTTCTGCAATGTATAAAAAGTGCATAGACATTTTTTCATATTTAGATTTTAAAAGAGGGTTCTATGTACTTAAAATTTTAAACTAATTACCATGTTACTAGCTACATATTACTACAGTTGGCTTCTTTCAGTTATACATTACCAATTCTTTTCTACAATAAAGAATAATTTTTGCTTCTATAATGTCTTTCCAAAAAGAATTAATGAAATTCACAAATTCTTCTCACTTTTAACTACATGAATAACAAGGACGTATGCACAGTATATTTGGTGAGAATTTTATCAGTATATGAATTGAGGAAGGCCAGAAATGAGAATATAGCTTTTCAAATTTGAATGAATACTGAGAGTTACAACATAGAAGTGCTTGGTTACTGCTGGAGAAAAAGACAAAGATGAATATAATTTGGAAGAGGCTCAAATTTGGTAGATTACCCTTTTTGCTACATGGAGGGTTGCAGGAGGCAGCAATGGAAGGGATAAGAAGCCAGAACAGGAAAGGTATGGGAGATGTAGCACATGATTCATTTGGCACAATCCTGAACCACGTAGAAGACCCAGACTACGGATCTCAGCCAGGAATACAGGTGATACACAAAGGATCAGGCAGCAGGCAAATTGGCTGAAGTCCATTATTCAAAGAAGAGATGAGGAGACTAGGTCAAGAGGAGCCTGGGTTCAGGCAGAAGAAATTTAGTCCCTGGGGAATTGGCATAAGGTCACTGGGGTATAAGATAGGAATTCATAAGACCGGGACTAAATCACAGGGATCAGTTACATTAACAATGTCAAATGTGCCAAATTTGCCATTAAGCTCCTTATATTCTCCTGTTCGTCTTAGTGTCTGTGGTGAGGCTGAGGCTGAACCTACAGGTGAGCAGTTAGGTAAACTTTCATACCAGGAAAATATAGGAGACTAGCCAAGCTGACAAAGTTAATTCACTTTCATCAAAAAAATAATCATTTCCCTTCTCAATGATCAAGGTCTTTACCAATCAATCCTTTCTCTACCGTTTTAGATAAGATAGGCTAAATTCCTCAAAAGTAATGGTTCAAACACAACAGAAGTATATTAATTTCTCTCTCATAAGAGTCCAGAGAGGACATGCTAGGACTGGGGCTGGGGTGGGATGGGGGAGCTCTGCTTCACATGGTCATTCAAAGACCCAGGGTGATAACGCCTCTGACATTATCAACCAAGGTGGAGAGCGGCGGGGGGGGGGGGGGGGGGGGGGGGGGGGGGGGGGTGTGCATGCAAGAAGTCCATGTGAGAAATTTTTATAGGCCAGGCCTAGCTAGAAGTAGTCTAAATCACTTCTGCTCACATTCAAGTGAAGAGAACTTAGTCACATGGCCACACTTAAGTGCAAGGGATAATGGAAAATGAAGAACTGGGTATCCACAACCTTAACTATCATAGGGGAAGAGATGAGATTATGGTCAACAACTTGCAGGCTTTGTTACCCACAAATTTTAGGTGACAACATCAAAGACTCATGGAATAGAAAGGACTAGGGAGAAAAATATTAGAATTATATAGATGTTTAACAAAGACTTGGAGAGATTCACTTCCAAAACAAACCACATCTGTAAGATTAAATGGGAGGTAACACTTCTAAATCACCTTCCTGAAATTTTTAGGAAATACTAAGCTGCTCTGATTTGCTTAGATTGACAGTTCCACACATTTTATCCTCTGCATACTGTATCTGCCTTTCCAAAGCCTTAGACACAGCGACTACTGGCTTAAAATATAATGTTGTTTGCACTTGAACTCTCCCTAGCTTTGTTTTTCCAAATTTGCCAAATTGCTTCTGTAGCTCTGACCTTTTCACAAAACACTGCAGTGAGATTAGGAAAACATTGGGTCTGGCCTTCCATCCTTGAATGTTGAGAGATGTTGAGTGTAAATAGAAGCTTTGTGCTCCACCTCCACACAACTACCCATGTTATTCATGGGAGGCTGAACAGTAATTACTGTCCTATAGTTTAATTTACAAAAACGGAAATGAACCATCTATAGGTAAAAAGATGACAGTCTTCAAATTTTTGCTCTACAATTATAAAACTGAGTTATTTCTTCTTCTTCTTCTTCTTTTTTTTTGGTGAGGAAGATTCACCCTGAGCTAACATCCCTTGCCAATGTTCCTCTTTTTATTGTTTTGCTTGAGGAAGATCAGCCCTGAGCTAACATCTGTGCCAATCTTCCTCTATTTTGTACGCGGGATGCCTCCACAGTGTGGCTGAGTAGGACCATGCCTGGGATCGAACCTGCAGACCTGGGCCACCAAAGTGGAGCCCATAGAACTTTACCACTCAGCCATGGGGCCAAGCCCCTAAAAATGAGTTATTTCTCAACTAAACTTGGTGACAGATTGCTGTACTCAAAATATCCTAGTAAAATAACTAAAACTTCTAAATCTAAAATCTAAGTAACAGAAACAAATATAAAATTACCTGAAAATTCATACATATATATACAATTAAGTTTTGATTTTAACAACTTCATTTCTTTCATTAATACAGTAAAATTCACTTTGAAAATATGGTATCACCAAACTTCAAAATAATGAAACTACAGCACGTGTGATTTTGAGAAATATTACCTATAAAATGTAATACAATTATGATTTCTTGGCTTCATGTGAGCATATTCTAAGGACATATGCTAAAATTTTTATAGTGCTATTTTTCAGAGAATAGGAAAATACAGACATGGTAAGTTTAAAGTAAGGTATCAATGCAATATTTTTAAATGTGGCAAATTTTATTGAGGAAATGGAATTTATCACATTAAAAAGATCTTGCAAAACTGATGTTGCAAATTACCCAGGCATGCACCTCAGAGTTGGCACGTAAACTATCTTATTTGTAAGCGTAAGGCCACACAGCAGAAAAATGACATCACAGAAATCTAGAGATAGAAGAGAATTTAAATTTGCCTTTTCATTTTACTTCTAGGAAATCACATTTTATACCTCCTAGGAAATTTATGGGAATTGCTTAACATTCTTTTCAAGTTTGTTAAAAATCTTTAAGGAATCTTCTTTCTAGCTCTGGAAAGCTCTCTCTTTTCTGTTTTACCGAGAAATTGTGAGCTACGTTCTAGTTTTTTAATCTCGGTGTTCCTACTTATAAAAATGGAAATTTACCCAGAAACAAAAATTTCAAATGCACCTGTAAAATAACATACATAATTTATTCATAAAAATAAGTAATGATCATTTTCAGGTAACTCTGTGGATCCTCTAAGTCATGCTGACATAAGTAAGAGTGGTTTAAGAAGTGGTAGAAATGATAAAAAGTTAACATTTTTATTACCTCATCTTTCCAAAAGAAACAAAAATACTGTATCAATGCAATTATCTTTGGAATTTCCAAACCCAGACCTTTGCAACTAGTACTTAGATGTTACTTCTTAAGGTAGTGAAACCAGGGCCTTCAGGCAACAGAGTATATCATTATCCTTCCTATGAATAACAGTGAGCAAAGGTTGGTGGCCAACGCACGGGCTCATGTTACCTCAGGTCAGCAATTCAAAATTTACTCTGTGGTAAGGGCTGGTTTTCCCAGGAAGGCAAGATTAAATGCCAGATAAACGATTCACTACTTGACAATTAGAGACACTGATGCCTACAAGTTGATAAAACCCTAAAGACGTAACTTGAAACAATTATATCAATTATCTAAATACTGTATGATGCACTACCTTTTAGCAGGTGAGAAACAGAGACGTGGGAATAAAGAAGGGAAGAAGGAAAAATAAAAACCATTTGTATTAACCAAAATTATTTCGATTACTCATCCTTCTTAGTTTCTTTTAAAAAACATTTACTTTATATTAAATCAAATCAACACTAATTTTTTTCAATGGAGAATGATTAAAAAGTTTATTTGATTTCATGTAGGAAGTTAAGCCTTTGGTATTAGGCCCTACTTGATACTGGCAACTGTACACTAACATTTTTGTAAAACATTAAAGTGCAAATATCTTTTAAATTTAGATTTTTTAAAATATTTTCTGGCCAAGAATCTTATGAGATGTGCATGAGATTCTACTCATATCTGTTTTTATTCTAGCTAAAAAGATGTTCACGGAAGTACTACATTTGGCCTTCTCAAATGGCTTCAGGCTTATTTAAAAGCTTCTAAGAAGATAAAAGGGGTAACGTTTTCTTTGCTTGTTGGGTGGTCGAAAGGTTAAACATCAAATCCCCAGTGTGGGAAAATCCCAAAGTACTCTAGGTGAAATGTTTTGATGCTTGGTAAACGTGTCTGTGGAAATACGTACAGCTGAAGACCAGCCAGTAATGTTTCCCTGACTGAGATCAAATAGACAAAAAAAGTCACAGAATAGAAAAAAAAGGGTAAGTGACCACTTAGGATTTTAAAGTCTCCACTTGTATTGTGATGGTAGCTTACATATAGGGTTCTTCACAAGTTTACAAAGAACTTTCACATGTTTCATCTCCTGATTGGACAGGAAGACGACACAGTGAAAGTACCTCTCTAAGGAGGCAGTTTGCACCGTGGTTTAGTGTGCACATCTCACCCCTTCTTGCCTATTCAAGGACTTTGCTCCAGCAATACCTCTCTTGCCCTAACTACCTCACTATTTTCACCTCTTCTACTGAATACTTTTCTTCCGCACACACACATGTTGATATTTCTCCCATCTTAGCAAGCTTCCTGTCCCACTTCTCCATTTAGCTACCTTTGCCCCCCTCCCCACCATTTCCCTCCTGCTCTTTACAGCAAGGCTACCGGAGAGCGCTGCCTACACTTCCTGTCTCTGATTTCCTTTACTTCAGCAGGTTCCCCTCTCTACCACTCCACTAAAATGCCTGTCAAGGTCATCGATGACATCCTTGTTGCCAAATCCAAAGGTCAATTCTCAGGTTTCATCTTACAGCATCCGACACAGTGGATAACTCTCTCTTCCTTGAAATAATTTTTCTCGGTTTCCAAGACCTCACTTCCCTGGTCTTCCTCCTACTCCTCAGCAGTTCCTTCTTGGTACTTTTGCTGCCATTTCTCATCTACATACTGCCCTAGGGCCAGTCCTTGGACCTCCTCTCTTTTTTTAATCTATAATTACTCCCTTCATGATCTTATCTAGACTTTACATATTATAAATATACTGACAAATCCAAAATGTATATATCCAGGCTTCAAAAATAATATAAATTCCTGAAAGGGAGGAATTTTTGTTTACGTGGTACACATCAGCTTCCCCAGTGCCTAGAAATGTTTTTGGCTTGTAGCAGGCTCTCAATTATTTGCCGAATAAATGAATGACTCAAAGTGGTTGTAAAACTTATGGTAATTGTCAAACAGTGATTCTTTTAAAAATTAAAGCATAATATTAAAAAAATCAATAATTATCTGGTACTAACAATATAGTTGACTAAAAACAATGTGGGGTACGGAATGCAATATAGTGAAACATGTTTAATGATTTGTCTTCTTGGAATGGAAAATTTTTGATACTGATTTATCCTCAAGTTTCAGACATATATATTAAAAACTCTTGTTAAATTTATGTGTAACCATTTGAAGACTAGAAATAGGATGTATAGCTTTCAAACAGCTAGAGGAAGAGAAATAATCAGGAAAAAAAGGACCAATCCAATGTCAGGTGATAAAGAGAAAGAAGTAGTGTACTCTCACATAATACAGCAAAAATGAATGCAAACAGGTCCATAATCACAATAACTATGATTCGGTTAAACTCTCTTATTAAAAAAAGCAACTCTTTTGGGGCCAGCCTGGTGGCGCAGCAGTTAAGTTCGCACATTCTGCTTCAGCAGCCCAGGGTTCACTGGTTCAGATCCTGGGTGTGGACATGGCACCACTTGGCAAGCCATGCTGTGGTAGGCATCCCATATATAAAGTAGAGGAAAATGGGCACGGATGCTGGCTCAGGGCCAGTCTTCCTCAGCAAAAAGAGGATTGGTGGCAGATGTTAGCTCAGGGCTAATCTTCTTCTTCTTCTTCAAAAAAAGAGTAACTCTCATATTGTGTTTTTTAAAGAGCCACATAATGGTTCCTTAGAAGAGTCAGAGTTAAACAACATCACCCAGAATGTTTGAAAATACATGGAATTAAGAAGGGCCAAAAGCATTACGTGGGACAAAGAAAAACAAACCAAGAAGTTATACACATAAATAAAATAGCTTAAAATTATATGATGGAAAAACTGTTTGAAGAATGCAATTTGATCAATTCACAATCAGGGCTGAGATGTCAACACATCTCTACTAGAAATGGATAGATCAAGTGGAGAAACCAAGTAAGAAACAGGATCTGAGTAACAAAACAAATAAGGGCTTATTAATTTTGTTTTTAATAAACAGAAAGTTTTTAATAAACTGACCATATACTAATGTTTCCACAAAAATTTCAATAATATATAGGTTTGATGAAATATTCATACAGTAGACTATCATACAGTACTGAAAATAAATTTGGTGGAAGTATGTGCATCAATATGGATAAATTTCTTTAATATTAAATTAAAATACAAATTATAAAAGAACAGGTACTATTTATGTAATTTTTTTTTCTTTTGAGGAAGATTAGCCCTGAGCTAACATCTGCTGCCAACCTTCCTCTTTTTTGCTGAGGAAGACTGGCCCTGAGCTAACATCCTGGCCCACCTTCCTCTACTTTATATGTGGGATGCCTGCCACAGCATGGCTTGCTGAGTGGTGCCGTGTCTGCACCGGGGATCCAAATCAGCAAACCCTGGGCTCCCGAAGCAGAATGTGCGAACTTAACCGCTGTGCCACCGGGCCAGTCCCTATGTATTATTTTAAAATTTGCAAAGTAAGTGTATATTATTCAGGGATACACCCATTTGTAATAAAATTATGAAAACTTGCATGGAAATGATAAAAATCAAATTCAGAACAGAGGTTAAATCTTTGGGAAAGAGAGAGAATTATGATGGGAGAAGGTATGTATGTTGATAGTTTATTTTTCAAGCTGGCAATACATACATAGCTATGCATTATATTATTATCTATTGTCTTTTTTGAAAGTTGGATATATTTCATTTTTTAAAAAAAGAAATCATTCAGATCTTATTCCTTGCCTCACATGAAAAAAATGCTAAAATTTAACAGCACAAGACTAACGGAAAAAATACCACTTTGGAAAATTTAAGATACACTATTAAACAATGAAGCAATTCTTGGGTTAAAGAAGAAATAAAATTGAGATTACAAGCTTTTTACAAATAGCAACTCTGTAATTTGGTCAAAGCCATTACTGACACAGGAAAAATCATATCCTTAAATGTATTTACGAAAAAGTGAGAATTTAACACAAACTATGTACTCAACTCAAGAAGCTAAAAAGAGGATAACATAAATTTGAAGAAAATAGAAGGGAATAGTCAATAAAGATAAAAGCAAAAATAAACAAAACAATAAAACAGTAAACTACTTTAATAAAAAGAAATGGTATTTGAAAAAACCAATAAAACAAACCCCTATCAAGTTTGATTAAAAAAAAGAACTGAAAATGAAATAAACAATATTAAACATAAATTATGGTATATCCATAGTTTGGAAGAGCATCCAAATATAAAACAAGAATGAGACCTATAATACATTGATAAAATAACCTCTCAATATAATATCAATTTAAAAGGCAAGAACAATAGGAACAGTATGGTCACATTTCTGTTAAAAAGGAAACGATACATGTGTTTAAGTTTATATGTCTGTAAATATATTTTAAAAAGGTCTAAAGTTAGAAGAAACACTTATGACCTATGAATTAGGAACAAGATTTAGTATTTTTATATATCTTAGAAATCAATAAGTAAAAAAACAAAAACTGGCAAAAGATAAGGTAATTCCTAGGAGACTATGAACAGACAAAAAATTCTCCATCTCACTCATTACTGAATGAGAGAAACGGAAATTACAACAATCATGATAAATAATTCTTTCATACTCAAACTAGAAAAACAATTAAATTTGATAATATTAAGTGAAGAGGGACACTGGAAGCCTATTACTTATTACCGGTGTGGTAATGGTTAATAAATTATGGCACATCAATGGAATAGTCTGTGGCCATTAAAAAGGATATAGTGGATCTAGGGGTGGTACTAATAATAAGAGTCACAAGACACATAGTTGAGTGAAAAAAAGCAAGTTATAGAAGAATGGGTAAAAAAAGACAAAAAAGTTCATGCTTTAAAGAAACATAATATATATGTTACGTGTGTATATATATACACACACATATATATACACACACACATATACATATATATATACAGAGAAAAAGTTGTATAATGGCGTATTATTTTTTAAAAAGCAAACAGAACATACATTATTAGCTCAATTTTTCAAAAGAGTTAGCTTAGTCTAGACCGACCTTCATCAAGGTCACCCAGATAGCAAATGAGTCTGGCACCAGGACGCAGGTGTTATGACACCCAGTCCAGTGTTCTTCCACATTAAACAACTTGGTATAGTAAAATAAAAGTGCATGGGTTTGGTAATCCTTCAGGCCTATATTCAAATGCCAGCTTTACCACTTCCTGGCTAGGTAATCTTGGGAAAAATAATCTCTTTGAGTATTAGCATTTTCAACTGTAAAGTGAACAAATAAATACTAACTCCACAAACTGTGATAATTAAATGAAAACTAAATGAGAACACTTCCTTCTCCCTTGGCCAACAGAATCAGTTTGTCAACATATCCACTCTACTAATCAGCAGGGTCCAGAAATAGTCTTTGGCAGCTCAGCTCCATGCATAAAATTTGAAGAATTGAGTACCTCCGTGGCACTCTAAGTTGGAAATTCTCTAAATATGCCTCTGATGGTAAAACTATTCCAACTGTCTGGCATTTCCCTGTGGCTCCCATCTGCCTCATGCTCTACCACCTTGCTCAATCTTCCTGGCTCAGTTCCAAACATCTAGAATAAACAATATGTGGTATTCTATTTATTTCTTGAGAGTGATGGCTGACTCTTAATGACAAAATCTCTAGCTATGCACTGAGCCACTGTCTCCTAGCCTGGCTACACAATGACTCCAAGATAGCTTTTCTAGATTGCAACTGAAAGAAATGAACACAACATACCATTAATAGTTTGAACTATTCTCCCTAAATGAATCACCTTGAACTTATCCAACTGTATTAGTTAGCTTGGACTGCCATAATAGAATACCACAGACTGGATGGCTTAAACACAGAAATTTATTTTCTCACAATTCTGAAAGCTAGACATCCAAGATCAAGGTGCCAGCATGGTCGGTTTCTGATGAGAGCTCTCTTTCTGGCTTGTAGATTGCCACCTTCTTTCTATGTCCTCACATGGCCTCTCCTCAGTGTGTGGGCACAGAAAGAAAGTGTGAGTGACCTCTCTGGTGCCTCTTCTAATAAGGACACTAATCCTATCAGATCAGGATCCCCCCCACCCCCCATGACCTATTTAACATTAATTACTTCCTTAGAGGCCCCATTTCCAAATACAGCTACACTGGGGGTTAGGGCTTCAATACATGGGTTTTACGGGAAACAACAAACATTGGGTCCATTACACCAACCACAAAACAACTCATCTGCCCTTTTTCTCTATTCATTCATACAGGCCTTAAAAATCTTCTGGCAGGTCATTCCCCTCAAGTTGGCATTTTACTCTCTGGAAGAACTTGAATATTTGGAGATTTTACCATGTATTCTCTCTTTTGGATCATTTATGAACAAACAAACAGAAAACATTAAGATCAGTCCTAGAATCCTCAGCCCACCTGTACCACACTGGGGGGGCGTTTCCTGCTTGCTAGACACAACCTGAGGTTCCCTGCCCACCAACCAGCCTTAGGCTGCAGCATTCCAGTGGGGGGTCTCCTGCATGCCAATTCCAGCCCATGGCTCCCCGTCTGCCAACACTGCCCAGTGGCACCCCAGCAGGCAGCTTCCAGGATGCCAGGCCCAGCTTGTGTTTCCCTGTTGCCAGCCTTGGCCTAGCAACTGCAGGAAAGCTCTAGCTGTGAACACACCTTTCCCAAGGAGGCCTGAATCCCAACCCAGGGAGGCGGCCCCCCACCCCAACTTTTTTGTTCCTTCCTTAGGTACTCTCCCTCAGCCCTGGAGTATTCTTTTGAATTCTGATTCCTTCTTAGTAGCTAATCCTCAGCAAATAATTAATAATTCTTTATATTAAACCTTCTCTGTTCAAATTTCTGTGTGGTTTCTGTCTTCTCACTGGCCCCTGTCTGATACAGAATAGCTTGAAGATGAGTGTCACTGTGTGTTCCACAGAACGGCCTCAGGAACAAGCAGAACAGCACCCAGTAGAGTGAGAGCGAGCAGCCTCTTCTCCTGCGTGTCCCTGCCTCAAGCCGTCCCGGCAGAGGAGAAATGCTCACAAGTCCCAGCGGCAGCATCACAGGCGGGGCAATGGCGGGGAGCTTGGCAGCTGAGGCAACAACCTGACACCCGGCACGCTAACCTCGCTGCTACCCATACACCAAGTCCCTATTTAGCTACAAAAATGTTTTTTCTAAATAGCTGACACATACTAAGGCCTTCTTACACGCCCCGGCCACTGTAGGCCCTGTTAAGAATCCCATATTGTAGGTACTATTATTTTGTCTATTTTACAGATGAGGAAAATGCGACATGGACAGTTAATTAGCTTTGGCAAGGCTCTCCAGTGAAAGAGCTGAGGTTCCTATCTAGGTATTCTGACTCCACAGGCCACTCTCTTAACCATATAGCCATATTCACCTTTGTTTTTATTACTAAGATAAAAACAAGTTTAAGAAAATAAAGAGAAACTCTATTAAAAGCCAATGTTCTTCAATACTGCTATTAAAAAGCATACTTAGGTAGTAAGTTTTTATCTCTGAAAAAGCCTAGAAACAAATACATCAAAATGTTAGCAACTATTACCTCTAAGTGGTAGAATATATCATTTTCTACATCTTTCAAATTTGGCAAAAATAACTTCAAAAAGAGAGTGCTAAAAAAAGCACTAACAAAAGATATAACATTTTAAAAATAATGTTTGATTTCTCATTAGTAGAAATTATTATAGAAAAGGATGAGTAAGTTTTAAAATTATATAATATTACTTAGTTTTGGCAGTTTATTCCCATCACACTGGCATTTTATTTTCTGGAGGAAAAATGTTACTGGAATTTAACATGAATGAAAGTTGAAAAGGCACTATCTGGGAAAAAGTTTATCAAACTAATGTTTTGATTTATAAAACAGATTTTAAAATTAAGTTTAGAGAGGATTAAGGGATGGAAACAAGATTAAAGCTGCTGCTAGTAATAACCAAATAAAATATTAGAAAAAGCAAAGTGATTTTAAGATTAAAGAAATGTAGGTGCAATGGACCTTACAGATTCAAATCAACCATCCCCACTGAGGTTATTTCATAGAAGAATAATGTCCCCGGAAGGTTAAATCATTTAGTTATTGCTACAGACATGGACAGGGCACTAAAGCTGAACCTCTTTACACACTCTATCTCATTTGGGAAATAAAGGTTTTTAAAGGCACAATTAATAAGTAGTCTCTAACTTAGCCCTGAAGGTTTTATATTTGGAGAGTACTGTTTGGAGACTCAGTTTCATCAAATAAGAGAAAGTCTGAAATATTACCATCTAGAAAGTTACCTACGAAAGAAGAAAAAAAGGCTGATTCTCAAGGAAATAGAATAAATTCTTCTCTATCCCCAAATACAAAATTGTGCAGTGTTTATGTGCAGGAACCACAGCACGCTGATAAATTTCCAGCAGATTACCGAGTATACTGCTGGAAAATGGCTCTACATCAGGATCAGAGAGGTGGTGGTTGTGGAGAAGATTAAGGCCAGTGAATTTCTCCCACCACAAAGAAACTGTAGGCATGAGGTAGGAAGCAGATTCTCCTTCAGGCTTCATCAAGGCAGTAAGATTTATTTTTGCAGACTGAGATTACTGAAGACTGCCCAAGGACAATATAAAATCTACACATATAATGTTACGTGTGATATACATACTTTTGATTAAAATTCTTCTTTAAACTTGGGGACTTAGTTCTTATAATGAGAATTAAAAAGTTAAGGACATGATGTTTGAAGTAGTTGGTGGTAGAGAAATATATTAATTATATTAGTGAAGTAACTGATTGCTCTTCCTAGGCATACCGCGTGAGTACATTTCCCAGTATCTCTTGCACTTAGATGTAGCCATGTGACTGAGTTTAGAAAATGGAATGGAAGTGATGCACGCCACTTCCCAGCCTGGCCCATAAAACTTTCCCACATATGTTGTCCCATGCCCCACTGCTTCCTTTTGGGTAACTGGGATGTTGACACCCTGAGTAACCTTGGAAACCACTTGCTGAAGATAGCAAAGGCATTATCAGTCTGGGTCCCTGAGTGACAACCTGGAGGGGAGTCACACAGAGGAGTCTTCCTATCAACCCTATATACCCACCTAGAATTATTACACAAAAAATAAATAAGCTTTCATTGGTTTAATCCACTGAAATTTGAAGGTCTATTTGTTACTACAAACTAGCCTACTCTAACTAATAAAATCATATTTGAATATGATTCTATATATTAAGTTGATCACGGGTCTTGGAGATGATGTGAATGTCTTGACAAGAAGCAGCAGAAAATGAAAGCATACAACTAGATTACTTAATCTGGTATTTCTTTCCGGAGAAGAGTACATTGCAGGGAAAAGAAAATGCTTCAGGAATGTGATATATTCTAAAAATTAAGGAGAAGCTAAAGGATTTTATGTGGTCAAGGGTATAACGCTTACTTTTTTAACAATCTTCCTTCACCTGTAGAACTTGGTCCTAAACATACTCCCAAGAGTTCAGCTTACTTGTGGAACTGAATGAACCTGATCTCCTGTCTTTTATCAATGTTTTTGTCATGGATGATGATGAACTCACTCTGCTTTTCTCTGCCACTGACTGCACTTAGACACCAATATTTGGAAAATAAATTCTGAGCCATTGATACTGATGGAGGCAGGTATGCCCTGGTTATGTTACTTACCACCTTGCCAGTGGCAACTTGTAGGCATTCCTACTCACTTACTAAAGAGGACTTTGAAACAACTCATGGTCCTTGCCATCCCAAATCACGTCAGAGAGAACTTCAACATTCAAGTAGATGACCCATCCAATATCTTACCTCAAAGTTCTCTGACTTCCCAACTTCAAAATTCAAGGACAAAATTCTATCACCTCACTACATCATCACCTAGAATGGCTCCATCTCTTGGGCTAGTGGACACTGCTAGAGAAAAATCACGGAGCCAATACCCACTTATGAACTGAAACTCTTTTCTCTAGTATCACAGGAAGATTCACTCTTTCCTATGGAACTAAAAGTGAGGGTGAGATGAAGGCAAATTTAGGGTGAGGTAGTAATACATTGAGCAAATTTACTTCTGATAGATCATTTCCTCTGTGAAGAATGGAGGTCATTTGCTTGAGACAGGGAAGGGTGGGGTGTGCTGCAGGTAGGGTAGGCAACAAAATCTTCGAGTAGCTGCTGTGGGATGAGAAATGGAGGTATCAGGGACATGTAAAAGGGTTGCTAAGCATGTCTCCTTGTGCATGTTTCTGTTTCTCAAGGGTTTATACCTAGATAGAATTTGAGTTATTAGGCATGTGTATCTTCAATTTACTACATAATGTCAATCTATTTTCCAAGGATTTGTACCCCTAACAGCAGAGTATGAGAATTTTGTTGCTCCATATTATTGCCAATAGTCATTGTATTTTTAATTTTACCAATTTAATTGGTAAGAAATGGGGCTTCGTTGTGGTTATAATTGTATTTCTCTTTTATTAGCAATGCTGAGCATCTTTTCATGTTTATTGGTCTTTTGACTATCTTCCTCTTGTCTTGTTCAAACCCTTTGCCATTTTTCTATTGTGCTGTCTTTTTTCTAATTGATTTGTAGATCATCACTATATATTCTGAATACCTATTCCTTGCAAATGCTATGTACTGTTAAGTTTCTTCTTCCAATCCAAAGCTTCTTTGTATTTTATTAGATATTTTTGTTTTAATGAAGTGAAATGTAGCAGTATTTTCCATTCTAGGTTGTGCTTTTTGTCTTGCTTTGAAAATCCTCCCCCTCATGGGGTAAAAAATTTATTTTCATATATCTTCCTCTAAATATCTTAAAAGTATTACTTATTACATTTAGGACTCTAATCCACCTGGATTATTATGGCATGAAGTAGGCATCTAATTTTATTTTATTTTTTCACACACAGAACACTTTAAGTCTAATCATGGCCTATTGTCTTGCATATCACTGTTGTTCAATATTTGAGATCCACCTTGGTTTAACTCCTTTCAAAATAATAATAATAATTATTGCTGTAATATGTAGTCAACGTTTAAGAATTACCCCCATTTTTACCAATTTCTTTATATACCATTGCTTCTTGAATTTCACCCTTCTTTTTATGTGCATTTCTTCCTGATATTCACTCTTTAATAGTTCTTTCAATGATGATCTAAGACCGGTAAAATCTTTCAGTCTTATGAAAATGAATTTATTTTATCCTCACTGCTAAATAATTTACCTAGGGATAAAAATCTATGTTGCAAGTTATTTTCTCTCAGCATTTTGAAGATATATTCTACTGTCTTCTGGCTTCTATCCATTGTCACAGATTAGTCTTCAATCAGGCCAACTGCTACCCCTTTGTAGGAAATCTGCTGTTTCTCTTCATCTTTGATTTTACATTTTCACTATAATCTGCCTAAATATAGATTTATTTTTATTTACCCTGTTCAGGACTGTTTATGCTTCCTGAATCTGAAGATTAATGCCTTTGTTCCTTTCTGAGAACTGTTCAGTCATTCTCTCTTAGAATATCGTCTTTCTCATTCTCTCTATTCTCCTAGTCTTAACCCTTAATAGATGAATTTTAGACCCTGTCAACCTATTTTCCACGTCTCTTAAACTCTCCTTAATATTTGCCATTTCTTTAAAAGTGTGTTTCATTTTGTGTAGTTTCCTCAAAATTATCTTCCAGGTTACTAATTGCCTCTTCAGTTACGTTTTATATATTGCCTAACCTATCCAACCTCCAATGACTGTATTTTACCTTTCTAGAAGTCCTAGTTGATTCTTTATTGTAATCTACCTATTCTTTTTCATACTGATTTCTCATTATGTCTTTAATCATTTTGAATATATGAATATACTTAATTTCTAGACTCAACCAAATTATTCTATTATTAAATTGTTAAGAATCTAATCACTCAGTTTGCTTGCTCTTTTTCACAGAACTTCATATATTTTGTACTTTTGGATTATGAGCTTATCCTCTTCTAGACCTTATCTGTAGGAATTACACATGGTCATTGTTTAGTGCATTTCCCTCCAAAGAAGCTTTGCATTTCTTCCTGCCAGCTACATCAACTTTTTCTCTCATCGAATAATGTAAGTTCTAACTCTGAACCCATATAAAGTAGAGTAGGATCATTTTTATACATCCTCAAGAGAGTCCTTTTTTCCACTTAGAGCCCAGGCAGACATCTTCAGGTTTCCCTGTCAACAACTTGTAATGGGAGGATAATTTTTTTCTACTCCATTCTTTTAATGAGGGCTCTGGCTTTATGAAGGTGGTGTCTCAGCTCCAACTTCCCAAGGCCTGTCTCTTGCCCCTAGAGAGGCATTAAAATCCAAGTCCCTAGAAGTCCATGAATAATGACCCATCACTCCTCCATGTAAGCCACAGCTCGCACAGCTCACACTGTTCTAGTTATTAGTTTCCTCCTTATTTCTGCCCTGGCAATGTCCCTTAATTTCTTATAAATATAGTAGGGTATTTAAAAGGATGTTTAAAATATCTTTATGACAGATTATATAGCATGCTGTATTGCTAGAACCAGAAGTATGAACCATTTATTTTATTAAAGGGGCATTCCATATTTTATTTATGAGTATTTTCATTTCATTTAAAAGCCATTTTCCCAACACAATATACTTCACACCTAACAAAGACTGACAGATATCTATTACTCACTCTCTAGTTTTTTCTTAGAAAGAAAACTCTGATTTTCAAATAGGCACAACAGCACACAGAATAAAGGTTACATTTTCCAGGCTTTGTTGCAGTTAGAGAGAGCCATTTGACTAAGTTTTGGCCAATAATGTACAAATAGAAGTTTTTTGAGACTTCTTGGAAGGCCAATTAAAAGATGCTGACTCAGCCATGGGAGGCACAGGTAAGTAAAGGCAAAGTCATTATCTTGACTCATTTCTCCTGACCCCAAGCCAACTGCTCTTATTGCACCTTGCTTTCACTTACTTCAACCTATGTCACGTCCATAATCACTTTAATCCCTGAGCTTAAAGCTGCTGTAGAGGGCAGCCATAAGTAGAAATGGGCAAGGAGATCATTGCAGAGGGAGGACACGAGAGAAAGGAATGGGAGGAAGATCTGTATTCTCCCAAGCATAGCTAAACAATCAGCTGAAGATCAAAATTGCTTTGGACTAGGATGTAGTGCTGTGAGTGAATCAGTAAGGATACCACAGTGTCTTCACCAACTTTTCTAGGTTAGGTACCTCTGACCCCTCTGTCCCCAAAAAGAATTCAACTCCCTAGGGAGCCACTCTGCTCGCCTACACAATTAAGAAAGCACAGCTGCAAATACTTGAATTATACAGTACATTTAAGAATGCCACTTTCTCTGTAGATTCTAAGAGATCACTTCCTGAATAAAACGTATCACCAAAATATGGAAGAGACATGTTTCTAGAACTTTTCTATCAGCCTATAATCAAACAATACACCCCTACTACCTGAGTAACTTCTGCTTTTATGTATCTGACATTCAGATAATCCCTCTCTGGTTCACTTGTCCATATCCTTCCCATTTTCAACATTCTATTGGTGATCAGAGTTCAACTCAATCTATGGCATCAGCCATGTTCCAAATTCTGTTGGAGGAGGGGTGTGGGTAGAAGACCAAAGATACAAAGTGCTACTCTCCTATAATTTGCCAGCCAATGGCAGGAACCTTGAGAAGTCTGCCTGCTTGTCTACAGTTTTATAAAAACTTAAAAATAACTGCTATAATAATTCAGGAGAAGTCCTAGATCTTAACTATTTGATAATATATATGTGTAATATTTTTTATAATTAAATATTTAGTTCACAATAGCACCTGGTATTTGTACTTTGGACTAAAAAGTTTAGAATCTAATGATCAAAGTATGAAGTGTAGATTTTAACCTTACTCCCCAAATATGATGCCTTGACTTAAAGTCTGTGTCATAAAAGACTTGAATCAAAGCTCTTATGTGACTTTTATGATGATGAGGTAATCACCAGGGCTGGCAGATCAGAGGAGAACATGACAGGCATATGTGAGAGCACACCTGCACAGTAAATGGACCGAAAGGTTACTAAGACTGTACTCTCTATGATGAGGACATAAAATCCTGATGTGAACCATTTATTTGGACAGGAAGCAGTCTGGAGGAAGCCATGTGCCAATTAAGATTGAATGTGGAAAGGAGGTAAAGCTCAAGTCACACTGATATCCTTTCACCACAAACCCTAATCCAAAAGCTACCTATTACTGTCCTTGGGACTCCATCATTAAGCTTGATCATAGTAATATTGTGAAACCTGTCTTAATCTGGGGACAATGAGTGAATGTGCTTGAGTGTATATGGAGATTACAACATATCCCATCTTTACATTAGTAAGAATAAATTTAAAGTGTTTGGAAGAAGTTCAGATAATCCCATTTGAATAGAACTAATTTTCACAGGTTGGAACTAGCTTAAACTGGACAAAACCCATGAGAGCCTCTCTGATCTGATGTGAAGCTGGGTAGGAAAAATGCACGTTGAACTGCTGCAAGCATGTTGAATAATCCTAGTCACCTAGGATTATCTCATCTAGTCAATACTTACAGTATCAACTGGATAGATATCCCCCTTTTCAGAAAGCAGAAAAAAACAGAATTATTTCAAATTCCTTTATATAAACTTCCTGTATTCTAAATTCTGGAGATGGAGCTGTGTACTAAAATAGTTTAAAGGCAACTTAGTGAATGGGCGGAAAAGCGGAATACATGCATTCTATTTTTTCAATTTAGAAAAATAACTCTTTAATGAGCAAACGCTTACTATGCTAGTCAATTAAATAAAACAGCACTAAAGTTCCCCATTTTACTCAGTTTATATAATCTATCAATACATCAGAGAATAAAAGAGTAGAGGTTTACTTAAAGAAAAAGGTGAAGAAAATAATATATCTAGAAAATGCTGTTTAGTACACAAATGACTAGGTGTTTTCTTTAATGCTAGAAAGATAATGCCATAAATAGAACTTGTTTGATTTTTTTTAAACACATTTTTCTCCAGCACAAGAGTGTTTACACTACACAAAATAAAGTTACTCAAATTCTTAGTGTTTGGCACAACAATTACAGTAGATCAGTGAGAATTAATATTCTCCAGTTTAAACTTGCCCATCAAGTTTAAACAAAAAGAATAAAATCTGTACTGTACTATAAATTTGGTGCATTTCCTATGTAACTTAAACATTATATCATGAGTAAAAAAGTACTAATTAGATCATATTACTAAAGTTTATACATCTCATAAAGAGGGATAACATAAACAAGAATTAGAACAGCAAAAGTTGTGACCATGTAAAAATATTCATTGAAAAAAAATTTTTTTTCTTTTTTTGAGGAAGATTAGCCCTGAGCTAACTACTGCCAATCTTCCTCTTTTTGCTGAGGAAGACTGGCCCTGAGCTAACATCCATGCCAATCTTCCTCTACTTTATACATGGGACGCCTACCACAGCATGGCTTTTGCCAAGCAGTGCCATGTCTGCACCCGGGATCCGAACTGGCGAACCCTGGGCCGCCCAGAAGCGGAATGTGCGAACTTAACTGCAGCACCACCGGGCCGGCCCTCATTGAAAAATTTACACATTTCATGAGCAAGTTCAATATTCATTTTATCCTTTAAAATCTCATACTTAACTTTGCAAATTATAAAACATGAGCAAATTAAAGGATTTCATGGTTTTCTAGCTTCTTTTTAAAATGGTTATTTCAATCTTCCACTCTCCCCCAAGTCTCTATCACAGTTACTCCACAAATGTCTATTGTCTTGCTCCCAGAAGATGACATCACCTTCTATTTCACAGAGAAAGTAGAAGCCACCAGGCAAGAACTCCTTCAACTACTTGCCACTACATGACTTGTGATGGAAATGGCATCACTCCTACTATCTAAGATTAAATTCTTCCCTGTGCTTTAACTTTCATCTCCCATCTCCACCTTGGTCCCTGGCAAATCAATTATCCTCTCTTCCTTTGGGTTTAGTGTTCCTCTTCTTTCTTTCAGCATTTAAATATATTTAAAGGTCTTTCATCTCAAAAAAAAAAAACCCAAAAAACAAAAAACAATTCTATGTCCCTTAAGCTACTGCCCTCTCTCCTCCCCTTCATGGCCAAATTCATGAAAGGGTTGTCAACACTTACCTCATGTTGTCCACTTCACCTTTTCTTTACCTGTACTCTCAACTTATCGAACTATAATCTGATTTTCACCTCCAAGATCTTACCAACATCACGCATGACCTCTTATTGCTAAATCCACCAAACACTTTCCACTTCTCATCTTAGCTGACCTCTTCTGGTAGCGTTCACTGTAACTGAATAACTCTTATTTGAAGTACTATCTTTTGTTGGCTTCCATGACTCTCCTGGCTTTCTTTTTACCTGTCTGGACCTTACTTCTCAGCTTTTTGCAGAGTTTCATTTCTCTGTCTGCCTTTAAATCAATGATGCTCGCCAGGGCTCTCTCCTTAGGTGTTTTTCTCTTCTTGTACATATTCTGAACAACGTCATCCATTCTTATGACTTTAACACTTAATGATTCTGAAACCTATTTCTATAGTGCAGATTTCTCTCCTGAGCTTCTGACTTATGTAGCCAACTGGAATTTCGCTTTAGCTGTCCAAAAGACACCCTGATCCACTGTGCAAGTTAAAAGCTTATCATCCATGCCCATACCCCCACACCTTTTTTTCCCCCTGAGGACCCAGTCTCAGTGAACCACTATGCAATCCACCTAGTTGCCCAAGATAAAAACTTGAATATCATCCTAGACTCTTCCATCTCCCTCATCCCTAAAATCCAATCAACTACCAATCCTGCTGATCCTACCTCCTGAATCTCTCTCCAACCCAGCAACTTCTCACTGCTTCACTGCCATTTCCCTAGTAAAGCCAGAACCATCTCTTGTCTAAAGAAATATTATGGTTAAAAACTGCTTGACATGTATTTTTTTTCAAGTAAAAAATATGGAGAATCATATCCTCTAACATTCTTATCTAAGAAGCAACAGCACCCTACCTGGCCTCCTACTTTTCAGCACTGCCTCTCTTCCTCTAGTTCCCCATTCAAAGTGATACTCTTAAAATGTAAATTGGATTATATCATTCTCATGACTAAAAATCTGTCAATGCCTCCCTATTACTCTTAAGATAAAGTTCAAACTCCTTAATAGGCCTAGAAGGTCTTGTACCATCTGCCTCCCGATTACCTTCTAGCCTAAAGTCTGATCACTCTTGCCTTAAATTTTCTGCTATACATCCACACTGACCTTTCAGTTCCGGGAACACACTATGCTTATTCTCACACATGTTTTCTCCTCCACCTAGAAGACATTTCTTCATCTCCCTGCCTCCCTCTTTACCTAATAATTCCCACTCATCCTTCAAGTCTCAACTCAGATGTTACTTCTGGGAAGGCACATTTAAGGTCACAAGTCTGGGTTACATGTCCTTCCTGCATGAGTAGACTCTCTTTTTCCCACCACATCACTTTACCATATTGCATTATAATTATTCTGTATCCTCACTAGACTGTAAACTGCAAAAGGACGTGAATTTTATTTTGTCCACCACTAAACCCCTAGCACCTACCACACCTCAGTAAAAATTCCTTGAATAAAATACCTGAACGACTAAATGGATCAATTGACAGATGAATGGATAAATTTACTGTTTCCAAGAAGCATATAATATGGAAATCCTGATTTTTATGGCTATGAAATTGAAAGAAACTGCTTGATACATAAGTCTTAAGAATTATTAATCATTTAGATAGAATCATGTACGCTAACATAAATGATCTTCCCTAATACTTTTCCAGGACCAGAAAAGATAATACTCTTTGGCATATCAAGGACCATTAACATAATGCATATTATTTAAAAGAGAAAGAGGTGGAGGGGATAGGAGTTTAAGGAAGATTTTCTGACAGAACTGCTACACTGATAGCAACTAAACAACTTCTGAAAACTGGTATGGGAATCGGGTGGTCAGCAGTTTAGATATATAATTTTACATGTGCAACAATCTCAAAATAAGAAAAACACTGAAGTATTTAATACTAAAAGACTAAGGACTCCAAAGAGAATGAAGCTGTTGTCTTCTTACATGTTTAGAGAGAGGAAAACAAAAATGTATGTACTCTGTATCTGCTATCTCGTGAAACTGTAACTAGTTACTAAATTCACATCTGCTGCTAATGCTCTGACTCAGTGTCCAATCCTTAGTCCTCACAGGTAACATAAGGAGGTAATACATCCGTTATTCTACCTTCCTAAATTAAGGTGTGCAGATGACTTCCTAATTTATAAAGTCAAATACAAATTTGCACAGATGAGATGATTTTGTAAAAGCAAGATTTCTAAAGGACTGTAATAATTAACACATTGTAATTTATTCTTGGATTTAGAATTCATTCAATTGGTCATTAAATAAGAATTGATTAAAAATATTATGAGATACAAGGCTTATGTGTTATATGGGGGATGAATAAAACTTCCCTGAAAGAAGCTTCAAAAATTTAGGCTTAATATAATTGTTTTAAGGATCCCAAATATCTTCTTTAATCATTAGGTAGAAAATGGCATCCATTTCTCAAAAATTATTAAAGGTAAATTATATATTCAATTCATATGAGGGCAGCTACATTTTACTTTACTTAGTACTCATTGACAGTCCAGCCCCAAATTATACAAACAGAATTATATGTGAGAATCAATTAGGAAGTCAACTTAAACCTAAATACTATTTACCTGAATTCCAATTCAAAATACAATTCAGTGTTTTTATTTTTTAACGTAAAGATCATACAGTCCAAGTTAAAAAAAACCTGTTATACACCTGTATTCAAACTGATTGCTGTGCATTATTTGAAAATCTCCAAGTCTTGGAAAATAGAATTACACATGAGAATTTTTTCTTTTTAATTTAAGTTCAAGGTCATGATGGTTGCAATTCCTGATTCCCAACGTGAATCTGAATAAAAGGACATCCATAAAATGTTGTAATTATCTTTCACTGCAACCCAGACAAAATGTGCATGCGTTTCACAACTCCTGGTTTGGTGTAAAACGAAAGAGGATATATTTTTTTCCAAATTCATCTAAATTTTATTCTGTGATTTACTTAGGAAAAAAATCAGCACTCAAATTGTTGTATGTGAATCTAGAACATGATCAGACCACTAGAAGGAATGCAGGTAGAATCTGATGCATTTACTTATCACAGAGTGATTCAGGAAACCAAAAGAGGGATCACCTAGTTTAGCTTCCTATACTAGAATGTTATTCTACCAGAATCAACCCATCTAATTTCACATCTATGTGACTTCCCTCACTCTATAAAACATTAGGACTTTTCTACATTTATACTTCTAGCGAATTCTTAAATATTCTGGGAAAGAATAAACATAATCTCATGTCTCAAAATGTGCTGCCTTAAAAAGAGGCTAGAAAAGATATACAGTGAAAGAAACTTAAAATGCATAATTATTGGCAATGATTATAGAAATATACAAAAGAGATACAAATATTGTTTTCTTTTCCTCTTCTCAAAGCTTCTTAAGATAAACAAATCATAAAATAGATCACATGTTCTCTATAATAAGTGAAATACCAGATTAAAGTGTGTTAAACAATCTAGCAGATTTTTTTTTTATTCTGGACCTAAAACAAGCAGGCAGTTCTAGAACAAAAATTTTTTCCACTAATAAAAATAACGCTTTAAGGCTAAAACTGTAAGGCTTTAAACAAAATCTTGTTAACATCTCTTTATAATACTAATAAAGTTCATGGTCATGTTTACTCAAAAATTTTGGCAAGCTAAACATGCACAATTAAAATAAATAGAATGTCACATGACTTGGTCTCCCAAAACCTGGAATGTTGACCTTGACTGAAGTATTCCCAATTCAAATGCTATAAATAACTACTTTAGCTGAACAAAATATAAAACTATTAATTGTTGCAGAATATAGTTATGGTTTTTC
Organism: Equus caballus; assembly: GCF_041296265.1. Lineage (NCBI taxonomy): Eukaryota > Metazoa > Chordata > Mammalia > Perissodactyla > Equidae > Equus > Equus caballus. The sequence goes on along the minus strand of NC_091710.1, from coordinate 37,833,232 downwards.
AATGTGTTTGTCCCATGCGAATATTTAGCATGGACTTCTTTGTTCGACAAATATTTAGTGTGTGTCCAGGGCTAAGCCCTATGACAGGCAATGAAGACATAAAGGTCATCAAGACCAACACAATGCCTCTTCTTAAAGGGCTAAGACAAGCAGAGAAGACAACAAATAATTGCAAAAAGTCATCATCTGGGAGTATAGGAAAAGCAGCGCTATTTTAACAAATCTATAGTCAAGGAAGGCCTTCTGGCAGAAGTTCGGAAGAGTGTCTTTAAAACAAAATTTCCAAGGCTACGGTAATACAACAGCATGTCTGTAGGTTACTGCTGTTCATGCCATCAGGTAAATTATTCTCATAACACATACACGTTAATTTATATACTAGGATTTTGTTCAGTATAATATGCTGCTTTAAAGAGGCTTTATAAATCAAAGGTTCTTAGGTATAGTTTTAAACATCAAAAAGGATCATTTCTACCACTTCAAGAAAATCAAATAAGCATAATAAATGAAGTGGCAACAAAGGTTTAAAATACTCCTGAAAAACAGGAGATTGACCTCACAATTTCTTTCAAACTCTTCCTCCCCTAACCACATTAAAATCACAATAAAGGTATTTTTAAAAAGGTGGAAACATACAAGAACTAAGAAAGAGAAAATAGGAGATGAAAACACTCAAGAGAATTAATCAACTTTTTATAAAATTGAAGAGATGGGGGAGTGATAATTGACCCAGGGGAGCACAGGCACTACCGGTGTACTGTGGAGGAGGAGGCGAGATGGAAGTGAGCTGATTTATGGTACAGACCCCAGAAAGGATAAGGCCTTGAGAACACAAGGAGCTGTGGAGGCAGAGTAAGCGGTGGGGCTGAAAACAGAGGATTAGATACAATATGTGAGTAGTCACTGGATACTCCCCCAGCACACATGCTCTCACACATATGTGCACGTGCACCAGCATCCAGATTACTACTCCTCTCACTTCTCCTATTGTTTGCAGAAGCTCAATGACACCAGAGAAAAAGACTTAAAAAACACTGACCTTTGGATGTCACTCTAATGAAAAGCCCATATAATCAAATGAAAAGCCACACTCGTGTATAAAGAGCTTCTGAGTGGCTCTCAAATATAGACAGGAAACAATCACAGATATGTGATGAAAACCCCCAAAATGAAAGTGATAGCTTAGACAATGAAACAGGAATAAAAAAGAACCTGGAGGAAATGACACATGGAGCAGAAGACAATTAAAAAGCAAAACAAAACTAGAATCAATATCCTTATACTAAAGAGAGAAATTTAGCAGCCATGAAACAAAATAGAACGCTGTAACACATGAACATTGGAGAATACAAAATAGTTCTTCGAATTAAAAAGTCTGGATAGCTGAAATAAGACATTCCATAGGAAGGCTGGAAGATAAAGCCAAAGATATCTCCCATAAAAACAAACAAAAAGATTAAAAAGTTGGAATATAAGAGAGATCAGAATTAGAATTAGATTAAGATCTGTCATGCGGTATAACTTCAGACTAACAGAGGTTCCAGAAAAAAAAAACCCAGAGAAAATGGAGAAGAGGAAATTACCAAAGAAATAATACAAGAAAAGTATAAACTACTTTCAGACATGAATTTCCATATTGAAAGGGCCATCGAGTACCTAGCACAATACACGAAAAAACGCCCACACCAAAGCTCATTACTGTGAAATTTTCAAACACCGGGGATAAAGAGAAGATTATAAAAGTTTTCAGAGGGGAAAAAAGATCAAATACGAAAGGAATAACAATGAGAATGTATGACTAGAGATTAGGGAAGGGTAAGATACAGGACATCAGTATTATCTGACTTCTAAAACAACGTACAGGAAGTTTCCTAAATACTAAGCAATAGTAATGTAAGGAAATAGATAATAAATAAGTAAATAAATGAATAACATAAAAAATAAAACAAATTTATGGAATACTTACTACATGCTAGGGGTACCATTCTAACTTTTAAATGTATTAACTCATTTAAATCTCTTAACTCCAGAGAAAGACACTATTAACCTCATTTTATAGTTGAGGAGACAGGCACTGTAGGGTTAAGTAATGATACAACTAGTAAGTGGTGAAGCCAGAGTCCCAGCTTTCTGAGTGTTGTCTTTTAAAAACTGCATGATACTGTCTCTCAACTTTAAAAGTAAAATTAATTTTAGAAAATAAGAAAAGAAAATACTATTTTAAAGTTCCATACCATCCTATTCTGTTCCCAGATGAACTACGGTTGATTAAAGTTGTGACATGGTCAATCACGACACAAGTTTAATGAGTCTGTGTATGACTCATGGTGGGGGGGTATGAAGGTTGAGGGCATTTGCTAGTATTTTAAGAATTCATTGTATAAAAGTACTTTCTGCTTTATGTATTTGTGATTTGCTGCTAGAAGGTCCATAAAGTAGATTCCCCGACCTAAATATATCAACAACCTCCACCAAAAGAACTGATGCACTTACATCAGATCATTACCGTGTATTTGGGAAAAGAACCAAGGGTATACAAATTTCATCAAAGTTAAAAACTGCACGGCTGCCTCTTTTCTAAATTATTGGCATCTAAGCCCTTCACACTCTTCCAGTCTTGCATGGAAAACGTCCCTAGATGACTTTCCTAGTCATTTACATGACTACTTTTTAAATTTACTGATATGACCAAAATATTGTGCTCCTTTACTCTCACCTTACGCTCATCTTCACCTTAGTTTATGAACGACATAATGATACTTGCACATTTTCATTTGAGTTCCCCTGTAGGAGTTAGCTTCATTGTTTCCTACTTTTTTGCTCTCCTATCCATTTTCTCACTTATTGTTCCTACTTAAGAGATTCTAGCATGCGGGTGGGGGGAGAAATATACTCTTCTTGAATAGATTTTTTTTTTCTTTTCCATTCTGGTGACATCTTCATTCTTTCTGACCAATGATAAAGAAGCTAGGCAATTTTGGCATTTCCTCTCTTGGGACTAATAAACTTCCACACAATAACGTAGTAGCTTTTGACACCTCAGACCACTGCTTCAAAACTCATCCTACTGCACCGGACCTCCTGGATCATTTGCTGTTGCACAGCCCAACCTGGCAGTTATTTTCTCTCACCTATAAAGACCTCCACTTTCTGCCTGCCATGCCCTTGACTTCTTCTGAGTCGGTTTTTGGTTTTGTCTTGGTTTGGTGGTTTGGTAGGTAGGTGGTAGCTGCAGCTACCCTTAAGGTCCTGATGCATCAATGACAGCATCATCTGTGTCCTCCGAACACCCGCATGAATGGACCCAGAGCTGCCTGGCCTAGCAGGTCTCGGTCTCGTTCACGGGAGGTCCCCATCCGCGCCCGCAGAGCTCACACTGCGACAACCTCCAACGTCCGGAGTCACTGGGGCCCCCAGTCTCAGGCGCCCCCAGCCCGGCTGGGCTGTCACACCGTCCCTCCCCGCGCTCAGGTGGCACACCTGCGGGCCGGCCGGCGCGCGCACGCGCTCACACACCTACCGTCTCCTTGGCAGCCGCGACCGGGATGGGAAGCAGCCCCCGGCCGCGCGGCGGGTCCTCCGGCTCGGCGGCCGCGCCCTCGGAGGGGCGCCCGGGGGACGGCCCCCGCGTGGAGTCGGCCCTGGGGTCCCCATACAGCTGGTAGCACACGAGGCCGACCAGCCCCCCGCCGGCCGCCGCTGCGATGCTCAGCTCCCCCCAGCGTCGCCGCCGCCTCCAGGCTGCCTCAGCCACGGCCCCCTCCTCCTCCTCCCTGCAGGAGAAGGGACGGCCAGGAGGGCCCGGGGCTAGCCCTGCAGGCCGCCCCCACGGCCCCGGGAAGGGGTGGAGAGGGGAAGGCGGAGGCGGGAGCCGAGGCGGCGGCCACAGGAGCCTCCGCAGCGCAGCCATAGCGGGTGCTGCCGGCGCCAGAGCTGGGGGGGGGGGGGGGGGGAAGGGGGGGCGGGGGAGGGGGGCGCGAAACCTCGCGAGAAGTCGGTGTGCGGAGCTTCGCTGGTGTCCGAGAGCGACCCCTACAAATACGCCGCTTGGGGTGCCCGCCGGACCCCCTATAGCTGGCTGGGCCGTGGGTCTCCGGCTGAGGAGAGCGTGGGGTAGCGCGCAGATCTCGGGTGGTTTTGGCTTCGCACTCCCTGCCCGGCCCCGCGCTGCCAGCCCAACCCCGCAGTCATAAATAACTGCACCTACCCCCCACCCCCCCGGGTGGCACCTGACTGCGAGAGAACCCAACACCGCAGGCGACACCCAGGTCACCGGAGCTTAGACGAGCCCTCGTGCGCGGGGGGTGGAGGGGAGTGCCGGACGCCCCTCCGCTAACTTGGCCCTTCGCCTCTGTTTTGCTGGGTTGGTCTCGGATCGTTGATAGCCCCCCTCTAAGAAGTCACATCCCTTACCGTTATTCTGGCCTTCTGACGCAAGGTCGTGAATAATTTGCAATCGTATCTTCAAGTGTACAACAGAAATGAAGTATGAAATTTTGGCTCAAGTCATAAAGATGGTAAATTAAGTCAAAGGATGTTTTGACTACACAATAACCACTTCTGAACTTTTGCTGGGAGAAGGCTAATGCTGTTTTTTACTTACCATTAAAAATTTTAAAAAACATAACCATACCTGCGGTCACTTCAACAAATCAGAACTGTCTTGAAAGATACCCTTACTTCTAGGGGAAAGCTGTTGGTATAAATATAAAGAATTGATAAGTGTATTGTGTCTTTAGTTTTGGCATTGCAATATTTAGTTTGTTTGCTACACTGTCAGTATCGCTTTTATGCGTATATACGTATGACATTCTTATCACTTTCCCACCTTGACCCCAGTTTTGGTTAACTGAGTTATGCTAGCTTTGCTCTCTATACTCAAATAGTGCCAGGAGCCCTTAAAATGTTCTGGGTCTAGCCGTGTAGACAACTAAATCCAGTAGCCAATCAGTTGAGCTGCAGTCGCAAGGGAATTAGATCAGTTGATTTTGGCAATTCTTAAGAAGACTAAGGGCTTTCAGAGGCAAAAAAAAAAAAAAAAAGAGGTTTTTGCACTCAGATCGTGCTATTCCCATTCCTCACTAATTTCTTGCCTATAAATAATCTATCGCATACATTTCAGTTATACTGTTTTGATAATGGTTAATCGAATTTTCCTTTGTTAAAGCCACTAAAAATGGTAAACAGAAAAACTTTCTGTAACATGTGAACAAAATGTGTCTATTTTAGGATGCCATCTCTGTATTTCTTTCACTTGCGTCCTGTTGGTTATATAAATAACGAATGCCATAAGAAAGACTCAGTGGTAGCTCCTCGCTTTATTACCAAGATTCCTTCAATTTCTGCCTTTCTTGAATTCTGGAAAATTTTAGTATTCCCCAAAAAGCATTTGTTCTTTGGATATATGACAGGGTTCTTTTTCTGGCATCGTTTACTTTGAGCTGAACACAATTTCCAGATTTTCTCATAAATTTCCAACATGGCCTAATGGCAGAATTCTTGGACAGACTGATAAATTTTTATTAGTTGCCTGTTAAAAGCTGAGTAGCTCTAAACAGAATTAGAGAGGTCATACAATAACATATTATAGATAAGGAAAATGACAAATTCGGCATCTAAGATAACTTCAAATATGGATGTAATTTCTCTCTAGTTTTAAAAAATTTAATATAGCTCTTGCAAGTCATTTCGCTGACTGGAAGCCAAGTTCTGCTGTAAGAGTTGCTGGGTTTGGGTTTGTGGAGGACTCAGAGAGCTTTGGAGAAAAGTTCTCTCTATGTGCAAAAGTTATTCTCATAATTTTCCTCAGTATCTCCCTTCTAAAAGCCAAATTTCCTTGAGAATAATTACTGTTTTGCTCTCATATTTTATGCTCTGTAACTATAGCTACATAAAAATACCCAGATCCCTTTGTACCTCTATATTTTTCTGAGTTTGATTCTCAAGGGGAAAAATTATAAGAAAACATGATATTAGGAATTTGAAACTCTTTTGAAATGACAGATAATGTTGTTACATCAATATAGATTTAGCCCAATTTCCTTCAACTTTTATGTCAATTCTACTGAGCATCAGTAATATCCAAAAAAATGTTCCTGCTAGACAGTGAGAGCTCACACCTTCAAAAAAATGTTCACTTATGTTTACTATGGTCTAAGTAATAAGAAATGCTCTGAAGTATTTTAAAATGTTTACAACAGCAGGGATTAAGCCAGAGGGTTTTCAGAAAGCATATCCATCAGTAGATAGAGTGATAAACTAGAAAGCAAATGATCTGGACTCATGATTTTGCTACATCTTAGTTGTATAACCTTATAATGCTTTGGAGGCCACAATACTGAAATAGAATAGGTGATTACCTTCTGAACCCACGATCCTAATTAACCAAAATGCTCCAAGCATATCAGTAAACCATATATAGATACTTCTTAGCATTTTTCACATGGCATTTCTCTTCTCAAAACCCGTAATTGCCCTACAATGGCTTTATTCTTTCCAATTAAAATTCCATCCTTCCCAGGACCTAATTATTTTAACCTTTTACTACTTTTTAAATTAAAAATAAATCAGTGACTTAAATTTTGAAAATGTGAAATTCAAGTGTAGTATGTGTCATGGCTAGGCAGAAATATCTTGTTTAACAAAACCTATTAAAATATGCTACTTATCTTATTTTACTCACTCTGAGCACTAGAATCTTGACTAGGAGGAAGAGGAGCAGTTATATCTGAGGCCCTACATCAGGGCACATAGACCCTCACCCCCAGGTCTACTCAGTTCTGACAGAGGGACACTACCAGCCAAAGAGCAAGGCTGTAGCAAGCAACTTCTCTCTTGGGAAAGTTGTCATACCCGTTGTCCCCATCTTCCGCTCTGTTGTCCTTCGGGGACAGTTGGCCAAATGAAAGGAAAAAGTGGTGGGGAGGCTGTGTCCTATGGGGTTGCAGCCTTTTCTTGTTCTTTTATCTTCAAAGTGCTAGCCACTAGGAGTCTGGAACTCAATTCCCCAGCATCCAGGGCTATGGAAAACCAACTTACCCAAGGCACTGGGGGTCTGTTTTCTACTTTGACTATCTCCCACTCTTAAAGACAAATTGACAATGGTTTGTGCCCTGTCTTTTTTGGTAGTCAAAACTAAGCCATCTAAGCTCCATGAAGCCAGAGCATGTATTTAGCCCAGCTGCTGGCACATAGTAGGACGTCAATAAATGTTTGTTAAATGAAAAAGGGAATGTATTATTGTTGGAAGGGAGAATGCCAAGATGAGAAGGCAGATTAGGAGACAAGGAAATAAAGTAGCTCATCAGATGCTAAAGGAGTTGATAAACCAAGCAACACATCTGGAAAAGCAATTAATGCAAATGGAAGTCCAAAAGGAGAAAGCAAGGTGTTGGCAAGGAAGGATCAGAGACAGAATGTGGTCATGGAGAAAGGTTGATTCAGGAAAAAATTTTGTGATTTGAAGCTATCCTCTTACATATTACAACTTGGCATGATCCTGCTTGACTTAGATCCTTGAAGCAATATGCTTCTGCCAGGTTCATTGGGTCCTTTGAGGAGTTCCACTATGATCCATGGCAAAGGTCAGTGACTTGATCTTGACATCTCCCTTTTTGTTCTTATATATCTCACTGTGACACCACCAAACTGCCAGTTGGACACAATTAACTATCTAACTTTAAGACCAGTAATAGTCTCACTTTGACCCTTTCACCATTACATCTGTCCAGTCTGATTTGTATAACTTCTGATTTAATATAATTTCCAGTGTCTTTCCTGACAGTGCCTCACTATTCAGTTCTTGTCATTATCTTTGTTCTCCATTTGGTGATGATCTTACGTATTTGGGAAACAACGAATGGCAGCTCAGACTTGCTACAGCAAAGACCTCTGCCTGAAAACAAGTGAGCCCTTTCTCCATTGTCGTATCCTATTTTCAAGCCTGATAGTTATTAAAGCTTGATGCCCATCAAAAACTGTCGTCTGGTGGAGGATAGCCTCAGAGTAAAATAACTGCTGTTCATTATGCAAGCATGACACTTGGGTAGCAAACAAATAACCTTTCTAAAACTGTTGGCACTAACTACTCGAGTTTAACGTATGCGTACGAGTCATCAATTTCACTCCTGGGTGAAATACACAGCAGGTATGAGCACTTAAGTGCACCAAAAGACATATAGAGGAATATTTGTAATTGGCCCAAAACTAGAAAGTATTCATATGTCCATCAACGGTGGCCTGGATTCTTTTTTTTAAAAATGTGGTATATTTATGCAATTGAATGCTATATAGCAATGAAAATTACTGAACTGCAACTTCATGCAATCATGTGGATGAATTTTGTGAGCAAGAAGTTGTCAAAGAAGACAGATACAAAAGAACCAATTATTATTATTATTCTATTTCTAGAATAGTATTATTCTATTTGTAATGTTGAAAAACAACATATATATATATATATATATACACACATACACACACATGTTGTCAGAAATCATGACAGTACCCTCTCCTTGGGTAGAGGCCAGTGACTGGAAGGGGGAAAAGAGGGGTTCTGGAATTCTGTTCATGTTCTGTTTCTTGATCTGGGTGCCAGTTACACAAGTATATTCATTCTTTGAAACTTCATAGAGCTGTCTACTCACAACTTGTATATCCTTTTAACGTATGTTATACTTCAATAAAAAGTTTATATGAAATAAAAATTAGGGCCTGGCCCCATGGTATGGTGGTTGAGTTCATTGTGCTCCTTTTGGCAGCCTGGATTCACAGGTTCAGATCCCAGGTGCAGACCTATACCACTTGTCAGCCATGCTGTGGCAACAACCCACATACAAAATAGAGGACTATTGGCACAGATGTTAGCTCTGGGCTAATCTTCCTCAGCAAAAAAAAAAAAAAAGAAAGAAAGAAAAAAATTAGACTTTCTTCCTTGTGCTCCTATATGAGTGTGTTACTTACTAGAGGGCTTGCTCAGTTATGAACTGTACAATTTAGAAGGAATGTATAGAGCTTCCAAAGAGTTAAGAGCAAAAATTTATTCAAGAGTTGGAAGCTAGTGGAAAAGGAGACAATTTTGATATAGCCTAAAGAGATTTAACCAAAGAGTATCTTAATAAAAGTCTTTTAGTACCTGAAAACCCTTAAGAAGATACTCATTAGCAATTTCCTTATTTACTATGGAAAGAACAAAAGGAGCTTGGTATTTTAAGCAATGACCTAGTGTATCTTCTTTGACTTGTACCACTTTCTCTTGTGAAATGACCATACGGATGGACCCTGCAGGTATCTGGAGGTAAGGCCAAGTGCAACCAATACATACCCTTGTCTCTGGCTCTAACCTCAGACCATCAGATGTTGGATGGGAAATTGCTTTAAGGGCAGATAACCAAACAGAAGGGCAGCCTTCGGAACAGATGGAAAGCTCAGCACCAAGCGGGAACCATTAGAGAAATCAAGCACAGCATAAGGTAGGTCTGTGCACATACACGTGAATCTTAGCAGGATAGCAAACCAGTTTCATTTCTTGCCAACTTCTCTTGATTGGTATTGGTTACCTAGAACACTGTGATAAGCAAAATTTTCCTACCAGGTCCGAAATTCACAGGCAAAAGTGCCTGAACGGATGAGTATGTCTGCTACCAACAGGCTATCAGATTGGGCTGAGCAGAGCTATAGGTCCACCAAGTTTTCTTCCGCAACTCTCCAATAAGAGAAGGCACTGTGAATCAGCAGCGGGAGCAGAAAAATTGGAAAATGTTTAAATGTTTCTCTAATACTCATGTGAACATTTTGTATTTACCCTGAAAAGATATAGCAGACTGAAAAGAACTTAGAGATAGCTTAGTCTGGAAAATTTTTAACCTTTTAACTTTTTTGTTTTTTATTTTTTTGGTGGGGTGGGGAATCCTTTTGTGGAAACTGTCAAAAGAAATCTTATATAGAAGCCCCAAAGAACAAAGTAAATAACAGCCGGGTGTCTCTTGTTGAAAACAGGAGGGAATCTGGACCCTGTCCACTTAAGGTCTCCCTTTAAACTCCCATAGCTGGGTCTGAAGCATCTCTGTAGAATCTTAGGGCTTACAATCCACTACAATGTACATACCTTTAGTTTTTTCTGATGAGGAAATTGAGAGGCTGTCAGGTTAAAGAATTTTCTGAGTCACACAATCAGAACTTGAGCTATTTTGCCCCACATCTATCTAGTTTCTATATTGGAATCAGAAAGTGAAAGAATTTACAACAGTTTTTCTTAGGGCACATTCATTTGCAAGGAATAGAATAGAAATTGCATTAGCTCAAATAAAAGACAAAGTTTATGAATAAAATCATACAGAATCCAGAGAAAAGTGGTACCATGAGGTCTCAGGAAGTGAGGTAACCAGGTCTGCTCTAGGGACGATGAGTTCAATGACATTTATTCCAACGTACCGCTGTGAACTTGACTTGGCTGCTAATTCCATCCACCTCTGTGAATCTTAGTTCAAATTCTAAAGAGAAAGCATTGGCTTGGTCTGGTCTTCAAATATTTTCTACCTTTCTTAGTTTTTCACTCTTAGGCTAATCAGCTGTGCCTGGGACGAAAAGGGATGGAGTCATACAGAGGAGCAGTTTCTAGGCAATGGGGAGAAAGCTTCTCATCGAAGGCCCCCTGGGCAGGTACCAGTGGTGTGCTGGCAAATGTTTAACAGCTGGGTCTAGGGTAGAAGAGAGGGGTGTCCTGATTTGTAGTGTTTGCAGATTTCTAGGGTATAAATACTGCCACCATGGCTCATGTCAAGCTACCAACATGATACTGCTGATTGCAGAGTTGTGAATGGATACACAGTAGCACGTCATCATATAGAATTTCAACTATATATATATAAAAGACATAACAGGTATAATAAAATAATTGGGAAGTGATGAGATTTTAGTACTTATTACCTTTGATTTTAATATAATTTATCTAATTGCAAGTTTATATAATTTAATTTTTAATAATGTCTCTATTTAACAATGTGGCTCACTAAATTCCTGAAAATTTAGCATCAGCTCTATTGAGCTAATGCAAGCTGGCTCCAGCACACTACCAGCAGGTACTTACAGATTATCATGTCCATTAGAGAGTTTTGAAGGCTGGTGCTTGACATGAGAAGGAAACAGTATGAGTAGGACATAAGACTAAGCCAAAAAAAAAAATAAAAAATCAGGATTAACAATTTTCCTTTAGCCAAAAGTGGCAAAAGAATTTACCCATCCTTTAGTCAAGAGGAGGGTAACAACCTCCCCTCCCTTCCTAGGGCTGTCAATTGGTTTCAATCAACCTATAGGTAGATATTACTATGGAATTATCTTTAGTCTTTCCCATTAGTTGTATTTGTTGTTCCAAAGACTTGGAGTTAAAGAATCATCTCAGGCCTGGATGGAAACAACTGACTACCCAGAACCAGGTGGAGACCAGCTGCATTTAGCAGCTGATATCCTATTGGACCAGCTCTCATTTGATATTGAGAGATAATCAGGTCTTGCTTTATGCTAATGTTAATTTTTAGGTTTGATTAAAGTATGTTATTTCTAATTTGCAATACAACAATATAATACACTTAAACAATACTTAAATTTGTTACGCTTAAAGTTCATATTTTGTCCACAGGAAGCTATTCATTCTTAAGCCAAAGTAATAATCAAGTGATTTAGATCACAATGCAGTATCTTTTTTCTATTAGAATAAATCAGTTTGCCTGAAACACTAGAGATTGATCTAAAAGCAAGAAGTTTGAAAACATGGATGTTCATAAATTCCCTGGCAACTGAAGCATATTAAAACTCTTGTGCTTTGAAAATGATTGCAATTTTTTCAGGATTGTCTCAAATCCTATGTTCAGAAAGCTGTAAACCTCAGACCACCACATCAAGGGAAATAAAGTGAACCTTTCACTTGATGATAAGACTTTATAGAACACCACTAAATGAGTTGCTCTAACATCATCATGCAGGTGCATGGTCTCCTTGAACAAATTGTTCCAGAATGAGGAGGTCTGTTCCTCCATCCTTCCAGTGTTATACAAGGAAACCATGTTTGATTAGGATTTTATTGTGTGTAGTATTTGATTCAGGGCATATGCTTTGATCAAAATCTATGTAATAGAGACTTGCTGTTCTAGGATATCTCAAATTAATCATTGAACTCTTGGCTATGGCTAAATATAATAATTACACTGACTTACTTATTAAACACCTATGTGCCTGTGAAGAGTTTGCCCCTAAAGTGAATTTTACATAAAGAAGAACATCAAACAATGATGAAACCAATCTATGAAACTAAAGATCATTATCCAAACTAGGTGCTTTCTCACACTGGAAATGAACCAAATGAAGAAGAAGGAAGAGCTTAAGGTTGACCTTTAATAGAGTAATTCTTCATTTTAAGTCTTTTCAAAGTGGAAACAAATGGGAAATGAATTTGAGAACATGGTGTGAATGTTCCTTTTTTCTTATTTCCAGTGTGTAGATTAAAATTAATTTTCACTCTAATCTTTCTCTGATAATTATCAAGGAATGATTTGACATCCAACCAGAAGACGCCACTAGGTAGTTAGAGATGTGAAACTGGACCTTCAGGAGTGAGGTCTGAAAGGGGGTGACTGATCACTATGCAACTTTGTACTGAAATTTAGTTGAGTTTTAAATGTGATACTAGTGAAAAATAACATACCTTGAAAGATGGTTTACATATGCTATAAGTGGATTATATTAGAGTCAAAAATTATAAATTTGGGCATGGCCCTCTGGCCAAGTGGTTGAAGTTCCCCGTGCTCCACTTCAGAAGCCCTGGATTGCATGTTCGGATCCTGGGTGCTGAACTTCACTCATCAGCCATGTAGTGGAAACATCTCTCATACGAAAAATAGAGAGGAAGATTGGCACAGATGTTAGCGCAGGGCAAATCTTCCTCACAAAAAAAATGATTATAAATCATATAGCATTTACGTAATAGGAAGTTACAGATACAGCCACAGAAATATTAAGTACTGTGTTTAAGAGAACTTCAGAAGTTGGAAGCTCATATATGTATAAAAATATCTTTATCTTCATATTTGTTTTGATAAAATATCAGTATTTGAGTCTCATAATGAAGACCTTCCTTATCTACTTTAAAATTCTGATTTTCAGGGAAGGTGAATTTAAGTAATTTGAAGAGATAGGTTTGTGAAAATTAGTCTATAAAGCAAAGTTACTGAATTCTATTTTCCAATTAAATTTTACCTTGAAATTTGGATAGAGATTCATAAAATGTTAGGTTGAATGGAGCCATAGAGACAATATAGTCCAAGACCTGTGTTTGAGAAAGGAGGAAACTGAATGGATCATGCCTTACCAGGAGAAATTTCCTGATCTGGCTTCTGTCTGCTTCCCCTCCTTTCTCTGGCATGCTCTAACAGGATGCTGCTTAGATAAAACTTCTTCCTAAATGCTTCCTTCATTCCAAGGCTAGTTTAGTCTACCGTGCTACCTGCTTTCAAAGAAATACCTTGAACTTCCCCATCATAGCTCCACCACTATAATATTCTCCTTTACTTGTTTGTAGTGGACAACTAGACTTTAAGTGGCAGGAAGTTAGAGTGTGTTTTGCCTTTTAACAAACACAGACAGTACTTGTTACACAGTAAGAACTTATGAATTTTTTGAATGAAAGACAAATATTTGTTTTTATAAAATTACCTAGAACCCATGCAAATTTAACATGAATAGAAATTCTTGCTTCAGGATAATAAATATATGAATTGAATTGTTCAAAGTTCAGAAACCCAAGTCAATAAACTGCTAGTTATAATGATTGCCCTGAAAAATATATTTCAGTTGTAACAGCTCATTAGAAATGCTTATAATTTATTATGTTGATAACTTTGAGGAACTGATAGTGGATCTGAGTTTACTGAAGTCAGACATAAAAGGCTGCTGTCTGAACCTTTCATCTCTTATTAAAAAAATCCGCACAGAGGTTGTATGCTGTTGTGATGGTGTCTTTTTGTTGCAGATCCTGGTTTATGGAGTTTTATGGGTGATTCAGTTCTCATAGAAGAACTGCTCTTTTTATTTGTTTTACATGACAGCAAACTACTCTGAATCCAGTTCCTTGCATTTCATTTACTTGACTCGGTCGGCTCCTTGTCCTTGAACCTAGTTCACAATTTCATTGCAAGGTAGAAACTTACAGCGTTGTGCGCAGGACTAGCTCGAGTCAAATATTTTCAGCGTCAGCACTTTCACGGTGTCCTGACAGCTGCGCAGTATCTGCTGACCTACATTTTATTCCCCATCAAGATTATTGACATTTTCACAATTTTTCTGTGACTTTTGTCTTTGCCAATGACTTCTTCTTTATGATTGTGCTGTTTTTCTGTCTTCATGTTTGGAAGTGAGACTTAGGTGAGGAATTTACCACCAGTATTACTAGATCTGAAGAAGCGAAACTTGGCAGCATTCATTCCTGTCTATCAAGGTCCCTTTTGGCCTTACCAAGGGCCTGGCAGCATATGTACCCACACCGTCCTCTAGCGGCTGACCCCATGAGAGACTGGCAGCCACTCTGCCACAGCGGCCAAGACTGCCCTTTCATCTCAGTACATGGTTTTACGCCAGGGGTCATAATTTTTTAAAATGAGGGATATTTTTCCTAGTGTGCATGTGTTTTCTAACAGCCAAATTAAATTTTACATCTTTGAATATACATTCTGTGACTTAGAACTATTCTTAGGGGAAATATAAAAATAAATTAAAAAATCAAAGCAACTGCTCAGATTTCTAAAAAGCTTTAAAGTGTATGTCAACCAACCAACAGATATTTATCAAGTATAAAAAAATATGTTAGGCACTGGTGTTATACATTAATGAATAAGATAGACAAAGATCCCAGCCACCATGGAGCATACATTCTAGTATGAGTACCACACCTAGGAATTTGTTTCTCCTTAGGACAATGTGCAAATCGGACTACTTGTAAGTGTGACATATTTCAATAACTGTACTATTGTGAACTTAACACTCATAATGGAATTGATGTTTGTCTGATCTTCTCTAACTGGCCTTCAGGGCAAGTTGGAGGTGACTTGCAACAAGTCACTTATACGGCTGGTACTAGCCCCATTCATGCCACATGGTTGCATTACTCGGCTCCCATGTACTAATGTTTCTTCCTCTGGAGTAACCACAATAGAGAGCTATTCACAGCTTCCTAAATTATGTGCCAGAATGTGCCTTCACCCAGTTCTCCTCCCCACAGGCATGAGGCTCATCCCTATTCCTCCAGCACTGATTTGGCTAACCACCTCCTCAGCAGGTTTTGCCTGGGGCTAGACTCCAGTACCACATAAACCAGTCTAGTTATCTCAGGCCTCTAATTAGGGGGGGAAAATAGGTAAATAAGGCTTTAGTTACTCTTATCACATGACTTTGCTCAAAAGATATGAAATTTCAAGGTTGTTTAATAAATCACTTTCGCATTTTCTGACTTTTAAAGGGAATGTAATTCATCCACATTACTGATGTAACGATAGATTAAACACTTGTATCTCCAGTCTTGTAACGCTGTTTTTATTCCAAGCTAATTCTAATGAGAAACAATGAACAAATTCATTAATTGTTCAAATCTATTGACTTCCTAAATTTTATAAATAGATTTTTTTATATGGAAGAGTATCATTTTTAAAAAATCAGAATTTTGACGGCAATTTTATGCCCTCAGAAAAATGCAGTTTGTTTGAATATCAGTGATTTAATTTTTATTTATTATAATAAAAATGCTCTTAGTGTTTATGTGGCATTATGATCAGAAGCATGAGCCCATTTAATTTGAAATACTGTTTTTTTACTTTGCAAGTGGGGAAATTAAAACGAAGGAGGCTTGGTGGTGTCTGTAGATTCATTCATAGTAAGCAGGTAATAAGCAATGAAAAAAACTAACTATAATCATTTTTCTTAATCTGCTGTTTAATTGCTGATTCTGGGATCAACCAAATAAAGTAATGTGTATGAGTAATGGTGTCAATTTGAACCACAATTTTTGGAAAGCTACACTTCAGTTGCTCTAGAGAATCAGCTTTTATTGCTTTTATTGGGTATCTGCAGTATGATTTGGTAGGAACAGTATTGGAAATGGATGTGAAATATTTTAATTTAAATTATGGCTTTTCCGTTAACTAGGTGGCATTTCTCTGAACCCCATCTTCCTCAACTGTAAAAAGAAAGTCTTTGCTTGGGGTGACCTGGCGAATTAGATGAAAAACATAAAATACTTCCACACTATAATTTTGTGATATATTTAAATGATGACAGATCATATGACATATGAATGAATGATATGTATTTAGCCAGATGCTGTGAAATACGCTACTTCCAAAAGAACTTGGTTATTTTAGAAGTATATTTAATTCAGACACATCTCAAAATACTATCAGTTAAACTTTTCATTGCATGAAGCATAAAAATAATTTCTTCTGTGCTCCAAATAAGGACCGCCGTTAGTTTTGATGATGCTGTAAATCCCATAAACCATCTTTATCTTCTTGCAACCTAGAGCAGAAATTAGAATTTTAAGTGGCCTAAAACCCATGGAAAATTTATAATGATTATCATCGTTAAAATAATCGCTTAGATGTTGTAGCACCAATGGACTTTCATACACATTTATCCAAGTGATTCAAACAACACTTCTGAGAGTTGGGTAGAACATATTTTATCATCCTAATTTTCTAGAAGAAAACACCGAGTTCAGGGAGACAATGTAATTTTCTCAAGGTCTCATATCTATTGAGTGGCAATATCTTGCTTGTGTCTAGCAAGATGAATAAGGAAAGAAAAAAAAAACACAAGGCAAAGATCAAACTGTGTGTTGTTTATTACTCTTGCTGCTTTTTAGAGTTTGTAAAGTGGGGAGTGGGGCTGGATTAGAATAGCCGACAATCCTGAAATAAGTAGGCAATAGCAAAGATGTTCAATGTCTGCAAAATTGTCATTCTGCTTGAATTTGGTCCCCCAGATTATGTGACTTCGCGGTCAGTTAAGGTTCCTTTCTCCACATGTATTCAATACTGTCCACAGAAAACATCCAGCCTGTTCTGGTCAAGGTTTGGGACATTGTGCAGACAGAGACTCTTCTATGCAAACAGTTAAATCTGGGAATTCTGATTTATCTCAATTACCTTACATAGTAGCTGTTGTATTCAGATTTTCTCTCCTATAATTAAAGTGATTCTAATACCTCAGTTATGACCTTTCAAAATTTATATTAAAAACTTTTATTTTGATATAATGTCGTACTTACAGAAAACTAAGACGACTAATACAAAGAACTCCACATACCCTTTACTTACATTCTTCAACTGCTAACATTTCACTCTGTCTGCTTTATCACATTTTCTCTTTTTCTGTTTATAGTCGTAAATACATTTTTTTCTGAACCACTTGAGAATAATTTTGTAGACATCATGACTCTTTATCCATAAAGTTTTATTTTGTATTTCCTAAGACGTTTCCTTATATAACAGAGTACAATTGTCAAAATTAGGAAATTTATACATAGATAATGCTATTATTTAATTCACAGACAATATTAAAAATTTGCCACTTGTTTCAATAATGTCCCTTATGGTTTTATTTTTTTTCTGGTTCAGCCTCCCTACCAGGACCATACATCACATTTCATTTTCATGTATCTTTAGTTTCCTTTAATCTACAACATTTCCTCAACTTTTCTTTGTCTTTCTTGATTTTAACATTTTGGAAGAGTATAGGCCAGTTGTTTTGTCGAATGTCCTTCAATTGGGGCAAGGATGTCTCCACTCATCATGCCTTTTCAACATCGTACTGGAACTACTGGCTAATGCAATAAAATAAGAAAAGGAAATAAAAGCTATATAGACTGGGAAGAAAGAAATGAAACTGTCTTTGTTTGCAGATGACATTATCATCTATGTAGAAAATCCAGAAGAATCAACCAAAACCTCCTGGAATTAATAGGCAATTATAGCAAGGTGGCAGGATAAAAGGTTAATACAAAAGTCAATTGCTTTCCTATATACCAGTAATGAATAAGTGGAATTTGAAATTAAAAACACAATACCTTTTACATTAGCACCCCAAAAATGGAATATTTAGGTCTAAATCTAACAAAATATGTTCAAGATCTATATGAAGAAAACTATAAAACTCTGATGAAAGGCATCAGAGAAAAACTAAATAAATGGAGAGATAGTCCATGTTCGTGAATAGGAAGACTCAGTATTGCCAAGATGTCAGTTCTTCCCAACTTGATCTACAGATGCAGTTCAACCCCAATCAAAATCTCAGCAAGTTATTTTGTGGATATTGACAAATTGATTCTAATGTTTATATGGAGAGGCAAAAGATCCAGAATAGACAACACAATACCGAAAAATAACAAAGTTGGAGGACTGACAATACTTGACCTTAAGACTGACTATAAAGCTACAGCAATCAAGACACTGTGATATTGGTGAAAGAACAGACAAATAGATCAAAGGAACAGAATAGAGAGCCCAGAAACAGACCCACATAAATATAGTCAATAGATCTCTGATAAAGGAGCAAAGGCAATACAATGGAGCAAAAATAGTCTTTTCAATAGATGATGCTGGAACAACAGACATCCACATCCAAAAAAAAAGAAAAAAGAAAGAAAGAAAAAAGAAAGAATCTGGACACAGACCTTAAACTCGTCACAAAAATTAACTCAAAATGCATCATAGACCCATATGTGACATGCAAAACTATAAAACTCCTAGAGGATGACATAGGAGAAAACCTAGATGACCTTTGGTATGGTGATGACTTTTTAGATACAGCACCAAAGCATGATCTACGAAAGATATAATTGATAAGGTGGAATTCATTAAAATTAAAACCTTCTGCTCTGGGATGGATAATGTCAAGAGAATGAGAAGGCAAGTCACAGACTGGGAGAAAATATTTGCAAAAGACACATTTGATAAAGGACGATTATCCAAAATATACAAAGAACACTTAAAATTCAACAAGAAGAAAACAAACAGCCTGATTAAAAATTGGGCCAAAGACCTTAACAGACACCTCATCAAAGATATACAGATGGCAAAAAAGCATATGAAAAGATGCTCCACATTGTATGTCATTAGGGAATTGCAAATTAAAATAATGAGATCACTACACACCTGTTAGAATGGCTAAAATCCAAAACACTGAAAACACTAAATGCTGGTGAAGATATGGAGCAATGGTAACTCTCATTCATTGCTGGTGGGAATGCAAAATGGTATAGCCACTTTGGAAGACAATTTGCCTGTATCTTACAAAACTAAACATACTCTTACCATATGATCCAGCAGTCATACTCCTTGGTGTTTACCCAAAGGAACTGAAAACTTATGTCCACACAAAACCTGTACATGGTTATTTATAGTAGCTTTGTTCATAATTGCCAAAATTTGGAAGCAACCAAGATGTCCTTCAGTAGGTGAATGGATAAATAAACTGTAATACATCTGGACAAGGCAATACTTCAGTGCTAAAAAGTAATGAGCTATAAAGCCATGAGAAGACATAAAGGAAACTTAAATCCATATTATGAAGTGAAAGAAGCCAATCTGAAAAGAATGCGTACTGTATAATTCCAATTATATGACATTCTGGAAATGGCCAGGTAACCAATTTCATTTACTGGAGACCAGGTAAGTAGGTAACCAATTTCACTTATGGAGACAGTAAAAAGATCAGTGGTGCCAGGAGTTGGGAAGGGGGAAGGATGAATAGATGGGACATAGAAGATTTTAAGGAAAATGAAAATACTCTGTATGATACTATAATGATGGATACGTGTCTATGAATTTTATCAAAATGTATAGAATGTACAACACTAAGAATGAATCCTAATGTAAACTATGGACTTTGGAGTATATGATGTGTCTATATAGGTTCATCAACTGTAACAGATATACCACTCTGGTGGGAGATGCTGATAATGGAGGGGGCTATGCAAGTGTGGGGATAGGAGGTATACGTGAAATCTCTGTACCTTTCTTTTATTTGCTGTGAACATAAAACTGCTCTACAAAAAAATAGCCTTTTTTTTTTTCTAAAAAAAAGAAGATGCCCTAGTCCTGGAACCAGACATTTTCCAGGGATTCGTGGGTCATTTTAGTGGGAGATTGAATTGAGAAACTAAGATGTAGGCACTAGGTGTGCTCAATTGCCCCGATATATCTTTGCTTCTAGGCCCTTTCAGTGGACAGAACTAAGACATACAGATACACACCACGTGTTAGTACTGATAACTGCAATTCCAATTCAATACTACAGGATTTCTTCTAGTCTTCCCTTTTTTCATATTTGTAACTCCATTCTTTAACGCTGAAACACCTAGCTATCATTATCGTCAATATATTTACTCATTTGCTCAATCTTACAATACGCTAGTCTAACCCTGATCACTGAATAAAACAATCTTTGTAACTGAAATTCGATATTTGTTTGTGTAACTTTTTTTGTCTTTAGACTTTGATTATATGGTCAAAGAACTGTATTTGGAAGTTAATTAGGTTTAAAAAAAATGTTATTATTCCTTTTTGTGTGGTTATGTTACTCACTTGAATTCAGTTGGATTCATTTGTACCTGGCTGTATTCCATTTCCTCCCTCATTCTTGTTTAATTTATTTTACTTTTTAAAAAATCCAAAACATTAATATTTCCCCAGAAGTCAAAATTCTATAGAAAGTTGTTCTCGAAGAAATGTCACTCCCCCATCTCTTCTACTCCATTCACATCTATCGCAGGTAGTCAATTAATCAGATAACCAATTTCATTAGTTTCTGGCTGATCCATCCTATGTTTATTTGTGAAAAAATAAGCATATACATGTAGAAGTTTCTTATTTTCCTTCTTTCTTACAGAAAAGGTGACATATTATATATAAAGTGTGCTAAAACTTTGCTCTTTTCATTTAATAATATATCTTGGAAACATTCCATGTTAGTTCATAGAGATCTTTCTCAGTCTTGTTTTTTCCAGCTGCATAACTCTGCATTGTGTGAATGTACTATCATTTATTCAATCAGTTTCCTATGTATGGAAATTTGTGCTGTTGCCGATATTTTGTAATTACAAATAATAATAATGTTGGGCAAATGTCCTTTTATTTTATTGGGGGTGTAAGTCATGACTTTTAAATTAGCTGTTTTTCTTTTTCTCAAGTTAAACATATGCAGAATTATTAAAAGGCATTAACTCCTTTTTCATGTATAAAAACAAAGATCCCTGACAATATGCTTGCTGAAAAGCTATATAGAAATCATATGGTCTGGAAAACTGTAACTACATTTTGTGGAAGTAGAAAGTGTACCACATATTTGTATAACAGCAAGGCAAGTGTGGTCTCTAGGAAGTATAGGTAAGGTTGATTAGATTGCAGTGTATACTTAAAAGTTGAATAATGCACTCTTGTAAAACACTCTTCAAAATTATTTAACTTCCCATGATATCATCACAGCATGTGCAAAAAAAATCTTTAGTGTTATCTTTTCCTGTCACATGACTAGTGCAAACAAAAGAAATCCTTATCTTTTTGTTTCTATTCTGGCCCTTTATAAAATGGCATTAAGCACCATTCAAAACTCACACATTAAAGGTTGGGTTTGAGGAAAAAAGATTTATTCTCTATTTAAAACAAATTATATTTGTTAAACTGAAGTTGTCTAGCATCTTATGTGCATAGAAAACTTTACAGTTTTCAAACCACTTTCCTATATATTTTCACGTTTAAGTCTCATAGCAACTCTAGGCATAGTGAACTAAGCAGGAGGTATATTGTACTGCCTTTACAAAAGAGAGAGCAGAGGCATTTAGAGAGTTTAAGAAAATTGCCCTGGGATGTAGGACTCTGGACCAAACCCTGAACTGGAATACAGGACAATTATTTCTCTTTATAAAGTGGGATGTGCCCATCTCATAGGGTCATTGTGGTGATCAAATAAGATAATGCTCTTGAAAATGCTAAAGTTGTACAAAGAGAAGATAGTTCTTTTATTAAAGTATCTGGAAGGGTGACTATATGTAAAATTTCTCCATATTTTAGTCTATATATAAGTAATAAAAGAGATTTGAACAGTCTAAGAGCTATAGATCACACAGCAAGACCTAAAGTGTTCACGTGGGGAAATACTTTATAGACCAAACTAGTACCTCAAGGAGCAAGTGACGATGCTCCAGGCCCATTGTGGAATAATTAACAGCATTACGTGTTGTGCAGAACTTAGACCTTGAAACAAACCTCATTAAAAGGTACTTGATCTTAGTTTTAAACCTTTAAGTATCTCTTCTTTAAAAGTGATCAATGTACGCATTGGCTACTTTAGTTATCCTGCTATGAGATTCATACAACTTTGATCTAAGTTTCTTTGATTTAACACTGCAATTAAGAAGATTTGGTTCAAAGTAAAAGCTCATTGGTTGATGTTTTACACTGCTGTGATAATGTTTACACAGATGTGCTTTGAAATCTTGATTATGGTGGATTTGGGGGTCCTACCACAAGCCAGACTGCTGTGATTTGAAAGGTGAACTAATAGGACATTTACCTGGTGCAACCTTTAAACCAGACTTAGCAATATACATTTCTTAAGTGATTTATCTATTTATTGTTTTTAGCCAGTGTTTTGTTTTATTCCATATCTATCAACAGTAAATCACTTGCTTTAAGGACTCTTTTATAACTTGGTTGCACAAGGGTCAGGACTTAGGGCTGTGGTGATGAAAAGGTGTAACTTTACCTACTTGAAAGCACCTGCCAATTAATTAGCAAAAAAAAAAAACAACAAAAAAAAACCCCTTCAGCACAAATAAAACAGAGCAGACCCATCCATTTGTGCTCCCAGGTTTAGGCTTTTGCTGAACAGACCATGAAACAACACAGAAAAGCTAATCTTTACTGATTCCTGAAACTTTTTGCTCAAGGGAAGCATAAATCTGCCAAATGATTCTCAACTCTTCTGCCACTGAAAAACTTTAACCGAAAGATCTTGAACTTAACTCGTGGTACAAAACCAAAGTTTTAAGGTTTAAGCAGACATGAATCCAACTCCTTCACTTCCAAGACTTTTTATTTCACAAATATGCACAGGCACTCTTCCATGTTTACCAGTAACTGTTCATGTTTCAAAACACATCAAGAATCAACACTGTTTTCGGTTTAGTTGTTTTTATGGTTGAAATGTAAACAAAAAAATTGAGCCTTAAAGAAAATGCAACTAAGAAGAACAGGGAAGTGCTTTTAGATAGGATAAGGGCCCCAGAGGCCACTCATTGTTTATGACACTATTACAGATATTATTTTCTATTCAAAGCAAATATAAGAATGGCCTATTTGGATTTACTCTTAATCCCTAGATTCATGATTATATTATGTTATTATATCATGTTGATTAAAGTCCATGACCTTAACACAGAATTTAAAACGTCTATATGGATAGAAGGCATTCTTGGTTATATCATGTGTTATCTGAGTAAAGATAAACATTAAAGAGAATCTGGGAATGGGGGTGTGTGTGTTCCTAACCTAACCTTGATTATGTAAAGAAAATCCCCCATCTAAATGATAAAAGAAAAGAGTAATGCTTGTACATTTTATTAGTGTTTTAAAATTAGTGAGTTAAACTGTCAAAGCTTTGACTTTCCTTTCATGTATGTCTGGGCAGGTCTAAGCCTCAGGTAACGCCCATTTTCCTTCTCCCTCTCTTACTTTTCTTTGCACCTGTCCACTGCAGGCTCCTCGCAGCTCCCAAAGAGTCCAATTCTCCTCCTCTTCTTTCCTTTTCCTCCTCCTCTCCTCCCCCGTCCCCGTCTTCCCTCCCTCCCTCTTTCCCCTCTTCTATATACCTGCCAAGCTGGCTTCCTTTTAGCAGCAATCTATCACTGCAAAGGAGCTCACATCAAAGGCGGTTGCACAGCAGCAGCCGAACAGCATCACGGTTGTGCCAAAGACAAACGCAAAGAGGAGCCTTGACTGCGCCTCCCCGAAGTTGCTGGCTAGCTTTGGCCAAGTGTGGGAATGATTTTTTGCGACTGCATGGGTAGAGAACCGTCAAGGGCCCCTTTTGGTCACTTCCGAAGAGCAAAAACGTGTTGAGAGGAGGCCGGTTTAAGATTTCAAACAGAACCTCCCCACCGCGCATGAAAGGACTTGATTAGCATATGTCAAGAGGACCGGCATATATACTCGGTGTGTATGTACACAGGACTCTGATCTGATCAGTTTGCGGAGTTGGAGCCCCAGCCCCAGTATTGGCAGCGGCAGCTATAGATGTTTTTGCAAAGCAAGCAGCCGGCTCCCACCTACCCAAGGAAAGAAGATCGCTCCGAGACAGTGAAAGCTTTCCTGCTATCTCAGTGCAAAGTCCATTCAGCGACCTCACAGGAGTAACCGGGCCTTGACTTTTTGCGCGTGTTTTGCTATAATTTTCGCCATTCACCTCCCCATCCCTGCTACACTTTTTGTTGGGGGTCTTTTGTTTTCCGGATTTTCCGCCTCTCCCTCGGGCCTCCCCATGGCTCCCTTAGCCGAAGTCGGGGGCTTCCTGGGCGGCCTGGAGGGCTTGGGCCAGCAGGTGGGCTCGCACTTCCTGCTGCCTCCTGCCGGGGAGCGGCCGCCGCTGCTGGGCGAGCGCCGGGGCGCGGCGGAGCGGGGCGCGCGTGGAGGGCCCGGGGCTGCGGAGCTGGCGCACCTGCACGGCATCCTGCGCCGCCGGCAGCTCTACTGCCGCACCGGCTTCCACCTGCAGATCCTGCCCGACGGCAGCGTGCAGGGCACCCGGCAGGACCACAGCCTCTTTGGTATGTACCGGCACCCCAGCACCCCCCACCCCCAGCTCCTCTTCACCCCCTGCGCCTCCCTCCTCGCCTGCGCCTCCGGGAGGGCTGCGCGGAGCCCAAGGTCCCGGGACCCATCCAGCGCGGAGTGCGGGCGGGGGCTGAAGGGCGGGCCAGCGCAGGAACGAGGAGGACTTTTCCTGCCCGCTTGCAGCTGCAATCTCTAGCAGGCCTGCTGCTCCAGATGCTGGAGGCGGGAGGGGAAAGCGTGGATGCTCCCCACGCACCTTGCTGCCCTTCCTTTCCTGCTGCCTGGGATACCAAGACCTGGACTCGGAATCACATGTATCTTGCAGGCAGTTTTTTAAATCTCTATGTTATTTTCTCCTACTTTCTCTCACATTTCCCCCAGTTTCATCCACTTGAAAATTAATAGCAGGAAGCATTCCGCTTCTTTAAACATGCCCCACAGTTATGCAGTTGATTCTGCGTTCATGGCTGCTGCTCAGAGGGTCGCTCTTGTATAGGGTGTGAGCATTTATGTATCTACCTAGAGAACCGTAAATGTTCACCCGAAGTGGTAACAGATTAACTTTCCGTGGGCCCCGCCGCTACTGTCAGGCTCACCTGGCTGCACTTTGCTGCGCTCTTCAAGTTCTCTTTGGGTGAGAGAGAGAGAAAAAGAAGCCTAGCTGGCTACTGAGCATGCCCAGTCCTTCAGCCAAGATGCTCTTGGAAGCCTGAAAGCAAAGATCTGGGTATTGACCCTATGTAAGAGGAAATGGGGAAGCGAAAGAAGATAGGGGTGGGAACACATAGGGACACATTTCAGAATACCTCCAGCAGTGCCTGGGAGCAGAAGGGGTTAAAAGAAAGGAACAAGCGAATGATTGTTAAGGCACATTGTTAAGACACTAGACTGAGAAATCCTAAGGTTTCTACTGTCGATTACTCCCTAACTAGCTGTGTGACTAGCAATACCCTCACCAGTTTGAGTCTTAGTTTTCTCACCTGTACGATGATGAGATTAAATTAAGTGGTGGCTTTAAGATGCTTTACGGTTCTAACATCCCACGATCTTTCCCCCATTGCAGAAGTTTTCATCATATTAGAGTCAAGGAGATAGCACTCAAAGGATTTGGATCATTAAACTTGGGACATCATTGCAGAGATTTGTTGTATTTTTTTAAAAGGTACCATTTACTTGTCAGCAGCGATGTGAAACTACCCAACACAGAGTCAGCTCCCTTTCCCTTCCTTACCCCTGTGGGATTCTTTGAGAATCTTGTCTCTGAGTCGCCCTCTCTTATCTTGTCCTCATCCCCTTGTTCTTATATCTAATTCCTTTTCTGACTTGTAGCACTCGTTAAAACTTTGGAGAAGTGTAAATCTCGCTTCGAGGGGCATTTGTAGCTCCAAATGTAGAAATGAGCATGTGGTGGTCATTTAGTAGCACTTAAGGGCTTAGAAAATTAACTTTTTAAAACCCATATGTTTGCAGCTTCCACTGATCTCTTCCAAATTCCCATTGACTATGAGTCAAGAGTGTCATGACCCAGTGGCCAACCGTGGGGTCACTTTTGGAAAGTGGTTTCTAAATTGAGGAGGCTGAGATTCTGATTCTAAGGAACGTGGCTGACACCAGGTGGCTCAGTTCTCTTGCCTTTAAGAATTACTGCGCTCCATCCGCTTGTTACAGAAAAATCTTCCAGCTACCAGAAAGATTTAGACATGGACACAAATGCGATAAAGCCCTTAAGTAGAACACACAGAAGTTAAGCTTAGGTAATATTTAGACATCCTGCCTGCAATATATAGCATAGCCATGGAAATTCTGCTTTCAAGACACTTGTAATTCAACTGTAATCTCCCCCAATGACAAGAGTTGCTTCTTCCACTTGCATCTCTGTGTAAGACTGACCCTATGGGAAGAGATTAATAAATATTTGTAGACTTGATAGCATTCATTAAACTCGTATTTAAATCCACTCCTTAAGAAATGAATGTTGCATATCAGAATTACCATCTTATTAGAACTTTTTTTTTGCTAAAATTTTGTGTAATTATTTGGTAATTGCAAAAATATGAGTTAGACTCATTTTGTGCTGATTTGTTACTCTCTGATGGGAGGATACATATCAAAACAGAATATTTACTGTCACACAAGGAGAAGATAACCCACATTAGTTTGGTATCCTAAAGGAGTGCACAGCCTCTATAATGCATTACAGTGCATCCTAGTGGCCTTTGATAGCTAAGACATCATAATTTACTACAAGGGAGTGGAGATGAGAAGAAAGTTTATGTTTAGCCTGTATAACATTATATGCTTCTCTCTATATTTGCCTTCTTTTTCTAGTGTTTCAATTATTAATTTTGAAATTATTTTGCTATTTTTCTTTTAAACATTTCTGTGTCATCAAAGTAAGAATTTTGAAAAAAGCTTAAAAATGGCTATTTGAGATGTTGAAATAAATAATGTGTTTGATAATTATACTAATTTGGCCGTGATTAAATAAAAATGTCAGAATCCTGTATTTTAAAATTTTGAAACCACATCAATAGAAAATAAACAAAAAGGTCCCAGTGGGATTTAAATAATTTCCTGTCTGAGTTAGCTCTACACTTATAACAGAGTTTTTCTGCACAGTAGGATGGCAGGAAGATTTCACCTAATACATAAACATGGAATCATTACTTAAAAAAAAAAAGTTTAGCCTGAGATCAAACGTATTCCTTTAAAGGCTTTTCCTTTATTCTTCCCTATTCTCCACAGATTTGTCTGATGTGGTTGCATTGTGGGTTGACTCACCTGTTTGTTATGATGGGAAAAAAAAAAAAACTGGCTTTGAAAACGATACCAGAAAGACAAAGTACCTTCAAGTCTTTTTATGGGACACTGGGCATTAGAAAATCTATCCAAAATCTGTGATTACCACTTAAGGAAAGTTTTTCATGTCTACTCTTTGTTAAGGAATTAGCTTAGTTGCCACCTCATGTTATAAATAAGAAAGACTTGTCAAATCTCATTTAAGAATCAAATGATTACAAATTGCTCTGCGGTATACTATTTCTTTGAGGAGAAAAAGGATCAGAATTAAAAAGTGTGGCTAAAAACTTTAAGAGGAACACAAAAAACATAACTTTTTTCCCATCATCCCCCATGAGCCCTTGCAAAATTATTTATGCCTGGTTGTGTATGAGGTTTTGGGTGTCATTTAATAATGTTGAAACTATTGAATATAATCATTCTAAGAACATATGTAATTTCTTGTGTTTCTACAACTACATTTTTTTGGGCAAGATGACAGCATTATTTTAAGATGAGGATTAAAGTTTAGATGGTGTACCATTTAGTTTTGCAAGAAAAATGGATACTTTATAAGATCTGTTATATAACTCGTTCATATGGAAATGAAGCTTATATTTTATTGTACTTGAAAACTGGTTCTATTATACTTTCTAATCAGTTAATCAGTTCCTGTCTGTTTTTTGAAAACGAAGAATATCTTAATGTAAATCAGATACTTAAAGAGAATTAAGTTACATAAGAGCCATAGTACACTTTTCAGTTTGAATTTAACATTCAATACAACTTCAAGTAATTATACATTTGTAAGTATGTCCTGGATGAAATTCCACTAATATAACTTCTTCTGTCAATCGTGTTTGGGGCTTCTATTTTTGTTTCTAACAGGAATCACTCACTGAGAAGCTCGATAGTAACTTTGATTTTCATTTGATCCCCATCTCCATATTTGTCATTATAATGGCTATCCAATGGAGTCTGTGTCAATGGCTATATCTTCTCTCTGCCTTAGGCTCTCAATTAGTGACACTGACTCTTTCAAGCCACTTATAGACTATTTAGGAGTGTATTGTTGCTGTAAGATCCTCGATAGCTCTAGTGTTCTACATGATCGCCTAATAGTTTGAAAGAGTTCATTTGAGCTCTTAGCTATGGTTAGACCTTAAGAATCTGTGTTTCTGCTAAAGAGTGAATTAGGCTCTGCACAGACTAGAGCCTTCCGTATAAGCAAATAGCCAGATTTTGTACTTTCCCTTGGTCTTGGGGACATCACGTGTCTAAACAGAAACTTGTACAATAAATTTAGAAATGACTTAAGAGCAGGAATAAGGCTAAATGGTACACGTTTGTACTGTTTGTAGAGCTTAAGAGGGGGTGAAGGGGGAAAAGGTAGAAAACTATTGAGGAAGACAGCTCCAAGCATAGAAAGTATGTCTATATTCTTTTTCACAAGAGTCCAACAAGACAAAGACATAAGTCTAAAAGTTAGTGTTTGCAGTGAAAAAGAGTGATGCAGAGGGAAGTATTAAGGGTTTTTTGGTTTTACTATGGTGTTTTAGTGTATTAAGTGGAGAGTTTTCGATGCTGGTTTACCTATTGATAAGTGAAAATAATTCTAGAAAGTTATTGGTAGCACAATCAACTTGCAGGCTAAATTCTTGATAGTTGGCTATCACCTTTAATGAATTATAAAGTTCTTTTACTTTTTTGGACTATACAATTTATTTTTAAGAATGATGTAACAGGAAACAGCATATTATGTAGTCTATAAAGTTTTGAAACTACAGTATTGTCCTAAAGAAAGAGCGTCCTGAAGTAGAAACATTGGATTAAAGCTCAGAAGATGTGAATTCAAGTATCAGTCCTGTTCATTACAAATGTCATATCCTTAGGCAAGTCAATAAACCTCTTTGAGCCTCAGTTTCTTTATATGTAAAATGAGGGTAATTATATCTTCCATACCTATCTTAGGGGATTGTTTTTGAAGACTAGGTAGGAAATATAAGTAGAAGTCCCTTATAAATCATAAAATAATAAAATATCCATATAAGGTATACTGATTGCTGCTAGTAAAAGATTGACTTGATTGAGAGTAAGCAAAAACAAAACAAAACAATTAGTAGAACATGATGGTAATTAGTGGAATCATGGAGAACTAAGAACACCTCTATTATATATTAGTTTATGATAATAATAGCTTCCATTTGTTGAATGCCTAAATGTGTTAGTCCTTACCTCTCTCCTGTAGGGGGCATTTCACCCATTTGACATATAATGACATTGAAGTTCAAAGAAGACAGATGACTTGCATAGTCAGACTAGCCAGTAAGTTACTGAACTGGAATTCAAACCCAGGTTAGTCTAGTTAAAGGTTCTACACCCTTAACTTACCACGATGAGAAATTTTTTCCTTTTTAGGTTTTTTTTTTTCATCTGTAAAACGGGAGGATCATCATAATAAGATAATTGTATAGCGCTTTTCAATTTACAAAAGACTTTCACCTAAATCATTATTTTTAGCAATATTGGTCTATTACTATCTGGAAGATCCTCATTATCATATGTTCATTAACAAATGCAAATTATTATTTTGTTTATAAATTCAGGTATCCTGGAGTTCATCAGTGTGGCAGTGGGACTCGTCAGTATTAGAGGTGTGGACAGTGGTCTTTATCTGGGAATGAATGACAAAGGAGAACTCTATGGATCAGTATGTATTTTTAAAAAATTGTTGTAATTCTTAAAATAATGACTATCCATTTTGTAAATAAAATATCTACCAATAATGAATGTCATAAGAAATATATAAAATAAATTTATGTAAAAATTAAAAACCTATATCCCGATAAATTACCACGTGTCTGGGCCATAGTATAGTAACTCACTTTCATTTTTTAAGCCTCAAACTTTTCTTTCAGCTCGCTAGTTCTTTTTGACCATTATCCTGGGTTTTTCTACCTTCCTCCATATTTTGATCACTCCCAACAGAAACAGAGAAAAATGAGAGCATTTTCTTCTTACCATGTTACATTCTTTTCACCTTTCCATTCGTTTAATGTAAATTTTCTCTACCTATTATCATCCTCCATCACTAAGTACATGTGACTTACTCACTGATCTTCATATATAGGAGATGAGTGAACGAAATTTTAGGATATTTAAGCAACAACAGAAAATGACAACCACACTGGTTTGACCATATCTACAGTCTTTGATAATTACAATAGCCATGAACTCACTCAGAGTTGCATTAGGCAATTTTTAACTTGCCACTGAGGGTAAAAGCACATTCCTGGGTCTACTATAAGTGTTTTAAATATGGGGCTTAAAGTAAACTTTTCAGGTTAACATTTCATCAGTATAAATTTTGTTGTTGTGTTTTTTTTCTTTTACAACAAAGCAGCAGCAACAACTCAAAAATTAGAGTAACAGGATAATATAAAACTGCACTGGCAGTACAATGTAGATTTTTCTCTTTCACTAGTAACATTTTTATTTGTTCCCAGTTGCTTATTTAATTTTAAGAAAATTGGTAAAGTGTAAATATGTGCCACTCTTCCCCCATCCTCTTGTATGAAATCCCTTCTTAAAGTCAAAGTCTCTCTAACTATCTCCAAAGAGAATTTACTTGTTTATGATTTAGCAAATGGCACTATTTGGTACCTTATTTTTCTTAAAATATCAATTGAGACCACAATATACAGTTACAATCTCAATATACAATGAGAAAAATTGGTTATAGTATTTCAGTAAGTGGTATTCCAGTTAGCGTCTGTTCTTCGTAAGGGCAAAACTTGCCCTTTCTTGGCTTTCTGTCAGCTCAGAAGAAAGAGAAATAATGTCTTGTGTAACAATCATAAGAATAGGATTACAATTAAAAGAGAAAAATATGCACATAATCTTCCTTCTTCATGTATGTGTTGGATTAAAAAAGCTACTATGGCCTATCCCTTAGAATAATACACAGTCCACCTTGAAAAGACAAGACATTGCTGGGCTTTTATTATATTTACCTAATAGGAACATCCAGATAAAAGTTAATCATGGGGAGAGCTGGCCGGGTGGCGCAGTGGTTAAGTTCTCACTTTCCTCTTTGGAGGCCCAGAGTTCGCCAGTTTGGACCCTGGGTGCGGACATGGCACAACTTGGTAAGCCATGCTGCGGTAGACGTCCCACATGTAAAGTAGAGGAAGATGGGCACGGATGTTAGCTCAGGGCCAGTCTTCCTCAGCAAAAAGAAGAGGATTGGCAGCAGATGTTAGCTCAGGGCTAATCTTCCTCAAAAAAAAAAAAAAAGTTAATCATGGAGAATACGTCATCAATTAATATAGTCATAGAGGGAAGATATATGATTTAGAATGATCATCTTGAATTAGGAATTTGGATGTTAGCAAGATCTTGAAATCTTTCAAGATAATGCAAGAGATTTGCTATGTTGAACTTTGTCATCTAATGATGGCACAAGATAAACTACAGGCTCATTTGGTGGTGATGGTGGTAGGAAGGAGATAAAACGGAGCATGAGAAAGTTCTGAGTATTTATTAAGTATTTGAAAATAAAATTGAGAATTGATGTTTAACTTAAAGTTCTTTGAAGTAAACTGCTAGATGGAGTCAGCTGGAAGAAAGAATTCTAGATAACATATGAATTAAAACAAAAAAACACAAAAACAATTTAATCTTCCTCCTTCTTTGACAAGGATATAGTTATAAGCAAAGAAATAAAAATATAGAGCTCAGGCTTTTCTAAGGAAATTCTCTCGAAGGCATCTTTTTAATGGTAGTTACTTTCTTTCTTTTAGGAGAAACTGACTTCTGAATGCATCTTTAGGGAGCAATTTGAAGAGAATTGGTATAATACCTATTCATCCAACATATATAAACATGCGGACACTGGCCGCAGGTATTTTGTGGCACTCAACAAAGATGGAACTCCAAGAGATGGTGCCAGGTCCAAAAGACATCAGAAATTTACACATTTCTTGCCTAGACCAGTGGATCCAGAAAGAGTTCCTGAATTGTACAAGGACATACTGATGTACAGTTGAAGTGTGGCAGTGTCTTTGCTAAAGAACTAAACCACAACCATACTTTCTTATCATAGTTCTCATCATAAAATAATAACCCAGGAAGACGTTCAGAAGGTTACAGAGTCTGCTTTCCACTGGGAGACTGAATTTGGAAAGAATATTGAGAACAAACAAAAAAAATATTTTGACTTGAAGTAGATCAAGATCTCTCTTTATAAGTGGATTAAGTTCCCTTAGGAACACAGGCTCGGTCCTTACTAGTAGATTGAAGCCGAAAAATCTGTTAAACTGTGGATAATGGGAACCCCACCTAGTTTGCTGCTGGTGCCTCACCTCTCTGGATTATGTTTACTTTAAAAGTTACATTAAAAATAGATACTTCATGTTGAAGAAATGGATTGACATAGTTGGCCAAGATTATTGTTACATAAATTCTAAGGACCTTGTATGATTTTCCAAGTTACAGAATTATATGTAAAAAGCCTGGGGGAAATGTGGACTATGAAACATGCCACACCAAGACAGAACATTTTTTTAAAGGATGGACCTATTTATACATTTTCAATTTGCAAATATTTATTATATATATTTATTTATTAAAGAGTTTATTTTTTACTGGTATATGAAGATAATACAAAGAGAAAAAACACAAAAATTCCTTTATTGTGCCATTTCTTTGTTGTGGTGTCTTGGGCTGTGAAGAAGACATCATTATGCAACACATTAAGCATAGAATAAGATCTTGGATTTCTTTTTAAAAATAAAGTATAGCATA
This sequence comes from Equus caballus, assembly GCF_041296265.1. Taxonomy (NCBI): domain Eukaryota; kingdom Metazoa; phylum Chordata; class Mammalia; order Perissodactyla; family Equidae; genus Equus; species Equus caballus. Next base: position 37,799,783 of record NC_091710.1, on the reverse strand, counting down.
GATTATATTTTTTTGCATTCACTTGCCTTCTAAATGTAAAATTGGTTCCTTTGGCCTAGAAAAATGCATTATCAATTTGTATTGAATTCACGCATTCAAAAGGGAATTAAACATTTTTATTTTGTGTTTTGGTTTCATTTCTTTTCAGGTAAAAGTTATTCTATTTATAAAACATATTTTTAAAATGATAAAATTCTAAGTTCCCTAGAGAAAAAACTTTGGTATTTAGAGAACTCGTAATATTGAAAATTATCAAACATTATAGGCAAATTTTGCTTACTTACTTTTTTGATTCGATGTGAGCCCTGCATCATGGAGCTTAATATCTAAAAGTGGAAACAGATAGTAAACAAGTAAACTAACAAATACCATAATTGTGAATTGTGATGTGCTCTGTGAGGAAAACAAGGTTCAGGCATGGAAAAAAAGAGAGAACAAAGTTAGGATGAATCAGAGAAGGCTTCTCTAAAGAGGTGATGTTTATGACGGACCTTAAAGGATAAGAAAGAGCCAGCCAGGCTAAGAGGAGAATCAAAGTCTTACAGGAAGAGGAAACAGTGAGTCTGGAGTCACTAAGGCAAGAAAGAGCTTTGTGGCTAGAGCTTAGTGACCAACTGGCAGAGTGACACAGATGAGTTTAGAAAGCTATGCAGTTACAAATCCTGTAGGTTGTTAAAGGCCTTTCTGAGGTTTTATTTTCTCTTGCCCAGTAGTTGTCAGTGTCACCACTCTTAGATGTGACAGTCAATTTTGGGGATGTGGTAATGATAATGGTAGCAGCTGCCACCAGTTACCAATGTGAAAGGCCTGGTAAAACACAGATTGCCGGGCCCCAGCCCCAGAATTCGATTTGTAGGTCTGGTGTGGGTTCTAAAAATCTGTATTTTTACTGGGTTCCCAGGTCATATTGATGCAGTTGGTCTGGAGACCACACTTTGAGAACCACTGGTCTAGAGCAGTGTTTCTCAAACTTTAACGTACATAAAACGTCACCTGGGGATCTTTTCAAAGGATGGATCTGTTAAACCGTAGCCCTATGGGAGCAGGCTATCTGAGATTTTGCATGTCTAACAATATCCCAGGTGATGCTTGATGCTGCTAGACCATGGACCACACTTTGAATGGCAAGACTGACTGTTCCTTTAATGCTGTCTGGAGTTATTCCTATTAGTTCATCCTCTCATTACTTAAACAAATGACGGTGATGTGTAGGGTGAGCGTAGGGAGTTCAACGTACAAGTTTAATAAAGCTACATGGGAATGTGTGTGTTTGTGTATTGGGGGAGGGTTGTGTGTACACTTGAGTGTCTGCAGCATGAGAGAGAGAGAAATGTTTTAGCTCAAAACCTCTTGGTTTTATGAATGTGAAAAATAGTAAAAAAAATGGTTTAGCAGTAATATTTTAAAAATCTTCAGGATAAAGTAATTCATATTTTTACTTTTACTTAGAAATGAATAGTTTTGGTTCAATGTTTGACACCTGTATTTAAAGTATGTGTTCCAAAGCAAACATTATGCAAGTATTTCAAGTCTTTTGCAAAATGATGCTGGTGCATAAACTTGTATCTATGGAGGAAGTTGTATAATTAAAGAGAGTACATTGATCAAAGATGGCCCACAATAAATATTGTCACCCAATCAAAATTTTTGTGTTTTTGAGATATAACAGGAATATAGGTCTAAATTTTTTTTATTGTGATAACTACTTGCAGTGATTTGAGATATGAACTATGATTGAAGCAATGGCTTTACAAACTCTCGGAAAACTAGTAAGTCACTATATCTTGTATTCTCATTACATTTCTATATTGCCATCTCTTCCTATGTCAGAAAAACTATTTGCATCTGCTGAATTGTACTATTTGAAGAAATGATCTATTAGGTATCTGAATAGATTTCCCTTGGTATTCCTAAATGGAAATGGTGTGTGAACATATTAATTCATATATGGAAGGGTAATAATTTGGTTTATTATCAAATCAATATTTTGAAAACCATTTATTATATCCTTAGCATGCTTGGTGAATATGTCACCCATTAGTCAACCTCTTGCTTCTTTAATTTTCTTTTATTTTTAAATATTGTATTAGCAGTCATGTATTAATTTACATTTTCCATTCTTTCTTGCTTGGACTATTAACTATCATTTACCAAACTTCTCTACATTTTCTGCAATGATAACAGAAATCTAAATACATGGGGGTAGAGGGACCTCTTGCTGTGCCAATTTCAAAGATTTTCATTTTAGTTAAATGCAATGTCAAAACAGTTCAGGAGCTTAAAGCGATTGACCATTTGTGAGATTATAAATATATCAAAAACTTAATATATAAAAGTTAGAAAACCATTCAGGCTATCACTTAATATTTATAATGCAGTTTATGGAAATTGCCAGTTTTGTGAATTAACTAACCATCAGAAATATTTTATATGTATATACCAAAACTCTAACTTCAATAGATAAGTTATTATGCCTATGAATAAGCAATTTCTGATTTCTAACGATAAAATTAAAAAAGCTGTTATACGTTATTGGTAAGTGAGGAATTAGTACATAAAATGACTCCTGTGTATTCAGTGCATGCTGCTTCCACTAGCAAATATAATTTAGGACATCCAGGGAGAATTTAGTCCAGATAAATCCTGATTTCAAGTTTCTGACAATCAACACTTTTATGTTTCCATTTCAGTTTATTCTAGACAGAGAGCTACATACTGATGTTGGGCCCAATTAACCTCAGCCTGCTGGTTTCCAGGATATCTTGGCTCTCAAGATAAATGATATGTGAGGCTAAGGCATATCACTTTCCTCTAGCCAACAATATAGTACTACTATTTAGGGAATTTGGGTTAGTAGTATAATGTTGGTTGGTGTGATTAATTTGACGCATATAATTCCTTGACCCAATGTTAGAATTGTTCAGTCTCTTCCTTCTGACAGAGAAGGGGTCTAGTTCTTCAGAACAAACCTAAATATTTTTACAGAACTTGCAACAAATCCTATTCTAAGGGTCTCAAGCTAAGCCTGCTAAGCAAACCTACTGTGGACTAATAGTGTGCACAGGGACAATCCTGAAGAAGTTGTAGGGTGGAGGGTAGACACATCCTTAACGCAATTGGTTGAATGGTTCACTTCTGGTTGAACAGAACAATTCTGCAGCTCACACCTGGACATTTAAGTTGTTTAAAAGGTCTCTTTCTTTCATGTGGTTGTAAATATGTAAATAATAGTGCAGAACTGAAGAAACAGTTTTAAACTGGTGATATTTATACCTAGCACCAATTTGTCTTCCAGTGTGGACTTGACTTACAAAGTGTGCAAGATGATTTATTTTAAAACACTTCCTCCCACTTTTTCCTGAGCATGTTAGAGCAGGTTTCATTGTTCCTGTAATTATTTTCTCCCCAACGTAACTCTAGTTCTTTGGGCACAGGCAGACTTTGCAGAGTCTGCCTCATTAGAGAAGCGATATGTTGATGGTTAGTTTTTTTCAACAGGATTTTGCAAGAGAATTAAGCCCTATAGAAAATAATGCGAGTGACTATGTCTTAATTCTTCCTCGGAACATATCTGGTATCATTTTAGATTTATAGAACATAAGTAATGTATTACACATAGTGGGTTCCTTAGTGCTTAATTTTTTTAGGATACCTGTGGAGAGCCTGTTGTGAGGTTGGCTGTAATATTGTCAGCGTGCCCCCCGGGGGCGCAGAATTGACCGTTTCCTACAGGCATCAGATATGTTAATATATTTCTATTCCAGCTTAACCAAAATTATATATGCCACAAGATTTTTAATGTGTGGGTAGTGTCAGAATAATCTGGATATGACCCTAAAGCCAATCAGATCTCAGGAGACTAAGTGGTCCATCCTATTTCATATCCTTCATATTTCTGCACCAAAGGCCTCATCATGCTGTGATGGTGCAGGTGCATTGCCTTGGACTTGTGGCAACAGACGCTGAATGTTCTACCCAACAAATAGAAACATTTAATTTACATTGTAATGCTGCTGGAAGTGTTCTTTTGAATCATGTTGATTCATTAACCACCCAGAGACAATCTTGGAAAGTATTTAAATCAACCTTCATTAGCATCTATTAACTTTTCTAGTTGTTAAAATGAAACAGATTGCTTTCTTTCCTGGTGGACTGTTTTCCTACATGTCCCAGCCATCACTCTGTTCAGTGTATGGTTGGATGTAATTAATGCTTTGAGACCACAGCTCTTCTCTGCATAGAGACCACTCTGGCAAGGGATGCTGAAACGTATCAAAAGGCCCATGACAGGGGTTAAATGTTTCCATATATGCTGAAAGTGGCTTTGCTTCTCATTCAGGCCCCAGGAGTGCAGTTGATTGGGATAAGTTGGGCGTAGTGAAGCCGTATCCTAGTCTTGTACCTAGTCTGCCACTAAAGCTCCCTGTCTGATTTGGCTTCCAGGTGGTTCACATGTATCTTGTCATTCATTTGATCAAAGGGAGTTTGAATATTTGTTTTAAGATTTCTGGCATCCAGAAATGAATATCTCTCCTCATTTCATCAACGGGTTTTCCCCAACGTGGTTATAATGTAAGAAAATATAGTTTTAGACCCAAATGTTTACTTTTATTTTTCTAACCAACCCACGTTTTTTTCCCCAATGAGCCATGTACTCTGTCCCAATTCAGTAAATATGTTAACTCTACTTCTGTTTTCTCTCTGGTGCTTTAACAAAGAAGCATTCAGGACTTATCATTTGTATTGCACCAGATGCCTTCTTAGTGGTGAATATGACCAAGTATGTCTGAGGTTCTAGAAAATTTATTGGCCAGACTGTTGCCTCATCTCGTTTGCCATGGGGTGTGAGTTCTGGGAGGCAGCACAGTAAGGGGAACAATTATTGAGAAGATAAATTATTATCTTGAGGAAGACTCTACCTCCAATCAATTGTTTGCCCTGAAACTGAGATTTGGGTGGCTACCATAGCTTGTGGTATTTGAAAGTAACAATCTTGGAGGTATCAGAGTGAAGAGCGCAGAGGTCAAGAACAGTGTCTCTTAGAAGAAGCAGTGCACCTTGGGAATCAGTAAGGGTGCCCTTGCCAAGGGCTGGCCTCCAGTGTGCAGCACTCTTCTGTGAAGGGCATTAATCTATCCTGATTACACTGCTTCCATTTAACAATGGAGAGCTCATTTGCCCATTTTTCCTTGAGAGTACTTGGGTGTCAGATATAATCAAATTCTTGGTGGTGGCAAAAGTCTTGATATTCTCTCTTTTAGTTGCTCTGTTTTAACTATCTCCCAATGAATGGCTGATAACTGGTTTCAAAATGAGTACACCATTTTGGACACCTGACGACTTTGTCATCTCCTCAGGGACATGCCAATGATTCTATGTCAAGGGACTGCTGGAGAGTTGTGTCTTGGTAATATTGGCTGAGAGGTCAAATATCTGAGAAACTGTAAGGAACCTGCTGTTCAGGAGGCCATGTAATCTATTGACAAGACTGCAGCATAATACTCTGATGTGTCAATATCTGTACATGGCACTTACTTTCTTTGCATTCTGTTTAGTGATGTGGATTTCAAGAACAAAAACTTTGCCTTATTTAGTGCATAATTTATTTGTTTTGAATAACAGTACTCACAGAAAAGTTATTGTTTGGTGAAGTGCCCTTGAATTTCTTTTTTCTGTTAAATTCTTTTATCAGTTTTAGTCATCAAACTAATAAGGGCAGACAGAGCCGCAGATACAATTATTTCCGACTGCTACTCAGTGTGCCATCCATGAAACGAATATATTTGAATTAGGTCAAGGACACCTATTTAAATTTTACCTTATTAGATTATAACATAGTGCTAGAGAATTTATCGCTTTAGGACAATAAGGTATAATTCTGGCAAATGAGGGCAAACTACATTGGTGACCCAAATTAATAGGGATCTTAAAGAATGCATTTGCTACACTGGTGACTACAGATTACTAAAAAGTTGATTTCAATGTCCATCTCCATTTTGGACTAGTCAAAGTAGGGAGTTAAAGGGGTAAATGGTGTATGGGATTATTCCCAGGTTCTTCAACACGTCTGTTACGTAATTTGTTATACTCCTACTGCACCTTGGTACTATTTCATATTTGCAATTGTGATGACACAGGGCTGTTTACTTTCTCCCCCATATCCTTCAATAGTCAAAATAATTTTTCTCCTTATATTCAAGTTTCCCAGACTTGTTATCTTTGATCCTGTATCTAAAAGCCCGCGAGATTCTTGAGTATTATCCTTTGTTCAAAACAGATTGCAAGGTTTAGAGTCTCTCCAGGCAGATCTAATGTTTTAATGGATCTGAATGTTAAGGACTTTGGGGCAATTTGTCCTTCCATTTCAGAGAGTAGGCCTGATCTCCAGACTTTAGGGCCAGCCTTCTTAAAGTAAGAGTGATCAGAAGGAATCAAAGGAAATGCTTTAGAAGTTGTCCTTTGTTTTTCATGTGAAGGGAGTTTATCCTTAAGATTTATGAAGTCCTTGTCTCAGTGTTCCCTCTCTTGGCTCAGCTCCCAGTAGTTTGGAAGTGGCTTGTTGCTATCCGTGTGGAGGGTTTGCCAAGGTTGTTGCTATGGCTGCAGTGCCTGCAAGGTTAGCTGATTCTTCTGTCCTGTTGATCTCCTCTGAATCTTAGCAACTTGCCAGTCTTCCTCTTACAAATTGGGGGATGTTATCCCAAATCTAATGAGCCTTTGTCTTAGCCCACGGGGAGATTGTTGTGCAGACAGCAGGCCCAATTCCAATCCAAATTCTCCAGCAATTTCCCATCATATTCATGCTTCCATGAAAAGCTTTGGGGAGGTAGAAACCTAACACTTTGGGAGACACTTAAGATACCCATTTCTTTGCATTTCAGCATGAAGATAATCATCTGGCTTGTTGGGTTCATCTATCCCGTTCTTCAGAGCTGTAGCTATATGAAGTTCTTTCTTTCTAATCTCCTTGATCTCTTGCTTATCAGTTTTCCATGGCCAGGGTTACCCCACCACTGCTTGCAAATCAAGTGGTTTCCATACTTGTCCCACCATAGAAACAAAGCATTAATTTCGATGGAGGTGTTTCCCCTCACATATTGTATTCACTACTTCTCATTTTTTTTATTGTGCTAAAATATACATCACATAAAGTTTACCTTTTTAAACCATTTTTAGGTGTACAGTTCCGTGGCATTAAGTATATTCACATTGGTTGTGCAGCTGTTACCACCATCCATCTCTAGAACTCTATTTTCCCCAACTGAAACTCTATACCCATTAGAAATGAACATCCCATTGCTCTTTCTCCTCAGCCCCTGACAACCCCCATTCTACTTTCTCTTTCTATGAATTTGACTACTCTAGGAAACTCATATAAGTGGAATCATACAAGATTTGTCCTTTTATAACAGGTTTATTTCACTTAGCAAGGAACTTTTCAAGGTTCATTCATGTTGTAACATGTGTCAGATGCTGTCAGATTTTAAAGGTTGAATATTTTTCCATTGTATGTATATACCACATTTTATTTATACATTCATCTGTTGATGGACACGTGGTCTATTGTGCAAAACCGCTATGAACATGGTTGGACAGCTATCTGTTCAAGTCCCTGCTTTCATTTCTTTTGGTTCTATTACTTAAAAATTTTTATTAAATGTTCTTTTAAAAAAAACTTTGTTGTAATTAAGAGAGTATTAAAAAAACTTTATTGAAATATAATTTACCTAGAATAATTCAAAGATTTTAAGTGTAGAGTTTTGTGACTTTTGACAAATATGTACACTTACGTAACCACCACTACACCCACGATAAAGAATATTTCCATCAGCCCAGACTTATCCTCCCTGCCCATTGCAGTTACTCCCTCCTCTAATCAAAGCTCGAGGCAGTGACTGATCTCCTTACTGTCGCTGTAGATTAGCTTTTATTTTCTAGAATTTAGTATAGTTGCAATCATTCACTATGAGCTCAATGTTTTTGACATTTATCCATCTTGTTGCAGGTACCTTCCTCTCTATTGCTGAGTACTATTCCATTATACAGACATAATATAATTTGTTTATATAATCAACAGTTGATGGATATCTGGTTATTTCCAGGGCTATTATGAATAAAATTGCTTGGAACACATGTTTTAAATTCTCTTGGATAAATATCCAGGAGTGGAATCGCTGAGTTGTATTTATAACAAACTGCCAAAGTAGTTGTACCCTATTACATGTAAAAGAACATTGCGTAAGAGTTCTGGTTGTTCCACATCCTCATCAATACTTGATATGAACATTCTTTTTCGTTTTAGAAATACTAGTGATGTAGACGTGTCTCATGTAATTTTCATTTACATATAATATGCATTTTATTTAACTAATTAAATTCCCTAGTGATTGATAATGTTAAACATATTTTCATGAGCTTATTTGCCACTGTATATCTTCTTTGGTAAAACATCAATTCAGATGTTTTATCTATATTTATTGGGTTATTTATCTTATTATTACTGATTGGTAAGAGTTCTTTTTTTTTTCTTCAAAGATTGACGCCTGAGCTAACAACTGTTGCCAAGCTTCTTTTTTTCTATTCTTCTCCCCAAAGCTCCCCAGTACATAGTTGTGTATTCTAGTTGTGAGTGCCTCTGGTTGTACTACGTGGGACACCGCCTCAGTGTGGCCTGATGAGCGGTGCCATGTCCATGCTTTAGGTATAAATCCTTTTCAAATAAGTGTTTTGCAAATATTTTCTCCCAATGTGGTTTATCTTTACAGGGTCTTTTGATGAGCAAAAGAAGTCCTATGTTTTGATGAAGTCCAATTTATGAATTTTGTTTTTGTTCCTGCTACTAATTTCGTATCTAAGGAATCTTTGCCAAACCCAAAGTCACTAAGAATTTCTCCTGTGCTCTCTTCTTGAAGTTTAAATAGTTTTAACTCTTACGTTTAGATCTATGATCCATTTTGAGATGATTTTATTTATTTATTTTGAGGAAGATTAGCCTTGAGCTAACATCTGCTGCCAATCCTCCTCTTTTTGCTGAGGAAGACTGGCCGTGAGCTAACATCTGTGCCCATCTTCCTCTACTTTACATGTGTGATGCCTGCCACAGCCTGGTTTGACAAGCAGTGCCATGTCCACATTGGGGATCCGAACCGGCAAAACCCAGGCCGCCAAAGCACAAGGTGTGAACTTAACCGCTGTGCCACCGGGCCAGCCCTTGAGATTATTTTTGCCTGTGAAATTTTTAGAACTTTTCAATATAGGTGATGTAAATTTCCTACACATATCTGCTAAAGACATTTGAGAATTTGTTTACATGCCCCTTCACTTATCATAGGGCTACAAGTACAAACCCAAGAGTAATTTAAAAATACATGCTTATAAATGCATTATATAAATTCACAAAAATGTCCTCAGATATTAATATATTCTGGGGCTTCCTAAGGCTCATTCTGCCCTGAGACTCATTCAGAAAATATAATCCAGGTTGGTTCTTTTAGACTCTGAGATGGAGCTTAGAGAATAGATGTCTATTAGGCAGTGCCCTTGGAATCAATAATTGTGCGAAAAAAGGAAAAAAATAACATTGGGCTGGAGAAAGCGAAGTTGAACTGTAATACAGACATGATGCCAGACTTGGCCATCTTGAGCTCTGGAGCTAAAATGGCCTTAACTCACTGGGACGAGTTGGCTGAAACTTTTAACTCATGCTTGGATCAGTTGCTGGATGTGAGCTACCACAGGAAGTGGGGGTCCCTGCAGCGGAAGCAGTTCCTGAAGGGGTGACAGTGCCTGGGCAGTTGGGGCAATGAATCCTGCCTCGTAGAGGCATGGAGACATTGCATCTCCATGTCCATAGCACTCTACCCATTCTTGCTCAGATCCATGCTTTCATGAATGTGATATGACTGGCATATCCCTTTGTCATGGCCTGCTCTCATACCTACGCTGCTGTATATGGGATCCTGTGCAGGTAAAACAAGCCCTTGGATGGTGACGCTGGCTGAGACACTGTGGGCAGGAAAGGAGATTCGTACCCAGACGGTCTATTCCTATCTGAATCAATCACTGGCCTTTTTGCGGTAGAAGGGGCCCAGTGTAGACAACTTGCCATCGAGTGGACAGATAGTCTCCTTGAGGCCTGGTGTAGACAACTTGCCGTCGAGTGGACAGATAGTCTCCTTGAGGATTGGTGCCCTACCATGGGCTCAGCATTGGTCTTTGTTGCTGGCAGGTTGGACATTCAGAGGCAGCAGTAGCTAGATTCATTTTGGAAAGTGGGAGCCCATGATGCTGGGATGATACCTAACCTCCGTTTCTGTCACTATTGCCACTTTTTAATATGTCCATTGTTCCAGCAGTGGACTGGCCAATGAAAGCTGGCTGTCATCAACTGGATAAGTCATTCTATCTGCTTGATTTAGTGCCTCTTCCATGGTGGGAGCTCTTGGATTGGTGTTAACTTTTTTGTATTTTTAAATTATTTCATTGAGGTCATATTGGCTCATATAAATTTCAGGTGTACGTTATTACACATCAGTTTCTGTATAGACTGCATCGTGTTCACCACAAATAGTCTACTTTTTATCTGTCACCGTACATATGTGCCCCTTCACCCCTTTACCCTCCCCTGACCCCCTTCCCCTCTGGTAACCACTAATCTGTTCTCCTTATCCATGTGTTTGTTTATCTTCTGCATATGAGCAAAATCATGTAGTTTTTGTCTTTCTCTGTCTGGCTTATTTTGCTTAGGATAATACCTTCAAGGTCCATCCATGTTGTTGCAAATGGCACAATTTTGTCCTTTTTTATGGCCGAGTACTATTTGCATTGTATATATATATATATACATATACACATACATACCACATCATCTTTATCCATTTGTCCATTGAAGGGCACTTGGGTTGCTTCCAAGTCTTGGCTATTGTGAATAATGCTGCAATGAACATAGGGATGCATAACTCTCTTTGAATTGTTGATTTCATGTTCTTTGGATGAATACTCAATAGTGGGATAGCTGGGTCATATGGTATTTCTATTTTTAATTTTTTGAGAAATCTCCATACTGTTTTCCATAGTGGCTGCACTAGTTTGCATTCCCACCAGCAGCGTATGAGGGCTCACTTTTCTCTACATCCTCTCCAACATTTGTTATTTCTTGTCTTGTTAATCATAGCCATTTTGGAGGATGTAAGGTGATATCTTATTGTAGTTTTGATTTGCTTTTCCCTAATTATTAGTGATGTTGAACATCTTTTCATGTGCCTGTTGGTCATCTGTATATCTTCTTCAGAAAAATGTCTATTCATATCATCTGCCCATATTTTGATCAGATTGTTTTTTTGTTGTTGAGTTGTATGAGTTCTTTATAGGAAATTAACCCCTTGTTGGACATATGATCTGCAAATATTTTCTCCCAAGTGGTGGGTTGTCTTTTCGTTTTGTTCATGGTTTCCTTTGCTTTGCAGAAGCTTTTTAGTCTGATGTGGTCCCATTTGTTTATTTTTTCTTTTGTTTCCCTTGCCTGAGTAGACATGATATTCAAAAAAAATACTGCTAAGACCAATGCCAGAGAAAGTACTGCCTATATTTTCTTCTAGGAGTTTTATTGTTTTAGTTCTTACATTCAAGTCTTTAATTCATTTTGAGTTAATTTTTGTGTATGGTGTAAGATAATGGTCTAGTTTCATTCTTTTGCATGTGGCTGTCCAGTTTTCCCAACACCATTTATTGAAGAGCCTTTCCTTTCTCCATTGTACGGTCTGGGCTCCTTTGTCAAAGTTTGGCTGTCCACAGATGTACGGTTTTATTTCTGGGCTTTCAATTCTGTTCCATTGATCTGTGTGTCTGTTTTTCTGCCAGTACCATGCTGTTTTGATTACAATAGTTTTGTACTATATTGTGAAGTCAGGGATTGTGATACCTCTCGCTTTGTTCTTTTCTCTCAGTATTCTTTGGTTATTCGAGGTCTTTTGATGTTCCACAGAAATTTTAGAATTGTTTGTTCTATTTCAGTGAAGAATGTCATTGGGATTGCACATTTTAACTGTTTATTCTTCCAATCCATGAGCATGGAATATTTTTCCATTCCTTTATGTTTTCTTCAATTTCTTTCAATATCTTATAGTTTTCAGTGTATATGTCTTTCATATCTTTAGTTAAAATTATTCCTAGGTATTTTATTATTTTTGTTGAGATTTGTAAATGAGATTGTATTCTTGACTTTTCTTTCTACTTGTTCATTGTTAGTGTATAGAAATGCAACTGATTTTTGTATGTTGATTTTGTACCCTGCAACTTTGCTATAGTTGTTGATTATTTCTAATAGTTTTCTGGGGGATTCTTTAGGGTTTTCTATATATATATAGAGTCGTGGTGTTAACTTTGAATACAAAGATCTTCACACTTTAGGCACATTCCCATTTATCCATACATATTTCCTTTCTGCCATACGTCTTGGTCTCTGATCTTCCAATATTTTTTCTTCTAGGATTTTGATCAGCTAGCCAGACTGCTCATGAGTTCTTATATATTCAAATCTTACACAAAGTAGATGTTCGTTTATGACACAAAATAGATGGCCAGATGCACTGTCTCAAACTCTGCCAATTGGGAGGATTTTCTTGAGTTAGGCTACAGTGACTTGCATTCACACACTGAACTGATCCATCTGTAAGCCAAGCTTGGGCATTTTCATTCTCCACCAGCCAGTCCTCAGACATCCATCTTCTGGGCCGTGGGCGTGAGCTGACGAAGAGGTGCTGGTCCAGCCATGGTGACTGACAGGAATCTGGGCTATCTGAGTTAGTAGATAAGGCAGGACTCAGCTCATGATAGGAAATTCTAGCCATATGGTCACTTGGTGTCCCATAGTCAGGCTTTCAATTTGTACCATGGCTCAGTACCACCCCAAGAGTTGCATTTCAAAAGACGTATATTCTTTATTGCAAATTGTGTGACCTTGCTCCAGTACCCCAGGGGCCTGTGTTGTGTGACTTTCCCACTGGGGCTCCCCATAAATTCCACATGGTGTCTTCTCCCATTATTGATATGTCTAACATAAGAAGGCCTGTTGGCTCAAGTGGCGGCTTGGACCTGACTATAGAAAGTCTTGAAATCTCTTGCTTGCTTAGGGGCATATTTAATTTGAATTGATTTGAACTCTATTACATTTCAGCACCATTTCCAAGGTCTGTGAACAGGATCTGAGCAAAATGCCTTCACAGTGCAGCAACTCTAGCTGCTTCTGGAGACACCTGAAATAGATTCTAGGAAGGGTAGTTTCTACTCTGTGGTTCCTGAGGATGCTCTCCGTTGCCCTCAACAGATTAGAAATGATTGTATCTATAATGGTCATCCTAGTGGTGTATGAGTGTGTTTAATAGAATTGGCATGGAAAGGAGGATATGGAAGGAAAGGGTGGAGGGGTGGCAGAAAGTCCCCAAATTAGCTATTTGTTCAAGCTAAGAAGTGATAATGAGTTATTCTTTTGTATTTCTACTTCTCAGAGAATCAAGACTTAGCTCAGATCTCCTCGTATACTGGTTCAATACACTACACATTAATATATATAGAGTAAAAATATAGAAATGGTGAAGCACAGATACTATTACCTTTCCTTGTGAGAAGAGGAAAATTTGTACTATTTCTTTAGTCTAAGAGCAAAAAAAGTTAGAATTTTTAGAGCTTGAGGATATCTTCGCTGTCATCTAGTTCAAGCTCTTCATTTTATAAATGAGGAAAATCTTTTATCTTATTGACTTTTCAATAAAGTCATGAAACATTTTGTTGTTTATAAGTTAGTAAATGTATCCATATGCTTTTATAAGTTTCTTTCATGATTTTGGCCAGCAATGATGAAATTAGTATGTTTTGATCTCTGTGCAAGTTGTTGAGAAAGAACTTAAAAGAAGTGTTTAGGAAAATCCAAGTGCTGAAACATTTAAGATATGCTTTGTGGTCTCAATTTTGTGTGATTTTCAGCCAGGAAGTTTTCTGATTAAGATAGCTTGCCAATTCCCTTCCAAATACATTATTTATTACACTAATGGGGATTTCCTATTTGAGATATTAAAGACAAAATGTTACTATTATTTCTTTTAAAATAATTGACATAGAGAAATTGATGTATTCTAGTAAATTAAAAGCAAGGACAAGACAGAGATCCATAAAGATATACAGGTATTTTATTGGTATATACTTATTGAAATAAACTAGATTTTGTTGGATTCGAGGTTTTTCATTCATTATTGATATGAAACTAGAAGCTGGATGTTATCGAATTTATATTTCCTTTTTGGATCTGTTTCATAAGAATGAAATAACTTTTAGCAAAGACAAATTTTGTTGTATTAAAATGGCAGAATCCCATAGTTATGTGCACAAATTTTAGAATTTCATGAGTTCCTCAAAATTATAAGAAACTTCTGCACACTCATGTGTGTATGTTTGTATTTTCTTTTTCTGTTTTTTGAGGAAGATCAGCCCTGAGCTAACTACTGCCAGTCCTCCTCTTTTTGCTGAGGAAGCCTGGCCCTGAGCTAACATCCGTGCCCATCTTCCTCTACTTTATGTGTGAGATGCCTACCACAGCATGGTGTGCCAAGTGGTGCCATGTCCGCACCCGGGATCTGAACCAGCGAACCCTGTGCTGCCGAGAAGCAGAATGTGCAAACTTAACCACTGTGCCACCAGGCCAGCCCTTGTATTTTCTTATAGTAATACCTACAAAGGGAGATGGAGTCCAAGCATCTAGTAAAGAATATATGCATGGAGGTAAATTAACAAATACTCTAAATTACACCTAATTTCAACCAATCAGCAATAGCATGAAACAATTTATCATTACCACAAATATGCAATTTGTTTGTAAAATTAAAAAATTACAGATTGTGATACATACTATGAAGGAAAAGAGCAAGATGCTATAAGAAAGACCCCAGGGACAATTCCTTTAGTTGAGATGATTGTAAAAAGCCTTTTTGAAGGATGGATAGAAGTTAGACAGACAAAGAATTTGTGCATACATGTGGGAGGCAGCGTGTCTATGGATAGTAATATGGGCAATCTAGGGAACAGCATGAAAAAGGCCTTGTAGTTGGGAAAGAATGGGATATGTTTGAAAAATAGCACCCAGATGACTAGCGTACAGTTAGTGAGGACAAACATAGCATGAGATGAGATTTGAAGAGATCGGCATGGATGGACCACATCAGGCAGGGCCTTGTGGGCCATACTGAGTTGTTTGAGTCTTATTTAGTGCAATAGGAGGTCATAGAAGGATTTTTAAGTAGGAGAGTGACACTCTTTCATCCATATCTTTAAAAGACCTCATTGGCTGCAATATGGACAGTGTATTGCATTGGTTTAGGGTAAGAGTGGGGGAAGACAGACTTTGTTAGGAGACAATTGCATTAGTCTGGATGAGAGTTGGTATAGCTGGCACTGTGGTGTTGGATGCGAAAACAGAGAGCGATGGATGGATTTGGGGTATTCCGAGGGTAGAATTGGTGAGTGTTAATAATACTGAATGTGAAGATAAGAGAGAGAGATGTCAAGATGTGCCTAGAATTTTGGCTTGAGAAAATGGATGAGTGAGTAGGGGTGTGACTGTATCATTTATTGAAATAATGTAAATCTTAAGGAGAAACAATATTGGGAGAAAATCAAAAGTTCAATTCTGGAAATGTCAATTTTGTGGTGCCAGTGAGATGATCAAGTGAATAGGTCAAGTAAGCAATTACATGTACAGGTCTGGATGTGTGGGCTAGAGACATAGTTTGGGAGTTATTGGCATATAGATGGTAGGGAGAAAAAAAATGAAAGTTCTGAGTCACAGTAGGTCAAATGGAAGAGGAAAGGTCATCTAAACAGAGGGAGTGAGATGCTAGATAAGAAAATCAGTAAAATTTCTCATGACATAGACCAAAAAAAGAGCATTTGTAGAAGGATGGAGCGATCAACTGTGTTGTGTGTTATTGTAAGGTCAAATAAGATGAGAGATAAAAAAATGTTGATTAAATTTGGGAATGTGGGACTCAATGGTCACTTTAGGAGGTGAATACAAGAACAAGAGGGACAGATGTCGGATTGAAATGGATTCAAGAGTGAAAGGGAGAAGAGGAAGTAGAGACAAGATGTAGAGACTACAGTGGTAGACACAACTGGTTGGCTACCCAACAGCTATTTCCCCAATGCCAAGAGAATCCCAGTTTTTTCAATGGTCAAGTCTCTTAAGGAAGGGAATTGATGTCGTCCAAACCAATCATAGTAGTCTCATTCACCTTGCCATGAGATTGGATTAGCCATGAGCGTTTTACACATTCTGGCTGTATCTTCGTCCCAGTCTTAGCTTTGGATAACACGAACATTTTAAATAAAATATTTTCCCAGATAACAATATAGCTTCGATTTAAGGGTGTTAGTTCAAACTCTAGTACTGATTATGAGCAATTACTCTATTAACCTAAAATATCTTACTATCTAACATAACAATTATAATTATTAAAATTTTTTAAGCAGTAGAAACCCACAAATTATGATTCTCTCCCTCTTTTTTATTTATTTATTTTTGGTGAGGAAGATTGGCTCTGAGCTAACATGTGTTGCCAATCTTTCTCTCTTTTTTTTCTCCCCAAAGCCCCAGTACATAGTTGTATATCCTAGTTGTAAGTCATTCTAGTTCTCCTATGTGGGATGCCACCACAGCCTGGCTTGACAAGCAGTGTCAGGATCCAAACTGGCAAAGCCCGGGCTTTGAAACAGAGTGACTGAACTTAACCAGTTGGCCACAGGGCCGGCTGCTATAATTATTAAAATGTATTGCTTGCTTACCATATGACACTTGCTGTGCAATGTGTTCTATGTACAATATTTCAGCTAAACCCCCAACAAACTTGTGAGGCATAATTACTCTTATTTTTCAGACAAGTTAACCAAGACTTAGAGAAATCAAGTCAAATGTCCAGGTCACAATCAGATAAGTGGGAGAAGCAATCAGTGACTTTTTCAACCCATCAGAATTGTTTGTTCCCTGTAAAATAGAACACACTGTCTACTGCATCTATGGAAGGGGTTTTTACGCCTGCGCTCGTCTATACTTGCCTCTTTGCTCCCTTGCTCAGACCTGCCCTTTTGATTCCATTGGCTTTCAGCCAACTATTACACATGAAGATTAAATCCGTTGATTTCACTAGGCCGACCCTACTGAAATGATAAGCTTTCCCTAAAGATACTGGGGGAGGACGTTGGGTACCTAAGGGCTGACCATAATAAGAAGCATTAATTAAAGATTTTAATACCATACAACTTTAAATTAGACTAAAGGAAAGGAATTCACTTTATATTTATAGCATGAAATCAAAGAAATATTATAGAGGATTATAGAGTGCTGACAGACAGCCTGATTTTAGTAGACTATTTAAATTTTATTTTTGAAAATATGCAAATACATAGTATTTTTGAAGGGGTAGAGTAGTTAACTGGGGCTAAGCACCCTCTGCTAGGAATCAGATAACAACATGTCTGTTAAATGTTCTAATACTCTGGGACCTGAACAGAGCTCACAGCTTTTTTGAATCTGTTTCCTCAAGAGTAAAATGGACATAGAGCTGCCTTGTTTTCAAGACTGAAATTCAAGTGAAAGTAAAACCAAGTTTTTTATCATGGTAAACCATTCATTCAACAAGCAGTAACTTAATATCTACTGTGTTTTAGGTACGGTGGTCACCTATAGTTACAGATGGTAGAACAGATGCTTAAATACGTAAGTATCATGTAAATAGATGATAAACGCTATAATAAAAACGTGCAAAATCCTACAGGAATACAGGAAGGTAGATTTGGTGAGGAATGAGATTGGAATAGAAAGTTGGATAGAGAGTAAAACGGGCATTAAAAATATAATAAAGAGCTTGGCTGTTATTCACAGCAATGTGCTTATTGAAAGTTTCTAAATATAGGAATGGTATGATTATATGTGAATGCAATAAAGATAGTGGTTTTGGATAAGTTGGAAGAGGAAATATAGGAGTTAGGGAGATGGTTATCTTGCTACTTCTGAAGTTCAGAAGAGATTTGGGGAGCCTTAGGTAGGGCCATCAACACAGAGAGGAAGGGATGGTGTTTCTGTTAATTATTGTCACCTAACTAGCCATCTCCAATTTAGTGGCTACAGCAAAGAATGATTTATTATTTCTCACCAATATATGGGTTGGCTCAATGGTTCTACTGCTGGTCTTGCTGGGGCACATTCTTGTTTTTGCAATCAGATTATGGCTGGAAATGCTGGTTTCTCATCCTTGAGGCAAGACTGACTTCTTTACATAATGGTGGTCTCAGAGCAGAGTTCCAAGAGGAGAAGCCCTAAGGTACAAGAGCTTATTAAACCTCTATAGGTGTCACGTTTACTAACGTCCCATTGGCCAAATCACGTGGCCAGATCTAGTTATGTTTCGAGGAGTGGCAAATAATTTGTGTCCATTTTTCATCTATCACAAATGGTTTGAGGAATTTTGGAGGCAAAGTCGATGGTATTTAGGGGAAAATGAAATGTGGGAAATAGGAAAAGGGAAGATCAAAGATGACTCAAGTGAGAAGTAGATAGTGGTGCATTAATTGAAGCAAAGAATACAAAAGGAATATTTGTTGGGAGGTGGCCAGGATTGGATTTGAGTATTTTGAGGGGAGATGTTTACATTAAAATCCATGGGATATGCAAATGGACTACACAGTAAGAATGTGGAAGTAAAGATTGGAACATAGAAGAACTTTCTAGGGAAGAGATAGAGATTTGGGAATCATTGGCTTATAGGTCTATAATACCATAAGAGAGGATTCGATTTCCTAGTGATGAAAGATGAAACAAAAAGAAAAGTGGGCTAAGGATGGAATTCAGGGAAGTACTAATATTCAAGAGGTAGGCAGCAGAAACAGCTATCAAAAGAAACTGAGGAATTTAGGTCAGAGCAAAAGAAAGATTCCGTGAGAGAGAATCATGACAAAGAAAGCCTATAGAAATATAAAGCAAATTATAAAAAAGCTAAATATGTGTCGCGCAATGCCTGATACTCACCTTTCAAGAATTTACAGTTACAACTAAATCTGTCCTCAAATTTTCCTTTGTATAAAGGATTTGTGTTAGCCTGAGGAGTTTTTTTAATTCAAGGAAAAAATTTAAAGTGATGGATAAATTTTCAGACATAAATTAATAACTGAACATTTCATACTGAACTAGAAGTTAAAAGTGGTTGGGACACCAGAGAAGGTCATTTAGAGACTAGCAATGACTATCCTGAGAAGATACAGTGTGTGACTCAATCACTCTCTGAGCCACCTACAGTCACAGCATAGAACTGCTCCTGGATCTGCCTGAACGACGTTAACAGAAAACTCAAAGAGACAGTGGATGTCACTGAATAGCTGTTGGGTCAGGTGTGGAAAGCCACTTACATTAAAAAAAATGCATTTGTTTCTAAATGCCTATCATGTAAATCTTTAGTCTTTAAAATTTACCCTTTAAAAAGTATGAATGATAATAAAGCGAATGAGATGGTATAATCCACCATATGCTATCCAAGGGTACACAGTGGACTTCAATATGTGGACAACCTTGGCACAAAGGGGTCAGGAAACTGATTCAGGCCTGGCTTGAGACAATTAGTTTGTTGAATCATGTTGTGTTGACTACACAAGGGAGGGATTATGGAGTCTGAGGGGGGATGGTTTGAGTCTTCAACTACTAATGTTGATTTGTCTATTTCTCCCTTCAATTCTGTCAGTTTTCGCTTCATGTATTTTGGGACTCTGTTATTAGGTGCATGCATACATGTTTATAATTATTATGTGTTCCTGATGAATTGGTCCCTTTATCATTATGAAATGTCCTTTTCTTGTCCTAACAATAATTGTTGTCTTGAAATCTATTTTTTATTTTTAAAGATTGGCCCTAAGCTAACATCTATTGCCAATCTTTTGTTTTATTTTATCTTCCTCTCCCCAAAGCCCCCCAGTCCATAGTTGTATATTCTAGTTGTAGGTCCTTCTAGTTCTGCTATGTGGGACACCACCTCAGCATGGCTTGAGGAACGGTGCTAGGTCTGTGCCCAGGATCTGAACCAGTGAAACCCTGGGCCACCACAGAGGAGCACACGAACTTAACTCCTCGGCCACAGGGCAGGCCCCTTGAAATCTATTGTGTTTGATGTTAGTCTAGTTACTGCAGCTCTGTCTTAGTTACTGTTTGAAGAGTATACCATTTTCCATCCTTTTACTTTCAACCCATTTGTGTCTTTAAATGTGAGATGTGTCTCTTGTAGACAACATGGAGTTGGATCATTTTAAGAAATTCATTCTGCCAATATGTGTCTTTTAATTGGAGTGTTTTATCCATTTACACTTAATGAAGTTACTTATAAGATAATATTCACGCTGGCCATTTTGCTGTTCTGTATGTTTATGTCTTTTTTCTTCTTCTATGCTTCCATTACTGCTTTCTTCTGTCCTAAATAGATGTTTTCTAGTGTACCACGTTAATACTCTTGTGGCTTCTTTTACTATATTTTTTGAGTTATATGTCATATTTTAAACTAACATTTAAAAAGTATGATACTTCATGAGAACATCTAAATTGCTTGGTATAAATAAAAATTTTTTGGTCTCATACTAGATTTACTGCATCAAAATCTCAGGGGATTATCCCCAGAAATTTGACTGTTTCACAAACTCCACATGATTCTTATGCACCTTGATTTGAGAACAAATATGTGTAGGGGAAACTCTTCTTTGGTCTCAAATATCAGAAGAGAAAGAGGAAACTAAGGCTAATTAAAGTTTCAATGCACTAGTGTCTGTGCCAGATATTTAAAATATATTATTTTATTTAATTCTCACAACAACTCTATAATGTCCATATTATTATCCTCATCTCTGGTTAATTAACTTGCCCAAGGGCATATAGTTAATAAGTAGCAAGTCAAAATTTAAATTCACAGTTTTCTAGTGAATGGAGAGAAAGAAAATTCCAGACAGTGTGGGACTAAGTTACAGGAAGAAAAAAATTATTTAGAAGGATATTAAAGGACAAGGAATACGTGTGCTTCATTTTCTCTTCCTGGTAAGAGATTCTGATGATTGTTTTATGCAAAAAGACAAATGGAGCCTAAGCTTTGAAAATTGTCTACACTCTATAAGATATAAAATACCTGTAGTTTTACTCACATTTCTTTTTAAGGTTGTTAGACGTAATTTTTCATAAGTTCTCTCTCTATTTTTATTGCTAATTTAATCAACAAAATATTGAGTGACTACTGTAATGATCAATGGTAACATTTGTGAGTGCTTACTACATGCCAGGCGTTATGTTAACTGCATGTGTTTTTGTGATATTTAATAACAATACTACCAATGACGTGGCCCACTTTCCAAATGAGAAAACAGAGGCCCAGAAATATTAAGTAATATGATCAAGGCTGTCACGGGAACCTATATTCTCAGGCCCTAAACTTTCTGTGCCTCATTTCTACACTAACCATCTAATGCTAAATAGCCTTTGAAAGCTTTGCGTATGTTTTCCACTTTCTTTAAGTTGAAACTCAACTTAAAACGACTTCTAGAACTGAATCTGTTGCCTTCTCAAAGTCTCAGAATCAAGTAATCCATGTGATTAAAATTCCCATGACTTTTAAAAGTATATTTCCCTTGAAGTTAATAATGCACATGTAATACACTTTCTGTATCAAAAAGAATCACACATCAGATGAGGTGGTCTGTAATCTACATGTACCTACAAATTAAGGGGGGAGGGTATAAGAGAGAGAGTATAGATTTGGAAGTGAGAAAATGTGAGTATGAGTTCTGATTCTGCCACTTATTAGCTGTACGGTCTTGGACAAATAAACTTAGCTTTAATTTTCTCATTGTAGAAAGGGGTGTAGAGGTAATCTTCCCATCTTTTTCAAAGACTTGATGTGAAGATCAAATGTGATAATAAACATATGTCAAATGCTTTTCCATCTATAAATTGGGTGCTGTCACTTTCTAGATGTTTGAACTTTATGCTTTAGAATCACCTTTAAAATAAGGATCAATTATAATGGACTCTTCTTAAGTAGTAAAAAGTCTGGAATTAATGACACTCAGATCCATATACCTTCACAAATCTGTAAAAATAATTTCAATCTTGATATTGACAACCTTCATTTCTAATAGTAATGATAAATTGTCTCAAACTTTAAAAATGCTGCTCCATGCTTTAGTTTGATCATTTTCAAAATGGGGATAAATTTGCTTTGTTCATTTATTGTGATGATTAAGTTAAATAAGGCATGTAAGTTTATTTATAAAGTGGAAGGAGCTATACAAGTGCTGTTAATTATTGTCCATGATCTTGAGAAAATGTACTTTGATAGGTGATTAAATAAACAGTGTTTTAACCTTTTGTAGCATCTTCTTTTTTATTCAGTAAACTTAACTTTTTTTAAGAGCAGTTTTAGTTTCACAGCAAAATTGAGCAGAAAACACACAGATTTCCCATATATCCCCATGCCCACATGTGTATAACTTCCCCCACTATTGACATCCCACACCATTTGTTACGTTTGTTGCTGTCGATGAACCTACATTAAACATCGATATCACCCAAAGTCCATAGTTTACATTAGGGCCCACTCTTGGTGTTGTACAGTCTATGGATTTTGAGAAATGTATGACGACATATATCCACTATTGTAGTATCATCCAAAATAGTTTCACTGCCCTAGCAATCCTTTGTACTCTGTCTAGTCTTCCTTCCTCTCCTCTGGCAACCACTGTCTTCATAGTTTTCCTTTCCCAGAATGTCACATGGTTGGAATCAAACAGTATGTAGCCTTCTCAGATTACCTTCTTTCACTTAGTAATATGCATTTAAATTTCCTCCATGTCTTTTCATGACTTGATAACATTTCTTTTTAGCAGTAAATAATATTCCATTGTCTGGATATACCACAGTTTATTTATTCACCTGCTGAAGGACATATTAGTTACTTCCGAATTTTGGTAATTATGAATAAAGCGGCTATAAACAACCATGTGCAGGTTTTAATGTGGATATAAGTTTTCAGCTCCCTTGTGTAAATGCCAGAGTGCGCTTGTTGGAGGATCATATGGTAAGAGTATGTTTAGTTTTGTAAAAAACCACTAAACTGTCTTCCCAAGTGGGTGTACGATTTTGCATTCCCACCAGAGATGAATGAGAGTTCCTGTTGCTCCACATCCTCACCAGCATTTGGTGTTTTGGATTTTGGCTATTCTAACAGGCATGTAGTATATCTCATTATTTTAATCCTCAGTTCCCTAATGACATATGATGTGGAGCATCTTTTCATACACTTATTTGCCATCTGTATGTCTTTGGTGAGGAATTGAAGGAATGCCAAGGATTGATGGCCACCAGTACCAGCTAGGAAGAGGCAAGGAAGGGGTACCCCAGACAGGTTTCAGAGGGAGTGTGGTCTGCTGATACCTTGATTTTGAACTTCTAGCCTCCACATCTGTAAACAATAAATTCCTGTTGTTTTAAACCATATAGTTTGCGGTACTTTCTTATGGCAGCCCTTGGAAACGAGTACGCCACTTCATGGGTTGTTTTGAGGATTAACTGATCCTATGTCTGTAGGTCATCCAGAGTCTAGTGCGTAGTAAGCCTTTAACATAGTGATTTTGATTATTTTAATTGTCATCATGCTATTACAACTGTCATGTTACTTGTTTGTCTTCTTTGAAAGAGACTCCAGGTTGTCTAGCAATGTTGGTTCTCCCCTTCTTCCTTATTAATGAGATTCCAAATTTTAGACAGGCATTAATTACTCTGCTTCCAAAAGACCAGCACTGATTAGTTAGAACCAATCTATGATATCATCCCCTTATCTTTCATTTTATTTGACCCTGTTTTCCACATTTCCCTTAAAGAATATGATTAGTATAATTGCGTAAGTGTTAAATCAAAACAGAAAAGAAAAAGTTACAGATTCTGCAAAAAAAGCAAATCTTAGAAGAGCTGGTGAACTGCTATTTAGTTGTGTTTTTAGGCACATATCGCAATCGGTCTTACCATCACATATGCTATTCCAATCTCAAAGCCATATCAGTCATGTTCTCCATTCATCCTCAAATCTAAAGTTAATTTCTCAAATCATAAAAGTCATAAACATATCATAAAATTTCACCTCAAGTAATAAAAATTTCTTCAAATCACGAAAGTTTTTGAAGAGTCATTTTATTATATATAAGAATCCAACTTCATCATATATTTTTAATCAGAAACTCAGGAAACAAGGGAGTTCATTTTGAGAAACCTTGAAACTCAAAACAAGAACATTTTATGTGCGTATTGCTAGACCCCACAAGCTGTTTTGCTACTTTAGAAAAAGAAATTCATCTGAGTACTGCTTTCAAGGAATGTTTTCGGGTAGTGATGAAATCAGGTGATTACAGGGTGAATTATTGCCTGGTCAATTAGGAAACCATCAAAGCACAGAACTGTATCGACTAGTGTCTTCCATCACAACGTTCTAACAGGGCTCTAAGTCAGACTAACAATGTGTTGGGTAGACCACCTCCACTTTGTTTAAGCACAGACCTCTCACAGAGAAAACTTCTATGCAGGGAGGCTGAGAGAGCACAGAGAGAAAACAAAACTGAAAGATGAGAAATGGAAACTAGGATAGGGGAAGGTAATAAAAAGGGAGAAGTGTTAACCTTCTCAAGAAACTCTATTGTTCTAACCCCAGAAAGTCATAAATTCAGAGATTTGGGCTGTCACAGACCCAAAGGGTCAAGGAAATCCAAGTCTTCTTTGGGATACCAGATCCCGTGGGCCAACCTAAAATTACCACGTAACACTTAAGTAACTGAAAAATTCGACTAGCCATCCTTCAACATTAATAGGTTACTTAATGTCTCCTGTTGCAACAATGCAGTTGAAAATGATGTTTCACTCCCTGGAAGTAACATGAATATGGTGAGGAGGAGGAGTCAGCTGGGCACAAACAGCTTCATTCTCATCAAAGGCAAATTCTCATCCTCATGTGTGTTCCAAATAATTCATGGCACAATCAATCTTATGCTAAAATGTGGATGAAACTGTTTAACAAATAATTGACATCCATGGGAAATTTACTTGCAAAAAGTCCTTGAAAGTTTTTTATATGTCAATCATAAGAAATTATATGCTGAGTATTAGTTATCTTGTGCTATTAACCAGGGCAATTACTTAAGTAAAAGCCTCTGAGACCTCTAAAAAGGGACTAATGTAGTATAAAAAAAAAGGAATAAGGGAACAAAAATTCTCCTATGTGTTTATCTCAAAAGAAAGACTGTAGATCACCACTAAAGAGAAAATGCAAGTGAAATAACAGGCTTAAATATGATTTAGATACAACTCAAGGTGGAGAAAACTTTATTAAAAATCAAGTAGGCCTTTGATTAGTAAGAGACACTTGTGGCCTAGAGGAGATGCCACATTATCACTATATGTTTGCAAACATTAAAATAGCACTCATCTATCAGGCTGCTATTTAAAATTGTCACTGATTATAAAGGATACAAATGTAAGCAAATTGCTGCTTCAATATTTCCTCTTTCAACATACAGACACTTTCAATACAGTGTCAAGATGCTTAGCTATTATGAAAGCTTTGCCTGGCTATAAACATTAGCACTTCCTACAAGTTATGGATATTACCGGCTATGGATATTATCCCACACTCAGAAGAGAGAGTATTATTTTTGATACCTTGAACCAGGTTTCACGAGCAACACTGCAAGAGGTTGGGCACCAGTGCCATGTGCAAAAAGTGGGAAGAGCTGCAATAGATGAAGTTTGTACGCTGTGATCAAGCCTTCTTGATTCATCTGCACCCTCACTTTTGTTTTGACAGCCTTAGTTCTTCGGTTTTTGTTTTCGCAGGCTCAGAAAATGAGGGAGGGCCTGGCCCCGTGGCCAAGTGGTTAAGTTCGAGCGCTCCACTGCAGCAGCCCAGGGTTTCGTGGGTTCAGATCCTGGGCGCGGGCATGGCACCGCTCCTCAAGCCATGCTGAGGCGGTGTCCCACATGCCACAACTAGAAGGACCCACAACAAAGAATACACAACTATGCACCGGGGGTCTTTGGGGAGAAAAAGGAAACAAATAAAATCTTAAAAAAAACACAAGAAAATGAGGCAACTGGAAGGACCGTTGAAGACAGATGAGCATTTGGTGTTCTGTGGAGGCAGAAGCAGAGGGCAGCTCCACCAGAGAAATGACCATTCATTCTAGCTTCCCCTCTAGACTGCTATTGCTTTGTTCTCCTTACAGGATCTTCACGTCTCTTACGTCTAGCAATTCATTAGTCTTTTTATCTTCAATCTTCCGTTTGCAATTCACTTATTCTCTAGATCATTTCTAGAGTGACATTTCTAAGAACAAATTTATTTATGGCATCCAGATGATGCAAACTTATTGACAATTCATTGAATCCAAATAACTCTAAGGAGAGGGAATGCCTTCCTTGTTATACTATGTTTCTCTCTTTTCCAGACCAAAGAACTGAGGTTCAGGGAAGATAAGCAGCATAACTGAGATCACATCATTAGTCAATAGTATAAGTGGGGTCCAACACAGGTAGCCTTACTTCAGTCACTCAGTTTACTCACTAAGCTGTCCTGTCTACAGTAAGAAATGCTGAATAGCCATGGTTATCATCACCATGTCTCTTTCAGCTCTAGCACCATACACACGGCATGGATACAGCTAGAGGCAGGTAAATGTGCACTGAACACATGTTTGAACAAGAAAAAAGAATTTCTCCTGCCTTTTCTAAACCTAAGACTCACACGTATAAAATTTTATTTTGATTTCCTGGAAAACCATTTTTTAAAAAAATTTCTTAGTGTCTTTGCATTTTTTTTAACCTCTGCTTGAAAAATCTCATTTTTCCTTCCTTACCAAATAAACTCAATTTTCAAGTTCCAGGTTGAATACCATTTTATCTGTGAAACATTCCCTGGATCCTTGATTCACCAACATTATACTGATGCCCCAATTTCAGCACATCTTTCTATTCTGAAATGAGCTGTGTAAGTATTTGTCTACATCGCTGACCAATTAGCTCTGTAGGGCATGGGCACTGCTTTATTTCCTCTGTGTTTTTTCCCTGTGCCTAATGCAGCAGATGCCTAATCGGCAAAGAAAAAAAGTTGAGTGACCAGATAAGGGTTGTGAGAGTTGGAATGCATCTCTAAGAGTTGCTTTGAGTTTCTCTGAATATACATATTTTTTAAATATTGGTAGGTTATTTTCTTTGCCATTATAGTTTCTTTGTAATGCTTTTCAGAAGTCGTGGAATGGCATAGATAATTTTCTATTTTTAACTCTGTTATTCTATTATGCATAGACATTTATATAAAAGGTATAATACTTGTATACATGACAGACAAAAATTTATTGAAATAAAGTAACAAAGTTTATTTGTCCATAAAGATGTCATGAAATAGCAACAAACCAAATTATATCTGGTAAAATAAATGAGGTTTTGGATTTAGGAACAGCAGTTTTATCCATTGACAATACGCTATCCCCTCCAAATTGGTTTATAGCAATGTTATATGTAAGAAGAAACTACAGAGGCACATGTTTAATTAGAATCTAGAAAATACTAATACTCTATTCTGAAAATAACTAGAAAAATCAAAA
Organism: Equus caballus; assembly: GCF_041296265.1. NCBI lineage: Eukaryota > Metazoa > Chordata > Mammalia > Perissodactyla > Equidae > Equus > Equus caballus. Next base: position 37,772,075 of record NC_091710.1, on the reverse strand, counting down.
AGTAAAAAAGTGGTTTCTTCAACAAGGAAAACTTTATAAGGAATTGGGGAGAAGAGGAACCATATCTCAAAGCTTCAATAGGGTCTATGTGTATAAACATCAGGTTTTAACCAGATGAAAATGACAGCATCCATGGATTGATACGCTACATACTCTTTGTAAAACAGATGATTGTAAAAAGAGTTATCAAAATCAGAGGTCTGTTAGTGTTTGGGTCAATAAGATAACATTCAAAGAATCTCTGTGTTCTGAAATCTTTCAATGCGGGGAGCTGCTAGCAAAAAAACTAATTACAGAGCTGTGTGTGGCTTCCCAGAAGCTACAATATTTACAGGACAAATAAACAAGTACACAAACAGAAAAGCAGGAATTTCAAGAACCAGTAATAGATGCTTTATTGTAACACGCTGAAGTATAACGCTCTCCATTCATTAATAGCAGAATGCAAGTTGGTGAGAAGCAAGGACAGCTGTGATGAAAGACAGCTGGTCAAGTAATTCTGTGTGGACTGCACAATCGGAAACAATGATGAGAGGATGGAAACTAGTGATCTGACTAAGAAAGGTTAGAAAAAAGCAAGTAATGTAGGTACAATGGCACAGCTGAAATTTACTCTCTTGTCATAGTTAATTTACTACAAAGAATAAACCTACTGTGCCGAGATTGAAAGATTTTATGAAGGGTGAATAAAATATTAAAGTCGACTCTAGCTGTTATATGTAAATAGTATATAGGAGTTTCAAATAATAAAGTGTTTCCAGAATGATGAAGACCATAGATAGCAACATATAATAGTCAAACCGTGCCTCTGTCACTCATTCCCCGAACAGCCTGTTATACCTAACTTCTATATGATTTCAATTCCACGCATCCCATGCGGTGACCACCATTGCTTATCTTTCCAGTCCGCTCTGTCAGCATCCTGTCCCCAGTGATCTTTCAACCCCTCTGGCATCCCCAGTCCATTTATTTTACCAACCTTTTGATATTCTTCACCTCCTTTATGTACTTTCTCCTCTTCCTGCTTGACTTACATTTCGTGGTCACTCATTATGATGACTTCATTGGCCCCTCCGGCTTTGTTGAACTTGTACTCACTGGTCAAAATCACAGTCTTGGTTAAATCTAACCCTGCCTACTGTCCACCTGCACCTGTGAAGCTGAATGAAGCCAGAGAGAGACACTCCACCATGCTGCCTGTCTTACTTTCATAATCATGACCACAGACCTCAAGTGGTCTCTTAATGTCAGGCAATCACATTGTATTTCCCTAGTGCATTTACTCCCCCAGTCACTCTTAGACACCCTCTTCATCTGTTAGCGTCTTCATCTATGTTCTTGTTTTCCTGCCTTTTGAAATTTTCACATTGCTGTCTAAGGCCAATCCATTTACTCCTGCACTAGATCCCATTCTCTTTCATCTGCTCAAGGACATTGCTCCAGTAATTCTCCACTCTTTCTCCTGCATCATCATATTTTCTCTCTACTGAATCATTCCAGCTGGCACGCAAGTATGCTGTTATCTCCTCATCTTAAAAACCCAAACAACAAACTTTCTCTTGATCTCACTCCTCCCACCAGCTAACAGCACATTTTCTTTCTTCCATTGACATCAAGACACCCTACCCTCTTGGATTTCCTCCAACCTTACTTATCCTTTCTCCTCAGTCTGCTTTGATAGTAGCTCCTCCCTAACTTTTTAATTTTAGAGTACCCCAGAGAGTCCAGACCTCGATTCTCTTCTTTTCTTTCTCTACACTCCCATGCTTGATGATCTTATCCAGCATTATGGCTTTAAATATCACATACATTTTGGTGACTTCCAATTATATATCTCCAACCTGGATCTTCCTTCTGAACTCCAGACTAATAATGTAGCCAAATGCTGTATTGACATCCTTGTTTGATGTCTAATATTAAACTCATCATGTTCAGAACTACTTCCCCCCCCCCACCCAAATTTATTTTACCCACAGACATTCCCATCTCATTTAATGACAACTCCATCCTTCCAGTTGCTCAGGCTAAAAACCTTGGATTCATTTTTGACTCCCCTTACTTTCTCACACCTTCCATCCAATCTGCCCAGAATCCTGTTGGGTCCATCTTCAAACTATATCTAGAATCTGACAGCTTCTCACTTCCTCCATTGTTATCGTCCTGGTCTGAGCCACTGTTACTTTTCACACAGATGGTACAATGGCCCCCTAACTGGTGTCCATGCTTTCACCTATGTCCCCACCTCCAGGCTGCTCTCTTCTCAATACAGCAGCCAGAGTCACGCTTTTAAAATCTAACTCAGATTGAGACACTTCTTTGTTCAAAACCTTGAAACACTTCCCCATTCTACTCTGTGAAGGCCAAGGTTTTTAGAACAACTTGCAAGACATTGTGTTTTCTGCTCCCTCTTTCTACTTACTCACCTCTTTGATCTAACTTCTTATTCATCTACCCATTTTCACTCTTTTTCAGCAATATCCTAGCCTTTTGTACCAGCTATTTCATCTGTTTAGAAGAGTCTTCTTCCAGTTACCCACATGACAAATTCCCTCGTCTCCCTCCAGTCTTTGCTCAATGTCATTTTCCCAATAAGACTTACACTGACCTCCCTATTTAATGTTACATTCTGACTTCCTACCCCACACTCTTGATTCCCTCCTTACCCGACTTACATTGTTCTATCTATAGGCATTCATCATTTTCTAACATACTAGGTAATTTACGAATGTATCATTTCCATTTCCATTAAATGTTTTCCTCCTTTGGAGTGTAAGCTCCAGGCAGGCAGAGATCTTTATTTTGTTCATATGTGTAACTAACTGAAGCATCTGGAACAGTTCCTGTCACTTATTAGGTATTCAATATGTATTTTTTGAATGAATGAACACGAATGCAATTTTCTGTGATGTTAAATCTGTTTTCAAAAAATACATTTTTGAAATATAATTTTGCCAGAGGCAGAGGGTGGGAGGCAGGGGGAACTGGAGGAAGGGGTCAAAAGGTATAAACTCCCAGCTATAGGATAAATAAGTTCTAGGGGTGTAATGTACAACATGATGACTATAACTAACACTGCTCTATGAAAGACAGGAAAATTGTTAAGAGAGAAATTCTAAGAGTTCTCATTGCAAGGAGAAAATGTTTTTCCTTTTTTCTTTTCTTCTATCTTTTCTTTTATTGTATCTATACGAGAAACTTAACCTATTGCGGTAATCATTTCACAATATATGTAAATGAAACCATCATGCTGTATACCTTAAACTTAAATAGTGATGTATGCCAATTATTTCTCAATAACTGGAAAAAAAAACTAAAAAAAAATATGTTTGAGTTTAGAAGGGTACGTTAAAGATGTGATAGAGAAAGCTCACCTCAACACTTATTTTCAGCACATTTAATTCTCTTTTACAACTTCTAGGAGACATCACATTTCTCACCAAAATGTTAGGCTTTGGCTTTGGATGTTGTGCTGCCATATAATGAGGTAAAAATAAATTACATAAATGTCCTTTTCTTCGGCTGTTGTTATAGCTTTTCCGTCAAGAATACCTCCTAAACTTCATAGAGTTGCAAAGACTTGAGGGGAATGTTAACTGGTAAATTTTGATCCAGATCCTTGGGTGCGTGCAAGTAAAAGCATGCAAACAGCTCTCTTGAAGTCTGAAAGCATCCCACGTACAAAGCTGAGGCAGAGTAAAAGATTATATCAATTACAAATGTATTATCTTTACTTCAAATAACATTTGCACTGGAAAGTGAAACAAATCATTTTATGGGTCACACCTTTGCTTACAAAATAAACCTCTGGTTTGACCTTGTACTGAACTGAAACATGGGGAATTTCTTTAACATAAAACGGAGCCTAAGGGGAAAATTGGCAAGAGACTTGGGAGAGTGAAAGTATTGTTTATTTTCTTCTCTGCACCTGGGATTCAAAAACAGCTTACCTGGGCCTGGAATTTTAGAAGGACTGGACCCAAATTGTTTTTATTCAGACACCAACTTTGCATGAAATATATCACAGGACTAGAGACATGGTTAGCTTTAAGGACCTTGTAACAAATAGCCTGTATAGTTGGCTTCTGCTAGTTAAAGCTATCATATGCTCTAAAATATATGCTAGTGATGAAACATAAAAGGGAAATAGACTATATGTGAATGTCACATAATTTGAAAAAAGTTTTCTAAAAGCAAAAGATCACGGAAGGTAATCATTTATAACTTAATGGTTTCATTTTGACTTGCATATTAATTACATTAAGGGAACAACACAGTACATGACTCACACTTTTCCAACCCTAAAGAGCAACACTTGAACCTCTAAAAACCTATCAGTAGATTCCCATTGCTCCTGAGAAGAGAAAAATAAAGCAGTTTGGGTTTTTATATAAAATGGTTTCAATAAATTAGTACTTCATTCCAAACACAAAGTCAGGACTAAGAACAGTCTAAGACACAACTAGGTTTCTACAAGCATCGTAAAGACTTTTGAATCACTTAGAGCATTCTTCCCCCACTCATGTGATACTACAGGTTATTATAATTCTCAAGGTCGGACTCCAGGCATGAGACAGGAGAAGAGAGATGAGGGTGAGAACAGAATCAAGCTCCAAGCACTTAAGTAAACAAAACGAATTCCACTTCTGGATCAGAGCATGGAAGAGGAAGAGCTCTGATACTGAAGAATTTGCTCCTCCCTGTGGACCTCAGGGTTGGTCTAATCCTCATCTGTGAGATGTGGTTAAAAAGGCTAGATTTCATAGAGGCTGTCTAAAGTGAATGAGTAACCTGTATGTTTAATAAGGAAGTAGGGTGTTATTTAATTGGTTACCAATAAGTAGGATTAGCTTTGGGCAGTGCATATTCACCAACGTAGGATAATGGCATTGGCCCATTACCAAGCAGTAGGGAAAGCTCTATGCCAAACAAAGACCTCCTCCTTAGTACAGTTCTATAAATGCTCATGTCCTGCGGAAAAATGCCTATTTCCCTTTAGTGCTTGACTTAACATGTAACTTCCTTTCCAAACCCAATCCTCAACTCTGTGCGTTTCTTTCACAGCTCTTATCACCATATGGATTTTTTTGTGTGTGATTATTTGCGCGCGTCTCCCCCACTAGGCTGTAAGCTCTGCAGGGCTGGAACAGGTCTCTTTCTCTTATCATTGAATCTTCACTGCCTATCACAATGCCCAGCACATAGTAGGTTTTCAGTAAATAATTGTTGAATAAATTAAATTAACAATTTATATATCTGTGGCAGGAAATACTTTAATGTAACTACACATGTCTGAATTCCAGCGATGAGCACAGCTTACGTTCAAATCTGATCTCTGCCATTCCACACCCTCATGTTAGAAAATAACACTGATGTTGAGTAACACATTCAAAGTGAACTAATGGGGACCTTCTTTTCTTATAACAACTTAGAACAATAGAGAGAATCCTTACCGCAAGAATATTGCTAATCTGGTAGTGGCAGCAGAACTAGCAAGCTGTCATGGAAAGTGACCAGTACATTAAGACTAATGACCCATTTATTTCACTTAATGGATATAATGACGTAGGACAAGTAACTTAACCTCCATGGGCTCACTTCCTTCATCTGAAAGATGAGGGGGCTGGACTAGATGATGTATAATTTTTTCTTGTTTACAGATCTTTGTTTCGCTATATACCCTTCAATAACCATGGATCTGAGATTTGAGATTTCTTTAGTGAGAATGGAAGAAAAGCAGAGATGATGGCTATCCTACAGAACTTGAAGCTCAATAAAAATTTCTTTTCCAGTAATTTTATTGAGATCTTAATGGTTTATAACATTGTATAATTTCGGGTCTACATTATTATTTATCAGTTTCTGGTTAGATTTCATTGTGTTCACCACCAGTAGTCTAATTTTTGTCTTTCACTGTACATATGTGCCCATTAACCCCTTTCTCCCACCCTTTAACCCCCTTCCCGTCTGGTAATCACCAGTCTATTCTCTTTATCCAAGTATTTTTAATCTTCCACATTTGAGTGAAATCGTGCAGTATTTGTCTTTCTCTGTGTGGTTTATTTAGCTTAACATCATACCCTCAAGTTCCACGCATGTTTTTGCAAATTGGATGATTTTTTCTTTTTTATGGTTAAGTAGTATTCCATTGCATATAATATCAGATCTTCTTTATCCATTCACCAGCAGAAGGGCACTTGGGTTACTTCCACATCTTGGCTATTGTGAATAATGCTGCAATGAACATAGGGGTGCATAACTCTCTTTGGATCATTGATTCCAAGTTCTTTGGCTGAATATCAATAAATATTTTAAAGTTAGAAAACATGAGAACTTAGTAAATTCATGAAAAACGTATAAATAAAATGAACGATCTAGAATCTCACTGCCACTGGGATAATCCACTTAGCATACTTCAGCTAGCAATACAGCCAGTGCATGGCTGGACTTTATATTCTGCTTCCCACACTGCGAATAATCTTCGACTGCTTCTGTTGTTTTCATTTATTTATTTATTTTTCATCACTCCCTAAAGCAGTCAAGTCTCAAGAATAACCAATCTGCCAGGGTCAGGTCCCTTGCTCACGCACTGGCCATCTGGACTATCCACCTCTCTTTCTCTTTTCATAGAGAGAGCCAAGGCCTTGCTTCCTTTCTAGTCTAGCTGATCAGTTTCTGGGAAGGCAAAAATGACAAACCTCTGCTATATCCAACTTGTGACAAAAGAACAATTCGTGAATTCTTTAATCTTATAATTCTGAGGCTGACTGATGCAGTTTCATGGCATGGACCCAGACTTAGAAAATACGTCTTAGGCAGAACAAAAGGATGAATGGTTTATGTGCCAACCTTTGTTCCTGTGCATCATAGCGCACCCACTGCTCCAAAAGCTGCTGCCCCAGGTTTCCCAGAGGGTCAGAGGAGACAACGCTTTTCTGATACTGACAGCAGCAGCTCAGAGACCACAGTCACTGGGGATACCATTTGTCATCTACTTTTATAAGACAGTGCTTATTCCACTGTCTTCCTGCCCTGGAGCTATGAAATTTGACTGTCGCTATGATGTTAAAAATACACCCCACTGCAATGTGTGCCATGGCTGCTCTTGCATTAACTGGTAGTCTCAAGGAATTCCCGGTTAGTAAGGGGGATATGTAAAGGTTCCAAATTGACTTGATCTTACTTAAAGAAATAACCAGACATAATTTCACGCACCCTTTTGTATGTGACCAAGCCCACTCCCTTCTGCTAACCTCCTCAGTCCTGATCCCCAAAGTTTCAAGTATATCTTCTAGTCTTATACTTAAACTTTGTAATTTCATGAATGTCTGTATAAAGTTATGATGAATCTTTTTCAGACAATATCTATATAGTAATTTATTCATTCAACAAATAACTAAGCACACCAGTGTTCCAGGTACTGAGTATACAACTGATGCACAAGACTCAGTTCCTATTTTTGAGTAATATACAGCCTTGTGAGGCAAATGTATATGTAAAAAATTATATACAATGTAATGAGGCATGGAATATACATCTGCACAGAGTGTCCTGAGGTCAGAGTGTATGGGCACCCAGCTCTTCAGCGGTCAAGAGGAGAAAGAGTCATTATGGAAAATTTTTCAGAGAAGTTGACAGTTGACCTAAAATCAAGAAGAAAGGAAATACTTTTTTAATAGGAAAAGCACGAAGTTGGCATTTTATAGTGTGGAAAAGATTTTTGCAGAGGAATCAGGATATAAGTGAGCATGGCATATTTGGTGAGTGGGAGATAGCTTGGTGATAATTGGTGTATATTAAGTTTAGACTTTATCATTAATGATGTAGAATTTTTGGTGTGAAAGTGAAATGATCAGATTTGAGGTTGGTCAGATCACTTTGGTGGCAATCACTGTGAAATATGATCGAAGGAAAGTGGCACTCATGCATGTGTATGTGCATAGATGTGTGTGTGTGTGTGTCTGTGTGTGTGTTGTCCTCAGAGAGGAACAATGAAGCCAACGACAATGGAATGGTGGCACAGATCCCTCCCCTTTCTGGCTTTAAACTCCAGTGCAGAGGGCTGTGTCTGTGTGTATGTAAATGGAAATGCCCAGAAAAAAAGCTATGTCTAGGAAGGAAGCTCAATAAGACTGGCTAAATGAGAAAAGGGAAAAACTCATACATGGGCCACTAAATGTGAGTATAATTTTGAATTAAATAAAAGGCTTGTGTGTTTATATAAATTCACGTGGCATGTACACTTCCTCTGTTAGGGCTCTGTTTGCAAGCTTGAAGTATCTAGCATTGCTAATATGTGTACACATATGCCACTGGGGAGAACATTTGTTGGTTCACACACAAAAATACAGTGTGGATCTCAGAGCCATCTGTCATATGCTTGGCTAGATGGTGTTAGAAAATGAGCAGATCTTTGAGGTAGTTAAAGCGTGAGATGCTGAAATAATATAGAAACCTATTCCCAAGATTGAGAAGGACTTAGAACTATTTGATTCTCCCGGTTAATGACCACTGTTTGTTTATTTATTTATTTATTTTTTTAAAAGATTTATTTTTTTCCTTTTTCTCCCTAAAGCCCCCCGGTACGTAGTTGTATATTCTGCGCTGTGGGTCCCTCCAGTTGTGGCATGTGGGACGCTGCCTCAGCGTGGTTCAATGAGCAGTGCCATGTCCGCGCCCAGGACTCGAACCAACGAAACACTGGGTCGCCTGCAACGGAGCGCGTGAACTCAACCACTTGGCCACAGGGCCAGCCCCACTGACCACTGTTTATTTATTTTTAAGCCTTACTCATTGCTGAGTGCGTGATCAAAGACACAATGTAAGAAAAGGAGGCAAATATTATTTCTGGTTTCCTTTCCTGCTTCTCTCTCCCTTTCTGTCCCGTGTTTGCTGTCTGCCAGCCTCTGTGCTGCATACTGGGTGTATCAGGGAGACTAAAACACAGATCCTGACCTCAAGGAACTCAGTTTCTCTACGAGGAAGCAGACAGGACAAGAACTAATTATAATGCAATTTAATAAGTACTATGATAATAGAATGAGCCAAGATTTGGGAGAACAGAGAAAAGAAGAATTAATTGTTTCTGCCTGGTAGGATTGTGGGAGTCTCCACAGAGGAGGTGACACCTGACCTGGCTGTTGAAGGATGGACAAGATTTTACCTTGTTAGGAGATATGTCAAGAGGGAATTGCAGACTTCAGACATTTTCTTGACATTCAAAAAGTCCCTACTGAGCCTGTGTTCAGTGATTCAAGAACTTGAAGACATATGTTAATGCTGAACTAGCAGACTAATTAAATTCTAGAATTGGATTAAAACCTTGGACTTAAGTCTGGGTATGATGCTGATGTGGGGAAGGGAAAGAGAAAAAGTATTTGTCGATTGCTGATATTACCAAATGCTTAATATAGCTGATCTCAATTAATCCAAAAGTCGTCAAAGTAGGTATGAGTGCTTATTCATATTTAAAGATAAGAAAAATGCTCACAGTCTCTCAGCAGGAATAGCCAATGTTTGGACTTGGATCTTTCTGACTGCAAAAGTCAACACAATTTTCACTGCACAGTGTTGCCTCTATGTGCCTGTCTTGAGTATACAATATACATATGCAGACAGATACATAGCATTATAAACAAACAAAAATGCATCCATACAAATCAATAAATCAATCCACACACATATATATTTTATTTGTGTTCTTTACCATGTTATGCACCTATGTTGGAGGAATATTTTTGCCTACTCACGTAAGTGATTTCGAAATCACTTATACATTATACTTTTCAAGATGAATGCTTTATTAGGGAATCACTTGGGAAATTTATGTAAATGGACATTATCAGAGCTAATCCTGGCTTGAGCTGTGCTCTTCTGTTTTGTTTTGGTACGAAATATCCTTAGGACAGCTAGTAACCTATGGCAAGACTCAGCCCATCGCTGAGCTGTTTCACTGAGAGCCTTTCAACACACAGCTCAGTTACTATTTACTAACACTTACAAGTGTTAAAATCTTTCATGTCAACAGGGGCGTTTTGTTGACTTCATAGGGTTTTTACAAAGGAGATCAAAGGGATGCATTATGTTTCAGTACATAACTTTATAGGACAGATGGAATCCACTTTGAAAGACCTGTGACACTTAAAGCCAGATTATCAAAAGTTTCAGACACTAAAACCTATTAGCTGGCTCGAACCTTGTCCTCGCACTGTCAGCACTTTTAGGCTTCCTTTATGGGTAGTGGACAGTCCAATTTGAATTTCAACTGCTGCCAAAGTTCAAGCGTGGGTTAGAAAGATGGCCACTGAAATATGGGCTGTTCTAATGATGCTCTGGTTTGACATGTAGACTCGCTGTCTTGAATGGTGATATCAGACAAATGACTAAATCACTTTATTTGAATTAAAAAAATTACCTGCTCATAGCTTTTGGGAAGAATTCCAGAGCTCGGAATAGTGCTTGGCTAGCTGGTAGCTTCACAAATCTCTTCTATCTCTGATGAGAAAAGAGCATGAAAGAAAGCTGTCCGTTCTTTCATCTTCCAGAAACTCCAAAGGGATTTTGCTTCTGCCCACATCTAACACTGGAAATACACACAACTTTGAGTTTTCCCCCTCAAGCCTTGAAACAAATTGCGGTGTAAGAGATGAGGGTGGTGTCCTTGAATATCCTTATTTTTTACTCAGTGAGAAGAAATTATTTCTGTGCATCCAAACCAGGAACTATTAAAACTCATCAAAAATCTTATGTAAAACCACTTAGATATATATAGTAATTTAAAATAATTATTTTATAAATAAAGATGCTTAAAAGACATCTTGTTGTTTGATGACATAGGCATTTAACCCAGTGTATAAAAATATTTTTCAATGTAATTAAGTCCCAATTGCTTTAACATATACAAAGTCCCAATACTTTATTATCTTTCACATATACTGCTGTTTTAAGCGGTGATGCAAGTGAAATCTTTTGGATTTCCTATAATGTGAGACTTCAAGTTACACAATCATTAGAATTTTATTTTTCTCTTTAAAACACTTTGGGTTAAACATTTAATTTTGTGCTATGCTGTATTTTTTCATCTCTTAGTGCTCATCCACTTATCAACTCAAGATTTTAAAAAAGTAGATTAAAACAATTGTATATAAGTTTTTAAATAATATGAATACATATGGCAGTAAATTAAGTATGCAAATATTTAAAGTCTATAAATTACCTGCCTGTTATTTGTGGGATAGCTTTGTCTTTCAAAAATATTTTTTGCAGAAATATGTATATGCTGTAGTTATACTTGATACATTTTCTAGTAATAAAATAAAAATTGGCTAGCATGCATTCTATGAAACGTCATAAGTTTAGTTTGCTTTAAATAATAATTTATCTTCTTTTGATATTTTTAGAAATCTAACTCCCCCCCTTCATTTTTGTTAGGAGTCACTATGAATCTTTTTTTTCTGTTAATATATAGTTTCCTTCTCAGTGTGTTGGCAAATATATTCTATAATTAAGCATTTAAACCTTGTAATATAGACCAGTTTTGTTTGCTTGCTCTTCTGAGCGTCACCCTTTGAAGAGTGTGCTTTTCCACTGTTGTCTTGTGGGGACCCATCAAGAGCAGAGAGGTTAAAGACACCCACCCATCCAACAGGTGTGTAGGTTGGAGAAATCTCTGTCTTCCTTTGTTGGCAGCTCTGAAAGCGCAGGTGTTGAACATCAGCATCATCATTCCGTTTGATAGTTCAGCTTTTGTGTGTGTCAGGTGGGGACATTTACACTAAATCTGAAGGGAAAAAACCTCTCATAACTTTGTTGTCTAGTCTGAGAAGCATAAAACAGATTTTTTTTTCTGACTGGTTTGAAAGCTGAAAAGATCGGTATGGCTTTACCTGTCAAGTTTATAGGTAGGAATCTTGTTTTAACTTGACCATAAAAACAGATACAGTTTATTCCTCATTAAAAAAATAAACATTAAACGGTTCTAAATAGAACACTAGGTATTTCCAGCATTTAGCCAAGAGTAGGGAAATATACCACCTCGAAGACGCTTCTATTTGTTTAGATCCTTTGGGTTCAGACTATAATTGTACTTTGTTTTTTATCACACTATCTGTCACCTTAAATTAAGATGTATGTAGCACCAGGTCAGAGGCATGGGAGAAAATCTCTCTTTAAAACACAGAAATTGTCTCTGATGTCTCTCGGTCGCCCTGGCTCCGATCCCGCTGTCGCTTCTGCTCCATGATTCATTCTGATAATGTTAACCAGCTGTTGATTTAAAAATCCATTGTTGCTGGAGTTCACTGTGGGGTTTTTGGTTCTTTCTTAAATAGCCAAAACAATATAATAATGATTTTATATTCTTTATATCCAAATGTGTTATCACCATTCTGTGATCGTGGTAGAAAAGTACATCTACCATGCTTTGAATTACCTTCATGTCTGAGCACGACTCAAATGGAAAAACAATCCTTACAGTTACATCTCATGAAAAAAGCATCGGGAAGGTTGCCAGGGCTCCATGCTATCAAAACGTGACAACACCGATTTTCCTAAATATCTTAGTAACATGTGTTCCTTTTTTTCTAATCAGTTAACATTCCCGTCTATATCACCCAAGAGAATAGGTCATGTGGCTCAATGAATGTCAATAATCTGGCAAATTAAAAAGCATTTGTCTTGCCAATTAATTAAATTCATTTATCTTTTAAGTCACAGAAATGGGTAGTAAGGTGAATACATTTTATTAAAGAATTTTAAAATATCCTTTATGTGTTTTTAATGTTAAATCTTGCTTACGGTACAAATTCAACATTGAGTACTCTAATAAAATTTTCATGTAAAGATTGAATAACCACATACATGATAATAATGATGAGAGTTACTATTTATTTTGGGCCAACTCTGTGTCAAGTAGCTCCTTTAATCTTTATACCAAGGATTATTCAAAGTATGAGAAAATTGAGAAGAGGAAAATTTTAAGTAACTTGCAGTCACCCAGCTAATAAGCGACAACTGAAATTCAAACCCAGCCCCAACTGATTCTCAAACAGCTTCTCTTTCCATCATGGTGCTTGTTTCTCAGTGAAGAAAAAAACATTATTGAAAAGAATTGTATAATATGGTGTTCAAATTAATGGGATTTTTAGGTTTGAGTACATTCATTAACAAAATATTCATCGTATTATCAAATATTTCTAACACATACACACACTTAATTGCTTTAAGAATTAAAAGAGGAAAACTGAATTGGTGACTTTATAATGCACACTTCCTATGTGCTTGACATGGATGATTTCATTCAGTTATCCCCACAATCCTGTGGAGTAGGTCCCATTATTATTATTCCTATTTTATACAGGCGGATACATTGAAGCCAGTTTTGAACTTCAGCCTCTCCGACTCCCGGACTTAGACCATATTGCATGCTAGACTTCCTCGGTAGGTCAGTGTTTACTGCACAAATTTGAATGTAAAGGATTCAGTGTGCGAGGTTAAATTTATGCTGAGCCCAGGATATATTGTAACAGTTGTATGCATTTGTCTAATTAAAATCCAATAAGAAATTCTTTTTCTCATGATTTGCCACTGTCTCTCAAAATTGTAGGAAAACAAAGAGCAGTTAATTAAGAAACGTAGTGTGGTTATGGAAGTTTTGCTCTATCGTGAATCTTACCGCTGAAAAATGATGATATTGGAAAAGTAAAAGAGGCAGGAAAGCTGGCCCTTCCCGCTTCAGATGTTGCCTGTGTCCCCTGAGCACGTCCCTTGTTCCAGAGTTAGTCAGCTTTGGTGAGAACCACGTGGACAAATTTGGTTAGAATTTGCCTGGATGAGAAACTGTTGTCCTTTATAGTCTCTGTGGTAACGTTACTGTGTGTTGAGCTTTCTCATGAGTTTTGTGGTTATGTTTTTCACCATTCTTTTAAGTACTTTTACCCTGCCCTTTTAGTGTATCAGAGGCATATGGAGGAAGTACACCTAATTCACAGGTGGATTGAGGAGCTCAAATGAGTTGACAAATACAAACTGACAAGCACTGTGTCTTGTATACAACAGAGGCTCAATAAATGCTTGGTTCCTATTTTTAATTAAATGCAGCATTTCCTCCTACTTGGAACTGTATATCCTGAATGATTTGTCTATTTTGTTTTTGTATCCTTCATCGTATGGTTATCAAGTCTATTATAATAGGCCAACTGATTAACATAAATGTTACAGAAACAGTAGTTTCAGTGTAAATGACACACAACTTCTAAATCTAAGTCACCCTGTTAAGCACTTCTTTCTAATCTTAAAAATTGTCTTTTGGGGCTGGACCGGTGGTGTAGTGGTTAAGTTTGCACCCTCTGCTTCCATGGCTTGGGGTTCGCCAGTTCAGATCCTGAGCACAGACCTACATACCACACATCAAACCATGCTGTGGCAGTGTTCTACATACAAAATAGTGGAAGATTGGCATGGATGTTAGCTCAGTGACAACCTTCCTCAAACAAAAAGAGGAAGATTGGCAATAGATGTTAGCTCAGGGCCAATCTTCCTCACCAAAAAAAAAAAAAAAAAAAAAATTGTCTTTCACTGGCCCAGCTTATTATAGCTATTTAGCCAGGTTTCAGTCTTTGTTATAGAGGTCATATTCAAACTCATATTAATGAATTTAATTATATTGTTAAAATAATACAGTGCTAAGCCTCTAGAGCATTCTACTACTGTAACTGCCAGATTAAGTCTAATGTGTGTTTATAAGCATGAATGTATGTTGCCCCACTTGAATCCATCATATTTTTATGCGATTAAAAATACTATAATTTGTTTTTCACATGCAAGTAATCCTTAAAGAAAATTACATGCTCATAAGATTTTGGAAGTTAGTTGCAGTTTTGAGTTTTTGAGATTATTTTTTTTCTCTCTTAGACTGTTCTTCAATACTTTTGGAAATACCATTATTTGTTCTTGGGTGTTCCAGGACACTTGCAGTAAAGGGAACATGTTAAAACAAAGTATATTGTTTCATATTAAATAAGTTACTGTATAGGGTTATATAGAAAACATAAATGCCTTCAGGTACTATGTAACCATTGTTAAAGAGTAGGCTAGATGTACGAAACATCATAATTTTTATATTTACAATTTTTTATATGACTCAAGATTCAAATAAGTTTAATACATTGTGATTAACTGATATAGCTAAGTCTCTTTTAGTTTCAAATTCCTTTTCCATCCTTTGCAAATCGTTTTTCTCCAGCTTTATTGAGATACAACTGACATATAACATTGTCTAAGTTTAAGGTGTACAATGTGTTATTTGATCCATTTATATATTGCAAAATGATTACTGCCATAGCTTTAGCTAATATCCCCATCATGTCTCATAATTACTGTTCTTCTTTTGTGGTGAGAACATTTAAGATCTATTCTCTTAGCAACTTTCAAGTATATAATACAGTATTAACTATAATCGCCGTGGTGTACACTAGGTCCCCAGAACTCATTCATCCTATAGCTGGAAGTTAGTACTCCTTGGCCGGCATCTCCCCATTTCCAGATCATATTAACTGATCGTATTTAAATATGTAGGCATCTTCTTTACATCCACCAACACATAAAGTCTGTCTAATTTTTCTTGAAACAAACTGTTTTCATCTGTCTAACGTCTTCCCATTTTGGAAAGAGAAATTTGTATATACGAGATATTACATGTTTTATTCTCCTAAATCTATAACAAAAAGAATAACACAAGTGCCATGATGAAAGGCAGCTGATGCAGTTCCACGAGAGTGCTGAGTGGATGACTGTCACACTGGGAATTGTATAACCTTGGACGTGCAGCTTTAGCTGACCATCTAACCGCATTTCTGATCCTTTTAGGAGAAGCCAAAAATTCACATTTTTGTGTGAAAACTTCCGAGTTTTAAAGATTGGCAATGAATTAAAAAATTTTAAAACATTATGCTTCTTAGAATGAATCAAATAAAGCTGACTGCCTACAGAGCTCCACTTTGTGGCAATTGGGCCTCTTTTTCTCTTCATGCAGTTCAACCAGAGAAATGATAAATTGGCGATCAACCCAAGATATAATTTTTCCCTCCTCTCAGAATACTTCCCTTTCTCAGCATTTTTAATGAAATTTCTGTTATTCTTCCTTTTATGGAAATATTAGTGTCCAAGTACCCGGTTAGCTATTTTGAAGCTCTTTGTTGGGTCAAAAATTTTAGGACCAATTTAGCCCATTTCCTCATTTTATAGATGAGAAATTGAAGCACAGGGGGCATTTGTCCTTTTATGCTCCTTTATTTTGTTTTATTTTTTTCCTTTATTATTATTTTTTTTTTGAGGAAGATTAGCCTTGAGCTAGCATCTGCTGCCAATCCATCTATTTTTGCTGAGGACGACTGGCCCTGAGCTGACATCTATGCCTATCTTCCTCTACTTTATACGTGGGATGCCTGCCACAGCATGGCTTGCCAAGTGGTGCATAGGTCCACATCCAGGATCCGAACCAGGGAACCCCGGTCCACCAAAGTGGAACGTGCGAACTTAACCACTGTGCCACCAGGTGGCGCCTCCTTTATTTTATGATTGGGCCAGTAACATCCTTTCCAGAGGACTTTTTACAAAGTAAACTTCAGTTTAGTTAACTGAACTTGTATTACCATATTTCAGAATAAAGTTTCTTTAAAAAAAAATCTAGTTTAGTTACTAAGAGTTGCTGTTGTAGACACGCCCGTTTTATCCATTAATATCCCATTTGTGAGAAACCACACTGGAGAAACTTCTATCAATCTCGATGTAAGGAACAGCATTGCTTCTCTGATGCAACCAGGATATTTAGCCTTACGCTCAGTTTGGATTCTGAGTCTGTTTTCTCTGTGCTTTGACCTCTGTTGGCCACTAGGAAAGTCAGATCCAAATGAGCAATTGACATTTAGTAACTGACTTCAAGGCCTGCCTTGTGTGCTTAAAATTCCTCCTGGTCTTTTTTACCTATAGAATCTCTCTCTCTCTGTGACTATAAACATCTACTTTATTATTTTGCATTACATTTTACTATTTCTGTAAGTCATATAAAGTATTTTGCAGAAATACTTGGACTGTAAATAAGTACATGTGTGTATACTTACATTTATACATCTACATATATGTGTAGATATGCATATATATAAAAACAAATTTTCAGAGCTGATGGTATGCTATTATCTTCTTCACAATTATCTCCTAACTTTAGCAGTTATCATTTTTCAAATTAATAATCCACAATAAGCACTTAATCTATTTTTTAATGAACTATTTCTCTAACATGTTTATTGTACAAAGGGTGAATGATTGACCAGGCCAGTTCTCATTATGTAAGGCCAGGGTACTATTTTCTGGGACAGCACCTAAAAAATGCTATAGAATGGATTATCCACTTTGTGTTCAAGTTTATTAAAGATCATCTGCCCTGCCAACCCTGGATCATAGGGTTCCTAAGGTAAGGACAAGCCTGCTTCAATACACTTTATACATTGTGTAACACTGCTTCTCACAGATGCTTAATAAAAGTCTTCACTGATGAGACTATTGGATTCTTTTCATTTTGTTTGGGAGAGTGTTGTTGCTCCTATTTTCACTAGGAACGAAAGGAAACCAAAACATTGTCAAGAATTTGTAATGTTCCAGGTACTGTGTCCATGCATCTTCTCGATAATTATTCAGCATTCTCACAAAATAGGTTTTTATCTTCACTCTAATTAGTTAGAAAACTAAGGCTCTGACTTGCCCAAAGTCACGTATAACCAGGGATTCCAGAGTTGGCAATCCATCTCCAGCCATCCATGCACTCCCCCGTCACCCCTCCTTTATATGGCACTGCTTTCCAGGGAGACTAATTTTGTGGATTTATCTGAATCAATTTTATGTTCACCTCTCAAGAGCCCACCTCTGCAATATAGTCTTTTAATGTTTAGATAAAGAAAAGATTCTGTAGGTTTGTGGAAGTCAATGTTCATTCAGATCCAATGATAGAGTGATTAATCACACTTAAGCACATTTGTCTCAATTGAACCTATATAACAAAATTACTTAATTTAGAATAATACTATCCTCCTTATAAAGGTGTTTAATTCAGCTCCAAGTGTGGCTTGGCTAATAATTTTGAGTGCGAAACATTTAAATTCCTTATTAGTTAAATGTAAAAGTCAGAGGAGTGCCTTTGCCTAATTACACCCCAAACTATACTCCTGCCCCTTCTCCTAGGACTTGTGACTTATTAATAATACTAAGCATTTAATATCTGCTCTATACTTTCATTTCTTTATGTACCTATGAGAGATGAGTCTATTGAAATAACTATTATTTATTATTGGCTTGTTAAAGAGTAACTTTTATCTAATTAGCTTAATAACTTAGTGCTAGTATAATTTTAGAACAATTAGATTGATTTTTTGATAGATTACTCAGTGACAAATGGCTGACTAAATGGTACAGGCAGATATGGTTTTGCATTTTAAATTTCTGAAAGACAGGAACTTTGCTGACTACTCCATTTTTCCACTGTGATTAATGCCATGGCAAATAATTTTAGTTTTGACTAAATAATTTAATTAACTAAAAAGTTTACCACAGGAAAAAATAATTTCAGTTGACCTTTACTTTCTTCCTTTTTTTTTATTGTGAACATTTTCTTCAATAACCGTGTATTTGTATTATCAAGGAAAAAAAATGGAGCTATTAGCATGTTAAACAACTAAAAATGAACCAGTGAATATGTAGGCTATGTTTTTACGGATCAAGCTGTGGATGAGATGATTCTTGGAAAGAAATCTTTTGCTTTTCATTATTTTGATTTTGTATAGGTTGAAATGCATTTACAAAAAGGCAGCTTGAATACAGAATAAACAGCATTCGCACACTAAGGGCTGGGCTTGTATTAAAGTGCAGGTTTTCATAGTTTGCCTTTGTAAGGGAACTGCAGACCCTAACTCTGTTGACAGCATTACTTATGTTGTGTGGAGTGAGAAGATTCTTGTGACTTTTGATGATTGCCACGTGAGATTCTGTAAATGTAGTTGAGACAAAAAGTGCAAGAGTAACATAGGTGGCTGTCCAGCAAAAGGTGGACCTAACCTTAAGAGATGCCTTTTTACTCTAAGGACTCAAAAGAAAATGATTACATCAGATTGGAATGAGAAAAATTCAGGCTCATCACCATTGAGCTTTATCTAAAAAATTAACCAACCCAACCTAGTTTTATTATCAATAGGTTTAAAAATATATTTTGATATTTATTAGTTCACCTTCAAAATAGATGCAGATGAATCTGTAGCAGAGAAAGCCCGTTACAACAAGCAGGGGCACACAGGGATTGAAGCCGGTATCTCTAATGAAATACAGAGCTTCAGCACTGTGAGAAAATTAAGACTTGGGCCAAGAATCAAAGCGGAGCGCACAGCCTTCAGAAGGCGTTTTTATAGTCTGGGATCAAGGAGGTTTCATCTGCTGAAGTGTCGGGGCCTAGTAATGGTCTGTTAATCTATGAGGTGCTTTTATATTGTTTTCTTTGCAATTTCTGAGACTGTTAAAGCTTAAGAGTAAGAGGTTGCAGGCTGGAAATCAGATGTGCGTTATGTGCGAGGTGTCCCACCTTGTTTCAGTGCCATGTGATGTTCAGGAGGGCGTGGGATGCTTTCAGGTTCCCTTAAAGGTTAAAGATGTTAAGCACTCTCAGTTGCTCAATCATTCTAGGGACAAAAAAACAGAGAATGCAAGAGGAGTATCCAAAGGCACATCACCTATTCAGTTTTCTAAATGGAGAGTAACTATTGCATATAGTTTTTTGAATACATGACTTTTGATTCCTCCATACTGAAGTGATCCAGTGGCCAGTATAAACTGGGGATATGTTTGCATATCATTTAATTAGAATGTTTATGGAGAAACCTAGGCTCTTCATAAAAAGCATTGACATTTAAAAACTGGAATTTGATCTTCTCCATAAAAAATCGGAATAAAAACTGCTTGTTTCCGTTTTGAATGCAGAGGTGCCAGATCTTCCTGGGGGCTAATTTCTCAGGTTAGAGCATACAAAAATCACAAGGAGTCAAAATTATGCTTGAAAATTTCTTACATCTTCCACAAAGTATAGCATATCTAGTTTTATATAAACAGCCTTGTACAATAATTATATGGCACATTAAAATATAGTATATAATAAAGAGTATAGTATAATTTTACAGTATATAATATTTTTAATTGCATCTTTATTATTTTTTTTTGGCAAGCACATTTGCAAGTTAAATATGCATCTCAAGAAACTGTACTCAGAAGAGAAAACCAATCAAATACATGGCAATGTGAAAGAAAAACTCTTCGGTTTTCAAATGTCAGTGTAGCAGGAACACCCAGAAGGTAAAAGTTGCCATGGGGGGCTGGCCCCACGGCATAGTGGTTAAGTTTGGCACTCTCCACTTTGGTGGCTTGAGTTTGTGGGTTCAGATCGTGGGTGTGGACTTACACCACTAGTCAGCCACGCTGTGGCAGTGTCCCACATACAAAGTAGAAGATTGGCACAGATGTTAGCTCAGGGCTAATCTTCCTCAAGCAAAAAACAGAGGAGGATTGGCAATGGATGTTAGCTCATGGCAAATCTTCCTCAGCAGTAACAAAAAGTTGCCTTGGCATATTTGTGTATAATAAGATTCTGTTGATTAATTAAATTGTCACCATTGGTTTCAACAGGACAATCCTCAAGGAAGTGCTGAGTGCCCTAAAAAAGCGTCCCAAATGGCTTTGAAAAGATGATTTCAGCAGTTAAATCCAGGAAGTAAACTAACAGAAAATTCTTACTCTTCACATCTCCTTTTTGTTAAAAATGTGGAAAACATCAAGTAAAATCTGTCAATAAGAGACTTACTAAAAATATTTAAATTCTGGTGAAAAGCAAAGCATGAAGTTTGCTATGCTTTTCTTACTTCTATTTTTCCATCATTGACTTGCCTGTAAAAACCTTCCACCTTGAAAACGATCATGATTATCAACAGTCATGATTTTTGTTAGCAAAATTGAAAAAACCAATTTCTCCCCATTTTACTTTTAGAATACCTCATGGTAGTAAGATGGGTAAGCCACATTAAAAAAATACTTAGAAAATTAAAAATATTTTCATATTTTAGATGTACCCAAGTGTGTGTTACACACGATGTAGTGATCTTTTTTCTTCCATGCTATTTAGAAATATAATATAGAAATATAAATAATTTTTGGCTGTTAGTGAAGGAAACAGTGTTTAGAGTTGAGAAGTTCTCTCTCCTAAGGTAGACTGAGGGGAAGACAGCTGCAGGCTAGGGTTTGAGTCTGGGCTCCACACACAGTGCAAGATGTGCATGTCTCTCTGAGAGGTGATTGTGAGGATTAAATAAAAATTATCTGTGAAAGTTCTTTATACATCTTAAAGTACTTTAAATTCACTGTTTTTGAGGCAGTATTGCATACTTCAGAATAAGCTTTATTAGCACAAAGTTAAAACTTAAAAACCCAGCTTGTCAACAAACTCTTTGCGTCAGCTTTCCTAATTTACCTAACCTCTTTAAACCCTACATTAATAATCAGCAAAATGAACACAATAATAGTATCTACCAAATAAAGATGTGCAGATTAAATGAAGTAATGCATGTAAACTTATGGCCCAATGCTTAGCACGTTAGGTGTGCAATAAATGTCTGTTTTTAAAATTATAATTCTTTAGGATTCCCAGGGACTAAGAAAGTTACACCACAAATGCACACATAAACACAAACACATGTTATTAGGTAAGTCTACAAACCATAATAGCTTTTCAATATGTAACTCCATTAGCAAAACAATAACCAAATTACATTTTTTTAATTTTTTCCTTTTTCTCCCCAAAGCCCCCCGGTACATAGTTGTATATTCTTTGTTGTGGGTCCTTCTAGTTGTGGCATGTGGGACGCTGCCTCAGCGTGGTTTGATGAGCAGTGCCATGTCCACGCCCAGGATTCGAACCAACGAAACACTGGGCCGCCTGCAGCAGAGCGCTCGAACTCAACCACTCGGCCACGGGGCCAGCCCCTAACCAAATTACATTTTGTTCATTAGTTGTACTCTGTGCTCTTGAACATTCTGCCACCATGAGGTTCATCAGTCTGGAAAAACTCAGCAGCTGGCTGGGAGAATCTTTCAGAGTCATTAAATCTCACGCTAAATCCATTAAGCCAAGGGGATCCTTTTCTGAAAGGAACTAGGATGGACTTCCTTACTTTGTGACTTGCGTGTGTGTATGTGTGTGTGTGCAGTAGAGAGCTGTGGAAAATAACGAACCAATCTTAAGGTGAGATGAGTTATAATAGTTCAAATCTGATTGAAGTCATTCACCAGAAAGTGATTCCCAGCCATGGCTAGCATATTTTTGCATATGGAGCACAGTCTCCTACAGTTAATTAACAAAGTCACTAATTGCGTCCTATTTGCACATCTCCTATGAAAAATAATACTTTTAAAATACTAGTTCCTATCAAGACATGAGAGCTGTATGAAATCAAACATATTAATATAATTCAAATATACTGTTATTTGTTAATAAGCCTCATGGTTTAATGTGGATTAAAAAGTTTGGTTCAAATGAACCAGAACTGAGATTGAAAATAAAGTGTAAAGAGGAACATTTCTCTAACCTCCTCACGAACCTTAGCAATTAATTTTATTTGCTTAATATATACACACTATATGTTTTAAAATTCAAGAAAGTTTTGTTACATACTGTAATAAATTTAATTATAAGTGCATGTGACTTTTAAGGCTTCTACATGCTACTAAGTGATCTCTCTCTCTCTCTTTTTTTTTTTTTGGTGAGGAAGATTGGCCCTGAGCTAGCATCTGTGCCAATCGTCCTCTATTTTATATATGGGATGCCAACACAGCATGGCTTGATGAGCGGCGTGTAGGTCTGTGCCTGGGATCCGAACCCATGAACCCCCGGCTGCTGATGCAAAACATGAGAACTTAACCACTATGCCATTGGGGCAGCCCCTACATGCTACTAAATTTTTACCTGGTATCCTCCTTGCCTTTCTAGAATAGCTGTACTTGGCATTATATAACATTACATAAGGCTAAAAAATTGTTTATTGCATCATATCACCTAAAGGGAAACTTTCATGGGGAGAAGGCTTAAATGGATTATATTGACACCTCAGATATTTGGTTCATTTTATTGTGATTATTATTGTTTCTTAAATGACAACTGAAAAAAATAGGGGTGAAGTGTAACTTTTGAGTTCTTTACACTATTTTATTGTTTTTTTAATTTTATGTTTGGATCTAGGAGTGACATTCAATACATTTAATAATTAGTATGGTGTTATAAATTAACTTATAGATCAAAACTTTAACATGCATTACCATTTTCTCTAGAGAAATTAAAATATAATACTACTTACCAAGTGATTTAAGTTGAAGTGCAACTTGTCAAATCATTCAAATAATATCCAAAACGTTCGAATCCAATTTATTGAAACTGTTGAATAATTTTCGAAACTGTTGGTAAAATCCTTTCATTTTATGCAGCTGTTACTAGCTAAGTGATGCCCTTGTCTGAGTCATGATTTGTCACAGAAATGGTCATACTACAAGGGCAGATGGCCAAGCAACATACACACCCTATCTTGCACTAAGCCCTGGGCTGAATCCATTTCCTCAGAGGCTTGCAGAGGCCAATTCTCTTCCTGGGAGGATGGCCTACGAGTTAACCATTACCTGTCAGTAACCACATCAGAGTCTTCCAACTCTTCCCAATTAAATTGGTATTAAGCTGACTTACAGCTTCCATAAGCAGAGAATTTCTTTTAACATCAATGAAATGTCAATGGTGCTGAATTTTTTCTCAGCTATGGCTGAACTTAGAGCAATTAAATTAAAATTATGTTCTAATTCTTTTAATTCTTTCTACCACATTTAAATATTAAATATCTCTATCATATACTAATTAACAAAAATAATGTATCGGTAGATCATATTTGATTAAATCAAACCAAATCCTTCAGGTTGTGAAAAGAGGCATAGAAATGGTTGAGCATTGCTGTTGCCAGGCTGCCTGGGATTTTATATTACATAAGCTCTGCCTCTATTTCCTCACTTGTAAAATGCAATTGATGATAATAATCATAATTATTGAGTAAGTTAATATATATTTAGAATGGTATTTTATAAGGGTATTTTTATTAATAAAATCAAAGCTGTTATGTACACAAGTGATAGGCGTTAGTGAGGTTTTTTGTGGCAAAAAGTTTAAATTTTATTCTGGTTGCAATGGGAAGACATTGGAGGTTTTTTGTTTTTTTCTTTGTTTTTTCTCTTTTTTTTTTTTTTTGCCGAGGAAGATTCACCCTGAGCTAACATCTATGTCAATCTTCAACTATTTTTTATGTGATCTCAGGATGGCCACTGGTGAGTGGTATAAATCTGCACCCAGGAACCAAATCTGGGCCACTGAAGTGGAGTGCACTGAACTTACCCACTAGGCCATGGTGCTGGTCCCTAATTACCTTTACTTTTAGAGGAGTTTTAGGTTCACAGCAAAACTGAGCAGAAGGCACAGGGATTTCCCATATACCCCCTGCTTCCACACATGCATAGCCTCCCCCATTATCAATATCCTCCACCAGAGTAGTATATTTGTTACAATTAATGCACCTAGTGTGACACATCATTATCACCCAAAGTCTGTAGTTTATATTAGGGTTCACTCTTGGTGTTGTACATTCTATGGGTTTGGATAAATGTATAATGTCATGTATTCACTATTATACTATCACACAGAGTAGTTTCACTGTCCTAAAAATCCTCTATGTCCCGCCTATTCATCCTTCTCTCTCCACTAATGCTTGGCAACCACTGATTTTTTTACTGCTTCCATAGTTTTGCCTTTATGTCATGTAGTTGCAATCATACATTTTGTAGCCTTTTCAGATTGCCTTCTGTCACTTAGTAATATGCATTTAAGATTCCTCCATGTCTTTTCATGGCTTGATAGCTCATGTCTTTTTAGTGTTGAATAATATTCCATTGTCTGGATGTATCACAGTTTATTTATCCATTCATCTACTGAAGGACACTTGGGTTGCTTCCAAGTTTTGGCAATTATAAATGAATCTGCTATAAACATACATATGTAGGTTTTTTGCAGATGTAAGTTTTCAGTTCCTTTGGGTAAATACCAAGGAGTGTTATTGCTGGATTCTACGGTGAGAGTATGTCTAGTTATGTAAAAAACCACCAAACTGTCTTCTGAAGTGGCTGTACCATTTTGCATTCCCACCACCAATGACTGAGAGTTCCTGTTGCTCCACATCCTTATCAGCATTTGATGTTGTCAGTGTTCCAGATTTGGACGATTCTAATGGGTGCATAATGGTATCTCATTGTTGTTTTAATTTCCATTTCCTTGATGATATATGATGTTGAACATCTTTTAATATGTTTATTTGCCATCCATACATCTTTAATGAGATGTCTGTTAAAGTTTTTGCCCATTTGTAAGTCAGGTTGTTTGTTTTATTATTATTGAGTTTTAATAATTCTTTGTATATTCTGGATAACAGTGCTTTATCAGATGCGTCTTTTGCAAACATTTTCTCCTGCTCTGTGGCTCGTCTTTTCATTCTCTTAATGGCGTCTTTCACAGAGCAGAAAGTTTTAATTTTAATGAAGTCCAGCTTATCAATTATTTCTTTCATGGATCATATATTTGGTGCTATATGTAAAAGTCATTGCCATATTCAAGGTCATCTAGGTTTTTTCCTATGTTATCTTCTAGATGTTTTATTGTTTTGTGTTTTACATTTAGGTCTGTGATCCATTTTGAGTTAATTTTTGAGGACAGTGTAAGGTCTGCATCTAGATTCGCCTTTTTGCATAGGGATGTTCTATTGTTCCAACACCATTTATTGAAAGGACTGTCTTTGTTCTATTGTATCGCCTGTGTCCTTTTGTCAAAGATCAGTTGACTATATTTATGTGACTCCCTCTCCTTGGGTTTTTGATAATATGGGAAGACTCTTGAACAACTTCTCTGGTAATTATTTAAGCTGGAGCAGAAGACTTGACAATTACTACCAGTGTTTATTTGTTCATTCAATAACTTTTATTAAGGACTACTGTTTAGAAGATCCTCCGTTACCTGCTATGGTAAATACAGAGAACATCAACGCATGACTCTTCACCCCTGAATCAGTTCATGTCATCTTTTGGCTGGCTACATAGGAAGTTAAATGGGTCATAAGACTGTGTTTAGAACTTGAGGAGATTTTATTATCTTCCTCACATAAATTATTGAATGAGATACACATAGACACTTTCACATACAAACACATACCAGGAATTATTACCTATTTTAGCAGGAGCATAGAAAATGCTGTCATTTGGTTTGTTCTCAGGCCTATTTGTAGGGACTGAGCCCCAAGTGCTAGGGTGAGGGAGCTAAAATATAACAGTTAAAACTAAAAAGCTAGTTCACTAAAATATCCACCAAACCTTGAAAGTACAACTTGGTACTGGCAAATACAATAACCTTGATGCTACTGGCTTTGCAAACAATGGGATGGAACCTGTTCAGAATATCACCCAGTTCTTTGCCATTGGACACATTTTCCTTGGCGTGGCCTCAGTAGTGTAGACAACAGACATCCTTATAAGAAGCTAGTGTAAAGGAGACGGGATGGCAGATACGGAAGTTTTATGGCAACTTGGAAGTTTTATGAACACATGTGAGGCATCCCAAGGCACTTCCAGAAGTTGATAAGGGAAATTGTGCCTAGGGCTCAAATTGCTATGCAAAGAGTCAATAAAATATCAATATACGTGTTTAACACAAGTTTCTACATAGTTGAACAGAGAGTAAGTGAAACAGAAGGTGGTTCAGCGGGAAATATCCAGAGGTGAGAGGAAGAAGAGACCTTTATCTTTACTACCCTTGAACTTCTCCAAGGAGATTCATCTCTAAAGCTTTCTTGAGGGATACACTGTTTCTAGCTTCCAAGGCTGTTTGCAGTTCAAGCATACCCTTTGCTCAAAGGCTGGCACTGTATAGGAATATCAATTGAGAATTGTCTTCCAACAAAAAGAGCAATTACAGGCCAATTCTATTTTGAAAACATATGCAGCAATACTGAATGAAATGCTAGGAATAGAATCTATTGGTGTGTAAAAAGAATAATACATAATGACTAAGTTGGGTTTATTATAGGATTTAAGGTTGGCTTAACATAAAAAAAAATCAACCAATTTGGGAATTTCTGCTTTTGGCTAATATGGCGCAACATGGACTGGTTTACCTTCACATCATAAACAATTAAAAAAATCTGTCTTCAGAAATTGGTTAATGGGCAGCACAGTGACACAGAGAGAGGGGAGACATGTAAGGTGAGCCCTAGGATTGCCTAAGCTCTCTGCCTGGAAACACATTCTGGACAGTGAAACAGGGAGAAGGATCTCAAGCAGAGCAAGGTGTTCTAGCCCAGTTGAAGAGACTGAGATCAGAGCTCAGGGAGGCTGAGGTGTCTGGAAGTTGAGCTACAGAGAGTACAATAAAAGCTCCAAAAATCTGTAAAGGGGTCCTCATTAGGCTTTGCTGAGTAATAAGACAAGTATGCTTAGGATAATAAGCCATGAGACCAGGTGAAGAATGACCACATTGCTGTAAGATGAAAAATTCCAAGTGTTTACATAGGGCTGTGAGATATTTGAGTTCTGAAGCCAGAATAGAGAGTCCTCATTTACCATCTGAGGCATTCAGTAGAGACACCAGAATGGCCATGCTTTAGCAATAGGGATAAACTAGCTATAGAGTAAAAGCTACCTTAGATTGCCTAACAAAGCTTAAAAACAAGTCTTAAAACAGTCAAGTTTACAAGCATGCAACTTCACTGCCTCTGAAAACAAAGACTCTTCAAAACAGCACTCTTTTAAGGATGATGACAAAATCCAGACACTACATCAACAAAAACAACAGAAAACATTCAAAATGTCTGGCATCCAAGAAGAAATTACTAGACATACCAAGAAGCAGAAAAATGTGACTCATAACCAGAAGAAAAATGAGTCAACATAAATAGAATAGGAAATGATAGCAATGATAGAATTAGTAGTTATAAATATTAAAAGCACTATTATAAATGTACTCAATATGCTCAAGGTTTTAAAGATAAGCGAAAGCACAATAAGGAAATAAACTGAAGTTATAAAGAGAAAATTTTAGAGACCAAAAATACAATATCTGGCATGAAACAGTCATAGATGGGATTTATAGCAGATCGGATATTGAGGAAGAAAAGATTAAAGAACTTGAATATATAGCAACAGAAACTATCCAAGATGGAGGACAGAGAAAAAAGAGACCTAAAATAAAAGGGACAGAGGTTCAGATGCATGTAATGGGAGTTTCAAATAGAGAGGAGGGAAAGAAAAACTGTTCAAAAATTAACGACCAAAAATTTTCCAATTTTGATGAAAACTATAAACCCACAAAACCAAGAAGCCCAATGAAATCCAAGCAGGATAAACAAAAAGGAAACCACAATACACATTATTTCAAATTACTAAAAATATATCAAAATCCCACCAGGAACTTTTTTAGTGATTGAGAGGTTGATTCTAAAATTTATGTAGAAATTCCAAAGACCTAGACTAACTGAATAATTTTGAAAAAGATGAAAAAAATCTGGAGTACATGTACCACCAGATTTTAAGACTTATTATTAAGAAGTTACAGTAATCATAATAGTGTGGTGTTGGCCTGAAATAAACATAATGATCAACAAACAGAATAGAAAAGCCAGAAGTATACTAATGCATATACAGTCAATTGATTTTTGACAAAGATGCCAAGACATTCAATAAGGAAAGGATATTTTTTTCAATAAATGATGTTGGAATAACTGGATATACATGTAGAAAAACAACATGTACTTTGACCCTTACCTCACACCATATACAAAATTTAATTTGAAATAGATAATAGACTTAAATGTAAAAGCTAAACCTATAAAACATCTAGAAGAAAACATAGGAAGATATCTTCATGAACTTGGGGTAGGCAAAAATTTCTTGGACAAGTCACAAAATGTACAAACTATAAAAAATGGATGAATTTGACTTCATCATAGTTAAAATCTGCCATTTTTCTAAAATGATCATTAAGCAAATGAAAAGGCAACCACATACACTGGAAACTATATTTGTGAAACCCATATTGGATGAATATTTGTATCTAGAAATCTAAAGAACTCTTACAACTCAATAATAAAAACCAAACAGCTCAATAAAAATAGACAAAAATTTAAACAGAAATTTCACAAAGGATAATCTATGAATGGTCAATAAGCATATGAGAAAAGATAGTCATCATTATAATCATCAGAGAAGGGCAAATAAAAATCATATTAAAATAGTAAAACATACCTTTTAGAAAGGCTACAAATAAACACACTGACAGACAATATCAACTATTAATGAGGATTTCAAACAACTGAATTCTCATACATTGTTGGTGGGAATGTAAAATGTTGTAACCACTTTGGAAAACTTTGGAAGTTTCTCATTTAGTTACATACACTGGTACCATACAAGACAGCAATTTTACTCATGGGTATTTACTCAAGCATAATACAAATCCTTGTATTTGGTTTACACAAAGACAGGTGCATGATTGTTCATGGCATCTTTTAAAACAATAACCCCAAACTGGAAATAACATAAATGTCTGGTAGAAGATATTTGCAATATATATAACTGATAAAGGACTTATATCCAAAATATATAGTGAACTATTACAAGTCATTAAGAAAAAGTCTATTGGGTTCAATAGAGATATGAGCAAAAGACTTGAACTGACACTTAATACACAGATGGCCAATAAACAGATGAGCAGATAGTTAATGTCATTGATTTTCAGGAAAATGCAAGTTAAAACCAGGATGAGATACCCCTACACATCTATCAGAATGGGGAACATTAAAAAATATCTAACGAGAGTTAGCGAGGTGGTGAGAATGTAGTGCGACAGGAGCTCTCATACATTGTTGATGGGAGTATAAACTGTACACCTATTTTGGAAAACTGTGTGGCAAGATCTACTAAACTCGAGCATATGTATTTCTTATACTCAAACACTTCTTCCCCTAACAGAAATGCGAACGTACGTACACCAAAAGACATGTGGAAGACGTTCATAGAAGCATTATTCACAATGACCAAAAAATGGGAAAAAACCCAAATGTCCATCAGCTGAAGAATGGATAAATAATTTTTTTGGTATATATGTGTAACACATTACATTCAGCCATAAAAATGAATTAATGGATAAGTCTTACAAACATCCAGTTGAAAGAAAGAAACCAGACAAGGTAGTATATACTGTGTGATTTCAATGGTATATATTCAAAAATAGCCAAAAATAATGTTAGAATTCAGATAGTGGTAACCTTTGAGAAAGAGTGATGTGTAATAACAGGAAGGGAGCATGTGAGGTTCTGATATTTTATTTCTTGGTCTGGGTAGTAGTTACATGAATGTGTACGCTTGATGAAAATCCATTATGTTGTACACTTAGGATTTCTGCACTTTTGTATATGTATGTAATGCTTCATAAAGAAGTTACTAAAGAAAAAAAGCAGCGCTTTGGAGATAGATGGACACTCCAGTTTCCATTTGTATTACTTCAACTGTCAATGGTTGTTCCTAGGAACCAATATGGCAATATGTAAGCACAAGTTCCAAGAATAAACAATGCAGTAGAAGTAGTAATTTAATACTCATTAAAGAAATAAATAATCATGTGGAGTAGCTGGATTCTGATGAAGTTCAAAATGGAATATTATGTATATTTTACTAACATAAAATCCTGGATATGTGGCTTTTTCTTTCAAATTTAGTGTTTTTTTCAGATCAAAGTAAATTCATTCTTTTTTTGGTGAGGAAGATTGGCCAGGAGGTAACATCTTTTGCCAATCTTCCTCTTTTTGAGGAAGATTGTCGCTAAGCTAACATCTATGCTAATCTTCCCCTATTTTGTAGGTGTGATGCTGCCACAGCATGGCCTGATGTGTAGTGCATAGGTCTGCACCCAGGATCCAAACCTGTGAACCCTGGGCTGCTGAAGGAGAGTGTGAGAACTTAACCACTACG
The DNA here is from genome assembly GCF_041296265.1 of Equus caballus. Lineage (NCBI taxonomy): Eukaryota > Metazoa > Chordata > Mammalia > Perissodactyla > Equidae > Equus > Equus caballus. The sequence continues at coordinate 37,740,908 of NC_091710.1, read as the reverse complement.
CCACTTGGCCGGCCCCAAAGTAAATTCATTTTGTGTGGAATAAATGCTTTTTCTAAGCACATATCACTATATATGTGAAATACCAGTTGTTTTGCTCTATCATTTTCTTGATTAGTAATAAAATCAGAAAGTTGATTTGTATCAACTCAGTAAATACGAGCATTCAGTACACAGTCCCACCTGACATCGAGGACTCATAATTTTGATTTAGCTCTTCAGTTTAAAATCACCATGAGGAAGAACTAATTTTCCTTTGGAGAGTCTAAGCTTATTACTTACTTTATGTGTGCTTGTCTTTTGATCTCATTGCGAATTGGAGAATAAGGAAGGGCTCGAAAGTTATTTCTATTCTTTCTGAGTGGATGCATACCACAAGTACTATGCATTATGGATTTTATTTGCTTCACAGCATTTTAATATGTGAATACGAGTATTAAGCCCACTTAGCCTGCCTAAGTGTGAGTTCTATCGTCTGGCACCTGGCCTATTGCGATGACCTCCTCTGTCTTCTGATGACAGTATCTATCACTTTCAGTTCATCCTACACCAACGTTTTCAAACTTTTTTAAAAAATGCAGCCGAATCTTTTAAAATCAAGCTAACTCTCATGTGGACCCAGCAAACTCAGCGCACCAAACAGATGAAAGTGGAGCCCTCTGACGTATTTGGGGTGGGAACACTGAGCCTGGCCTCCTCTGTCCCCCTTGTCCTTCTTTTCTTGCCTTCAGCTGAGGTCCACTTGACACTTGGTAGAACTCCTTGGTAGGGTTCCTTGAAAGAGAATTGAAAACGACTTTAGCTTAGGTTCCACTTCTAAAGCCCAAATTTGATCATTCCATTCCCTTACTTAAAAGTCTTTGATGTCTCTCTTTGCAAATAATTATACATCTAAATTTCGTAAAGTGTGTTCAATGGCCTCTGAGATCTACCCCCCATCTCACCTTATGGTTATTATAAATATCTATATGTATGTATATATAAAACTTTCATTATGTATGACTTTGTGTTTATATTTCCATCTTCCCACGTCAACTTCCACTTTGCTGAAACAATACCGCATAACTTTTCTGTCTCAGAAAGCACCACTGATGTTCTGTTCTCTGAACTTTTGCACATACTGATGTCTTTGCTTGGAATCCTCTCTCCCCTCTTGCCTACAGCTAATTCCTTGTGATCCTTTCTTCAAGGCTCAGATCAAACCACACCTCTCTGTAAAGCCTTCTCTGCAACTGTCTGGAACAATAAAAGGATCTTTCCTACCCTAGTTAAGTACCAGTCTATGATCTATGAAATCCTCAGGGACCAGAAACACATCTTTGCATCTTTGGATCTGTCTCTCTTTTCCATCAACCTCAACCATTATGCTGTGTGACACATAGAATTAATCCATTAAATATTTGCTGAGTGAATGAATAAATAAATCAAATATTCCCACATAATAGAAAAGAGATGAAACAGATAAATAGATTTTCTTGGATAAAATGAATTTGGATGCAGATCTCTAGGTTTCCCAAAATGGTGAAAAAATGAGTTGTGAGAAATATACTTGAGTAAGTGTTATCTCATTTTGTCTGATAAAATTAGACCCCCTAGCATTATATTCTTTAATGTTATAATTTTTATATAATGCTTATTTACCATCAGAAAATTTCCTTTTTACTGGAGTAATGCACTTTTCTATTCCTAAATGTATATCTAAGGTGAGAGAATAATCCCAGCCCAGCAAAAGATCTGCTCACTAAGAGATGTTGCTGCATGTTCACTTCAAAAAGAAATAGTGCCTTTTTAAGAGAACTCCACTCTGAACCTCTGCCCGATCTTTAAAACTCTGGGATAATTCGTCCTTAATCTTAGATTTTAGTTCTATTTTTTGAGCTTTAAATTCCACCATAATCTCTTGTCTGGAGGACTAATCTTTACCAGTTGATGGGACACTTAGCATTATTATTATTTGACTGTAGAGGTTAATCCTTAACTGTAGGTTTGTGGTTGGGGGCCTTCTTAGAAAAGCTAAATTTTGGCAGAAACTTTAACCACAAATATTTAGGGGTTTTTCTTCTCAGTTCAACGACCATATAAGACCCAACAGAGTAGATGATGTCAAATATTTGTTTATTCCTTAGAAGGCAAACTCTTAGCGGGCAGGGCCCTGGGTTCTTCAAGGCATTCTGAAATGTGTTGTGATTATGAATGGAATGTGATGAAAATAATTTAAAATTTTATGTTTTGAAAAGTTTTACATTATAAAAAACTGATATCATCTGAAATGCCTTTCATTTCGTCTTGGAGATTGTAAATAAAAAAATGCCAATCAATTATTAACATCTACTTATTCTGTAAACATAATGTACAACTACACACTCCAGGTGCTTACTCAATACTTCATGATCAAGTAGCTGGCTCTAATGGTGGCAGCAACTGTTGCCACTTGTCTGATCTCGATAAATGCCATCATATTCCTTCTCTTTACTTCTTATATTTCCCTTAATTTTGGACACATATACTTTCATATGTCACAGAAAAACAGAATGACAGAAAAGAAAGAATACAGGAATAGATTTTGAATTATAGCTCTGGAAGGGATTCTAAAAATGAGTCCAACATCTTAAATTTATAGAGAAAGTAGTATCCCAAGACGCTAAGGGATATGCCTGAGGTCACAGTTAGCTAATTGCAGAAACATTTCTAGAAAAACTAATCAGGTCACCAGGCTCCCAATCAATTTCCTTTTCTATTCTATCAACCTTCTGAGTATATTTAAATTGGGCCAAGTCATTACTCGTATGCATCCTCATTTCAGCATGGGCTATAGAAAAATTTCCCTTGGATGAACTTTAAGATGATGACACAATTTCCATCTACTTCTGATCAGGGAATTTATCTGGAATCTCTTTCAGTTTTTTGTTTGAAAACAGCTTTAGTGGGAAATCATTGAAATAAAATAAACTGCCAATATTTAAAGTGTGCATTTTGATAAATCTTGACAAATGTATACACTTGTGAAACCACCCCCACAATAGGGATAATGAACATATCTGTCACAACCAAAAGTTTCTTCATGCCCCTTTGTAATCTCTCCCTTCTGCCTAATTCCTCTACCCCTGTTCTCTGTTCCCAGGCAACCACTATTCTTCCTTCTGTCACATAGATTAGTTTGCATTTTCTAGAATTTTAAATAAATAGAATCATACAGTATGTACTCATTTTTGTCTACTTTCACTTAGCACCATTATTTTGAGATTCATCCATGTTGTCTTGTGTGTTGATGGTTTATTCTCTTTTATGAGTATGTCCTATGTCAATGTCAGATACACCACACTTTGATTATCCATTTGTCTGTTGATGAACATTTGGTTGTTTCCACTTTTCAGCTATTACAAATAAAGCTGCTATGAATACTCATGTACACGTCTTTGTATAGCCATAAGCTTTTATTTCCCTTGGGTAAATATCTAGGAGTGGAATGACGGGATCACATGGGAAGTGTAAGTTTACCTTCCATATGATCCTGTCAAACTTTTTTTCAAAGTTCTATATCATTTTATATTCCCACTAGCAGGGTACAGGTATTCTGGTTGTTCCACATCTCTGCCTATACCTGATACGCTCAGTCTTTTAAATTTTAGCTATTTTAATACATATGCAATGGTATCTCATTGTGGGCTTACTTTACGTTTCGCTAATGACTAATGATGTTGAACATCTTTAAATTTATTTGCTATCAGTTGAACAGATGAAGGTATCTTTTAAAACTTTTGGACTTTCAAAGATTGTGTTGTTTATTTTCTTACTATTGAGTTTTGAGGATTGGTTTTGTATTTTGGCTACAAACTCTTTATCAAGTATGTGACTTGAAAATATTCTCTCTCAGTGTAGTTATGTTTTCATTTTCTTCTTTTTTTTGCAGGGAAAGAATCACTCTGAACTAACATCTGTTGCCAGTCTTCCCCTTTGTTTTTCCTCCCCAAAGGCCCAGGGCATGGTTGTGTATCCTAGTTATAAGTCCTTCTAGTTCTACGTGAGCCACTGCCACAGCATGGCAACTGACAGACGGATGGTGTGGTACTGCGATTGAGGAATGAACCCGGGCTGCTAAAATAGTGAGAGTGCTGAACGTTAGCCTCTAGGCCATCAGGGTTGGCTCTGTTTTCATTTTCTTTGGTTTTTTTTTAAATTTAAAAAAATTTTTTATTTTTTAATATATTTTTTTAAGATTTTCTTTTTCTTTTTCTCCCCAAAGCCCCCCAGTACATAGCTGTATATATTTTAGTTGTGGGTCCTTCTAGTTGTGGTACATGGGACGCCGCTTCAGCAAGGCCTGATGAGTGGTGCCATGTCTGTGCCCAGGATTCGAACTGGCAAAACCCTGGACTGCCAAAGCAGAGTGTGCAAAGTTAACCACTCGGCCACGGGGCCGACCTCTGCCTCATTTTCTGAGTCTGCAAAAACAAAAACCAAAGAGCTGTTTTCATTTTCTTAACAGTGTCTTTTGAAGAGCAAAAGCTTTTAATTTGATGGAACTCAATTTATAAATTTTTTTTTTATTGATTCCGTTTGAGGTGTCTAAGAAACCTTTGCCTAACTAGAGTCATAAAGCTTTTCTCCTATGTTTTCTTTTTAAAAGTTTTATAATTTTAAGTTTCACATTTAGGTCTGTAATCCATTTGAGTTAATTTCTGTTTAAATTCATTTTTTTTATATGGATATCCAATTGTTTTAACATTATTTATTATAAAAACTATTCTTTTCCAACTGATTTGCGTTTGCAGCATCATTGAAAATCTGTTGTCCATATATGTGTGGGTCTATTTCTGGACTTTCTATTTTGTTCCAATTATCTATCTGTTTATTTTTATGTCAGTACCACACTCTCTTGATTGCTGTATCTTTATAAGAAGGCTTGGGATTAGATAGTGTTAGCACTGTAATTTTGTTCTTCCTTTTGAGAATTTGTTTTTCTGTTGGCTGTACTAGGTCCTGTGCATTTTCATATGAATGTTGGAATTGGTTTGATAATTTTTACAAAAGAAGCCTGCTGGGATTTTGTTGGGATTATTTTGAGTCTTGAGTTCAGTTTGAGGAGAATTGAATCTCAAGCATGTTGAGTCTTTGACCACGAATATAGTGTCTCTCTCCATTTATTTAGTTTAAAAAATATGCCTTAGAAATGTTTTATAATATTCAGTATACAGGTCTTGTGCATCTTTTGTCAAATTTCCCCCTATGTTGTATTTCATGCTGTCATGATTTTAAAAAATTCAGGTTCTGATTGTTTGTTGCCAGTACATAGAAATATCTTTGATTTTTGTATGTTGATTTTATATACTGACTTATTATATTTACTTACTAATTCCAATAGCATTTTTGTATATTCCACAGGATTTTCTACATAAACAATCATGTCTGTGAATAAAAACTGTTTTAATTCTTCCTTCTCAAACTAGATGCATTTTGTTTTATGTTTTTCTTGCCTTATTGCACTGGTTGGAACCTCCAGTACCATGTTGAATAGAAGTGGTGAGAGTGAACATCCTTGCCTTATTCCTGATCTTAGGAGAAACATCTTTGTCTTCCACTCTTGAGTACAATTGGTCAACTACTTTTTCTGCAACTATTGAGATGATCATATAACTTTTATTTTTCAATTGTTAATATGGTGAATTACATTGATTGATTTTCAGATGTTAAACTTTGTATTCCTTGGGTAAACTCCACCTTTGTCATAATGTATTATCCTTTTTATGTATTGCTGGATCCTATTTGCTAAAATTTCCTAAGTTCATAAGGAAGATTGACCTATAGTTTTCTTGTGCCTGATTTTGGTATCAGAATAATGTTGTCTTCATCAGATGAATTGAAAAGTGTTTCCTCCTCCTCGATTTTTGGGAAGATTTTATATAGTATGTATGTGTATGTAGTATTATATGGTTATTCTTCCTTAAATGTTTGGTAGGAGTCACCATTGAATCTATCTGGGAATGAAATTTCTTTTGTGTGAAGGATTTTAAATTTGTTTAAATAGATGTAGATTTACCCTGGTTGTCTATTTCTTCTGGAGTGAACTTTGATAATATCTTTCAAGATTTTTTTTCCATTTCATCTAAGTTGAATTTATTGGGATAGAATTGTCTATAATATTATTTTATTGTATTTCCTTTAATATCTACAGATTCTACAGACTTTTCTGGATACTTTACCAAAAACCCCATAGGTCATGAATTTTTCTAGTTTGTCTATTGAGAACAGGCAGCATACTCAGCCCTATATGAATATCACATACTCTTTCCTCTAATCCTTTTTGGTGGTTTTGTATCAGGACTTGAGGAGTTTCCTCAAATGTACGTTCTGTTAACTCCCCTGCTGACTACTAAGGACAGATCTCTGAAGTTCTCTCTCTGTGTTGCTGTTTTCCTTTCTTTTCTTGCCGAGGAAGATATGCTCTGAGCTAATATCCATGACAACCTTCCCCTATTTTTTTAGTATGTGGCTGCCAGCACAGCATGGATGCCAACAGAGCGATGGATGTCCACGCCAGGGAATCAAACTTGGGCTGCTGAAGCACAGCATGCTGAAGTTAACCAGTAGGCCACTGGGGCTGGCCCCTGTGCTGCTCTTTTCTTTCCAGTACCATGTCTTATGAACTCCAGCTGCCTTGGTCTCCGTGGACTCTCAGTTGCATCTTCTCAGCTCAGCTGGTCCACTGGGCTCCGCCTGGGCCCCCTTCCTTAAATATGGTCAGGAGACTCTTTGATGCTGGGGCACAGGTAGTGCTCATCTCTTTTCCTATCTCTCAGTGGTCCCTGTTATTTGTGTCTCATGTTCAGTTGTCTTGAAAACTATTTCCTATATTTTATCTGGTTTTTGCTTTTTAAGTTGGGCAGGTAAATCTAGTGTCTGTTACTCCATTTTTACAGAGAATGGAAGTCCCTTTTTCATTTTTAAGCTACTGTAAGGAAGTTTTAGATTGATCTCTACTCTTCAGAACTTTATTGAATGAAGGTAGGTAGAAATTTAACTCTTCAGATAAATTGAAAATTACTTAGACATATTTATTCATTTGGGAACAGATATTTTTTCAACCTACTATATATCAGGCACGGGTCTTGGGGTTAGCATAGAAGAAATAAATTAAATGAAATATCACCGTAACAGATGATACAACTATAATGATGACTTATAAGATGCCATGGGAACATATAGAAGGATACAGACTAGAGGATTCAAGGAAATTTTTCCATAGGAAGTACCATATAATCGGAGACCTGCTTGATATTAACTAAGTTAAAGTAGAAGGGGAAGGGTATTCTCGACCCAGAGAGTGGCTTTCATTCATTTATTCACTCCCTCAGAACTCATTTGAAAAGCAATCTTAGGCACCTTTATGTGTCAAGCTGCATTATAAGGAACAAGACAGGCAGAGATCCTGCTCACATGGAACTTACATTGAATGAAGGAGACAGAGGAAAACAAACAAGAGAGATGTATAAAATAATCATCCGTTATAAATAATTATGCATATTTGCAACTGAGATCATGTAGGATTTTTTTCTCTAAGGACGGGTAATAAAGAAATGCTTCTTTGGATACTTTAAGCTAAAAGCTAAAGGACGAGAAGGACCCAGCCCTGTAACTCTTGGAGGAAAGAGTGTATCAAGCTGATGGAACCACTTACAGGTGAAGTGTCCTGCAGTGGAGAAGAGACAGAAGTTCAGAATGGCTAGACCAGAGAGTGTAAGATGGATAGTAGCTCAAGAAACAGTTGGATGGGGCACTGGAACCGTATTGTACAGTACTTTATAAGAAAATCTCAAAATCCAGGCTGTTTTAGGACTTGAGAAGTTGCCATGGAAAAGTAGGGGTACTATGAACAGCAGAAGCTAATATAAAGATGTGTTATATCTGAGGATGTCAAGTCACTTTGCCATCTTTAAGAAAGAGAAATGTCCTTTGAGTTATCCAATCAAAGTTTTGAGGACATTGTTCCAAATTCCTTGTATGAGAGAACTGTACCTCTTGGAAGGATGTAAGCTCTCTGAGAGTGTCCATGTTGCTCACAGCCTTACGCTTGGTGCTTAGGACGATGTTTGGTAAACAGAAGGGATCTGAACAAATGTTTGTCGATAGAATTGGGCCAAAAGAGCTATAATTTCAAGAGGAAATCTTTCACCAACTTTGCAGGTGCTTCCAAGAGTGACAGCAAAGGGGTAACAGGGTAGTATTTGATGAAAGAAATTCCAGTGGGGCCAAAAACATGAACTTGAGCCATCAGAAGGGACGTGGATTTGGAAGAAGTCTGGCAAACAATGATATCTCCCTTGCTCCCTTCCAGTATGTTTCCCCATAGCAACAGAGTAATCTTTTTAAAATGTGAACTGGCTCACATCCCTCCTGATATAGCCTGATAGCTACTTCGTATGTTTTAGGTCACAGTGGAAATAGCCTTAGGGAGGTCTTCTCTGGCTCCCCTAATAAACTTGCCTTTAATTTCCTTTCTCAGTCTGTTGATATATATTTTTTATACCACTTATCATAACTTACTGTTACTTTTTATGTTTTTGTCTTTGTCTGGCTTCCCATAAGAATGTAAGCACCATATGTGCAGGATCCACATCTTCTTTGGTCAACAATGATCCTCAGAACCTAGCACAGGACTTATCACATCGTGTCTGCTCAATAAATTGTGGTAGAATGGATGAGTGAATGAATGGAAGAAATTCTTCTGAAGTTTTCCCTTGATATGACCTAAAGAAGATGATTACAAATTCTATTTTTTCTTTATTATGGAAAGTTTGGAAAACAAAAGAAAATAAAAGGAAAAAAAATTTTCCCATAGTCCTACCACCCAAAGATAACCATTATTAATATTTTTGTCCATATCCTTACAGTTTCTTCTTTTGCACATTAAAATATGATTGTGAGCATATAGCACACATATAATTTTACTTATTGATTTTTAAAATTAGTTTACTTTTGTGATATGATTATAGTATAGGAAAAAATTGATTATATAAAAGGATTAATAAAAAAAAATCACCACGTCCTGCCATCTGGAAAGTTCCCAGTGTTAACATTTTGATCTATTGCAGTGTTGTTCAACCTTATTTTCAATATCACCCCTTTAAGAAGTCTTTTAAGACATGTTCCTAATTGCCTGCACTATCACCCCATAAAATTTTAATACCACTGATGTATTGTATATCTGTTTGCCTGTTTATCTGTGCTTTATACTTGTAAAGTCTAGATTTTTTTTTGCCCTCTGCAAGAACCAGTTTTGTACCCTTGGGAGTAGCATTGCCCTAAGTGAGAATGCATGGCCTATTGCATTAAAGCTTTTTCAGTTTTTTCCTATGAACATGCATTTTTATGTTGTTGAGATATAACTGCATATATTGATTTTAAAGCATTCTTAATGCTGAGCTATCCACAAATCTTAAATAGAATATGGTACAAAGAAGATCCTTATAATGAATAATAATAAGCCACTAGATAGTTTTTCCATCTTTCTAAATTAATAAACCCTAATGACTCACTATGAATGTGAATTTTTAAAAGTTAAAAAATTTTAATTGTGATAAAATACACATAACATAAAATTTACCATCTTAACCATTTTTAAGCGGATAGTTTAGTGTTAAGTATACTCACATTGTTGTGCAACCAATCTCAGAACTTTTTCATCTTGCAAAACTGAAACTCTATTCCCATTAAGCAACACATCCCCACTCCCCTCTCCCCACAGCCCCTGGAAACCGTCATTCTACTTTCTGTTTCTATGAGTTTGACTGCTCTTGATATCCCATATAATTATCACAATATTTGTCTTTTTTTTGACTAGCTGTTTTCATTCAGCATATTGTCCCCAAATTCCATCCATATTGTAGCATCTATCAGAATTTCCTTCCTTTTTAAGGCTGAATAATATTCCATTGTATGTAAATATCACATTTTGTTTATCCATTCATCTGTCAGTGGACATTTGAGTTGGTTTACCTTTTGGCTATTGTGAATAATGCTGTTATGAACATGGGTTACAGACATTTCTGCAAGACCCTGCTTTCAATTCTTTTGGCTATACGAGAATATGAATTTTAAAGATGCAGTAACCAAACACGTTTCCCAGGACAAAAGTAATAGCAGAGAAATAGGTACCAGCTGAGTCAAACAAGGAAAGTCAAAATTCATCCTCCTTCTGTGGAGCTCTCCAGACAAAACACAATCCATCTATATCACTGAATTTGAGGTTCAAATTGGTTGAGAACAAATTTTGTAGTCTTCATACCATTTCTTCCAATTTTTGAGTTTTGTATTTACCTGTGTTTAATTGCAAAACATGTTCAAATAATTTTAAAGAAAGGAAAGAACTAATATATTTTCTGAGCTCCTGTGTAATGAGCATGGCTTTCTATTTTCTTCACACATGTAGATTATGTTACAGGATATAAAATTCTCAAATAACACTCTTTTCTGCTGCAGTGACCGCAGATGTTATTCCATTGTTTTCAGATATTTAGGGTAGTAGAATAGAAATTTGCGGCTGTCCTGATTTTTATTCTTTTATATAGAGATGGGTACTTGTAAAGTTTTTATTTTATTCTTGTAATTTAAATATTTTGCCAGGGTACATCCATGTGTAAGTTACATTTCTTAAAAGCAGTAAACTTTGACTAACTGGAAACACTAACGCTTTATTTTTTAAACAGGAAAAATTTCTTCAGTTGTGGATCTGAGTATTGTTTCCTTTCTAATTTATCTGGTTTTCCCACTTGTATTATCTTCATCTTTTGTTCTTCACATCTTTTACTATATTTCTCATTATTTCCAGTTTCTTATTTTTTCCTTTGCGTTCTAAGAGATTCTTCAAGATTGTTTTATGCTCCATCGATTTGATTTTTCATGTCACCAAATTCTGCCCTTCACTACCTCCTCTGTATGTTTGAATTCTGCTACTGTATTTTACACATTTTAAACGTCCTCTCTTGCTTTACCTTTGTCTTTCAAAATTTCATGATGACTTCTTTTCATCTAGTTTGTTCTCTCCTGTTGCTTTTTTATTCTGCTTCATAAAAATTATGTTTTCTAGATCTTACCAAGGAAAACCAAAGTTTTCTCTGTTTTTTGTTGTTGTTGTTGTTATAAACTACTTTTACAGGCTATTTCTCTGAATCTCCAATATGACGCTTACTTTTCCCTACCTGTGGGAATATTTCTCCCCACATGCCCAATGTTGATGTTTCTTCATGAATTTATTTTTAAGTTTTTGGCAAAAGATAGGATGGGTGAATTTTCCCACATCTCTCATTTTTCCCATAAGGGTCTTATTAAATGTCACCTTTAGACCTACAGCTCTATTGATACTGAAACTCTTAATCTCAAGTTGGTGTGCCTGGTGCACAGGAAGCCAAACACTGAGACATCAGGGCTTGGAGATGAAGAAAGATTTATTTGAATTGACCAAAACGAGGAGGCAGGAACCAGGGTTGCTCAAATCTGCCTCCCCGAGAACAGAAAGCATGGAAGTTTTATAGAGCTGAGCGGCTTGGCAGGAGGAGCTCCAGAGGAAAAAAGAGGTCACTCCTGATAAGCCCTTGAGCAATCTGACTTCTGGGCTTCAACAAGGCTGCTGAGGGCTGGCCATTGGGTGATCGCAACCTCCCCGAAGGCATTCTCCTTCTGCAAAATGAACTCACAAATCCTCTGGAAAACAAGTTCACAAATCCTCAAGACCCCTGAGTCACCCCTCAAGTTAAACAGGAAAAGCAGAAAATTGGTTTAATATCTACAGTACCCCTCAGGTACCTGGCTTCACTGTGATACTTTCCCTTGACTTGTTCCCAGCCCAATCCTCACTGTAAACAGGTTTTTATTTTGTTTAGTTTTGTTGGATTGAGAAGGAATCTTCTCTTTCTGACACCCTCAAATTGTACATGAAAAACTATTCTCATAAACTTGCACCGTGACCAGGGCTTTCCCTGCCTCTCCTTTCACCTGGAGATTTAATTACTGATCTGTTCCTGTGAGGATGCAGGGTGCCACCCCGCCCACCGCCCTTGCTCTGCCCCAGCTGCCCAGCTCCCTAGTTGGTATATAGAGCTGGTGAGTTTTGATGTGCAGGGTATGTATTGCAGGGGGAGACCCTTGGCTCTCTTCCAGTGAATAGGTTTTGCTCTTTCTCATGGTATAATGTGCACAGCTATTGTTTGGAATTTCAGTCCAGTTTCATCAGTCTGAAGTTGGTAGAAATCTTCTTGGTTCTATCAATGATTTGACTTTCATTTCTGGTTCTCAGTGCTGCTCTGAAGTTTCGTTTTTTCTGTTTCTTCAAAGCACTTTATTATGAAGTAGGAAAGGCTATATCACCGGCTGCTATCCCAGTGCTATTTTAAACAAGAAGTATTTATTACTTCTGATTTTGTAATCAGAAAATTTGATTTAAATTACTTTTTACTTAATATTACATTGATGTCAAAGGTAATCAATAAGCATCATCTATGAAGCATGGACATAAAAAGTGTGCATGAACAGAGACGTCCCTTAAAATGCTTAACACCTTGCTCTAAAAACAAGTGTGGATTAATATATTGTAAACTATGTAGAATGCTAATGATGAAAAAAGTAGTAAACTGACCAAAGCTGGCTAATTTGAAACATGAATGCTCCAAATAGGAATTAAAATCTGTAGTTATTCATATACACTCCTGTAGGCTTAAGAGTTGGAAATAGATTGTCATGAAATGTGAGTAATCATGCAGCACATTCTGCCTGATGCATAGGAATAATCAATAAATATTATTTCTCTCCCTTTGTTCGTTCTTCCCATTGTCCTCCCTCCCTTTCTTCATCTCTTCTTTCTGTTTGAATTTGGGCTGAGATTGAAGACACAGGCATAGAACGTAACAGCATATGACAGTGTCTTTGTTAGTAGGAGACAGCCATGGTGTCAACTCCACATAAATGCTGAGTGTTATGGATGAATAATGCCTAATTTGTTAAGATCTATCTATCTATCTATCTATCTATCTATCTATCTATCTATCTATCTGTCTGACTATCTAAGTATCTATCTATCTTTCTATCTCTTTGGTTACTAATTTTTAAAAAAGTAATAATGGCAATGGTTCACTTCAAATAGTCGCGTACTTCCTAATCATGGCAATTCAATAGAAAACAACTGTTGGAAACAATGTCACAGATTTCAAAAGAGGAGAAGAATATAAATTGTGTATCATGCTACTTTATTAACATAAAAGTGATAGAGTAGAGAGATATTTTTCCATCTTTATTATTTTTCCCAGCACTTAAACTAAAAAAGTTAAACTCAGTTTTGATATTTGAAAGACTACTTTGAAGGTAGGTACTTAAAGCATATAGTTTGACTACTGCTCTTTTATACACCCTGGGTGGCTCAAGCTTTAAACACCTCAGGGGTCTTGAGGAACTATCAATGGACCATTAAACAGCTCTATCATGCCATAAAGCTGTATTCCTGGCAGGAGTTGACCCATGTCATCATGTTCTTCCTTGCACGTCTTCTAAAATAACAGTCCGACAGCTTTATGTACCCATGTGTAGCCTGGTAATGCGATCTCAGGCAGGGTGTAGGGATCATGTTCAGCTCAGATATGTTGACCTGTGGTCAAACAATGGATAATATGTCAGTCACGGGATTCATTTCCAATACGAGAACTTTGTTCTAAACTATGACACACTTTGGTATATGTCACTTTTGTTTAAATCTTCAGCTGAAATCATAATTTTGAGGGAAAGATATGGGTAAATGTATTTTTGAGTCCTTTCTGTTTTTCTTCTCTTAATGTGCGTACCCCAATCAACTGACAGTCAAGTTCATGGAATTCACTTCATGCATATCTTTGGGAATGCTTAATGGTCACCAGAGTTAAATGAAAAAGATGGCAAACAAAGCAAAGAATAATGACAACTAAGGACAGCATGGTAGGTGAATGGGTGATGCACAATTTGTTGCTTTGAAAGATGGATAAGATAGAGCTAGGTCAAAGAGACAGGTTAGGTTATGGCGGGCAAAACAGTTTAGGCTTGATGTGGAAGACAAGATTCTTGAGAGGAGTAGAAACTTGACAAAAAGCAGTATTTTAGGAAGATTAATAAAGCAGTGGGCCACAGGAAAACCTGGAGCAGAGGATGATCAGAGATGAGACAACATAACTGTATTTATCTGCAAGTCGTGACATGAGACACATAGAGAGTAGCAAGAAGGTTGGCACCTAGAAAGAGAGAAAGAGGCAAATTCAAGAGGAATTATGTAAAGAATCATTAGAATTTATATTTGGCATGTAATTGGCTAAATGAAGCGATAGTAAGAAGGCTTTATAAATTAAGTGTACTAGAATGCATATCCCTCAATCTTTCTCCTTAAATTATATTTTGATAAAATAGTAAATAATCTTAATGCTTGTGTTTCCAAATACAGGGCACTAACCTCTAGGAAATTACAGAAAATATGTTAATAATTGAGGGAAAAAAGAAGTAATTGAGATTGGAAATGGTGAAAAGAGATAATAAGTGGAGAGCAGAGATGATTTTTTCCCCCCAGATAGGTTTGAGATATATAAAGAAAGTGCCAAGTACCCCGAGGTTTTGATGCTATGTCCTTATGTCTATGCGTGTGAGAAGCCAGGCTGAAGCCAGGTCAGATGTTTCTGGTAAGTACTTACCTGGCTGAGAGTTATCATGGCAGACCTAAAGCTCTTTAACCTGCAATATCAGAGAGGTGGTTGGAGAAATAACATGGCAAGGTCTTACTATAATGGCACACATCTATTCTTTCCTCTCTGCCAGGCACTGTTCCAAGACCTTTATGTATTTTTCTGTGGTCATCAAAATACTTTCATGAGGTAAGTATTATTATCTTCCAGTTTGTAGATGAGGAATCCAAGATCTAATGAAGTTAAGTACTTGATTTGTGTTACATAGCTGATGAATGAAAACTCTGGCACTTTATTATCCTGTTAATAAGTTATAAGTCAATAAGAGTTAAATAAGCCAACAAAGGTTATCCAAAGCTTTTTCTACAACACATTATCAAAGATACACTGAATTGCTGGGCTCCCATTAAAATCAGAATGTGGGAGTCAATGAAATTGTTTGATTTTACTTTTGTATTAGATAATATTGACACTTACCCTATGTTTACCCCTACAATCTGTTTTACTTACTTCCCCTGGCTCACCTGCTTCCCTCTGTGGGTCTTGGGCTCTCCGTGCCCTGGGACTGAGTGCTGCGTTGGTGAGAAGCAAGCCTACAAAATGTCCTGGCTGGGGCAAAAGCCACCATTAGCCTACTGTGACTGGAGTTCCCATCTCACAACCCCTGGATTGCCTTCCTAACTTTCCGATATGCCTATTTCTGGGTAGACTAAATTCCTGATACTCAAAGTGTAGTATGTGGACTAACAGCGTTGGCATTACCTGGGATCTTGTTAGAAACACAGAATTTCAGATCCCACCCCAGGACGATCGAATCAGAATCTGCCTTTTAATAAGATTCCCAGGTGACACGCATGCAATTCAAGTTTGAGAAGCACTAATCTAAATGGTTTTTACCTCTTTTTGCTGACATCTCTTTGTGGTACCTGATTTCAAATGTAATTTCTAATCTACTGTGTAAACTTTGTTTCTGGCACCTTGGATCTATTGTTTTATAGATATCCACCTAGTTTCTCAAATATGTCCCTGTCCAGACTTGTAAAGTCTGCATATTTCTCAATTTTTCCGTTCCTAGTTTCTTGCACTGGCTCCCCCCCACACCGTGATCTGTTCCTACTTATACCCTTAGAACAAAGGAATGATAGTAATTATACTACTTAATTATTTCCTTATCAAAAATATAACAAAATGAAAATATGTAGCCAAAGAAGTAATTAACCTATGCAGAAATTCATATTAATTATTCACACAATAATTTTTGATTACGGTGATACAGGAAACCAGCAGAGTGCTCCCCTCCCCCAATTCTTGCCAAATCCGCAATATGCGGCACGATACATGAAAAGGAACTTGATAGTAGTTCGTATTTCCTCGTTATGTTAAGCAAAAAGACAAATAATCATTCATCACTGTTCAGCAGGGAAAGATTAATGAATGTCTGTGGTTGCCTTTCCCAGAAGTGTAGAAGAGGTCAACTGGCTGTTTTCCTCTGTTGCTGCTTCTAGGATTCCTACGGCGCATGGAATATTTATTCAGTTTAAGTGTTAGTCATCCATGGGGATTTCCTGTGTAATAACTTTTACAAGTATAATTTCAAAGAAGAGCATAGAGGTGTATTTATAGACACGCACCCACACCCCTTTCCCTGCAGAGCGTGCTTTGCAAGTTGCTACCCTGAGCCCTCTTTGAAGATCCAGCATCAGGTCGAGTCTAAAAAAAGAACACTTTTTTCTTGGTAGAGAAATGTTACAAAAATGTTGTACTTACTAGGTTTAGAAATCTGCACAAGGCTAGGTATAGAGAAAAGTCAAAATGCACAGTAGTTTCAAAATTATGAATTGGCAATTTGAAAATTAAGTGATAGAACCATGACAAATAAGGAATTATTCATTTATGCCTTATGACATTCGTGTAATTGTTACTATTATAGTCACTTAGTTATTTTCACAGGCGTGCATTGAGGAGGCATCAAAAGATGCTGTCAAACGACTTCCCCGTGTCTTGTTATTCCTACTGACACTGCTAAGGTTAGGCATTAGGCAAGATTCTGCTCTCCCAAAGAGAGTTTGAGGCTGGGGAACAGTAACATACAAAATGAAACTTCCAGGAAAATCTCGGGTCACTTTGAAACATTTTGAAAGCAGCCTTAATCCTAAATTGATCTCCAGAGGAAGTATTTACAACAAGAAACACATGCTTGTTTTTCTAGGCGATTGAATTCAAGGTTTTTTTTTTTTTTTTTTTTTTTTTTAACGATGCTCTAGGATTCTAAGGTTGTGCCATTGTATAATAAGCGAAGACCTTTAGTATATATAATTCATGATTTCATTATGGTTGTCTTCACCTCTGATGATTCGTAGAGCAAAGTTGATTGTGTAGCAATCCATATTGAATTTTGCGGGCTGATTGGCTTTTCACTGAGATGTATAGACAACGCTTAATCGTATTGTTCGGATTTTGGCTCTTCATCGAGGTGTAGAGACATAGCTTGATTGTGCTGTATGGATTTGGCACTGGGGCAAAAATGAATTTTAAACCTTTTTTAGGACAATGTGAGGGCTGGAGTAATTTAAAAAAGTGTCTTTGAAGAGCTTCGATACTTTACAATCTCAGAATATAGAAGTGGTCAGGGGAAAGGATAGTCTTTAATGTTGGATAATTTTGAAATCTCATAAGAGTGTGCCTAGAAAGAAAGTGCTGTCAAGGTGTTTCATTTGGCAGTAACATGTATTCAGCAGTTACCACATGATACAGTACTTTCCTTGGCATAATTCCTTTCTCTATTGGTGCAGATCTTACTTGATATATGCTAAGATCTTTTATCCACGTAATTTTTGTATTTTTATTCACCAACCTATCTAAATTCAATCCATTTGTTGAAGTCCAGCACTGTGTATTATAATTTCTCTATGATTATGCTCTCCTTCTTTCCCGATGTCAATCTTGTCTGAGGCAGTCCTCTGTGGAAGCACAAGATCTTGCGTTTTTTGAGCTAGAAGTCACCACAGGGCTAACCTACTTCAAAGCACTCATTTTGCAGTTGAAAGAACAGAAGCTCCAATAGATTACACGATCCATGGCCCCGCTGGGACCAAGATCTTTGTCTGTGTCACTGTTAATGCTCTTTACACATTTTAATACCATATTACTTAGCATTTAGATAAACACTACTTTGCATTATTTGCCAATTTTAAAATGTGCTTTGATCTTCTCTTCCAAACTAGGAGCTCCTTGAAGGTAGGAATACAGTCTCCCGAGACATTTGTGCAAAAATTAGCACGGTAATTACCACATAGTACAATTAATAGTATCTACAATAAAGAGAAGTCCTATATATTAGTTAGCAATTGCCACAATAATGCTGTGTAACAAATTTTTCCAAAACTCAGTAGTTTAAAACAGCAGTCATTTATTATCACTTCCCTGTCTGTGGGTTGGTTGCAGGCTGGTTGATTTAGATTGGGCTTGACTGCCTCTGCTGCAAGCTGTGGGTCCAGTTTGGCTTGGTGTCTCCCTGTGGGTAGGGTTCAGGTCTACTCCAGGTGTACTAATTCTATGGTCCAGGCTGAACAGGAGCTACCCAAGGAAAGCTCATCTTGTTTGGTGGCTGAGGTGCAAGAGGGCAAGTTCAATGGCTCTTACAAATTTCCAATCTCATTCTGCATCACTTCTGCTAAGTTCCCATTGGCCAAAGCAAGCCATATGCCTGAGGCCAAAGTGAAAGAGTGAGAAGTTTTTTGATCCATCATGAGGTTGAAGCAAGTCTCATAAATGGGGGGAAGAATGGAATAACTACATGCTGAATAAGAGCTACCACAATCATGATCCCAAGCCCTGAAGGCATTCTTGCTGTTGTTACGACTCTCTTCACTCTTGATAGATTCCCAAGAAAGAAGAGAGTTGAAACATCCCACTCTTGCTTGGGTGAGCCTAAAGCACTCCTGTTGCCTAGACTTTGCTGTCCTAAATGGTCTGGACAATGCCTCCTTTCCTTGTTCACGTTGGCTTTTTGAAGTCTTGAAGTCAAAGGTGTTTTGGCTGCAAGTAATCAAAGTCCATATAGAATTAACAAAAACAACAAAAAGAGATTTGCTCATAGAGTGATTGTAATAGTTTCCTAGGGCTACCATTAGAAAGTACCACAGACCTGGTGGCTTAAACAACATAAATTTATTGTCTCACAGTTCTGGAGGCCAGAAGTCCAAAATCAAGGTGCTGGCAGGATTAGCTCCTTCTGAGGGCTGTGAGGAAGGAACCGTTCTAGCTCTCTCTTGTTATCTTATAGCTGGCCGTCTTCAAGTTTCCATGGTGTTCTCCCTGTTTGCGTGTCTGACTCCAAATTTCCTCATTTTTATAAGGACACCAGTCATATGGGATTAAGGCCACCCTAAAGACCTCATTTTAACTTGATGACCTCTGTGAAGACCCTATCTCCAAATAAGATCACATTCTGAGATACTGAGTTAGGACTTTAACACATGAATTTGGAGGGGGGCGGTGGGCCGGACATAATCCAGCCTATAACAGTGACATAGGTTGCTTTGCAGTGGATAGTCCCAGTTTATACTTGTTTCCCAGAAGTAATTACTATTAGTGTCCCCTTTCAATGTCAATCATGTGCCAATTTGAGTGATAAATTGTATGATCCCTCTAATTAGGAGAAGGCAGGGTACCTCATTAAATGCAGAGGCCTCATGGGGAGATTTTGACCAGAACCTGGAAACAATCTGGTAATATAGCATTTACTCTCTGCTCTATAGTCATGCTACTTATTCATATAACAATGCTTTATTAGCTAGACTGCACATTTTTGCAAGAATCTGTGATTTCTACATACATGCTTCATGGGTACGTCATATTTTTAAGAGTTTGAGAGAAATAGGTTCTCAAATTTAAAAAAATATGTTTGGGGATATATATAATACATATATTGTCTATACACATATAATGTATATATACATATATACAATATATACATTATATATATTATATATAAATACACACACCCATACATACATATGTAAGTTTATGTAGTATTTCCCTTTAAGGAGTGGCTCTTTTGTGCCCATCAATTCCCATAGCATTTCTCTAAGCCGTTATGGAAGTGAAATTCATAAGCACTCTAAAGTCTTTTATAGATGATGAGAACAAGACACCATAACAATGCTCTTTACATGATAGAAACAGAGGACACAAATGCCTCTGTTTTAACCAAATGCTCTTAGTTACACAGATTTCTGGGCACAGCTAAATCAGCTCTTTGAGCAAATCAAGATCCTCTTAGTCCTCATCCTGTCCAAAGGAAATTACGGGAGTTTCAACAAACGAAAAAATAAAAAGCAGATAAGGGGATTTTGGTTAATTTGAAAAACAAATGAAGAAGAGATAAGAGGCTTTTAGGAGAGAGAACCTGCCACTGTCAGGTGAGGGGACCAAGTAAACAATAAAAGGCAGGGGGATGGGAACCTGTGGTCTTAATGCACAGAGAAAATGCCTCCCAGAACACAAGTGCTGAAGATGCGAAACTATAGATAATTTCAGGGAGGAGCTGGCAAAAGAGGCTTTAAGGTTAGGCTCTTGCCTGGCTTCTGTTCTTAGAGGCCAGAAATACTGCGTTTGCATCAGCAGGTGAGTGATGGAATTGGAGAATGAGTCCAGGACTCCTGACTCCTGTTTTCGTACACATCATTATTTCAGTACTCTCAAGGTGAGCAGTCATCAGGAGGAGATAAAGACATGTTTTTCACATTTCAACATAATTACTTCTTTCCCACCAATTATGTAAGTAAGTACTTTTTGAAAAGTAGGAAATGCATTTAAGTGTGTTATTTTAAAATAATAACTTAAAAAGAAGATCACTATCACAAAAATACCTGTATAAAAGAATTTTCCAGACTCAACTGGACCCCATACCTCCTTCACCTAACTCTCAGTGTTTACTGACATCTCTTTAGCTATGATATATATATATATATATGTATAGATACGGATATACAGATACTTCTCAATCCACCTGTTGAACATCAACCCTTGTTTGAGTCCCACACTACCATTTCCAACTGTCTATAGGACGGTTTGCATATGTTGTTCTCGCTTCAGATACAGTATTGCTAAAAAATTATAATCACCATCCTTGTCCACAAACCAGTTTCCTTTCTGAAGTTCCAAATTCTCTCAATATCATTAGCATTTTCCTACCTCTCAGCATCATCCATCCTTCCTACTTATCTTTTAATCACCCCACCCACAGTTGCTGATCAAATCTGTTACTTTGTTTTTCTTGGTGACACTGCTTATGATCATATCTCCCTTTTCATTCATACCACTTCCATCTTTGTTCACACATTCTGTCACTGCTCACCTGCATTCAGGTGACAACTTCCTAACTCGATTCCTTGCCTACAGCCATTTTCCCTCTTCCAATCTATTCTAGGTCATGTTTATCTTTTAAAAAATTTTAAAGAGGTAGAAAGGCATATTTGTATGGTGACAATGGCAACTAGACTTTGGGTGGGGAACCAGATGTAGTTGAAATATAATGATGTATACCTGAAATTTATATAATGCTATAAACCAATTTATCTTAATAAAAAAATTAATTTAAAAAATCTTAAAGAAAATAAAATCTTTGACATGTTTTCCCTTCAAATACCTTCAATATCTCTCTATTACTAACAGAATAAAGTTCAAGTTCTTCAGCCAACAACAAGAAATTTTTATGGTTTTAATTTCTTCTCTACCTCTATTCTAACAATTCATAATTTTCAGATCAAAAATACCAGTTAATAATAGTCTTTCCTTAAGCCCTCTTTAAAAATGAGATGTTTCATAATGATTTTTATTTGATTAAAAGCTCTTACTAAAATAACATTTCATAAAATAATTTGTATTTCTTGATTTTTAATTTTAAAATAATACACGCATTTTAGAGATTAAATTTTCACTAATATTTTCAACTTATTAAATGTGCAAATTTACATTATGGATTGATTTAAGAATATACACACTGCACTGGCTCACCACTCTGCTGTTATTTTAAGTAGAAGAAGTGATGTTGTGTGTTCTTCACTGACCTTCCAGATTACCCAGACCACATCTTCAGTCTCATCTGTGTCAGAGTCTTCATTTATAAGGTACATTCACTGCGCTCCACAATTTGTATAATTTTTGTCTCTATTTTCTGTAGCCTATATTCTCTCTATTCTAGGAAAGCCACACTGTCCCACTTGTACAATGAAGTAGGGAAATTAAGGCCTTGCTGATGCTGATGGGCATGGGAATAAAAAAGGCAAGTTAAGGGGCTGGCTGGGTGGCATAATGGTTGAGTTTGTGTGCTCTGCTTCAGTGGCGCAGGGTTTCCAGGTTTGGATCCTGGGTGTGGACCTACACACCACTCATGAAAGCCATGCTGTGGTGGCATCCTACATACAAAATAGAGGAAGATTGGCACGGATGTTAGCTCAGGGCCAATCTTCCTCACTAAAAAAATAAAATAAAATAAAGGGCAAGTCAGATAGAGAATTATTTTGTAAGAAAAACTGAAAAAATCGATTACAAATTGACTATACAGGATGAAATTCCAGGTAGCTTATGAGAATTGTAGTAACACTGACCTGAAGATAGGAAATTAGGCATTAGAGGTTGACTTAGGAAGAAAGATGATGAATTTAGATTCAAACCATTTTAGCTGAAATTTGTGGTCATAGAATACCCAAGCAGGGAGAGAGAATTCAGAGGTAAGTGAGTGGTTAGGACTGCAACTATCAATTAAGGGTCATAAGATTAGAGGCAATGGTTGAAACTGTGAGAGTAGATACACTCATCAAAGAAGAGGTTATAAAGTAAGGAGAACAGAGGACAGAGAACTGGTCAGAAAAATCCTTTTTTCCTCAATCTAGATTCATTATCTATTCAAACAGATTCACTTATTATAACTTTATTTCTCTCTTGGTATTTTGACTACCTATCTTTTGACTACCTCCTTTTTCAACTGCTGCTAAACTCTTAAGTTAGGAGAATTGTGGCTCTCATATCCTGACCTCCAGATTCTTTATCTACTTGATTTCCATTAGCTTTTCTGGATTCTGACCACACCATTGACTTGATCCTTTGTGTTTCATATTCCTTCCCTGGTCTTAGTTTCTCATCTGCTGTTCATGTGAGGTACTGTGGCAGTCTTGAGCTATGAGTAGGAAGCAAAAAAAAAAGCTAGTGAAAGACATAGAGAAGTGGTTATAAAAATATGAGAACTAGAATTATGAGGTATAATGGAAGTCACAAGGGAAGGATGAAGACAATTCAAAGACTCTTGAGGGTTTAATTTAATCTTTTTTTTTTAAATGTTGCATTCTGTGTTTTTTTTGGTAAGGAAGATTGGTCCCAAGCTAACATCTGTTGCCAATCTTCCTTTTTTGTTTTTCTCCCTCCCCAAAGCCCCAGTACATGGTTGTATATCCTAGTTGTAAGTCATTCTAGTTCTTCTATGTGGGATGCCGCCGCAGCATGGCTTGATGAGCAGTGTGTAGGTCCGTACCCAGGATCCAAACTGGTGAAGCCTAGGCTGCTGAAGCGGAGCATGTGAACTTAACCACTTGGCCACAGGCCTGGCTCCCAAGTGAGGGTTTACATTATCATATATAATATTGATGTCATAAGAATGCCAGCAAATGAAAGGACCATCATAGGGACTACCATGGACTGAATTGTTCCCCTCCAAAATTCCTATGTTGAAGCCATAACCCCCACTGTGATGGTATTTGGAGATGGGACCTTTGGGAGGTAATTAGGATTAGATAAGGTCATGAGGGTGGGGCCCTCCTGACAAGATTAGTGCCCTTATAAGAAGAGACATCAGAGAGCTTGCTTCCTCTCTCTCGCCCTGTCACACACAGCAACACAGCAAGAAGACAGCCATCTACAAGCCAGGAAGAGCCCTCGCCAGGGAACCTAATTGGCCAACTCCTTCAAGTTGGAGTTCCAGCCTCCAGAACTGTTAAGAAGCAAATTCCTTTTGTTGAAGTCACCCAGTCTATGGTATTTGGTTAAGGCAGCCTGAGCTGACTACTGCAGGGACTTTCCTTACTTCATATGGGCTTCACAAATTCACATCAAAAATCATAGTTCAATGTTGATATATTCAATGTTCAGTAAAACTGGCCATTACAGAAAGTGAAGCTCTCATAGCATTGCCATTTATCAAGCTTATTTTCTTAGTACTGCTGAAAACATTTTCATAGGACAAGCCATAGGACTGTATTTTTTGGGATTGCAATTCTTATGGCATCTGTCGAGTTACTTCTGGCTCTAAGGTCAGAGCTAGCAAAACTCATTATTACCTAGAAGATCTATTATTAATTTATCATATAAATGCTTTTCAGTAACTTGCCATGTAACACCCACGGTTTCATGGTAAACAAGAAACACCAATTACATTTGACTTGTAAAAATTATGAAAGACCTTTTAAAAGATGCCTAGTCCATGCTACAGTGATTGAATGGAAAATGCAAAAATCTATTTGTGTCTCTCTGGTCGATATCCCATAGATTAAGAATGTAGTCATTCCAGGATAGATTAAGGCAATGTAAGCATAGATTTTGTGTCTGTTTCTAAAATAATGGCAGACTGCTGATCAGGTGTGTTTCAACATTATTATTTTTAGCTCATCCTTAGATGCCTTATCCTTTTCTAGTCTATTCTCTGCCTTTCAAAACATAATAAGTTGCTTTCTCTTTTCAGCTGTCCTAGTAACAGCTGTCATCTCAACTCTGCAGAGCTGACTTAATACCAGTAAAATCTGACAATCCTATGATCTGTCGGCTTAATGCCCACCTGTGAACTATCTGGAACTATCACCTTGCTGATGGTGTTACTGACAGCTACTTTATGTCTGATTGCACAGATAATATGAATTGCTAACAAAATTCTTGTGCTTCTGAGTTGTAGGGCATTTGTTCCTGATAAGAAATGTTTATTCAATATGGGATTTTTCTTGAGTCTCATACTCCTTTTTTGCACTTGATTTTGATAATGATATTATCGTCAAAGAAACTTCTACAAAGTTCAGGAACCCCATGGGTTAAGGAGGAAATGAGTTGTATTATCACTTCATCCTATCTGTGCTTTCCTGCACATTCCCTACTGTGCTGTCATAACTCTTGGAATAGTTGAGACCTATAGAATTCAGGGAGGAATTTTTACCTCTCTGAATGCAGAAATTTTTACCTAGGAGATCAACATTAACCCTAAACTTATTTTCATTACACATGACATGGGGATTAAAAGTGTCTTCTGGCCAGAGGCCTGTGGTCTCCTTCTAATCCCTGATGGTTTCTTTGGAAATGCTGGTTCCATTTGCAAAAAGAGCTTCTGAATCTTATCAAAAACTATGCAAAGAACTATAGAGTGACTCACGTTTTCGGGTGTTAGTGAAGGTTTTGAAAGACACACACTAGGATGAAATAAACGCCCGTCCCCTCAATAACAGGCAAAACAAAAAAAGCACAATGTGGATCATTGCAGAAATGATTCAGAAGAATAAATCAAAACTGGTAGCAAGTCTTGTTTTAAGAAGTTGTGAAATGAGATGGCTGTAATCTTTCAAGGAACAAAGCTAGGGCCACCTAGTTACTTCTAGAGGACCTTGTCACAACCATTAGAAAGGGATGCTCTAAGTCAGGGAGCAAAATTAATTCACAAACGGTCACAGATGGACTGCAAGGTGGATCTCAGCAATTAGGTTTTGACACTATAACTAAACCTGCCGACTTTTCTCGATGGTCTCTTACATGCCTTCCTTCCTTCTTCTTGCCTTCCTTTCTTTAAAATTTTTCCCCCTTTTGGTCTTTGTCTGAATGTTTCTTCTTCTTTATTTTATCCCTGTTGAAATATGTATTTTATGGTGCGGGGTTTAGAATTTTATGCTCCTTTATAGTTTGAAAAGTGAATGAAACCGTTAATATTTCTCTTTCTGGAAAAAAATCCTTCAAATTGAATTTAAGTTTTTTTTCACTAGAAGGAATAAACAGAGGGAGCAACAATGTATAAAATATAAAGAGACAAAGAGAAATGGAAAAAAGGAAAAATTCAGAGGAAAATGAAGGAGAATGGGTGAAAGAAAAGGAATGAAAAGAGTATGAAATAGGCAGGGGCAGAAGGATGGGAGATAAAGTTGAGATGGTGATGGGGTAATGTGAAAAACGGGTTAATAAGACTAGAGGAGGTTCAGGTTCAAATCTGGTATATTTAGTTTAACAATGTAGATCCAACTTCTAATTCTTTCTAATTTGCTACTTTCTACGTGATCTCAAATTATTTAAAATGCAGTGTTGGATAAAAAGAAGCACATTTAAATGAAGTCTCTTAATTATTTACACCTTTGGTTATTTAAACCATTAATACTGAGAAGTGTTAGGACATAAAATAAAATTTTTCTCCCAGTCTAATTAATGCATGCTCAAGTCAGTGTACATCTTGGAGTTTGATAACCAAGCACATTTTCTACAATACAAGTATCATTTTTATTATCTTCTTTACACTAAAAAACTCTTCTTTTAATAAAAAGTAGCAAATTTTTTAATAGTATGCCTACTTTTTGCATTATCTCTATTTTTAAACCGCTTAGTGAAGTATAATTGACATATAAAAACACACATATTTAAAGTATGCAATGTGGCATGTTTTGATGTGAAAATGCCCTCATTCACATTCTAGTTAATGAATATATCCATCACTGCCCAAAGTTTCCTTGAGCTGCTTGGTAATCCCTCCGTCTTACCTCTTTCTTTCTCTTCCACGATCCCACTTTCTCTGAGGCAACTCTGGTCATTTTACATTAGTTTGCTTTTCCTAGGATTTTACGTAAACAGGAGCAAACAACATGTACTCTTTCTTATCTGACTTCTTTCACTCAGCTTCATTATTTTGAAAGATAGCCATGTTGTAGTGTGGTTCAACAGTTCATTCTTTTTTATATCTAACTAATATTCCACTATATGGATATACCATAGTTTGTTTATTCATTTGCCTATTGATGGACATTTGGATTATTTCTAGTTTTGGCTACTTCAAATAGAACTTCTATGAACACTTATGCAAAAGTGTTTGTGTGAATATATGTTTTTATTTCTCTTGGGTAAATTTCTTGGAATGGAATGACTATATCATAGGGGGGATTTCTTCTTAAAGAAACAGCCAAGAATATTGCAAAGTGGTCGATCACTTATATTCTTACCAGCAGTATATTAGAAGTCTTTCATTTGCTTTGATATTTTGATCTTCTGTTTCAAACCATAACTAGTTTTAGGATCTTTTAGTCCAGCAAAGCTTGAAACCACTTTGCAACATTCAATCAGGTTTAAGTAACTATTGCTTATTTTCTCAAACCTCTATAATTTGGGAACTCTGGAAAATTTATACCAAATTAGAATGTCATTTTAATTTCAAAGGAGTTAATTACACATTTAGAAAAATTTAAGCAATCTTTGTTTAAAGAAAGACCAGAGAAATGCTTGTTAATATCTGAAAAATAGGAAAGAAGATGACCATTTAGTTTTGGTTACACACATTTTATCAGATACTGTTAGAAGCTGGAGCCTGTGCTATTTTTGGGACTAAGACTGGACTCCTATTTATTTACATTTTGTGTCACTTGGTTTAAATTTATCAAGGTTTTTTTGGTCAGATAACAATGATTACGACTGGCCACTTCCAAAGGAATCTTTCCTTTTCTCTGCTTCTGACCATGTAAAATTATCCCAAATTAAAAATATCATCTTTGTCTAGTTCACTCATGAGATACAAGGGTCCCACAGGCTCTGCGATAACCCCAAATACATTTGGGAGAATGTATTTATGATTCTGAATTAGATAAGATTAGATTAAAACTGGAGGCAGAGAGGACATATTCAACATTCTTAGCAATAGGATCAGCATTGTTTTGCTTAATTAATCATGAAAACCCATTCATATTTGATGACCACCACTTCCAAATGTAAACATTTTCGTTAACCTCTCTTTCCTCCTTTGCCATTCAATGATTAGTACTAAGTCGGGGATTGCATTAATTCCATCCCAAAACTGTATCAATACTGTTTTACTAAGGATTTTTAGATATTTCTTGAGTTGTTTTCCTCCTTAATAGTTAGGTTTTTAGACAGAAAGTCCTTCCTAAAGAAAACAGTGTCTCCAGCACCATTGGATGTGAGGGTGTTAAAGTGATTGAACAGTTAAAACAGAGTGTTTATTCTAAAGGAATTATCAAAGGACTGTCGTTTAGAGTATGAGCCATTTAGTAGATGTAGCTCTTCCTTAGTTTTTCCTAGACTATAGAAATATCTAGAATAAATAGGATAGAGCTTATGGAAATACGAGGACTTGGCATTTATTAAATTAAAGATTAAAATGATCTCAGTTTATTGCTTTAGAATCAGAGAAGGGGGCAGAGCCGAAGGCAAGCCTTGGGGCATTTAAATAGTGTTTGTAGTTCATTTTCTCTTATTCATCTACATTCATACTTGTATCATAGGCGTTCTTTCCTTCTCAATCTCTGCCACGATCCTGCCTGACTTTGGTATACACATGGAAGGAACAGTTAAGAGCTTGGCTTGAGAAGCCTCTTCATCTCCAGTCATCACCTCTTCTTCTGTACCTGAGCCACTGGATGCCATGAACGTACCGCAGACCTTACGTGGAAGGATAATCAGCTTCAGCTACAAGCTCTTTGATTCAAGTATCCTACTCTATCATCACAATCTCTTATCTCCCCAGTGAACTTATTCACTATTCTGATGACTCTGACTTCATCTGTACCTTCAGTCCGTGGATTGTCTATATTTTTCCAGTCTATCAGCTTTTGCCTTTCTTCTGTCTTTACCCTATTCCTTATATTAAATTTCCTTCTACAGCTAACATTTTGTTTTACCTATCTGGCAAAATCCAACTGAAGATGAACCTTGTACCCCTGTTTTCTGTACCTACATCTGAACAGTAGAGCACTCTTGGAAAATGTCATACAGCAAGGCTTGTTGGTTCAACAGCCCATTTTTGACAATGACTTCAAACAGACTCTCAACACTGCAGGCCATATTTTCTCAGGTCAACATGCTTCCCCACTATACTAGTGGAGGATTGATCTTGAGTGGAAGGAGAAACAGCTTCTTTGTTATATCAGGAGGCATGGTGCTAGAATGGGTGAAGCTATAATTATGTTTATAAGTTGATGGAAAGAATATAAAATAAAAATGGATTCTTATTTTTCTAGGGGATAACAATTCCATAAATAAGGGATAAACATTAGCCAAACCATATTATATATCAGCTTAGTCTTTCCCATGAATAAAGATTATAAACATTATTTTCTCTCTGGCTGTTATAAACTGTTCTCCATAATGGGTGAATTGAGAAGTTTTTGTTCAAATTTCTAGCATAAAGATTTGCTGAAGCTTAGCTTCAAATCATGAAGCAGTATTTTGACAAATGAGAAACAGCTACAGCAGATAAACTCAGCTGAAAGTTGAAGTCTTGGGCTCCAGGTGTTTCCTTCCGATTCATTTTTCAACTGATTGTCCTGAAAAATCATTTTGATCATATTGCTTTCTTTATAAACCTACCGTGGGCCCCACTGCCTGCTCTACCATGTCTCAGAACAACAAACCTGCTTTTCAAAGCCATTCATAATTTGATCCCACTCAACCTATTGAACATTATATTTTACCTTCTGTAGCCTTATTTTGTACCCTTCTGGCCTGTCCATTACCTGTCTCCTAATTCTCTCCCCTGACGCCTCTTTGGCCAGCTTGATTTGGGGACTGGGCAGCGACAAACTGGGAGTTGTAGGCAGAGAGAGAATTTTCCCATTCAGAACCAGCTAATTCACGGTCATGAGGCAGAATGACCTTAGATATAAAATCTGGAGAGAGGAATGTGGATCAGGTAAAGGAGAGAACATGGACATACTAAGAAGGCGTTTCCAGAGCTGAATTCCAGGGTGATCATCAAGTTTGGGCACAATGGTAATTTAAGCTATTAATTATCACGTATTTTTCTCTGTGACCATTCCCCTTGTGCTGGGGGAGGGGGTGATTCTCAAGTTAGGCTGGATGAAAAAGATACCAAATTCTCAACCCCTAAATTGAAAATGTCATGGTCTGTTTCTCAGCTGTAATAGAGAAAAGTGTGAACGTGAACTGTTGGTAAATCCACACCTCCTTAACCTATCTTCCATCCCTCTCATTCCCACCCACAGACCAAAAAAACCCAACTTTCAAGCTAAAGTGGAGGCGTGCTGGTAATGAAACAAGAAGGGTTAGAAGTGAACACAGGGCTCAGCATCCTTTATCCCACTGCCCTAGGAGGGCTCTTTGTAAGGAGTAATATGATGGAATTTTGGTTTGCAGATCCCATTGCTGTCTGTTATTAGCAGCCTTACAGAATGATGGCGAGAGGTGTTAATAGCAGAGTGTCCTCTGACAACCCCAACTCTCCCAAGGACATCAGAAAGGTGTGGCAGAATTGTTGAACTTATGTGTTGGCTTCAGGAAGGATATGGAAGGGTTGATGGGGGGCTGGTTAACTTCCAAGGGGTCCAGAATTTAGGGAGAGAAGACTGTAGATGACCTGTTTGTACCTGGTAACTAGACACTGTGGCAGAAATGCAGACACCTCTGAGGACATGTGTCAGAGATGTGGACCAAGATGGCAGAGGTTGAGATACATCAGGCAAATTATATCAGGGGTGGGATGTCAGCATGAGATTGGTTCTGAGCAACCAGAAGAAGAAGAGCTCCTCCCACAGCCCTGTAGCTGTTGTGCAAATTCCTGGGAGATGAGAATGAACCCTAGCAAAGAGAGGGTGAGGAGAGAATCAATTCTATCTTTGAAACCAACAATTATGAGCTTTCACTGACTGAAAAATCCTGAATCTCGACTGAGTTCACCCGAAATTAACCAATATAGTTTCTGACTTTCCAGTGGAAAGTTAGGATAAGCTGCAATCATAATAATGGAAAAACGTTGTGTTTTGGTACCTATCAGTCTTTTTGGCTCTTGTGAGTGTGAAATGCATTCCAGTTACAACCAGAGCCTCAACTTCATTGAGATATAAGGGAAAAACTGGGCTTGGTTGTGAAATTAGTAGCATGACAGATTTTGTTGAAACGTGTCTTCCTCAACTGGCTCTAGTTTTCTGATACAGTCATGCCCGCGGCGGCTGTCACCTTATGGTACCCTAAAGGCAACACGTGGCTCTGACATGACGCTCCTTCTCCTTTATTTTTCTAAATCTTACTCTCAATATGTCTTTCCTCCACCATAAAACTTCCTTTGTCTCCTTCTCAACATTTCCTCAATGAATTCACTTTCTCTACACCACTTCCCTTTTAATTTTCATGTATGTGTTCTAAACATATTAATCAATACCAATATGGAGCAGGAGCAGGGAAATACAAAGAGGATACTGCAGATTTAAATTCAATCCCTCAGGGAAGGTGATGAGTGCATATGAACTAGCTTAATAAAATTTAAGAAGTGACATATTAGCAGTATTGTCCAAGTGTGTAAAAATGCGGTGTATAATTCCACCCAGTTAAATCACAGAAGGCTTTTGCAGAAGGTGATATTTTAGATGGTAGTGGATGGATGGGTAGAATTTCCAGGTGAATAAGAATGAAAAGGACATTCAAACAGTAATGGATGTTATATTATTTTAAAAGATATCAAAGTTAAGCCTATTAACTTTTTTATGGCAAGGAAATAATATTAACTGTGGTTTGAAATATAAACCAACAAAGCAACAAAATAACAAAAAAATATCCACAGGAAAATATTTAGGGGCCCAGTGGAAAACTGGGGGTGGGATTACTGGATAGAAGCCAGTTGGAGTTATTGGGGCAGAAATGGGAGGAGGCTCAGCCGGGGCAGCAGCAACAAGAGTGTAGGAGCACCTTACAATATCGCTTCAGCAATTGATTAAAATTAAATTTAGCATATTCTAAAATAAATTTAGGATATTTAGTGTTTTTGTTGATTATTTCCTGTAAGGCCTGTTTCCCCAGTTTAAATGGTAGTCCCCTAAAAATAGAGACTACATCTTTCATTTCTCTTAGATTTTTACATTGGTCAGCAAAGTATCTCTAGAGTGGATACTCATTAAACAATCTTTAGTTGTCTGACAATCAGAAATGAACTGACTCATTTTGAGCAATGGCTTGCAACTGCCTGTGAAATAAAAATGTCAAAATCACAGACAGTGAAACATGTCTTAACCACTGATTGGACCACTTAGGTACAAGGAAAAATTACAGGTCTCATATCTGTCAGCGTTGAAACGAATTACCAATGATTTATTTCTAATGGACTCCATGTCCTCGCCACTATCTTGAACACGCAGATATCAAAGAATTCTAAGAACTTATATTCCAAGGTGAAAAATACCTTACTTTTAATTTTAACATTGAAATTTTAAAAATTGTTTTTTTTAAACTGTGTTTCATTGTTGGTAACATCATTGGAACTTACTATTTTAAATCATACTATATAATAACAACTTATTATTATTATATTTTTTCTATTACAGAGATGAAAGATAGGTTCTTACTTTGTACAATTGATCTGCTTATTTTAGTCTCTACTTGTTAAAGAGTCTAATGTACATGATTCGTTACATCTATGTAATTCTTTTTTTAATGAAATCTCAAAGCTTAATGTTTATTATGACTTCGCCTTTGCCTCTCTTTTTTTAAGTTATTGATTTTAATTTTTATTTCTATGCTTCTATTGAGATTTTATTTTTCCTACTTTCCTGACAGCTATTTCCATTGGTTAAGCTGGCGTGACTAACTTGGGTTAGCAGTAGGACGCACAAAACACACACACAGAGTTACATGTTGACACCATAATAGTCATAACTGGATCACATTATCCAGGCCAAGTTGTGGGTCTCCTTATCTGGAAAAAATTTAACATTTTGGGTTATAGTCAGAATTTGAAGTAATAGGAAAATGGTCTTATAAAATCCTTCCCAACTCCTTTTGGTTCCTGCCGAGGTGGGATGAGATTAAAAAGATAGTTGATCTGTTATACTGCTACTGCAATGCCTTTGTTTACTCTGATGTTTTTTACTTCTTAGACTTTATCTTCTATTATACTTACTACAGGGAAGGGAAACCACAGAAGAAATGAAGAAAGAAATAAGATTTGAGCTTCTAAGGGCAAGGTCCTGGCAAAAATGATAAGATTAAAAGAGATAATAGCCTAGAGACAAAACTCAGGGCTGAGCGGGATGAAAGGGAATCAAAGAAAACTCGGAGAAGGAAAATGTTGTTGCTGCTGTGGGTCTCTGAGTTGAAGCCTTGTGCTCTGTCTGCACAGGCCTGAAATCTTGGAGGGGAAGTGATAGAACCCAGCTAGGTTTGGGAGTTCTAGGGCAGAGAAGACTTGGGTCTTGCTTCCCAAACAGAAATCACTAAAGTGATAAGGTCTCAGTCTTTTCCTATGCTGTTGAGATGCAGTGACAATAGAGTAGAAATGATACCCAGGCTTGTCTAGAGAGAGTGGGGTTGAATAGGTGGCAAATTTCCTGTGGTCCCAGGGTAGCATGTGACTTTTTCCACACTTTTGCAAAAGATGTGGGCCTTAAATGGTGGAGAGAGAGCTGTGGAATTGAAAGGGACTTATTATATAAGATTATAGAAACAGAAGATGCAACCAGAAGGGTGGGCTGAATGACTGACACCACATGGGTATGGGGGCATCTCAATGGAGGCCAGCATAGAAGAGTGAAAACTGCCGGGATGATCCCAGCTGACTGATGGCCAAATGTTTCTCCCAAATTGGGGTCCAGTCCCTAAATAATGACCATAAAAATATATACTATACTGGGGAGAAAGATTGGACAGGAAAAATGCTGAACTAACTATTTAACCTGAGATGACTGAATTTAGCCAGAAGTGACTAAGTCTGTGTTTTCTACTATGTGGGAAAATGAGAACTTGAAAGAGAAATTGTCAGAGCAAAAAAAAAAAATTACTTTTATAAATGAATATGTGACTTTAAAAGGGGAACAGGATATATATATTGCAAGAGACAGGTGAAGGTCAATGTAAAAATAACTTACCTTTGGGAACAGGCCCAGAAGCATAATATCTGTTGAACTCAATGGATCCACACCTAGGGTTTGATTCATGAAAAATCATTATCAGAAGGAGATCAAGGGATGTGTTTATGTTGAAAAACTGTGCATGTGTTAAAAATTCTTGGAGTACCTGAATGGTCCATTAGACCTTGACCAGGCAGAGGGGGCTTCTGTTGAATTCCAGCCTCCTCCTACTGGTAGTGGAGCATGGGTGGCACACGATGTGGAAAGAAGTTCTGGCTAGAGGTGGAAGGAAATCAAGGGTATTTTGAGTCAAGCTTAGGTTCAGGATTCAGGTGCCAGTCCTAGCTTCACCAGTAACTCACAACTCTAGGGAAGTCTCCATCGTTCTTCACCTGTAAAATTAAAGATGTTGATTTGCGGTGGTTCTTTGATTTTAGGTGATTAGGAACGATAGGTAGGAGACAATGTGTGGGGCATCAGAGATAAAAGTATAAGCTTTACATTTCAGTAAGTAAAAATCACGAAAGGGACTGCTCTCATTTTCTATTCTCCCTTTGGGGCTCTGAGTAAACAAAAAAAGAAAATGTCTGACATTTGCATGCCTGTCTGCTTGACCTCCGTCTAAGGAACACCTAAAATTTAGACTAATTGGAAAAATTCCTCGAATTAGAAATAATCCTTAATTGATTTCAATGCCTGCTCAATGTGATTTCTCTGAGATGAGAAAACAGGGATAGCATAGCGGTGATTGTTGGGTTTCTGGTTTTAGACAATCTGGAGAAAGGGAGTTTAGCACTGTGTTCATTGGACCTGTGATCCCTTCCTTATGCTGAAAACCTTTCCCCCCCTTATCTGATCCTCACTACTCTATGCCTTTCTAACTTCCTCGCTTAAGTGATGTACTCATGGGCTTAGTTCCACATGGAATTTTTCTGACAATGTAGATGGTAAACTCTACAGAGAGTAAACTCAGGGGCCTGTTGACTTTGATAACAAAGTTCGAACAAGGAGACCCTTCTCGGTGCTTTGCAGGCAACTGCCTGTGTAAACACACCCTCTCAGGAGAATAGCACAGCCAACAGAAGCCACAAAGATGAGCTAAATACCCTCTTACCTGGCGAAAAGAGGGACAAATGAACTCAGAGGTAAACACAATGTTGGAAGTAAAAGAATGAGAGCAACCAGGATGATAATATGATGTTTAATTTCACTGTGGGGAGAATGTTGCTTCTGTGGGTATGGTTTTTCTACTAATGTGTTTTAATTACCAGTGTATAGGGAGACAGAAGAACTTTTCAAATTAATCCAGCTATTGTCATTTACAAAGTAATTCATTATTGTGATGTATTATAAAAAGAAAGAACATATAGAGCCAAACATTCCAAATGAATCTAGCGTCTAAGAATACTGGATATGTTCTTTTTTCCTTCCTCCCTCCTCCAGGTTAGGCGACCATAAGTATTTATAATAAGCAAATGCCACCGCTTTAAAATTCTGCAAATAACTGAGATTTAAACTGAATTATTTTAAAGGTCAGTAGACACAAATGGTTCACAAAATGAAAAATCCTTGAAATATGAAATCTTGTGCTATTTTCTTCTGAGAATTATTAATGGTTTGAAATCAAGTGGACATAAGGAAACTCACAAGCTCATGGCAAAGGTCAAAAGACAAGGATCTCAAACCCAGATCGCATCCATCAAGAAACAGTGCACAGGAGCTTTACATTCGTGCTTGGAAAGTCTTGACTGGCTTGAAGAAGATTCATCTCTGCAAACTTTTCAGCTCCTCCCACAGGAGGCGGCTCTCCTCTGCTCACTCACGTGAGATTTGCTCTTCAGGGTTTCTTTAGAGGGAATCCTTCCTTTGGAATGTTTGGTTAGAAGCTCTTTCCTTGAAAGGCGTGATCCTGGGAGAGGCTGAATATCCAGGTTGCTCTGATTTACCTCTACTGTGGTCCAGAGAGACCCTCATTAGCTTGTCACATTGCTTCACAGTGAGCATTCCATACGAAATGACATCAATTTCCCAGCAGTGGCTTATGGGGATCTTAGTTCTTCAGAAAAGCTGTCAGAAATTCTGCGGCTTTTCTTGGCGTGCCCTTCTTGAACAGCCTGACTCACCTTTTTCTGAGATTGAAAACATGATGAAATGCCATGTTTGTGTTACTGTTGTTTCATGGTTCCCTTTCCTACAGGCTGGTGTCGACAAAAAAGAAAATAGGCTTTTTCTATCTGTCACTAGAATGGAGAGAGGTGATAAGAGCGGCATCAAGTTTTAGGGTATGTTTTCCCCCCTAAAAGTGAAAATTTCCTGGTGCGATTTCAATGTAGAACATGTTAGACATCTTTTGTATGCTAACTAATGTTATATTGGCCCACATTTTTTGCTGTGACTGTTGCTGCGGCAACCAGCTGTGTGCAGCTATAGCCCGAGGGCACCTTATCTTCTGCTTTCTGCTCCTGTTTGCTTCCTCATTCCACCCCTGCAAACTGACCAATGAGGATGGGAACCAGGCGATAAACACTCTTCTCTTTCACATCTTTTGGCAGATAATCTGAGGAACACTATACACAGTTCCTCAGAGAGTTCCCAGCTATGGTTGCCAGATAAAATACAGAATTCCCGGTTAAATTTGAATGCCAGATAAACAACAGATTTTTTTTTGGTGAGGAAGAGTGGCCCTGAGCTAATATCTGTGCCTGTCTTCCAACAGATACTTTTCTTAAAGTAGAAGTATGTCCCAAATATCGCATGGGGCATACTTCTACTAAAATATATATATATTTATTTATTATCTGACATTTAATTTGAGCTGGGTTTGTGCATTTTTATTTGCTAAATCTGGCACCCCTGTTCCCAGAGACCTTGTTATCAGTAGCAGTACTCTGTGTAACACCACACCCCTGGGGTAGATTTACTGCTTTCCCAACTTTATTCTTCCCAGTGCCCCTATTCCAGTTCCCTGGCCTTCCATCCAGAAGAAACTACCCACAGGCAAACCCTTGTCCTAGGCTCTGCTTTTCAGGAAAGTCAAGCTAAAATATAAGGCTAAATAGGAAGCACTGTAGATCATAGCCCATTGGGT
Organism: Equus caballus; assembly: GCF_041296265.1. Lineage (NCBI taxonomy): Eukaryota > Metazoa > Chordata > Mammalia > Perissodactyla > Equidae > Equus > Equus caballus. Next base: position 37,704,048 of record NC_091710.1, on the reverse strand, counting down.
TATAGTTATAATTATATGGATTTTAGCCCATTGGGTATAATTAGGGCTATAATTACTTGGTGTTTTCTGAATAATCCACATGTCACTCATAGTTCTTGTCTTTTGAAATCTAGATAAGATTGATTAGAACTACCAATGCTTTGTGGGAGTCCAAAGCCAACCCCTTCGTCCCCAGACAGATGTACTTTCTGAGATGTTTATATCCTCATGGCTGTCTCTGTTGTAAACTCATGAATCTATGAATTAGTTCAGTTTATGGATCATCTCACCAACTTGCATATCCTGGTTTTTCCCGTCCACAGCTATTTCCTCAATCCCCAGCCAAGAATCAAAAGCTAACCTCCACCAAGAACTAACCAGCTAAACAAATAAAATGATGCAAAGAATTGATGAAAGCAGTAAACTTGATTGCTCATTTGGGCCAGGGCAGAGGAGTACATTATGCTAGAGCAAGGCAGTTTCAAATTGAATGCCACAAATCCTTTTTCTGAAAAAGTCCTTTGGCCTTGACACCGTGGGGACTTTTTTCAGTGGCGTCTTCATTTCTCATAGTGCTTCACCTTGTCTCCCTAGCTCCTCTCTCCATCTCCTCTCCACAGGTCTTTTCAGATTGATCCCCCACCACTTAGCTCAAGGCCAGGCAAATGGTGAATGCTTGGTGGATGTTTGTTGATGCCATGGGTGAACACTGCTTTATGTGCATGGAAATTTAAACTATAAGCTTATGTGATGTCTCTTCTTTCCAGAGCACATAATGAAAGTGAAAAGTCATTTAATTCTATTTTTTTGACATTTTCGTTATTGCCCTAGACTTTCCTCCCCCCTAAATATGTAATTAATAGACAGGCACCATGGGATGAGAAGGTAGTAAATAAGAGAGAAGAAATCTGTGTAATGACTGTGTATTCCTCAGAGCATGTGACATTCAATAAGTTTCTTATCACATTCAAAAGCACTCAGAATAAGTTCTGTGGATTTAGGTTGAATGGACTTTTAGTAGAAAGAGAGCTACTGAAGAGAACATCAAGGATTAGTTCTAAGTGAAAACTGAAAAAAAATGTATCAAGAGATATATTTTATGGGGTTTTACCATTTATGAGTCTCTTTACCATTTATGAACCATTCGTGAGGTCCAACCACTCAGTTCATACAAGAATTTCTTTAAGGAGAAAAGTCTCTAAAAATATCTTACCATTTCATTCCTTCTATTTTTCCCTGGCCTGATATTTTTAAACTTTATATTATTTAACTTGTTCTTTTTCTTGGCCTCAATTCCTTTGTGCCTGGCTCTAAATTGACAGGCAAATGAATAATTGTTTTTCCCCTCAGCTTTGTTGAGGTATAATTGACAAATAAAAGTTGTATATTTAAGGTGTACAATGTGATAGTTTGCTATACGTGTACGTTTTGAAATGATTACCACGATTAAGATAATTAACACATCCAATATCTCACAGTTACACCATTTTTTTTTTTTGTGCTGAGGACACTTGAGATCTACTCTCAACAAATTTTAAGTATACAATACAGTATTATTAACTATAGTCACTATCCTGTATGTTAAATCCCCAGAACGTATTCGTCTTTTAACTGAAAGTTTGTACCCTTTGACCAACATGTCCCAGTTATCCCCACTCTCCAGCCCCAGGTGACCACTATTCTACTCTCTGGTTCTATGAGTTCAACCTTTTTAGATTCCACGTCTAAGTGAGAGCCTTCAGAGCTTGTCTTTCTCTGTCTGGCTTATTTCACTTAGCATAATGTCCTCCAGGTTCATGTACGTTGTCAAAAATGGCAGGATATCCTTCTTTTTATAGCTGAATAATATTCCATTGTGTATATATATATACGCACATATAATATATAATATATATACTAACTCCTTATTTTGAATTCTTGGTGCCCTTGTTGAAAATTAGTTGACTATACATGAATGGGTTTATTTCTAGCTTCTCAATTCTGTTTCATTGGTCCATGTGCCTGTTTTTAATGCCAGTACCATACTGTTTTGATTAGTATAGCTTTGGAATATAGTTTGAAATCAGGAAGTGTGATGCCTCCAGTTTTGTTCTTCTTTTTCAAGATTGCTTTGGCTATTCAGGGTCTTTTGTGGTTCCACATGAATTTTAGGGTTGTTTTTTCTATTCCTGAGAAACATACTACTGGAATTTTGATAGGAGTTATGATGAATCTATGTATCACTTTGGGTAGCATGGACATCTTAACAATATTAATTCTTCCATTCCATGAACACAGATATCTTTCCATTTATTTGTGTCTTTTTCAATTTCTTTCGTCAATATCTTACAGTTTTCAATCTTATAGTTTTCAATTTCATGTCTTCTACCTCCTTGGGTAAATTTATTCCCAAGTATTTTATTCTTTTTGATGCTATTGTAAATGGGATTATTTTCTTAATTTCCTTTTCCGGTGGTTCATCGTTAGTGTATAGACACAAGTAATTTCACGTGTTGATTCTGTATCCTGTGAGTTTGCTGAGTTTGTTTACTCGTCCTAACAGTTTCTTGTGGTCTTTACAGTTTTCTGTATGTAAGATCCTATCATCTGCAAAGAGACACAATTTTACCTGTTTTTTTCTGATTTGGATAAGTTTTATTTCTTTTTTTCATCTAATTTGGCTGGCTGGGACTCTCAGTACTATATTGAAAGAAGTGATGAGAGTGGGCATCCTTGTCCTCTTCCTGATCTTAGAGGAAAAGCTTTCAACTTTTCAGCATTGAGTACATTAGCTGTTGGTTTGTCATACGTGGCCTTTATCATGGTGAGGTACTTTCCTTCTATACCTAATTTGTTGAGAGGTTTTTATCGTGAAAAAATGTTGAATTTTGTTGAATGTTTTTTGTGCATCTATTGAGATGATTGTGTTATTTTTATATTTCATTTTGCTAATGTGATGTATCACATTTATTGATTTCCATATGTTTAACCATCCTTGCATGTCAGGTATAAATTACACTTGGTCATAGTGTACAATTATTTTAGTGTGCTGTTGAATTTGGATTGCTAGTATTTTGTTGAGAATTTTTGCATCTGTATTCATCAGGGATATTGGCCTGTAATTTTCTTTTTTTGTATTGTCCTTTCTGCTTTTGCTATCAGAGTAATACTGGCTTCATAAAATGAGCTTGGAATTGTTCCTTCTTCTTCACTTTTTAGAAGAGTTTGAGAAGGATTGGCATTAATTCCTCTTTAAATACTTAGTAGACTTCACCCATGAAACCATCTGATTCTGGACTTTTGTTTCTTGGGAAGTTTTTGATTACTGATTCAGTCTCCTTACTTGCTGTTGATCTGTTCAGATTTCCTGTTTCTTCCTGATTCAGTTATGGTGGGTTGTATGTTTCTTGGAGTTTATTCATTTATTCTAGGTTGTCCAGTTTGTTAGTTTATATTTGTTCATAGTAGTCTCTTGTGATCCTATATATTTCTGTAGTAATGTCTCCTCTTTCATTTATAATTTTACTTGTTTGAGTCCTCTCTTTTTTTCTTGGTTAGTCTAGCTAAAGGTTTATAAATTTTGTTTATCTTTTCAAAAACCAACACAGTTTCATTGATCTTTTCTATTGGCTTTCTAGTTTCTATTTCACCTATTTCTGCCTTGATCTTTATTATACCCTGACTGTTGCTAAATTTGGGCTTGGTTTTTCCTTCATTTTCTAGTTCCTTGAGGTGGAAAGTTAGGTTGCTTACTTGAGATCTTTCTTTTTTCTTAATTTACACATTTATCACTATAAACTTTCCTCTTAGTATTGCTTTTGTTGCATTCCATAAGTTTTTGTGTGTTATGTTTCCATTTGTGTTTGTTTCAAGATTTTTGATTTCCCTTTTGATTCTTTATCGACCCATTGGTTATTCAGGGGAGTGTTTTTTAATCTCTGTGTGTTTGTTAATTTTCCAGTTTTCTTCTTGTAAATGATTTGTAATTTCATACCAATATGGCTGTGGAAAAGATACTTGATAATATCACTATTTTAAGATTTGTTAAGATTTGCTTTGTGGCCCAACATACAATCTATCCTGGAGAATGTTCTGTGTGTTCTTGAGAAGAATGTGCATTCTGGTGTTGTTGGATGAAATATTCTGTATATGCCTGTTAGGTCCATTTGATGGACAGTATTATTCAAATCCACTGTCTCCTTATTGGTTTTCTGTCTGGATGATCTGTCCATTGTTGAAAGTGGGGTATTGAAGTCTCCTGCTATTATTGTACTATTTCTCACTTCAGTTTTTATTAAAGTTTGCTTTAAATATTTAGATGGCCTAATATTGGGTACATATATATATTTACAATTTTTATATCCTCTTAATGAATTGACCCTTTATCATGACCTTCTTTGTCTCTTGTAAGGAATTTTGACTGAAAGTCTGTTTTATGTGATATAGGTGTGGCCACTCCTGTGCTCTTTTGTTTACCGTTTACATGGAATATCTTTTTCCATCCCTTCACTTTCAGTCTATGTGTATCCTTAAAACTAAAGAGTGTCTCTTGAAGCAGCATATTGTTGGATCCGTCTTTTAAATCTACTCAGCCATTTGTGTCTTCTAATTGGAGAATTTAATCTTTTTACATTTAAAATAATTATGGGTAAAGACTCACTATTGCCATTTTGTTAATTGTTTTCTGATTGTGTTTTAGCACCTTTGTTCCTCTCTTCCTGTGTGATTTGTTTTTTGTAGCTATGTGCTTTAATCCCCGTCCCTTTATCTTTAGTATATCTACTAGAGGTTTTTTCTTTGTGGTTACCATGAGGCTTACATAAAATGTCTTATTGAATAATTCTTAATAGTAAAGCTACTTAAGGGATTTGGTCAGACAAATTAAAGCAAAGGTATTAGAAACTGTAGGTAATGTGATATAAGGATAAATTATCTCTAAAATCATACCGATAGGAACTAACTAGGGCAGGCCTGGTGGCATAGTGGTTAAGTACTCGAACTTCGCTTTGGCAGCCTGGGGTTCACAGGTTCGGATCTCAGGCATGGATCTAGCACTGCTTGTCAGGTCGTGCTGTGGCAGCATCCCACATAAAATAGAGGAAAATTGGCACAGATGTTAGGTCAGTGACAGTATTCCTCATGCAAAAAGAGGAAGACTAGCAACAGATGTTTGCTCAGGGCCAATCTTCCTCACAAAAAACCCCGCGGAACTTATTATATCAATGAAGGTATTAAAATCAATAACAATTAACACTATAAAACTATACTAAATATTTTAATATATTTCAGCCATTATGCTAATTGATTTACTGGCTTTCTTTCACAATAGTCTTGTACAAAAGATGCTATCATTGCTGATGTTTTATACATAAAGTAACAGTTTGACCTGTGGCCCTATAAGACATAAGTGGAAGAATGAGGATTCAAAGGTATATCTGAATTCAGAGTCCAAATGCCAAATTAGTTGGGAAATAGGGACTTGGCTGAAGTAAGCGCGTGGGCAGATGGAAATGGTCGGGGCTAGGTCTCTTCGTGGTAGAATAAGTAATTATTGGAATTAATTAGAAGACAATATAAAATTTATTTCAGTTTGTCTCTTTTCTTTCTCATTATGTGTTGATAAAGGTCTTGTTTATAAAATGCGAATAAAGTGGTCACAAATCTTGTTTTGTCATAAATCATGTTCTGTCATTGACATACACACATAAAGGAAAACTCGGATCTTTTAACACAATTGATGTCCTGCCTCCAGTTTGAAGCTTAATTTCCTATTTCAGTTCACCCGCTTGGAATGTCTGTGGTTAGTTTGGTGCCTGAGCTGATGAACTACAGTTGCTGCTTTGATAACGATTCAATCTCAGTTTAGCTACATCAAAAAAAAAGAAAAAAAATTCCCACCCCAAAGCGAACTCAGCAGAACAAAGGCAAGCGAGGAGAAACATTATACCTTAAAAAAAGTCTTTGCATGTTATTGCTGAGATAAGGATAAAATAATTCTTTGGCATTGTTATAACATAGGAGTTGTTTTCTTTAAGGGCTTTGAACTCTAACTTCTTAAATATCTTTAATGTTTGTAGGTAAGAGATAATGTTCGCAGGTAGGAGACACATAGTGGCATTCTATTTCTGACTTTTGTTATTGGTTTTTGAAACCTGTGTTTTAAACTGAAGCTCTACTTTAGAATGACTCTCCTATATCTGTTCATCTACAGTGGAGATAACCAGCTTCGCATCCAACATAAAACTAAACATTTTTTATTTCACTTTCATCTCTTGGAGTGATTATTTTTTTTAGCAAATTACACTTCCTATCAGCTTATTTCACCAACATTAAATATTTGTTTGTATAATTCCGTTTTTCATATATTTTTGAAGAGAAACCTTACTAGGGATGGTGTATACATTTATTTGGATATCTATTGTTTTATTTCATTTAGTAAAATTGGCTTCCAATGACGCATGTGTTGTGGGCGGAGCAGCTCACACCTTTACTGTTGATTTTGTTTGGCACTAGCAGGATCGATGTTTGACTTGTTCTTGGTTCCTAGCATTTTGCAAAAGATTGGGTGCAAGAAGTGCAACCAAGAATCAATAACAACACCAGGAATTGAAAACTCTTCTCAACTATTGTGAATGAAGTTTGGAGTGACACAAATCTTGTTTGGCGAGCTTACTGTGTGGTGCTGGAGAATTGATCTTTGCCTGTAAATCTTCTTCTCTTTCCTTAATCAGATAAACTGTCTGGCCTGAAACACAGGTCTTTTCTTTGCACAGACAGCTCTGTTTTCTCCTCATAAGAGATTTTGTACAGCATAAGGACATGTTTCAGTCCAAGTGGAAAGTATCTTAGCTTTGTATAATTTCATTCATCTTCTAACAGTTGTGGGAAAGAGAGAAAATTGCTATAGATTGCTCAGATTGTTTTTAATTTATTTTGGGAAAATCTGAGGTGAGAAAATAATTTGCATCTTCCTCCTTTGGTCAAGTACAACTAGACTATTTTATTTTTTAAAAGATATTTGTTTCACTGAGTTTTCAGTAGAGAATACAAGGATAAATTATTAACAAAATCATAAAATATCCCTTCTCCAAATCACTAGGCATAAGTGAAGCTTAATTATAATGGTACAGACATAGCTCTTACTTTGCAACATGACGGCATGTTTTGTTTGATTACGTTTACTTGGCATTTAAAATGTTTTGACTTTTTCATATCTCTCTTTATAACTAAATATTTTTCATTTAAAAAGATATTTTAATGTAATGATGTAATTTTTATCTTTTTAAACCAATTGTTCACCACGTGTTTGGCGCTCAAATCATCTTTTTTTTCTCCCCTTCCCTCCCTTCCTTCCTTTTTTCTTCAATATTTTTGGATTGTCCTGGATACTAGCTGTATAAATAAGTATTTTTATATTGTAGCATCATAGGATGCAGTTTTATGACCCTTCTTGTATGTTTTCTAATTCTTTCTTAGCAGATTAGCCAATTTATTACATTTACTTTCAATTTTTTTCTTATATATAAAATATATGTTTATAATAATATTTATAAAAATGGAGACATATAAAGAAGGAAATGAGGTATCCACTGATGTGGCAGACAGCTTCTGGCATGACCTTCAATCGTCCCCCCCTCTTAGTGTACTCCCCTCCCCTTGAGCAACTTGCTTCTCACTAATAGTAATGTAGAGTGGATGTCACTTTTGTGATTAAGGAACAAAAGATTGAAATTTTTGACCTGGTAGCAGACACTCTCTATTGTTGGCTTTGATGAAGTAAGCTGTCATGTTGGAGAAGCCCACATAGCAAGGAACTGAGGGTGGCTCCTGGTGACAGTGAGCAAAGAATCCTGAGTCCAACACCCCTCGAAGAAATGAGTCTTGATCACAACCATGTAAATGAGCTTCAAAGTGGATTCTTCCCCAGTCAAACCTTCAGAGGAGACCTCGGGCCTGGTTGGTAATGTGATTAGAATATTATGAGAGACTCCGGAGGAGAAGTCTCAGCTGAGCGGTGCCTGGATTCCTGACTCACAGAAATGTTAAGATAATAAATGCATGTTGTTTTAAACTGCTAAGTTTTGGGTAATTTGTTATACAGCAAATAGATAACTAATACAATTAGTAACAATTCATTGTTTTCTCTTCAAGTCTTCTTTCCAAGAAACAAAAGCATACATATTAAAATTGGGATAATGTAAGCACAATTTTGTTTCCTGACTTTTTCCATACATTGCCAAGATACTAAATAATTCTGCAAAAACAGATTTTCAAAGATGATATGTGATTTTATAAATGCATCATAATTAATGAAGTACTCCATGGTTAGACAGTTGATCAGCTTTTATGGTGATAAATAATTCTGTGGAAAAAAATCTTTTATAAAAATATACTGCATATCCATGAGTTTTTATTTAATTTATTCATCTAAAAGTGAATTACTTGGGTAAAAAACATTCTAAAAGCTCATGAATTATTTTTCAAAATTCCATTCTGGGAAAATTGCCCCAATTTCTTATTTCCATCAGAAATGTGTGAGAGAGTAATCTTGTTGTTATCTATTAGCCAACGCTGAGATTATACTTATTTGTCCTACTTAACAATTTGATAGATAAGTTCACTTATTTTAATTTGCATTTTGATTTCTAACAAATTTGGTGAATTTTTCACAGTTTAATTAGCCATTTGGGTGTTCTGTTTTTAGTGAAATTCTGGCTCATATTTTGGTCATTTTTATATTGTGGTATTTACCTTTTTCTTTCTTGATTTTAAGAGTTGTTCTATTTGAATGATATTTTATTGGGTGCTTTATTAGATAGTGTGCCTATAGCTTTTTCTCAATAATGAATTGTACTTTTAAAATCATTGCATTTTGAAGTTACATTTATTTTGACTTTGATTCTAGAGCAAAAGGGACCAAATATTTTCACGTTTCGAGTAGGGTTTCTCCCTCTCTCTCTCTCTCTTATGCACACACCACACACACACATACACATTCATTGTTGACATTCCATCTAATAAAAATACAACATCAATCTTTGTTAAGTCAGTGTCATACGTACAGTGCCTTTTATTTATTTAAGCAGTGTCATATACATTATCCCGTTTGATATTCACAGCAACACTGTCTAGGGAGGTATAGGAGGTCGTATTATGTCCAATTTTATTGATGGTTTAAATGTAGCTAAGAAAGGTTACTTAATTGACTCAAGTTATAGAGTTTAATAATTGGTACAGTCGGACATAAACTGTTTTCTAACTTCACATCCAATACTTTTTCCTTCATAGTTTTTTCCATACTCCATGTCCAATGTTATTCTACGTATTGACGGAGGTAGGCAAAAGATGGTAGGGAATTAATGTTTACAATCTGCTGGATGTTTTTACATGCATCAACTCGTTTAATCCTTACAACAATCCTGTAAGTGATAATTTCCTTAGTTTTACAAAGAAGGAATAGAAATCTCAAAGATTTACTTGCCCAAGTCATAAAATTAGCAGAGGATATTATCCAGCACTTAGGCAGATTGTGTTTAAGGCCTGTGATCTGTTCTTCTATAACTTGGAAATGATTTAGTGTATGGAGTGAGTGAAATTTATTATAGAACTATTTTCTTTTATACTTCTCTTTTCCTATGGACTTTGTGATTTCCTTCTCAGGACGCTTCCAAGTAAATAAGGTTTCATTGAGCTGAGTTTTTTACCTGGTTAACACCTAGTCTTTGGTTAAGGTTTATGTCAGACGTTGCCTCCTCTGGGAAGCCTACCTTGAATTCTTTTTGTCCTTATTCAGACTCTATGCATATCTCCATAATGCCGTTCATCTCATTGTATTCTATTTATCTGTTTGGGTATCTGCCTAACCCCTTAAGCCACGACTTTCTAGAGGTCTTGGAGGACTGCTCATGATTCATTTTGAATTCTCATTGCCAACAACTCATTGAATTGAGTGCCTGACTCAAAGTGGGTGCTGGATAAATTTTCAGCGAATGAGTGAGGAAGATGACGCATTGGAGGGGTGCTTAGGACTGGAGGGGGCTGCAGCTGGCCCATCGGTACTTCCATAAAGCACAGGAATTTTAGGTGCTCGGAGTATCCGTGGTCTCAGTATCTGCTGGAAGGTGAGCTCCATCAGAAAGGGCCAGAAAAAATTTTGTTTTACTCTCTCTTCCCTTCCACTGTGGGGTATCTATTTGAATCTTTAAAAATAAAGTCAAGAAGATTTAGACAAAACAGCAACTTAAATATGCCATTTTAGATGAAATGGCACTTCTGGAGATTCCATATGGTTCTAAAGAACAAAGTTGGAAAGTCTGTGCTACAAATGATACCCATTTTAATTTTACTGTTTTTCTTAGATAAATGTGAAGCAGTTATGCACTCTGTGCCGAGCACGGATATGTGTATATAGACATAGGATATTTACTCTGTAGATTAATTATAGGGGAGAGTTGTTCAGATACTGAATATAAATGATAATTCTATCATTCTTGCTTGGTTTCTGCAAGAAGAAATTGGAGGCAGTGATAATTATCTGTCTATGTCATCTTCTATAGGAGAGAGTTTAAAAAGCCTTTCTCTGAAAAAGTAAAAATAAAACCTTTTTCTGAAAAATAAAAATAAAATATTTTTATGACAAAATAAAAATATTAAAAATAAAAACGCTACTAATTCTAAATACAGCAAACTAAAATGCATTCATTTCTTTTGTTTAGTGGCTTGTCTGTGACTCATTTTTAAATTAATATAGATGAGATGAAAGTAGCATAGAGTAATCTCCTCTTTTGTGGGCTTGCTGATGAAAGTGGCCTATCTTCAAACTTCAAAGGACCTGAAAAGATGTAAACAACTGAGTTAAATCAATAATTAAAACTGAATAATGACATGTTACAGAAAGTTAGCTATAGAGTAGTTAGCACTCGGCTTAATGTGTGCAATGTAGAGGAGCTGAACTATTTTCTTTGCCCTATTTGAAATTGTTTAATTTGAAAGGAGGGGAACATTTCTGGAGAAATCAGCTGAGTGACTGCCAGTTCTGATCAGAAAGAAGCTTCTGGCAGAATACTATAAATTCCAAAGATCCTTGGGATTTTAAAATTCTGCTGAAGAATTTCAGAAATACATACATGGAAAACGATGATGCTAAGAATTAATGAGCAAGGCTTGCAGAAAAAGGATTTCAAAATGATGAAACTGCAGAATGTGAATATTGATGGTTCCACTTCAAGGTCAAAGAATCTAGTTAATAAATATTACTGGATGTTTCTTTCCTTTCAAAAATGCAAAATACCACTCTTAGGAGAGTTATATTTTAAAAAAATTCTAATTATGGTGTTCTCTTTAATTCCTAACAGAGTCCTATACCTAAAAAATATGAAGCATCTGTTTGACTAGTAATTTCCATTCAGCAACTATATTGTACCAACTAGTCAAACACATGCTCTAGCACCATCTAGCTAGATTCCAAGGTAATTCATTACAGCTCCGTTCTGCCTCTTGTCTGTAATTATTCCGACTTTTCTTTTCATCTCTTAATTATACTGTATTATTTAGATGTTTTTCTTTTCCCTCCTCTTTAAACATAGCCTCAGAGATTTTTTCTAATACCAATTTTAATAGTCTAATGTGATAAATGGAGTCCCAGTCCTATGAAGGTGTATTCATTAGTGATAAATTCCTGACACGTTATAAAAGCATTTGGTTCTACAATACACATGAGGATCTGATTTTATTTGCATCTTTGGAAGGTTGTTTCATGAAATTACCAAAACTCTGAGGTTAGTGGCATCTACTGGCCCCTGAATTATTTTTTTGATAGGCAAGACAAGGTAAAGGCAAGACTATCTTCAGGTAGTATGCATTTCTCCAGCAGACCAACTTTGACAGGCCTTGAGTGCCAGGCTGAGGAGGTAAGGAGAGAATGCAGTGATCCAGTGGGGGGAGTGCTGGTGACAAAGGCAGGATGGCAGAGGCAGAGGATGGCTTTAAAGAGGAGAGCCTTAGACAAAAAAACCAAGTGACTTGAAAAGGAGAATATAGAAAGAGGAGATGGGATACACTGAATAAAGAAATCAGACCAAGGGACAGGCAGGGGTCAATCTGGGGTAAAGAAAGAAAAAGAATGAAGGAAGTCCAGCAAAGAATAACAAAATAGAAGAAGAATAAAAGAAGGAAGGCGAGAATAGGGATTTGCTTTCACCTTCACAGTTAACATTCTTATGTGATACTACCCATTTGAAAACCGGGGTCCATAAACTGGAACCAAATCAACACTGCTGACAGTTAGCTAACCCACCAACATTCACTTTCTTCATCTTAACTCCGGTAGGTAGAAATTTGCACAGCTGAGTTGACAATACATTTTGAAATAAGAAGTTAGATCTTTTTCTTTTTTTTTCATCTTCAGAGTCAGATTATAGCCATGCAAGAAAAAATTACTTTAAAGAAAATTGAGATTTAGTTTGGTAAATACTTTACATATTACTAATGTTTTCTCATAGTCAGAGATAAAGAGACGTTCATGGGTGGCCAAAAGATGCCGAGAGATATTCAGAGCTTCCTCCATGAGAACAGATTGTTTTACTGTAGAGAATCACATTTCAAATAGTTTTCCTTACAGACCTCTAAATGTGTTACACAATGAGGCAACTCACCATCACAGACATGTGTGCAAGGATTTTTTTTTTTTTTGAGGAAGATTAGCCCTGAGCTAACTACTGCCAGTCCTCCTCTTTTTGCTGAGGAAGCCTGGCCCTGAGCTAACATCCGTGCCCATCTTCCTCTACTTTATATGGGACGCCTACCACAGCATGGCATGCTGAGTGGTGCCATCTCTGCACCCGGGATCTGAACCAGCGAACCCCAGGCCACCAAGAAGCAGAATGTGCGCATCTAACTGCTGCACCACCAGGCTGGCCCCTGTGCAAGGATTTTTGACAATGCCTTAGTGTAAAAGAATATAAACTGAGGAGGATCTTTATAAGTATACTTAAAAAGGAAATGTTATTTTAGAGATAGTATTTAACTCAAATTTTTAGTATTTTTAGATTTATACAATAATAATGGTTTTGTAAAAAAAAGTTTACCATTTCTCATTTAGCAACGTGTGTCACATAATGCTGCAGGAGTTTCTCTTTCATTCTTAGTGAGTGCAGATCAACAGCATCTTTAATTCCCTTAGTTTTACACCATATGGGAAAGGTGGAGAAGACAGTTTGTCAATGACTCTGCTATTCTTTAGTACTCCTTCGGTGTATTTTTGAGTCCCAATTTACCATATAGCTTGCCCCACTCTCCAATTTCTGTTCAGGAAACACTCTATTGTGAACACCATTTTTACTTCCAGATGACTTTTTACTAAGCCCTATCTTAACTATGGCTTTACTTTACTAAGTAAACTTTACTAAGCCATATCTCGTATTAAGATATGAGCAGATAGTGGGTTAAGACAACTCCTCCCAAACGTTTTTTGAAAAGAGATCTATCATCTATCTATCTATCTATCTATCTATCTATCTATCTATCTACCTACCTATCTATCTATCTATCTATCTATCTATTTATCAACCAGTCTATCTTAAACAATGAGACAATCTATTTTTTCCAGTATACAGGAGACCCAGGGGTGGGTCACTGTCCAGGGTAGGCAATACAGCCTGTCTGGTAATTTTGCAGGAAGCATCTTTGCTGTAGACATCTTTGCCACAAGCATTTTTGCTGCAGACATTTTCACCACGTAACCAAAAGGCCATAAGGCAATTTTGCTATAAAAAATAAAATAACTGGTTGACAGTTTGGTTTGACAGTTTATGGTTATAAAACGTATTGGAAGCATGAAATAAGAGATTATAAAGTTAGATTGCATAATATGCTAGAAAATGATAGCATATATCAGTTTGCAAGTCCTTTGGTAAGCACAGTTGTCCCTTCCACCCGTCAAAACCAAAAGTTTACCAAGCTACTGCAAACACAAGAAAGGCAGCTAGTTATTCGTGACAGTCTCCCAGAGCATTAATTATCCATTCTTTAGCTAATTTAGATAGAATAGCTTCTTCTCTAAAGCTAAAGCTGTCTTTACCAAATTTATCACTCAATATTAGAAGTTGGAAGCAAAATAAGAATCCAGCTCCTCTTATCCCCCGCTAAAAAGCAGTGGTTACGTGATTCCTGATTAGTATAAGTTTCTTGAAAATGGTGAAAATTTTTTTCTATTCGGTAGTGGAGAACATGATGTGGACAGAATTTTGGTGCTCGGCACAGAATCCGGCTTAGATGATTTGGTGAAATAGAAGGACTGGGCATGTGATGGAACACTTAAATGTAGTCCGAATAGGTACTACATGTTTCATTGTGTCCTTTTTAATGTTCCTCTTTTATTCTATTTTTCATTATTTTATCTTTTATGGCAAAGTTGCCTTACGGCTGATTAGTTAAGAAGAGAAAATGTTTGCAGCAAGGATGTTTATGACAAAGATGCTTATGTCGAACACACCTAGAAACGTAATACAGTGGCTCAAAGATGTCATCAAGGACGCAAAGTTCTTTCTGTTTCTTTGATAACTTCAAAGTCACCTTCATCCTTAAACTGGTTTCTGTCATGGTCATAAGATGGTGGCAGCAGATTCAGATCAACAAATCCCAGAGGAGGAAGGACTCTTCCTTATGTCGTTTTTTTTCTTTGAAGACATTTTGAAAGCTTTCCCAGTAGCTCTCCAACAGACTTCTTCTCATGCCTTGGTAAGAACTGGGTCACGTGCTTATTTCTAAATCAATCACCGAAAGCGGGGATTACAATGACGCGCTTGGACTGGGGGTTCTCAACTTTGGCTGCATTTTGAAAGTTGAAAAAAATACTGATACGTGGGTCCCACCCCCGGAGATCCTGGGATGCAGCCTAGGGCGTTGAGAGTTTTAATGGAAAGATATTTTGGTAAGGGTCCTTAAAGGAAAGAAAACTTCAAGAGCCAAAGGAGTCAAAACATTACATTGGTTGGTAGAATAGTATTTTTAGATGAAACTTCCCCAGTCACCACAGATGTCTGTTGGTAGGGCGGCCATAATCATATCCTTTGCAGAGTGTCTGGAAATTTTTGCATCATCACCTGCAAACGTTTACAGGGATTTGTCAATAGAGCCTGTGCCATGTGGCCCAGAGAATCGTGTAAACATGAAATTCTGGCCCCTTCAGTGCTTTGGACTGGTACTGTCTGACCCCCGGGTACCGTCTGACTGCATCTGTGAAGCCACGTGGTCTCCTGAGCAGGCTGCGCAGGTTGAACAGGTGAGTGCGGGATGAAATCCAGCTACTCTCTTCTGCCAACTCCTTCATTCTGGCGCCAGGCTGCATCCCTTTGAGGTGACTTGTGGGACCGTGAGGCCTCGTTGGAGAGTGACAGACACAAACCTTTTAATCACGTCTACCATCTATCTAGAATATGACGGTCTCGGGCTTATTTATAACAACTGAAAGAAGAAATTAAAAATATATTGCAATCTGTACAGTCCTGTTTTATTTAGATTCTCTCCTTATGATACTGCTATGTATACTCTTTAATATATAGTCTGAAATAAGGAAAATTTCCTAAATTTTTATTTCAAGGACTCACAATAACATAATAGGGAATATCTTAGTGTTTTCACATCGTAAAAACACTAGCTGAGGAGGTTTTCTGGGAGATTCTCTCCTGAATACCTAATCAAAATCTTCAGCTGCCTAGTTCTGTGTTCATGATTCATTTTCTGAAGTTTTAGAGTAATTAGATCTGATTTTTAAAAATGTGTAGTTCTGATTTGCATCAATTGGACTTCCAGGAACGGACAGCCTCCCTAGAAAAGCAGAGCTATAAGACCAGATGGCAGTTTTATTACTAATCCAGAGCTTCCTGATGACCAACTATTTTTTCTTAAATTTCAGAAAAGACAACCATTATAGTCTTCTCAACTTCTTCATTGGTACAAATCACACTATAAAAGTGCTTCATTTTAATTCTTCTCCTATCATAGCTATGAATAGGCATTATGTCACACCTTTTACATCCATTATCTCATTCTTCACAATGACCTGATCAAGTTAGGCGCTATGTTGTCCTTGTTGCAGATGAAGAAATTATAAAGCAACTTGCCTAAGGTCGCACAGCTAGTAGTGATAGAGCCAGGATTTGAATTCGGGTAAGTCTAACATGGAAACTAGTACTCAGGTGGGTCTAACGTGGAAGCCACCGCATCGTTAGATGGTGTGTGTACAGTAAATGAATGAAGGAGTGAATGAGTGAACAAATATATGTGTGAGTTGTGGACCAATATTGAACTACTTAACATTTGAATTGTTGTTTACCGAAATTTAACAAATTTAAAAAAACACATTGGGACTCTGAAGGGATATAATTATTGCCTGCTAATGACAACGATAATGACAGAAACTAAAATTGATTGCGTACTTACTGTGAGCAAGGTATTACGCTACGCAACTTACATAATAATAATAATGATAAAAATAAGAACTATAATACTACTATTAATAAGAGCAAATCGTAACTAAAATGCTGTGTCCCAGCTGCTCTTACAGGTACTCCACATGGGTCATGTCAATCCTCACAACAACCGGATGAGGTAGGTTCCATTATGATCTCTATTTTATAGATGACGAAATGGAGCACAGAGAGGTCAAGTTCCTTTCTCAAGACCACCCTGCTAGTAGGTGGCAAAGATAAAATTTAAGCTCAGCCCATTGGATTCTAAAGTCGTGAATTTTACTATCAGATGTGATGTGGTCATTTAAACAAAATAATGTTTCTTTAAAATCACCTGTGGTCTCTTTCCATGAATCGGATTTAAAAGTAGGCAGCAATATGACTAGGCTCAATATTATATAGCACGTACGCATAAAGTTACAGATGCAAGTTGCCTAAATTAGATTCTCTTAAAAGTCTCTTCTAAATTGAATACATTGTGTTCACTGTTGCGTCTCCTTTGGACAGCTTCACATGAAGCAATGGTAGATACTGCTTTTTGACATTTGGGGAATCTACTTTTAGTTTTAATTAAGTTTTGAAATGACAATAAACTTCCCAGAGCAGACATGAAACTGGAGTCTTTCTTCAGAAGAAGTTGACAAAATCTAGGACAATACCTTTTATTATTATGTGAGACTGCAATTCTTAAATTCTTAAATTTAAGTGAGTTTCAGATTTTATGGACTTATTAATTTAGAGTGTCTCTAGAGTTTGTAAATGTATGTACTGTGTTTCGGCTTTCTTGGAATTTACCATCTCTCATGAGAATGTGTGAGGTTGCGAGCGTTTTTTAATGTCTACCAGCTTCCCACAGATTTGCAAGATGGACCTAAATGCCTATCATGAAGATAGCAGCCTCTTTGACTTTGAGTGCCTCAATCTAGTGGCGAGGTGGAGACATACATAATCCACCCTAAGATTAGGCAGGCCACTATACATACTGTTAATGCCCACGCAAACCAAAGTGCATTGGGGATATATGGCCAGGAAAGTTCGATTCTGACTGAGAGGGATTCTGGGAAATATTTTAAGAGGTGGAATTTGAACTGGGTTTTAAGGTTACTTCACCTTTCCCTACTTCAATTTGCTCATTGGCAAAAAGGGGATAATAGTATTTGCCTCATAGAGTTTTTGTGAGGACGAGATGAGATCCTAAGAGAAGCACCTAACATTGTACCTGGAATGTTACAGGTATTGGTAAACTGTGCATGAATGGACACCTACACACACACACACACACACACACACCCACATTCAAGAAATAATGTACCCACATGTATATCAGTTGTCATGTTTTCAGTATTTTACTGGAAAATTGCTAATTGATAATCAGAATTGAGTTTTGTTCAGACATTAGTGATTTCTTCTTGTTCCTTAAGTGATTCTTGGGTGGTTTGCCAATCTTCCTTTGCCATCCATGAACAAAATCTTAGATTTTTCTGGAAATTACAGTTTTTAAGGAAAAGAGGGCATTCTGAGGTGAATGGGTCAGAAAGGTTAGCGTTGGGCACAGCCCTTTTACAAAACTTTTGGCCTATTTCCTATGTAATGAAAAACAGAAGATAAAATCGACTCGTTGAAAGACTTACTCTTTTATGTGGGAGATAAATATTGTATTACTGAGAGAAGGGAACAAGCATTGACCTGTGAATGATGGTAGTTACCTAGTAGTACACGGAGTGGGCTGTGAGTCCACTGGGAAGCAGATGGAGGATAATGATGAAATGGAACGAGAATGCTTTCTTCTCCAGGAGTCCTCATCCTCAGGTTAAAGGAGCCTTGTCTTTTGCATTAAATGAGGACATCACTGAGGATGTCTACCATAAAATGAAGAGGTTTTGGTTTCCGAGTGGATCTAGCCAGAGGAAGGCCCAGGAAGCAGTGACTCATCTATTTGAAGGACTAGAAGCGTGGCATGGTGCCCAGAAATTAGGTCAGAGCCTTTGGAAGTGAGGCAAGTCTTTTCAGTATATATTTTTTCTGGCATCATAGCCTGACTTTATGGAAAACAAATTGATTCCATAGAAATTTGCCCCTGGACTTAGATTTTTCAGTTGAGAAATCAATTCAGGAAGTAAAACCCACATTTATTTGTCTTAAATAATTTACTCTGAGTAATATTGGGTGAATCTAGGTTACAAATATTCCATTCAATTATCTCTGTTAAAAAGCACTGCTAACTCATTATTCTGTATAAATTAAAAAAAAATATATAGCTTGATCATCTCTTCTAAAGAGTTGTTTTTGACAATATGGAGATTAGGAATTATTATATTAAGGATGATCTATCCTAGAAGTGTTCTATTAAGAATTCTTCTTTAGTTATAATTATACTAGAGATCCCTCTCATCAGAGAGTGATAGAATATTTTAATATATATACTTAAAAGCATTTCACTTGTAGGAGATGTTCAGATACCAGCTATAATGTTTAAAGGAGAAATTTTTAAATATGCGATTTGTAAATTAAGAAGTGTTTGTATTATTATTATTTTTTTAAGAAGCTGACTTTTCTTTAAAGATTGGCACCTGAGCTAACATCTGTTGCCAATATTTTTTTTTTCCCTTCTCCCCAAAGTCCCCCAGTACATAGTTGTATATTCTAGTTGTAGGTCCTTCTGGTTGTGCTATGTGGGATGCCGCCTCAGCATGGCCTGATGAGTGGTGCCATGTCCATGCCCAGGATCAGAACTGGCAAAACCCTGGGCTGTCACAGCAGAGCATGCGAACTTGACCACTTGGCCACAGGGCTGGCCCCTCTTCGTATTATTTTAAAAGTAATTACACTGAATGTGGAGTTTTCTTCAATAGCTGATATCATGGAATTTTAAGTTTGTTATCATTGAGGCCTCTACCTGAATGATTTAGTGAAAAAAAAGATTTTTAAAATGTTAACATCAAAAAAAAAAGTGACTAGGATATTCTTGGTGGAAATTCTTCCCAACGGTTTGCTTTTAGATGTGAATTTTGATGTTGTGACATTATCATGCCCCATTTTATCAAAAAAAAGGATATTATGGAATCCACAAAAAGTTCTCAAAAAGATTTTAAAATTTATTTAAAATGAAAAATAAGGGATCTGTCATAAAATACTGTGGTTGTGGGGTCCATGAAGACAAAGTTTTTATTGGTTATAGAATGATTCTGTTTTTAATGATGCTGTGAATGTTTATATATTGTGGTTTTTCAGATGACTGTGTTGCTAAAATGTTTGCCGCTTTCTCCAAGAAATAAAAGCTATTGTTTAATTTCTCCTAATTCAGACATGGAAACTTTAGTGAACTCTGATAGATAAATTACTACTTATTCCCTGTGTTTTTAAAATTGTATTAATTTAAAAATGATATATCAATTGAGCAATTCCTGGGACATGAATAATTATGCCGAAGATACATTTCTTTTTAGAAGGAAAAATAACTACTTCCACCTAGATATAATATTCAGGGAAAAAAAAGATTAGATATGCTATAGAGAAGATGTGCTAAATGACTCTACCTAGCAGACGAATATTGTATGATTTCATTCTGGGGAATGTGCTCTGTAGAACATAACTTAGTTTATTTGAAAATGACCTTAAGAAATATCTTTTTTTATGACAGAGGTAAGCAGAGGGAAAGCTAGATTTTAAAATTGTATTTGATCCAATTTATAGTTCCCACATAACATTTTGAGGGCTATATTTAGAATTTATATATTCTATAAATATGTAAAGCATTTTTTTCTTTCTTTTTTTTTTTTTTTTGCTGAGGAAGATCTGGCCTGAACTAACATTTGTGCCAGTCTTTCTCTATTTTGTATGTGGGTCACCACCACAGCATGGCTGCTGACCAGTGGCATAGGTTGTAGATCTGCGCCAGGGAACCAAACCTGGGCTGCCAAAGCAGAGTGCACCAAACTTAACCACTAGGACACAGGGCTGGTTTCTACCAGGAAATTTGTTTTAAAGATTTTATCAATTCAAGGCATATTTATTAAGGCCTTTAAGATATGCATTGCGAAAATAAGATAGAGTAAAAAAAAATAAGATACAGTTTCTCAAAATCTAGTGGTAGAAATGGTGCTGGCATATAAGACAAAGAGTGATAAATAATGCAAAGGAGAAACAAATAATTTTTAAGTTCTTTTCTATGATGCTATGATTTTTGTCTGTTTAAAAAATTCCTTCACTGGAGACTTTCTCTATTCCAGGTCCTGTATATGAACACAGCAAGTGGTTAAAGCTTCCTTCCAAAAGAGGAATCAGATTCTGCCTTATTCCTGCTGTGCACAGTTTAGAAATAAATGTGTGATAAATGTCACATGTATGTAGAGACTTAGATACAGAGATAGTCATTGCATCAGTGTTTGCAGTGGTGAAGAACTGGAAACAGACAGAATGTCCATCAAGGGAGGAATAGATAGGTAAATTATGTCCGTATTTGGAAATTATGTGGCAGTTAAAATATTGATTATATATATTCAATAGGATTATTTATATTATCATGGAAAACTGTTTAGGATACGTTGTTAAGTTTTAAAGAAAATAAGTTTCAAAAAAATATATCTAGTAAGATGACGTTAAAATACCATACAAATTCAAATAATTCAAATAAGTCGAAGCTATATATTTTGGTATGTACATATGTATGTATGCTAGATCACTTTATTTTTTCCTAAGTCTTCCCTCCATTTCTGTTGTAGAATTGTTTTTTATATGATATGCTGACATTGCCGTATACTAGATTCCTATAGTTATTTGTGTCCATTGTCTTGCTTGGCCATATAACTTGTCTTGGTCAATGGAATGTCAGAAGGCATGACATGAGCAGAAGTTTTATATGTCCTTGTGTGGTTTTGCCTGTCTCTTATGTGTCTGTTATCCGCTATGAGAAAATCAAGTCCTGGTCACTGACAGTTGCAGAGGAAAAACACTTGGAATGAATCTAAACTCATCTGTGGCCTGAAGCAGAGTTGCCTTTTGTTGTTAGTGCCATTGAGTAGATTCTGAATCCTAGTGACCCTGTGTATAGCACAGCAGAACTCTACCTGGCCTTTTTGCACCATCTTGTCATCTCTGACGCTCTATCGGACAAGGCTTCTTTGCTCTTCATAGGGTTTTCATGTCCAGTTTTTTTCAGAAGTGGGTAGCCAGGTCCTTCTTCTTAGTCCATCTTAGTCTGGGAGTTCTGGTAAAATCTATCCACCATGGGAGACCCCACTGATATTTGAAATCCAGGTGACATAGCTTTCAGCATCACAGCAACACACAGCTATCACAGCATAACAACCAACAGATGGGTGGTGTGGTTCCCTAACCAGGAAATGAACCTGGGCTCTGGCAGTGAGAGTGCCAAATCTGAACCACTAGACCTCCAGGACCGGCTGGAGTTGCCTTAGCTGCCTCATAATTCCCTGGCCAATAAAACAAAACCAAAAAAACCCAAAAGAATAAATGTTCTAAGCCATTGATTTTTTAGGTTGTTTGTTATGCAGCATTATTGTAGCAATAGCTGACTAATACAATATGTTTGTATGTCAGTGCTTAGAAAAAGATCAGGAACAATAGTCACAAGACTATAATCTTTATCTCTGAGAATTAGGATTGGATATAAAGGGAGAATTATAGTTACTTTGTTATACTGTTGTATTTATTTTAATTTTTTAAATTTAATTTAATTTTTGAATACATAATACATTTTTTATGTTTCAAACATCAAAACAATATCAAAAGTATACTCTAAGAAGATCAGCTCCCAGTCTCTCTATATCTGTATACAATAAGTTCTATTAAAATAATTTATTAGATTTCTTAATATTGAGCATCCTTTATGCCTCATCTTTTATCTCTTTTTAAATTTCATATAAGTAGAGTAATAAAATGTGTACACTAATGTGTCTGGCTTACTTTGCTCAACATTTTGAGATTCATCCATTTGCATGTGTGTATATATACATATTTGGATTATTCTGGTTTTGGCTATTAAAAATGTTCTGCTGTGAACCTTCTTATACATGTCTTTTGATGTACATATTTCTATTTACCTAGGAAGAGAATTCCTGGGTTGTTAGGTATGCTTATTTTAAACTTTACTAGATGCTGCTAAACAATTTTCCAAAGTAATTGTACCACTTTACACCCCCATCAGCAGTGTAGGAGATTTCCAGTTGCTCCATATTCTTGCTACCTCTAATTTTAGCTGTTCTAAGTGGGTGTTTAACGGTATCTCACAGTGGTTTTTATTTTAATTTTCCTTCTGTCTGATTAGGACTGGTATCTTCTCATATGTTTATTGGACATTTGTATGTCTTCTTTTTCAAACTGACTATTCAAGTTGTCAGCTAATTTTTCGATTGGATTTTTGCCTAATTTATTTTTAAATGTTCTTTGTATATTTGTATACACATCTTAATTAAGTTCTCTCACATTAGAGCTTGTCTCTTTGCATTCTTAATGATGCCCTTTGACAAATACAAATTCTTAATTTCTATGTGGATTGGTTAATCAATGTTTTCCAATATGGCCACTGCTTTTTTTCTTTCCTGTTTATAGATTTTGCTTATCCAAAGTTCCTGAAGATAAGAATTATTCTATGTTTTCATTTAGAACTGCACTGTCCAACAGTATAGAGACTAGCTGCATATAGCTATTTAGAATTATACTTAAATTAATTAAAGTTAGAGTAGATTAAATTAAAAATTCAGTCTCTCTGTTGCACTAGTCACATTTCAAGTGCTTTATGACCACAGGTGGCTTAGTGGCTACATTGTTGGACAAAGCAAATATAGAATATTTCCATGATCACAGACATTTCTATTGGACTGTGCTGTTCTAGAAGCTTTAGTGATTTTCTGCCTCCTTTTTTTTGAAGATTGGCACCTGAGCTAACAACTGTTGCCAATCTTGTTTTTTTTTTTCTTCTCCCCAAAGCCCCCAGTATGTAGCTGTATATTCTAGTTGTGTGTGCTCTGCTTACTTTTTAGATCTATAATCCATCTGGAATTAATCTTCTACTGAGGTATAGTTGACATATTAGTTTCAGATGTACAACATAATAATTTGATATTTGGGTATATTGCAAGATGTTCACCACAATAAGTCTAGTTAACATTTGTTACCATTCGTAGTTACCAATTTCTTTTTCTTGTGATGAAAACTTTTAAGATCTACTCTCTCAGCAACTTTCAAATATGCAATACAGTATTAATAACTATGGTCACCATGCTGTACGTTATTTCCCCATGACTTATTTATTTTATAAGAAAGATTATTTTTTACATGGTGTAACTGTAGCAGTTAGCTTTTTGCTGTGTAACAAACCATCCCAAACCATACCAGCCTAAAACAACCACCATTCCATTTAGCTCCCAATTCTACAGCTGCTTGGGATGGCTGGGTTACCTGGAGCCTCTCTTCACATGGCTCTTGTCCTCCAGTAGGCTAGTCTGGGCTTTATCTCATGACAATCTTTGAGTTTTCAGCAATAAAAAGGGCAAGTTTCAATGTGCAGCTGCTTTTCATGGCTCTGCTTGCATCACATTTGTTAATGTCTCTTTGGCTAAATGAGTCACCAGGTTGAAGAGGAAGAATAATTAGACTTCACTTCTTATGCGAGAAGAAGCAACAGGAGTGTGCTTAAAGGAATGGGAGGAGTTTATGACCACTTTTGCAACTTACCTTAGTGACATATGGGTTAAGAGACATTTATCAAAAAGACCACTTATCTTGCATTTCTACTGCAAAAATTTATGCAGTTTGAGCTGTGAATTTGAAACTGAGCTCACCCTTTTCTTTTCCCATTTTTCCAAGCACAATTAGGAGCAATCAGTCAATGCTCTTATACTCCTTAGTCTGACAGAAATGTCCCAAAGTTAAGGTGAAAATACATGGTAGCCCAGAACCTTGCCTTCTATAAGTATTTGATTAGGAAGATTCAGTGGCAATATTTTGTATATTTCTATTGCCACATCATGCCATGGACTACCAGTGCCCTCTTTACCACTGGAAAGAGCTATTAGTGCCTTTAAATGTAATCAGATTAAAGAATAAATTCTAGAAAACACAGAACCAATTCAGAAAGCCCCTCATTAAGATTCTGTTCCTCTAGAACTTCTTATGGTAACAAAATCTGTCTCAGTCTGAGTTCAGGCATTCTTCTTTTATGCCAATGAGGTTTTCTCACTCCAGCTTGAAATATTTATGCTATTCTATTATTTGTTGATTTATTTATAGTGCCTTAAGGGGTACCAATTAGACCCATATTAGATCTTCTTTCTCTCTCATATCTATCACTTTCTGTGTAATCTTATTATCTCTTTATTTGTCTGATTTTTTCTGTACCTTTTATTATGGTGTTTATTCTCATCTATGCTCTTTGTAATTTAATCTTTATTTCTGAGTGGGATTCTTTTTCTTTAATTCTTTCCTCAGTTCTGTCAATTTCTGTTTTATTAACTTCCTGTTGTTTGAGTATGCTCTATTTTCTGTCAGTTTCTTCTCTGAGTACTTATTTTTTTTTTGCCTTTTAGTCTTTCTGAATAGCTACAATTTTCTTCCATAATTTCCGTGTCCTTTCTTCCTTTCTGTTTCTTCCTCATATTTAGTATGTTAAGTTACAATTTTTCATTAACCTTTTGGAAATACTTTTTCTAGTGAGTTTACCTAATCTGTAGGAAAGCTATACTGTGCTTTTTCATCATATTCTTATAAAATCCTACACAGCTCTCTCAATAAATAAAATATCAGACCAAAAATATCAGTAAGGATATAGGAGATCTGGACAGCACAGAACAAAACGGAACAAAACTAAACACTGTACCCAAAATCTTTGCATGGAGGGAGAGTATATTCCTCTCATTTTATCCATGTTTGAAGTAGATGGATTGTCCTGATGTAGTGGCAAAAGGTTCCAGGAGTGTGTATTTTTGGGGTAAGGTGGGCAGTCTGTCAGAGTCAATATCCTGGGGTTACTTCTCTGTTATTTCAGCAAAGGTATTAACATATGGTCCTTTCTTGGTAGTCACTTTTTCTCTGGCTCTTAGACGAGTACAGAAGAGTTTCTATCTCCAGCCCTGAGCTTCCCTGGTCTCTTCACGTTCGTTGTCTTCCAAAATACTGGACTCACTTTTAGAAGTTGGATTTTGCTGAAGCTTTTCAAATCCAGCAACCTCTTCCGTCTTCCACACACCAGGCACTTTCTCAACTTCCTCTTTCTGCCCTTTCATAGGAATCCTACTCTGTTAATTTCCAGACAGGCCCCTCACAGGTAGGGCCTTCTCCTTTTGGATGGGAATAATTGATGAGGCCTTTGAGGTCTTCCCATCCCTGGGCCCTTCTGAACTTTTGTTCTTCCTCGTGGCCTCCCCTGTGAGCTTTTCGTCTACCTCTGCCTTTGGCAGCACTTACATCCTGTTTGGAAGCTGTGGTTGTCTCGGTCTCCTCATCTATGAAAATGTAGCTTATAGATATTTAAACACATTTTTATGTTCACCTATATATTATTCAGGCAGAAAAGTGAAAAGATGGAGAATTAAGCTGCTGTCATATTCCCACAGAAACTAGAACTCTCTGTTTTTGATTATTTTAAAAGTAAGAATTAATCATATTATTTATACAATTAAAATAAGGAAAGGAGAAAAAATAAATTGCTTTATTTCTTAAGCTTTTGTTTTGAAAAGAAGCAGACGAGATTATAGGTAGGCTGTGGTCTGGTACCCAGCCACACGTTTAAAAGAGCATTTGTGTTGTAAACTGACAGGAACATAAATCTGATATTTGATTGACTATAATACAGAGTGTCCTCAGAACAGACTCCTGTTGCTAGGTAGTGGTGTTTACCAAACTTCTCCCAACCATTCTGGCTAGTTTGGAGAGAATTCTAAATTATTCCACTTTAAAATTCTTTGTTCTCTCTTTCTTTAACGTATTCGCTTTTACATTTATCTTTAGTACATTTCAGAATAATTTGTTTTTTGTTCTCTTAAAATGTAACTGATGCCTTTTCTTTCATCGTAAAGTTTGTGGTTGTCTAGGGAATTATGGTAGGATTTTGAAGTTTACAAATATTTCCTTTGGTTCATTTCAAACTGATCAAAATTGTAAGTTGGGTTTTAAGTAATTTATGTTGTTTTTCAGTGTGGAACCCAGATAGAAATCCAGTGATTAATAACTGCCTCCTACTTGATGAACTCCTTCAGAGATCAAAGGGTAACTTGTTAGCCACTTAGAAAATACAACAGATTAGTTAAAGCCCGTGCAGTCCTGAACTGTTCAGAATTTCCGAAGTTACCTGTCAGCCTTTGAACTAGAGAGAAGTGTCAAGTTGAAAGGACTGAGCAAAAATAACCTTCCTAAAGTCTCTACTGACAGGGGTAAAACATCTATTCGTAGAGAGCGTGTGTGTGGCTGTTTTACTCCAAATCTTACAGTGCAGTTTTCATAATGGTTTTGCAGCATATTTAGATTTTGGTAACTTTCTTTTTCTAAAAACTAAACAGTCTACATTTTCTCAAATAAAAACAGATGTATTTTGAAGTCTGATGAGTTCTCTGCATTGTAGACTTGCAGCTCATCTGGAATGTTCCTCTAGCATTTTGCACAGTTTAAATGATATAATTATTTTGAAACAGTTTGTTTAATATCTGTCTTTCCAGCTATACCATTAGCTACAGAGGAAAGGCTGTGTGTGCTTTGTCTAAAACTAACTCGATTTCTTAGGAGAGTGTCTAGAACTCAATGTATATTTATTGGCTAACCATCATTGAGCTGAACAAAAGTGTGCTGAAATCTTTGGAGCATCTGTGGGTTAGGCATGTGATGGAAAGCTTAGAGTTTAAAACTCCAAATAATCACTTTAATGTTTCTAAGTTGACTTGGATTCTTGTTCAAAGGCTGCTCTTTCAATAGTTTCTGCGAGAGGATTTCTGTGTAACTGCTGATAAATAGTACTTACTGTAAGGTTACCTTCTTCTGCAGGACGCAACTCTCTTATTTTTTTCTCTTCCAGTCTTCACTGACACTACTTTGTCTCTTCTGCTAGACTGTACATCTTTAGGGCCAGGACTTGGTTTTTCCAGTAAGAACTCAAGAAATATTTCTTGACTGACTGATTGAATGAGTAAAAAATCACCAGCCCGTTATTGGCATAAATGTCCTTATTGAGTGGACTTCTAAATAGAAGAGAATTCTTAAGCAAAAGTTGCATTTTGATTTAAATATGTTTCCTCTGGTCCTCTTGGTAGGGACAGGGAAATTATGAAATATTTAATATATTATAAAAATGTGACTTATTTGTAAATAAAACTAGCCAGAACTCAATATTCCAATAGCTCCCATCACCATCTAAGCACTCTCCTTAAAAATAAACTATTCTTGAATTTAAGCCTATGTATACCTATTGGGAATGCCTCGGATTTTGAGAATTAATATTGATTAGCTTCAATAAAATCATCTTGTTGTTATGATGTAACAAGATTAATATTCTTGTGAGGATCATAATTAGACTCTGAGGGGATTTTTATTTATTTATTCTTATTTTTTCTTTTAAGTTTTTATTTTTTAAATACACCATAAAGAGCAAATCTCTCTGAAAATACCACAAATAAAAGATGTTTTTCTTCTTCTAAGATTCAGCAAATTAGAAGCAGAGGGATCTGAGGGGGTTTTAAAGACTTCTAACATACATTTTTAGTAACGATAGTTCATCAGAATAAGTACAAAACATTTGCGGTTGAATAAATGAAGACGACTGACAGTCTGCGGTGTCCACCAACAAAGTGTCGTTATAGTAGGAGTATTGAATATGTGTACAATACCGCAGAATTTATAAAGCATAAAGCTGCATTTTGTGTAATCCTCAAACCGATGTGAGTTATTTGGTATCTTCTTTGTTTTATAGAATAGGGAACTGAAATACAGAGGCATCAGGTGGTTATTTATGACCCCCTAGTGTGGCAGCCTGTAGATTTTACAGCCCAGTTTCTTAAGGAAAGATAGGATGCCCTGCTCTTTGTCTTTGCATAGGCATCTTTCCCAAATGAACGCTACAAGTTAGGATGGTTCTGCTTCCTGAATATACGGATATGAAAACTAAGCACCTTAAAGCCGTGTCTCTATGATCCCAAGACGATAGACTCAAAATAAATAGAACAAAGGAACAGAATCTGGCTTAAGCTGGTGATTAAGTTCTCAAAGCTGTTTGAAATGCTTCTTTCAACTTAACTTCTTGGTTTAATGGTGTGAGTTTTTTGTCACTGAATTATGGAGTTTTAATGGTGTATGTAATTGCAGGACTGAAAAGTAAACAATGCCATTGTGAAAGCTGACTGAAAAATCTATTTTTTTCTTTTCTGCAATTAAACTCTCTCTCTGTCTCTCTCTCTCTATGTATACATTATATGCATATATGTATGTATGAATCTCACATAGCATTTGCTTTTTTATCTCCTATCCCTAAGATTTTAATCTTGAGTCCCGCGTTTATTGAGAGCTTACTGGGATGTTCAGAAAAGAAAGTTTTTATTTCAAAAGATGAACTTTAGATAAGATCTTCTACTCAGATTTTGGATTATACCTTTGTTACAGCAGGATTTGTATCTGCAATATGTTTTCTTTTACCAAGTGTATGACTTGAGAAAAAGATTTGAAAGATATTTTACCCAAGTCACTTAAGAGCTTCCAAATGACCCTAGAGGGCAGCTGCGGCCTTTGGTTTACCAAAAGAAATAAAATTGTCTAAGAAAACCCCAACTTGTTGTTATCTAAATTTAAGACATCGACAGGCATTTGACCTTGATGGTCCTAGTAAAATGTGATGGTAAACACGGGAGGAACTATTGCTTTTCTTCGTTTCTCTTCTTTCTCTATTGCCCAAACTTAAAGCAACATTGACTAAGATGGGAACTTTTTAATTTTGCCATTCTCAATGAAACGAATAAGGACAGAATTCATGTCATGTGTTGATGCATTAATGTATTCATTATTTAAATTTATGTCCATAAAGCTGCAATAGAAGGGTTAAACACTTTAGAATTCTAATTTCTTTAATTCTCTGGGTCTCTAGAAGGATGAATTCTAGAAGATGATGCCCCAAATATTACCTGGCTGTTATATGCCTAATTTATTATAGAACTTGGAACCAAATGCAGAAGAAATGAGGAATGTTTAATTTATTCTGGGTAATATTTAAAGTTAAATAATAAATAGAATCAATGCTAATATTCAAGATTTGACTAAGAGGAAGTTATAGACTCTTCTGTGTAATTCAAGATTTGTATTTACCATCTCATTGCCAATTAATTATTTAATTAATTCAGCAAATACATGCTTATTATACACTGTTTGCCAGTCCTTGTTCTAGACTCTTGAGATTTATAAGTTAAAACAGACACAGATCCTGCCCACCAGGCACTTATATATATAGCGTATAACATTTATATAAAATATATGTGTGCATTTATATAAAATGTATGTGTGGATTTAATAGATTTCATAGGACAGTCAACAATGCTAGTGGTGCATCTAAAGGCTAAAGAACCATTGGAAATACATCATATTTAGTTGTGTGTTAGAGAGTGTTTTATTCATTATGCAAAAAAATATTTTGCAAATGCACCCCACATGGAAATGCTGTATGAAGAACTTTCTTTACTGATCTTAGTGATCCTAATAATCATGGAGTTGTAAATCATAAAAATGTAATAACCTGATATGGAAGATGGATGAGAAAAACTCAGTAACTGATATCTAAACAGCATTAATGCATGCAATTGTTGTGATCACCATCAGTAAGACGGTGCATTTTTTCCCTGATGAAGTAGACTTGTCGAGCCATGGAAGACCAGTGTGGCTTATAGTAGCTGGGATCTACACACTCCATCTGGGTCAAGTAAGAGGTACTTGTGAGGCATCTTCATCTATTTGATAGAAGGAGAGTGAAGGGGCCGGTGCCGGGGCTGAGTGGTTAAGGTCCCTGCTCCTTTTCAGGAGCCCTGGGTTTCGCTGGTTCGGATCCTGGGCGTGGACATGGAACTGCTTGTTAGGACACACTCAGGTGGCGTCTCACATGCCACAACAACTAGAGGAACCCACGACTAAGATATACAACTCTGTACTGGGGCGATTGGGGCAGAAAAGGAAAAAAAAAAAGGAGAGTGGAAAGAGATGATACCCCCCCATATTACTTTTCACATTGTGGTTTGAGAATATCTCTAGAAAAATATCAATATTTTCTTTAAATATAAGACAGGATTTCATCAAGTTATACATCCTACACTGATTTTAAAAACTTTCTTGTAGGTTTTTATTATTATAAATTATATATTTTAATTCATATTTACTAAAGGACATTTATGTTATAAACTTTTTTTTAAGATTTTATTTTTCCTTTTTCTCCCCAAAGCCCCCCAGTACATAGTTGTGTATTTTTAGTTGTGAGTCCTTCTAGTTGTGGCCTGTGGGATGCTGCCTCAGCGTGGCTTGATGAGTGGTGCCATGTCCGCACCTAGGATTCGAACCAGCGAAACCCTGGGCCGCCAAAGTGGAGTGCACGAACTTAACCACTTGACCACCACGGGGCCAGCCCCTATGTTATAAAATTTTTATATTCAGAAATATGTTGAATAAAGGTAAAACATTTTAGATGAGTTTAAGAATATATAGAAAAGATTTAAAAATCTTTCTACATTGATAACTAAATAGAATCAATGGTTATTTAAATGACTGACTGTTTAGACAAATTGAGCCAATTTATCTTAGACAAAGTCCTTCCAAGAATCCCCTTCAAAAAGCCAGCAATTCACCCAACTTAAGAATTTTAGTAAAAAAGACCTTCTGTTCCTCTTGCTTTTGTCCCAGAATGTGGGGCGGGGGGTTGGGGGGAGGAGCAAACTATAGAATACGCTTTTAAAAACAGACAAGATGATATTTTGCTTTAGAATGGGCAAGGAAAGTTTCATTGAAAGAAACTCATCTCAGGTAAAGCTAGTTTTACTTTTCTTCTCCCTCTTCTTAAAACTGACTGGAGAGAGGCTCATTGTACGCCCTACACTTTTTGTTCTGGGCACCTGAGCAGGGCACAATGTATCACTTATCAGAGAACAAAAGACTCCTTCATCAGCCCAGCGCTGGGGAAGATGACAGCTGGACTCACGGCCTCTCTAGGCAGCTCCTTTGCTGAGACGACACAGGAAGTAGACTATTCATGTGGACTTTCATGTCTAACCCTATTTAATTGGATTCAAGTAAGATTAGCCTCTTTCAAAATATATCCATGTTTAATGGTAATTCTAGATGTTTGTTTCTTATGAGATACGTGGTTCAGAAAATGTAGAAAATAAATTGTGCTATGTGTATTTTACAGTAGAACTAAAAACTATTTTTATTTAGCCAAAGAGTACTGCCGTATATTTTAAACACCTTCCATTTTGGAATATTTATCTTTTTATTAAAAATTACAATATAAAAAGAATTTTTTTCTGAATGCAAGACCAAAGAAAATCAGGAGGGTTTTGTGTTATGGACAGTGTAAATAAATATTAAAAGAAAAATTTTATTACCCTGCAAAGACACTCTTTTCTTTTCAAAGGCACACTTTTAATTGCAGTTTAATTGTAAGTATTGATCTTGCTATCGAGTAAATTTTTTTCCCTTTCATGTAAATATATTTATCCATCTAGGATTCTAAAGATTATCCTCATATTTCCACTAAACTAGAAAAAATTCTGTTTGGAAGGTCACTAACATGTAGAACCCCAAATTCTTGAGAAACTATGAAAGAAAGAAGTGTTTCCTTAATAGCGCAAAGATTTCTTAGTTGCTATGTAGGTCACCCCACATGAGAATAATTTAATACAGAATGTTTCATAAGAAGTCAGCACTGATCACATTTTCTTTCCTTCTGTTTTGTGTGCCCCAATTTAAGTGTTTGAATCATCATAAATTAGAATAGATACGATGATATTTATCCCACCACATACTCCATGCCAAGACTGAAAACAGAATAATATTATATATTTGCAGTATGATTAATTGTAGAACATCATTAATTTGGGATGCTCTTGAGGGAGGAAAGAAAGATAAGAAGATACAAAAGTTAAAAAATAAAAAACTTTTACAAACCACCTAAATTTAGAGCCTGACTCTTGTGACGTACTAAGAACGTGTCACATAGAGCTTCTTATTCAATAAATAGTTAAGAATTGCTTCTATCAGTTTTTGCCAGTAGATGCTTCTAGATACTTGAAAATAATTTCCTTCTTTCCCATTGTTAACTCTTGATCTCCTACAATGTTTGTGGCACTGATTTAGATACTGAGAATAGCTATAAATAAAACAAAATAATTTATTTTAAGTAGCTTGATCATAAATGCTGTGGGATATTTGTAGTAGTCATTTAAATCACTGAACGATTGAAGTTAATTTTATCACACTATAATTATAAACTTAACGTTTTGTACAAATCTAACCTTCCATTTAGTGTTTTCTCATTTGCATCAGGTCAGAAAGTTGGTCCAACATTCAACTAGGAGTACTTAAAATTTGTAATTGCTGTGTTGGTTTTACTATAATTTGGCACCGGATGATGTGCATGTGTGTGTGTATGTATGTATGTGTGTATCTATTGATCTAGATATATAGATTGTACAACTCTATATATCTAAATACAGATGTATCCCTACATATATTTAGATACAGACATATATATACACATACATTTTGGTCCACAGGAAAATGGTCTTACAGAGCTCCAAGAAGAGCAATATACCTTGTCTCTTTTGAAATATTCCCTTTTTCTTTACTTTTTGTAAGATTCTTGTTAAATTGAAATAAAAATGTTGAAGCGGTCCAAAAGCAGTTTGAATTGAAAACTGAATTCTGAAGGTTGTTTTTTTTGTTTTTAGTTGAGGACTTGTTTATTTACTGTTGCTTTTGGGGCTATTTGGGTATTATGATGCTATGTTCCCTCCATGGTTTGCCTGCCTCTGGTTCCCGTCACCTTCTGCTTTAGAATCAGCCAACTCCTCTGTCTCCCAGAACAACTGTTTTCTCTTACTTACACAGCAGGATGCAGAATTTCACCAGGAATAATTTTTCAGAAGAGTCCAGATTTCTTTCATTCCACTCCGTTCTCAGATTCTGCAAGCACATGTGCCCTCATCACGGTACAGTTGGAACCAATGTATATATCTTTTTCTTTTAGTTTACTATTTAAAAATCATTGGCTAAAACTCGAGAAATTTCTAGGCTTTTATAGTGCTGCTTCTCTTCACAAATGTCTTTCTTAATCTCCTTACCACTCCTGGGACTGTTAGCAAAGTAGTTCCGTTTTTATGGTTAATTATAAATGCCTCTTGTTGAGAGTAGGAGTATGTACTGGTACCTTGAATGGTTGACTCATTCCGCGTGTCCATAACTTTGGCTGAAATATTCCTCAAAGGATGTTCCTCATCATTAGCCACAACATTACTTTTTTTTAAGTTACCAGAGGCTCATTTACTTTCAGTATTATTCTTTCCAGGACAACAACTTTTCCCTGAAATAAATAAAATAAATTGTATAGTCTGTTGGAAAAATGGAGTTATTAGTGTGTTAATAAATTGAGCTATGAGGAAATTATTCTCCTTTATCGCTCTCTCTTCCTCTGCTTTCCCCGGAGTTGTTGGTCTTCTACAGGACTCTGCTGTGATATTCCCTGTTTTCCTGCAGGGAAGTATGAGGCCCCTTCAATCTGTGCATTCTCCAAGGCAGCAACACTCCGTAGCTGCTTGTCTCCCCAGCCAAGAGCTTGTCAAACTTGACTGTGTTTGTATGCGTTAGGTGTATTGCATATGCTTCAACAAATACGCTCCCGATGAAAATCAGGGCCTCTGCCCCCCTCCCCACTCCTCGGGGTGGTTGAAAATCATGGTTTACGTACTCTAAACTGTGCAATTTTATTTGCTTCCATGCTTTAAGTATGTATGGCCTCTATACCAAAGAATCGAAATCTATCGCTTATACTGAGATATTTATCTTTCATTTCCAGTTTTCCCCCATTCATATGCAAATCATCTTCCATTTTTAGTTTAGCCTTCCTCTCACACTGTATGTGCATGTATGTGTGTGTGCATACATGCCACCATTCCTCTAAGATGCACGTTAGCATCATCCTTCACTCTGTTCTTCAAGCCTCTTATCCATTCCATCCCTTATCCCCATTGGGCGTGTTTCTACAGTCATCATTCCCTCCTCCGTTCCTCTTTACTTCTTTCTTATCTGGACTATTGCTATTTGCTTCCCAATTCCTCTTTGAATTGGCATTTCTAATGCTTCCCAGTTATCCTACTTTTTAATGTTGCTATTAGAATGATTTTTGATAATTGAACTTGTATTTTTAAAAAAATGGCAAATAGTCAGCATCTAGACAAACAAACAAACGTGGCAAATAAAACCTGATACAAACTGGCCCAGAACCAGGTCAACAGCCTCACCTCTCTCTGCTTGCCACCACTTTATTACTCCAGAAAAAGTTGTAAAAGCACAGAGCCTGGCACATAGCAGATGCTCCGTAAATGATTGTTGTTGAATGAGAAAAGACTGTTTAGGTATATTAACCAACAGCAATATAAAAAATAAACTTTTTTCCCTAAACAATTAGAAATGTGTGAATTCTGTAGTGATGCAATGGTCTAACTCACCAGGTTTCAGACTTCAGTGAGTATCACAGCTACCCAGTGGTCTTGTTAAAAGCCAGATAGCTGAGGCATACCCTCAAGTTTCTGATTCGGTAAGTCTGGGATGGGGCCCGAGACAACGTCCCATGGTGGTGAGGCTTCTGGTTGGGGACCACACTTTAAGCTCTACTGCTCTCGTTAATACCACTTAAATTATTAGCTAAACTGGAAGTCGTTAGTTTTTTTGGTTTGTTTTGTTCCCCTGTACATATAATTAAAGGGCTTACTCTTGTTTATGGCACCTATATACCATCTGCATAATTTCTGTTTGTGTCTTGAAGTCTTCCAAGCCCCCCATGAGGGTTAGTTCTATGTGTCATCTTGGCTAGGCAACAGCACCCAGATATTTGGTCAAATATGAGTCTAGGTGTCTTTGTGAAAGTCTTTTAAATATGAGATTAACATTTAAATCAGTATATTTTGAGTAAATTGGAATTACCATGCCTAACGTGGGTGGGCCTCGCTCAATCAGTTGAAGGCCTTAAGAGGAAAAGATTGAGGTCCCTTGAGGACCTCTGGACTCTAGCTACAATATCACGTCTTCCCGCCTGCCAGCCTACCCAGCAAATTTCAGATATGCCAGCCCCACAATTGTATGAGTCAATTCCTTAAAATAAATCTCTCTCTCTCTCTCTCTCTTCATAAATATATCCTATTGGTTCTGTTTCTCTGGAGAACCCTGACTAATACGCTCTCTATGTCCTTAATCACTATGGGCGGCTACAGGACTGAGACTCGCATGGCTTCTGCTCCCAGTGTTTTGCCAGGCCTGTATAAAGTGGATTGATATCTTAAGGACTATAAAATTTTAAGGACTATAAAGTTTTCAGTATTTCAGATAGATATAAATATTAAGATAACAAAGTACTATTCAAGAGTAAATTATATCCTTTATGTGGGTTCTAAGATTTCTATTCTTTGTTTAGACTAACCAGTCTTACTGATTTTTTTATGATTCAGCTTTTTAGAAAAATACTAAGCTAACAAATGAAATAGAATACAGAAGGAGCAATACACTTTTCCTTTTTTTTTCCATTCAAGAGCCAAAATTTTTTATTGGCAGGTGAAGGTCAATTAGGAAGAGAGATAAAATTAATGGTGACTACAATGATTATTAAAATAGGGAGAGTTAGTCTGAATTGAGGAGTAACATTCTAGTTCCTAATATCTTTAAAGGAATGTAGTTGTGTCTTTGTGTTGGTTTTATAAATAGACACTAGTTCAAGGAGAAATTGAGTCCTAGAGAAATAAAATGGAAAAGTAATGAAAACATGTCCCTATCTCAAGCTTCTTGGTTCACTGCAAGAAAACTATTTTTCCATTTTGCCTTAGTTGTAGGTACTTCAGTGGCATAACTACATTTTAGCAGAAAGAAGGGATTGGCAATATGACAGGATTTGGTCCAATTTTACACTAAGGAATACGAACATTATGTATCTATATTTTTTCCCCTAGTTTATACCAATAGGAATGTAAGGATTATACAAGATAATTGCATAAATGGTTACTTCCTGCCAATATAAAATGTCACTGAACACAATGGCAGGGTCTTTCAAATCACTGCTGACTTTTCGGTCTGACCTATGAAGGTAAATCACATAAGCTACTTAAATTTGGAGTAATAGTCTTTGGAGATTAATATGGTGAAAGCTTGAAAGCTGGCCTGATGCCAAATTTTGATTTCCTCTTGTGCCTTTGGGGCATAGTGTGGTGAATTTTGGAATATTGTTCTTTTGGTTGGTGTTCAGATACCTTTCTGCAATTCACTCCAATTTAGCTACTGTCATAGTTAATAACTGGCCAGTTTTTGGTCAGGTAATAAATTCTAAGAAACACGACACTTTAGTATCGTTTTCTCATTTATAATGAATGAGGCTGCATAGAGTAGAAGCTCAGAGCACAGATTTTGGAGGAACGGGTTCAAATTCCAGCTTCTCCTTTTATTAGTTCACTGATCTGGGGCAAATTAATCAGCATCTGGATAAAAATTATGAATAAAATTTTTGTGAAAATCATCTCAAATAAGACAACGAGTGTAAGTGCCTGGTATGGTATTGGTCACTGTTGTATCGCTCAGAGGAGCAAATGCTTTTCCATTTCAGTGTCTTCCAGGCAGCCCCAATTTACCATGCCCAATACTGGACTCCTGATTTCCAGCCCCTGCAAATTTCCCCATCTCAGCTGATGGCAACTCTATCTTTCCAATTGCTCAGGCCTCACTTTTTTTCATACCCCACATAAATCCTTGAGGAAAGCCTTTGGGTCTACTGCCAAAATATTTCAAGAGCATAAGCACTTCTTCCTACTTCCCACTTACTAACATTTTTTTTCCAAGCTATCATCATCTTTCGCCTGCGTGACTGCCATAGTCTCCTAACTTTTCTCCTTCTTTCACCCTTGACTCCCTGGAGTTTATTTTCAAGAAAGCCACCATAGTGGTTTTTTAAAAAGGTATGATGGATCATGTCACACCTGCTCATAAACCTCCAATGGTTCTGCATTTCCCTCAGTGTAAACGCCCAAGCCTTAAACGGCTCACATGGATCTCTGTTTTTTCCCAGACCGTATCTCCTGCGTTAACATTCTGTGACCCTCTGTCCATCTCCTCTCCCCTCCCATCTCTCTGCAGGCTCAGTCCCTCTATCCTGTAACCTGTGCTCATGTCACCTTCTCAGAGAGGCCTGCTTCAGCCATGGCACTCTCAAGTCCTCTGACCTTACCGGACTTCTCCATAGTATTTACCACCTTCTAACACATCTGCTAATGTATTATTTACCACATTTGCTATTTATTGTGTTTCTCAGGTTTATTGTTTCTCTATCTCCACTAAAATATAAAGCCCACAACAGTAGGGGTTTTTGCCTTTTTTCATGGGTGGATACATCCAGTACCTAGAACTGTGCTTGGCACATAGTAAGCTGATGCATTATCACTTGAATATATGATCAATATCATGATGGTTCACCATCAATTTAAAGATTTCACAGAACATTTTCATTTATGTTATTTCCTTTTTGGATTATAACTTGGCTTATCCAAGAAATACAGTGGGTAATTACATAGTCAGGATTTGAACTCAGGTTTTCTGATGCTATTTCTATTCTGCTTTCTCCATTTCCTACACTTCCCTTGGAAAGGCGGTGGGAAGCTATATCTGAAGTGGATCGAAGAGTAATATGATTTAGTCTGTGCTTTCAGATAAGTCACATGGGGAAAGTGTAATGATCCTGGGGAGGAAAGAGGCTTTAGAAATATCAAGGAAGCTTAAACTAAATTTCTGATGTTGGTGATATGAAGAAATGGATTATGTGAAAGACTTTTGGGGTAGAATCTATAAGACTTTGAAACTGGACTTGAGGGGCTAGAAAGAAAGAGAATTCAAAGATGGTTCCAAAAATTTAAGCCTGATAATTGGACAATGGGTCTACCTACCAAAAAAGTATTCATTTTCAAGAGGAACAAGGAAACAAGCTCCGTCAATAGGACTAAGTCCTGTGTTTGCTTAAAACTTAAAGTTATTAGTGAGATATAAGAACCTCTGTTCAGTCTGGACTATAATAACTCATTTTCAAGTTTCCTAATGTTGTAGCAGAATTAATAATTGAAAGGCTTCTATTGACTAAGATACGCTGCAAAGTACTTGGGGAAAAGGAGATGATAATCCTTTTGGACAAGGAAACATTGTGTTCAATAGAGAAACGGAAATTGTGGTAGCAAAATGCACATTCTGTTTTCTGATACGTGATATCATTTTGGGGATTGCTTTATTACATTTTTTTCTATATTGATTTATACCGAGCCTTTATTGTTTGGTTTTATTTTGCCCTTATAACTGATAGTTCAAGCTACAAAACTTGGTTAATTAGCATACTCTAGCTATCCCTTAAAAAACTTTTTGTTATGGAAAGTTGAGACGTAGTACAATGAACGCCATGCCCTTGCAACTTGGCTTCAACTGTTATCAACTCTTTGCCAATCTCGTTTCATCCATTCCTCATCCACTCCTTCCTCTCTCCTCAGCTAGGTAATTTGAATTATATTCCACAGATCATATATTTTGTCCATAAATATCCAACATATATTTATTAAAGATAAAGTCTATATTTTCTTTTTTTTTTTTTTAAAGATTTTTTTTTTTCCTTTTTCTCCCCAAAGCCCCCCAGTACATAGTTGTGTATTCTTCGTTGTGGGTTCTTCTAGTTGTGGCATGTGGGACGCTGCCTCAGCGTGGTCTGATGAGCAGTGCCATGTCCGCGCCCAGGATTCGAACTGATGAAACACTGGGCCGCCTGCAGCGGAGCGCGCGAACTTAACCACTCGGCCACGGGGCCAGCCCCCAAAGTCTATATTTTCTAAAGAACTCTGATGCCGGTAAAAATATTTAAAGGAATAATTTCTTAACATCAATAAATGTCCCGTTTTCTCATTATCCTAATAAGTATTTACTTATTCAAATATTCAGTACCTCTGTTTACGGCTAATATTTAGTCTCTTATTCCATGTTTTATTTTGGCAATATCTGTAAGGCAATTTTCAAAATGAATTGTTTTCCCAATAACCAGTATTCTCCCCAAATAATAAAAGGCCCAGTGAAAGAAG
Organism: Equus caballus; assembly: GCF_041296265.1. Taxonomy (NCBI): domain Eukaryota; kingdom Metazoa; phylum Chordata; class Mammalia; order Perissodactyla; family Equidae; genus Equus; species Equus caballus. The sequence goes on along the minus strand of NC_091710.1, from coordinate 37,664,294 downwards.
GGATTTTTGCATATTTTGTTCACTAGTCTATCACCAGCTCTTAGAATATTACTGTTACGTAGCTCACACTCAATCAATAATTATTGACTCATTGAATGAATAATCTATCCCTTCATCATTTACATATTTTGTCTTTTTTGTGGTGAGGAAGAGTGGCCCTGAATTAACATCTGTGCCAGTCTTCCTTTATTTTGTATGTGGGTTGTCACCACAGTGTGGCTTGATGAGCAGTGTAGGTCTGCACTTGGCATCTGAACCTGTGAACCCTGGCTGCTGAAGCAGAGTATGCCAAACTTAACTACTGTGCCACCAGGCTGGCCCCATATTTTGTCTTTTTATCTCATAGGAATTCTTACATATGCTAGGTTTTCCTATTAGGCTATAATATTCTTCCACTGCTTTGATTCTTTTGACTTTATTGTTTTGGTCATTGTATTTTTATAATGCTTTAACTTTGGTTATCTTCCCTACTTCTTTCTCTTCTTGCAAAGAACAATTTAAACTCTTTCAAATGTATATATTTTTAGCGTGAGCTCCATTGATATTCTGTGTTAGCATTGTGGTAAAATGGTAAATTAGTTTTTGGTGAATTCATTTTATTTTCATTAATCAGTCTTCCCAAATTAGTATGTCTCAATTTCTTTAATTCTTCTATTAATATATCTATTAATATGATTTTGAACTTTTCTTCTTCTAATTTAAGATTTAACATGTATATTCATAAGAACTGTATATATATTTATTTGTTATGAATAGAAACCTGTTTTCCATTGTATATTGCTTGAAATTAAAAATAAAAGCAATTGATTTTTGTATATTTATGACAAAAATTATGAAATAATCTAGTCAGGATATGTTTAGTGTAAAAGTAAAATTATTCGAACGCTTGTTAAAATTATAAGGAAAGATTTTGCAACAGGGAAGAGACTATTGCAGTAGGGGAGAGAGACTGAACTCAGCTGAATGCTGGCCCGATAGCATAGTGGTTAAGTTTGCATGCTCCGCTTCGGTGGCCCAGGGTTCACAGATTCAGATCCCTGGTGTGGACCGACACCACTTGTCAAGCTATGCTGTGGCAGCATCCCATATACAAAGTAGAGAAAGATTGGCACAAATGTTAGCTCAGGGCCAATCTTCCTCACAAAAAAACAACAACAAAAAAGATGAGTGGGGATTTATAAACAAATGAGCAGAGTGAGAGGGTCAGTGGATAAAAAATTACTGAGGGGAAACGTTAGGGGAGAAGGATTTTTGCTAAACTAGCCTAACAAGATTCTTGTTAAAGTCAGGCTAAGGACTTGGATGTTAAGGGAGGGAAATGAGGAATTTGATCGGCTATTAAGGATGGAGGGATTCTTGTAAACTGACTTGGCAGGATTCTTGCTAAAGGCAGGCCAAGGTCAAGGCCTGGCCAAGAAGAAGGCCCAGAGGAACCTGAAGAAAGTCGGTTAAGAAGGCAGTCTGTGTCATTAGCTTCTTTTCTCTGCCTCTCTCTCTCATTCTGTTTATCTCAAGTTTACTGGAACTTGATATTTCTTCTCAGTTTTCAACTATGAGTCTTTCTTTTTCTTAAGAAATTTCTTTTCTTAAAGTTACCAGTTCTCTTTCTGTGGTGGATTATTTACATAAAGACCTTCAATGAATCACAGCTTCCAGTACATACTTCCTTATATAGTCCCTCCCACATTGACTATGGCTTTGTTATGTGACTTGCTGTGTCCAATGTGATATGAGCAAGTGCCATGCAAGCAGAGGCCTGATGAGACATTGTGAACTGGGGCTGACCCTATTGGAAGTTTGCTGTCATTGAGGAAGCTTGGTCTAGCATCCTTCAGGATGAAAGATCTCAAGGAGAGAAAGACACAGGCCCCAGCCTAACTTCCAACTAAATGCAACCAAATGAGTGAACCCAGGTGAAACCAGTACAAGAACTGCCCAACTAACTGATGAAGCCATGAGAAATAATAAATGTGTTGTTGGATGCCATTAAGTTTTGAGATGTTTTGTTATGCATCAATAGATAATTAATTTGAATTCATTTGTAATGTTTCACTCTCTATTAAGATATTATTACTATTATTAAAGTTATTTTTCTTTTTTTTTGGCTAATGAAGATTTGCCCCGAGTTAACATCTATGCCAATCTTCCTCTATTCCGTATCTGGGTCGTCACCACAGCATGGCCACCAATGAGTGATGTAGGTCCATGCTTGGGAACTGAACCTGGGCCGCCAAAGTGGAACGTGCCTAACATAACCACTAGTCCACTGGGCTGGCCCCAAAGGTATTTTTAAAAATCAGAAATGTGTTCAAATTCTTTTGACTCTTATCAGGATAACTTCTACATCAAGCTATATCTGGAATGATTTTTTAAATCCATATCATATATGTTTTTTATGTGTTACCTTTGAAAAGATCAAGTAATATTTTTGTGTTATATTTGTATAAATCAGATAATCTTATGGTTTATGCTTTTGACCAGTACTACTCAATAGAACATTCTGCAATGATAGACAGGTTTTATAATCTAGTCTATCTAATATGGTAGCCACTAGCCATATGTGGCTATTGAGTACTTGAAATGTGGCTAGTGAGACTGAGGAAATGAATTTCTAATTAAATTTTGTTTGAAATTGAAATCTAAATAGCCACATGTGGCTAGTGACTAACATTGGAAAGTGCAGGTTTAGACTCTTGTGGCCATTCAGACACTGAGTGTGGTCCACATACCAGCAGCATCAGCATCACCTGGGACCCTGTTATAAATGCAAAGACCAGCAGCTCCACTCTCGACTTAATCAGAACCTGCATTTTAACGTGATTCACTGTTCATATTTGAGATGCACATTAAAGTTTGTAAAACACTACTGTACAAGGTAGCATATACTCTTCTCCACTAATTAGTGGTATTTGCTATTTTAATAGGCATGATGAATTTCCTTCATTTAGCAAATCCTTCATTTAGCAAATGCACTGCAAATATTCTAGTGAGTCAGAGAGGTAAGGTCCTGGCGCTGTTGGCACTTACGGTCTAGCATGGGAAAGGTAACCTGTATCATTCTTGAACAAACATAGTTGTTATATCGAGGAGAATTATGCCTCCTTAGCTTATTTCTGTTATCTAAACAAACAGAAAAATGTTATCTGTTTTTTTCCTATATATTCAAATATTGAAAGGCAGTTATTACGTCTTTTTTGTTTGTGTAACAGTTTTCAATCTTGGTGTTTTTCACAGATCAGTGAGAGTCTTCCACTGAACCTATAGCCTACTTTATTTTTATAACATCCATCCTATAGTTTTCTCCAAGTGTGGTACACAAATCACCTCCATCAGAAACAGTCAGGTGTTTGTTAACAATGAGGATTCCTGGGCTCCAATCCAGACCTACTCAATCAAAATCTCCTTGGCTAGTCTTGGGTGCCTATATTTTAAAAAAAACTTTGGGTAATTCTCAAGCAAACTGAAAACTGAGAAGCATACAAATGAGAAGAAGCTAGAAATACATTGCTTAGAGAATACTAAAGTGTTTCCCAATAGTGTGTAAATAGCTGACGGATGTGTTCATGCATTTGGTTCACTCTCCATTCCTTGTAAGACATGATTTCTGGCCCCTCATCATGCTTAAAATCTTCCTCTGAATACACTGTCCCTTTGCAATGCACTCATGCAGCACATGCTAACATTTTCTATAAATAAACACCACAGAGACACAAAAAGGATTCCTGACTAGCACTAGGCCATAATCATATAACTTTTTTCTTATTGGCAGATTTCACCAGAATTCTGCTCTCCTATTCATCTTGAATTAATACTTTTAGAGCTACTTGATTTTGGCCTGCTTACCATCAAAGGCCAGCTCAGCGCCATCAGTTCTTTTATCTTCTCCCACCTGTTGCCTGTGACCTACTTTGCAATCTGTTTATAAAGTAATTCTCTGTAAATTTTAGCTCTCTCCTTCTTTTGTCTGGCAAGGATATTGAATTAAAGAGATAAAAACAAGTACTTGGAATTTGAAAGATTCATAACTAATTTCTGTTAGAAAAAGATAAACCTTTTTTCTCTCTTAAGGAAGAAAAGACAACTTTCCTTCTGACAGATATTTGCTGGGTAGCCACTAGTATATGTATATATTTTATTTATTTACTTATCCCTATGTTTATTATGATATTTTTATCTATTCATTAAAATCATTTTCCTTTTCAGTAGTATGTTTCATTTATTTAGGATAATTATTTTCTTCTTCAGATAAAATTAACCCAACAGGACAATTTGCGTTGTACACAAACTCTTTTGGCAAAAGAGATCCTCAGAATTCATTGTCGGTAAACATTTTATCAAGAAGGCATTCAGTTGCCTGTAACACAAAACTCAAATCAAGTGAGTTAACACAATAATGAAATTAATTGGTTCACAAAACAGGAAATTGTAGGTTTTGTACTTGGCTGATTCTGTGGAAAAATAAGCCATCAAGGACTCAGGTTTTTCCTGGTTACCGTAATTCCCTTCCATGGTTTCCACTTCATCCTAAGGCTGGTTCCCCTTTAAGTTGTAGGATTTTTAGATGTAGCCATTGGTCAAAATGCCTCCTAGTTCATATCTAGTAGGAGAAAGTGTGTAACTTTTTATGGTTTTCTTAAAAGGAAGGAGACATTTTCATAAATCCCTGGCAAAATTCTCCTTATACCATCGTTGATCTTACGTGGGTCATTTACCCATTCTTGAACCAGTCTTTGTTTCCAGAGAAATCCCTTGTGCTGATGATTTAAGGTCAATGCTCCTGAACCAACCAACAAGACATAAGGGAATCCAATGATCAGTTTAAATGACTACCAGCCCGGCTCTGTGAAACTGTACTGTTGATACGTAATTGTGGTGGGGTAAAGGGGAAAGGGATGTTTAGGGAGATTAAATTACAGTGTGCAATACAACATCCTTAATGAAGTATTTTAGTGTTAAATATGTATATACTTATAATATACATATTTAACATATTCTTATAATATATAAACACATATTTTACATATGAACATATACATTTGTCTTCTGACAGGAAATAGGAAGTCTCTGGATGAGAGAACAGACCATTTATTAGTTTATTTATTATCTTAGTGCTGGTTTCCAGAGTTCTGGTCTCCGAGGGGTGACATGGTAAAGGCCTGATGTTACCCTGCACAAACAGTGGGATTATACTTCAGGAGAGGAATTCTGACCTTATGAGACTCAGAGCTCATGCAGAGGGCCTGATACATCAGCTCATCCTCTCCTCTGCAGGGAGGGAGAAGGAGAAAGAGACCTTTACCCTGGAATGTAAACACGTCTTTTCCAGTGAGGGGGAGGAGAGAGTCTCCAGACTCCCTAACCTGGAATAGAAGCAAATGGCTCCAGGAGAGACACCTGTCAATCCTTCTGGAGCAATACACTATCTCTAGTTTCCAGTGTATTGGTTCTTAATCATCTTCTAAGCTGTGCCCTTTGCTCAGGAAGCTCAGATTGTCCAGAAATGTAAAAATACTCATGGAGAACCATCTCCCAACATTTAATAGCTGAATCAGACTCCTAAATAGAGATCATAGAGCTCCATGAAAATTCCAGTCTGATAGGCAGTGAAGTATTGGAATACCTTTCCTTGGATGAAGTCGGGCTGAACTGAATTGCCATATGCTTCTCAACACTTACACTTTTAAAACATAAGTGGAAAAAAGAATTTTATTTACTTAACTCGAAAACAATTTATTCAGTATAAACTAAGGGCAAGTCAGTGCTGATAAATGATCAAGACATTGACTTTTCCTAAAGGAGCATACACCTTAGTAGTATTATATCATAGTGTTTTACAACAGAATGCCACTGTCCATTTATTGAGAGCTAATATGTGAGGCACTGTATATATATATATACATATATATACACACAATATGCAGATTTTGTAAGATATACAATATACAGATTATATAGATATATGATATATAAATTGCATATATATTTATAATAAACAGATTGCATATATAGATACAATATACAGGTTGTATAGTATATACTTACAATACAGATTGTGTGTGTGTGTATATATATATATACACAATGTACATATATATACAATTTGTATTTGTATACCTAGATATCTATCTATCTCTCTATCCATCTATCTACCTATCTATCTATCTATCAGTCACTTCTTTCAATCCTCCATACAACTGAAGCATGTGAAGTTAAACAGCTGACTCCTAAGTCATAGCTGCTAAGTGGGAAGATTTTAACAGAGGCCTGTGTGAACTCCAAAGCTGGTCTTCTTTATTTCTGTTCTCTGCTGCATAGTCACAATTCAATGGTCGGCTAGGTAAAAGACAAGTGGGAACGTCTCCAGCTATAGGGCTCAGGTGGCTGCGGTGAGGATGCTCGGCTAGACCTGTGGAGGAGTGTGGAGAGTGGGAGTCTGTGGGAAGGCTCCCCAGCCACAGGCCAAGGCCAAATGAGCAGCACAAGCCAAGGTGGCCGGGAAAGCCACTGGCCTTTCTCTGACAGGTATTGCTGTTGTTGTCATTACCGTTTTATTGAAGGGAGCTTCTGTGGATACTTCTAGTTCTTTCTGGATGTTAGTTTTCATACATTGTTAGTTTTAAGCTGGAATTTAGTTTTCCCCTGACAAGTTACTCTCCCCATGTGAAAGGGGAAGTTAGTTGTATCAAAGATCTTCATTAATCAAGAGAACAAATGCAGAGATTGCTAAGCCGAGGAGGGGATATCATTTGTCTCTTTAGCCACTTGTAATATAATAATTAGAGCAGAGAAGCATTTTTAAAGTGGGGTATTGAACCTTCAAAGTGGGGAAAATTAGTGGAACAGTAGCGCAGTGGCGTGCCACAGCTTTGAGTCCTGATTCCTACAGCTAGATCTGGATGCCTTGACTAAGACGACAAAGTGGGTGTGGGGGTCAGGGGTGTAAGGCAGTGTTTTCCATTGTGCATTACAATCTCCTGGAGAGCTTTTAAAAAACTACTGATGCTCAGACTTCACCACAGACCAATTAAATAAGAAATTAGGGCAGGGGGACCAAAGCACTGGTATGTTAAAAAATACTACTTATTTTAATGTGTAGTCAAAATTGGGACATTCTGACTTGGAGAATATTTTCGGATCAGCAGATGATTGAAAACTGAGAGCAGCAGTCACCTGGCATCTCATGCTCCTACTAATTCTAAAGGAAACACCCCTGAATTCTGTGTTTCTATTCTCCACTCTGCTCAGTGGACCCATCCCAGTCTGCCACCACAATATGGCCTCCATCTGGTGCACCTTCCTTGGATGGCCAGGAATGCATTCATGCCATATTGCTACTCTTCGTTAATAAACTTGAAAATAGAGTCAATTGTAAGGGATATTTGTTTCACTTAACAGAATCTACTACAGACTGGTTTGGGTTCTCACACGCATTTTGGAAAAGGTTGTAAGATTAACTTGTGGCTCTCTTGTTCCTTACCTTTTGATCTCCTAGATGTTCCTGTGACCAACAGCTCTTTCCTCTACATGGTACTGTAATGGCGGTGTTTGTATGTTGACATCCTTGACTACATTGTGATCTCCTTGAAGGGGTAAGGTGGCTGTGTATTTTATTCACTTTTGGATCTCCAATGCTAAATCCCAAGACTAGGAATAAATCACTCCATAAGTGTCTTTAAAAATTATTTTTAATTGATACTCATTACTTACAATAAAATTCACCCATTTTAGGTGTACAGTTTAATGAATCTTAGTAATTGTATATAGTTGTGTAACCACCCCCAAAATCAAGAAATGACGCAGTTTCCTCTTCCTAAGATATTTCCTATGTCCCTTTGCAGTTGATCCCCACCCCGAACCCTGGCTAATGTTAATCTGGAAAAGAACAGTTTCACCTTTTGTAGAATTTCATGGAAATAAATGGAGCCATATGGTATTCAGACTTTTGTATTGTGTTGGACTGTTTGATGTTATCTATCAGGTTCTTGGGGTGCATTCTCTCTCTCAACATTTTTTTCTCTCTGTTCCTCATTTTGAGCTGTTATCTGGTAGTGTCGTGGTTCATCATACTTGGAAGTTGAAGTCCTCAATAAGTGTTGACAAATTCTCCTAAATTGAATTGGGAGAAGTTAGAAGAAGGAAAAGGACTTTATTTTTGTAGAAAGAAAGAAAGTTTTGTATTGGAATTTACAGATGTACAGTCAACAGGACTTTACCAATGAAATGTGAGAGGTAAAAAAAGCCAGAAAAATTAAATATAATTCTGAACTATTTGACTTAGGCAATTATATGAAAGTGGTGTAATTAAGTGATACATTATGGAAGAGCATATTGAAGAAGGCCTTCAAAATGATGCAGTTTTAACCTATTTAATGAGCCTTTCTAAATTCTTGATCAAAGGAGTACTATGATAAAAATTTCATGTTAAGAATATGTTAGGATCATAAAGTAGGTTTTGAAGGGTCTTTGGATAATTTCTAATTCAATTTCTGTGTTTGATCAATAAAGTAGTTAATACCAGAATAAGATCTGATTTCTAGGATTGACTATGATATTTTGTAATTGTCATCTGATCAGGTTAAACGCCTCTTAACGGTTTCCTTCTACTATGACTTGACAAATCAACAATGCTCACTTCTTATCTTCATTAAAATACTTTTGCCCTTCTCTGCTCCCCTCAGAAATCTTGTTCCTTTTTCCCCATCAAACCATGTCTATTTATTGAAGGCTTTGCAAACTGCATATTGCACTACTCACTATAAAGGTCCATCATTTCCACTATATTAATTTTTAATTCCAGAGAGCTATCTAAGTGTCTCTGTGTATTTCTGTGCTTCTGCTATTTATGTTTTACTAGAATTTTTTTTTCATGAGGAAGATTGTTGCTGAGCTAACATCTGTGCCAATCTTGATCTATTTTATGTGGGATGCCACCACAGCATGGCTAGGTCTGCACCAGGGATCCAAATCTGCAAACACTGGGCCACTGAAGTGGAACACACGAACTTAACCACTATGCCACTGGGCTGGCCCTTTTACTAGAATTTTTAAAAGCTAACATTTATCAAGTACTTACTATGTACCAAGCGTTTTGCTTTTTTTGGGCTAGTCTCTCACTTAATCCTCACAATGGCATTAGAGGGTAGTACTCCAATTTTACGATTGGGAAAGTAGAGGTGGGGAGAGATTAGGTAATTGAACAATGATCACGTGATTAGCAAGTGGCAGCGTTTCCATTTATCAAACAAGAAAACGCACAAGGAGTGCTCTCTGCAAGCTGTATATCTCCATGCATGTTGCTGTGGTGAGAATTATTCAGTCCTCCATCGGAATGTTTTTATAACAACAAAAAACCAAACAACCAGATTAAAAAATGGGCAGAAGATCTGAACAGATATTTTTCTAAAGGAGATATATAGATGGCCAACGGGCACTTGAAAAGGTGTTCAACATCGCTAATTATTAGGGAAGTTCAAATCTTCTGTTAGGTTTGAAAAGACTTCAGGATAGGGCTGTACCTTTTTCACTTTGCCATCTCCTATCTCTCTTTGCTCCTGTGTTCCCAGTGTTGTCCATACTCAGTTTTGAGTGACCAGAGGATTATCTTGGCTTGTAAAAGCAGCTGTTTCATGAACTCATGTAGAGCAATAGTAGCCGATCTGACATTTGCTAGCAAATGCAAGCAGCGGTGTGAGCAAACCCTACAGCTTAGCAAGGTTCAGCAGAGCCCTGGGCACTGAGGCAGTGGCTGCCCTTTAGCAATTTACTCGAAACTTCCCGGCCACCATGGGTAACTTTGCCCAGCTAGTCTCTGCTCTTCTGTGGCTTGTGCTTTAACATAGATCATTGACTAGAAGTAAACCTATCTTACAATGGTCGTCTTTCCAATGACTTCGAGAAAGATGCAAGGCAGCAATTATTCAACTTTACTGCCTCACCAACTAAAGCATTTTTCTCTTTAATGGGCTGCCAAGCTCTGCAGAGAGAAGGTGCTTGCGGCACCACCAGAAAGAGGAGAACACACTGGGAGTCAGAAAAGCAAACTCCGCTCCCTGGGGCTTCAGCGAAATAGCTGGCTTTTAGATTTCTGTGTTTCATGTAACTCTCTGATATTGGCAGCTGTAATGAGCTATTTGACCTCCTCTGTCACCTGTTGTTAATACAGGGGTTCACGGTGTCGTTCCTTGTCCAAAGAACTACGCTCAGGTAGAGGAGGCTAATTGTGTATGTTGTCATGCTGATATTAAGGACGCAGAGGGAGGCAGAACGCCCAAACAAATTGTGCAGAGAGAATATTTTACAAAGGTGACAGCCCATGGCACAGAGTGCTCCAGAAAGAAGTGATTTGGGCACAACCAGCCAGATCTCAGATTTATTTGTTACTGCATGTTTACGCTTTCTGTCGGTGACAGGTGCCCGAGGTATCATTTGAATAGGGATGAATCGCTATTTTTTTTGGAATCGAGGGCTGCTATTATCAACGGACACAAGTGTATTAGGTGCATCTTGAAAGAACACTCCAAGTGGGTAAGATAATAGCTATTTGATCCTTAATGAAGACTTTTATCTCACTTGCTATTACTCTGACAGTGTATTATATTGCATTAGGCCAATTTGACTTACAATATTGTGGAATACAACAGCATTTAAAGTCATTCCGGGAAATTTGGTCTGCCTTACATGATTTTGTACTTAGCTCTGGAGGATATGGTGTGAGGTTTAAGGCAGCTGACAACAAAGAACACAGCAGGTGATTTCAAAGCTATGGGTTCTATTTAGATTGGGGATGAAACGAAAGAAATATGTTCCTGTGAGAGATCTCTACGAGATTCACTGATAATTATGACCTCAACACAAGAGGTCAGGAGCTAGCATTAAGGAGAGGATTAAGGTTGCAACTTTGAGTTTTCTTTCATAACTGTTCACACAGGTACAAAATAGCTTTCCAAAGGTAGTGATGCTCAAAACGCAGGCTAATGTGGTTGAACCAACTTATCATTGTTTGACTTGGCCATTCCTATATCTTCTTTGGAGAAATGTCCATTTAAATATTTGGCCACTTTTTTATTGGGTTGTTTAGATTCTGAATTATTGGGTTGTAAGGGTTCTTTATATATTCTAAATACAATTCCGCTCATTAGATATATGACTTCAAACATTTTTTTCTAGTCTACGGCTTGTCTTTTTACTTTCTTGATGGTTTATTTGGAAGCACAAAAGTTTTGAATTTTGATAAAGTCCAATTTGTTAATGTTTTCTTTTCCTCATGGATTTGATCTATTCAAAAAATCATCACATATCCAAAATCACCAAAGTTTACTCCTATGTTTTCTTCTAAGAGTTTTATAGTTTTAGGTCTCACATTTAGGTCTATGATACATTTCGAGATACTTGTTGTGTATGGTGTGATACAGGATTCAGATTCATCCTTCTGCATGAGGATGTCCAATTGTCCCAGCACCATTTGTTGAAAATACTCTTCTTTCCCCATTGAATTGTCTTAGCATCTTTGTCCAGCAAGAGTTTCCTGTTGGGCATAATTCTCATTGCAAATTAACCTGCATGTATCTGGCTACAATATACCATAGTCAATATCGTCATCATGCTCACAAAGCAACCTAGAAGTAAATGCTAAACTTATAAATTTCTGAAGCACAAGGCATTGTGCTGTTGTGCTAAGTCTTTGCTATTGCAGAGAGCCATCTAAATGCAGGAGAGTGGCAATAGATAGGCATTAATCACATAATAATACAATGTATACATGATTATGAATTGTGATAAATCCTAAGATGATTTTTTTTGTGTGAGGAAGATTGTCCATGAGCTAACAGCTGTGCCAATCTTTCTCTATTTTATGTGGAACGCTGCCACAGCACGGCCTGACAAGCGGTACTATGTCCTTACCTGGGATCTGAACCTTCAAACCCTGGGCTGCAGAAGCAGACTACATAAACTTAATCACTATACCGCTGGGCTGGCCCCACTAAAATGATTTTTATTATTAAAAGTAGTAGTTCAGTAATAAAAGTACCACCAATTGCACTTTTCTTATAATACTAGAATATTTATTTTTATGTTGATTTTTAAATTTTAAATCTGGAAAATATTGCCATGGTCATATGAACAACTTTAGTTGAGTGGGTTATAAAAAGAAGCTGCATAGGGGCTGGCCCCGTGGCCGAGTGGTTAAGTTCGCGCGCTCCGCTGCAGGCGGCCCAGTGTTTCTTTAGTTCGAATCCTGGGCGCGGACATGGCACTGCTCATCAGACCACGCTGAGGCAGCGTCCCACATGCCACAACTAGAAGAACCCACAACGAAGAATACACAACTATGTACCAGGGGGCTTTGGGGAGAAAAAGGAAAAAATAAAAAATCTTTAAAAAGAAGCTGCATAACAAAAGTCCTCTGCTGTGGTCTTAATGTTTGTGTTCCCCCAAAACTCATATGTTGAAACCTAACCCTGGAGGTGATGGTATTAGGAGATGGGGGTCTATGGGAGGTAGTTAGGTCACGAGAGCGGAGCCTTCATAAACGGGATTCGTGCCCTTATAAAGGAGGCCCCAGAGAACATCCTTGTCCCCTTCTACCATGTGAGGAGACAAAAAGTCTGCGACTCAGAAGAGGGTCCTCACCCCACTGTGCTGGCACCCTGATGTCAGATTTCCAGCCTCCGGTTCTAGGAGAAATATATTTCTGTTGTTTATAAGTTACCCAGTCTTGGATATTTTTTATAGCAGCCTGAATGGACTAAGGCATCCTTAATAGTTCAGGGAAGATGAATTATCACCAGATTTTATTGAGCACTGAGCTAAGCATTGGGCACGTATCATATTCTTTTGTAAATGTTTGCATTTTAATTTTCCTTTGAAGTTTAAAGCCAAGATGGACTTCATTCTTAGGACTCTGGGCAGGTCATTTAACTCTTTTTTGAATCAGTTTTCTTTTCTCTTAAATAAGGATATAATTATATCAATCTCATAAGGTTGTGGTGAGGATTAAATGAGTTAATATATATAAAATAGTAAAAATAGTACTTGAGTCATAATAATAGTTAACTACTATTGCTCTTGAGGGCAGGAATTTTTCTTACTTTAATTCACTGATATATTCTAATTTCCTAGAAACATGCTTGACACATATTTGGTGTTTAAAAATTTGTGGAATGGATAGTATAAGATAAACATACTGGTTTTCAGTAGGACAAATTGTAGGAATTTGTTAGACTAGTGGCTCATGCTATTGAAAAATCTGTGCCAAATCCTTCACTTGCTAAAATTTGCGAGAGTGTATGACATGTCAACAGGGTGCACAGGCCTCATAGTTACCTCTGTAAACCATAGATTTAGAACAATGTTATATATGTGAATGCAGAAATTTTACAGGACATGTGGTTTCAACTGAGATAAGTGTAGAGAAAGCCACATGCAAAATTGGAAAAAAAAAATTCTCCCAAAACACCGACTTAAATAATTTAAAAGATTTTATGGAAAAATCTTGTCAAACTTCCAGATGATGATGGGGATCATGAAGATAGAGTGTAGGAGAAAAAAGAGTTGGAATGGAAATCCTCCTTGGTTTCAGCAAAGTTCCCTATAAGTTTATTGAATTTCCCATAACATTTAGGATACCTTGAGAGAAGAAGAATCAGTTTCTAGAAATAAATTTAAATTTGAATACCACAGTAAAAGACCCCTTGGAAACTTTCATTGCTTGTCACTCTGAGCTGACTATCCAGTCAAGTCTAGATTCTATCAAATGAAGATCCTTACTTTAAAAGGAAAGAGAAATTTGATCACTGCTGGGAGTGGGTAAAGTCAATTGCTGAAATAAATGGAAAAAAGAGACAGTTTCAAAAAGAAAGTGAGAGTATCAACACTGGCTCTTTCAATATGCTTCTTGACTGATGTGCCATCTCCGAGTTTCTTTTCTTGAGGTAGTTAAGGAAGCAAATCTCTAACAAAGGAGGCCTCTCATGTGCCTCCCTGTATGGAAGGCAGCATCTCTAATTGCATTTGGTTAGGTTTAAAAGCCATAGGTCTTGTGGTTTAAGCTCTTGTGGTTTTCAGGAAAAAGTTTGAGGAAAGCTAATATATTTATTTTCAGAATCCAAAGAGGCAGATTTCATGAAAACGTGTCCAGTACATCTTTTATTAAAATTGAAATATAATGCTAAATATCTGTGGAGTAAGTAACTTAATAACTCGAGCTGTTTCATTGCAATCTAGGTTAATGTTCTTAGTTTATCATAATCTTTTCCACATTATCTCAATGGATTTGTTTCAGTTTAAATATGTATATATTGATTTAAGCTTTGATTTCTTTTCGGAGAAAAACTATTCTTTTTCAGATCACTTTTGTGAGTATGTCCTCTGTGGGCTGACAAATATGACAAATATGGTGAGGTTTTTCCTAAGATCAGTATTTGCCATACTGGACATTGAATGGTAGGAGGTGAGATCCTGGTTTAGTTCTCATAAAAAACAAAACAAAACAAAAAGGAATAAGGAAAAGCAGAGAAGTTGCCAAGGAAGCAAACATTAGACTCGCTGTTTCTATTGGAGGAAAAGAGTTCTTGAATTCCACATTATAAGGATGAAAATAATGTTATGTCTGTGTGAGTACTTTAAGTTGTGCAAGTATTTTCACATATATTATTATATTTGGTCTTTGCATAACTGTTGTGATAACGGTAGGCCAGAGTGAGCTTTCATTAACCCCATTTTGCAAATGGTGAGGCTGGGTGTGAGTTCCCTAGGGCTGGCGTAACCAATGACCACAAACTTGGTGGTTTAAAATGACAAACACTTAGTCTCTCACAGTTCTGGGAGACAGAAGTCTGAAATCAAGCTGTCAGCAGGGCTGTATTCCTTCCAGAGGCTTTACAGAGAATCCATTTCTTGCCTCTTTCAGCTTCTGGTGGCTGGTGGCATTCCTTGGCTTGTGGCCACATTCCCCCATCTCTGCCTCTGTGGTTTCACTGCCTCCTCCTCTTCTGGCTGTGTCTTCTTTTCTGTGTCTCAAGTCTCCCTTTACTTTCTCTTACTAGGACCATTATCATTGGATTTAGGGCCCACCCAGATAATCTGTGATGACCTCTTCATCTCAAGATCCTTAGCTTAATTCTATCTCCAAAGGCCTTCTATACTTATGGCTTACACGGTAAGTACGTATGAAAATGTTTGATGTTCCATGGATGTGGAAGAGAAATGAAATGGTCTCACTTTAGGAAAATGAGCAAAATTAAGACCCTGAAATCCTACAAAAATGAACTAACAAAAATGAATCAATGAACGTGGAACTGAAGGGTCAAGTGGTCTCAAATATTTGAAATTAATCGGATTAAACAACATTAAACAGACTTAATTGCAGGTCTCTCAAAGTCTTTGAATTTCGAAGGGAAAATAAGTTATTTGAAGAAGGCAGTTCCTTTTGCTGAACTTGAGGGAACAGTGGGACTCAGGACATAGTTTGGGAACCAGTGCATTTGCCACTTAAAGAGAAATTGACCTCCATTGCTATGAATAACCTAGGAGAACAGTAATGTGAACAGCTATCGTTTATCGAGTATTCACTATGAGTTAGATACTGTTAGTGCTGTAGATGCATAACTCATTTAATCTCTACAGCACACCCCTGAGATAGGTCCTATCATAAATATTTTACAGCTGAGGAAACTGAGGCAAAGAGAGGTTCAGCAGCTTGTCCAGGTTTACGCAACTCCTAAGGCTGGGACCTTGGCTTCTGATCAAGCCAGGCTGTCTAGCTAAGCCTGCTGTCATTATCACCATGTTATTTGAATATTAAAATGTTCTAACAGAGCAGTTCCACTGCAACCAATTAATTAAATGTATGTGCAAATCAGGTCTCAAGACTCTGGAAGGCAGCAGCCTGGGCTTCTTTGGTCTTTATTTGGCATCAGGGAAATGAGGCTCGCTGTCCCGTCAGTCCATCATCATTTCCGTCACTCAGGGCTCTGAGATGAAACAAAGCTAGTGTTCTGAAGGAGGAAAAGAAACATGTTGCTGTGTTCACAAGACTTATGTCAAAAATGTTTCAGTCCTCAGGTCATTTACTAGGGCTGGTTCTATTCCTGTTTACTTCAAAGCTTCAGTAAAAATGAAAGGGGTGCAAAATGGTATTTGGTTTTGCAGAGAGACATCTGGATTTTTGTCCTGGGTCTGGGCTTGCTGACAGGAGATGTCCTCTAACAATCACGTGGCTGTGCTGAGTGGACGATGTTTCTTTTCTCTTGTCCTAAAATAAAATTCCAAATGGTTTTCCTGAATATTCCCCCACCAAATTTTCCGTGGTGCTCTTATAGCTTTTCACCGCAATTAACAACTACTACCCATTGCTCAACATTTATTTTAGGAATGAAAGCACAATTATTTAACAAGGAAGAAGAGATTATTAGGTAGAACAACACCACAGGCCATATTTCAAGGGGTGGCATGAAGCTCATGGGATTAAATCAGTTATTATTAATAAAGTGCTCCCAACAGTGCCTGCCACATAGAAGTGCTGGTCATCTTACTAAATAAAAATATACCCAAGGTAGAGGCTGCCTTCTGAGGGGGTGGTCCTGGGGGCTTCTGAGAAAATCTGAACAGTCAGCTATTGCAGGAAGAGCAAATCTTTGTCACATGTAATGATTTCCAACTTTTTAAGCCCTGGAAGTTTGGCACGGTGATAAACACTCCTGAGTAATGGCCGGCTTCCATGTAGATGCAAGAAGGCCCATGTATTTCCAAGCAGCCTCAGGGAATTTAGAGAGATATTATTATCATTGTTTTTCAGACAAGGAAATTGAATCTCTAGGAGATTAAGTTTGTTGCCCAAGGTCAGGCAGAGTGAGGAGTTAAACCCATACCTTTCTTACTCCCATATTAAGACGCTTCCACTGCACCACTCAAGGCAGACAGGCATGACTGATAAATATTCTCATTGGAACAAGTGTTTGTTTATTTATTTGTACTTCTTTTGTTTTTGATCTTAGGAAATTCTAGTCCTCATGAGACAATAATTTTTGTTGCAAGATTTAAATGGACAGTGTTTCCTTTGCTTGAATGAATGCTCTAGGTGGAGGTCTCAGAGAGATTGCAAAAGCTTGTGAGGTGGTTTGAGAACGGGGAGAAGTTGCTACGTGCTTTGGAAAGGTGGCAATCTGTGGCCTCTTCTTTTTTAAAAAATAACTGATTGGAACAGTGATATAAGCTAAAAGTTTGGTTTTATTTGATCTGGGTTCACTCGTTTAGCAAGCATTTTTTGAAAGTGGACTGTTATGCAAGGGGCTTTCCTGGGTTTGGGGGATATAAAAATCAGGAAGACACGGATCTTGTAGTGAGTTTACAGCCTGGGGCACACACAATCTGATCCTGTACCTCTTAATTCTCGGAGGCATTAAATATTACAAAAGAAAGCAGAAATATATATTATTCAACCACTAAGCTAATGCGTTCAACCAACAATCTTCTACAGCAAAAAGTTATGTGTATGTATGTAAGTACACATAAATAAATAGTAAGTGTGTGTATTTTAAATCATTTTCTCTCTTATACAATGTCAAAGTCTGGGCACAATGAGGAGGAAAAGACTAGAATGATTTATATTAGATGTGAGATCAAAATGCTAACTAAAAGATTGACAAAATAAATCCAGTCAAACCGAATACTACTTACACTATGGTAGTGATTACTAGCTACAATTGGCGGAATAACTATCTAGGTCAAATGCAGTACGTTTTCATAGATGTCTCATTTATTTACTGACTGTGGGGTATTTTCCACTTAACAGCCCAATCATATCTTTTACTTAGTATCTGCGACTAGTGAATATAATGATACAAGTACCAGGTTCTGTTAACTATGAGTCTTCACTAAACAATCTTCATGAAACACTTAGCCAGCACAAGCATCTTGCTCTACCCTGGCTCTCTTCATCCCTGACAGCACATCTTGGACATTTGCCATTAACTATGGCATGTGTCACCTATATTTTCTTAAGACTTAAATTTCAGGGAGCCAGAGGTAAAACATTGTAAAAGGCCTACATTCTACTTCTTCTCTAGAAGAATCTCGAGAGCATGGTATATACATTCCTGTTTTATAATTGATATGAAAAGGTGTTTTGGAATTTATTTAAAAATTGTACATGTTATGAGAAGATTATGCCTAGGGACCTTAAACCTCAATGCGCTAGAATAACCTAGTAAACAACAAGATTACAGTGACAGGATTCACAAAATCATTACCTCATTTTTGTCTTTCTATGAGTGATCTTTACTTTCCCCACTACTTCCTAAAACAGGTTTTTTTTTTCCTTTTCAGTTCTTTGAATCTATTTTTACATTAGCATAATGGATAACTTTTATTTTTAGCAACTGCCAGAGCCCACACCTTATTCTTCAAGCTAAGTGGCTAAGCGATGAGTGCCTTCGGGCTGCTATTTTAGAAAAAACATTCAGTATGAATTTGTAGAACAACCTGATCCTTTTGTGTCTGTTATTTTTCACTGAGGGCAAATGGATCTATCTCACCCTTAGACCCCCGTCAGGCAAGTTTGCTTTCCCTTTTCCCATCCCCAAGACAAATTAAGAATGCTGAAACCTTTCACTCATAACAAAACAGTGATAAAGCAGGTAACAAGACCTCACATTAATCAGGTCTTTCAAAGGAGAGGCCCCAACCTACACCCTTTGTCTAGCCCGCTGGTAGGCGGGTTTTTTCAGATCCTTTTTAGGGTCCTCGCATTCTTTAGTCCGGCAGCACATTCTCCTTGGAAATGTTTCACTTTTCAGACAGCCTCTGTGTTGATCAAAAAACCCAGAGCCACGACAGAAATCTGAACTTCTAATGATCTTCTTATATTTTCTTACAATGGACAATGGTTCTCTCAATACTAATGGAATCAGTACACAAAGAGGGGCACCAATGTGAGGAGATGGAGGGTAGAGAAAGAGTAGCCACTATCACAAGATGTGCTGGATCATCTCGGTGGAAAAAATCCTGTTTTCTGTAGCCAAATTGTTGCTGTCTCTTGGTGAAAATATCCAAGTTCCCTGCAAGCTAATGCTGAGATGAAAAAAGATAAGAGTAGATGGACAATTTTCTTCTGAGGAAGAAACATCACCGTCGGTTAAATGGTAATGGACTAGTCTTCTTGGACTTTTCTAACCCGCTTCACCACCAACACAACAATAGAAACCTAAGTCACTAATAATTCCTCCCTTAAGCTTCCTGCAAGCCGAGTTTTCACCTTTTTCCAGGCTTAATGAAGCAAATTGTCATCGTGTGTGTACAATTATCTTGAATCAAGCACCCCCTCTACTGGTCAAATGAAATATTACCAAACTGGTACAGATTCGCCAGATTCATTGAAATCAGAAAGGAAAGACATTTTGAGCAGTTTTATTTGCAAGTGTGTTTTTTGAAACATCATTATACAAGAAAATTGTAAAAATTTCTGTGTTTGATTTCATAGAAACTGGGTTAAATATAAACCTATTTTTATGGTTTAAATTGTATTAATAATTTACAAATTGCTAAGGGTTATTTAGAAAAATTGAAATGACTTCATATCTGCTCTCAAGATTTTTGTGAAAAAAATGAACATTAAACAATACAGGGAAATAAGCTATTTTTATAAAGCAAGGATTGGCAAACTTTTTCTGTAGTGAATCAGATAGGAAATATTTTAGGCCTCGCTGCTCATTATGTCTCTTTTGCAACTACTCGACTCTGCCGTGTGAAAGCGTTCACAGACAGTACGTGAATGAATGCCTGGGGCTGTGTTCCAATAAAACTTTATTTACAAAAACAAACTTAAGGGCCAGATTTGGTCTGTAAAGCTGTGAATCTGCAGGTCTATGGAGTCATAAAAGAATGTAAATACCTCCAAAGTATTGCATTCTTTAAAACAAGTTCCTCTGGGGAAGATGAGTGTGATATTTGCTTGAAGATTGCTATCACTTCCAAAAATTTTGGAATTTTTCTTTTTGTTTAGTTTCCAGACTGGACTGACAAACCTCACTAAAAATAATGAAAAGTTACAACTGTCAGGGCCTTCAGAATTCGTTTAGTACAATTTTCTCATTTACTGAGACGGGGACTAAAGCCCAGAGTAGTTCCTGAATGCTGCTCTAATCATCTATATCATTCACTGAACCAGCCCTGGATGACTTCTGGCTATTTTTGTGTGCCTGAGGAAGATTGTTGCTGACCTAACATCTGTGCCAATCTTCCTCTACTTTATGTGGGATGCCACTACAGCATGGCTTGCCATGCAGTGCTACGTCCGTGCCTGGATCCGAACCTGCGAACCCCAGGCCGCCGAAGAGGAGAGCGTGAACTCAGCCACTACGCCACTGGGCCCACCCTGACTTTTGGCTATTTTGATAAGATAATGCATAGAATAATGCTTTGAAACTAGAAAGAATTAAACACATATTATTGTTACTCATATGTTAGGAAAAGAAAATGAAAGACATTTGCATTGTCTCTCCCTTTGAAGACCAAGTCTACATAAATGACCAAGCCACAACAAATCAATAACAACTCCCTTGATTGGAACCACCACAAGTTTCAGAGATGTTAACTCTAAAGATATTTTATGTAAATATCATAATTTCATAGATTTTAGAATTCTTATTGGCAGGTGAGTGTAGAGGTGACTGTAATTTATCTTGACATTTGAGCAAAATTATGAATTGTTTGTGTTATTGATAAGGCCTGAGCTCTGACTTTGAGAACACAAAAATGAACATGACACCAAGGTTGCTCTCAAGGATTTTATACAGGGAATAGAAAGAGAACAAATGAGAATGATAAATGAGAATTAAAATATAATAAGTATAAAATGAGAATAATGATTAGCTGGGACTAAAAAGTCATATAGGGTGGAGAATATTTCCTTATGGGGTTTTGAGGAATATTTTGTAGTAGAGTGACTATTTGATCCAGGCCTTAAAGCTTGAATAGGATTGAGCAAGTAGAAGCAGGAGAGGAAAGAATGAACAGACTTTCTTGGCAAAGAAAAGCGGCAGCAATAAAGATATAAGATGGACTTAGTTTGGGAATAGAGAATGAACTGTTGGGATTCAACTGTATATGCTTTGTGAGAGGAGGATTATGACAGAGAGGTTTGAACCCGGATCCTTGGGGATATTGAAAACAATGAAAAGAGGTTGAGTAGATATTGGAGAGCCATTGAAAGTTTTTCAGTCTGGTAGGGACATCGTCAGAATTGTGGTTTGGGACGGTAACCTTCAGTGATCACGTTCAAGGAAAATTTGTTTATAATCATGAAGACACTGGCTGTTGCAATGACTTGGGAGAAAAGTAACAAAAGCCTGAACTTCTCAGTGGTATGTGTGAGTAGACAGAAAGAAACACAATTTGATTGGAAGCTGGAGAAAAGTCTGTAAAACTGGATGACTGATTAACCGAGGAAGCTATTGATAAAGGGAGAAATGAAGATGACTTTTAGGACTTGTCACATATGTCTGACAGGTTGGTGATGGCAGGAACAGATGAGGAAACAGAAAAAAGATACCTATTCAATGGGGAGAATCTGAAGTCTTCTTTTGGCCTTGCTGAATTTGAAGTAAGAGTAGAATATCTATGTAAAGATAAATTGCAAGAACTATATGTATCTGATTCTTAAGAGATTTAAGTTTAAAAGTTATCTGCGTAAAGTGGTAATTGAAGTAAGTGATTACCACAAAAAGTGATGCTTTTACCTTATGGCTTTAAAGTTTTAATTTGTTTTTGAGGAAGATTGGACCTGAGCTAATGTCTGTTGCCAATCTTCCTCTTTTTGCTTGAGGAAGATTGTCCCTGAGCTAACATCTGTGCCACTCTTCCTCTATTTTATGTGTGACGCTGCCACAGCATGGCTTGATGACTGGTGCTAGGTCCCCATCCAGGATCTGAACCTGCAAACCCTGGGCTGCCAAAGTGGAGAGTGTGAACCATGCCACTGGGCTGGCCCCTAAAGTTTTAATTTTAATAGGACTAAACTTTTCATTTTAGTCACATTGGAGCCATAAAATCGTAGGAAACATATGATATCATCAATTTATATGCATTACATACTCGATAAGAATCTCTTTAGTGCTTGAATTTGATGGAAATCCTTTAGAATGTTAGCACTTTGGACTCAGCAACTTTTACCCCCCTAAATTGGTAAGAAGAAGAGTTAGCTATAGGTTTGGAAGGAATGCTTAAGATCATGGTACACCGGATACGTTGCCTATTTGTCAATAGGATGGAATGAAAAGAAAGAAAAAAAAAGAGTTCTGTAAAGGTTATCTGCACTGATTATTATTAAGGAATGACAGCATTAAAATCATTTGCAGCACGTTGAGCGTATGAGCATGTTAGAGTTAAGAAGGTGGGAGGGATGGCAGTCTCCAATTTTCCAGCTGGCATGTTCATTCTGAGATCATGTCTAACTAGATTTACTAATTTAATCCCTCATAATGTTTTATTATAGCACTCACAGAGCAGGAAAAGATTAACGGTCAGGAGGAAAGCCTCTCATTTGAACTTAGGAACTTAATATTCAGCTAAAAAGGAAGAATAAAAGCCTAACAAGAATGGGGGATATTTTGTGGAGTGAAGGCTCAGCAGCACACACTGAATGAAGGGATTAAGACAACATTTTACTAGACAAAATAAAATACAGAACAGGATATTACAAAATTAATAAGAAAATAGAGAACGGACTAACTTCATCAATCTCCAATGCTCACAGCTGCATTTCCTCCCTCTCTTCCCTTCCTGTTCTCAGGGAAAAGAAGAGCAGAGTGGATCCAATGTATTAACGCCCACTTTCCACCCTGGCTCTCGGAAGGTCAGACGCACTCAGGTCTCAGGTAAGATGGAAAGGGATTCAAGGAGTTCTTATGCATGGGAAAAAAGCAGAGCTGCCCATGTCTAACATGAATTAAATGAGAAAAAGCAGGATAACAGCCATGAGAAATTACTATGGTTATTTTAAAAATGAAATAAATGAACTTCCACGCGGAGCGCTCTGAACAAGTACATATCTCAGGAAACAAAAGAACAGTGTTCACAACTAATGCTTTGCATTTTCGAAGAAATTAAAGAGAATACAGAATATATGAAACCATAAATCAAGGATGAGGAGAATAGACAAGAAAATAATTTGGGAGAGCTAGAGAAATAAGTTGAACACAAAAAGTCATAACTTTGGAACTAATTGAAAATAGGGAGGTAGTGTTGAACAGTGTTGAAAATTGAACCTATAGTAAAGAGGCTGGGAAACCAGATAATATAAAGAAGAAAGACAAGACATGAAAAATTAGAGAAAATATAACATATATGAAAGATAATGAGCCTCAT
This sequence comes from Equus caballus, assembly GCF_041296265.1. Classification (NCBI taxonomy): domain Eukaryota; kingdom Metazoa; phylum Chordata; class Mammalia; order Perissodactyla; family Equidae; genus Equus; species Equus caballus. Next base: position 37,640,933 of record NC_091710.1, on the reverse strand, counting down.
TCTGGAGTTAAAAAAAAAAACAGGAAATATCCCAAGATAAAATAAAAAAGACTTTCTTAAAATGAAGAAATTAGTAAGTTATAATATCTGAAAATTGAAAGTCATATTATGTTCTAGAACAATCAACACCAGTCTATATCAAGGTGAAGTTACAGATCCTCAAGGAAAATTAAATAATTATTCAGGGCTCAAGGAAAAAACTCACCTAAAAATCAGACTGGTTTCACAATTTTTTCACACTAGCCTTCAGTGCCAGAAGATAGAAGAATGCCTAGAATATTGGATTGAGGGTGTGTGGGGGGGATTTTTGAACAAAAATATTTATACCTGCATGTCTCAGTTAAGGTATAAAGATTACAGATGAATGGTCTCAATAAGGCAAGGGTCCAAGGAATATAGCATCCATGAATACTTCTTGCATAAAGTATATAATGAAGAAATCCAATCAACCAAGTGAGTAATCAACATACAGAACTCAGGATTGGATTTGGAACTGAATTTAATTGGGGTTGATATTTTGTTAGTTGAGTATAACGAAGGTAAAGAAGGTCAAGTTGTTGAAGGTATATGAGTTAGTGATTATAATGAAAGGCTATGGAATCTAAGCTGGCTGAGGAGGGAAGTAAGGGCATAAGATGTGAGATAGTGCATAATAAGATGGCCAGGTCAATGGATTGGAAGCTGTAATGGGTTCTTGGAATAAGGATTATTGGAGTGATGGTTATAGAGGAGCAAGCTCTAAAGATAGGAGATAATGATCAGAAAATGGGATGATGAAACTGAAATATTGGAGATGATGTAGTTATTAGTGGAAGAAGTAGGATGAAGGATAAAATTATTGGAAGCAAAGAGGTCAAGAAATGGAGTGGTCAAATTATTGAGTCTACAGGCAAAGAGAGTCACTCAAATTAATGATAAGGTTAGTGGTTGAAAGAAAAACATCAGCTAGGTGATAAAATTCTCAGTGAATGGAGGATATCATATTCTGATGGCATGTGCTCAGAATTATCAAGAGAATTTTAGAAAGTAGGGGTAAGCTGTTTGTACATACCAAGGAGGAGCAAGTCTGACAGCTAATCGACCTCTAGGTTTGGTGGTATGTATGGTATGGGAGAAAAATCTCCTCTGCTTGAGAGAGCTGCAGGAAATCAGTGTCCTCAGGAGACAGCCTGTATTCATGAGCAAGAAGGGGAAATACATGTTTATAGAAGAGGATGAAAGTATAACAGATTATACTGATGAATGAACATGACTTTTAGAGAAGGAATATAGAGGGTTGCAGAGAGGTAAGTTATTGGGTTTACATTGTGGATGTACAAAATCATATGAGATTACTAGTCTGAGTAGGGAGAGATGCCCCACAAGACTGGACTTCTTGAAGTGAAAAGGAGTGAGAGCATAATGTTGGTCTCTTGAACAAGGAGGGGGTGGTGGATAACATGCTCTAATAATAGACTCCTGGGGCTGGCCCCGTGGCCGAGTGGTTAAGTTCGCGCGCTCCGCTGCAGGCGGCCCAGAGTTTCGTTAGTTCGAATCCTGGGCGCGGACATGGCACTGCTCATCAGACCACGCTGAGGCAGCGTCCCACATGCCACAACTAGAAGAACCCACAACGAAGAATACACAACTATGTACCAGGGGGCTTTGGGGAGAAAAAGGGAAAAATAAAAATAAAAAAAATTAAAAAAAAAAAAAAAAAAATAATAGACTCCTTAGCACTGGCCTTTAAGTTACTTTATTGTGGTTAATGGTAATACTGCAGGATTTTGTAACTAAGATTGGGTAGGAAAGGTGGTTTTACCAGGAGAACACAGGTTGTTCTCTGGGCCTCATTTAAGTCTTATTTAGGGTAAAAAGACCAGAAGAAACACAACTGTACTTGGACCATGAAGGAAAATTCTTTGTACAAAGCCAATATAACACCACTGTCAAAACCTTAACAAAGTTTTCACACATATGTGAGCACATGAACACACACTCCCTAAAACCAATCATAGCTATGGATAATAATTAAAGAGTTGAATGAGACACTAGCCAATAGATATGGCATTGATATTTTTGATGGATGCTCAAATCTGGTTCATTTTTTGGGGCACATTTATGGGTCCTTTGGATGCCCTATGTTGCAATTCTCAGACATGAATGATGCACTCTCCAGGTAACCCCTTGTGACTCGTCCTTAGTGACTTCTTTTGGTGATATGAACCATTGCTTCTCTCTTTCCTTGTCCTGACATTGCAGGCAGCTCACTGCATAGACGTTTGCAGTTGCTCTTCTCAGACTACAGTAATATGCCAATCTCGTCTGCCTCTCACACAATAGGGAGCAAATTCTAGCCCTACTGATGGTCTTATCAAATTTCCTCTTTCTAGGTTATGGCAAGGGGAGGGGGTGGGAAAACACCACAGTTCTCTAACTCTCATTATTTCAGCCTCTTCAACTGCAAACTGCTTTTTACTCTTGACTCATTGTGAGCTAAGGCTCAAAAAAGTTTCTGACCATCCCTTCTGCAAATTGTTTTCCTTTTATTTTGTTCCTGGGCCTTTTGTAACCTCAACAAAAGTTGGGGCACAATGATGCCTATTTTAATGTGCTATTTTACTGCTATTCCTCCAAAGACTGGATACTTCTTTAGCAAAAGTCTTCCATTCTCTCTGCCGTGTTCTCAGTCTTAATTTACGAGGCTTAAGTGGGATTAGAAAATATTAATAATTATATATGAAAGGTATTGATTTTATTTTATTTGACTGTAACAGCAATCAGCATAGTGAAGTAGTTATGAATTGGCTTTTGATATCAGACAGCCAGTGTTCAAATTCTGGCTCCATGACTTATAAACCGTGACCGTTGGGCAAGTAAATTAACCATTCTGTAAAATGATGATAATAATGGCCTACTTGTTTTCATGAAGGTTAAGAGTTAAAATATGTTGATGTATGTTAATAATATCAAAGAGATAATACTAATTTATAAACCTCTTCCAGAAAATTCTGCCCAACTTATTTCAAGATTACCCTGATGCCAAAACTGGATAAAGAAGTTACAAGAAAACCGCAGATCAATTGCCTTCATGAATATAGATGCAAAAATTCTATAAAACCTTCAGTAAGTCAAATCTAACAGTATTTATAAAGTATAATATATCATGATCAAGGGGGGTTCATGTTGGAGTGCAAGGTTGGTTTAACATTTGAAAATAGACCTACGTAATCCACCATATTAACAGATTACAAAAGAAGAATCATATGATTGTCTCATTAGATGCAGAAAAACTTTTGACAAATCCAACACCCATTTTTGATAAAAACTCAGCAGAGAAGGGAGCTTCCTTAACCTGATAAAGGCATCTGTGAAAGATCTATTATTAACATCAAACTTCATGGTGGAAGACTGAATGCTTTCCCTCAAAGAACAGAAGCAAAACAAGGACGGCTGCTTTCACCATTTCTCCTCAATCTTGTGTTAGAGGTACTAGCCAGTGCAATAGTCAAGAAAAACAAATAAATGGTATACAGATAAGAAAGGAAGTAGTAAAACTAATTTTATTTACAGATGACATGATACAAAATTAATTGCATTTCTACATATGGATAATGAGCAATCAGAAATAGAAATTTAAAAAGTACATTATAATAGCATTGAAAGAATTAGGAATGCATTTAACAAAAGATGTGCAAGATCTATACCTGGAAAACTACTAGATGCTAAGATAATTTAAAGAAAGCCTAAATAATTGGAGAAATATATTGTGTTTAGATTAGAAGATACAATTGTTGTCATCAATTCTCTTCAAACTGCACTCTCTTTGTGTATATATCTATTCAATGCGATCATAATCAAAATCACAGAAAACTTTTTCTGGAAATTCAAAACATTATTCTAAAAATTTATATAGAGATGCAAAGGACTTAAATACTCCAAAAAAACTTTGAAAAAGAAGAAAAAATTTGGGGGGTCTTCACTTCCTGATTTAAGACTTACTATAAATCTGCAATAATAAGGAGTGTGATATTGTAACATATCTAAAGGGAGTAACAGACAACAATACAATAATAGTAGGGTGGTCTTCAAGACCCCGCTTTCAACAAAGGATAGATTATCCAGACAGAAAATCAATAAGGAAACATTGACTTGAACTATACTTTAGACCAAATGGACCTAACAGACATACACAGAATATTCCATCCATCAGCAGCAGAATACACAGTCTTCTCAAGCACAGACTGAACATTCTCCGGGATAGATCATATGTTAAGTTACAAAACAAGTATCATCAAGTTTAAAAAGACTGAAAGCATATCAAGTATCTTTTTTTGACAACAATGGAATGAAAGTAAAAGTCAGTAAGAAGTGGAAAATGGAAAATTCACAAATATGTGGAAATGAAACACCACACTCTTGAACAACCAATGGGTCAAAGATGAAATCAAAAAATTCTTGAAGCAAATAAAAGTGTAAACATAACATACTAAAACTTATGGGATACAGCAAAAGCAGTACTAAGAGGGACGTTTATAGTGACAAATGTGTACATTAAGAAAAGAGAGAGATCTCAAATAAACAACTAACTTTACACCTCATGGAACTAGAAAATGAAGAAAAAATTAACTTGAAATTTAGGAGCAGGAAGGGAATAATAAAGATCAGAGCAGAAATAAGTGAAATAGAAACTAGAAAGCCAACAGAAAAGATCAACGAAACTAGGAGTTGGTTTTTAAAAAGGCAAACAAAATTGACAAAACTTGCTAGACTTACCAAGAAAAAAAGAGAGAGTATTCAAATGATAAAGTTATAAATGAAAGAGGAGACATTACAACTGATACCACAGGAATACTAAGAATCATAAGAGACTCTTATGAACGGTTAAATACCAACAAATTGGACAACATAGAAGAAATGGGTAAATTCTTGGAAACATATGACCTACCAAGTTTGAATCATGAAGAAATACAAAATCTAAAAAGATCGATAACAAGTGAGGAGATTGAATCAGCAATCAAAACCTCCCAACAAAGAAAAGCCCAGGACCAAATGGCTTCACAGGTGAATTTTACCAAGCATTTAAAGACAAATTAATGCCAATTCCTCTTAAATTCTTCCAAAAATATTGAAGAGGAGGGAAGACTCCCAAACTCATTTTATGAGGCCAGCATTATCCTGATAACAAAGCCAGATAAGGACACTTAAGAAAAGAAGACTAGAGGCCAAAATCCACGATCAATATAGATGCAAAAATTCTCAACAAAATACTAGCAAACCAAATTCAACAGCATATTAAAAGGATCATACACAGTGATTAAGTGGGATTTAACCCTGGGATGAATGATTGATTCAACATACACAATCAATGTGATACGCCACATTAGTAGAATGAAAGATAAAAATCATATGATCATCTCAATAAATGCAGCAAAGTATTTGACAAAATTAAACATCTTTTCATGATAAAACACTCAACAAATAGGTTATAGAAGGGACATACCTCAACATAATAAAAGCCAGATATGACAAACCCACAGTTAACATCATACTCAATGGTAAAAGTTTGAAAGCATCCCCTCCAATATCAGGAACAAGACAAGGGTGCCCACTCTCACTGCTCCTTTTCAACATAGTATTAGAAGTCCTAGCCAGAGCAATTAGGCAAGAAAAAGAAACAAAAGGCATCCAAATAAGAAAGGAAGAAATAAATTTGTCTCTGTTGGCTGATGACATGATCTTGTGTATAGAAAACCCTAAAGACTCCACCAAAAAACTAAATAAACAAATTCAGTAAAATTTCAGAATATAGAATCAACATACAAAAATCAGTTGCATTTTTATACACTAACAATGAACAATTTGAAAAAGAAATAAAGAACACAGTCTCATTTACAACAGCATACAAAGGAACAAAATACTTAAGAATAAGTTTAATCAAGGAAGTGAAAGATCTATACACTGAAAACTATAAGACACCGAGGAAAGAAATTGAAGATGCAAATAAATGGAATATATGAAATCATCACATTGTACACCATAAAATTACATAATGTTAGATGTCAATTATATCTCAGTAAAGCTAGAAATAAAGAGTGTGATATTGGTGTAAAGATAGACAAATAGATTAATGGAATTCAATGAGGAATTGACTTCAATGGAGAAAGTATAGTCCTTTCAACAAATGGTACAGAACAATCGTATAGTCACGTGCAAAAAAACTGAAGGTCAACTCTTACTTCACAACATAAACAAAAATTCCCTTGAAATGGTTCAAAAGCTTAAATATAGAGCTTAAACTCTAAAACTTCTAGAGAATTACATAAGAGACAACTTTAGTGATGTTGTCTTTGGAAAAGATTTCTTAAATACAACACCCAAAACACAATTCATAAGAAAAAGAAATCAATATAGTAGATGTTATCAAAACTAAAACCTTTTACTCTGTTAAGCAAATAAAACTGGGAGAAAATATTTCAAAATATGCATCTGATAAAAGATTTGTATTTAGAACATAAAAAATGTCTTACAACTTCATAAAAAGAAAACAGTCTAATAGAAAATAGGCAAGACATTTGAACAGATAGTTTTTCAAAGAAGTTATACAGATGGCTAATAAACACATAAAAATATGCTCAAGATCATTATTCTTTATGGAAATGTAAATTAAACCACAGTGAGATACCACTACTCACCCCCTTGATGACTGAAAATTAAAAAGGCTGACTGTATCAAATGTTGGGGAAAAAGTGAACTTTCATATACTACTGGTGGAGACGTAAAAAACCACTTTGAAAAAAAAGTTTAGCTTTTACTTAAAAAGATTAATGTACATCTGTCTTATGACCCCACCATTCCATTCCTAGGTATTTACCGAATAGAAGTGGACGCACATGTCCATAGAGAGGCTTGTACCTGAATATTCACAGTGGCTCTATTTGTGATAACTAAAAACTGGAAACAACCAAAATTTCCATTAATTGTTGAAAGGATAGAAAATAGAAGTATGTCCCTACAATGAAAAAGAATGCAGGGCTGGCCTGGTGGTGTAGCGGTCGGGTTCACGTGCTCTGCTTCAGCAGCCTGGGGTTCACTGGTTCGAATCCTGGGCATGGACCTACACACTGCTCATCAAGCCATGCTGTGGTGGCATCCCACATAGAAAAATTAGAATGACCTACAGCTAAGATATACAACTGTGCCCTGGGGCTTTGGGCAGGAAAAAAAAAAAGATAGGAAGATTGGCAACAGATGTTAGCTCAGGGCCAGTCTTCCTCACAAAAAAAAAAAAAAAAGGAAAAGAATGAATTATTGGTACATATAACAATATGGATGAATCTCAAAATGATTAAATTAACTGAATGTAGCCAAGCAGAAAGAGTACACACTATATAATTCCATTTAAATAAAATTATAAAAAATGCTGACTAATTTATCATGAAGGAAAGTAGTTCAGCTGCCTTGGGAAGAGAAGGCAGAGAGGGGTGGAGAGAGGAATTATACCATAAGTGCTTGACAAATTTTAGCTATTATAGTTATTAGCCTCTCACCCCTGCAAATGGAGAAGGAATGAAGGATGGGGGATAGTGAGCTAAAATCAAAAATGCCCGAGAAAACTGTGGTGTTTGTTTTTAATGATTTAGATCAAATTTATGTTATTATGTGGAATAGGTTATTGAAATTAAGGCAACCCAGAGTATCTTTGAACTATCCTACCCTTTACACACACAAACATTCCCCCCCCCCCCGACCCCTAATTCACACACACTATGGCTGTAAATCCCGTTTTGCATTTTCCTGTGTCTGATTAACTACCATTTCATGTTGGGGACCAAAAATCATAGTTGAATATTTTGAATGCTAGTTTCTAAATCTGCAAAAAGCCGGAAGTGAGACTAAAAAGCAAGATCACAACAGGCGCCACTGCTACACATTTCATGTGCCCTTCTTGGCTTTGGATTCTGTCTTCCTTACTGTTGACAGTGAACCCCAAATGCAATCATATATGCCTGTTGACTGGTTGACTCAAAGTGCATATGGTTTGTTGTCTTTAGTGATATCTGTTTATATTTGACAAACTTTGGGTAAAGTGAGAGATAAAGATTCCAGGGCTTGAAAGAACTTTGCCATGATTTTTATTGAGAGGTTGTGCTGTTTCCCACACCAGTGAGTTTTGGATGTGCAGGGCCCTACTGGCATATTTTTTTTTTTTGCTGAGGAAGATTAGCCCTGAGCTAATGTCTGTGCCAATCTTCCTTCACTTCATATGTGGGTTGCTGCCACAGCATGGCTGATGAGTGGTGTAGGTACATGCCTGGGATCCAACCAAACCCATGAACCTGGGCTGCTGACATGGGGCATACAAATTTAACCACTATGCCATGGGACCAGCTCGCTCTACTGGCATTATAAGGTGGGGGCCAAAGATGTTAACTATCTAGCAATCATGAGATAATCCTGCACAACCAAGAATTGTTTTGCCAGAGGCTAATAGTGCTACCATGGAAAAACACTGAGTCCTTGTCAGCATTATGATATAGTAAAGGAAATGGAGGCCCCAGTGAGGTTGTAACAAATGATCCTCATGCTCCCTCAAGTGTATTTCTCTTACAGGTGGAGGTTTGGGCTCATGTTTCATATTCTGTTATGATTGTCTTGCAGTGGGCGTGGGAACATTTATCCACTTTAGAGTTGACTTGACTGCATCCCATTGACTTCATACAATACGATATGGCTGTGATCCCAGGAACCCTAGGAAAAGAGGCAAGTCATTTCATTACAAAGGTTAAAGCAATGGTTTGAGGTCAGAAGGGAAGTGGAGGCAGAGAGGAAGTTAGAGCCCACGGCTTCTGGTTGTCACTCAGGGCTTGTTCTAACACTGAATTAGGGTGTTAGCAATTTCCTTAAAATTACCAAATAAATAATACAAATTAGAAAAGGATGCGTTTATCCTTAAAAACATTGAGAAATGTGCATTTACTTGATATTTTACTGGCTTTATTTCTGTTTTCATTCAGAGATTAAGAACATGGCCTCTGGAGTTTGTCTTTCTGGCTCAGGTTCCAGTTCTGTCACTGTAGCCTGTTTATGTTGAAGGCCCAACTTCTTCATCTGTGAAAATGGGAAGTTTAGGATTGTTTTGGGCATTACATAAAATAATTTATATCAAGTTCTTACCAGTGCCTAGAACATGGTAAATCCTCCAGAATTAGCATCATTTTTCTTTAATCTCTGCACAGGTGCTGCGAATCAAATAAATACATTACAGCACAATTATAAGCCTCAAATCTGTGGTTTTCTAGAATTTTAACTAACTCATAATAAGAGCCGTACAATTTGGAAACTATGATGTATGGTTATAAGAATCCTATAATTGCCTTTGCAAATGATGTGATCTAGAAACACGCTGACTTTTTGTCTTCTGACCCCAGAAAATCTTGGCCTATTTGCAGGACTGTTGAGAGAAACAGCCCAGATGCTGGTGGCTTGTGCCCCATGGCAATTCATGTGGTGTTGAGGATTTGTGACATGGAGTCACCATTGCTTTGAGACATACACATTTTTAACTGTCTAGCTAAATGTTCTCCATACTTCTAAAAGTTTGCCTTTTTTCTTTTTCTTCTTTGGCAAACGTTCACTTTTAAATGTATTATTGGTGACTGTGTCCTTTCCCATCTCCCTGAAATATTGAAGAATTCTTTTTAAATTTTGATGGGCTTCAAATGTAACCAAGAACACATTATCAACATTTTTATTTTCTATCTCTTTCTTTATATCTATCTCTTAGGATATTTTACTGTGTAAATCCTGAATTAGACTGTAAAAACCAAATTCTCGAATTATCCACTAGGGGGAAGCCTTGTTCTTCCATTAAATCTGGATTTTCATCCAAAAAAAAAAGTGAATTGTACATTTTCCCTCTCCTTGTGAAAAGTTGAACGCGTCAGTCCTGGTTTTAAGAACTCCCTAAGGTCATGGTTATGTCTTGGCTCTTTTGAGGTTGACAATGTAGAATTCAGTCAAGGAAGAGAGATGTGTTGATCGGTGAATGGTGTTTTGTTTCCTTTTTTCTTTATCCTTCATGGGCTCTGAAGCAACAGTCTCACATAAAACCTTGTTTTTCGCAGAAGTGTCACACTACTCTAAAGTCTGAGGACTCCCTTCTGTCTCTTTACAAAGATGACTTACTGAAGGATCTTCCGAATCACATGACCAGACTTCTTATTTGTATTCATCTCTTCACCACTTTGATGGAACTCTTCACAGTAAATGTAACAGCGATATGAATATTTCTGATGGTTTTCAAGCAGATTTTCAAAAAAGGATGGTAACTTTTAACAATCCATTTGTCTTTGAATTTCCTAATGGTTCCAAGTAACTGGCATTTAATGTTATCAAATTATATCACTTTAGTGATATATATGGTAATAGAAAGTGATGGAATGTTGGAAGTACGTTAACTGGTAAGAGCTGACAGAGGTTTAAAGTCCACTTGGGTTAGACAATCTAGGCTTGTTCAAAGCACAGCGATAGTACTTTATCTGCTACTCAGGAAATTTAAAGTTAGGTAGAATGATGGTGTAGTCACTTTGCAAGACAGTTTGGCATTTTCTTAAAATGTTAAACATAAATACACCATATGACCTAGCAATTTCACTCCTAGTTATCTACCCAAGAGAAATGAAATCATATAGGTATCCACACAAAGACTCGTATGTAAATGTTCATTAGCAGCATTATTCACATTACCCAGAAAAGGAAATATACCAAATGTCTGTCAACTAGTGAATAGATGAACAAAAAGTGGTGTATCCATACAATGGAATACTATTGAACAATAAAAAGGAATGGAGCAGTGATGCATACTACAGCGTGGATGAACTTCAAGAACACTACGTTAAGGGAAAGAAGCCATACACAAAAGATCACTTATTGTATAATTTTATTTAAAGGAAAAGTCCAGAAAAGCCAACATCATAGTGACAAAGGTAAATTAATGGTTGGCTGGGAGTTGGAGTGGGAATAAAGAGTGCCTTCAAATAGGCATGAACTTTCTTTTCGGGGTGGTGGAAGTTTTAAAATTGGATTGTGGTGATGGTTGCCCAACTCTGTACATTTACTAGAAATCATTGAATTGCACACTTCAAATTTGTTGTATGTATAAAGCTGTCAAAAATTAGTAGAATAAGTCTGAAGATGAAATGTTCTTATGAAAATTTGACACATTCTTCCAGGGACAGGAATTCAAACTCATTAGATATTCCAGCTTTCAGATTCTGCCAGCTTCTTGTCTTAAAGTTTCAGAAAGAGAGTAAGAATATATGACTTTCATTTCTACCACCCTTAAAAAAACAGCCAAATGCTTCTGAATCAAGGCATCAGAATTCAAGCTATGGGGCTTGTGTTTGTCTGCGACCTATGAAACATTCCTCTAACTCACACAATCTACCACTTACTGAACATGACCAGACTCTGTTAGGTCTGGTCCCTTCTCTCAAGGAACATGGACACTGTGTTGTTTGCCTGCCTTGAGCAATTTAAGGTTATTATTGGGAACTGAGGTGGATGCAAAGAAAAGAATTTTGTTTTCCTGGCTAATGTCTGCCAGACTATAAACCTTGCCCACCTTTCTCAGTGTGCCTTTGAGACCTTCCTTTGCCATTGTCTCACCACAGCAATGGGTTATTTTTTCTGACCTCAGTGGTGGTGAATCTTATGGCATGATATAGGTCTAAAAACTCACTTCAGACAGAAATCTTAAGAAGAATATATGAAATGAAGAATATTCACAAGTATATTGATTAATTTCACTTATGGAAATGAATCTCTTGTCTCTCTCCCAAATCCTATTAATAATTGCTACCATTTTGAATCATTGAAAATGCTTGGAATTTGTTTTACAAAACCCATCTGAAATCTGCTTATATATAAAAGGAAATGATGGTATGTTTACTCTCATACTGCATTTGTCTTTTCCATCTTGGTGGGCAAATATCCCTTCCTTTATGTCTTTGCGAAATTTTCCTTGATGATGTTACCTTGCAAGTGTTCTTGAATTTCATCTCTTTTCCTTCCTTCCCAGGTTTTCACTGGCTTCAGGAAGGGAGTAAGTCAATTGTTACAGTGATGACTAGTAGAAGAATTCTGCTTCTGTCTCTCATCAACTTTTCAAAATCACCCAGAATGCCTCTGATGGGTAATCAACAGCTTACTCTTCAATGATGGGATCAAGCTTGTTTCTTCCCCTCCCCTGTGGGGAGGATCAAAGTCAAAATTTCAATGAATTAAGAGCAGAAAAGATCTTTTCTATCTTGAACATACTGCCACTCTAGTTGGAAGAAATTTTGTTTTGCTCCAAAAAAGAAGCCTCTGGATGAGGATTATGGATGAGTTTTAAGGAAACAATTATTTTCTAGGTTCTGCAAAGTATTTTCACGGTTGAGTTAGAGCATTTCAACTTTTTGTCGATGGGCTCCTAACAATTATGTTTTTTGAACTGGCCTGGTTGTGGTGATGGTTCCATGGTGCTGGTTGTTACTACGGTGATACTAACCATAGGGGCTAAATGACTTTTGCTTTCCTGTTCTCTCCACCTACAGTGTAGTTTCTTAGTGTTACTTGATGAAATCCTTTCCATCCTCTTTTTGGTTTAACTGAATGCCTTCTTCACAAATTTCTTTTGATCTTTGTGGTGCAAGACTCTCTCTCTCCTCCAGACCCATTTAGCACTTCATTACTCTTCTATAGATATAACCCTTTTTGTTAACAACCAATATTGGGTAACATGGTTATGTTAAGGCCCTTTTTATTCTGAATCATTACTTTATTTGAGAAGAATATTCTTACAAAAACTTTTAAAGGAAACAACTTTTAGTTGTATATTATATGCATTGTCATTGAAATTAACAAAACCACACAACATCCAAACTATTGCAAAAAATCTAAAATTTATTGGTACCATAATTATAGAGGCTATTTCACGCTATTTGGTTTGTCTTTATTTGCATACTTACCTTACCGCCTCTCTCGACTGGACTATAAAGTCCCTGAAGACAGGAAAAATTCTTACACAAATTTGTAACTTCCACAGTGTTTTGCATGTTGGAAGTTCTAAGTGAGCGAAAGGCTGCGAAACACCTAGAGGAGTGACTGACACAAAGTAAGAAGTCACAAAAGGTGTGTCCTTCCTCCTTTTGTTCCTTCAACTTACAGTGGTAAAATTTAGTTTTAATTGTGAGACATAGTCATGGCAAATCCCACACAGCTACTAGGGATTCTGTTTCTTTACATCTTGTCTTCATAGTGTTTTTGCTTTCAAACGAATGAACCAATGTACTATTTTTGTGGGAATAATTGGTAAGCATACATTATATCAAGCCAGGGTTACTCCGTGGAGAAGATTATCTTTCTCTTTGAGAATCATTTACTTGTCCATTTGGTTATACTGTTCCTAACATTTTCCCAGCGCAATCCTCCTCCTTCTTCCCATAGCACTTACTTTCTCTGCATGGAACACCCAAGGATCCTACTGTGCATTAGACCCCCTCTTAAGCTACTCCATTCCCAAGTCCAACCATTCTGTCTTTCGTTCACTCTGTAACTAAGTGCTTGCTATGTGCTCAGCTCTGTGCTAGGCCCAGTCTGAGTGTTACAGCAGCCACGCCATTAAAATCCCTGCCTTCAAAACCCATTTTTAAAAAAATGTCTTCAAAAGGGAACCAACAGATGATGATGATCAACTGAGGTACAGAAATATTTAGAAGCTCTATTTACCTTTTCAAAAAAAAATGTCAATTTCTGTTTCTGAGAATGTTTAGAAGCTACATCATATATTATTATAATAGAACACATATATAATTTATAAATTATAAAATCCACAAATATCAGGAGTCATGCTCATATTATCTACTGGTAGAAGTTTTAATCAAAAAAGTTTTCAGACCACTGGTTTAGTGCATTAGTGGTACTAATAGGTGACTTATGAGAAATTTTAGATGCTATACCCCCATAGTATTTATTAACCCCTCCCAAAACATACTAGTAAACTGTAAATATAAGTAAAAATAGTATGCTTACTAATTAAATACAACTTCAAGATGTGTGTCATATCCACCCTACCCCCAAATCAGTTTCCTGAACTTAAGTGCCTTATATATAGGAAACTTCTGGCATTATCATAATCTCATAGTCAATAAAGGTAAGAAACGAAGCAATTACAGTTCCGCATGGATAGGGTGAGTATTAGCTATGTTGGCAGCACACCAGAGGGGCACACTAGCCAGTTCTTAGGGTTAGGAGAAAGTTTTCTATGGATGTAGCATCTAACCTGAAACTTGAAGGCTTTGTTGAAATTCAGTCACAGAAAAGTAGAAAAAGAGCCTTCTGGGGAGACACAAGAGCACAAGGGCATCTAGGATCAAGAGAGTTGGGGGAATTAACAGTGTGGTATGCAAAGATAAAGGGGTAAGAGATGAGGCTTGAAAGCCAAGCAGGGCCAGACCATGAAGAGCCTTGTTAAGAAGTTCGACCTTCTTCCTGAAGGCAGTGGGAGCCCTGGATACATTATAAGCAGATAGGACATGGTGAGGGATGTGCTCTAGAAAGATCTCTCTCTAAACGCAGTCTGATAGTATGACCATATGTCCTGGTTTTCCAGAATGGATCTAATTTTTGCTCATTGTCTTGCTGTAAATATCAGTAGTGTCCCCTTTCAACCATAGAATTTGACTTTGATGATCAATTATATGGTTTTCCAAAGACTAGATTGAAGGAGAAAAGTAGCACGAAGATCTTGGCTGTGGTTGGTTGCAGTATTCTGGAGGACACATGATGTCCTGCATTAAGTTAGTGGTAGTGAGGCTAGAGACTAGTAGAGAATAGACAGTAGTAGTAGTAATATTTAAGAGGCAGAATATACAGCAGATGGTGGTTAATTGGATGTGGGGAATGAGGAAGAATGACAAGGGCTATGACACCCCAGTTTCTCCTTTGGCAGCTGGGTAGATGATGGATTGTTTACTGAGACACAGAATCCCAGAAGATGAACACGTTTTCGGGATAGAGAATTATAACTGAATTTTGAGAATTTTGGAATTTAAGATGTCTGTTGGATGCCTAAGGAATCTGATATGCATTTTGACATACATATCTGAAGTTCTGGATAGAGTTCTGAGTTGGAGATAGAGATTTCAGTGTTGTCTGCATAAATATAATAACTGAAACTGTATGAGTGGATGAGATAGCCCAGACTGAACGTGTAGAGAAAAGAAAAGGCCTGGGACAGAGTCCTCAGGAGCTCCTGCACTTGCTGGATGAATAAAAGAGGAGTTGCTCATGGAAGAAACTGTGAGAAAGAGGCAGAGGAAGAGGCAACAAGGAGAGTGTGATGTCCTGGTACCAAAAATAGGGAGTATTTCAAACGGAGGAAGATGTCAACAGTGTTGAATGCTGTAGAGAATAAGATGAGGACTGAAAATAACCAGGGAGTCTAAAAACAAGGTTACCTTGGGGAGAGAGTTGTAGTGAAAAGATAGGGACACATATAAGACTTGAAAAAGTGGAGCGGAAAAAAAACTCTTTCCAGAAATCTTAATACTTATGCATTTCTGTTAATTGAAGAGAGATAGTAGTGGATGAATTAATTCCTTCATTTTATTAGTTAATGTGCTCCACTTCCTAGAAAACGTAACAGTTGACCCAGTTGAGATACAGACATCCTTAGAAAAGCCTATAAGGAGGTCAAAGGTAAGACTGTCTGGCTCTAAAGAAGACTGTTGAGAAAGATCTTTAATATCTTGTGGAGGTTAAGGTCTCCTTAAATGTCATTATATAGTGAGTGGCCTGCTTTTCCTAAAGGGAAGGTTGGAACTTGCTGTGAATTTTGCTTCTCCTTTTCTTATAGCCTGAATGCAATCAATTACCTGCTGTCATTTGCCCTGTGATATTTTTGGTACCTGCTTTTCCTGCTTTTTATAATTACCTGCACAGGTCAAATGCCCTGATGGTTAACTGATAGAAGGCCAGATGGTAAAAACACAAACTACCAGGGTGCAGTCTCGGAGGGACATGAGAGCTTGGGCCCTGGTATCAGATAGACCTGATTCTGCTCCAAGCCTCAGTTTTCCTGTTTGTGAAATGTGGTTGTTAAAAGTAGCCTCATCGTGTTGCTGTAAGGTTTAAACGACACAAGATGTAGACAAAGCCCTTAGTTGCCTGGCCCGCAGTAAACACCCAAATAAAAGTTCACCACTAGATAAATTACTGTTTCACTTCTTTTTTGGTACAATGTCATTTCAAAAAGCCTTTGTGTGTATGGAGAAGCCATTTCAAGGTCAGGATTAAAATCACTATCAGGGTTGTAAGAATAAAGTTGATAGTGCATTTATCTGCAATATTCATTTGCCTGCTGTATTAAAAAATCAGGGATAATCTTCTTAGTGTCAGTCATCCCTCTTCTGCTTCTGCCTTACATGAGCAAAAATGCAACTGTCCTTTCCTGTTTTATGTGGCTAATTTACGATTGTTGGCATCCCCACTTCCTGCAGAGGAATTATGGCCTTTTTGGGTGTCACTTAAAAGTTATAAGGTTTAGCCGAATCTGCCAAAGAAATCCCGTCACGGAGCACAAGAGTTCTTAATAGTGTGACGATGTTTGGAGCATCCTCAGCCAGAGCTGTCAGACGCTGTGGGGTATAGCCCCTACACTTAACCATGTTGGAAGGTCAGCTCATGGTGCTTTGAAGTTAGATAGATTGCTTTAAGATTATTAGCTTTATGAATTTATAAATTTATAAAATTATACATTTATAAATTTATTAGCCACGTGATATGAACAAGGTCATCAGAGTTCAGGAAGAGAAGAAAATATACTTTTGCCAGCTGCCAACCAAAGAGAACAGTGAGAGAAAGTAAAAATGCACGTAGTGTATTTTCAGTTTGCAGAGAAATGGAAAATTTCTGGATTGGCTAGAATGTACTCTACACAGGAACTATGAAAGGATGTGACAAAAATGAAACATTCATGTTTTAAGTAGTTACTAGCCTGATTCTAGCATCTCTCATTAATTTATTAATGACTAGAATCTTGGTCAGGTGGAAGAAAGAACAATGACTCAAGGGGTTTGGGGATATTGACAATGTGAACAAACGGATGGTTGATAGAGTCTGGATAATTAGTATAGAAAATGAAGGCAGGATGGGTTTGAAAAGGTTCCAGGAAAGCAGAGAGGACAGTGGACCTAGGAAGTAAAAGATGGGGTATAGTGAGAATTTAATATATCAAACTAAGTCAGACCAGTTCTGGGTAATTAGTGACAAGACTTCAGCCCCTGGTTTTACCCAGCTATCTCATTCTTCCTCATCTGCAGTACGGCTACCATAGCTGCTGCTTTTGGAGACAGTTGGACTAGAAATAAGTTAACTTTATAGCATTTGAAAAACGTATCAGGATGCTAGCTTACCCTTGTGGGGATGAGTCATTTTCCCTTTTACAGTGAGGAGATACCAATCTGTCTTCCTACATAAATTTTCATACTCATGTAACTGTTTTATGATGCGCTCTGGGATCGTTTGGATTCAAAGAATATTGTACACAAGTCAGTATTTTCTGATCATATTTTCTAATTTAGATTTTTTCCTTTTTTGAATGTAGTTTCCAGAATTACCTAAAAAAGAATGGCTCAGAACCATGCTCTACAAAACAGTGTATTAAAACAAAATTCATTGCATGCTCAATTGCATAGAATTTTTAATGGCGGGAGTTTGGGTGCTATAGACCGAAAAATGATCACAGAGCTATTAGAGGTAAGCTTACTTCTATTAATAGTCATCATAATGGCCCCCAGCCCTGGCTGCTTCTGCTGTTCAACTTCAGTCATCCTGAACCCATCACTGAGTTTTCAATGGATTGGCTTATTCTCTTACTTAAAGTTTCCCTGACAAATGTTTTTCTCTCTTTGGCGCCTGCCTTTGGAAAGATAGCTGCGAGCAAGGAACACTCATTAACTCAGTTATACGTGGGGGAAGCGCTGAAGAAAGGCAAACTTTTTTTACTGATGTAAAGTCATTTTTGGAACTATTAAACCTCTAGAGGAGAAAATGATTTTTCAGTGCATGGTCCATGCCTTGTAGAATCTGTCACAAACACAGCCACTGACTTTAAAAGATACTATTTTAAAAAACAGAGCTGGTAGGCATAATATTTAAATATTGCCCCCAACGTGATGCCCAGCAGGTGTTGCTGAATAACATTGACGTTCATAATAGTCAAAGTCAGAGCGGTCTCTGGGGAGGTGTTCCGAGAGAGTGAACTGAAACTTGTTCTCTGGTCTTTTTCTCCCTGATGGGAAGCAATGGCGGCAGGAGGGAGAGAGCAGGAAGGAAGAGATGTGAAAAGGCAGATTCTTCTGTGTAGGTGGGAGATGAGATAACGAAGTATGTTAATTGGGGCTCTGCTGACTTATTTATCTATTCCTGGCACTTTTCTCTGTACAAACACAGGAAGCCGCCTCCTTCATGAGGTTTTTAATGAAACAATTTACTTGAAATAATAATAAAAAAAAGAGCTCCACATACTGCTTGCATTTAAATGAGTCCTTCCTCTAATTGGTAACACTGGGATGAAAATACCCCAACTATCTGTGGGAACACTGTATTAATTCACTTGTGGTCCACCGAGTGATCTGGATTGTTTTACTCCTTCACTTAAAATGTGACCGTGACAGGCTCTGAGGAGATTAATGTATGTATTGTACGTACAAAAGAGAAAAGCAATTTAAAAAAACAAAACAACGAAAAACAATATTAGTCTTATAAAACTATGGCCAATGTTCTCCCCAAAGGTTCTATAATTCCAGTTTTAAAACTGACTTATAATTCAAACTTTAAAATGGATGTAGATTGACTTTTTGTAATATTCACATTCTGTATAGAATGTGGACCCAGAAAGGACGAGCACTTTGTTTTGCTTAGTGCCAGCTATTCTGTGAGTACAAAGTGTTAACTGATGTTGTTGACTCCAGAGGGACTTATGCGTAGCAATGTGGTTTTGAACACTGAGTTTATTTTAAAAACCATTTTGGATTGAAGCATATGTCCTTTTGTGTTTTAACCTCCAGAAGGATATTCTCCCTTTTTTACCCTCTGAAAATCCCCAGTGTTAGGAAGCTCTTCATTATATTTGAGTATAATTATAAAATCACAGGGCTCCTCCTTAAAAGCTTATGTCTTTGTGCTCAGGTGGCCCTTAGAGAACCCACTACAGCATTGAAAAACCTGAAATCCTAGGGAGGGAACACTGGAATTTCCTTTAGATTATGTTCCAGTGTCAAATAACTTTTACAGTTGAGAACTTTTTCCTGCCAAAACTAAATTCTTCCCCTTAAATTTTAAGCCCATATATCAGAACCCAGAACCAGGGCCTGTCTACCCACCTTGTACAAAGCCATCATTCTCTTTTTCTCCTGAGATGATGGAATTGAAAAAAAGCTGTTTGGTTTCACATAAGGGGCCAATTTTTCACCTTGACAAACTCATAAGATTACTGTATTTGCAGACATAGTTTCATGACCAATCTTTGAGTCATCTGTTGGGAGATTTTGCCACTTTTGACTGTAAGGGGAAGAGAAAGTTACGAGGAGCTATTGCTCCAAGAGCATCAAGTAGTTGGAGAATAAACACTGTGGGACAATAATTTCACCCAGCAGGCTTTAGGATACTAGCAGCTTTCCAGGTGATTAAAATTTCAAAGGGCACAGATAGCCATTTAGATGTAATGAGATTGAAGATGAAACTGCTCAGGGTGTTTGGTTAATTCCTTAGAATCTAGCCTGCGCTTGTCACAGCTAATGTCCAATAATGGGACAATGTCCATTATTAACCTAAAGCTTTTTCTCAGTTTCCATTTTCAATGTAAATCTAATTATCACAAACATGTTAAATCATTGGGGATGCTAAAGCAAACAGGAGGAAATAACTGTTGCATATTAACCCTTGCTTTCACTTGTATGGACAGTGCCCTGTTGGAGATTAAAAGATATGTAAGATAGTGTTCTTGCTTTTAAAGAACTAATCCTCTACAAGGGGCAAAAGGTAAGTACAAAAGCATGTTCTTCACAATGTGAGAAGAGAAGAAATGCAGAAACGGAAGAAAAACAGTAATTGTTGGGGAAAGACCAGTAAATCCAGCCACAAGTATTGAACAAAGTCCTGAGCTGCTGGGGCGGCCAGGGAGCATGTGGAATTGAAGAAGAAAAGATATTGCTCCTGTTAGAGATCTAACCATTTCAAAAAGCAGCAGGAGCTGAACAAATAACTCTTTAAGTGACGTGAACTAGAAGACATAGCCAGGTTTTTATAAAAAATATTCCAAGTCTTTCCTTGAATTTGTAATGACTAGTTTTATTGCTTCAAGATTTAGGACTACTGCCGTGTTGAATAAAATGAGAACAAAACCTTTTCAGTATTTCCAGAAAATTGCCTGGAAGGAGAAAAAGAAGCAATAAGTGAAGATGACAAATAAATGAGTCAAGGTGGTAATAGGATTTTCCCATTATTTTAACATTAAGGCTGGTTTACCTCTTTTCTATTGCCTGGTTGTCTTGAGAATAAATCATTTAATTTACCTCTCAACTAAAGAGGAAATGGTAATCAAAATGCGTATTTTCATAGTATGCTTCTTTAAAACTTTTATTTTTATTTTCATGTTCTCAGTGAGATGAATGCAATTAAAGTGTAACATAGGAGGGAAGAGCAATGCCTTCTGGCCAGGAGACATGTTTGAAGTCCCGTCTCGTTAGCACTCTGAGGCTCAGTTTCCTCATCTATAACATTTATGCTGTTCCATTTGATAGGGGAATTTATAGTGCATGGATCTGGATAATTTACCAGCTGCTTATTGTCACCCTGGTTGTCAAGGAATAGCTGTGACACAAAGGACAATCAAGGCAAATGTGCATGTTATTACTCACTGGGGATTTGACTCTAAGATACCCTATGTCGTATCTTATTCTGATGAGTGGAGTGAATGTGAGCCACAGCGGGTCATTTTCCTATTTAGTTTAAGGCTTAGATCAGAAGCAGGCCTGGTGGATTCCTTATTTCCTTCCTCTTGGCTCCTGTGGGCTTACCTCTCTCATGGCAAGAGAGGGAACATAAAGCTGAATAGAAAGTAAAAAGAGCATTTCTTTCTTAAGCTATTGGAGAAGAGCTAGCTTGAGCCATCCAAACCATGGTTCTTTGTTCATGGACTCCACCATGGTCCTGCTGGAACTCCAGAGGGCTTTTCACCTCTTCGAGAAGAAGGCAGTCCAAGCTGCAGGGAGGAAAGAGAGGGAAAGAAAAGCAGTGCACACACATACACACACAAACTAAAACAGATAAACAGTTGTACTACCCAAGTGAAGTGTGTTAAAGAGAGAATGATTGAAAAACATCCAGACAGTTCGTTTCAGGTAGATGGTTAGTTGATTTGTTTATTCGCCCAAACCTTATACAGGAAGGCAAATTTAAGGCCAGAATTTCTGTAATGAAACCATTTTTCTTTGTGCTCTTTTAGATTGAGATTTCAAATATTTGCAAAGCATATACTGCATTATGTTTATTTAGAGGCATTTTCACCCAACACTCCTACATCTTTCATATTTGTTTTACTCTTAATCAGGTTTGGTCATTAAGTGAAGTGAGGTCTCTATTTCAACTTGAACATTCAATGTTTTATATTTCTAGCCTTTGGCTTATTTCAAGATTTTATTTACAAAGAATTTGTCCATTTTTGAACTTATTTATTATACTATAAGCAGACATGAAGCTCTCTCTTCCGCATACCTTATAGTTCCATCCATTACCTCCAAACAGCTAGGTGGGTCTATTTATCTTTCCTACTTTTTAATATATTTCAGCAGACTAAGGAATATTGGTTGAAGATGCAGAAACATACATCTTATGAGTAAATGGGTCGCCTTAACAGCTTCCACTTTGAGATGGGCATGCTGCCCAAAACATTCACAGCAATAAAATTATTCCTTACCTTACAATGATTAATGAGAAAAAGGTGCCTCTTTACCTCAGCTAAATTCTACAGATGACAGAACAAATAGAAGAGAAGAAATAAAGGTTGTTCATGTTTTTTTCATGACTCCAGTAGACGTTAGGATAACCGGAAACTGATGGGCCGTGGAATGTCCACTTGTTGCCAGGGGAAAGAACCTCATGCCCCTCCCCACGTGGAAACTGCCCCTCGGCGAATGCACAGGACTCAGCATTGCCCAGTAAATGATATTCAGAGAGGAAATGGAATCTGTTTTTTAGTATTTGTCCCATGATCTATGCTCACAATTTTTGCAGTGGAAATGACTTAAGGGATGTGAAATTAACACTGCCTTTTAGGATTCCCCTGAAAAGGGTTTTGCTCATTTCATCATAGGAGAACACACAGTTTCAAATTAGAAAAAGGAAACAGAATGAGAACTGAAAAATGTCAGATACAATAGTTACAAAAAGAAAAAATTTTAAAGATGAGAAGAAAATAAGTTTATCTTGTCTTGATGCAAATCCCCTGTATTTTTTTTTCTCCATCAGAACGAAGTAAGCTATGAAATATTGTGAAATTCTCCCTAATCTATATTTTTAAAATGGCTGACACATTCATGGTAATTTGAGATTGGGAGAAATATCCTTTTCGGAGATCTCAGTGTGACCAGGCCTTTTCAGATTCTGGCTTGACGCAAATAGGTGTCTGACAAAGAGACAATCAATGGGTGAGGACCAGGGTGGTAGTGACATAGCAGAAGAAAAGAAGGAACTGAAAAAATAATTCAGACAGGACTTTGATTTCAGACAATGGTAACTTTTTGGTAGTGTATTTTTTTTTGGAAATGTCATTTTCTAATCCTATGTGTCAAGATAGGCTGCTGTGTGTTGTTTTCTGCTTCCTGAGCTTATCTAGAACAATCAGGCAGGTGCATGCAAGGATCTTTTTTCCTTTATTTTTTTGACATCTAATCTATTTTCTATCATCCTCAGATTGTTCGACGAGACAAAGAACCTCTGACAGGCAGATAGATGATTACAAAACACTATGTTTTAGCCATCACAGCATTGGTTTTGCTCATAATTTTACTACTGGGATAACCACTATATTGAAAGGGTACAGATTATGCCCAAGGACAGAGTTGTTGCTGAATGAGGTAGAAATTAATCAGTCTGAGGTTCTGGAAAACTTAATTCAGAAACTGCTGGCTTTATGTTTGAATTTTGATTTTATTTTTTTGCTCAGTGGGCGTTGAGTGAATTTTTCATATTCAAGGACGGTAATTAGCCCATGCCTGTCAAAGATGGAAGATTCTGCTTCATTAGGAGGCCCCAGAGAGGAAGCTCTCTGAACTTACTTTAATATCCAGGATTCAGTAGAGAAGCTTCTGGGCTGCCAAGGGATTGGGGAGCACTTGTGGGGTTTCCTCCTAAGGATTAAAATACTGCTTGCTGTAAAGATTTCTATTACATCAAGGTCAAGGGGAATTGCAAAATAAGGGTAAGGAATCATTTCTGGGCAGCCAGAATCTTATTTCTCCTGCTGGCACATGCAGTGCTTGGAAATTACTACGTTAGGCATGACTTGATAAATGTTTTCTTCATTTCTCCCCATTATAATTATATATGAAAGATAGAATTGTATATTCACTCAAGGATATTAGGTTCCAGATTAAGATGCCCCTAAGATCTGAATATTCAAAGGATGCTGCTAGGCCAAAACCATTCCTATGAGAATTTAGTAATAGATCAAGGCAAAGGATAATTTCCATTTTCTTCCTCTTCCCTCCATTTTCTGGTTTACTAGTGTGATGGGGCCAGGGTATCTAGTCATTGCTGTCCGACAGAACTTTCTGTGATAATGGAAATTTTCTCTGTCTGCACTGTCTGATAAGGTAGCCACTAACTATGCGTGGCTATAAAGCGCTTGAAATGTGGCTAATGTGACTGGCAAATGAATTTTAAGTGTTATTTAATTTTAGCTAATTTAAATACCTACATGTTGCTAGTGGCTACCACATTGACAGGGAGGTCTGAGAGATGGAATAAAGCCATAGGTAATGTATTTATCTTCATTGACTGGAATTCGTAGATGCCAGAATCAGAATGATTAAAAGATCACATAGTGTTGTCACTTCACAAAAATGAATATACTTTACCTTTTTGCTTTTTTTTTTTTTTTACTCTTTTCATTTAGTAATATGCATTTAATTTTCCTCCATGTCTTTTCATGGCTTGATAGCTCATACATTTTAGCTCCAAATAATATTTCATTGGGTGCCTCTGGAGTTTTTTTTTTTTTATTGCAGTAACATTGGTTTATAACATTACATAAATTTCAGGTGTACATCGTTAGATATTTTGATTTCTGTGTAACTTACATCGTGTTCATCACCCAAAGACTAATTACAATCCATCACCACACACATGTGCCTAATCACTCCTTTTGCCCTTCTCCTTCCTCTCTTCCCATCTGGTAACCACCAATCCACTCTCTGTTTCTATGTGTTTGTTTGTCATTTTTATCTTCTGCTTATGAGTGAGATCATACAGTATTTGGCTTTCTCCCTCTGACTTATTTCACATAGCATGATATCCTCAAGGTCTATCCATGTTGTCACAAATGGCTAGATTTCATCATATCTTATAGCTGAGTAGTATTCCATTGTGTATATATACCACATCTTCTTTATCCATTCGTCCCTTTATGGGCACCTAGGTTGCTTCCAAGTCTTGGCTATTGTGAATAATGCTGCAGTGAACATGGAGGTGCATGTATCTTTATGCCTTTGTGTTTTCAAGTTCTTTGGATAAAAACCCAGCAATGGAATAGCTGGGTCATACGGTAGATCAATTCTTAATTTTTTGAGGAATATCCATACTGTTTTCCATAGTGGCTACACGAATTTGCACTCCCACCAGCAGTCTATGAGGGTTCCCTTCTCTCCACATCTTCAACGCTTACTGTTTCCTTTCTTCTTAATTATAGCCATTCTGACAGGAGTGAGCTGATATCTCTTTGTAGTTTTGATTTGCATTTGCCTGATAGTTAATGACATTGAACATCTTTTCACGTGCCTGTTGACCATCTGTATATCTTCGTTGGAGAAATGTCTGTTCAGATCTTTTGCCCATTTTTAAATTCGGTTGTTAGGGTTTTTGTTGAGATACTTGAGTTCTTTGTTTATTTTGCATATTAACCCCTTATCAGATATATAGTTTGCAAATATCGTCTCCCAATGGTTAGGTTGTCTTTTGGTTTTGCTGGTGGTTTCCTTTGCTGTGTGGAAGATTTTAGTTTGATGTAGTCCTATTTGTTTATTTTTTTCTATTATTTCCCTTGCCTGGTCAGCCACTGTACTTGAAAATATGCTGCTAAGACAAATGTCAAAGAATGTACTGCCTATGTTTTCTTCTAGAAGTTTAAAGCTTCCACGTCTTACATTCAAGTCTTTAATCCATTTTGAGCTAATATTTGTGTATGGTATAAGATAATGGTCTACTTTTATTCTTTTGCATGTGGCTGTCCAGTTTTCCCAACATCATTTATTTGAAGAGACTCTCCTTTCTACATTGTGTGTTCCTGGCTCCCTTGTTGAAAATTTTAGCTGTACATAGATGTTTGGGTTCATTTCTGGGCTGTCGATTCTGTTCCATTGATCTGTGTGTCTGTTTTTGTGCCAGTACCATGCTGTTTTGGTTACAATAGCTTTGTAGTATATTTTGAAGTCAGAGAGTGTGATACCTCCAGCTTTGTTCTTTTGTTTCAGGATTCAGGGAGTATGGACATTTTAACAGTTAATTCTTCCAAACCAAGAGCATGGAATATCTTTCCATTTCTTTGTGTCTTCTTCAATTCCTTCAACAATGTTTTATAGTTTTTGGTCTACAAATCTTTCACCTATTTGCTTAAGTTTATTCTTAGGTATTTTATTCTTTTTGTTGCAGTTGTAAATGGGATTGTACTCTTAATTTCTCTTTCTGCTACTTTGTTGTTAGTATATAGAAATGCAACTGATTTTTGTATGTTGATTTTGTATCTTGTGAATTAACTGTATTCATTTATTATTTATAAAAATTTTTTAGTGGATTCTTTAGTTTTCTATATATAAAATCATGTCATCTGCAAATAGTGACAGTTTCACTTCTTCCTTTCCAATTTGGATCCCTTTTATTCCTTTTTCTTGCCTGATTGCTCTGGCTAGGACTTCCAATACTATGTTAAATGAGTGGTGAAAGTGGGCATCCTTGTCTGGTTCGTGTTCTTAGAGGGATAGCTTTCAGTTTTTTTCCATTGAGAATGATATTTGTGGTGGGTTTGTCATATATGGCCTTTATTATGTTGAGGTACTTTCCTTCTATACCCATTTTATTCAGAGTTTTTATGATTAATAGATGCTGTATCTTGTCAAATGCTTTCTCTGCATCTATTGAAATGATCATGTGATTTTTATTCTTCATTTTGCTAATGTGCTGTATCGTGTTGATTGATTTGCAGATGTTGAACCATTCCTGAATCTGTGGAATAAATCCTACTTGATCATGGAGTATGATCTTTTTAATGTATTGTTGTGTTTGATTTGCTAGTATTTCCTTGAAGATTTTTGCATTGATGTTCATCAGTGATATTAGCTGTCATTTTCTTTTTTTGTGATGTCCTTGTCTGGTGTTGGTATTGGAGTAATGTTGTCTTCGTAGAATGAATTAGGAAGCTTCCCCTCCTCTTCAATTTTTTGTAGGTGATTGAAAAGGATAGGTATTAAGTTTTCTTTGAATCTTTGGTAGAATTCACCAGGGAAGCTGTCTGGTCCTGGACTTTTACTTTTGGGGAGGTTTTTGATTGCTGTTTAGATCTCCTTACTGGTAATTTGTCTATACAAATTCTCTGCTTCTTCTTGATTCAGTTTTGGAAGGCTGTCTCATTCTAAAAATTTATCCATTTCTTCTAGATTATCCAATTTGTTGGCGTATAGCTTTTCATAGCATTCTCTTATAATCTTTTTATTTCTGAGGCATCTGTTGTAATTTTTCCTCTTTCATTTCTGATTCTATTTATTTGAGCCTCATGTCTTCTTGGTGAGTATAGCTAAAGGTTTCTCAATTTTGTTTATCTTTTCAAAGAACCAGCACTTGGTTTCATTGATTTTTTTCTATTTTTTTTAGTCTCTATTTCATTTATTTCTGCTCTGATTTTTATAATTTCTTCCTTCTACTGATTTTGGGCTTTGTTTGTTCTTCTTTTTCCAGTTCCTTTAGGTGCATGGTTAGATTGTTTATTTAGGATTTTTCTTGTTTGTTGAGGTAGACCTGAATTGCTATACACTTCCTTCTTAGAACCACTTTTGCTGTATCCATAGATTTTGGCATGTTGTATTTTCATTTTCATTTGTCTTCAGGTATTTTTTGATTTCTCCTTTGATTTCTTCATTGACCTAGTTATTACTTAATAGCATTTTGTTTAATCTACACATATTTGTGGCTTTTCTGATTTTCTTCTTGTAGTTGATTTTCAGTTTCATACCTTTGTGGTCAGAAAAGGTGCTTGGTATTATTTTGATCTTATTGAGACTTGTTTTGTGGCCTAACATGTGATCAATCCTGGAGAATTTTCCATGCGCATTTGACAAGAATGTGTATTCTGTGGATTTTGGATGGCCTGTTCTATATATATCTACTAAGTCCATCTGGTCTGCTGTGTCGTTCAAGGCCAACGTTTCCTTATTGATTTTCTTTTTGGATGATCTTTCCATTGGTGTAAATGGAGTGTTAAAGTCCCCTACTATTATTCTGTTACTGTTTCTCCTTTTATGTCTTTTAATGATTGCTTTACATTTTTACGTGCTCCTATGTTGGGTGCATAGATATTTACAAGTGTTATCTCCTCTTGTTGGATTGTTCTCTTTATCATTATGTAGTGCCCTTCTTTGTCTCTTGTTACAGTTTTTGTTGTAAAGTCTATTTTGTATGATATAAGTATTGCTACCCCAGCTTTCTTTTCTTTGCAATGTGCATGGAGTATCTTTTTCCATCCCTTTGCTTTCAGTTTGTGAGTGTCTTTATGTCTGAAGTGTGTCTTTTGTACACAGCATATATGTGGGTCTTGTTTTTTATCTAATCAGCCATGCTATGCCTTTTGATCAGAGCATTTAGTCCATTGACATTTTCTTTTTTTTTTCTTTTTGAGGACGATTAGCCCTGAGCTAACTACTGCCACTCCTCCTCTTTTTTGCTGAGGAAGCCTGGCCCTGAGCTAACATCCGTGCCCATCTTCCTCTACTTTATATGTGGGACACCTACCACAGCATGGCATGCCAAGTGGTGCCATGTCCGCACCTGGAATCTGAACCAGTGAACCCTGGGCTGCCAGAAGAGGAACGTGCGCACTTAACCACTGTGCCGCCGGGCCGGCCCCATCCATTGACATGTAAAGTAGCTATTAATATGTATGTGCTTATTGCCATTTTGTTACTTTTTTCTAGGTGTTTTAGTTCTTCTCTGTTGCTTTCTTATTCTCTTGCTCTCTTCCCTTGTGGTTTGATGACTTTCTTTAGTATTTTGTTTGGGTTCCTTTCTCTTAGTTATTATAGGTTTCTGGTTTGTGATTACCAGGAGGTTCATATATAATAATCTATGTATATAGCAATCTATATTGAGTTGATTGTCTCTTTAGTTTGATCTCTTTCGAAAAGCTCTACTCTTTTGCTCCCCTTCTCCCACATTTTATGTTTTTGATATCATATCTAACCTCTTATTTTATATGTGCATCCATTACCCTCTTATCATTGAAAGAGGTAATTTTAGTACTTTTGTCTTTTCACATCCATATTATCTTCATAGGTGATTGATCTGCTATGTTTACTGTATTTTTACCTTTACCAGTGATCTTATTGCCTTTTAAAAAAAATAATTTTCTTCTTCCTATTTGTGGTCTTCTATTTTCCACTTAAGTCCCTTTATCATTTCTTGTAAAGCCAGTTCTTGGTGATAAACTCCTTTAATTTTTTCTTTTTACTTTTTATTAAGATTATGATAGTTTGCAACCTTGTGAAATTTCAATTTTACATTGTTGTTTGTCAGTCATGTTGTAGGTGCACCCCTTCACCCTTTGTGCCCACCCCCCATCCCCCCTTTCCCCTGGTAACCACTAATTTGTCCTCTTTGTCTACATGTTTAAATTCCACTTATGAGTGGAGTCATACAGAGATTGTCTTTCTCTATCTGGTTTATTTCACTTAACATAATACCCTCAAGGTCCATCCATGTTGTTGTGAATGGGATGATTTTATCCTTTTTTATAGCTGAGTAATATTCCATTGTATACATATACCACATCTTCTTTATCCAATCATCAGTTGATGGGCACTTAGGTTGCCTTCATGTCTTGGCTATTGTAAATAATGCTGCAATGAACATAGGGGTGCATGGGACTTTTGGAATTGCTGATTTCAAGTTCTTTGGATAGATACCCAGTAGTGGGATGGCTGGGTCATATGGTATTTCTATTTTTAATTTTTTGGGAAATCTCCATATTGTTTTCCATAGTGGCTGCACCAGTTTGCATTCCAGTCAGCAGTGTATGAGGGTTCCTTTTTCTCCACAACCTCTCCAACATGTGTCACATTTTGTTTTGGTTATTTTTTCCATTCTAATGGGTGTAAGGTGATATCTTAGTGTAGTTTTGATTTGCATTTCCCTGATGATTAGTGATGATAGGCATCTTTTCATGTGTCTATTGGCCATCCATATATCTTCTTTGGAGAAATGTCTGTTCATGTCCCCTGCCCATTTTTTGATCGGGTTGCTTGATTTTTTTGTTGTTGAGTTGTGTGCGTTCTTTATATAGTAGAGAGATTAACCCTTTGTCAGATATATGACTTGCAAATATTTTTTCCCAATTAGTAGGTTGTTTTTTTGTTTCAATCCTGTTTTCCCTTGCCTTGAAGAAGCTCTTTAGTCTGATGAAGTCCCATTTGTTTATTCTTTCTATTGTTTCCTTTGTCTGAGAAGACATGGTGTCTGAAAAGATCCTTTTGATACTGATGCTAGACTGTACTGCCTATATTTTCTTCTAGAAGCCTTATGGTTTCAGGTCTTATCTTTAGCTCTTTGATCCATTTTGAGTTTATTTTTGTGAATGGTGAAAAAGAATGGTCAATTTTCATTCTTTTACATGTGACTGTCCAGTTTTCCCAGCATCATTTGTTGAAGAGAGTTTCTTTTCTCCATTGTATGCCCCTAGCTCCTTTGTCAAAGATTAGCTGTCCATAGATGTGTGGTTTTATTTCTGGGCTTTCAATTCTGTTCCATTGATGTGTGCACCTGTTTTTCTACCAGTCCCATGCTGTTTTGATTACTGTAGCTTTCTGGTATGTTTTGAAGTCAGGGATTGTGATGCCTCCAGCTTTGTTCTTCTTTCTCGGGATTGCTTTAGCGATTCAGGGTCTTTTGTTGCCCCATATGAATTTTAGGATTCTTTGTTCTATTTCTGTAAAGAATGTCATTGGGATTCTGATTGGGATAGTGTTGAATCTGTAGATTGCTTTAGGTACTGTGGACATTTTAGCAATGCTTTTTCTTCCAATCCCTGTGCATGGAATATCTTTTCATCTCTTTATGTTGTCTTCAATTTCTTTCAGGAAAGTCTTGTAGTTTTCGTTGTATAGATCTTTCACTTCCTTGGTTACAGTTACCCCAAGGTATTTGATTCTTTTTGTTGTAATTGTGAATGGGATTGTGTTCTTACGTTCTTCTTCTGTTAGTTCATTGTTAGAGTATAGAAATGCTACTGATTTATGTAAGTTGATTTTATACCCGCAACTTTGCTGTAGTTGTTGATTATTTCTAATAGTTTTCCAATGGATTTTTTAAGGTTTTCTATATATAAGATCATGTCGTCTGCAAACAGTGAGAGTTTCCCTTCTTCATTGCCTATTTGGACTCCTTTTATTTCTTTTTCCTGCCTTATTGCTCTGGCCAAAACCTCCAGTACTATGTTGAATAAGAGTGGTGAGAGTGGACACCCTTGTCTTGTTCCTGTTCTCAGAGGGATGACTTTCAGTTTTTGCCCATTGAGTATGATGTTGGCTGTGAGTTTGTCATATATGGCCTTTATTACGTTGAGGTATTTTCCTTCTATACCCGTTTTATTGAGAGTCTTTATCATAAATGGATGTTGGAGCTTGTCAAAAGCTTTCTCTGCATCTATTGAGATGATCATGTGGTTTTTGTTTCTCATTTTGTTAATGTAGTGTATCATGTTGATTGACTTGTGGATGTTGAACCATCCCTGTGTCCCGGTTATAAATCCCACTTGATCATGGTGAATGATCTTTTTAATGTATTGCTGTATTTGGTTTGTCAGAATTTTGTTTAGGATTTTTGCCCCTATGTTCATCAGTGATATTGGCCTGTAGTTTTCCTTCTTTTTGTTGTCCTTGCCTGATTTTTGGATCAGGGTGATGTTGGCTTCATAGAATGTATTAGCAAGAGCTCCATCTTCCTCAATTTTCTGCAATAGTTTGAGAAAGATAGGCATTAAATCTTCTTTGAATGTTTGGTAGAATTCTCCAGAGAAGCCGTCTGGTCCTGGACTTTTATTTTTGGGGAGGTTTTTGATTACTGTTTCAATTTCTTTACTTGTGATTGGTCTATTCAGATTCTCCATTTCTTCCTGCTTCAGTTTTGGGAGGTTGTAAGAGTCTAAGAATTTATCCATTTCTTCTAGGTTGTCCAGTTTGTTGGCATATAGTTTCTCTTGGTGTTCTCTTATAATCTTTTGTATTTCTGTGGTATCTGTTGTGATTTCTACTCTTTCATTTCTAATTTTACTTATTTGAGTCTTCTCTCTTTTTTTTCTTAGTAAGCCTGGCTAAGGGTTTGTCAATTTTGTTTGTGTTCTCAAAGAACCAACTCTTTGTTTCATTGATCCTTTCTACTGTCTTTTTTGTTTCAATTTCATTTATTTCTGCTCTAATTTTTATTATTTCCCTCCTTCTACTGACTTTCAGCTTTGTTTGTTCTTCTTTTTCTAATTCTGTTAGGTGTCATTTGATATTGCTTATCTGAGATTTTTCTTGTTTATTGAGGTGAGCCTGCATTGCAATGAATTTCCCTCTTAGGACTGCTTTTGCTACATCCCAAATGAGTTGGTATGGTGTGTTTTCATTTTCATTTGTCTCGAGATAATATTTGATTTCTTCTTTAATTTCTTCAATGATCCATTGGTTGTTCAGTAGCATGTTGTTTAATCTCCACATTTTTTCCCCTTTCCAAGCTTTATTCTTGTAGTTGATTTCTAGTTTCATAGCATTATGATCTGAAAAGATGCTTGATATTATTTCAACCCTCTTGAATTTGTTGAGGCTTGCTTTGTTTCCCAAGATATGGTCTATCCTTGAGAATGTTCCATGCACACTTGAGAAGAATGTGTAACCTGCTGTTTTTGGATGGCGTGTTCTATATATATCCATTAAGTCCACCTGGTCTAGTTTTTCATTTAATTCTGCAATTTCCTTGTTGAATTTCTGTCTGGATGATCTAACCATTGGTGTTAGTGGGGTGTTTATATCTCCTTTTAGTTTTTTTAGTAGGTGCTTTGCATACTTTGGTGCTCCTGTGTTGGGTGCATGTATATTTATAAGTGTTATGTCTTCTTGGTGGAGTGTTCCTTTTATCATTATAAACTGCCCCTCTTTGTCTCTCTTTATCTGTTTTGCTTTGAAGTCTACTTTGTCTGATATAAGTATGGCAACACCTGTTTTCTTATATTCGTTATTAGCTTGGAGTATCATCTTTCATCCCTTTACTCTGAGTCTGTGTTTGTCTTTGGGGCTGAGGTGTGTTTCCTGGAGGGAGCATATTGTTGGGTCTTGTTCTTTAATCCATCCTGCCACTCTGTGTCTTTTGATTGGGGAGTTCAATCCATTTACATTTATAGTGATTATTGAAATGTGGGGGCCTAATGCTGCCATTTTATCGCTTGTTTTCTCATTCTCTTGCATTTCCTTTGTTTCTCATTCTATGATTTTTGGACTACCAATTCAGGTAGGTAGTTTTCTATATTGGCTTTCTTCTTATTTGTAATTTGTGTCTTTATTCTTGTTATTTGTTTTGTGGTTACCATGTGGTTTGTATAAAACACCTTATAGATGAGATAGTCCATTTTCTGATAACCTTTTATTTCGTTGGGTTAAGCCGTTCCATCCCTTTCTTCTTCCCCTTCTAGTTTGTTATTGTCAGATTTTTTTCTTCCTTCTTGTGTTGTGAGTTTGTGGTTAAAATGACAAGATTATCTTTATTCTTTGTGTTTCCCTTCCTTTTATCTTTAATGCTATACTTAGCCTTTGCTAACCTGTTTTGAAGGAGAGCTGCAACTTTCTGATTTTGTCTTCCTACTTATATCCTTTGATCTGGGTTTTGTAACCCCTTTCCTTTTTTTGTTTTTTTCAGGTATGAGGGTCTTCTTTAGCATTTCTTGTAGGGGGGATCTTGTGGTGAGGAACTCCCTTAGCTTTGGTTTATCTGGGAAAGTTTTTATTTCTCTATCATATTTGCAGGATGTTTTTGCTGGATAGAGTGTTCTTGGCTGCAAGCTTTTGTCCTTCAGAGTTTTGACTATATCATTCCACTCTCTTCTAGCCTGTAAGGTATCTGCTGAGAAATCTACTGACAGCCTTATGGGGGTTCCTTTGTAGGTTATTTTCTTCTGCCTTGCTGCCCTTAATATTTTCTCTTTGTCGTTGACTTTTGCAAGCTTCACTACTATATGTCCTGGGGTTGGGCTTTTTACATTAATAAAATTTGGAGATCTATTAGCTTCTGTCACATGGAGTTCCATCTCTCTCCCCAGCTTTGGGAAGTCCTCAGCCATTATTTCTTTGAACAGGCTTTCAGCCCCCTTCTCCTTTTCTTCTCCCTCTGGGATCCCTATAATCCTTATGCTGCATTTCCTAATTGAGTTGGATATTTCTCAGAGAGTGTCTCCATTTCTTTTTAGTCTTAGTTCTCTCTCCTCCTCTATCTGCAGCATTTCTTTCTTTTTTTTTTTTTTTTTGGAGGAAGATTAGCCCTCAGCTAACTACTGCCAGTCCTCCTCTTTTTGCTGAGGAAGCCTGGCTCTGAGCTAACATCCGTGCCCATCTTCCTCTAGTTTATATGTGGGACGCATATAAACTGTTCAACTTGGGTGACTTCCTCTAGCCTTTCATCCAGCTTGCTGATCTGTTCTTCTGTATCATCTACTCTGCTGTTGAGTCCCTCTAGTGAATTTCTCATTTTCAGTACTGTATTCTTCATTTCTGATTGGTTCTTTTTTATATTTTCCAATTCTTTGTTGACATTCTCACTGTGTTCCTTCAGTCTTCTCCAAAGATCAGTGAGAATCCTTATGACTTTTTGTTTAAACTTTTTGTCAGGTAGATGGTTTATTTCTGTTTCATTTAGTTCTTTTTCTGGGGTTTTGTCCTGTTCCCTTGCTTGGAACATATTCCTTTGTCTCCTCATTTTTCCTCTTTCTCTGTGCTTATCTCTATGTATTAGGTGCATCAGCTATGTCTCCTGATCTTGGAGATGTGGCCTTATGTAAGAGATGCCTTTTGAGGCCCAGTAGTGTTCTTCCCTGTTGTCACTAGTTCCAAATGTTCCAGGAGTGATCCCTGTGTGGGATACATGTGTCCTTCTGTTGTGGCAGGGTTGTTCTTGCTTCAGGTGCCCAGGGAGTCTAGGCTGTACCCCTGGCCAGCTGGTTGTAATGCTCAGCTGTGTGTGGCTGCTATGGTCCCTTCAGTCCATTTATCAGGTGTGGGGAGCCCCAGCACAGTTGGTTGCAAGGTCTAATAGTGCATTCTTGTTGTAGTTTTTCTGTTAAGTGAGTAGGCCCCCAGCATGGCTGGTTGTTAGTCTCAGAGGCTTACAATTGCTGTAGGCCTCAGGCCTGCAAGGCTGTTGTCAGCTATCTCAGGATGGCAGCTGAGTGGGGCAGGCTCAAGGCATAGGAGCACCCAGTTGTTTCTGGCTTTGGAAGGTGGAGCTGATCCCCATGTGGTTATTTATAAAGCACAGGTCTTCTGCCACCGATAAACCCCACAGCCCACAGGTCCACACACACTGTCAACACAGTTCTGGCCCATGCACACATCCCTACCCTCTGGAGTGTGCCCAGTCGCCCCACTGCAGAGGTCCCACTCGCTCCACGAATGCCCCACCCACTCCACCCACTCCTCATGCATGCCCTGCCCTGCAGAGGTGGACCCATTGCCTGCCTGCAAAGGATCCAGGCACCCGGTCTATGCAGGCTAAAACATTTCCTGAGGGCTTGCTATTTGGTTTGGCTAGCCCCTAGGGCAGGCTGCCTTCCCTAGCTGCGCTGGATTAAATTGGTGCTCTAGTGGGTGGCACAGACCCTGGGCTAACAGGCCAGGAAAAGAACTCCAATGATGTCTGCTGCTGTCTGTGTCAGCACACCCATACTAGGTCACAATAATGGCTTCCACTTCCTGGAGTGGTCTCACCTCTTACTGAGACACACCCAGAGCCTATCAGGTGAGTCTTTTCACACTAAAGGACTATGCACGTTTCGTTCTGGTGATTTTATGTTGCTTTCCAAAATGGGTGAATTTGCATATGGGCCCTTTAAGAGCTGGCGTTCTTTTCACTTATGACCGATATGTTTTCTAGGGGTATTCCCTGTTGCAGTTAATAGCCAGCAAAGCCGGATATTATGACACTCGTCTCAGTTATGCTGAGTCTGAAGGATGCTTATAGTGGTAATGTTTCCCTACTCAGGTCCCCTGTTCCTCCAGGGAAGGTAACATAACTTAGAATTGCTCCTTGCTGGCTGTGAAGTGCCGTGGCTCTTGAAGGTGACTTTTTTCTCTCCAGAAGAAATTTCTGCCTCTTTTGCCTCAGTCAGGACTGTCCCTTCTTGCGGGGGTTCTTTTAATCCAGTTTTCAGTTCTCTCTCAGGGGTAATTGTTCCAACAACAGTTGTAACTTGGTTGTATTCTTGGGAGGAGGTGAGTTCTGAGTCTGCCTACGCCACCATCTTGACACCAACCTCTGCATTTTACTTTTTAAATGAAGGGAGGAACACACATTTTCAGACAGGGTAAGCACTTCAGTGAATATGCTTTCATAATTTTACTTCTCGTATTTTGTGTAGGAAATTGATCTCTGAATCATGTAAAGGGTAATGTCTGCTGCTAGAGAAGATACTTCATGACACTCAGTAGTAATTGAACATGAATTGTCTGAAAGTTGCAATATCTCAGCTTTATTCAGGATTAAATTTGCTTTCTTCAACAGGCCAGGAGAACTGTCAAAGTGTTAGGTGAACTTTTCAGGTGTGGTCTATTTTTTGCATTACAGTTGTATTTGTATCAGAAGTCAAATAATAGATCTTTAATGTGTTTTCACTGATTGCTTATCAGTCCAGCGGCTTCTGTGACATGATCTTTTGTGTTCATGTGTTAAGTATATTATGGCAAAGCAAAGTGTCACCTCAAATAAGAACCAGAAACGTCAATCTTTCAGGGTGATAGGGAAAACACAGCCTATCTTAATCTCATAAAGATACCAGAATTTTTTTCATGCTAGATAATTTATACACCAAGAAAAAAATGCAAAATGATGCAAATGTAAATTTCAGTTATTGAAATGAGTTGCTATTCCTATGAACTTCTCTATGCACCAAACATGTCTTCTGTAGCTCTTCACAGCATTCTGGTGTTATCCAGCGGTTAAAGCTTGCATTCCATAAGACATAAAAGTGGCTTTTATGTAAGAATTGTGGAAAATTATAATAGCAAGCATTGTGGTAGCTAGCAATTTGGCTTTCTCATCATAGCTGTCATCCTCATTCTCCCTGTGGCCATCCAAGGAAGATCCTGTGGACGACGTGTTTGAGTGTTTGCAATGGTTGACCAGAGCTTATTGTATGTGTCTCTTTCCAGCTTTGTGTTCAGTGACGTCACGTTGGGAGCTTGAAACTGGCCATGTCGGGAATACTTACACCAACCAATTGTCAAACGCTACAAATCAAGTCTATTTTATTTTGAGATAGCTCATTGTTAAACATTTCCCAGCACACCACTAGATATGGAGGTGACCAGTTTAATGCTAATTGTACAGTGGGAATAGAAGCTCAGGAAATTTGTTCCCTTTCTAATCCTGTCTCCTCCTATTCATTGACAATTTTCTATATGCCAATCAGGGGAATATAATGTGTAAGTCAAAATGTGCCACACTTATTTGTATAGCCTTTAGGGTAAGATTTGGATAATTATTGATGAGTCTCTTATATAAATATAGCCCCAATGTGAAGAGCTGAAAGAAATTCATAGCTGAGATAGGAGAATCCCAAAGATCCCAGTAAGCCTTGTCAGTGATCCACCTTATTTGGGATCCTCCAGTAATTACAAGAGTTGCCAAATCCTATCACATTCCTGGAGAACATTGAGATGAGTAACTTAAACATGGCTTTGTACTAGAACCATACAAATTAAACCCTTTTAGGAGTTTATGGTGGAGTTCAACAACACATAGAAACAAATATGCCACCTTTCCAATGCTAAAACTTAGGTGAAGTTCATTACATCATATGCGGAGCCAAGTGCTCCTTTCTGACTTTTAGGTGTAGTTCACTACTGCCTATAATTTTGTTCTTAATTCTGGTTCCATGTTTTTCTACAATTGTGCTTTTTCTCATTTCCATAGACTGCAATCTCCTCTTAACTCAGGAAGCAAAGAGAGGATGAAACTTGGAAAACTGAAGGGTTCTAGAAAAGTTAATGGATAGATTGTGAAGACCTATGAAATTTTCATGCCCTCCGTTCCATTTCCTTCTTGTCAACTTCCTTCTACAAATGTTTTACTAGAGTAGAAAGGCCAGTCAATTTCAATATATAAAATATGTAAAACGTTGTCAGTTTAAAGAATTGCCCTCTAATGACATTGCTTTCAGAGTTGTTTTTATAAAAGGGAAGTGAAATTGCACTCAAGATGTCTAAGAGTGAGCTGTTCCAGCAACACATTTACTAAAGGGCACTTACTCATTTCTTTTCCTATCCATTCCTCATTTTGAACTCTGTAGCATGGTTTTCCTCTTAATTAAATAAAAAAGTCTTAATACTCATCTTTTCCAGAATATTTGGAGAGAAAGTATCAGATGAAGTTACGTTACCTGAATGTATTTCAGAAAAATCTCTCTCCCTGTGCTGATCATAGAGAATCTTCCTAACACGCTTCAAAACTTTCCATCACAAACTTCTGCAGCAGTGGACAAGCATATAGGTCAACAAATTTTGGGGGTGAGAGTATGTTCAGGGAAGTGCAGTGCCAGATTTTGAAAGCTGATTATTTTGTTAGAGAGGCTGGGAATGTTGGCAGCACTGAAATAAATTCTCTTTGGAAGGTGTTTTTCTTTGCAACAAAAATTCTGCTTCAGGTGAAGATTAGCACACGGCAAAATAACAATACTGTAATTCTGATTCCTTCCTGTGGGTAATGAGGGTTAGAGATAAATAAGAGTTCAACTTCCCTTTCTCAAGAGGAAGTTCACACATTTCTGAAAGCAATCCACCATTTGGAGATTGTGGCAACAAAAACAGTCTTACTTCAAGTAAAATCCGAACAGTAACAAGTTATCCACAGCCTTTTGTTTCAGAGCATGTCTTAAGAGACTAAAGGAAGGGCAGAAAGAAAAAAAGCAAAACTTTGACAACTTACAAGACTTAAATAACACAAAATGGGAGATGCCCCATACAGCAAATACCCAACAGATGCATACTAACGAAACATTTCATGGGGTTCAGTTTGATTCTAGACAGGTTGACTTAGGAAGCATTCAAGTGAAGGCTAATTTTTCACACAACCACAATTCTTATCCTAACATCTAAATAACAGGGTCAGAAATTCCTGTGCTTGAACCTCAGCTCCTCTTGGGCTAAGCTTTTAAATTCCATAAGCCTTAGTTCTTTATCTACAAAATTAAGGTAACCATCATACCTATTTCATAGGTTTATTACTGTTATTATTTATTTTTATTTTTACTTCCAAGTCATATGGTGATTCAACTTTCTAGGCTTCATATATGTTGCCATTGTCCATCTCAAATGATTCCTCTACAAACAGGCCTTCCTTGCTCTTTCATCTCAATTGTCCTCTAGCCATTGCCAACCTAACTACCATGTTTATTTTCTTTATCACAATATAAAGTTATCTTTTTAAAATCGATTGGTTTCTCGTTTGTGTTTTAGTCCCACTCGTACAAATGTAAGCTTCATCGAGGTAAGGGAACTTGGCTATCTTGTTGACCATCATATACAGGGCCCAGTAATCATGTGGAATATACTTATTGTGCACAATATCAGTTACATTTATTGAGAGCTGTGATAGACACTCTTTCAAGAGCTTTACATGCACACACTGTTGTATTTCTCACAACCTACAAGGTAGGTATTATTTTTATCCCATTTTTCAGATGAGAATTTAAATATTGTGGCCAAGGTCATTTCGTTAAAAGTGATAGACTTGAGACTCAACCGAGGGAGAGTAGCGGCAGAGTCTAACTCTATAATCACTTTTCAAATCCTGATTAATATTTGTTGAATAAATGAATGTTTAGTGCATAGTGCGTGCCTAGCCTGTGTTAAAAATAAAGCTCTTCTAATATTGCTATTATTCATATTGGAACAATTTTATTCTTTTTTTGGCCTGCTTCCTTGGAGTCGTAGCGGCCAGGGTGTGTCTTAAAGCTGGTAGAAAGTTGAACGTGTGGCTGACTAGTCTGTGAAACTTCTGCAGAGCTAGCTGTCTGTCTATAATAATTCTGTGGCAGACATGCCTTGAGTCAAATCGGCTGATTTAGCTTAGGGCCATCTCAAACGGCCGCGTGCAACACGAATCTTCATTTTAAATTTGAGGATCTAATGCTCCTCGATGTTTCACAAATCTTACTTACAATCAGAGTTACACTTCTATGGAAGCTATAAAATCTATTTCGGTGACTGGAAGCCATTCAAGAGATTATCTAGAGATTTACTACTTTTAAATTGGAAGCAGAATATGTGCAGTGGCTATGCAACAGAGGAGAAACTTCAGGCCTAGTCTTCATCGAATCCTTACCACTCGCTTCTGTTGGTCTTTGCTCATTTCAATCAAATTTGACCTTTAATAAAAAGTTGACAGTAACAAAAGGAGGTGAATGGTCATTTACATTTGAAATGGTTGTACTGATAGGTACTAACAACACATCCAAAAAAAGACTATCTAATGTACTAGGCGATTTAAAGCATATCTGGACAGAATTCTGTTCACAGAGTTGTGGGCTCCTCACCTTAACTCTGACAGTTAGGTAGTGGGTCCTGACGATCTTATCTCACAGGATCACTATGAGACTTGAAAATAACGATACATGTAAAACACTTGTGTAGCGCCAAACACATAGTGAATATTATTATTTTTCCTAATCCAATTATTAACATAAAAATATAGTGAGGGCTTTTTTTTTTTAATTGGTGACTCCTAGAGACCTGAAGAAATATGTTGTGAATGATTGAACTTGTTTTTTTTAAAAAAGAGAACAATATACCATTTACTTCATAGTTATGTATATATAGCAATACATGAAGGCTATGTGTAGAAATGAGTTGTTATTTTCTGGTTACAGATCGCTAGGGTGCTGGTGATGCTTTTTAACCTCTGTGCCTAAGGGAAGAGCCTAAAAAGCCCAAAACAAGATAGAGAGTGGTCTGGATTCTGTCTTTTGTTTACCATGGAGTCTGGCCTTGAACAAAAGAGCTTCTTATTACATTAACTCCTTTATTACCAGACACAGATTGTTCTAATTCTTACTCTTCAGTCTGTCAGTGGTGTCTGGCCAACTTGAATATTTGAAACCTGGAGATTTGCTTGTTTTTCATGTTTTGGCAATCACCAGATGGAGGAAGGTATTTTGCTGAGATGAAGCTTTCATCTCCCTTCTTGGAGTTTATTCCCTGCTTTTTTCAGTACTGTGACACTTGCTTTTTAAAAGTATTAAATATAATTGACACTAGCAACAAATAGCGAGAAGTTCAGAATTCTTGAGGGGAAATATTTTGGAAATATTTTAAAAATTTCCTTTTTCTCTGTTTTTTCTTTCCCTTCATTCCAATAGTTAGTCTACTCAGTATTCCGTGACTCACAGTAGGGATGTAGTAGGGAGGAGAACCAGATCAAAGGGGTCCTCCTGGAAGAGGTTTCCGAGGACTAAATCCTTTAAGGAGTTTAGACTGGGTGCATCCGAGGGCAACAACAAAAGAGAGGATGAGTAAGTTCTGGAGACCTAATGTCCAGCATAGTGACTATAGTTAATGATAATATACTGTAGACTTAACTCTTGGTAAGACCGTAGATCTTAAGTGATCTTAACACAGGCACACACACAAAGGTAACTATGTGAGGTGATGGATGTGTTAATTGGCTTGATTGTGGTAATTATCACACAATGTATATGTGAAATGTCACATATCATGTGCCACATTGTGCTCCTTAAATATATACAATTTTTATTTGCCAATCCTACCTCAATAATGTTGGAAAAAATTGAAAAAAAATAATAAGGAAAAAGCGCAGAGAAACAAAAGGTATGACAGAGTCCTCTGAGGGGGGTTAATCAAGAAAGAGGGAGGGATAGATATTCAGGGTATAAAAATATTCCCTTGGGTTTTGGGGAGGAGAGAGGATACGAGAAAAGTTTTAGGCTTTCTAAAGAGAAAGGGGTCCTGGGTCTACTTCTTGGCCATGTGCTAGGGAGGCAGCCTGACCCAAGGAAAGAGCAAAGATTGTTGTGCTAAAGAAATGTGAGACTCTGCGAGGTCTTACATTAAAGCTATAAGACTCTGAGCCT
The DNA here is from genome assembly GCF_041296265.1 of Equus caballus. Lineage (NCBI taxonomy): Eukaryota > Metazoa > Chordata > Mammalia > Perissodactyla > Equidae > Equus > Equus caballus. The sequence continues at coordinate 37,599,043 of NC_091710.1, read as the reverse complement.
CCAGCATTCCCTGACAACTCATCTCAGAGGAATCAGTGCAGGCTGGCCAAGTAAAGGGAAGTTTGTATCCCATCCATTGTGCTTCAGCTCTTTGCTCAGCTTTGTAGTGTATTCCATAAAGACTCCTTGGTATCATCCCTCCGGGATCCATTGGTTTTTCCTACACAGTACATGCCACCAAATGGACTTCATTTGACAACATTGTCTCCTGGGCTTTGAATGACCATCAATTTGAATTACTTCAGGTTGTGGGGGCTGGATAAAGATAGCCCAGTAAGAGTTATTGGTCTTTCCTGTTGCTCTTTAGGGTAAGCTCTGGGGTAGAACTGGAACTTGTGTTCAGAAGCCTGTTGGAGTCCTGTTGAAATCCTCTGACAGCAAGAGAATCTCAAGACCTGGAGACAGGGCTCCCCTACTATAGTAGGCTGAATAATGGCCCCTCAAAGATACCACATCCTAGTCCCTGGAACCTGTAAATGTTACCTTATCTGGACGAAGGGTGTTTGCAGATATGACTAAGTTAAGAATTTTGAGATGAGATTATCCTGGACTATACAGGTGGCCCCTAAATGCAGTCCTTCTGAGAGAGAGGCAGTTACGAAATAAATAATTCCTGGGCATGTAATGTACGCCATGGTGACTACAGTTAATCATACTGTATTGCGTATTTGAAAGTTGTCAAGAGAGTGGATCTTAAAAGTTCTTACCAAGACAAAAAATATTTGTAACTATGTGTGGTGATGGATGTTAATTAGAGTTATTGTTTGATCATTTCACAGTATATGCAAATATACTGTGAATCATTATGTTGTACACTTGAAACTAGTATAATGTTATATGCCAAGTACATCTCTATTATATCATATACAGTATATACAAATTTACTCTTGAATCATTATGTTGTATACCTGAAACTAATATAATGTTTTATGTCAATTATATCTCAATTAAAAAAAAAAAACAAGTGGGGCTGGCTCCGTGGCCAAGTAGTTAAAGTTCTGAATGTTCTGCTTCAACGGCCCCGGGTTCAAAAGTTTGGATCCTGGGCATGGACCTACTCTGCTCATCAGCCATGCTGTGGAGGCATCCCACATACAAAATAGGGGAATACTGACACAGATGTTAGCTCAGGGTTAATCTTCCTCAAGTGAAAAAGAGGAGGATTAGCAGCAGATTTTAGCCCAGGGTGAATATTCCTCACCAAAAAAAAAAAAAAAAAAAAAAAAAAAGACAGAGGGAGATAACAGACAAGCACACAGAAAAGAAGGTGATATGGGAGGGGACTTCGTCATCTTCTGAAGGAAATTTGTTTCTCTCAAAGTAATAACTGATGATAGTGCTTTTTAAACTTTGAAGCTAATGTTATGGCTTTGCTTTTAGCTTTTGACTGTTCCTCTGGCATGGGATATCTTCTCAACTGCTGTCAAATCTGGAAAGGTGGGAGGTGAACTTCCCATTAAATACCTCGTGTTTCATGTGTATATGTTTATATCTACACAAATATATTTTACGTTTAGTTCTTTATGTATATATATACAATTGTAAATCATCCTATTTTAACTTAATGTGATATTATCAGTATTGGTCTATTTTAATAGTCCAATATAATTGTATAATAGTCATATAATTGTAAAAAATTTAACCTGTCCTTGTTTGATATCATGTTTTTTCTAAATATTTAATAATATAACCAAAACTTTGAGAAATATCCCACACGTAGTTCTTTGAAACTCTATCCTAATGGATATATTTATAAAAGGGGGATTTCTGAATAAAATGGTATAAACTTTGAAAGTTTTTGTACATATTATCAAAATGATTTCCAAAAACATTGCAATGATTTATACTCCTGCCTGCAGTGTTATATACTGTGCTGCATAACGAGTAATCCTGTAAGAACTATTGCCGTTAAACCCGCCAACCAACCAACCCACTTACTCTTCCAGTTAGCACGCCACCACACAGTCTGCATTGACTTCTCGATGCAGATCATGTCGGTCTTACCCAACATTACATTTAGGAGCAACTCAAAGGACACAAGCACAGAGCAGGCGCAGTTTGGCATTCCTCTCTGGAGGGGCCCACATTCATTAGAGGAGGCTTTCTAATTGTCCTTTTTCTCATGACAGATTGAGTTTTGGTTTTGGAGAAGCATTAACAGTGTGTGAAAAATACAATAGCTGTTTTGGGCTTGTATTAGTTTTCTATTGTGGCCATAATAAATGACCATAAATTTAATGGCCTAAAACAACAAAATTTATTATCTCACCATTCTGTAGGTCAATAATCCACCTACTTTGGTTGATTTCTATTCTCTGGATGCCACAAGGCTGAAAGCTGGAGGTTCAGGGAGTATCATCTTCTCGATTGTCCCAGATAGGCCAATGATATCTACTTTAATTTGGCTTCTGTGCCCTTTTATCATGCCCTATTACCTTTCAAGCATTTCCTTAATTTTTGAGACCATAAGATAGAATATAAGGATAGAAACAGGGAGATCAGGTATGGTATTAATATCTATATTAATTTAGGGGAGATGAGGTGGCTTGGCCTATGGGAGTAGCAATGGAAGTGGAGACAGTTGTATTAGAGGGATATTTTGATGGTGTAACCAAAAGATTTCCTAGTGGAAAGGTACAGAATATGCTAGAAAGAGAGAGATTAAAGATTATTCCATTTGGCCAGGACACAGGAAGGATGCTTTTGTAATCAACTGAGATGGGGAAGATGGAAGAGGAGGTTTTGGGGGAAAGATCAGGAGTTTAGTTTTGAGCATGCTGAGCTTAAGATGTCCCTTAAACCTCCAAATGAAGATCACATTAGTCTGTTCAGGCTGCCATACAAAATGCCAAATGCTGGGTGACTTAAACAACAAATTTATTTCCCACAGTTCTGGAGGCTAGATGTCCATGATCAAGGTGCTGGCAGATTTGATTTCTGGCATGCAGATGGCTACCTTCTCACTGCATCCTCGCTTGGCTTTTCCTCTGAGCTCCATGGAGAAAGAGAGAGGAAGCTCTCTGGTATCTCTTCATATAGGCACAGTAATTCTACTGTTTAAGGCCCCACCCTGATGACCTCATTTAATCTTAATTACTTCCTTAGAGGCCCCATCTCCAAAGACAGCCACACTAGGGGTTAGAACTTCAGCATACGAATTCTAGGGAGACACAAACATTCTGCCCATAAGAGGGATTTTTGAGTAGGCAATGGAAAAATAAGTCTTGGATTTGAGAGATATATTTGGACTGAAGATATGAATGATACATTTGGGAGTTATCTGCATGCCAATGAGACTTATAAACATGACACTGATGACATCATCAAGGAAAGGAGTGCAGATATTGAAGAGAAGGGAACCAAAGACTGTCCTGAGTTTTCAGAGTGGGTTTAAGAGAGAAATTGGAGACTAGATGTAAAGGCAATTCTTTTGAGGAACTCTGATGCAATGAAAAGCAAAGAAATGTGGTAATATCTAGAGGAAAGAATGACATCAAATTTTTTACTTTAGAGATGGAGGATTAGTAGAAAACAAGCTGACAGGAGTAATCCAATAGTAAGGGAAAAAGTGATGATGTAGCAAAGAGAGGAAACAATCACCTGAGTGATATCCTTGAATGGGTTAAAGGGGATGGGTTATGGCATACAAGTCAAATAAATAACTTTACAAAAGAGAAGGAATACTTTATCTCAGGGAAAAGTTGAGAAGGCAGAGTGAGTGAAGATGCTGGTTGGAGGGTTGATATGATTGCGGGAACAGGTGAGAGTTCTCTTCTGATTGTTTGAATAAAGTAGGAAGCCAGATTGTCTGCTGAGAATGAAGAAAGGGAGCAAGGGTTGGAGGTTTGAGAATGAGGAGAAGAAGGTGGGTAATAGTCATCTGAAAAAGTGGAGTATGAATGGACTAGAGAAAGTATAATATGATTTCCAGAAACCATTAAAGGGTTGACATGAATGTAAAGCAAGGAAGACCAGGCAAGCTGACTGTGATTTTTTCTTTATCTAAATTTACTCATGCAAGTTCAAGTGAGAGAGCAGGTAGAAAGTTGAATTTAACCAGGAAGTGGTTTTGTCAGAGAAAGACAAGGAGAAAGAGGTCATTGAAGGTGTATGCAACACTGTGATTATAATAGTTGATCATAGAATTTCAACTGGGTAAGAAGAGAAGTAGGATGCAGGGGTGTTCAAAAATAAAAGATGGTGGTGAGAATGGATTGGAAGTTCTGTTGAGGGCTAAGTGTTGTTTGAATTGGGGTGCTAGAGGAAGTGAGCTAGCAAGACACAAGGTGAAGTCAAAGAACGGGAATCTTGAAATTGAGATTGTAAAGAAAATGCTGTTTTTGCTATAGACAAAGTCTAGTTATGGCCATAGGAATGATTGCAAATTCACAAGTTCTCCTCTGTGTATGTGTGTGTGTGCATGTGTGTGTATGTATGTTTTAATATACTCGGTGGAAGGAAAGAATAGTACTATATAATCATATCAGAGAGTACTTGAGTTATATAGAATTTCTAGAAGGTAGGTAACAAGAAAAAGAGTGCATGATTTTATCCCATCTTTATTAAAACATGGTTTTGATGACTAGAAATGATTTTTTTAAGAGTTTAACTAATAAATAAATCCATGGCTGATGATAGAAGTTCTGAATCTATAAAAAATCAGAACTTTGAAACGTATCTTAATCTTAACTAACTTTGACATATATAGCTATTATTCAAAGGTCTAAAATGTGTGGTCACTGTGCAGATCATTGCTCATGTGAAACCTACTCAATTCATAGACATTTTCAGTCTGGTTTCTAGGCATTTCTCCTAGCAATGAAGCAATACCTCCTTGAATACAAAATGATCTGTGGATAAACTGGAACCGTAGCTTTCCTGGTATTCTTCTGACCTTTGAGAGGCAAATGCAAAATCCAATATCACAGATGACAGATTTTTATAGGATCAAGACATGACCTGGAATTACTTTCATTGCACTTAAGTAGTTGCACTCTGATCTAGAAAATCATAGTTTGTTCATATCAATGGGTTTCCATTATTTCTGGTTTGATATTACTGGTTTAAGTTCAACTTTAAATACATTTCATTTGTTAGAAAGGTGTTGATTTTTAACACGGGCTGATGATATTTAATATTATTTCAATAATCTTTTGATGTCATCGAAAGATGTTTAGAGTAACCATATTCAGACCAGAGAATTATGTCTAAGACAAGATTTGATTCAATTATTCCCAGTCTCTTGCTGATGGCATTTCATTCTTAAATTAATTAATTAATTAATATTCCTCTGATCTGTAAAATTGCAGAACTTTGAAAAGTGTCTTAATCTCAACTAAACATGTTACAGAAAATAATTAAGGCAGCTTATGGCAGTCTGTACTTGTTATAGAAACTTCTTTGCCTTCTTTTTGCACTAAATCCTCTTATCAGTGCTTATTTATCTATCTCTTGGGTTTGGACAGCCTTCTCCACTACTTACTTGTACTTCCAAATATAATTCCTTGCTTCCTGAGGCTTTTAAGAGAAGCTCTGGGCCCACGATTTTAACTCCTTTTGGTCTCCATCTCTAGTGCCAGCCAAGTTAAGCTTGGCAACAACATTCCACGGGTAAAAGCATTTATATTCGTTTATAACATTGTGTGATAGTAAGGCTGAATATAAATAAGTATTTGAATGGGAAATCCAGGTAAGTCAAGTGGTGCAGGAATTTAATAAAGAATTAGGATCTGCCAAGGCTGTTTCTTTGCTTTGATTTGTTTTGAGAGGATATTTAATTTTCAAGGTCTTCTCAAATCCTGGGGATCAGAGGATAGAACGTCTTTACACTTGGAAACTTTCAAGGTGCTTCCCTGATCACAGTTGTAACGCCTTTGCAATTTTTGACCAAGTTTCTCATTCTGATCTCAAAAAGTAGATGGATAGGAAAGGGCAGAATATATTAAAGAAAACATTTTAATGTTTTGTTTTCTTTTGAGAAGGATTAGAGTTAGCTGTCTCCGTGGCGTGATTTCAGACTTCTCACATCTCTGAAATACCTTCTCCACTAACTCCTTGTTGTCTGATATTTCTCCATCAACTTTCTTCTTCAGTGACTTCAAGATTTATTCATGGTTAAAATGCAAATGCCTATATTTCACCTAACTAATCATTTCAGGCAAGTGTGATCAGCTTTGCAACTCCCTGCCCTCAGAGGGGGTTTTGAATGAGAGCTAGGAGAAAGGGTGACTATCGTGGAAACCACTCAGGGTCCAACCTTCTCCCCAACTGTACTAGTCATAGTCATGGCTGGTTCCTCCCTCCTCTCACATCCTCCCTCCCACCCTCCTTCTTTTCCTTCTTCCTTCTTTCTTTTCTCCCTCTTTCCCTCTCTCCTTCCTTCCTTTTTCCATTTGCTTTTCCTAGCTATATTCCTGTTGAGCTGATTTTTCATTTATAGAATTCAGAAAAATTTTCAGGATATGTCTCAGTTTTGATGAGTCTATTTAATATACATATTTTTCATTTCTCAAACTTGGGAGGCAACTTTAATTAGCAGATCTATTTCTTTTTCCTTGCATTTCCTGGAAGCTTTCTTTAATATGAATGAACTCTTTTCCCTTCTTCCACTTACAGGCTAGAATACAAGATTTCCCTAGAATGAAGAGCAATTGACTTTCTTTTGCTGGATCATCATTATCTGTCTGATCTATCTATTAACTTTCTTCTAAGAGATTCATAATCTATTTGTCTTTATTCTCTGTACTCGTTTAGCCTCTAATTCAGTGTTTGGCCCCATTTATTCTGATTTGTGCTATGTCAAATTTATTTATTATTCCTGTAATACAGTCGTCCCCCCTTAACCATGGGTGATACGTTCCAAGACCCCCAGCAGATGCCTGAAACCATGGGTAGTACCAAACCCTACATATATTACATTTTTTCCTATATATACATACCTATGGTAAAGTTTAATTTATAAATTAGGCACAGTAAGAGATTAACAACAACTCATAGCAAAATAGAACAATCATAACAATATTCTGTAACAAAAGTCACGGTAGATCATAGCAGCCTCAGCATACTATTTTTTCCTCTCCTTTAAGTCAAGAACTTTTACTTTTTCATTAAGGGGAAGCACTTTATGACTTCTCTTTGGCATATCTGAATTGCCAGCACCACTACTCTTGTGCTTTGGGCCATTATTAAGTAAAATAAAGGTACTTGAACACAAGCACTGCGATATCACCACAGGCCATCTGATAACAAAGATAGCTACTAAGTGACTACTGGGAGGGTAAGTGTATACAGCATGGCTATGCTGGACACAGGAATGATTCATGTCCTGTGGGATGAGCGGCACCCAGTGGGACAGCATGAGATTTCATCACACTACTCAGAATGACATGCAATTTAAAACTTATGAATTGTTTATTTCCAGAATTTTCCATTACCATTTTCCAACCATGGTGGACTGCAGGTAACTAAAACCATGGAAAGTGAAACCATGGATAATGGGGGACTACTGTAGTGTTGTTTTGATGCCCAGTTTGTCTTCAGAGCGTTGCAATCTCGTTTCTCACTTTATTTTGTTGTCTTATCCTTTCATCTTGGGTGTCTAGTTTTATTGAGTTCATGTTGTCCACGAGTTCTTCTAAAGTACAAATGACCTGTCATGGAGATTTTTTCCTGTTCTTTGGGTAGGGTTTAATTCCATAATTGATTCTTCCTTTTTGTTCCTTGTCTGTCTCTCTCTTTTTTGAATTTCACTGAACTTTCCTCTTTATTTTGTGTGGAATTTTTAAAATAAGAAAAGAATTACATGTTTCTTGTAACTAGAAAACACTACGGAGGTGTATAATGAAGGATTTTTTCTTGGCTATGCCTCCCCCTCCCCTGAGGTTACTATTGCTAATATTCTCATGTGTATATGTTCATATTTTTTTTTCTGCTATGAATATAAATATATATGGCACACACATATGCGTGCAAATGTGCTTTTCTATTCCTTTCAAAAATTGGATGCAATTCCATATACTTCTTTGAAATTTGATTTTTGAAACTTTGCTTTCTTAAAACTCAATCTACAATAAATCTCCTTCTGAACCACTGATCTAACTTATTTTTTAAAATAGCTGCCTAAGACTCTATTTTATGGATATGCTAAATTTTATTCAATTATACCACTATTAAGGACTTTTTTTTGTTACTGTAAACAATACTTCAGTAGATACTAAAGTGCTATATTTTTGTATATTAATGCTTTTATCTCTGTTCAGTTGATTCCAAAAGAGAAATTATGGAGGCAGAGAGTATGTGCTTTTAGTTATTAATAAACACTGTTGGATTACTTTCCAGAATGCTCATAACAGTTCATACTTGCGTTAGCACTGCATGTGTCTTTTTCCTCATTTGCCAGGCAGTTTTAGATATTATCAAAATTTTATTTTTTGCTATTATTATGGATGAAAATGATATCTCATAGGAAGTTTTATTTGCATTTCTTGGACTATAAATGAGAATGAGCAACTCTGCAAATGTTTACTGGCATTTCCTCTGCCAAGAATTGCCTCATTATATCCTTTGCCCATTTTTCTGTTGAGTTGCTTGTTATTTACATATAAATTTATATTTGTTCTTTGGGTACAAATTCTTTGTCCTATGTGTTGCACATATTTTTCTCCCAGTCTCTTATATGCCTTTGGACTTTATGTAATATTTGATCTTATATCAATTTTATTTTTTGCGATATTTTAACCTCAAGGATTTTATTCTCTGCAGAATGAAATACTATGCCTTAATCACATGTCATCTCTTGTACAGTTTTAATTTTGTTAATTTTTCCTTGGAGTTTCTAATTACCACGCTTTTTATATTTAATTCTACGTCATTTTTAATCCTTAATTTCATCTAATCTCTTTCATCTATGGCACCTACCTTAACCCAGGATCTCCTTTCTGGAGTCCTCTCCTCTTACGCTCCTCTATGGGCTGATTTCTCTTCCCCTGTGGCACTCCCGTCAATGTTCTTCGTTTCATTGCTCTTTTGCTTTCCTGATGCTGTTTGGTTTACTCTTCATTTTGCCGGATGGTGTCCTCAATTAACTTCCCAAGAAAGGTGTGAGGTATAGGAAATGTAGGTGTCCTTGTGTGCCTGAAAATAAAATTGCATTTTGCCTATGTACTTAATAATTTAAGCTGGTGAGAGAATTTTAGGTTGAAAGTTATTTTTCCTCTCCATTGTCTTATAACACTCAGTGATGCTCATTAAAAGTTTAATGCAAGTATAATTCTTATTTCATTGTAGGAGACTTATTTTTTCTCTCTGCTTAATCCCTTATGGAAGATTAGAGCATGCTCTCTTTACCTTGTTCTTAAATTTCACTTTGAGGTGTGGAACTTACAAAAAAATTCTTGGGGCCAGACTGGTGGTGTAGTGGTTAAGTTAGCACGCTCTGCTTCAGCTGCCCAGGATTCACGGGTTCAAATACCAGGTGTGGACCTACATGCCACTCATCAAGCCATGCTGTGGTGGCATTTCACATATAAAATAGAGGAAGCTAGACACAGATGTTAGCTCAGAGACAACCTCCCTTAAGCAAAAAGAGGAATATTGGCAGCAAATGTTAGCTCAGGGCTAATCTTCCTCAGCAAAAAAAAAAAAAAAAAAATCTTCCTAGTATTAACTAAATTCTTCCAATTTTAAGATTTATGACTTCTTTCAGCTTTTGCAAAATTTCTTGCATGCTTTAAAACATTATTTGCTTCTGTTATCGATTGAATTGTGTTCTCCCCCACCCTCAAATTCATGTGACTATGTTTGGAGGTAGGGTCTTTAAGAAGATAATTAAGATTAAATGAGGTCATAAATGTGGGATCCTAATCTGATAAGACTGGTGTCCTTATAAGAAGAGAAAGAGACACCAGGGATCGCTCGCTCTCTGTTCACACAGAGGAAGTTCTTGTGAGCCCACAGCAAGAAGGTGACCAACCACAAGTCAGGAAGAGAGATCTCCCCAGAAACCAACCCTCTCTGTACCTTGACCTTGGACTTTGAACCTCCAGAACTGTGAGCAAATGAATTCCTGTTGTTTGAGCCACTGCTCAGTCTGCAGTGTTCTATTATGCCAGCCTGAGCTGACTAAGAAGCTTCCCTCTTCTCCATTTTCCCCGCTTCACTTTTTTGGAATTCTCATTATTTGGGTGTTATGCCTCCTAGAGAAATCTTCTGGGTGTCATATTTTCATTATTATTTTCTATCTCTTATTTTTTATGCCATATTTGGGAGATTCCTTAATTCTATCTTCTAATCCTTCAACTAAATTAATATTTTAGAAATAATCTTTCTCCTGTCTATGAACTCTTGTTTTTTAAATTCTTAAATGACTCTAAGTTAATAATTAAAATACTTTAATTGTTGTTATTTTGCCACCAAATAAGTTCTGTTTTTTTTTCTTTCTGGAGTTGATTTTATTTTGGTTTATATTGGGCTTTTTCTTTCACTTTCAGACATTTTCAAACAATTTTCCAGCAAAGACTTTTGAGTACTTTTTGTGCCCCAGGCACTGTTCCAGGCACTATGGAAATGGTAGTAAACAAAACCAACAACTGTGCTCTGTGAGCTTTCATTCTAGATTGGGAAACAGTAACATATGAGTAAGCAAAAAATAACCATAATAAATTGACAGAGCTGTAACATCAATAAAATTCCAACTATGGGCCCTTATCCACGTGCTAGAGAGTGACTCGGAGGCCAGGGAAGACCCGCTTAAGAAAGCTGAGACCTGAAAGGAAAAACGCTGGCTACATATATGAAGATCTGGAGGGAGAGTATTTCAGGCAGAGGGAAAACAATGATAAATGTCCTGAGGTTGGAATAGTCTTCAGAAATCTCTCATGAGCCCAAGACCAATGTGTTATAGGAGAGTGAGAAAGAGGGAGAGTGACATGAGATGAAGGAACTGAAGCTGAAAGGACTATTGTCACCTAGGGTCCTCCAGCCTTGGTGCAGGGCTTGGATGTCATTCTGAGTAGAAAGAAGTTCTTTGGATGGATTCTATCAGGGACATAAATTGTGATTACATTTTAAGAAGATCATTCTGGATTCTTCTCAATGGAGAATGAATTGTTGAAATCAGAATAAAAGCCAGGGGTGGAAGTAGGACAGTTAAAAGGCTATCGTGGGAGTCCCTGATGAAAGGTGACATTCATTTGAACTTTGGTGGTATCAGTGAAACAAGGAAATGTGGATTGGTTTGCGATAGCTTTTGATGTCAAACTTGATAGCACTTGCTTATGAACTGAGGAAAAGAAAAGGCAGCAAAGACTCATAGGTGTTGGCTTGAGTAACTGAGTGGCTGAGTGTGCCATTTACTAAGATGGAATAGAGCAGGAAAGAGGTTTGTGGGATGGTGGATTAAGAGTTCTTTGCTTTTTGAGGGTTGAAAAGAATGTACAACAGGTATTGTGATAGAGATTTGAGAGGAACCAGCATATATCAGCGGTACTTGACCCAATGGTATTATTTTTTGTCCATATCAAAGGATAACTTAAGAAAAGAAAGCTTGACAGAGAGTTCTGTGCACGTGGGCAGGGCTAGTGGGATGAAAGGTTTTTTGTAACAAAAGCACGCTGGGCGTTGGTCTTAATTCTGGAGCGCGAGTGAGAATGCAGAGAACCTTACTCTGAGGCCAACACTTATATTAGCTGTCCTACTTCTCCGCAGATGATTCATTCTAGTATTACATTATTACTAGCAAAGACCTTTTATTTTTCCCTAGAGTTTAAACATTTGCCTGCTAGCACTCTGTGTAAAATAGATATAAGTGGGTACAGCTTAAAAATCTCATGTGGAGACCTTTAACCTGTCTTCTCCTGCTGTTTCTTACTTTCATGCTCTGTCAGGCCATGCAGAAGTCCAGATCCTTCTGAGATGCTGATGAGCAGGCTTAAACCCTCCACTGCTGTTGGACCCTTGGCTTCCTTCTGTTTCCCACACTGTATGCTTTCATTATTCTAGAACTTTGTTGAAATATTCCATTCACTGCTGGCTCTGACCTTTTCTCTTTGTTTTTCTTGTATTTTAGCTTTCTTATGTTCTTATTGTTATTTTAACAAGATTGTAAAAGGAAGAAAGAAACACAGGTATTTATGTTGTCTGCCATCTTGAAATGGAAAATTTTAATTTTTATGTAGACAAAAATGTTTATCCTTTACAGAGTTGAATTCCATCTTTTTTTAACCCATTATATTTATCTTTATTTTTTTCTGTAATATTCTTACATAGTTTCCATCCCATTTAATTTAATTCTTTTGGTATTTAATGTAGGCGACACTTTATAGAACTTCTATATAATATGTTTCAATTCTGTTAGACTCTTTCCCCATCTTACCTGACATGTTCGTTTTACTCTCTTGAATGATGTACTTGTTTTTTGTTCCCTTTCTTTGTAAAATAAGTATTCTTTGGCCCTGTAAATTTTCACTTTTAGAGATTATGATCCCCACATATGAAGTTCTGAAGGTACTGTTCATTTTTTATCCATCTCTGCATTCCCAAAGGATCTGCCCTTGAGCTTTAAAGCACAGGGATCCAGGAAACGCTTGATGAAATGAATAGCTGAATGGGAACATTTTTCTCACTCACTTCTACTAACTATACCTGTTTACTTACTCATTGATTTATTGAAGAAACGTTTATTGAGGAACCACTGTGTTTCAAGCATTGAGCACTGCTAGACACTGGGGATCCAGAGCCAAACAAGGTTGCCATACCTTCTAGAAATTCGGAAATGTAGCACTCATCATCTATCTTATTTTGTGCGCTGTCAAATTTGTCTTTTTTCTCCAACAGAAGGGTAGTTGAGGGTAAAAGATATTTCATATATTTCTTTGGAACTTATTCCTTTCCCACACCAAAAAATACACTGCACAACATTGTAAGTCTGTGTTCCCTCCTGGTCTGTGTTCTGCTGCCATCGAGGACCTTAAGATGCTTACCCTGAGATGGCATGTTCTTTCCATGGCTCTTTCTTAAAACCAAATTGATGGCTCACTTATTTATGTGCTTCTTCAAAACTTTTTAAAAAGTAAGTGTTCCAAAATATTATCCATTTAAATATCGTGGTAGGGATGGTGCAAATTGTATTAGGTAGTGTCTGGAACAGGATTGTAATTTGTTTTCACCTGAACAGTGTTGGGCTGGAAGAAGACAAGTTCAGAGTTTGGGGAAATGATCTCCAGGGCAGGCAGAAATGAAGATCTGGGTTTGGGAATGATCTTTCAGTATTTTTTAGTAGCTCTTTCCGTTTCCTAAAGTCAAACACAAAAGACCCAGACAAGAGTACACAGGGTGGATGACAGCAAGTACCTAGGTCCTAGTGCCAGTTTAGTTGTCTTCTCTTTGTTAGCATTTTGCTGTGCCCTAGATTTTTGTTTTTCTTAACTAGCGAGACTCACAGAAGATCTATTTATTTATTTATTTTTTGAGGAATATTAGCCCTGAGCTAACATCAGCCCCCAATCTTCCTCTTTTTGCTGAGGAGGATTGGCCCTGAGCTAACATCTGTGCCAGTCTTCCTCTGCTTTATATGTAGGATGCCTACCACAGCATGGCTTGCTGAGCAGTGCCATGTCTGCACCTGGGATCCGAACCAGTGAACCCCGGGCCGCCGAAGCAGAGCATGCAAACTTAACCGCTGCACCACTGCACCGGCCCCAGAAGATCTATTTATTATCTCATGGTGTTTGGTCTTTTTCTCACTGCTGAGAATTTGGGTGTATCATTATGTCTTAAGTTTTTATTTATTTTTTCTTAATTTTAAAAATAGATAGTGGTGAGAGTGGAAGCTGGTCTTGAGATAATTGTTGTATAGATTACTTCACAATAGTGTGTGTGTCTGATGTATATTGTATGCAATAGGATACAACATAGTATAGTGTAGTACAGCAAAATGCACAGAATCTTTCTTACCTATTAATTTAGGTGTAGCTCAAATTTAATTCTGGTACAAAGCCTTCCTTGAACAACTATCTACAAGTCATTGCACCCACTTATCTATAATGTGTATGTAACACTTCGCTAACAATACAAGGCAGTTTATGATATCTGCTTAAATATTAGGAGTAATACAAATAAGGTAGATACCATGTATTAAGTATTCGTTATTTATTATATGCCAGGCACGGTGGCAGGAAAATCCAGATATAAACTCCCAGGAGGCAAGAACAATGTATCTGAGGTCATTGTATCCCCGTTACATCATGGTGTCTGTGTAAAAAAACCTTGAACAAAATAACGGAATTATTGCTTGATTTTTCGAGATAATTTTGTTTCCCATCTTAAATCAAGAATTTTAGAGATCTTATTATATCATTAGTTCTCTAAAGTATGTGAAAATAAATATAACATTGGATTGTACTTAATGGATATTCAGCCTTTAGGATGATGTGTATTCTTGTAATAGAATAATAGTAATTGGTAACACTTATTGATTACTTATTATGTGCCAGACACTGTTGTAATAATTTTGAAGGATTACATCTTTAATAAGTATCTTTTATACTTATTTATAATCTAATCTTTTAATTAGATCTTCATAATAAGTATCCTTATTACTCCCAGTTTCAGAGGAGGAAATTGAGGACTCCTCCCCCATGTTATGCTGCCTCGCAATAAAAATACAGCACGTTGGTTTTGTGTTTATGTAATTTTTCTTCAGCTTATGGTATTTTCTGTCTTATTTCAATAATGTAATGCATGGCAGACTGTATTTTTAAAAGAAACCAAAGGAAAAAAATGTTGGAGAAGATATATTTTCAATGGTATATGACTTCTTTATAAGGACAATCATTGGTTGAAAAGCTGCATCAACATAACCACTGATGGGGCGGCTCCTTTGGAATAAAAGAAGGATACTGAGGTGAGAATATGGAGGTATAGGAAATTGATTTATTGCCTCATTCAAGTTCAAGTGACTGCAGCAAAAAGGATGATACCAGAAAAATCACAAAATAATGCAAGCATTTTTTAGTTAGTTAGTGTAAATTTTCTAAAAATAAAATAGTTGTTAGATCTCCTAAAGGAATGAAAGAAAGCTCACCCATGGTGGGGACCAGCCCCATGGCCGAGTGGCTAAGTTCTCCCACTCTGCGTCAGTGGCCTGACGTTCCCTAGTTCAGATCTTGGTCACAGGCCTACACACGGTTCATCAAGCCGTGCTGTGGTGGCATCCCACATAGAAGAACTAGAATGACCTACAACCAGGATACACAACTATGTACTGGGGCTTTAGGGAGGAAAAAAAATAAAAAAGAAGCTTACCCAAGGGTGAGGTAGAACAACATTTTTTAAGTTAAGTTCTGGTAGAGACTTGCCAATCCAGAATATTAGCATGTGGTTCTGCTTATTGAAAACTTCCTTCTAAAGTTATTTCCTCCTCATTTTTACAGTGGGTAATTGGGTATGAGAAAGTCATGGTATCTAGGATTTGAAAGTGTTTATTTGAGTATACTGATAACTCCAAGCAAATGTATGTCACTTCTTAGCTTCAAAATAAAGTGTTAGTTAACCATCGCAGCATCCTAAAGAGTTGAGATCAAAACGTTATTCTCACTGTGTAGGTTGCTTTAGGCACAGACCAAATAAGTGCCTTATGAGATCGCTGGCAAGCCAGGGGCAGCATGGGAATTAGAATGTCAGACTCCATGTGTTCATTTTGGCTTTAGTTGAGGGATTCTCCCCAACCCCTGTGCAGACCTCATGACAAATGGGGAGGCAAAGGTGAAGCCAAGAATCAGTGCCACCTGGGTCTGCCTGAGGCTCCCGCTGTGAATTTCTGTGTATCTGGGGGGGAATTGAGAACCCCGGAGCCTATAATCTAACCTCCAGATAATAACATAAACAATCCATTTTTTTCAAGTTCATATATTTCTTTGAGCTGACAGCCTCATCTCCCTAGTTCATTGCCAAAGGCTAACACTGTGCTGAGCTTTACCGCAAAAATCTTCAGCACTCTACAAAACAGCTAAAAGAAAGAGAAATGACATTCTTCTCTTCAGGTAAATCTATAGTTCTGTTTACTACAGAAAAGTGCAATGCTTACTGAAAAAAGGTCTATGATTCTACTACTCATTCTTTAAAAACCAACCGATGTTAGGTATACAAAAGGTATCAATCAGCTAAGTGGAATTCAGCAGAACTGGAAAGACAGAGTGACAGGATAAAAGGAAAGACTGGAGGCAAACGTATAGTTCCAAAATATTTGTGGCTTTACACTGAAAACAAAAACACTACCGAATAGGTCTGCATATTGAAAACATATGCTCAGATTCTGGGGTTTCCCAGTTTTTAAAGAAAGTTGTAAAAATATAAATTGTCCAATATTTTCTTGTCATACGTAATCTGATTTATGAGGATTGTCAGTTGCAATAAAACAGATCAGAACATACTCATTTTACCTTATAAGTGATATGATGTTATAAATTCTTATCTCAACTCCAAATGTACCGAAAGGTACAGAGAGAAGCTTTCAAAGACACAGGAAGACACTAGAGCTGACCTACTGTGAATTCACCCAGAAGGAAGAAACGGAGAGGTGATGAAGAATACAATTTATTTTTCACTTATTAGAGAAAATACAGAAAATTTTGAAGTAAATAAAATTTGTGTATCTTAAACCAGAGGAGGCACTTTATTTTCCTCAATATTTTTCTATCCAAATACATACATTATTAAAACAAAGTCATTCTTCACATACATTTTGTAATTATTTCATTTATCAACGTATTGCAATGACTTCCTACATTTTTTCACTATTGTTTGAATACGTGGTTTAAAAACACTACATCTTAGTCCATCATTTATGGTACTATAATCTATTTAATTGCTTTTGCATATCTGGTCATATGGATGTTTTCAGTTTGTACCTATTATAAATAATACCATGATGAATGTATGTCGACTGAAATTTTTGTGCATATATTTTATATTTGACTATTTTCTTAGGATTTTATTTCAGTGTCTTCATTATTGAATTCTTAACTTTTGATTGATCCTTTGGATGGTTAGAATTTGATGTCTAGATTTTTAATATTCAAAAATATAATTGACATACATTTGAATTCTGGCACATCTGATACTGTATTTTTTTGATCTCCACATATAAGAAATATTTTGTGTGTGGAGTTATTGGTTTTTAACTACCTAAAACTCTATGGTTATTGGTCCATTGCTTCCTGGTATTTATTGTTATAGAAGATTCTGAGGTTTATCTGATTTTTCTTTTCCTTGGTAGGCAATTTTTTCTAGCTAGTTAAGAACTAAACCTATGTTATTTTCTTTTCCCTTGAAATTATGAATTTCAATGAGATCATTTCAGGTTTTCATTCTCTGTAATATTGCCTGTTAATCATTGAGGCTTTTTCATCTGCAGACTCAAGCTTTTCTTTTGTATAGGAATACATTGTCCTGTTATAAATCAGATTTATTAAGTTTCTCTTGAAACGGTTTCTTCTTCAAGAACACAAATTATTTTGCATATCATTTTTCCATCAATTACACCTACTTTTTCTTCTCTCATGATTTTAATCTCTGCTCGTTTCGTATATGTTGAAGGAAGCTACTCAGGTTTGTTCTACACATTACTATTCCATTTTCAGCAGTGTTAGCTTTGTTCTTTAGTGAATCTAATCTTGAGTGATTCTAATCTCATGAAGATATTAATTTTACCATTTTACTTGTAATTTATTTCCTTTTTATTTCTACTTACCTCCTAGCCAAATTCCTTTTCATATCAGTATGTTGTCTTATCTTCTCATCTATCAGCTTTTATTTCAAAGGTCTATACTTCGAATTTTATTGGAAGCAGAAAGACAATGTTTCTAAAATCTCATTTCCTGTGGTATCCTTTAAAAGAATCCATTCTTGAAGCTATATTCTTTCACATTAAAGAAAAATTTTCCAATCTCATACCTTCTTTGCATTTTTTATTCATTCTTTGAATGGGAAGTGAATCCAGCCTAGTTATGGCTAGTAAGCGGGGGTGTTACGTCAGTAAGAATTGCTTTAGGCTGAGGTCAGAGAAGGCACCACAGTGTCTTAACCACACGGAGCTTTTTATTGTCACATGACCAGAAGTCCAGAGCCAGGCAGTCCAGAGCTTCTGAACCTCCAACCCTAGTATGACTTTTATTCTTATGGTTGCAAAGTGGCTGTACCAACTCTAGGCTATATATATATATATATATATATGTATATATATATATGTATATACACATATATAAATATATTTATTTACATTTATAAGGACAAGGAGAAAGAAGTTGGTGTCCATTTTTTTTTTAAGTTAAAAAATAGTATATTTGTGGAAGCTCCACTCAGGACATTTCTTTGTTTCGTTGCTAAGAACAGTGTCACATGGCCACTCACAACTGCAGTTCAGTTTGAGGACATACGTCCTTTTAGCTGGTACAAACCGTCATGTCTTTAAACCAGGGATGAAGATCAATATTCACAGGTGGAAAGGCATTTGCCATCTTGAGTTACTTGGACTACACGTAAAAAGAGAGCTACACATGCAGGAATGTCTCTGGCCACCTGAGAAAGCAGCGCCGGTGAAGAGGGGCACCCTCAATCCCTCTTCTCTGAAATAGAGCACAAGCGTTGCCTAGGGTGGGGATTCTTATTTCAGCTTCTTGAGTCTTATTGCTAGCAGAAAACTTTGCCAAATTTTGCAAGTAGGATATTAGTTTTTGGTTGGTGTGATTCTTTTCTTCACAGATGTCCTAATGAGAAGATGGAAGAGACTCATTCAGAAATTTCAGTGTTCGTTCTGACAGGATGATATACAAAATGTAGCATGACATGGGAGTATTTGATTAGTTAGTGGGCTCTGAAGTTAAAAAAATTAATGGATGGATTTGAAAGTAGTATTTGTTAATTCCTTCTGTGTAGTAAGTACTAGGAAATATATAAAAGTGAAACCTATTGATACTGCCTCTTATTATCAAGGACAAGTGAGACAAGAATATAAATAATTCTAGACTATAAACTCTTTGAGGGCATTGCATATGCTTTGGTAATATTTTTTCTTCCAAACTTGTTTATTGCCTCATTAATTGAAGTAGATAGTCATTAAAATTTTGCTAAATTAGCAATATGAAACTGAATTCTGGAAATAAGTTTAATGATAAAGATATGTATACTGTGCTCTGGGGCACAGAGTGAAAACAGCTTTCATACCAGGTGATCTGTGGATGTGGTGGCCCTTGTGCTAGGCCTTTCAAGGCAGGTAAGACTCTGTCAGGAAGGAGGAGATGCTGAATGACACAGGCCCAGGGACTAGTATGAGCAGGAGTGTGGTGTTCAATGAAGGAGGCAATGAGTGGATGGAGAAGGAAGATCTGGCCTGCATCATAGGGCCTCTTGACCTGATTTTTATTCTGTGGACAATATGAAGCCTTTGAAGTTCTGAGAGAATGTGCAGGAGATATGTAGGATGAAATGGAGAATGAACACTGGAGACAGAAGATTAATCTGGATCTTCTAATTGGTCTCCCTGACTCCAATCTTGAGGATTTAAATAGGGCAATAAGCACATATATTATTATTGTTATTACTATTTTTGAAGAAGATTAGCCCTGAGCTAACATTTGCAGCCAATCCTCCCCTTTTTGCTGAGGAAGACAGGCCCTGAACTAACGTCCATGCCCATCTTCCTCTACTTTATACGTGGGACGCCTGCCACAGCATGGCTTGAGGAGCAGTGCATAGGTCCACGCTGAGGATCCGAACTGGCGAACCCTGGGCCACTGAAGCAGAGCGCACCAATTTAACGGCTGCACCACCCGGTCAGCTCCTTCATATATTATTTTGAGAAACTTCAGGTGCTCAGAATTGGGAAAATTGTCTTCCTTATTGTATGACACACTCTCTTCATTTTCGATGCATAGCTTGTTTTCATTCATTGATATATTTATTTATTTTTATGTAAAATAATGTAATAAGCACTGTGAACACAGAACCCAAACTAAACATATGGTACCCCCAAACACCTGGTACCCCTATGTTTTTCCAGCTGATTTCTGTGCTAACCAGTTTTTTCTTTCCTGTCCATATGGGTTTATTGCATTTGTATATATTCCTTAAAAAGCATTTTTAAAAGTTGTTTTTAACTTTCTGGAAAGGTATTATGCTGTATGTAATGTTTTGGGACTTATGTCTCTCAGTTATTATTTTACTAAGATCTATACTATATTTTGAAAAATGTAATTTCTTTTTGCATTTTTAATTATTTTTCTTCTAGTTGTGGTGAGCTTGATAATGAGCCAATAGTAATTAAATTAAATTACATAATTAATTTGCCTAGCTTAGTTTGTTGTCGCTGGGACAAATTTATGAGAGGGCTGGGTCCAAACTTAGTTTTATTTATCATGGCCATGAAATAGTGAAATCTGTTAAATTCAACCTTAACTTAATATCTGTGCTACCGTCTAGTAAATATCAGTAATAAAATATAAACAACACCTTTTTGGCTATGCATCACAGGACATTTCCTCAGATGCCCCATAATGAGACAATTTTAGCAAAATATCATAAATTTCATGAATTTGTAGTTACCAGCCTCCTAATCAGAACAAGCATTAAATATGTGTTAAAGTAGTAAATAGTGGATGTTCCAGTTACAGCTGCATATAAAGATGATAATTTGGGGCCATGCTTTAATCTCTCAGATCAAACAGAGCTGAGTAGGAGAATTTTGTCCTATTTGACCATTCGAACATTCTTTTTTGATATCACCCTAGAAGGAGGGTCCTGGATCAGATAAGTTTTTTTGTTTTAATTATTCTACAGCTCTAGGAAAAATTTTGGGCTTAATTAAGCAGAAACAATTATAATGGCCCAATTTCACAAGAAAATATATAATTTCACATGCATTTTTCCAGCACTAAATCACATAATAAGAAGGTTTTCCAGGTATTTGTGTCTTTCCTGGGCAGTGGCTTTCTTTGGTACCTGGTACTCTTCCAGAATTAAGGGGACCAACTTAGCCCAGTTTGCCTTGGCCTTCCCCAGTTTCAGCACTGAAAATTCTGCACCCCACTTGGGGCTGTGCCTGTAAAGGCTTTTTCAAGCACCTAGGATCATGTATAGTTGGGTCATCAATAAAACATGCTCTTCTGGTGATGAATTTCAGATATATTAGATTCTCATTTACATTTTAATACAACATTTGTATATTTAAAATTCATATTTTATAGTATGTATGATAAACCTAAAATATGAATATTTAAAATTCATCCTTTTTACTAATCTGAATTATAGAATATTTATAAAGGCATTTTATTTCTTTAAGTATATATAGTAATTTGAATGAGAAAGACTTTCTCATTTTGCTTTAATGAATAAATGAAATGATTTATGTTTCATATTCAGTTGTTTGTATGTAACGCATGAAAATCATTTATTCTAGCCACACTTAGATTTAAAGAGCTTCCTCTCTTAATTTTATTTCTCTAAAAGGGCTTAGAAAAACTTATTCTTAGAGAGAGAACAGAATGTGGTAGTTTTAAGCATGTCTTCTGGAAGCAAAATTCCTGAGTACTAAGCCCGACTCTTTCACATACCAGCTGTGTGATCTTGGGCAAGTTGCTTAATCTCTTGAAGACACAGTTTCTCGATCTGTAAAATGGTATAATAGTTATTGCCTTCATAATAGGTTGTTATAAAGAGTAAATGAAAGAATGTAAGTAGTCATGGGTTTAAAGTGCCTGATACATAGGAAGTCATCGATATTTTGGCTGCAAGTAGCTACAAGATAAGTGGAGCCCAGATTTATGCTAGAACAACATCTGCTCTATTTATTTTGTATAATGGGAATCAAGATTTTAAAATTAGATTTTGGTGTGTGTATTTGATGACTTTCTCATTAGAGAATTCCAATACATATTTGAGAAAAGAATTCTAACATCCCTGGCCATCTGCCCTTTTAATTCGGGACTCAGGTGGAAAGAGACAGCTAAACTGAGGTAAATAATATCTTCTATTAGCCCACGTCCTCTGTCAAATTTTTCTCAGGAGATGGGGCAATAAATTGACAGTGTTTGCTCACGTTCACTCTCTTATTGTCTATATGTTTTACTAAAGTAAATGTTGAATTTTTAATTGGTTTCAGAACGATTTAATCAGACAGTGTTTGTAGTCTGGTCGTAAACAACACACTGTGATAGGCTTGCCATCTGTTCAAGATAAAAATGAAATCCCCTTTGAAGAAGCAGGCAGTTGGTAGAAAGATTTTAATGAATGTTTAA
Organism: Equus caballus; assembly: GCF_041296265.1. Taxonomy (NCBI): domain Eukaryota; kingdom Metazoa; phylum Chordata; class Mammalia; order Perissodactyla; family Equidae; genus Equus; species Equus caballus. The sequence continues at coordinate 37,576,757 of NC_091710.1, read as the reverse complement.
TGTTTTTGTATCTATGTGAGGGGCTTATCGTGACAGCAACATAAATGTTGTGCAAGCCCAAGGGCTCAATCTTAGCGTTTCGATTCTTATTAATTCTCTGTTGGAGTATCGTATTGTGAATTTCTGAAATTGTACACTGAAGCGATATAGGGTAGACTTGGTCCAGTGAAATGTTGGCTCCAGTCAATTTCTGTTCTGAATCTGCTCACTGCCTGGTTACCGCCATCCAATAGCATGAGTCTGTTGATTGCAAAGTGAGTTTTCTCCTTTGGGAACCAACCTTCTTTTAGATATTGTTTTTTAAAATTATGCTTTATGAATGTTAAGAAATACTCTCATCTATTTGGAATCTAGGCTGTGTTATCCTACTGCTTTAATATACAGTAGTTTCCTCGCTGATATACATTCTAACAATATTTCTTTCAGGTTTGAATGGCCTTGCTTCTCTTTCCTAATGTTTTGTTTCCACAAAATGTGGACCCGTTAATGTATCCTGCATGTCTTCTATGACCATTGCTGTTTCTTCAAACTGAAGTACACAGTCCCAGTAAACTCAGTAAGAGGTCCAACCAGGGAGCAATTTTCTAATTTAAGACTGTCACTGCATATCGTTTGGCTTCTCCTTGGATTTCTGAATGAGGTGGTTACAAGGATATTATAAAAGAGGAATGAAGTAGAAAGCTTTTCCCCAAATGTGATATCATGAAGTATATAAACTTGACCTACAATGTGAAAATTTAGTATATTTTCTTCAATATAAAATGCTATTTGGCACAGTATATGTTTCCCAGTGTCATGTTGCTACAGGATAGTTGCCTATTTGTCAGAAACTATTTGTCAGTTTTCTCAGTATCTGCGGGTGGTGAGTATGCTTCAAAATTCAGAGAAGGAAAATTGTGTGCGCACAGGGATTTGTGCAAGTGCTTGACAAGAAACATGACCTTATTTCTGAATACTTGGGCAATCTAATGTGCATAATCAGGGCATTTGCTAGATTTCTTGCCATCAGAGATGGTTTAATCCATCTTAATTAGTGATAGTGGTCATCATTACAATTTAGAAATCAAAAATTTTCCAACATATTTTATCTTCTAATGATTATCTTTTTATCAAAATCAATGTAATTGACATATAAAAGAAAGCAAAGAGAATCAGGTAACTATGAGGAGAAATTCTGCTAAAAAAATGTTAGGATACAGTAGTATGCACATATTTATGACAGTAGCCTTGTGGATTGGAGAGCAAGTCAACTAACGTATATAAATTAGGGAACTTTTGGCTGCAAGTGATAGAATATAGTATTCAATGCAGCTTTAGTAATAGAGACATAATTTCACATGAAAAGAAGTTCAGAGACAGATAGTTCCAGGGTTGATTTAAGGCTCAGTGGTATGAGGGTTCTGCATCTTCCTTTGTTCCATGGAAGAAATTCTGTCCTAGAAGGTCCCAGCTGACTTCCCTTTACACTTGGCTACTCAGAATTGGATAACACTCCTACTGCCAAACCCTTACTGACATGGGTTCGGGAAGGGGTGGGTAGAGCTATAGTAGGCTGGGAACAATCATGATTAAGCCCCTGGAGCTACGCCCCTTCCCTGAGCATGTTGCCATCTCGACAAAATTGGAGTTCTGTCAACAAGGAAGACTGGGCTGGGGCGGGGATGGCTGCAGAGGATAACAAATAGCGTTTACTGTGCAAGCCAATCAAGAGCATGGACAGGAACAACAAATGGCCATCTCTGACTATTTTAGATATTCCAGTCGAATTCAAAGACACGTTTAACAAATGCGTTAGTCAGTTGTATAGAAGTGACTTTCAATGATTATTTTCTGCTATATTTGTTATAAAAGTACTGAGTTTCCCCTCATTTTAAGCACTAATTTCTCTTAGGATATCTCTGTTTGATACTATCAGGTGAAATATATCTTCTTGGGTAAAATTATTTTGCAGATGTTCAATATGCATACCAGTAGTATGATATGAATAAAAATAAGACTCAGAAGAATTTTTGGTAGCATTTGCTTAATCACGCAAGCTGGAGTTGGTTTATCTTTGATGCATTAATTGTCTCATGTTGAGGGAAATTAGGAGAATTTTCCAACTCTTTAAGAGGGCCAGGCTGCCAAATAACCCTCAAAATACTTTTCACTTGCAGAAAACTCAGTAAATTTTTCTATTTTAGTCATAAAACTTTCAAAACCCATGGCTTGGATAGTCAGAAACATGCAATTTTTACATTTTGTGAAGTGATTATATTAAAACATTGGGTGACATTGCATATTTTATTTAAAAAATAAAATCTCGGGGCTGACCCCATGGCCAAGTGGTTAAGTTCGGCATGCTCTGCTTTGGTGCCCAGGGTTTGTGGGTTTGAATCCCAGGTGTGGACCTACACCATTCACCAGCCATGCTGTGGTGGTGTCCCACATAAAATAGAGGAAGATTGACACAGATGTTAGCTCAGCAACAATCTTCCTCAAACAAAAAAAAATAAGATTGGCAACAGATGTTAGCTCAGGGTGAATCTTCCTTAGCAAAAAAATATAAAATTTCATACAGAGTGGCAACATTGCATAATCACCAAGAGCACAGCCTTTGGAGCCAAACTGTCTGGGTTTAAATCCTAGCTCAGCCTTTTACTAGGTATGAGATTTTGAGAAGGTTGTGTCTCAGGCTTCTCCTCCATAAAATGGAGACATCCAACTGCATCAGGGTTATAATGGTGATTAAGTAAGTTATTTTCATTTTCTTTAAGTAGCATCTGGTACACATGCATAATATTTGTGTCAAAAAATACAGATATGCCTTGAATTATAGGTGTATGCTTTTCTTATTAAATATATTAGGAGAATCAGAAATCTTTTAGAAAAAGTTATTCTCTAAATGCATTCCTGCAGCATGTAACATTTTTTCACCCATGTGTGCATACATGAAAGTAATTATTCAATAAACATTTATTTTGCAGAGGAAGATTCACCCTGAGCTAACACCTGTTGCCAATCTTCCTCTATTTTGTTTGTGGGTTGCTGCCACAGCACGGCTGCCAAGTGGTGTAGGTCTGCATCTGGGAACTGAACCCGGGTTGCTGAAGTAAAGTGTGCTGAAATTTACCACTAGGCCATGGGCTGGCCCCTTAATAAATTTTTAATGATCATCTATATTGTATTATTCTTTTTAGATGTGAGCTTATTGACAGTAGCAATAACTTCTTAATAGTCAGGCAGATAACACATTGTACCACTCAATGATGCTGATGATATGACGTAATTTATAATGTTCTAGAATACACAGGGAGAAGTCCAAATTGGCAAATCCATTGTCAGTATCAACATATGGGTAGACAAATGAAAACTATAGTTGGCAAAATTATTGACTATGGGAACAAACTTTAGTATTTATTCATTTCTATTGGGGTATAATATATATACCCTATAATGTAAGGAATAATTACGTTACTTAAAAATGAGATTTTTTTCATGATAAGTTAGGTATGAACAGGAAATGACACCATGGAGATGTAGAGAGGCATACTAAAGCAGAAGAGATTTATGATGCTCACAGGTCCTAGAGGAGGGAGGCGCGCATGCCACACAAAGGGCTGCGTGCGAGGAGCTCAAGGGAGCTGACTCAGTCAACAGGTGCGGAGCTGAGGGAAAGTGAGGACCTGTGAGAAGGTGCCTTTGTTGGGGGTCAGGGTGGGGTATTATTGGTGAATGTGAATGTCCCAAGGTCACAGTCAGGAGAGGGAGAGAAGGGGATCTTGGGGTTGGGCTCTAGCCTTATCACTGAGACACCTGGTTGCCTGTGCAGTGTGCTCACAGCCTGTTTGTGGGGATGCAGAGGCATCAGGAAAATAGGAAGTTTTAAAAATTTACCCTACCCAAATACTTTCACTAACTGTCCAATAGCACTTTACTATAACAGTTAAGCTTTTAAGGATTAAAGATGGTAGGTTTTGTCTTTCAGGGCTATATGTCTTATGGCAAAAATAAACTATGAAAATGATCATAAACTAAATAAAACTAAAAGAAATAAAACTGAAGACCATTAATAACCTATGTGAATGGGTGAAGGATTGTGGTCTGGAGGATGAGAGAATTTTCCAGGGAGACGAACCAGGTCCTGAAGGTCGGATTTGGATGAGGAGAATGCAATAGGGGGTGGGAGTAAGGGGACCCTAGCCAAGGTACAATATGGGGCTTGTCACTGTCCTTGTGGTTGTTGACATGGACATTGTTCTTCATGGGACTGCCCTGATTAAAGGTGAATTTTCACGTCAATGCTAATGGCTAATGGAAAGTAAGTGTGAACAGTATGTTGGGGCTAGATCCTAGAGGGCTTTGACAGACAGGGAGAATGTTTTTAATAATAGGTGTTGACAGGTAAAAATGATGCTCAAGGAGATTGACTAAAAGATGAATTAAAGAGGAGGAAACCCTGCAGCCTGCAAGGAGAGAGAGAAGAGGCTTTGTAGCAAAACTGGGATAAAGGGAAGGGAACCTGAACTGCAGGGAGTAGTGACAAGAAAACAGAATGGAAAGAATAGATATGAAAGATCCTGAAAAGAATGTGTTAATACTGATCAGCATGTATCTAAATGGATTTATGTGCGAGTATTATTGGCTGTTTTACATGCTGGTGTTCCCCTTCATTAACACAGAAAATGAAAGACTCTTGATTTGGGTCCACGATTCATATTTCAATCTAGGGAAGTCTGACTGCTTTAATCGTATTTATTCATGGCTTTAAACCAGGTAGCAACTCAAAAATAAAATTATGGCTTTTATTTCATGCAGAAAGTGCAGTATCTGTGGATTCAAGTGAGAGCGTAAGACATTTTTCCCCCAGTGATTTTAGAGACTGAGCATATATTTAAGAGGTTTTCTTTCATTACACATAATCACACTCTAATTTAAGAAGAGTATTCAGAAGGTCCCATAAATTGACCTACATCATCTTGTTTTGATCCTCAGAGTAGTATATTGAAAAAAAATATAGTACAAAGAAATTTGCCTGTGTTTGGGTGGCCATGAAGTTCTCCTCAAAGTTGTGGATTGCAGTTTGGCTCAAAACATCGAATAAAATCCTCCTTGGGTTTGATTCCCCCAAATTTGCTGCCATTTATGGTGAGGTGATGTTGATGGTTAAGTTAATATATTATAATGAGTTATAATGTTAAAAACTTGAGTCTTAAAATTATATAGTAAAAATCCTTTAACATTTTTATTCCCATCAAAAAAAGGGAAATAATTATAACACAAGTGAAAGTAGATAAATCCAACTTATAAATCATAAATAATTCAAAAACAGGCTTTATATATTTACATAAGCCCAAGAAATGCTCACATAGCTCTATGAGGGGACAGATATAAGGGTGTTGATTGCAGTGTTGTTTGACTACTGAGTGTTGGAGGCACACTGGATGTCCATTATAGGAGGAATGGAATAGGAAATTGTGTGCCCATTTTGGAATATGGTACAGCAGTTAGCAAGCCAGAGTGGACTAGATACACACGTGGAATTATGAGTGAATACTTGAAAATACAAGGCTGAGTGAAAGAAGATACAGATTGAAATATATAACACAGCACTATTTATGTAAAATACGTTTTATGAGTACAACAAAAAAAATTAAATATTTGAAAATGGTCAGCTATGGGGATGGGGTGGAAGTGGGAATGAGGAACAAGAGATGAGACCAAAAGCTATAATACTGTCTGTGAACTGAAGAGTATGATTTCTTGAAGTCATTGCTCTTTGGGTCTAGTGAAATCTGTCCCCTCTCCCGCTCTCAGCCTCTTCTCTCCTCTGCCAAATACACAAAAATAGATGAACCGAAAACCAAAGCTTGAGTGCAGAGGATGTGCTTTGCTTTTAAATTTACCTTGCACTGAAGTGATTTTGATCTATTCATAGCTGGTTGAAATTGCTTATTTTTATGTAAACATCTATGTTAATATTCTTCAGTAACAAAGTTCACCTCTTCTTTAAACATTTTTTAAAAACTGGTCTGAAGGATCCATTTTCCTGAAGCAAAAAGTCTTGAAGCAAAAAGACCTCCCTTCTGTGTTCGCTTTGCTGAGGCTGTTCTCCACCTCAGAACCTCGCTGCAGGCTCTCAGCAGAGTATTTCCTTGTAACAAGACTCTTACCTGGATGTCCTCCATCTTATATGCACTAGCGCCTACTGAAGCGTAGCTTTGCCTTAGTGATTCCAATCAAAGACTTCAAACTGAAAAAGGCAAAGGATATTGCCAGTCAGAAACTTAATGGTTCATAGCCACTTTTTAGAATCAAACTGTTTATCACTAAGTTAACAGATTTCTTAGAAATTATTTTAGTGTTAAGCTTCTGATTTAACCCTACTTTTGAAAACTTCTAAAATCAATTTTAGCATGTCTATCTCATGACTTCATGAGCTGTGCTCCTAGTCAAAATACATCCTACTGCCCGGATGTAATAGAAAAGTCTCACTGTTGATATTTACTAGCCTTATGTGTAACATTTACTTGACTTTCATGGAGCAAAACATGGATTATTTTTATTAGTCCTTAAATAGAAAATAATCCAGCCTAAAACAACTAGAATAAAACTGATTCTCTTTAAGCTGCTTGATATTCTCTTTTGATGGTCTTGGAATTCAATTTAATAGATCTAATTCAGGTAAAAAGCAGTTCGATATGTACTTCTCTAGAACATTTGTGGCAATAGAAGGTGCTTTGTTTAATTTGCTGGTTGTAGTTTTCCTATTGGTTCTTAGTCACTGATAATGTAACTTTCATTGAAATATTTGCTATTTTGTATAGTTCACATATCTATATTCAGATATAAAGACTCAGAACGTACTTTGAGAGACTGTAGTATGAGGCAAGACACTTAATAGTAAGCTGTAGATTTATGTTCACAGGTAAAGAGGGAGAAGTATTTAGTTATTGAATTTATCCCAATGTTTTTGCCAGCTTTAAAGAGTGGTCATCAACACCAATTAGATTATTCTGATCAGAACTGCACTATTAATCACCCTAGCAAAGGAGGTATGTAACAAAACATTAGAAGATAATAGAATAATTGGGAAATATGCTTAAATGTCAGGTAGATCACTGAAAAACAGCCAATTTTTCTATTTTAAATTGTGTGGCCTCAGAGTATTAGATGTAAACTTCTCAGAAAACTTTTGCTTAATGTATTTCCATTGACAAGTCCTATAGAAATAATGTTTCTGTTTTTGGTTAGTGATATACATGCAACAGAGGATAAACAATAGGAATCATAATTTTCCAGTGTCGTAAGTATATTATGTTAAATTCTCACAGTAGTATTTCCTTTAATCACATGATGAGCTTTTCATCATTCATTCATTCAAGAACTATTTAATGAGCACCTATATGTTCTCAGTTCTGTTCTAGATGCTTGGAGCACATCAGAGCCCAAAACAAAGATTCTCATCCTTCTGGATATTCCATTTCAGTGAGAGGAGAAAGAGAAAAATCATAAACATAAATGAATTATACTGTATGTTAGAATGTGATAAGCACTAAGAAAAAAAATAAAACTAAAGCAAAGTGGATTAGGAGAGCTGGAAGATGTAGGGGAGGAGGTTAGAAGGATGTAGTAGTAAATTGGTTGTCAATGAGCAGGTGAAATTCATCACAAGACTCGAAGAGGGTGAGGAAGTTGCCAAGGAATATTTGAGGAAGAGCTTTCCAGGCAGAGAGAAGAGCTTCAGACACAGGCCCTAGGCAAATGAGGGTTCCTGGTGTGTTCTCGCAGCAAGGAGGCCTGCATGGCTGGGTAGAGCTGGGGAGGGGGAAGAGAGAGAGCTTGGTGGCTTATGTGGCAGTGAAAGGAGGTAAGAGTTGATTGGATTTTGGAAGTATTTTGAAGGTAGAAATGATAGAATATCTGGATGGATTAGATATAGAGTGGGAGAGAAAGAGAGGAGTCAAAGATAATTCCAGAGCTTTGACCGGAATAACTGGAAGGATCAAGCCTTCCCCAACTGAACTGGGGAAGGCTACAGGTGGAGCACGTTTGGGGAGAAAAATCATGAGTTTGGTTTATAAATATTAAGTTTGAAATGTCTGTTAGACATCCAAGTGGGGGATTTTAAGCAGTCAGTTGAATATATAAGTCTTGAATTTGGGAGAGTGGTCTTGGCTGAAAATACAAATTTGGAACTTGCCAGCATATTGATGGTACTTAAAGCTATTTGATTGCATGTGAGTCCAAGGAAGGGAAAGTAGAGAAGAAAAGAGACCAAAAGTTGAGTACCCCAAAATTATGAGCTCAGAAATGTGAGGGGAGACTGAGAATGCATCATTAGTATGGTAGGAGGAAATTCAAGCAAGTGTGGTATTCTGAAAGCAAGGATATATCCTGTTGATCAAAGATAGAACGAAGAAATAGTTACGTAGAACCAGCTCCTCACCGTCTATAAAATTGTTTTGGAAGATATTTTGTTTTGTATTGCTTAGTGAATTTTTCTTATAAAACTGTGAGACAGACATTCTGTTGATAATGGGACCAGGGGAAAGCATGTATCTTTTAAAGGATTATAAAGTTTCCCTTTAAAAAACAAGAATCCCAATGTACTATTTACTTATTTATATTATACTTTGATTTATAATTTTAGAAAAAGGAGAGAGTTTGAGTTGACTTTGAGACATACCTGTGGTATGTGGGAAGAAGTAATAAGATGATAATATAAAGCCAAATGGAAGATTAAGGGACAAAAGCACGCCAGAAAGTCATTTTCATTTTTAAGAGAGGATCAGTACTTTGGCTTGGACCTTCCAGTAACTAGAACAAACAGAGAAACATTAGCAGTTGAAAGAATCTTTGTGTCTGTAAGATAAAAATAAGAATTATTTCTCATACTGAAGTTGTAGAAAAATTTTTCTCATGGATCCTTGTAAAAGGGCTCTGTGTGTTATAATGGATGGTGTAATCAATGACACCCTTCTGATATCCAGCAGTAAGTTTCATTGCTCTATTTCTCATTATTCCTTACCTTTTGATATCGTAGAGAAATTTCTTCAAATCATTCTGTGATGAACCATACCCGTTTTATTATTCTCCGGATTGATCTAAGGATAACCTTAAATGTCTGAATTATAGTCTCAATCTCTCTTGTATGTTCCTTTTAGAGCCACTTTATATATGTGTCTAAAAATTGTATATATCTAGATGTGTATTTATGATAATTGGGGATGATGTGATTGTTAGCTCTTTGGATTTTTGTTTATCATTCCTTTTAGGGGAAATGGAAAGATGGCAATGTCAAGACAAGACATTTCTAGGAAGGGGAGTGTTGACTTTATGTACGTGTAATACATGTAAGTCATGCTTCCTTTCAGACTTGACGAAGCCTGTTATAATCCCCAAGCTTGATTTTCCCACCATCTGCTGGACTTTTATGTTGAGAGTAGCAGCAATTTTTGCACCATATTGAAGGAAGGAGATTAAATTCTTCTAGGCATCCAGGCATTAAATTATATTCTAATGTTTAGTGATGCTTCAAAAGTAAGACTTACTATTATATTTGCGCACTTGATGTTGTACCATGTCTTTGAAACAGTCCTGCTCCTAGGATAGAGAAAGTAAGAATTCCAGAAGGAATTTTCTACAGCATGCTTTTTTGAGGGAAACGATGTTATCGAGTATTAAGAAACAACTTGCCAAAATGCCTTCTAGTTTTTTCACCTGTTCTTAATTAGAGAGTGGCTTGGGCTGAGCTGACTTGGAGAAGTAGGAGGAATATAAGAAAAGGCATTAAGATTAATGATTACAGCTGTGTGAGGTTTATTGCATTTAGAGAAAACATAAAATGCTAAATGGGTGATCACAGGAAACTAAGGATTCATTTTTTTAGTTATTGGGTAGATGTTAGCCGAGTCAGGATATAATTATTGGCAAACATAGATTTGAGTAATAATAATAGTATTTCAAGTCAGTACAGGAACATATAAAATACAGAAATAGTGCATTTTATCTCTTCTATCTCTCAGATACACATCAAACAGAGAATATACTTGATATATTCTTCAGAGGGTGGGAGAATTGTTTTTCTTGGGAAGTGGCATATAACTCTTGAAATGGAGAATTATATGGAATTTTTAAAATCTCATTAATAATATGTTCACTGAAATGCACATTATAGAGGTAAACTTTCTAAAAAGAAATAAAATAAATATGATACCATTTTACCAACAGTCATGATATACTGATGAAGTTTGTCATTGGGTTCTACTTGTATGCTAACCACTTGGCGTTTCATCAGCGGCAGTTATGCAAACAAGAGCAGTTCATATGCTTGTGATGATAAATCCAATCCAGGCAGTGGGAAAGAAGATAAATGCAGATATTCATTTAGTTATTTGTGAATTATGGATACATACACTTAGTTCATTGACTTGATCCTGTCATTCAGTTGCTGGCGTATGATGCACCATTGGAAAATGAAGAGCATTTCATCAGTGTTTGATTGAACAGTACTTTATTACCTTTCATTCAGGTCTTCCTTTTCCCCTCATTGATTCCACATTTTCTACCTGCTCTCTTATTCTCTCTCTTCGGACTTCCTCAGTGGAGCACTTTATCTGACTCTTAAGGAGCTCCAAGTGTTCCAGAACACAGTTCGGTGAGTCAGGTTGATCAAGCATTAAGATTGTAAAACATTGCTGGTGATTTAAAAAAAGTAGTGTTTAGATGAGGCATATTCCTGGAGAGATATTGAGAAACAATAGATTACAGTAGAACTGTAATTTCATGTGACTTCCAGCAGCACAGCTAAGAATGGATTTAATTTTTAAGCTGCCCCATCCCAATATTGATCTCATTGAGTTCACAGTTAAACTTATATTTATTTTTTTAATTAAATTTTGGCTACGTTTCATATCCTCCCCTTCTGTACTTATGCAATTACTTTTTGAACATAAAGACAGGGCTTTGAATTAACTTTTTGAGTTTGAGATCCAACCTCTCATAGTAATATTTAATCTTGGTTTTATTATATTACTCTGCTTTCCACCTCTTATGAAACCTGCACAGTTGATGAGAATAAATTTTAAATTTTATTTATAGTTAAAATAATTATGTTAATTAAGTATAAGAGTACAATGTAAATATAAAATATATTAATTTTCATAATATGCGTAACGGTCAAAGTCAAAGCAGCTACTTCAAAAAGAAAAGACACCTTTGAAACTTAAACAGTGGCTCAAGTAAAGAATATCTTGAAATATCTGCAAAATGTGAAAGGCCAGGGTAAAACAAGTTGGACTGAAAGAGAATTTGAGCAATATCTTGTAAAATACTCAAGAGCAAACTATAGGAGATCCTTAAATAGTCAAGAAAGGAAGCTAGACAGAGAATCAACGGGACCACTTGTTCAGAGTCAATTTTGAGTTCAGCAATGAAAAGGAGTAGATGGATAGATAGACTGACTAACATGCTTTTTGTCTGTGTCTGTGTTGAAAGATATGAGGAACAGAATATTACTACTAAAATGTCCCTGATTTTGTATTAGACACTTTCCATTACATTTAGACCTTAGCTGCTTCACACAATACTTCTTTACAGCTACAATGAACGTGACCTATTAATCTGAAATGTTGCTCAATAATCATTAATGTATGTACAAAGTTACAAAATGCCTTCTGGTTTAAAGTAATTCTCTTTATCACTGGGGAAATGATTGCCTAAGTTTACATGAAGTATTTCCTCAGAGCCAATAGGGAGCGTTAAAGAGCATAGAATGCCACCTCTCACTATATGGGTCTATGCATTTATTTATTCTTTCATTCCAAAGATGTTTATCTAGTATCTTCTATGCTGGGGATACCTGGTACTTTCCTCAAGCATTTCACGGTCCTGCTAGTGCTCAAACGCTCTTCTGCAGCTGGAGCTGTGTGTGATTCCTTGCTCTGACTTGGTTATCATCTCCCGAGTGAATGTGTCCATTACTCCAGTGGTCTAATTGGATGCAAAGTCTTACAGTATATTCTGAAAAAAGTCTATGTTGGATGCTGTGATGTTTACAAAGTACTATCACTATGCAAATAATTGGTCAATGCAATTATTGGGTAAACCCAGCATCTACTTTGAAAGAACAGTTCATTCAACTTACCATACTTTAAGAATTACATAATAGGACTTACGTCATTTTGGTCGATCTATATTTTATTAAAACATTTTAATGACTACTGAGCTTTTTGGCCTGGAATGCAATGACTGGAGGGAAAGATAGTTTGTTTAAAATGTTATATTAAAGCTTAGATACAGAGTTGAATATATTATTTTTGGAAATTGCTTCTTTAACTCGAATGTATAATTTCAATTTATTTTCCATTTTTTTAATTTTGGTGTTCCACAACTAGAATGTAAGCATCATAAAAATAAAGATTTTGTTTGTGGTGTTCATGGCTCTGTCCCCAGGGCAGGTGCTCTCAAAATTTTTTTCCCAGTGATTGAAGTGGAAATTAAAATTCTCTTTAGCAGAAATTAAAGCAAATCAAAACAGCTTCTCTCACATGTGTTAAATGAGTTAGGAGTCACTGAAAGGTGGGAAAAGGTTGGGTACTACAGCTAGCACTTGGGCATCAGAAGGCAATCACCTTTCTATTTTTTGAAGGATAGAGATATTTGGAGGGCAGAGAGGATGTCCTTTCTTCCACTACTAATTTCTGAGCTGTTGGGTACAAAAATGAGGTCCAAGTGTATGAGGTCCAAATATATGAGTTGAATCCTGTTGTCATCACATTATCCCAAACATTAAGGTCATTCTTATTGATAGACTTAAGCGTTGTCGCATATGCCTCAGAAGTCAACATCCACTGGTTGAACTCATACCATCTCTTAAAGGCAAGCAGAGCCTGAAACAGTGCCTGTGATTTACTGAAGAAATGCTCTTCAGGAAAAACCTTTAAGAAAGGAAGTAAAGCAGGAAAAGGGAGGAACAGAAGGAGAAAAAACCTAGTGTGATAAAGTCTAGCCTTGGTCTGATACGTGGAGGCAGGGTATGTGTGTGGGGACTTGGGGAGTGGTGAACCCTGGAGTAGTAATTGCACAAAAGGTAAGGTGCTTGACCTTTGGAACCCCCAAATCATTCAGTCATTAATTGCGGACTGTGGCTGGCGAGGAGGTGCAGGTGGGGAGGGCGAGGCAGCTCCCACCAGCTGAGAGCAATTTCCAGAGAAGGGGGCAGCTAAGAGCGCCTAACTGCCAATACAATGGGATTCTACCCTTGGGCCCAGGTAGACTTAAGGTGAGGTACTTTGAAATAGTAATGGTCTTTTCAAATAGCAGGACCAAACAAGTTGGCTGAAGCACTAAGAACATAGAAATTGTAGGAATTACAGTGGCAGATTCTGACTTTGCCTTTCTTTTGACACAGGTTGTATTTCCTGTAAGACAATAAAGTTATAAATGATTTAACTGGATAGAGATGGAATTTCTCTATTGATTTATATCAAAGCTCATGGCACCTCATACTTTCTCACCAGTTGCTTTACCACTGATTATAGCTTCTGTCAGGCTGAAGCTCATCATGTGCCTGAGGTTGGAATGCCTGCAAGTGACACTTCTATGATAAGAACTTATTCTAAATCAAAAGCAGGATCAAGTTCAATTTCTCTGACAATAGGCTCTTGAAAGGCTCTGAAGAACAATAGTAGGAGAAGTTAAAGTTCTCTGGTCTTGTGGATTTTCCTCCTAGCAAGGAACCCTGAATATTTATAAAAGTCTCTATGTGGGTTTTACCATATCCAAAAGAATTTGTATTTGCTTAATTGCTTTAGTTGCAATACAGCCAGTTTCTGGGTAACTTGGTTATCTATGGTTAGCTGAAAAATTTGGTTCATTTGAGTGAATATTTGTCACAGGTAAAATTCTGGTGGTGCCAGCAGTCAATCAATGGTTACTGCTACACTTTCTAAAAAAGGGTGCGTCCAGAAAAAAATGTTTATTTTGAAATTACCTCCATTTTAAGTCTTCAGTTTATTTAATTATCTTTCAATGCATCAAGTTTTTAAAAATACTTGTAATATGTATTTCATAAAATTCATTGGTCATCGTGTAATGTATTTAAAGGCTGGAAAGTGTGATACCATTATGACACATAAATCATAAACGTCGTTAGTTTATATTTATTGCACAATGATTGAACACAAATTATGTTTAAAATATTTCAAAATGATATAAAAATATGACCATATTATAGAATGTTTAAACAACGGGAACAAACAATCATTTATAATCTGTCTGTGTCATTTTTTTCCCCTTCCAAACTCATTTGTTCCTCATAGTTGTAAATAGAATTTGTACAGTTTTATAACCCACTTTAGTACTTATATCATGCACATGGCCCATGTTATATATTATCTACAACCACCATTTTAAAAATATCACTTTTTTAATGAACAGAAACATCATATGTGCTCATTGGAGACAATGAGAAAGAATAAAAAATTAGTCCTAGTCCCACTGATCACCCATTCACTCCTGTGAGAAAAAGCTAATTCTTTCTTGACTGGTCTATTTCTACCATGTCTGTTACATCAGACACTGGGTATTCTCATTGGTTCATTTCCTTAAAATTACCAGGTAGACGAGTGGAGGTTCCAGTTGGCTCAACTGTTTTTACTAAGTCAAATATTCTGCTGGCCAAGTGTTACTGAAAAGGACACAAAGACAATTAATTTATGATATATTTTAGAATAATATATACTCAATATGTAACCTAATTGTAATCATTTTGACTGTTACCTCTTTTTCTCTAAGAGGAGAAAAAATTATAATTGTTCTGTTGAAAATTCCCAGTACATGGGCTGATACTTGGCTCTCCTTTTCTTATACTCCAAGTTGAGATAATGAAATTAGAATTTTAGAAATCTCTTAAACAAATAGTCATGTGTCTTTTTTTCTTTGGGGATTTGTTTATGTGTTTTCTTTTCATTTTTCACTGTTGTATTTATTATTGAGATATAATTAACGTATAACATGTAAGTTTATGGTTTACAATGGTATGCAATGTGATGATTTGATACACATATGTATCGCAAAATGATTACCTTGTAAGGTTGACACCTCCATCGCCTCACATAATTACTCTTTGTGTTTGTGTGGTAAGAATATTTAAGATCAGATTTACTCTCTTAACTTTCAAGGATATAATGCAGTGGTGTTAACTATAGTCACCATTATGTAGATCTGCCGTATGTTAGATCCCCAGAATTTATTCATCTTATAACTGGAAGTTTGTGCCCTTTGACAAACCCCATTTCCCCCACTCCCAAAGTCCCTGGCAACCGCCATTCTACTCTCTGCTTCTGTGAATTAGGCTTTTTTAGATTCCACACATAAGTGATAGCATATAGAGTTTGTCTTTCTCTGTCTGACTTATTTCACTTGGCATAATGCCCGCAGAGTTCATCCGTGTTGTTGCACATGGCAGGATTTCCTTCTTTTTGTGGCTGAATAATATTCCATTGAATATATATATATATATGAATATGTATATATATACACCACATTTTCTTTACCCATTTATCCATTGATGGACACATAGGTTGTTTCCGTGTCTTGGCTTTGTGAATAATGCTGCAATGGAGATAGGGTGCAGCTATCTCTTCGAGATAATAATTTCACTTCCTTTCACTTTCTTTAGTTATATACGCAGAAGTGAGATTGCTGGATCATGTGGTAGTTCTATTTTTAATTGTATGAGGAACTTACGTACGGTTTTATATAGTGGCTATACCAATTTACAGTCCCACCAAGAGTGCACAAGGGTCCCCTTTTCTCCACATCCTCCCCAACACTTATCTCTTGTTGTTTTGACGATAGCCATTCTAACAGCTGTGAAGTGATGTCTCATTGTGGTTTTGATTACTATTTCCCTGCTGATTAGCGGTGTTGAGCATCTTTTCATGTACCTTTTGGCCTTAACTGTAGTGTTTACACTTAATTTGTAAGAGAAATTTACAAATATCACCTTGATCATGCATATTGCAAAATATTCTCAGTTTATTAAATAATATTTTTACGGCATGTATTTTACCTTTCCATAATTATTTATAAAATTGACATTTGCATTCTGTTTTTTTTCATAATGACATTTACAACAACAGTTGAGGCTTAGTTGTATGTTGCTGTGATTTCCCTACCAGGCCGCTTTCCTCCACCTGTTTCTCTATTGGTGAGTTCTTTATTTCAGTCCCTCTAATGGTTACCTAGAACACATCTGTAAGTATTTCTTTAAAAAAATGTATGTCTCCTTTATGAGAATATCTGAGAATGTCCTCTTCCTTTTATATGGGGACCATCCATTTTTGTTTTGTTATAGAATATCTACCTTATAACATTTTCAGTGTTTACAAATCTAATAAACTCATGTCATAGTGTTTTTTTTCAAGCAGTAAGGCAGAATAGTCTGGGGCTGGTGCAGTTCATTTTTCTTTTGTTTTTCTATCTGGATGCTTGTATGATTCTTTCTTTGGGTTTGATACTCAAATTTTTTTTCACAGGAGTATGTTAGGTTTTTATCTATATTCGTTAATTTCATTTCTAAAAAATTTTAACTCACTTTAGATAGATATGGAGATTGTAGCCTTCATCTTGGGGAGATATATATATATATACTTATCATATATTTGATTGTTTCTTCTATTCCATTTTTTATGGTCTCTTTTTCAGTGATGACAAATAACCATTTTTGTCCTTTCTTCCTCGCATATTTTCTTTTGTAGTTTTCATCTTTGTCTATTTTAGTACATTCTGATAGTTCTAGTAAATTATTTAATTTTGTGTCTTGGATTAAATCTTCTGACGTGTTTCCACTTCTACATTTCTGCTTGTATGACATTTCTAATTTTTAATTTTTTTCTTTGCCTTGTTCAGCTCCATTTTACTCATTTATTTTGTCATCTAATCTTTTTTCTTTTCTTTTAAATACTTCATGTTTCATAAAATGGTATTGAGAACTTAATAATATGCCATCATTTACTTCTACTTTCTTAGTAGATATCAATAATGGGCTATATTCTTTTCCTTCCTTAACTTTCTATAATAAATATCCAGGCCCAATGTTGGATTTTGTTAATATATCAAACCAGCCTGATATTTATCACAAACACAGTCAGAAACTTCATTTGCATCCTCTCACTGTCTGTGATGTTATTAGAATTCTTTTCTGGTGGGTTTTGCAGAAGAAATTGTTGATAAAATTGACATTATCAGCTCTGTGATCCAACAGCTGGGATAAGGACATTCCAAATAAACAGACTTTATTTCAGTTCAGTTTGTTCTCTGTATCCACTGATGCTTCTTTGGCAGGAGTAGATTTCCATTTCTAGTTTTTTACTCAGCCTTCATTCTAGGTGTGTGTGCTTTGGGGGGGTGGCACAATGTCTGCTTCCTTCCTGATACTGCTGTCCACGATGTCAGGGAAACATTCCACCATTGGTCTTCTCTATATTTCATGCGGCTGTATGTGCCTCTGAGTACAGTAGCTGTCAACAAAGGTTATGAAATGTTTTCTATCTGTTCTATATTCATCCCATGCTCCCAGCAGTCATACTTTAAATTTGATGTGTTCAAAGAATTCAATAGATCTTTTGGATTTTGGGTGACACTTCCTCAAAGATTGTGGCATGGGAATGTCATCCTGCCTCCGTGCTCAGTGTTGCTGCTGTTTCTTCTCAATTCTATTTTTCTTCAATCATTTTAATACAAATTTCCGGGAAACAGTGGTTAGAGCTTTGTGTCAATGTCATAGTTAGCCTAGAAGTACTCTAACTACTATTTTTAATGCCTACATAATGTTATCAGTTGATATCCTTAGCATTTAAAAGTTTTTGTGCATTTAGATTGAGCTTACTGTTTGTACAAATCATTTTTTTCTATTATGTAAAATTTTGCTGTAACAAATTTATTTTTCTTTGTTGAGCAATTTTTCTTCTAGGTACCTGATATGATAATTGCTTGTTTCCTGTTATTTCTTTAGATGGTGAAAAAAAAGACAGAAAACATATATTGAAACAATGGGTCCGTTGTGTGAAGTTGTGGTTAGGATGCAGATCAGGCCCATAGAGCTCAGGGAAGAGTTACTGTTTGCCACGTGGTCTGAGTTTAAGTGCAGTGCTCAGGCTCATCTTCCCTGGCCTCCCCACCTGGGAGCCCCTTCTCATTCCTACATTATTATTTCCGGAGAAGAAAGGCACATGCCATTACTTCTAAAAGCTTGGGTGTATAGGTTGCTCATCAGAACATTGATCACTGACCTTTTATCTGCAATGCTTGTTATCAAACACATAACATAGAAATTTCAGTTCTCCCTCTGGTATTCAAATCTGTGCAATTTCAATAGTTTCACCAAAATGAAATGCTTTAAAGAAAATACTTTGACCTCCTGTGTTAACCAACCTTATAAAAGAAGCATATAAAATGTGCATTCCCTAAATCCCTTAGTGTTGTAAGCTGTAGAAAGTGATAAATTGCCTTTCTAGATACACTTAATTCCCCAGAGATTTGTGGAGACTCGGAATGCTCCTATTTTTAAACTTTTCAGAAGCTTGTGCTGTTGCTTCGTGCATCTCCAAAGGCTTGTGGCATCATGCGATACATGGTGCTCTTTCATTTGATGTATTACCTTCTGCAGGTTGCAGCATATGTTTTCTGTGCCAGTTATACCAAAATGAAAAGATCAGAGAAGATGAAGATTTTCCCTAATGGTTTACTATGTTCACATATTGTTTCTTGTTCATATCCAACACTAACAATGCCCATTTTTTTGGCCCTGGAGTTATTGTACTGTTTTCTGTGGGTTTAGTTACTGAATTGTTTGAGTCAAAGTATGTTAGAAACCTCAATAATGGAAATTGTGGAACCAGGAAATATTTGGAAGGAAACCGGGTAAATGGACTGTTGACCGCATTCAAAACAGTAAGTAAGAATGGAATACATGGTGTAAATCCTTTGTCTAGCTGACATCCTGATCCTCTTTCTTAATTGGGATAACTTGGGGTTGACAGAGATGCTGGGACAAGGAAATATTCTGCCTCGCATATTCTAAGAATGTACTTTTATCCTAAAAATGCAGAAACCATTTTGTGAGTAGCACATGTAAGTCTAGTTCATAGAACTACATTTTTATGAGTTGGTATAGCCCAAATCACTCTCTATTAGTACCATTTGTTGCCCAAACCCCCACCCCCATCCCACCTGGGAGTCTTTCTCTCTTGTACTGTTAGAACTATTTATCATAATGCATTTTACACATTGAGATCATTATACCGGGGAATTTTTTATGTTTGTTCTTCATCTCTTTTAGAGATATCTCCCCTTTTGCATCATTTTCCTTCCTGGATTACTTCTTTCTTCAAGAACTGCATGCAACTGATATGGTAAACGAGCCTAGAGCTGTCTCTCTTTTGGGACAAGTCTCCTTCAACTTCAGAAGTCACACATGGTCAATGGTAAGGCACAGAAGAAATGATAGAATGAGGGGCCTTAGTGAGAAAATCTTTGACTTGTTCATCTTTTTATGCCTTTTATCACCATCAGAATATTAAGAGCTATAGGGATAGGATCAGGAGGTGAGCCTATGGAAGAATACAAATGACAGCTAACATTTATTGTGTGCTCATTACCAGCCAGTAATTTTTCAAACCCTTCCCACATAGTAGAATGTTCGATCCTCACAAGAACTTGGCCTATGCTCCTTATATGCTCATAAGGGAAAAAGTACTTCTTGACCTGTCTGGACCAGCCCTCTCTCAATGGTAAGAGAGAAGGTAAGAATTTGGAGCCCAATAATTATTAGTAATGAGAAATGTTTCTCTGCCAACCATTCACCTCTGTGCATTTACTCTTTGGCACCTACTAGGGAGATAATGTGTAGGCTGAGGATTTGAGGATTCAAAATCTTGCCAATGTTTTCTCTATCTCAAAGATGTTCCTACTATGGAGATCAAAAACATCTGTAACTCAGAGGCCATATTATTTAAGTTCTCTACTTTATGTAAAAGGGCTTCTTTTTCACATGTTCTTGTAAAAGAAAGCTCTTACTTTGATTGCAATCTTTAGCTTCTGGTACATACAGGTAAAAGACCTCATAATCAATTTTACTACAGCTCAGAAGTTTGGACCTTGATTAGTTTCTTCTCCTTTAGTCAACACTAGAGGCAATTATTGAAAATAACTTTTTCCTTTTCTTGTCTAAGGGCTTTCTGAATCTATTTGGCAGTTGAAGTCACTTAAAGGCCATTTCAGTCTCTGAATCCATAATTCATCTCTCTCTTAAAATTTCTCTTAAAATGCTATGATTAATAGATGCTGCAAATGAGTATACATAATTGAACATTTTCTTACAGGCTCTTACCTGGACTTCAGTGAACAAACTTGACATGGAGAGTTTCAAATGATATTCACTGACAAATTTGGGTCTCAGACAAATTTGGGACTCAGAAGGATATTTTCCTTTGCCATTGGACTAACTGAATATGGAGTAATCTACAAGATTCTGCTTCAGATATGAGGATTTGAAGAAATGCACACAAACATACACATAAAACTTGTGAACTATGGTTCTTAGTGCCTGGAATGGCATGAAAAGCCTCCCTTTCCTCTTGAAAATGGTCTTTGTAACTAGAGAAACGGGCCTGATTGTTAGTCTAAAGATATTTTGTGGCAATAGCTTGGTGAAATGTCAAAGCACAGGAATTTATTTTTGTGTAGGACTCCTTTGGTTTCTTGGATTATACTCTTAACGTTAAATGCTCACTTGTTACACTCATCAATGTCCTACTGGACTCAGCTAATGCTAAGCTTTCCCTGCTCCTGAAGTCTAGTCTACTTCTGTTTTCAATATCAGCATCCTTCCTCTTTGTTTGCCTACATTTAGAGAAACAGTTTCATCACTTACTGGATAGACCAAGAAAAATATGTTCTTGGCCCTTTTTGAATGGTATTTTTGCTGATCTGTGGACATTTTAAAATAATTTAACACAAACACATGGCTTTTCTGAATTCAGGAAATATTTAGTTGGCTTCTTTCTTGGAGATCCTAGACCTGGAAGGTACAATAAGGTCAAGAAGAGGATAGTGGGCAATTATCAGCATCTTCATAGCAACACTAATCATAACAGTCTCAAACTGGAAGCAACTCAAAGGCCCAGTAGAATGGATAAATAAATTGTTACATATTCATGCAATGCAATACAGTTCAACAACAATAATAAAAAATGCAATAACATGGATAAAACAAACAAACATAAGATTGGATAAAAGTACTCATAAACTGCAGAATATATATACGGTATGACCTCATTTATGCATAGTTCAAAAAAAGCAGGCAAAACTAATTGATTCTGTTAGAACTTGAAATAGTGGTTGCTTTTGGGGTCTTCTGTCTGCAAGAGGGTCCTGGGGCTTCTGGTCTTCTGGAAATGCTCCGTTTCTAGGTGTTTATTTCATGGATGGATTGACTTTGCAAAAATCCTTTGAGTTGAACTTTATTATTTATGAATTTTATTTTGTTTGTTATATTTCCACAAACAGTTTTACCTTAAAAAAAAAGGGTGGTAATGAGGAGCCAAGAGCATTGTGTCAAGCCTTAATACCATCTTTGTTGACATGTGAAGTATTCTTATTTTAACAAATTTCTTTTTACTTACATGAAATAGATGTCTACTCCAATATAGGTGCCATGTCATTGACTTGCTTTCTGTTTTTGACAACTTTTTAAGAGAGAAGTTGAACTGGGCCTAAATAGCATAAAGGGGAGAAACCAGACAAATTCTTTATGAACTCATCTATAATAGAAATAAATTAATAGCAGGAAACTTATACTAATCTAGACTAATGATGATACTAGCCTAATAGCCTGTTTCTCCTAGATAATTTATGATTTTTATCTCTTTTCCTCTAGCTATTGTCTTATCTGAATATAATTTCACATTTTCGTTGTTAGTTTGTTAGAAAGAAGAATCTGCATAGATAAAGAATATCAACAAATTCTCTTTACAAATGACCAGGGAAAACTCACTTATTCATAGCTAATGTCTTATTGAATGTGCGTGAATGGGTTTTATGCCTGCACTTGCTTTTTTCCCAAGTGCAGTAGTTTGGGGAATTTTTATAGTGGACTTTATTTTTTAGAGCAGTTTTAGATTTATAGAAAAGTTGGGAAGCTAGTGAAGAAGGTTCTCGTATATCTCACACCCAGTTTTTCCTATTATTAACATTTTGCAATAGTATGGTGCATTTGTTACAATTAATGGACGAATATTTGTACATTATTAAGTAATGTCCATAGTTTATTCAGATGTTTTTTAGTTTTTTGCTAAAAACTAAAGAAATCTACTTTTCTGCTCCAGGATCCCATGTAGGACACCACTTACTTGTCGTGTCTCTTTAGACTCCTCTTGGCTGTGACAATTTCTCAGACTTTGCTTGTTTTTGACCACCTTGACAGTTTTGAGGAGCACTGCTCAGCTATTCTGTAGCATGCCTGTTATTAGAATTGTCTGATGTTTTTCTCATGATAAGACTCAGGTTCTGGGCTATTAGCAGGAAGACCACAGAGGTAAGGTGCCATTTTCATCACATCATATCAAGGGTACATGCTATCAGTGAGACTCATGACTGTTGATGTTGACTTTGATCAACAGGCAGACGCAGTCTTTGTCGGGTTTCTCCTCTGTAAAGTTACTCTTTTTGCCTCCCCCTTGCTTTTAATAGAAAGTAAACCACAAAATGTATTACTTTCCCCTGTATAACCGTGAACTCATACTATTGAAACACCAAGCTTTCTTGCTTTTAAGAAGATAGAAATGATAGGGGCATAAATGATGTGGTCATCAAGATGTATAACATAATGTTCATGTTTCTTGTGCCGTTTTTCCATGGTGTTATTGCTTTTATAAAATTACCATTAGGGGCCAGCCCTGTGGCCTAGTGGTTAAAGTTCTGTGTGCTCCGCTTCCGCGGCCCAGGTTTGTGGGTTCGGATCTCGGGTACAGACCTACTCCACTCATCAGCCATGCTGTGGAGGCATCCCACATACAAAGTGGAGGAAGACTGGCACAGATGTTAGCTCAGGGCTGGTCTTCCTCAAGCAAAAAACAAAAAAAGAGAAGGAGTGACAACGGATATTAGCTCAGGGTGAATCTTCCTCACACACAGACACACACACAAAAGTACTATGAGAAATGATTGGCGGAGAAGCTACTGGCTACCAGACCACCTGATATTTTGAGAATGTTTGGGTAATTGACCTCTCATTCACTTAATGTATTTGGATACAATTGTGAATTATCCACAAAACCTGACTAATGCATAGATCTTTAAAAATAGTTGGTGGTATTAATACCTTTATGTTAGATTATTGCATTTTATACAACAATATGAAAAACGTATTATCTTTACAGAAATGCTTATGACTTTTGTATAATAGTACATTTACATTTTGGGATGATTTAACTGAAAAAGAGAGAGCAGTCCTGCTAAGACAGAGAAAGCTCACCCTGTACTACGTGGGAGGGAACTTCTCTCAGTGTTACATAGTCTTGGGAAAATTAGAATACTTGGGGGAAAATTCCAAATGCCACAAATTGCTGACATGAAAAATAAAAGTGATTATAGGTTTACTCAGAAAAACTGATAAGGTTTCTAGAGTTGAGTCAGAGGATTTTGAGTAAAGCTTTATGAATTATAGCATTAGACAACAAAGTTTGTCACCTTTTCAAAGTAAGTTCACAATGATTTCCAATTTTGCGTTTTAGTTTATGACACAGCAAAATCCTTGGTACTAAATCTTTTAATTTGTTTAGAATAGACAATTCCCATTGTGTGTGAAATATACCTACATAATAAAACAATATTTAAAAAATGTTTTTTATTCAAAAAAGTCTATAAATGAAATTTACTTAAATAAGATTAATTGATAGATTGGTGCAATTGTGAGAATAAAACTAAGTGATGAAAGACTAAACTGTCTAAGAAATGCTGAATTGATTGGTAAATAATATGGTTAAAACAAAATGATCTCCATTTTGTTATACATTGACAATATATAATAAATCACAGTGTTTCTGATAACACAGATTCCAGCTAAGTTGGCGTGTCAGCGTTAAACGTAGTGCATTCAAATCCGACTTAGTCCAGTTGCCTGGCTTAGTTATGCTCTAATTTTCACCAATGGAGCTAAGGTCACTTTATTCAAAGGCAGTAGGCTTTCTTGCATAAGTAAAGCTGGCAGACTTGTGCATGTCCTACTTGCAGTTACCAAATTTAAAACCTTCCAGGTGATAGAGTGTTTGTTAAATGAACCCCTGTCGAATTTTCGGTTCTGGCTGTCCCCACTGAAGGTGACTGAGCTTGTGGGCAGTGATGCTCCAGGCTTCCTTGTAGCTGGAGGAAATTTAGTATTGGAAGAAAACATTCAGAAATGAGGATAATGCAGAACAAGTAGAAGAGAATGAAGTTGAAAGGAAAGACGGAAGCCAAACACAAAGACACACACACATATGTACATTATTTATATTATATATACAGAACACAGATAGAGTATCTATTTGCCTCTTGCTTTCCAAGGCAAATTTTAAAGTAAGTCATTCTCCTGACTGAGGTTCATTAACATTTACGACATTGAGAACTAAAAGCAAAAAGTCCAGTATTTTTTTATAGCTCTAAAATCATGGAATGATGTTGTAGAAAGAATTCTAGATTTAGGAAATCTGGTGCTTATTGCAGATTTTTTACCCCTAGCTCTGGTGTCATTAGTAAATCATTCAAATCTTTAGTGTGTCAATTTGTTCGTTTTTAAAAAATTACTTTTGGACTTTAAAAATTACTTCGGACAGATAAGTCCTCAATAAGCGGTTGGTATTCCTATGTGCCTGCCACACATAAAACTAATTATATACCTCGTCACAGTTAATCCTCATCAGAATTCTGTGAGATGGATGTCTACAAATGAGTAAACTGAGGCTGAATTTGCCTAGCAGTTTGCAGTTTGCTGGTGGTCACTCGGCTTGGATGTGGCCAAATGCAGATTAGAACACGGTCTGTCTTTCTCTGACTGTGCTCTTTAAAACAACGATAGGCTTCTAAACGCCAGGGAGTGTTTTGGGCCTGAGGATACAGCAGCGAGAGAGACAAAGATCCTGTCTTCATGGGAGGCATCAGCTCGTGCAGAAGTTCCCAGACTGCTGAGGGGCTCCAGTGACAACAGCAAACTCACAGGGGCCCACGAGATAGTTTAACTTTTCAAGGGAAACACAGCAATACCTGTCAGACCCCACACGAACTTCGGATGTGACTGCTCAGTAAACTAAACTCAGCTGTTTATTTTGGTGTGAGGATACTGGGACTGGAAGAGTTTGAGAACCTCTGCTCTAGTGGTTTTTGGTAAGGGGTGGGGGTGGATGAGGGGCCTAGAACATTAAAAAATGTACACCAAAGAAAAGATGCTTTCAGGCTGCAGTGCCCTATAATGAATTAACATGGTGGTGTCATTGAGAGGGAGGAATACTTCAGGTGGGATGCTGCGTGGTCTTGTCTGAGACGTGGCATTTGGACCTGAGGCCTGAGACGGAGGCAGGCATGCAAAAGCAAGGAATGAGCCTTCCAGGCCAAGAGGTGGACAAGAGGAAACAGCCTGGGTGAGAAAGGGCCTGGCTCTGTGAGAAGAGCAGGAGCCCAGAGAGCAAGAGAGAGAGAGAGAGCTAGGCCCAGAGGACATGATGAAGAGTGTTTTATCCTAGGTGCAACGGGCAGCCGAACTTCCTTCCAGCTACTCAATCCGATGAGTCTCCACTTATTTGCCATAGTTATTCTGGCTAATTAATTCATAAAATGTAAACCCCAAAATGTCTAGATTTGTGCTTTTATGAATCTCCTCACACTCAAAGTGTATTATTGTCAGTTAGTCTACGTCTATAGCCACATATAATAGAAAATAACAGATTGATGCTAAGGGTCTACAGATGCTCAAGGTCACCTGGCTTGGATGTGGCTGAATCCAGGAAAGGAAGCAGAATGTTAAATTATTTCACTCAAATGAAAAGTTAGCCAGTTCTTTTTAAACTGTGTAACTAGTGAAAGAAGGAGTTGTGAGTTTAATTGTTTTCCCCCAAGAGAGAAGTCCTGATTTCCAAATCTGTGAATGTGACCTTATTTAGAAATACAGTTTTTGCAGATGTATAAATTAATATGTGGTCACCTTGGATTAGGGTGGGCCCTAAATTCAGTCACTAGGGTTTTTATAAGAAGGCAATGTGAAGACACAGGAAACACCCAGAAGGCCATGTGAAGTTGACGTTAGAATTTGGGAAAAGTTTATTTTTGTATGTTGGTAAGCCTTCTTATAGAGTATGAAGATTAAGAAAAATCTTTCTTGAGATTGTAGAATATAATAGAATAGACTCTAGTCATTCTGTTCAAAGTGCTAGGTGTACATTTTAACAGGTAATATTTTTATTCTATTATCTCAAATGTTTCTAATTAAATGTATCATTGTCTTAGAAATTAGATGAGTTAATTTGTGTTTTGTTTGATTGGTTTGATACCACAGTTGAGAGACTGAATTTGTCTCTACTTTCCCCAACTATCAGGAAAGATAAATGGTCTCTCTTTAGATGCCTTGTCAGCATTAAAGAGTAAAATAGTGGCTTTTCACTCTGTTGGGTGGTGATATAGTCTCTGCGGGAAATTGATGTTTCTCATGTACTCACAGAAATATTGTTTTCAACTGAAGGGATAGGAAAAACAGTCCATTTAAAACAAGACAGGAACATAACCAGAAATGACACTTTAAAACATGACCAAATTTGACACATTGCACCGTTAACAACACCGTCAGCCGTCAGCCGCATGGAAGTTCATTTTGATGATAAGGCACCGGTGAAATGTGACAATTTTAACTTTTTAGACTATTTATTTTCCACAGTGGTAACATATCAGAATCACCTGTGAATTTTTTTTTTAATGATATAAATAAATGCCTGAGCCAGCCTCTCAGATTCTGATTTGAAGGTCTTGGGTGGGGCCTGGGTGTGTGTAATTAAAAAAAAACCCTACATGTGATTCTGATGTGAAGTCAGGGTTGAAAACCACGGATCCAGTGACAGTGAGTAGTGTTAATAAAAAAGACGTAATTTTTTGAGTATGCTGTATTTTATAAATATAGCATGGGGTTCAGCATCCCCCTGAAATGTTTTAATTTTGTAGTAGAATTTTTGTAACTATTTCTTTCTAATTGTCCTCATTTAACTGGTGTCAGGGGCTAGGTTTAGAAGGTAATTTTTAACCCAAACTAGTCATCTTTTCAGCAGCTCGTGATGATTTACATCATTTATGTTAAGTGATCAACTCATAAACTTTAACATCTGGAGAACCACAATAAAGAATTGTGACAAACCTACCATTAATAAAAGGAGGGCTTTCAATTTTTGAGGACAATACATTATATCTCGCTTATTAAAATATATCTCTGTGACAAATTAAATACAATTCATATATGACTAATAATTGAGTTGCACTCACAGGATGACATAGTGGTATGTCTGCAGAAATTATATAATTTAAAATTTTCAGTTAGTTATTTTCATATTTCAGAGTCAATTTTTTTCCAGATCTTAATTTTTTTTTTTCAGTCACTGTGAAACTTGTACTTGCTGGATGCTAGTCCAATAGGGCTAATGGTAAAATGATCTTGGGGGCATTAAATCTGTCTGTGGAATGTGGCTGAAGATATGTCTGATATCTTTGAAAACCACTTTAGAGCTCCTCACTCAGTGCGATGCAAAATATAAGTAGATTTCAGTCAGCCTCAAATAGAATATAAAGAATGTGTAAACACTTTTGAGAGCCCGAGGCTATGGCACTTGAAGAAATGGCCTTGAGATGCCAAAAGCTTGAGAAAGAGCTTTATTTTCAGCTCTTTGCAATTAAAGAGAAATCAGCAGGCATATGCATAAGATTATTAGTTAGTTACCGGAAATGGCTGGATGCAATGGTTAGGTCAGAGCATCACACGGCACAATAGCTGGGTTCCAATTATTAGACCGGCCAGTAGGAGGCGTGCGTACACGCACACCGCCCCCCGACACCCCCCGCCCCGCCCCCCAGCTTTACGCCAACCTGCTTCTTTGGGTGTGCTGCTCTGTGAGTCTGAAGGAACGTTTATCCCACCTCAACAAATGTCGGTTATGTAAGTGTAATTGTTTTATTGCTCCAGTGAATTTGATGATTTTTTTTTAAGAATCATAAAAGCTGCTTGTAGTGCAGTCGGATGATTTTATGGACATTTCACTGAATATTGTATCTTACTTTGTACTATGCTCTTAATTCTGAAATATTGAGCTACGCACGGAAAATGTGCTGTTACTACAATAACAAACAGATCAATCGAAAGGACACCCTTTGCCTAGGGCATCTTTGTAGGTGTGAATGTGAAGTTGGATGATGAATTGAAGAAGATACTTCAAAGGACAGATACATAACATCTCAAGACACACACACACACACTTAACGGATCCACATCTTGATGTTATATAGAACTTACTACTCAAGGTGATAAAATGCTTTATTATTGTTCTTGCCACTGACCAACGTGTCAGTTCTGAATCTGATATTCCCTCTGTCATTCCCTTTATTGGATTCTGGCAAAGTTATCTAATGTACTGCAGCAGATCCACTAAGAGTAAAATCTAGAGACTCTCTCTGATGGTATCAACGTATAAGCAATTTATTTCCTTTCGCTGTAATAAAGGAGGATGTACTTTCTTCTGTTACAGAAGGCTGAGTTTTTGAAAACTTAGGAGTGACTCTATCATTGTGCTCTGGGTGATGAGACAGCATCTTGTCATAGAGAAATGTGGGGATGCTCAGGCAAAGTTGCCTGGGGTTGAGTTCCAGCACCACCCCCAGCGCTGAGCCAACCTGGGCCAGCATGTAAATTCTGGGCTTCAGATTCCTCACCTATACGGTGAAGCTCGGACTAGTCCCTATCTCAGAGGGAGGAGTGAGGACTCCGTAGGCTCATAACTGCTAAGCACTTAGAGCAGTAGCTGGCACAAGGAGGAATGTTAACCCTTGCTATCCTGTGATTACTTAAAATTTATTGTCGTATCCATTAAAACATCCATTTCACCTTTCATTTTCTTTCTTAGGATTTCCTTTGGTAAAAACAAAATTTGAAGCCATTGACTCATTTCATTTATTTTGAAAAATCAACATAAATATAAAAAATTAATTTCTGGTTATTTGAGTTCAAAGAGAAAATAATGAGCATGACACGATGCATATGGGCAGGGTTTGGGACCGAATAAAAAAAATAGTGTCAACCAAAGAAAGCTTAGGATGAATAGGGCATTTTCCTTAATAGGAAATTCATTTTCCAAATGTTTATCAGGATATTGAATTTAAAAGTTGCTTAGTAAAAAAGAGAAGTGAGATAAAATATTAACAAACAAGTAGCTACTAGAGATCAGCTATGAACTGAGAAAATGAAGACTCTTTACCTGTCTGCTGAGTTTTAAAGTTTTGAGTTTTGAGGAAAATAGCAACGTTTCTAAATAATTTTGAATATATCATTGATTTTCTGATTTTTAAAGTAAAACATGTACATTGTAGAAGACATGGAAATGAAAAAATATAAAGACAAAACACAATTTGCTTTATAGTTTTATCACTCTGGGATAAATACTGTTAACATTTTGAAGTATTTTCATGTGAAATTTAATATCCACTCACAATTTAGGTCCCACTGTAAAAAAAAGAATGTCAGAACCTAGTTTTATTGTCATTTAGATAGAGTCTCTAGAAAAGCTTGTCGAATATTCTACATAAACATTACTTTTTTTTTAACATTACTCTTAACAGCTGATTACTATTCTAGCATTTTCTCTATCATAATTGTTTTCATCATTTCTCTTTTGTTGGACATTTAGACTTTTTAATTTTTGCTATTGTAAATATAATTACAATGAGTATTCTCTTATGAAAATGTTTCATCTCGTTTATTATTTTTTCCTTAAGATAGATTTCTAGAAATGGAATTGCTGCAGCAGAAGGACTGCATATGTTAATACTAGAGACAGACGACCAGCTTGTTTTTCTACAGTTTGTTCCAGTTTCCACTCATCTCAACAGTTTACGGGGATCTACATCTCACTGAAATCATGATGACAGCGGGTATTATAATTTTTCAGAATATTTTTAATTTGATAGAAATATGCATATTGTTATGTACTGGACATTTTGCGCCCCCCCCAAATTTATATGTTGAAGTTTAATCCCCAAAATGTATATGGAGGTAGGGTCTTCGGGAGACAATTATGTCATGAGGGCCATGAAGCCCTCAAGAATGGGATCAGTGCCCCTAGGAGAGGAGGGCAGAGAGCTAGTTTGCTTTCTTTCCCCCAGGTGAGGACGAGAAGTTGGCTATCTACTACCCTGAAGAGGGCTCTCCCCACAACCCACCCACGCTGGCACCCTGATCTCAGACTTCCCGCCACCAGAACTGTGAGAAATAGACTTCTGTTGTTCATACCCACCCAGTCTGCAGTAGGTTGCTATCGCAGCCTGAAGGAAGACATATATGGTTACTGTTTCAATTTGCATTCCTTGGATTACTAGGTAGGTTGGATTTTTAAATGCTTTTTGATGACTTTTCTTTCCTCTTGTTTAGAATTTTTGGCTTATGCCTGAAAAAGAATTTTTCTTTTGGGGCATTCATCATTTTTATTTCTTCTATGTACCTTATATAGGTGATACAAACTGCTAGTTTTCTCTCAATATCCATTCACCCCTTTTCCCAAAGAATAGACTTTTTGACTCTGCACAGCTAAGGATTATGTTTCCCAGCCTCCTGTGTAGCTAGGTATGGTCGTGTGACTAATCTAGGAGCTCTGAATGAAACTGAGCTGTGAAATTTGGGGTTATGCTTTAAATGGAAGTGATATGGCCTTTTCTTGGTTTCCCAGGGTGGAAACTCTTATTTGTGATACTTTTATTTTCAGTTCATTCTTTTGGTTTTTAGTTAAAAAATACATATGTAAATAAGGACAATATTCTCTTTTGCTTCCAAAAGCAGTAGAATTTAAAACAATGGCCACTGTGTTTGCCTTAGCAGGCGCGATGGCAACTCTAGGCCTCATCAGTTACCTGTGTAACAAAAGAAATGTGATGTTAAATCTCTAATTGGATTTTCAAATAAAGATGTTGATACAAAACAAACAAACAATTAATAGTTTGTGTGAATCTTGTCTTATTGAATTATCTAGAAAACCATCTTAAAGAAGAATTTGATAATGGACAACTTTTTCTTGTCCCTGAAAATGTTTCTTCAGTATGCCTCTGCTGATGGTTTGTTAAAAAAATATTTTGTATCATGTTACAGACATGTCTTTGTATTGTATTTCAGTCTTGTTATACGTCACTTAACTATTCAGCAATATTTGTTGAGTTATAACAAATGTCTCTTCAGCATCTATGATGATTTTATACTTTTTCTTTTAATCTATTGGTGTGATCAATATATTAATAATACTTTTATTATAGAAGTGTCTTTGCAATTCTAGAATTTATCTTGGAATTATTATTTTAATATATTGTATTTGATTTGGTAATAGTTTACTTTTTTGTGTGTATGTTCTTAGGTGAAATCGACAAGCAGTTTTTCCTCTTTGTGCCTATTTTATTGGATTTTTATTTTAAGAATATGCTTCATCCAAGAAGTAATTAAGATGTTTTTCTTATATTTCTAAGCTCTGGGAAAAATGTTTGTATCTAAAACTGTCTAGACATGGTGCATTTCTTGGAATTAATATTTTTTGTCAACCTAACTTATTTTTCACACTTATTGGTTTATTGTTGAACCATTTTGCTTAGAGAACTCAATCATCCTATATATATTTCTTAATGTTTTCGCTTAGAGTTTCATAAGATATTCTTTTAAACCTTACCATTGCCTCTGTAACTAATTTACCACTTTCCTTATTCATTTGTTTTCCCTCTCACTTGATAAGGGATTTTTTTGTCTGACATCCTTTTCTACAGCCACCCAGGGAAAGGGGAAACCTTAAGTAACAACATGGGGAGCCAGCCCGGTGGCGTTAATGGCTAAGTTCACATTCTCTACTTTGGAGGGCCGGGGTTCACAGGTTCTGATCCCAGGTGTGGACCTACACACCACTCATCAAGCCATGCTGTGGCGGTGTCCCACATACAGAATGCAAGAGGATTGGCACACATGTTAGCTCAGTGATGATCTTCCTTAAGCGAAAAGAGAAAGATTGGCAACAGATGCCAGCTCAGGGCCAAATCTTCCTCACAAATAAATAAAATAAATAACACCATGGTTGTTTTCATTTTGCTGCTTGTAAATCTCTTTCCATTGGATGCTCGCAGCTTCCTCAAATGGAGAATCTTGGAATCTTCTGTTAAGGTTTCCTGGTACGTGGGGTTGAGTAAGAGCCTTCGCTGGGTAGCTGTCTTGAACTCAGTGGCTCTCTTATTCTGATCCTGTTTGTGCTCTCAGGAGCAATAATTCTTCAAAATTTGTGAGAGTGCTTAAGAAGCCCACTAGTTTTCAGTGCTGATACAAAGTTTTACTTATTTTTATATTTATTTGTCACTTTTAATAAACATCTGTAGTGGTGGGGGTAGTTAGTATTATAGCCTGGGTTTGTTGAAGAGCGTTAGATGCTTTGCCTACCTAACCATTTTTATCAGGATTTCCACATTTGACTTTTGAAAACAATTCAAAGCAATTTTGGGGTATAGAGTAAAACAATTTTTTCCCAACTACCCATTTTTTTCAGCACAATTTCCTCAATAATTTTATCTGTTTTGGACTGGGTGGTGATGCTTCTTATATCATGTATTAATTTAGTATATCATAGGTCCATTCAGAATTTTCTCAAAATTGTGTTATTTTTGTAACTAGGCATGTGATAGCTCTTTAACATGCATTACATTTCAATCTGATTTTAAATGACAGATTCCTCTGCTTTTTTTTGTTTGGTAAGGCAGATTAGCCCTGAGCTAACATTTGCTGCCGATCTTCCTCTTTTTGCTTGAGGAAGATTGTCTCAGAGCTAACATCTGTGGCAATCTTCCTCTATTCTGTATATGCAATGCCACCGCAGCATGGCTTGATGAGCTAGGTGTAGGTATGTGCCTGGGATCCAAAGCCGTGAACCCCAGGCTGCAGAAGTGGAGCAAATAATCTTAACCACTACACCACTGGGCTGGCCCTTCCTCTGTGTGTTTTTTTTTTTTTTGGTGAGGAAGACTCGCCCTGAGTTAACATCTGTTGCCAATCTTCCTGTTTTTTTTTTTTTTTTTGCTTGAGGAAGATTGTCGCTGAGCTAACATCTGTGCCATTCCTCTATTTTATATGTGGGATGCCACCACAGCATAGCTTGATGAGCAGTGTATAGGACTGTGCCCAGGATCTGAAACTGTGAACCCTGGGGCACTGAAAGGGAGCACCTGAACTTAACCACTATGCCACCAGGCCAGCCCCTCCTCTGCATTTTTATAGCACATTTTTTCTGTTTTGTTCTAAACATGATTCTTTTCATTGGATTCTAACCCCCTGGGGGGTTTACTCAATCTAGACTTCTCTATGCTAGCACAGTGACTTTCAAGTCATGGGTGCTATGATTGTCAGTTTTACTAGGCTATGGTACCTAGCAATTCAGTTAAACACTTGTTGCTGTGAGGTTTTTTTTATAGACATGGTTAATACCTACCATCAATTGACTTTTAGTGAAGGAACTTATCCTTGACAGTCTGGGTGGGCCTCATCCAATCAGTAGAAGGGCCTTACAAGCAAAACTGAGGTTTCCCTGAGGAAGACGACAGCTTCGGTGATGCGGACTGCCATAGCAGCTCCTGTCAGAGTGTCCTGTCTGCCCCACAGCTTTCGGACTTGCTGACCCCACAATCGAGTAAGCCGATTCCTTGGTCCCTCTCTCTCTCTCTCTGGTAGAACCTTGACTGACACAGGTGCCTATAAATGTTTCTGCAGTGACAAAGAATATGTTTTCTCCAAATCTTTTAAATTTCACTGATGTAATCTACTGCATAAAAAGCCAAATACTATTTTTATACGTACTGTGGAAATTTATAGTACTAGTCTCGGGATTTAGGCAGGAAAAAAAAGATATTCTTTTTCCACTCACTATGACGCTAAGTTAATACATGCCAACATCATCTCTCTGTACCAGCCGACAGCAAGACAAAAAGTGCATTGTGTCCTCCCAAGGCGAGACGACAATCATTCAAAAAATAAATGAAAAGGAAGAGTTTATTTTATATAACGTCTATTGAAATGTATTTATTGTGCTCCTGGTGCAAACTTCCTCTTACAATAGTGGATTGCCGAATAAGAGAATGGGGATATTCACTTGAGCGCAAATTCCTCTCCACTGGTGTCTTCTCTCGATAGCCTGGAAACTCACAGAAGAGTGTTGTTTACATCTGTTCTGATGAGAAGGTAAAGCATGTGCTTTACTCATTCACAGGAACAGATACCCAAAAACGACTTTCATTATTTTCCAAGGAACACAGTTTTATGTGAGAAACAGTTCTCAGAATTGAGATACCAATTGCTTCTCTTTTTAGATTAACCACCAGACTCGCGTGCTTATGCTGTATTTGCTCTTCCAGTTAGCGGCACATTAACGCATATCCATTTGGAAACTCTTTGATATGGCCTTCTTGTAACTAAAAAACGATTCCAGCAGTGCCGCAAACTCAAATGACTGCTTTATAAAAGTAGGCATGTTACCAGAAATTGTTACCACTAGTGCTGCACAGATGAGTACACAGAGCATTAAGTTGTTCTTGCTCTTTTTTCCTGGGGTTGTAATGACATTCTGAAATACTGTTTAAGGGATGATTATTAGAGGATAAAATCAATATCTCTATACTTTCACCAATCTTCACAAGAAATCAACCAACGGATAGTAAAAGAATTACTAGCTTTACTCTGCATTTTTCTCCAAGCTTGACAATAAACTATTCTTGCTTCAGAAGAAACACATTAGCATCAGCGCAGTTGCTAACTACAGAATGACACATTTGTTTAACTACACTGATACTGTTTATTGTTTGTCTCTATAAAGAATCTGTTTTACCTTATGCTTGGGTTTTGGCATGTGTGCATGTGAAACTTGCTGTATGCTAAACGCCCTATTAATTGAATATAGCATATAAAAATAACGCATTACTCCTAAGTTTTTTTTTTTTTCCAGTTTCTCTGCAAGTTATTTTCTATACCACAAGTCTTTACTGTGTATAATTCCTATATGGAGTATTTAAAGTTGATAAAGATAGAAAAATTTAAAGATGTGTGTATGTTTGTGTGTTTTGGGGAGAATTTATAAAACACAAAGTATTAACTATATTGAAAATGTTATTTGTGCATATTTTATTGGTCAGATGCCCCACAATTTTTATGCCATTTTGGAAATGCTGCAAGAATAAGAGGGTCCTTTTAATTATTCATAATTTTAGATAGGAATCAAAGATGAGATAATCCTTTGGAAGACATACAACCAGCCCAAAGTACCAAATTTACATTTGTTCAGAAATACCCGTCCTCCAGAAACATGTTTATGCATGTACACACATATATACCACGCTATTGAGTCTAGATTAGAAAATTTAATTTTATTCACTTATTGACTTTGGTAACCCTTCACACTTTTGTCTCCCATGAGCTTCACTTTCATGCTTCATCTGCAAACTTTTTCTTGAATTATACCATAATACCAGAATTTCCTCTTTAGTAAATCCAATAATCAATATTCAGGTCTCGCTATATTGAATTTGTCAGTAGCATTTGACACAGTCAGTTGTACTTCCCTCTTTAATCATTTGGCTTCCAGAACAACTCTTGCTCATTATTTTCCCCTGCTCACTGATTATTCCCTGTTATTATTTTCCCATTGCAACATAACAAACTACCACAACTTAGTGGCTTAAAATAACACTTGTTTATTACCTTACAATTTCTCTAGGTCAGAAATCTAGTTCAGGGTCTCACAGGGTGAAACCAAAGTGTTACCTAGGCTGTATTCTCATCTGGAGGTTTGACAGGAGGAACCCACTTCCATGCTCATTCAGATTGGTAGAATTCATTCCTTGTGGTTGTATAAATGAGGTCCTTGTTCTCTTGCTGGCTGTGAGGTTGGGGTCAGTCCCACTCCTAGGCTTACTTCCAGTTCCTTGTTATGTGGCTCTCTGACAAACCCTCTCAAAACATGGCTGTGGGATTCCTCAAGGCTAACAGGACACTCTCACACTTTGAGTCTGTCTTTGAATAGCTCCCTTCAGAGATGGCCTGGACTACCTATTCAAGTGCTCTCTTGATAAGGTTGGGCCCTTATGGGATAATCTCCCTTTTGATAAACTCAGTCTAGTGATTAGGAACCTTAATTATATCTGCAAAATCCCTCTGCCTTTAAATCCCTCTGCCATTAAGATGTAACTTAACCAAGTGAGTAAAATCTCATCATATTCAAAAGTCTCACCCACAGTCAAGGCGAGGGGATTATGCAGGGTGGGTATTCCAGGGATCGGAACTCCTGGGGCCTCCTTTGGAATTTCATCTACCACACTCCTCCTAAGTCTTCTTCTCTGACCCTTTCTCATCTCTCCAAACTCTTGGTGCTCCAGAGTTCAGCCTTCGGTTCTCTTTCTTCTCTATCTTTGCTCATTCCCTAGATGATCACATCATTCCGAATGATTTAATACTATGTAATGCTAATGAAGCCAAATTTATACCACAGCCCCTATTTCTTCCTTTAAGCCAGACTCATGTATCCAACAATGTATTTGACTTGGATGTACAATAGATATCTCAACATCAGCAAATCCCGAACTAGCCTTTATCCTCTCTCTCAAATCTGCTTGTTTTATGGTTTTCCCTTTAGGTCTTCATTTTTGACAAATCCTATCAAACTATGCTACTAGCCCTCTTTCCATCTTTATAAAAGCAGCGTCCTTTACTTCTCCCTCAAATCACACTTCTACAGCTGCCTTACAGACTTTCAACCCAATATGAATCCTTTCATCTCTTTGTACTACTCTCCCCCCGGGGGACTGAACAGTGAAAGAGAACATACATAGGTATGCATTTTGTCTTATTTTGTGCTATTACAAGTGAATGGTCCTCAGCTTCAAGGGGGTCTCAGTGCTTTTGAAGAATAAGTTTACTTGTCTATTCTAAGTCCTTCTCGCTGATATAAATTCCTTGAAATTTCTATTATTCTTTTAAAATTCCGTGCACCAATGAAAGTCTCCCACAAAAAGGAGATGCCTTTGCCTTTTCCCTAATATCTAATGCCTCCTATGTATTTGCGTATATTCATGAATACTTATTAAACTTTTTTTCAAAGTCTCAGATAAGTAATCCTTCAATTAGCCCCTATTTCCTTTATATTTTGAGTGTTTTCCTCACCAGTGGTACTTTCCCTTAGCTGATAAGCATGTACAAATCTATTGAATCTAAAAACAGACAAAGAAAAGTCCACACCTTCTTGTCCTTGAGTAACTTTCTGCTTGCTATCTTGATTTTTTTTATTCACTACACAATCAATCATCTTGAAAGAGTGGTTTTATTTACCCTTTTTATTTCCTGAGCTTCTCTTCATTTCATGATTCTCTAAAATCAGGCTTCTACTCCCACAGTGCCATTAAACGGCTCACTCTCTAAAGTCACTAACAAGCGGTAAATTGTAAACTCCAATGACCCTTTTTCAGATCTCTCCCACGCCCATCTGACTACATAAGTTACTTCTTTCTTCTTGAAACAATGTAGTTCTCTGGTTGTAGTTCTATTTCTTGCTCTCTGATTACTTTTCATTTCCTCAGAAATTTATTTCCTCGCTTTGTGGCTCAGTTTTTTGTGTCTTTATTACTATATCTTGTGATTTCTTCATCTAGTCCCACAGCTTTAACTGTGTCAAATAGGCTGATGATCCTGATATCTGAATTTACTTTTTAAATCTGTCTATTACATTCTAGATCCTTATTCCAAATCTAGACGTTAAATGGATCCAAAAACCTTAATTAGATTCCTGCATAACTCCTTGTCTTTATTTCCGACACCATATTTGTCCTTCTGTAATGCTGATCTTGGCTCATTTACCCAGTCACAAAGCCAAAAACTTGCTGGCAATTGTTTTATTTTTTAATTTATTAATTCGTCACACAAGTATTTTTGAGTGTCTCTTCCGTGCTATATATGACTGTATTAAGTGATGGAAGAGACGTAGTTTTTATGCAGTCCTGGAACTTATAGTACAATGAGAGAGACGAACAGGTAAACATGCATAACAGTAGTTACAGCTTTGGTAATTATTCTGAAGAAAATAAATACTAGGCTGTCAGAGAACAATGGGGAAAGGGTGTTCTAGATAAAGCAATGAGGAATAGCCATTCTGGGATGATGAATGTGAAGTTTTTGGTAAGATCCTTCTTAGTGGACATGACAGCATGTGCAAAGGCCTAGAGGCATAAAACTACTTGCCTATTTCATGACCTGACAGTCCCAAGAAATAGACTCTAATTAGCCTACCCAAGAGATTACTTAGACTAACTCTTACCTGTGTTTCATATCTATGTAAATTAAATCTTAAAAGAAGCTCAAGTCTCCTCTGAAACCCCATCCCACATCAGTGAGAAATTCATCCCTATGTGGCTCTGATCAAACCTCCCACAGTGCCCTAATCCCTCAAATTCTTCCCTGTGCTCTCTGGAACTCATGCTTAATAATTAGCCAAATGCCATGTGTCTTAAACCTCTCCTCCAAATGTTCCTTATACCTTCTTGCTCTAATTGAACCCAGGTAGTATTCTGATTCTACCATTTCCCCTGAAGTCCTAAAAGCGATGGCTCTTTTCCTCTCATACGTTGCAGACAGTGGAGGATGGAGGGGGAAGAGGTGTTAAGCTCGCTCCTTCTTGCTACTTGTGTCCCTGTTCCTCCTTCCTTCCCAATATCTCCCTTCACCAGCCCCTTTGAAACTCACGTTAGGGGCCTGTGTAGCTCTTGATTCTTTTTTGCTTCTGTTGTTTCCAAACTGTTGGGACATAGTTTCTCAAATTATCAGTTTCTTGACCCTCTCAGCTCCAGTTAGCATCCACTCCAAGCCGTATCTTAGCCCTGTTGATGGCGTGGTAGAGCTGGCTCGAACCAGCTTGCAGCAGTTGATTATTACAGTTTCAAGAATTTTGCAAGCTGATTACTAAAAGAGACACTATTAAAATTTTAATTAAACTTACCATTAAGTTATAGTGAAAACAAAGGAAATAGATATCCAAAAGTAACTAAAACTTACCGTGTCTCATCATTCTACTATTACTTATGCTTTTGAGGTTATGTACGTCTATTGCGCTTACACGTGGGAGGGCATTTCTTCCCAGCATCACTTCCTAGCACTGTATTCAGTGAGGACACATCGGTAGCTTGAAATTGGCCGTAGAGACAGTATTCACACAATAGAAATTGGCAAGCTCTACCAATCAGGGCTTGAATTGTCTTGCTGATTGCTTAGATGTAAAAAAGTGATAGAGCAAATGTTAATAATACAGCTTAAATTTAAAAGTATATTGTGTCGGTAGCTGTTGTGTTGTGAATAGTACCAAAAAAGAGGAAATATTCTTTCAGTATTCAAAAACCCTTATTTGATTCAGCAATGAAGTTGCTTACATCACTGATTAATGTGTTCCAACATACGTCTCTCTTATTTCAATTCCATCTTACATGTTAACATAAACAAAAGTAACAATTGAAATTCATATAAAATACACTTATTTGTCAGTTACAACACAGTTTGGCTTTGGATACAAGAGTTTGGCATAAGTCAACAAAAACATGTTATGAGAATTAATTAGATCTAATGAATTTATAATAGAGTATTATACATTGTGTTATTATTTGGTAAGTATATACTGCACATCTTTTATATTAGTAAAATCTATAATAAAATTATGTCTGTATATACGTATGCATATATTTATCTTTTTCAGAGAGCCAATTGTTAAAAATTTACTAGCACACCATTGGCCATTTCATTACTATTTTCATTACCCCATGCATTCTATTACTTTTAAGCTTCTCATTCTCTAAAAATCATCTCCTATTTTTGAGCTCATTCCCTCACCTATCTAACTCCAGTATTTTTAGCATCCCACATGTATCTCCCATACATTAACCAATTCCTCTTCCATAACGCTTCTCAAATCCTCATTTCACCTATTATCCAGTTTTTCTTCCTATTCTAGCGTTATAACTGTTTCCTTTTATGCCTCCACTCCCTGGCCCCCATCTCTCAGTTCACTGTATTTGCCGTAAAAACTCCTTTTCTGTTGAAACTGAATTCTCCATTTACTTGATGCTAGCACCTAAGTAGCTGCACATGAATACAGAAAAGCCCATAATCTTACTGACTGGGTCTGCTAAAATTGATGACCTTAATTCTTAAATATGTCCACATTACTGCTCAGCAGTCCTACACAGTGTTCCAACTTAGTTCTCTCTCTGAGATTACTATTTCTTTCCTTCTGTTCTCTCTCTCTTCAAACTTCTAATTCTCACCTTTGGCTGATGACATTGCATTTATTTCAGTTCAAAAATGGAGGTTACCAGAAGAAAAGATTCACTGATTGCAAAAACAAATTGACCACAACACCTCTTTGTGCACATGCTCTTCCTTACCTTCTATTCAAATGAATGAACAGGTTGTGTTTTTATTTAAATCCAAAACTAACTATTCCACTTCTATACTAAATTCCACTAGATTCCATCTCTTCTCTCCTACACAAGCCATTTCTGTGATTGCTTCTTTCTCTTGCATGATTGTCTATTCTCTCTTCTGGATCATTTCTGTAAGCATACAAACATGGTGCTATTTCTTCATTCTTAAAAACTGAGAAATAAACAAACAAAACCTCACCATTTCTCCACCTCCCCTTTCAGCCAATTCTCCGTTGCTTTGTTCCTTTTTATTACACTGGCTAAGACAGCATCTCAAATGCTGAATGTAAGTAAGGAAAGTAGACACTTTTGTTTTGTTCCTGATCTCAGATCATAAGGTACAGTTTTTTATCAGTAAGTATGATGTTAGTCATAGTTTTAATGTAGATCCCTTTTTATCATGTTAGAAATTTTCCTTCTATTCCTAGTTTCTTCCTATTCTATTCCTAGTTGCTGAAAATTTACATAATAAAAAGATTTTGAATTTTGTTATATGCTTTTTCTACATCTATTGAAATCATCCATATGCTTTGTCTTTTTCTATTCTGTTAATATAGACAATTACATTGACTCATTTTCAGTTGTTAAACTAACCTTCCATTCCTGGGATAAACATACCTTGGCCATTGTGTATTATCCTTTTCCTATATTTCTAGATTCCATTTTCTAATATTTTTCAAAGTATTTTATGTCTAGGTTTAATAAGCAATATGGTTTGTAATTTTCTTGCAATAGTTTTGTCTAGTTTTCATATCAGACTAATGCTGGCCTCATAAAAGAAGTTGGGGGGGGGGCCAGCCCAGTGGCGCAGCGGTTAAGTGAGCACATTTGGTGGCCCAGGGTTCGCCGGTTTGGATCCCAGGTGCGCACATGGCAGCACATGGCAAGCCATGCTGTGGTAGTTGTCCCACATATAAAGTAGAGGAAGATGGGCATGGATGTTAGCTCAGGGCCAGTCTTCCTCAGCAAAAAGAGGAGGATTGGCAACAGATGTTAGCTCAGGATTAATCTTACTTGGAAAAAAAAAAACAGATTTGGGAAGTGGTCCCACTTCTTATTTTTCCTGAAAAAATTCATATAGGATTAAAAAAAAAATTTGATAAATTTACCAATGAAGCCATCTGTTCCTGAGTTTTCTTTGTAGGACATTTTTAAATTACAAATTCAATTACATATAGAACTATTCAGATTACCAATTTTCCTTTTCTCAGTTTGACAATTTGTGTATTTCACGTGATTTTTTCCAATTCATCTGGGTTGATGAATTTTCTGGCATGAAATTGTTCATTATATTCACTGATTATACTTTCAATGTTTATAGGATGTACAGTGATGCCCCTTTTTCATTTGATATTGGTAATTTGTACCTCCTCTTTCTTTCTCTCTTTTATTTTCCTTTTTCAGTCTGGCCAGAGGTTTATAATTTTATTGAGCTTTGCAAAAACTCAGATTTTCAGGTTGCATGGATTTTCCTCTGTTATTTGTCTATTTTCTATCTCATCGATTTCTGCTCTCATTTTTACTATTGTCTTCTTAAATTGCTCTTTTTATTTTTATCTTCTTAAAGTAGGAGCTTAGATCATGGGTTTTGGACATTTGTTATTTTCTAATATTAGCATTTAAAGCAAAAATGAGTCCCTCTAGGTACAGCTCTTACTGTATACCCTTTATTTATTTATTTATTTGTGAGGAAGATTGGCCCTGAGCTAACGTCTGTTGCCAATCTTCCTCTGTTTTATGTGGGATCCTGCCACAGCTTGGCACATGGTTTCATGAACTGTGCTAGCTCCACGCCCAGGATCCAAACCTGTGAACCCCTGGCCACTGAAGCAGAGCATGCAAACTCAACTGCTATGCCATCGGGCCAACCCTAGTGGTTGTGTTTTCGATTTTTGTTGTGTTGTGTTTTCATTTTCAAAATTTCCTTTTGATTTTTTTCTTTGACCCATACGTTATTTAAAAGCAGGTTTTCAAATTTCTAATTATTTGGGGAAATCTTACAGGATTTTTTTTATTGTGAATTTACAATTTAATTCCATTTTTCTTCAGGAACTTTATTCTATATGATTTGCATCCTTCTGAATTTATTGAGACTTTTTTTGACTCAGGATATGGATTATCCTAGTAAATATTCCATGTATTGTTGGTGGTTGTTTATTTTAAAAATGGCCATTAGGCCTACTTATTTAATAGAGTTTGTGGCAGACATGAAAAAGCACAGCTTAGACCCCTTTATAAGATATGATTCTGCCCGGTAACAGAAATGTGGTTAGCTGTCAGCCTCTAGCTATTAGCTCCTTCATGGTCTGCCTTGGTCTTTTCTCTTTTTTTTTTTGAGGAAGATTAGCCCTGAGCTAACTGCTGGCAACTCTCCTCTTTTTGCTGAGGAAGACTGGCCCTGAGCTAACATCCATGCCCATCTGCCTCTGCTTTATATGTGGGACGCCTACCACAGCATGGCCTGGCAAGCGGTGCCATGTCCACACCCAGGATCCAAACCAACGAACCCCAGGCCGCCTAAGCAGAATGTGCACACTTAACCACTGTGCCACCGGG
The DNA here is from genome assembly GCF_041296265.1 of Equus caballus. NCBI lineage: Eukaryota > Metazoa > Chordata > Mammalia > Perissodactyla > Equidae > Equus > Equus caballus. Next base: position 37,533,425 of record NC_091710.1, on the reverse strand, counting down.
CCGGCCCCCCAATCTCGTTTTTTGAGCAGAGGTTACCTTTCTCTTGCCAGTAACTGAGCAAGATAGTTGTGCCAAGGGGCTAGATGTGCACCCAACATGAAACTCTTCAGAGCTTCCCACTGGGTTGGCCAACACCTGGTCAATTCTTGCATCACGGTCTTTCTCAGGTATTACTTCTCAAAAAAATTTTTGTAAATTTGACCTCACCTCACTATCTGCTTGTTGGAGAACCCAACTGGCAGAATTGTTATGAGGAATGGTTTGATAGTAAAAAGATGAGCTCAGTTAGCAAGTAATCAAGAACAAAGTGTGAGAACCAGAGTCCCCTTGGCAGCTTACAAAGAAGCCCTCATGTCACGCAGTGGGGTAACATAAAAAAATTGAAGACCTTGTTTAATAGTCTAAGTCACTGAACTTCTAAAACAGTTGAGTGCCCAAACTATGCAGCTTTGTGATGTATAAGTCAGGGCCCTAATGGGAAAACCTGAGACCCTGCCACAGGGGTCGTGTCTGGATGTTTTCCCTCCTCCAGCAATTTAATTCCTCAGACTTCTTTGAACCTTGAGCTTTCAGAAATGCCTTCCCTCCTGTCACTGCAAGAGCAAGCATCAGCTTTGCAAGGGAAGAAAATAAAGAGGCCTTTCCCCGATGAAGGACAGAGGAGGAGGAAAAGCGTGAGGACCAGTTGTTTTGACTACCGGGGTAGAGCTAGTTTCATACCATTTACACCATCATGGCTGCAAGTAAAATTCTGCATCCTTTAAGTTTTTTAATGGACTTTATTGTGTTTTCTTTTTTTTTTTTTTTTACAGCAGTTTTAGAATCACAGCAAAATTGAGTGGAAAGTACGGAGATTTCCCACAACCCTTTGTCCCTACACATTCATAGTCTTCCCCATTATCAACATCCCCCACCAGAGTAGCACATTTGTTACAATTGATGGACCTACACTGACACACCTTTATTATCCAAAGTCCATAGCTTATGTTAGGGTTCACTCTTGGTGGCGTACGTTCTTTGGGCTTTGACAAAAGTATAATGACATATATCCACCTGTACAGTATCAAACAGAGTATTTTTCACTGTCCTTAAAATCTTCTGTGCTCCACCTGTTCATTCTTCCCTTCCCTCTAACCCCTGGCAACCACTGATCCTTTTACTATCTTTGTAGCTTTGCCTTCTCCAGAGTGTCGTATAGTTGGAATTATATAGTAGGTAGCCTTTTCAGATTGGCTTCTTGCACTTAGTAATATGCATTTATTTCCTCCATGTCTTTTCATGGCCTGATATTTTATTTCCTTTTAGTGCTGAATTATATTCCATTGTCTGGCTGTACCACAGTTTATTTATCCATTCACCTAATGGAGGACATCTTGGCTGCTTCCAAGTTTTGGCGATTATGAATAAGCCTGCTACAAACATCCATGTACAGGTTTTGTGTGGACATAATTTTCCAACTCATTTGATAAGTATTAAGGATTGTGATTGCTGGGTCATATGGTAAGAGTATGTTTAGTTTTATAAGAAGCTGCCAAACTATCTTCCAATGAGGCTGTGTTATTTTGCATTCCCACTAGCAATGAATGGGAGTTCTTCTTGTTCTACTTTCTCTCAGCATTTAGTGTTCTTAGTGTTTTGAATTTTGGACGTTCTAATAGGTATGTACTGGTGTCTCATTGTTTTGATTTGCATTGCTCTGATGACATATGATGTGAAGCATCTTTTCATATGCTTATTTGCCACCTGCATGCATTGTTTGGTGAGGTGTCTTTTCAAGTTTTTGTCCATTTTTTAGTTGGGTTGCTTGTTTTCTTATTGTTGAGTTTTAAGAGTTCTTTGTATATTTTGGATCACAGTCCTTTATCAATTATGTCTTTTGGTAATATTTTTTCCCAGTCTGTGGCTTGTCTTTCGATAGGCATGGCAGTGTCTCTTGTAGAGCAGAAGTTTTAAATTTTAACGAATTCCAGCTTATCAATTCTTTCTTTCATGAACTATGCCTTGTTGTTGTATCTAAACAGTCATCGCCATACTCAACATCATTTTGGTTTTCTCCTATGTTATCTTCTAGGAATTTTATAGTTTTTCTTTCTACATTTAGGTTTAAGATCCTTTTTTTTTTTGATGAGGAAGATTTGCCCTGAGCTAACATCCATTGCCAATCCTCCTCTTTTTTTGCTTGAAGAAGATTAGCTCTGAGCTAACATCCATGCCAATCTTCCTCTACTCTGTATATGGGATGCCTCCACAGAATGGCTGATGAGTGGAATAGGTCCATGGCCAGGATCTGAACCTGCGAAGCCTGGGCTACCAAAGCAGAGTGAGCAGAGCTCTAACCACTCGGCCACAGAGCTGGCCCCTAAGATCCTTTTGAGTTAATTTTTGTGAAGACTGTAAGGTCTGTGTGTAGATTCTTTGTTTGTGTGTGTATGTATAATTATTCCAGCACCATTTGTTGAAAAGACTATCTTTTCTCTATTTTGCCTTTGCTCCTTTGTCAAAGTCCAGTTGGCTATATTTATGTGTTTCTATTTCTGGGCTTTCTATTCTGTTCCATTAATTTATTTGCCTTTCTTTCACTGGTACCACACTGTCTTGATTACTATAGCTCTATATAAGTCATTAAGTCGGGTAGTGTCAGTTCCCTGACTTTGTTCTTCTTCTTCTTCATGATTGTGTTGGCTATTCTGGGTCTTTTGGTTCTCCAAATAAACTTTAAGATCAATTTGTTAATATCCACAATATATCTGCTGGGATTTTGATTGGGATTACATTGAATCTATAGCTCAAGTTGGGAGGAACTGACATCTTGACTATATTGATTCTTTCTGTCGATGAACATGGAATATCTCTCCATTTATTTAGTCTTCTTTGATTTCATATGTCAGAGTTTTCTAGTTTTCCTCATATAGATCCTGTATATATTTGTATGATTTATGCCAAAGTATTTCATTTTTGGGGGTGCTAGTGTAAATGGTATTCTGTTTTTAATTTCGAGTTCTACTTGTTCATTGCTGATATATAGAAAAGCAAATGTCTTTTGTATATTAACCTTGTATTCTTCAAACTTGCTATATTGCTTATTATTCCAAAAGTTTTTTTTGATTCTTTTGGATTTTCTACATAGATAATCATGTCACCTGTGAAGAGAAACCATTTTATTCTTCCTTCTCAATCTGTATACATTTTATTTCTTTTTCTTATTGCATTAGCTGGGACCTCCAGTAAAATGTTGAAAAGCAGTCGTGAGAGGGGACATATTTGCCTTTTTCTTGGTCTTAGTGGAAAAACTTTTAATTCAAGTATTTTGTTGTTGTTGAGGAAGATTTTCACTGAACTAACATCTGTGCCAATCTTCCTCTATTTTGTATGTGGGATGCTGCCACAGCACAGCCTGATGAGCGGTGCATAGGTCCGTGCCCGTGATCTGAACCTGCAAACCCTGGGTTGCCAAAGCAGAGCACACGAACTTAACCACTAAGCCACTGGGCTGGCCCCAAGTTTGTTTTTTCTTAATCGTTGCTACTATAAATCATTTCTTTAAATCTGTCTTCTAGTTCATTAATCAAACTATGTGAGATTTGTTATTTAGTCTATATATTAAGTATTAAATTTCAAGTCTTCTTTATTGATGGAAGTTCAGTTATTCTTTCCCAAATCTATTTAGTTGTTTTCTGTAGGCTTCTGTTTCTGGTTTTCTTGAGTCATGTAAAATAGTCTGATGATTTGGTATTTACATTCTTGTGCATCTTCTGTCATGTAATTTTTATTTTTTTGCTTATGACTTGTGATCTTTTGTTTCTTTTATGATTTTTTGACTATAAACTGCTCATTTCCTGTGGAACTTTATCTGTAGGAAGTTTTTGATTCCTGGGTTGCTGTTGCACTTCTCTTGAGATGATTATATTTTCTTCTGTCAGTCATCAGGGAGGACTACGAACCTGAGTATACTTTAAATTAAATTTTCTACTTAAAGTTTTACTTCTCAACACCTGAGTAGCATAAATTCAAACAAAAATCTATGTGTCTCTAGTTTATGATTATGGGAAAATTTCTTTCTATCCACTTCCAAGTTTAAAATGGATAATTATTTCTACTGTCCCTTCTGCTAAATGGGTTTATCTTTCATTCATTCTTTCACTAAAAGTATCCTTTTGGGGTGCCAGATTCATCAGGCATGTCATGTTAGACTCTTCCTGACATGTTTGAATCCTTCACGTTTTGTAGCTCATGTAGTCCAAAGACGAGGGGAAACTTCAAAGTATCTCAAAATTTGGCAGAAGTCTTCAGAATGAAACCAGGATTTGACCCACTCACGTTGCTTCCAGTTTCTATTCTCATTTTGTTTTAGTCCTCTGCAGTTTCCTCACTGTCTCTCTAGCTTAGTCATGCATTTAGATTTTTTTCTGCCTATATGTATTTTTTCTCATCAGGAGGGTTATTCTGTAAAAGAGTTATTTTGTCGTTTGCTTTCACTGACAATATTTGTATTGGATACTTATTTTTCCTACTCGTCTTTACTTAAAGATGATTAAATTACATTTGAATTTTATTCTATTAAATCCATGCATTCAATGATGTAAATCAGAATATTGTAAGGACTTAATAAAATTTTTCTGCAAATAAATTTCATTAATAATTTAATTCATTACCCATTAATCAATTTCCTTACATTGATTATGACCTATTTATTCTGAAAATGTGTTTTAATTAAAAATGTTTATAATCTTGTTAGAAGAGAATTATATTATTCCTCACAAAGCAACCTTCCTGAGAACTGCAACAGATTTTCATGCTAGCAAGATGGTTTTATGCGCACAGAAGAAACTTTGGCGGTTAGTCCCCATCAGGATTCCACAAAGTCATTGTTATACATTGCTATAAAAATGTCATCTTATGTGCTGTGTTGTGATGGTGTTTATTTAGTTTGCCCTGTTATTCTTTTCTTTCCTAACACTAAATATGGTTTATTGCTGGAGTTATTTCTTTTTGGTAAATTATGGTGCACTTCCCAGTATTTCGTTCTGTCAGGACACTGGGGTGCAATTCAGTAAGTAATATAACTATGAGTACTCTCAAGCCCTCGTCAGAGCAATGCTGTATCTGAAGGGATCTGATTTATAACCAAAGAGGCAGCCAGGCAGAATTTTGCTGGATGCAAAATTCAAAACTCTAAATAGTATATTAAAAGAAGAATAAAATAGAATATATCTAATTGTATCCAATTATTAGTGGAAAAATTTTTTTTAGTTAAATCTGCAAGAGTAAAAATACTTGAATTCTTTAGAGGAAAGGCACTAAATAAATCTAAATGGTTCTGAAAACAGTGAAAGATACAATATTTTCCTCAGAAAAAAGATGGAATAAGTGTACTTAGGAAGATATATAAAAAATAACATTTCACATGAATTTGAAATAGATATTTGGAGGAATATTTTTAAGATCTCTTATTTTAATAGTGTTTTCACCCTCTAAGTAAATATTTGAATTGGAAATAATCCTACAATTAAGGGATGATCTTAAATAATATTTAGGCTTTCTATAGATGTGAGAGAAACTTTAAAATGTCACCATATCTAAGGAAGATGAATTCCCTATACTTTTATTTAGTCTACACTGTCGAAAATGAACTTTTGCACCAGAACATTAAAAACACATTTCCTTTTAACATGGCAACAATAATTTTTAAAAGTATCCTAGATTATACTGCATATTTTGTTTAAAAATAAAGGTGCCCTTATTTATTAACCTTACATTAAACAGAAAATTAGAAAAACAAATTAAAAAGAATTAAAATCAAGGCAATATTTCACACATGTAGCCAGGGGTGGCTATTGTTCCACAGCAATAAGAATTTTATCCAATGATAATGTTAGAGTAGTAGGAGTGAATATATTTTTGTCATGAAAATCAGTTTGCCAGATTTTGATTCATACATAATAATGAATTAGTTTGAGCTAATCTCTTCCCTCCCTGAAGCCAACCTTGTATGTGTCCTAAAGTAGGAGAGCAGAAGGAACTGGCTTTCTTAAACAAACACACATGCGCGCGCGCGCGCGCACACACACACACACACACACACACACACACACACATACAAAGTTAGATCTATAAAGAGTATAAGAGTCATTGTTTTGGGGAAGAAATAGCAATCCAGAGAGGAAGAGTGCTAAGGATCATGGGTAGGTAGAGTGAGGAGAGTTTTTTTAAAAAAATTATAAAATGAATGGCTCATTGCTACTCTGTGGTTGCTATGAGATAGGAGAATAAAAAACAAGTCCCAAATATTTGTTAAAGAGGGGGCTGATCACAGAGAGAACCCCAGATCCACTTCAGGTATTCACCTGACTATTCTTGGTGCGTGCATGAAAGAAAAGAGTCAAAGCCTGGGCAAAAAAACGATCTGAAACAATTAGAAGCATCTGTGCCTGGCACTCACACAGAGCTGAGAATATTGCCTTTTGATACCAGTTAGACTGGAAAGCTCATAACCCATGCGGCCTTGGGGAGGATTCTCAGGAAGACCTTGTCCCAGTAATGAGGAATAATTAACCTTAGACTGAGCACAGCTCCAGACCCACTGTGAAATCATAAAAGTAACACCCGAGGGGATCTAATATTTCCTACATAACTTAAACTGCATTTCATAAAATAGCTCAAGAATATTTATAGGAATAAAACAATGTCCACCAACTAACAAGAAAAAATTTTATAATGTCTAGTATTTATTCAAAGATTACCAGGCACACAAAAAGAACCCACAAACAGAAAAACAAGACCCAAATGAGGAGATAAATCAATTAACTCAGAACTAATAAAGTTGCTAGAATTAGCAGACAAATACATTAAAATGGTTATTATAAGTGTATTTCATATGTTCTAAAGTTAAATTGAGGCAATGATATACTACTTCACACTATCAGAATACTTAATATTGTGTCATAATGCCAGGTGTAATATAAAACCAAAATATTTGGGTGATTTTTTTTAATAACATAAATATACACCTACCCCATGACCCAGCAATTCCACTTCTAAGTCCTCATCTAAGGGATGTGAAATCATATTGTCACAAATAATTTTATGCAAAAGTTTCATAGGAGCTTTACTCATAATATCCAAAATCTGGAAAGAGACCAGGTATCAGAAAGAAAAAGAATAAACAAACTGGATTCAATGAAAATGATGATATAATGGAATATGATCTTATAGTGGAATAATTCATTTAAAAAAGGGAGAACTACTGCACGTGATTGAGTGATATCAGTAAGATGGTGGAGTACAAAGCCCTGGATTCTTCTTACCCCAACAAACAACAATTCATGGACAGACTCCCTTGGTGAGAAATCCAGAAAGTAATTGAAGTCTCCTGCACCCCAAACTAATGTGAAGCCAGACTCCCAGAAGCCAATAGAGAGATCCAGGACAACCTCTCACTGGAGTCTCTGCCCCTGGAACAGCACCATATGATCAGGAAGAGACCTTTTAGCTCCCAGCTTGTCTCAGGTGAGGAAAGGGGTTTGTTTGTGTATTGAGGGCCCCAACTTTTCTCAGGGAGCTCCCCAAATGACTGGCTTTTGTATGCCAGTGTTGACACTCTGGTGGATACAGTATAGTCTAGCCAGCTAGAGGAGGACAGAGACAGTAGCTTGGACACTATAGATCCTCTGCCACTGCTTAGCATAGAGCAAGAGGATAAAAAATCCCCAGGGGGAAGGTAAGAGCTGGTCCATGCATTCAATGTTCCAACTTCTCTGGGGCTGGCCAAAGAATTGGCATCTGTCTTGTTAATCTTGAAGTTCTGATGGGTCCAGCACAGTCTAGCTGCCTGGGGGAAATGGACATGGTGATTGGACTGGTTGATGCTATAGCTCCCCATCTGGCTCAACACAAAGTCTGTAGGCAAAAACCACAGCTGCCTGCTTCTCTCTGGTTAGGGAAAGAGTTGATAGAGGCCCTAAGAATCTCTGACTAGGCTGATCGGTGGTAGTCATCTCCTGTGCAATGCCATTCTGTGAAGACTGGGAGAGGTGCCTGCTCTGTCTCATGCATAGACACAATCACAGAAAGTCAAGCAAAATGAAGAATCAGGTAAAGATGTTCCAAATAAAGGAACAGGATAAATCTTCAGAAACCAACCCTAATGAAATGGAGCTATATGATTTACCTGATAGAGAATTCAAAATAATTCATAAAGATCTTCACTGAGGTCAAGGAAAAAATGCACGAACAAAGAGGGAGAATTTCAACAGATATATGAACTATAAAAAAATACCAAACAGAAATCACAGAGCTGAATAATACAATAACTGAACTGAAAAATTTACTAGAGGAGTTCACTAGCAACTGCTTCAAGCAGAAGAAAAGATCAGAGAACTCGAAGACAGTTCATTGGAAATAACTCAGTCAGAGGATCATAAAGAATAAAGAATGAAAAAGAGTGAAGAAAACTTGAGGGAATTATAGAACACCATCAAGACGTGCATATAACTTATGCATTATAGCAATCTCAGAAGGAAAAGAGAGAGAGAAAAGACACAAAACTTATTCAAAGAAATTATCATTGAAAACTCTCCAAATCTGGGCAAAAATGAACATCCAGATACAGGAAGCCCAAAGAAGACTAAAGAAGAGGAACCAAAAGAAATCCTCACCAAATCACACTATAATCAAATTGTCAAAAACTAAGAATTTTGAAAGCAGCAAGACAAAAGCAACTTGTCACATATAAGGGCACTCCAATAAGACTGTGAGCAGACTTTCCAGCAAAACCTTTTAGGCCAGAAAGGTGTGGGATAATATATTCAAAGGGCTGAAAGAAAAAACCCTGCCAAATGAGGATGCTATAACTAGCACAACCATCCTATAAAAATGGAGAGAAAAACTTTTTGAGACAAACAAAAGCTGAGTGCATTCATCACCACTAGATCTGCCTTGCAAGATGTGCTAACAAGGGTCCTGCAAGTTGTAATGAAAAAACACTAAAGAGCAACACAATAGCATAAACAAAATATGAAACTCAATGGTAAAGGTAAATATATAGACAAATGCACAATACTGTATTACTTTAATGGTGATGGATAAACCAATTTTAATTTCAGTATAAAAGTTAAAGATAAAAATATTAAAAGTAACTATAAAAATATGTTAAAAGATGCACAATGTGAATAGATGTAAATTGTCACAATCAATCTAACAAAAAGTGTGTGTGTAGGGGGGCAGAAATTAAAGCCTTGCATTATTGTATGTGATTGAACTTCAGTTGTTATCAGCTTAAAATAGACTGTTATAACTATTTGGTATTTTATGTAGCCTCCAGGTAACCACAAAAAATGTTACCTATAGAAAGAGAAATACAAAGGAATCAAGGTTTATTAATACAAAAAAAAAAAAATCAAAACACAAAGGAAGACGGCAAGAGAGAAAAAAGACTAAAGAACTACAAGACTAAGAGAAAATAACAAAACCACAATAGTAAATCTTTTCCTATCAATAATTCCTTTAAATGTAAATGAATTGAATGTGTTAGCCAAAAGACATTGAATAATGGAACAGGTAAAAATTATTAAAACTTAACTACATGCAGACCCCAAGAAACTCACTTTAGATTTAAGGACACACATAGGCTGAAAGTAAAGGGATGGAAAAAGATATTCCATGCAAATGGTAACCAAAAGGATGGGTGGCTATACTTATATCACACAAAAAGACTTTAAGTCAAAAACTGTCACAAGAGGCAAAGAAAGACATTATATAATGATAAAAGGGTCAATTCACCAGGAAGATATAACAATTATAGATATACATGCACCCAACATCAGAGTACATAAATATATAAAACTAACATTGACAGAACTGATGGGAGAAATAGACAGCAATGCAATAACAGCAGGAGACTTCAATATCCTACTTTCAGTAATGGATATAACATCCAGACAGAAAATCAATAAGGAAACAGAGGACTCAACCACTATAAATCAAATGGACCTAATAGACATACAGAAACTATAACCATAGCTGCAGAATACACATTCTTCTTAAGTACATCTAGACCTTACTCAAGGATAGATCAGATGTCAGGTCACAAAACTAGTCTTAAATTTAAGAAGATCAAAATCATACCAGGTAACTTTACTGACCACAATGGAATGAAACTAGAAATCAATAAAGTAAACCTCGAAAATTCACAGACATGTGGAAATTAAACAGCACAGCCTTGAACAACCACTGGGTCAAAGAATTTAAAACAATGAAATTAGAAAATACATTGAAACAAACAAAACCACAACATACCAAAACTTATGAGATGCAACAAAAGCAGTACTAAGAGGAAAGTTCATAATAATAAATGCCTACATTAAAGAACAACAAAGATCTCAGATAAATAACCAAACTTCACACCTCAAGGAGCTAGAAAAAGAATACAAAATTAGCCCAAAATCAGGAGAGGAGGGATTTAGTAGATTAGAGCAGAAATAAACATAACAAACAACAGAAAAACTAGAAAAAAAATAATGAAACTAAGACTTGCTCTTTTGAAAAGATAAACAAAATTGACAAATTCTTTGTAAACTAAGGAGAAAAGACAAAATCATAAATGAAAAAGACATTATAATGGATGGCACATAAACAAAAAGGATCATATGAGACAGCTATGAACAATTATGTCAACAAACTGGATGATATAGAAAAACTAGATAAACTCCTTGAAACATACAACCTACAAAGATTAAATCATGAAGAAATAAAAAATAAGGATAGACCTATAATTAATATGGATATTGAATCAGCAATCAAAGTCTCCCAACAAAGAAAGCTGAAGGCAAGATGGCCTCTAGTGAACTTTACTAATATTTAAAGAAAAATTGATGCCAATCCTCCTCAAACTCTTCAGAAAGATTGAAGAGGGTACAATTCCAACTCATTTTATAAGGTTAGAATTACTCTGATACAAAAGCCAGACAAGATACCACAAGAAAATAGAACTATAATCCGATATCCATGATGAATATAGGTGCAGAAATTCTCAAAAAAATACTAGCAAACCAAATCTAATAGCACATTAAAAGCATCGTACAAGAGTAAGTGGGATTTCTCCCTAGGATTCAAGGCTGGTTCAACATATGCAAAACAATCAATGTGCTGCACCATATTAACAGAATAAAGGGTAAAAATCACATGACCATCCCAATAGAAGCAAAAAAATTTGGCAAATTTTAACACCCTTTCATGATAAAAACTCAACAAACTAAGAATAGAAGAAAAGTACCTCAATGTAATACAGACTGTCTATGAAAAGACCATAGCTAACGTCATATTCAGTGGTGCAAAACTGAAAGCTTTTCCTCTAAATAATCAGCAATAATAAGGAATAAAGCAAAGATGCTCATTCTCACAACTCTTATTCAACATAACACTGGAAGTCCTAGCCTGAGCAGTTAGCCAGGAAAAAGAAAGAAAAGGCATCCAAATTAGAAATAAAAAAGTAAAAATTTTCCCATTTGCAGATGACAATAATCTTAAATATAGAAAACTCTAAAGACTCCACAAAAAACCTGTTAGAACTGGAAAATGAATTCAGTAAAATTACAGGGCACAAAATCAACATATAAAAATCACTTGTGTTTCTATACACTAACAACAAATTATCTGAAAAAGAGGTTATGATAATGACTCCCATTTAAATAGCATCTAAAAGAACAAAATACTCAGGAAATAAACTGAACTAAGGAGATGAAAGACCTGTATACTGAAAATTAGAAAACATTGATGAAATAAATTAAAGACACAAAAAAGTAGAAAAACATTCTGTGTTCCTGGAGTAGAAGAATTAGTATTGTTAAAATATCCATGCTACGCAAAGTAATCTACAGATTCAGTGCACTCTCCACTAAAATTCCAGTAAGATTTTTTACAGAAATAGAAAAACTAATTCTGCAATTCATATGGAACCAAAAAAGATCATGAATAGCCAAACCAATCCTGAGAAAGAAGAACAAAGCTGAAGGCATCACACTTCCTGATTTTAAAACTTGTTACAAAGCTACAGTAATCATAATAGCATGATACTGGCATAAAGATAGACATATAGAGAAATGGAACAGAGTAGAGATAGAGAGCCCAGAAATAAATACACACATACATGGTCAACTGATCAACAAGGATGCCAAGAGTACACAAAGGGGAAATAATAGTCTCTTCAACAACTGGTGTTGGGAAACTGGATATCCACATTCGAAAGAATGAAATTACATCCTTATCTTACATTATACACACAAATAAACTCAAAATTGATCAAACATTTAAAAATAAGATCCAAAACTATAAAACTCCTGGAAGAAAGCATACGGGAAAAGCTTCATGACATTGATCTTGGCAATGAGTTCATGGATAAGACACCAAAAACACAGGCAGCAAAAACAAAAATAAACGTGAGACTACATCAAACTAAAAAGCTTCTGCACAACAAAGGAAACAATCAACAGAAAGAAAAGGCACCCTATAGAATGTGAGAAAATATTTGCAAACCTTATATCTGACAAGGGATTAATCCAAAATATACAAGGAATTCCTATAATTGAATAGCTAAAAAACTAATAACCCAATTAAAAATGGTCAAAGGACCTGAATAGACATCTCTCCAAAAAATAAATAAAATATCCAACAGGTATACGAAAAACTGCTCAAAGTCACTAGTCATCAGAGAAATGCAAATCAAACCACAATGAGATATCATCTCACACCTGTCAAGATGGCTTTTATAAAAATAGAAAAACAGACAAAAGTGTTGGTGAGGGTGGGGAGAAATAAGAACCCTGCTCATTGCTGGTGGGAAGGCAAAATGGTGCAGCTGCTATTGAAACAGTATGGAAGTTGCTCGAAAAATTAAAAATATGATCCAGCAATCTCAAATCCAAGGGAATTTAAATCAGGATCTTGAAGAGGTGTTAGCACTCCTACGTTAATTAAAGCACTATTCACGATAGGCAAGGTGTGGAAACAACCTAAATGTTCATTGACAGAAGAATGGATAAAGAAAATGCGGTGTATACATACAGTGAAACACTATTCAGTCTTAAAAAAGAAGGCTGTTCTATAATATGGGACAACATAGATGAACCTTGAGGACACTGTGCTTAGTGAAATCAGCCAATCACAGAAAAACAAATACTGCATCATTCCACTTATATGAAGTATCTAAAAGTGTCAAATTCTGATTCCACTGATTCAAGTGGAATGGTGGTTGCCAGGGGCTAGAAGGTGGGGAAATGAGGAGTTACTAATCAATGGGCACAAAGTTTCAGTCAAGAAAAATGAATTAGCTCTGAACAAGTAGGTACAACACTGTCCCTTATAGTCAACGATAGTGTGTTGTCCACTTAAACATTTGTTAAGAGGGTGGGTCTCATGTTAAGTGTTCTTACCACAATAAAATTTAAAAAGGAGGAACTGTGATACACTCACAACACAGATCAGTGCCACAGACATTATGCCAGCGGACAGAAACCAGAAGCAAAAAAACTTATAACGCATCATTTCATTCACTTGAAGTTCTAAAATAGGTGAATGATGGAGATCAGAATAGTTAATTGGGGGGGATGTAGTACTGACTTAAAATGGGCATGATTTAACATGCCAGTGTGATAGAAATATGCTAATATTGGTTGAGGTATGGGTTCTATATCCACAAAACGACCATACACGTTTCGGAAGATCATATGTAAGCGAGAACACTTATTAAACACTTTACAATGGTTGTTATATGGGGATGGGATTGGAGGATGGGAATAAAAGGTAATTAATAATTATGAAAATTAAGATGGTGGCCTTGCTCAGATCAATGATCATAATGTGATCTGAAATGATGGCTCTGAGCAATTTAACTCTTTCTGGAAATCAGTAAAGGAAAAAAAAATAGTTTGGAATTAGAAGGCATTATAATTTCTCCAAAAAACTTTTTTCACCCTGTGTGAACTGCTACAAGTTGATTAAATACCTGAACAGGGTGGCATATGAACACTGCCTGCCCTACTTCAGGCGGAACACTCGCCAAGGTCTTCATTCACATACACACACACACACACACGCACTAGGTTTTTTTGTTCATAATTGGCACAAGATAAATTAATGAATAATTTTATTTTATATGGTAAATTATTATTTCAATATTTAAAACATGGTAATTTTTTTTTTAAAAGACAAGCTTTTAGAGCAGTTTTAGGTTCACAGCAAAACTAAGAGGAAAGTACAGAGATTTGCCATAACCCTCTACCCCCACACAACCATAGCCTCCCCCATTATCAGCCTGCTCCACCATAGTGTACATTTATTACAATTGATAAAACCACCCCGACTCATCATAACAACCCAGAACCCATAGTTTACATTAGGGTTCACTCCTGGTGTTATACATTCTACAGATTTGAACAAATGTGTGATGACGTGTATCCACCATTGTAGAACCACGCAGAGTTTTTTCCCAGCTCTAATAATCCTCTGCGCTCCATCTATTCATCTCTACCCCCTCCTGCAATCCCGGACGACCACTGATGTTTTTACTGTCTGCATTGTTTTGCCTTTTCCAGAATTTAAATAGTTGGAATCATGCAGGACGTAGCCTTTTCAGATTGGCTTCTTTCACTTAGAAATATGCATTTGTTTCCTTCATGTCTTTCATGGCTTGATAGTTCATTTCTGTTTAGCCCTGAATAATATTCCATGGTCTGGATGGACCACAGTTTATTTATCCATTCATCTACTGAAGGACATGTTGGTTGCTTCCAAGGTTTGACAATTATGAATAAAGCTGCCATAAACATCTGTGTGCAGGTTTTTGTGTGGACATAATTTTTCAGCTCTCTTGGGGAAATACCAAGGAGTGCAATTGCTGGACTGTATGGTTAAAGTATGTTTAGTTTTGTAAGAAACTGCCAAACTGTCTCCCAAGGTGACTGTAGCAATTTACACTTCATCAGCAATGAATGAGAGTTCCTGTCGCCCCACATCCTTGCCAGCGTTTTGTTCTCTTAGTGCTTTAGATTTTGGACATTCTAATAGTTGTATAGTGGTAGCTTGTTTTGCAACAATTTTTTATAGTTCTATTTTCACATATTCTCAACAGTCTGTAGCGTTTTGTAGACCTTTGCATTCTGTATTTTCTCTAAAATAGTAGTTCAAACTACATATATATGGCCCTTCTTTCCATCACCCACTCCAGAGATCCTCTTAACCTTCCACGGGTGTGTATTTGCCTCTTTTCTAGCCCATATTAATAGAAACAAGCAGTGAGAAAAAGTGTTGAAAGGGATAAGAATGCTATAGTTCAGTTAGACGTTCTGTCACTAGCATAACTATTTAGCTTTTCTCAATATTGGCTTGCTTGTCTTTACCAACCTATTGGCTTTTTCTGGTGATTTTCATGGCTTTATTTCGCCTTCTAGCTTATTCCCAGGCACTTGTTCTGAGCCCTAAGTACTCTACATAGCTCTTAATTGATCTTTGCTTAAACCATTTATCTTACTGATAGAATTTCTAAGCCTCTACTTACTTTCATTTCTCTCCTAATTGTATCAAGTAGATCTGAATTATCTTTTAAAAGGGATAAATGTAACATCATTGCATTTCCTGATAGCTATTCCCATTGCACTCATTCTGAATCACTATTTCTTGATGAATGAGCTCTATTTTAACACATGAATTTTAAAGGGGCCAATTACTCTTTCCTTTTGCAATGAACCAAGCAGGAAGATAGAGACCAACAAAGTTAAAGATTTAGTAAAATAATGAAACAACAAAAATTTTTGTCTTCCATATTCAAAGTCCCTGCATTAGTGACTAAATGTGTATTGCTATGTTGAGAACCCAGCTCTTGAGGCTTCAGTATTTTTTCCTGTAGTATTTCCTCTAAGTCTGATGTTAGATTGGGAACACAGACTCCACTGATGTGGAGCAACCTCAGAATTTGTTTGGTAGTTATATTTTCACTTCATTTTTTTCCTAAGAATATGTGGCTGCAAAAATTCCCTTTGAGGTACATGGTCTAGAAGCACAGAAGGTTTACATGCATCCTCTATGCTCCTTTCTTCCACAGAGCAATGACTGATAAACATGAAAAGTTTAAAGAAGAAATAAAGCCTAAAACCCAGGATCAACAGCTAAGTGTACTAAGGTCAATAGAAATGCACAACAGTACATTACGTGCCGAAGTGCAAAACCGAGTGGGTTCTATATGACCAAAGATAAGCAAAGATGGCCAGGAATTCAGCTCCTAAAAAGAAAATTGGACGTAAAGTGCATAACTCTTGCCAGAAATAGAGACAGTGTTGGCTATGAAAACAGTCCTTGTCACAGTTGTAACCAAAACATGGAAACTTACAAAAAAAAAAAAAAGAAAAAAGCTAGGGTCCACTTTTCAGAGCTGAGGAAAGTTTTACATTAAGCTGCTGGAGATAGAGGGAGAAAAGAGAGAGAGCTCTACAACCTGACAAGCGGCTCAGCTCAGGAAGTGAATCACACTCCCCATTATTAGGAATAGAGATTTGAGTTGTTCTACTTAGTCGTTAGCTTAGGCTATCACCGGCCAGCAAAGAAAACCCGAAGAAAGAAGAAGGAAAATAATAAGTAGTAGAGGTAAAAATCAATGTTAAAAAGAGTAAAATATAGAGGCCAGCCCAGTGGTGTAGTGGTTGGTGCTCCACTTCTGCAGCCTGGGCTTTCACGAATTGGGGCCCTGGGTGCAGACCAATGTACCTCTCATCATGGCATGCTGTGGTGGTGTCCCACAGACAAAATGGAAGAAGATTAGCACAGATGTTAGCTCAGTGACAATCTTCCTCAAGCCAAAAGAGGAAGATTGGCAACGGATGTTAGCCCAGGGCCAATCTTCCTCACCAAAAACAAAAAATAAAATATAAAAATCCAAAAGAATCAAAACTTAGTTCTTCAAAAGACTAATAAAATTGATGAACCCCAGCAAGACTGTTAAAGACCAAAAGAATAGGAATAAATTACCAATAGTTCAAATAAAAATGGGGACGTGATCACAGAGCCTTCAGACATTAAAAAGTTAATACGTGTATTTTAAAATTTATATGGAAAAGCAAATGACCTAGAATACCTAAGACAATATTGAAAATGAAAAATATAGTGGGAGAAAATATTCTACTGGAGATTAGGGCTTACTCTAGGTCTACAATAATCAAGAAAGCATGGTATTGGCAATGGGATGGATACACTCATCAATGAAACAACATAAAGAACACAGAAGTGTCCCACACAAATTTGCCCAACTGATTTTGGACAAAGGTGCAAAAACAACTGAATGATGAAAGGATAGTCTTTTCCACAAATGGTCTAGAACAATTGAACAACCGTGGCAAAAAAAAAAAAAAAAAAAAGAACTTGACTTACACAACATACCTTATAGAAACATGAACTCACAATGGATAATGGACTGAAACATAAATGTTAAACTTTAGCAATTTGGAAGAAAACATAGGAGAAAATCTTTGAGACCTAGGGTTAGGCAGTTTTCAGACTTAGTACCAAAAGCACAATTGATGAAAGGAAAAATTGATAAATTGGAAATCACCAAAATCAGAACTTTCACTCTGCAAAAGACCTTGTGAAGAGTATGAAAATATTAGCTACAGACTTGGAGAAAATATTTGCAAACCATATATCTGACAAAGGACTTAAATCTAGAATATATAGAGAACTCTCAAAATTTGTGTAAAAAACTAAATAATCCAATTAGAAAATGTGCAAAAGATATGAACAGATAGTCCACCAAAGGAGATATAAAGATGGCAGATACGCACATGAGGATATATTCAGCATCATTAGCCATTAGAGGAATGCTGAACAGTAAGATATCTTTACATACCCGTCACAATGGCAAAAATAGCAAACTAAAATAGTGATAACACTATTTTATTATACTGGTGAGGATGCAGAGAAACTACTCATAAGTTGCTAGTCATAATATAAAATGGTACAGCTCTCTGGAAAATATTGGCAGTTTATCATAAGACAACATATATTCATCATAATGACCCAGCAATTACACTCTTGGGCATTTATTTCAGAGAAATGAAAAATTATATTCACATGGAAACCAGTATATAGATGGGTCTCTCAGTGAAAAAAGCTGAAAGGTCACACATTGTATAGTTCCATTTATATAACATTTTGACATAAAATTATAGAGATGGGGAACAGATTAGTGGTTCACATGGGTTAGAATTGTGGGGAGAAGGGTAGGTGAGGCTGTAAAGAGCTAACATGAGGAAGCCTTGTATTATGAAACAGTTTTGCATCTTG
Source organism: Equus caballus (assembly GCF_041296265.1). Lineage (NCBI taxonomy): Eukaryota > Metazoa > Chordata > Mammalia > Perissodactyla > Equidae > Equus > Equus caballus. The sequence goes on along the minus strand of NC_091710.1, from coordinate 37,515,104 downwards.
ACTGTGGTGGTGGTTAGACAGATCTACACATGAAATAAAATTACACAGAAACTCACACACTCACAAAAATAAGTGCATGTAAAACTGATAAAATCTCAACAAGCTCTTTGGATTATGCCAGTGTTAATTTTTGAGTTTTGATATTGTACTATTATACTGTATTATGCAAGATATTACCAGTGAGCGAAACTGGTGGAAGGGTCTACAGGGCTTCCATGTACATTTTTTGAAACTTCCTGTGAATCTATAATTATTTCAAAATAAAAATGTAACACCCTCCTCCTTCCACACCTGCCAAAAGACAGTGAGTCATTTTTGAACAGCATCCTCAATGCATTTGACAATTGAGATGAAATGGGAAAAATCCTGGAATAGCAAAAGTTTAAAAAATGTACAAAAAGGAAAGAAATAGAAAGCTAATATACTTCTCTATTTTTCTAAAAATAAATTTAAGCTGTTGTCTATAAACCTTCTCAAAGGAAAACCAGATAGCTTTACCAGTGAATTCTTTTAAACGTCAAAGAAACAAATAACACCACTCCTAGAGAATAGAAAAGAAAATCCTTCCCAGTTCATTTTTTTGAGGCTGCCACAATCTACTACTGCAATGTGATGGAGACATTACAAGAAAGGAAACCTGCAGATCAATATCTCTTATGATTATGGATGCAAAAATCTAAAAGGATCTTAAAAAAGTGAATCCAGCAATATATACAAAGATCAGTACATTGAGACCAAATGGGCTTTATTTCAGGAATTCAAGGCTGGTTTCAAGTTGAAAATCAATCAGTGTAATTCCTAATTTCAGCAGAAAATGGAGAAAAAATATATCAACAGACAGAAAAACATGCGGAAAATTTGACGTTCATTCATAAACTTAGAAGATAAGAAATGAAGTAATCTTTCTTAATCTAATAAAGAGTGGTTGAATGGAGAAACAAAGAATATAAATCCTGATCCATGTTGAAAAAATAAAAATTCACTTGTCAGATTTATATCTGTGTAATAAGGTTTGCAGGGTTATTTATAGAAAAAATTACTTGTAGATATCCAGAACTCTCAAGTTGTTCATTATTGCCTATGAAACACAACCATTAACAACCTTACTAATTGATGGTCAGCAGAAAACAGTATCCAGTCTAGGGTTTGTAGGTGCCAGCCAAGTGAGTTTCTGAGTTTTATGGGTTAGGCAGTAGAGTTTCAATACAATGTATCCAGCTCCTCTCCTTTAGGCTTCAGGATAACTAACATACAGACCCAAGCAACTTCTTTGTCTTTTCGAATGCAAAAGAGATGTATTAATCTGCTAATACATGAAATAAAAAGACAAAAATTTAAAATAGAAATGTGAAAATTAAAAGAACACTAAAGAAACACAATTAAACAAACAAAAAGCAGAATGCCACCAGGAATTAGAGGCTAAAATTAATAAGCTAAATAAAAAATAATTGTTCATAATAATAAAAAATGAGATTTTTAACCAAAATATCAGTCATGAATCTTAGTAAAGCAATAAAAATCAAAGCGTTGAAGGATATAAACTATTGAAATAGAATATAAGAAAGAAAGAGTATATTAGAATTTAAGGAGAAAAAAACAAGAATGAAATTATGTAGTAAACTATAATGCAATATTTTGATTTTTGTAGGATCAAGAAGGAAAATGTTAGATTGAGAAATATAATATTAAACTATGTATTTGATTTAAAGGTGTATACCAAACAGTTCTTGGCAAGAATTTGCCTCTTTTAAATCGCCCATAAAATGTTTTAAAAAAGTGATCACACATCATATTAAAAAGTCAATAGATCTAAAGAGGTAGTTTTAATATGATAGTTATATGATATGATATGTTCTCTAATTACAATCAAAACTGGAAATTAGCAATAGGCTAAAAATTACTCCTCAAAAACCCTGTGGAAGTATAAAATATATTGCAAAATAATTTCACGTTCAAAAAGGAAACCAAATTGCAATTACAGAATATTTCTATTACAATATTTAATATTAAAAACATATAAATAGGGGCTGGCCCTGTGGCCGAGTGGTTGAAGTTCTGCACGCCCGGGTTTGCATGTTTGGATCCTGGGCGTAGAGCTACTCCACTCATCAGTCACGCTGTGGAGGCATCCCACGTACAAAATAGAGGAAGCCTGGCACACGTGTTAGCTCAGGGCGAATCTTCCTCAAGCAAAAAAAGGAGGATTGGCAATGGATATTAGCTGAGGGTGAATCTTACTCACAAAAAAACAAAAACAAAAACAAAAACATATACATGACAAAACCAAAGACCAGAGGCAAATTTTAAGTCATTGGGTGATTTCTGTTATTAAACAGAATTCAACAAAAGTGAATGAAAGTATGTGAGCTAATGCATTTAACTCTGAAAATTAGAATAAGAACAACAACAAATGCCTTGAAACCTGGAAACAAAAACTTAATGGGATAAGCAACTAGCAGTTTGGTAAAGATTCAAAAAGAAATTGAAGCACTACAAAAGAATGTTAAATAATGTTTTTCTTACATTTTCACACAGCATTGTGCATTTAAGATTTATCCAGTTTGGGGGTTTGATGCTTTACTCTTCCACATAGCTTCTGCATTGTGCTTTAGAGTAAATAAGCATCATATCTTAGTAATTCTCTCAGTGACAGACATCTGTCAACTGTTTTCTGTTTTTTTTTTTTTTTTTTGGTGGGAAAGATTTGCCTTAAGCTAACGTGTTGCCAATCTTCCACTTTTTATTTTTTTTCTCCCCAAAGCCGCAGTACATAGTTATATATTCCAGTCATAAGTCCTTCTGGCTCTTCTACGTGAGCTACCGCCACAGAATGGCTACTGACACACTGGTGGTGTGGTTCCACTCCCAGGCACTGAACCTGGGTCACCGAAGCAGAGAGCACCGATCTTTAAGTGCTAGGCCATCAGGCCTGGCTCTCAACTGTCTTCTTAACAAACAAGACTTTTATAAACATCTTTATACATGCCCTGTTCCAGTCCTGTTGACATTTTCTCTGGCATGTACCTGGGCCCTTGATTTCTACTTTATTCTTTATACTGCCAAAGAAAACATTACTCTGACACTTGTTAAAGACAGCAAGGCTGACTTCATTCAGGAGGTCTACCACAAGGGGGTTTTGTAGTAGGGGAGAGTTTTAGAAAAATACCTTCCAGCCTTTCCTCTTGTGTTTTGCTTTTACTCTCACACTATTACCACACTCACAACACTTCTGACAGCAGATGTGTGGGGGTTTTCCCCACATCAAACAGTTCTGCAACACTAGCTAGGTGTCTTACAATTTAACTCAATTTTGACACCATCTGCCTGGAGATAGCATCAGATCCCACAGGTTAAGGGGTCAGTCCTGGACTGTGCAAGGATGGAGACTGGAGCTCAAGGTCAGGCCTAGTGGAGCAGAGGGCTCAGAAGAGCCCGACTAAAGTTTGGTCAAGGACAGAATCTTTGTCAATACTACTAAGTCCTTCTGGCTGGTCTCTAGTGTGGCTGCGTCTAGCAGTAGTGCATGAGGGCTTGTCTCTCCCACATCTCTGTCAATATTTGTCATTACTTAACTTTATGGGGTTTGCCCATCTAATGGGTACAAGATGATATCATACTGTAGGGCAGGAAAAACTCTACCCTCTTCGGTTCTGTCACTGGGTCCTGCACATTAAACTGACAAAAGACAGAATAATAGCAAAAAAGGATTTGTTCCTATCCACACAGGAGCCAACAAAAGAAGTAGCTGGCTCTTTAAATGGTTAAAGTTAAAGGCTTACATACCTAATTTAGCAGGAGAAATGGAGTGAGAGAAATGTTTTTTATAGGAAGAACAAATAGCTTTTTTTAGGAAAGACAAATGGGACATAAGAAGTTTTGTGATAATGTTTGTGTACACAAGTATGAATGGTCTTTCCATCTGCTTCAGGGCCATAAATCACCCCAGGAGAGGGGATTTATGGTAGATGTACTCTTGGTCTCTGTGGTGGGAGTAGAAGCCATTCCAAAGAGGGAAATTATGCCAGTGTTTATTTATTAAAAGTTTCTGCTTTTAGTCAGATAAGAGAAGCTCCAAGAAGGCTTCTTCTTGCATCTGTTGACTCTCAAATGTCTTCTTAAAATAATCTTTGTACCAACTCTGGGTCTCTGAGGAGGTCCTCACAATATTTTGTGTTTCAAGTTGCAGTGTTGCAGTTTCCAATGAGGTTGAGCCTACCTTCATTTGCCCGACAGGATTTTGGGTTTCCTGAAGGACCTGTTCATACCTCCTTGCAGGAGCTTGTCTGTCTTTGGAACTCAGGTTACTTGAACACCTTGTGACCTTAGCTTCCTGGTGGGTTCAAGAAAATGCTGATTTTGTGGTTTGCCCAGCAGAAAAGGCAGTAGTTTCACAAGGGGTTGGTTGTGGTAAAAAGTGCTAAGACAGAGAAGAATGATCACTAAATTTTGGTTGATAAGATTTGAGAGATCCATGTTAGGAACATCAAATGAGAGAAGGTCAGAATGCAAGGAGAACGTTATAATTCTGGAGATGAAATGGCTATGATTCAAAGGACAGAACAAGTCACAGTTGAAATACCTGTACCTGGTGTTTTGTTCTTTCCCTAGTAAGACACCTCACCAATCTATAGGCTGTAGCGTATGTAGTGGTTAACAGCCTGGGTTTGAAACCAGACAGTGTGGATTTGAATCACAACTCTCCTCCCACCAGCTATGTCATCTTGGGCAAGTTTCTTCTCTTTGCATCAGTTCCTCATCTCAAAATGGGCAAGTTAATATTACCTACCTAACAACATTGGTATGGAAATTAAATGTGTTCACCCGTTAAGATATGTCATGACATTTGAATGCTTACAGAATGTCTGCCACTCATTTTGTCTTCTTAATCACTTAATCACATCCACATTTTTTTAAACTAATGTAGAAACTTAGAGGAATGTCTTCTCCAGAGTAACCCAACCTTAAATGATGGAACTTGGACTGGAAACTCATAATCTCATAATCTCCAGAAAACTGCTTCCTTCTATGCAATTTTGTTCTGGTTACTTTTTGGTCCTGTTGCATAGCTTTAAAATTAAGGAATTAGTTAATTACATTCTATGTTTGCTTCCAGGAATAAAATTATGTGATCTAAATACAACATGAATTTTCTGTGATAATTTGGTTTTATACTTCATATGCTTAACCATACTGCTTATATAGGGTAAATAATTTTCTTTGGTTCAAAATTAGAGGAAATATGGGTAGTTTAATACTCTAATCATGATCCAAAATGCTCCTATTTGAACATAAAATCATCTTTCTATTCCTTGTTCATTTCCTACCTTCCCTAAGAGAAAATTCAGTTAACGTAATCTGTCACATGAAGAAAATAAACTCTACAGATCTCTACCAGCATCCAACAGCTAATATCCCTAAACTAAATAGCACGTAAGCCTTTTCTTCACGTTTATGCTTAAGGCAGCTTTATTGGCTACTTTTCTGTAAGACATATTTTCTTTTACTCTACAGTAAAAAGTTTTAAAGTAACAATTTACTTGCAAAATTAGATGTCAATAGACATAGTTTGTATTCCGCCTTATACAACCATAAAATGGGTATATTTTGATTAAATAAAAAAATCAAAGTTCAGCATAAATGTATGTTCATTACTACTATGGTAGTGAATATACATGATTTATAACAGATATTCTAATGAAGAGTTTTATTTCTTTTTTCTTTTTTTGAGGAAGATTAGCCATGAGCTAACTGCTGTCAATCCTCTTTTTGCTGAGGAAGCCCGGCCCTGAGCTAACATCTGTGCCCATCTTCCTCTACTTTATATGCAGCATGCCTACCACAGCATGGCATGCCAAGCAGTGCCATGTCCGCACCCGGGACCCGAACCGGCGAACCCCAGGCTGCCGAGAAGCAGAACGTGTGCACTTAACCACTGCACCACCAGCCGGACCCTAATGAAGAGTTTTATATTGGTCAGAATTCAAAGTTTTCATTCCATCTGTATAGCATTCAGCTCTAGAACTCTCCGACGGCAGTAGAGCATGAGTGAAGAAACCTTGAAGGAAGAAGTCAACATTAGTCATGTAAATACTATGTCATCAACAGTCATTAAATCCTTCCTCGATATAAAGACTTCAATTACTCTCTCTTAAAGTACTCAAATTTAGCTTTTGACCTTTTATACCTATAGTCTGAAACCTACAGTTAGATAATTAAATGTAGCAAAATGAGTTCAACTCCATTAAATCAATTTGAAAGGAGAAGCAGTAAATGCAAGGCTGCTTAAAGCTGTTAACCCACTGGGTGCTACTATCTGAACAGTCATTTATGAAAGAAAGAAAAAAAATGGAAAATATGAATGAAAATATAGAAGCACAGTTTTCTAGAGCAGCATTTCAAACTTTACTACATAGTGTCAACAAAAATAATCCATAACCAATCTATAAATGAAAATTTGGGTGAGTTTATTCTGAGCTTACATCTGAGGATTATAACCCGGGAGAGTCTTTCCACAAAGGAACAGAGCACTCCAAAGAAGTGGGGGTATACAGGGTGGTTATATACCCTCAAAGAGTATGTTTCACATATGATTGAAATGTCCCTTTTACAGTAGTCCCGAGGCTGCTCTGTCAGCACAGCGATTGATGGAAACGACAGAAAGGTCTGCTGTCTCAGTGAACGCCACGGGGTTGCAGGTGTGTTGCCTCGGGATGGGCGGTCACAGATGAGCACAGCAATAGGTTCCCAGCCTAAAGAAAGATGCTTAATCTTTAAGGAGATGCCAACGTTGGGAGGGGGAGGGAAGTTGCACCTTTATCTCAAGGGCCTTTGCTCTTGCCATAGGGAATCTCTAAAGCAGATATACAATGCATGCTTAACGGCCTCCGTCAGGCCCTTTTAGAAAGACAAGGTCAGGCCGAATTAGGTTTACACAAAATGGCTTCCTCATATACTCCAATATATCCTATTACTTGCCATTTTTATTTGTCATAGTTTACACTTCTTTTTTTTTTTGCAATAAATGGCTTGCTGAATTAGAGTCCAAGATGATGCTAAGAGCATTTGTTATCATGGGTTACCAAGAGACAATGCTTATGGTGAAAGGTGGGAGAATATGCCACCCCAAAGTATGCCATTTTGGCATCAGGATTATTTCGAGCTGAAGGCAATTAAGACAAAGCAGGTATAAGAAAAGCTCTCTGCCCTACCCCTATTTGCCTAAAAGCAAGATTTAAGTTTGTAAAGTTGTCCCCTCCTCTCTCGATCAAATGCAACTCTTGACCCTTATTAGCCCAGAGACAGCACTGGAGGAATATACATAACAAACCTTACTCAAACTAGCCCTTATCTACCATTAGTTTCCCTAAGTATTTGCCTTCCTACAATTTGCTGCCCCTACAATTTGCTTTTCTTTTGTCTTGTTACTTCTCTAAAAATTTGTTTTTTCATTAAGATGGTTATAGAAGCTCAAGTATTAACGGCCCATTTGAATTACTTATCATTGAGTGTTCTCATATGCACGCACATGTTAATAAACTTCTATTTGTTTTTCTCTTGTTAGTCTGTCTTCATTCAGTCTAATTTACAGGACTCCAGCAAAAGAACCTATGGTGATAAGGGAAAAAGGTTTTTTCCAAAAGGTTTTTTCCCCCTCCTCTATGATAGAATGGCAATGAAAACAAAAAAGGCTAGGAAGAGTAAATCTATGTATTTAACTTAGCTTTGTTAGGAAGGAGGGAGGAACAGAACCCTCTTGCTACCAAACAGGCAGAGACGAAGGGAAGAAATCAACACGTTAAATAAGAACAATAAAAAAAAAAGGGAGTAAAAAACCCTAAATGCTATTGGTTCCTTGAAAGATTCATGAAATGGACATACTTATGGATGGACAAGTCGGGGAAAATAAGAAGAGGGAAGATGTAACTAAACAAAATGGAGGATTCACTCATTCATTCATTTGTTAAAACAATTATTTATTGAGCACTTACATTGTCTCTGGCACTCTTCTACGTGATGGGTAAGGAGCAGTAGAAAAAAATAACAGACCAAACTCCAAGCTCTCAAGGAACTTCAATTAGAGTAGACAGAGGCAAATAAAGCTCAAAATAAATAAAAACTGTGCAGTATATTAGAGCACGATGAGAGCAATGGCGCAGAACAGAGCAGGGAAGGGGGAAGGAGGGATGGCAACAGTTGCAATTCTAATCAGATGGTACAAGAAGGCCACAAAGAGAGGTAATATTTGAGAAAACACTTGAATGAAGTGAGGAAGTGAGTCAAGTGGGCATCTGAGGGAAGAGTGTTTCAGGAAGAGGAAAAAGCAATGCAGAATAAATTAGAGGAAATTACCAGAGATAAATTAGAGGAAATTACCAGAGATAGAATTATAGATAAAAGGAATAAAAGCATATTATAAATAAATACGAACAAATTTCACCAGTGAAATTCTAGTGAGAAAGATGTATTTCTAGAAATTGTTGAAATTCTAGTTGAAATAGATGGATTTCTAGAAAAATGTAAAATGCCCAAAAGATGCAAGAAAAGCACTAAACACACCAATGCATTAAGATAACTAAAAGACCTCCCTCTGCAAAAGTGGAAGCCAAAATGAGATTACAGGTAAGTTCTACTCAAAGTTCAGGGAACATCTGTAAGTTTGCCAGGGCTGCCATAAAAAAATATCATACATCCAATGGCTTAAACAACAAAAATGTATTTTTCACAGTTCTGGAGGTTGGAAGTCCAAGATCAAGGTGTTGACAGGTTTGATTTCTCCTCAGGTCTCTCTCCTTGGCTTCAGATGGCCCTCTTCTTTCTGTGCATCTTCCTCACATGGTCCTTTCTCTGTGCACCCACACATACCTGGTGTCTCTTCCTCTTTTTATAAGGACGTCGGTCCTATTGGATTAGCCCCACCCTTATGACTTCATTTAATCTTAATACCTCTTTGAAGAGCTCATCTCCAAATAGTCACATTACAGTTTTGAGCTTCAATGTATAATTTGGGGGGAACACAATTAGTCCTAACAATACGTATTTCCTATATTTAAAAGTTATTCCTTTAAACTGCAAAAGAGAGAACTCTGCTCAGCTCATTTTATAAACTATGTACTTTTGATTCCAAAACTGGATAATAAAAATAAAAGAATATTGGGGCCGGCTCCGTGGCCGAGTGGTTAAGTTCGCATGTTCTGCTGCGGCGGCCCAGGGTTTGGATCCTGAGTGCGGACATGGCACTGCTAGTCAGGCCATGTTGAGGCGGCGTCCCACATCCCACAACTAGAAGGACGTGCAACTAAGATATACAACTGTGTACAGGGGGGGGTTTGGGGAGATAAAGAAGGAAAAAAAAAAAAGATTGGCAACTGTTGTTAGCCCAGGTGCCAATCTTTAAAAAAAAATAAGAGAGAATATCAAATTATTTGCGGGTGTCCCTTACAAAATCCATGAAAATGTCCTAAATAAGACATTTACTAATGCTATTTTACTCAGTATTTAAAAGATACCATCATGATCAAGTAAGAGTTATGCCAGGAATGCAAGGATGATCCAACATTAGAAAGATCTATCACTGTAATTCCCCACATTAATAAGCTTAGAGGGTAAAATCATATCATCATCCAATGCTAAGAAAAATGATTATATATACGTCAACACATGTTTATCATTATGGTTCTTAGAAAACTAGAAATAGAAGGGAACTTTAGTGGTTGCATGCCAGTCACCTATTTAATACGAAAAGTTTTGATACCGTCACTTTAATATCATGAATAATACAATGGTGCTGCTATTACCACTCCTGTTGAAAGCAAAGAAAAGTTTTGTAAAGAGATATGAGGAAATAAATATAAACAAGTATAGTAAACTTATTACAATAAAGGTAATTACTATAAACCCATAAAAACCAATAGAATCCATAATCAAATAATTAGAATAAATATCACCAAGATTAGCAGGTATAAATCAATTTATAAATATCAATATTTCTCTACATTTGCAATGATCAACCACAAAATATATTACATAATAGGGTGACATTCACAATATCAACAAAACCTATTTAGTATCTAGGAAGTAAAGATTACATATACTTCTATAGAGAAAATTTTAGGCTTATATTAAAGGATACATATTAATTATTAATAATGGATATATAGAGAGATAATTCTCTCCAAATTAATCTTATCAATTAAAAGCAATTCTAAGAAAAATTACAGCTAGTTGTTTTTGTGGAAGCTATGAGGCTCTTCTAAAATTTATCAGGAAAAATGCAATTATGTGTAAATAAGGCAACTATGAAAGAAGATCAAAAGGAGTAACTTGGCCTAAAATTGTTAAAATATACTACAAAGCCGTATGAATTTGAAAAAAAGTCTGATTTAAGTATAAGAACAATAAGAACAAATAGATCAATGAAATGGAGAGCTCAGAGGCAGCCTTTTTATATTGAAAGCTTATTTAATAAACTTATCATCACTAACATTGTGGAAAGAACAAGCCGTTGAGACCATGATGCCCAGGATTAGACTTTAGGGAATAAATAGATGGAGTATGTGATAGAACGATGACCCTCAAAGATGCCCACATCCTAATTCCTGGAATCTGTGATATATTAACTTACATAGCAACAGAGACTTTGACTTGTGATTAAGTTAAGGATCTTGAGATGGAGGCATCATCCTGGATTACCTGGGTGGACCCAATGTAATCACAAGAGTCCATAAAGGATGGGAGATGGAGACAGAGGGTCAGAATCAGAGAGACATTTGAAACTGCCACACTACTGGCTTTGAAAATGGAGGAAGAGGCCAAGAGCCAAGGAATGTTGGAGACTTCTGGAAGCTGGAAAAGGCAAGAGAGTGGATTCACTTTCTTCCAGAAGGGATGTGGCCCTGTCAGCACCTTGATTTTAGCCCGATGAAACCCATTTCAGACTTCTGACTTCCAGACTGTAAGATAATTCATTCTGAATTGAATCATTCAATCTGAATTGAATCAATATGAATCAATCAATTCACATTGATTTAAGTGCCAAATTTTGGGATGATTTTGTTGTAGCAGCAACAGGAAGCAAATACAGACTAACACATTCTGAGATGGGGAAAACTGGTTGAATGACAATGGGAATCATGATTGTTATGTTTACTATAATTCAAATATAGATATAAAATAGAAAGTTTGATACATGTGTCTATATCTCAAAGACGAGTCAGGTTCAGAAATACAAATATCGATGCCATCATCAATATGAACTATATGTAAACCCATGGAACTGGTGTGATCACGTAGATATCAATATTGGTGGTGTAAAGAAGGAAAAAAAAAGTTGCCCTCTGCCTTCCTAGGTTCTGCTGCTGGAAATTAAACTGACAAAAACCAAATTAACAAGAGAAAAATATACAAATTTTATTTACACGTGCAGTGTGCATGCAGGAGAAACTCAGTTATGAGTAACTCAAGAGGGTGGTTGGAAATTGGGGTTTATATAGCATTTTAACAAAGAATGATAAATTTGTAGAGAAATGACAAGACAAAGGAAAAGGGCTTTAAGCTTTTAGGGGTGGCAAACTGTGGGAGGTAAATATATGGGGGAAACTAATGGAAGATAAGGTTGTTTCAGTAAGGTTTATTGTGTGGATTCCTTTTGGTGCTGTGTCCGTGCTGATAAGAGCATCCAGTGATTAAGACTTGTTTTTCCATTCCTGGTACAAGAGAGAAGAGGGTAGAGGGATATTTTTACTTCTGTTGTGTTTCAATTGCCTTCAGCTCCAAAGAATCCTCATGTGAAAGTGGCATATTTTGGGGTGGTGTATTCTGATTTCCTACATCAGGAGAGAGGATGATCCAGGACAAAGTCCTGGCACATTGTAACATTTAGAGGTCAGGTGTAAAAGGGGAGCAAGAAAGAAGACTGGGAGGGAGCTTCCTAGAAAAATAAAGGAAAATAATTTCAAGAAAAAGGAAAAGTTCAAAGGGATGGACTGCTGCTGAGAGGTCTCATAAGAAGAAGAATAGAAGCTACCTGTGGACTTACAACATGGAGACTGTTCCTGGCCTTGCTAAGATAGGTTTTAGCATAGATTTGGGAGCCAGATCCAAGTTGCAATGAATGGAAGGTGAACATTTGGAAGGAGTGAGTGTGACCATCTCTTGAGGAATTTTTGTGTGAATGAGTAATAATAGTTTCCAGAGAAATGAGACAGTGACTAGACAGTAGTGTGATGCCAGGTCTTTCCTTTTGAGATAATATTCGCACTTTAAAAAAACGCACTCTAGCAGTAGCGTGGAAAATAGAATCTAGGGGTGAATTGTCAGAAATATTTAGGGGCACTGGCCTCATGGCCTGGTGGTTAAGCTCTGTGCGCTCTGCTTCAGTGGCCTAATTTTGGTTCCTGGGTACAGACCTACACCACTCCTTGGTAGCCATGCTGTGGTGGCAACCCACATATAAAACAGAGGAAGATTGGCACAGATGTTATCTCAGAGCAAATCTCCCTCAGGGAAAAATAAATAAATAAATTTTGACCAAAATGTAAAAAATGTGTGGAGAATAGTTGTATACCACACTATTCTCTTGGTGGAAATTGATGGCGACATTTAGTAAGGTAGAGGTGACAATGAAGTTGGAGAGAAATGGGCAGGAGCCAGAAAAAGGTTTTAGTAACTAATGAGAATTTCAGAATGAGGAAATTATGATGACTCTTTCTTGGACTTGGGCAATTGGTCATTTGATGATGCCATTTATTTAGGAAGGGAACCATAGCAGAGGAGGTATTGAGTGAAATAGATGAATTCATTTTTGGGCATGGGAAAGATAAAATATTATTAATTCAGGATAAAAGTTGTCTTCTCAGCCATTTAACTATTAGGTATCTTTTTAGTTACAAATGTTGATGTTTGCATCCTATAGAAAATTCTGTGCTGGCCTAAGTCTAAGGCTGAGGTTGTCAATCTTTGCTGTTGAGTATACAGAAAATCTGAATACATACAAACAAAAAGCAGCAGAAAACAAAATTGGAAAATGGAAAAATTAAATATACTAAAATTAAAGAAAGAATTTAAAGAAATGTACAGCAATTCAAGACAGTGTCTTCCAAGGAGTGATAGCTATGTTGAAGGAAGCTATTAAAATTGAAGGTACTGTAAATACTCTTTATTCTTAAAATATTATTTCAATCTATCTTAGTTAGATAGAATTTATAATGTCAACAGATATAAATACTGATATCCCAATTACTCCAGGCAAGATTTGTATGGTGTCCTATAAAACTCAGTATAGTACTAGTGAAATAAGTTCATTTAAAGCCTAATAAATATATTTTTAATGACTCTTTATCTCTTACATTAATGTACCTGACTATTAAATTTAATTGTAGGGTCAAAGAAAATGAAAAAATATTGCCCTATATGGAAGGCAATGAGATTTAAAAGTAAGTTCTAGTCTTCATTTTAACCGTTCCTTATAGCTAAGCGTTGGGCATGAAGTACAATGATGTGCACACTTAAAATGTGATTTCTTTTATAAGGAAAAAGGTTAAATTAGAAGTCAAGAGGCCAGAGTTGTTTCCCTATCTGTGAGTAACTTCCAGCGTTGCTTGGGCAGGTGATTTCATTTCCATGGCACACAATCTGAGCACTAAGGATAAAAATATAAGCCCTTTTGCCCTCTTTAATGCTGGGATTTTGCAATGCTGCCAGGAAACAGCTTTAGGATTTTTATATCAACTACATAACAGCAGAGAAGTCAAATTTATTCCTCAAAATAATTAAAGTTGGCTGAATTGTGTTTGCCTATGGAAAACTGGAATTTGTGTACATTGTGGAGATTCCTTCTATATGACTCTTTTTACAATTATGAAAGTGATGCCTTACTTTGTTGAAAATTTTGTAAATGCAAGAATAATAGAGCTATACACAGGCAAAACAATGGCTTCTTAATTCTGCCATCCTGAGACACCGGTTAGCTCCTTCCCTTTATTTTCCTCTTAAAAAATTAAAATTAGAGGGGCTGGCCCCGTGGCCGAGTGGTTAAGTTCGCGTGCTCCGCTGCAGGCGGCCCAGTGTTTCGTCGGTTCGAATCCTGGGCACGGACATGGCACTGCTCGTCAGACCACGCTGAGGCAGCGTCCCACATGCCACAACTAGAGGAAGACACAACGAAGAATACACAACTATGTACCAGGGGGCTTTGGGGAGAAAAAGGAAAAAATAAAATCTAAAAAAAAAAAAAAAAAAATTAAAATTAGAATATATATGTTCAAATTTATCCACAATTTTGAATTATTTATTTTCCATATAATATTATATCATGAATATTTATTATTTTCTTGGAACATCTGTGAAGCGCATAATTTTAAATTATTGCAACATATTTGCTTCTTTGGAAAAAACAATTTGTTGATTTCGCTTTTAATTGTTAACTTTTAAAAATAATATTTTAGTAAAAATTTATTATTAAAACATTTGGTTAAATCTATTTTTCTTGTGATGAATTTCTAGGTAGTGATGGATTTCTTAAAGAATAGTGTTCTACTTGATTACCTCACTCCAATAAAGAGAAAAATTAGCAGAATGTGAAAATTTAAAATATTTAGGTGAATGTCACTCCTTTGAGATATTGCATTCATTAATCCTTGTAAAACTTATTAAATGCTTTTGTCCTTTTGTTTTTGAGTTTCTAGCCTTTACTAGTGAGGGTAAATTAATTCAATACAAAAAATACGTTAAACTTAGGAGCAAAAATTCCAAAGCCAGTTGGGAGAAAGGGTGTTTCTGGTGGTGTGATCTTGAGAGAGCTGGACCGGTGGGCAGCAGGCTCCTATTTCTAGAGCCTAAAGCAGGAAGCAGCTGACCTGGTGGACGTGCAGTGGGAGTACACTGAGCCATGAGCTTGGTTCCTGGCTGAAACTGCTACGGGGCATATTCTGTTAGTTTGCATGGTATTGAGGTAAGATTCCCACCTAAAATAAGTTAGCGAAGTTTTAAGTTCCAGCAAACAGCTTATTTCACAGAAGGAATTACTAGCATAATACCTATTACCAGCTGTCAGCCATCTTAGTTCAGATGGTGAGAATACCTCTAGCACAAAGAATGGGGCATTAGGGCTCCACAGTTGGGGGATACTTCTTTCTTTGTCCCCTCTATTGTCAGTAGAAGCATGCTTCTAGGTCTATCCTTCCAGAGTTTGAGGGTTAAAAATATGTAACTCAATCTGTCCACACAGGAGGATTAAGATGTATTATTTCTAGCTGCCTATAATGGGCTGGAATTAGGACATCAGGATGTGAATATCTTAAAGGCATTTGATTTCATAGTATTTCTAAACTATTATTCTGACTCCAATATTTAAATAGATCCTTTTGGTTAAGTGCAAAAAAATGAAAAGTAAAAAGATTCCCCATCATCCCACCTCTTCAACATATCAGACACAGTTACTAGCAACATTTTGATGTGTATTTTTTCCAGTCTTTTAAATACACATTTGATTATTCACCTAAGGCTTAGTTATGCTACAGTAACAGAAAACTGAAAACACATCCACAGAGTTTTCTTGCTTACATTGCATGCCCATTATAGATCAGCTGGCACTCAGCTCTTCAGTATCTTGAGTCCAGAATCCAGGCTAATGAGCAGCTCCATATGGGTTGATGTTGCTCTTGTGGCAGAGGGGGAAGAGAGGGAGAAAAAACATGAGTCGTTTTTTGCAGCTTCTGCTTGGAAGCGACTCATGTCACGTCTACTTACATTTCATTGGTTCAGTCAAGTCACATGGCTAGAGAGGCAATCTAGAGTGTGGTCAAGCTATAGTGTAGATATAATGACTTTTAAACTAATGGTCCATTCAATGCTTGTGGAGCAGCTCTATCATCATTGATTGTTCAGGATCAGTACCAGCAGAGATGTTCCTGTTTAATAATGGATCACCACAGCCAGACAATCCTTTATAGGATTTCTTTATGCTTACGTTCACATTGAAACTTCATATTCTCTGCAAGTCGCACAATGATAGAATTTTAGGATCAATGAGAACGAACACAGTAAATTTGAATATAAAATATATTCATTTCTAAAAATAATTTTACCACATAGAGTAATGCCAATGTTTTTTTCTCTTCATTACTGCATTTTTAGTCAAAAGATAAATTTTGTGGGCTAAGCAGTACAGGAAGTGCACATGGCTTAAGTTTAGCAAAGAAACTTGTAGCCAATTCAAGAAAGTTAAACACTGTAACACAGCAATTTAACCTAATCTATTCACAGTAGTTCTTCTTATTGTCAAATGTTATTCCCTTCATTTTGTGATAAATTATACCTCTCTAGGTTAGAAAAAGAGGTTTAAACAGAAATAATTTCAGCGATTTTCCGATGTCGTTTTCTTTTTTCTTCTGTAATTTGACTATTTTGTTGCGATGCATACCACTATGTCTCAAGCTCTATCACCAAATCAGGTTGCTAACTAATTAGAGCTTCATATTATGCTGCCATCATCATTTTCTTGGATATTATATCTTTAAGACAGTTTCTGTTCGGCTAATGGCGTTCTTTATCACCTCTAGTCTTACTCTAAGTAAACAGGTATTGAATGTATTACCCTATTTTCCCAATTTCTAATGAAGATATATACTCAATTATAAATACGAGGCTCCTTTACCAGTACTAGTACAAGTATAAATAAAAAAAAAAGAATAGGAAGAGAAAACCTACTTGACAAATAACTAAGTGATTTTTTTGTACTGTTTACGTGAACCAGAAACTGGTTCATAATTACTTTTACTCTCATAAAGGAATTTGAAGTTGGATTCCTAGACCAGGACTAAATGACATTGACCCAAAAGAGTTCAACAAAGAAACATTTGAAAAAATAAAAAGTGGTGACTGAAGCAATGTCTTTGTCTCTTTTGAAATATCTAATGTTATTAACATTTCCGGTATCGTTTCATTTTCTGATTATTACTGACATTCCTTGTGTTTTACAGAAGAGGAGTCTGTGAAGAATGATCCAATCTGGATGTTAAATATGTAGGGTATGTCACCGGCTCTGTGCCTTGGATATCTGGGAATTTCGGTAGGAGTAGAATGGTTGTAATTGAAAACAGAGGGCCTTCCCTGGGAATTCTTTTGACCTTTCTGACTCAGGTAACTCAACATTGTAAAACTATTAAAATAGGTCTAACTTCAAAGTTGGTATAACTTGAGAGAAAGGAAATGTCCCCCGGATGTGAATACATGCCAACATTTCCCCCATTACCTCACTATTAACTTTCTCTTCTGAGAAATGTACAGAGAGGTGTAAATGACTAGTTGGGAAAGTCAGATATTTTGTTGGCATCACAATTTATAACTGTGTCTTTAGGATATGAGTAAGAATTTCACAATAAGTATTCCCTATCTCTTGGGTGCATTGGGATCTAAATTAAAGTGTGAAGAAGGTATGTCTATTAACATACTGCATTCCCACCTTCTTTCAAACACTTTCTCTTTTCCCCATTTTGGCATATGACTCTGGAGTTGCTGCTAGCACCCATGTCCCCCTGTGGTATCCTAAAACTCTTTACCAGCTTCCTGTCCTCTTTGATTCCTTTCCTTCAATGTCTGATGAATCCTGCTTTCCAAGAGTCAACACCATACCAAGGATATTATAAAATAATCCACAATTATATACCAGTAGGTGAAAAGATTTCTTTTCTTAGGGTTTTTTTGCATTTTAATGCAAAGCAATGATTAACCTAAATAAACCCAATATGGTATAATTTCAGGCACCAGGGTAGTCCTGTCAGGGAGATATTTGGGAGGAGTAAATTTCTAGGGCCCTCTAAATACTTGTTTACTTAGCTTTCATTTAATGTGGATTCTATATTCAGGATTTTACATAAAAGCAAAACTCATAAATAAAATATTTGGACGTTGGCATTAGGAGATTTAATGTGGTTCAAAAATAAAGGCTTACACAATTTTGATTTGTTTCACTGTCAGTGGCAGTAGCATTACGTGACGGTTGCTTCAGAACTGTGGATTCAATCAACTACAACACAAATGATGTCTGAGGAGCTAGAGACAGGTTCCTCAGATAGATGTCTCAGCTCAAAGTAGGAATTTAGTTATCTTTCTTAGAACTTTGCAATCCCTCTCTAGTTTTAACTCTACCTGTATCTAAATAAACTTGTTTTTCATTAATGATTAGAATTAATTCATCATTTTAAATCAAGGATTAAGTCAAATTTTAATTTAATTTAGACTACTTTCCTTCCAATTTTTGTGCACTTTAAACTAGTTAGACCATTCACTTGAGAGTGTATTGTTAAGTGAATTAACGTTTTAAACGTATTCCAGTAGGGCAGTCAAATGGAGAATTAGAAGGTGATTGAGATTCCTTGCAGAATTCTGAGCTTACACATCTTAGAATAGCATTCTATAGTCTACCTTGATTCTATTATTATTCCTGTTCATAAACCTTCTTGTAGGAGAGAATTTCCAATTTATGCCAACACTGCAAATTAGCACAAGCTGCTGTCTCCCTCCAGCAGATCAGTCCTAAGGAAACTACTGAAGAAAACACAATATGGACTCATAAATATGTGAGAAATCCCTAGGGAAAAAGAAGGCTGCTTAGAATTGGTGCGTGGTAAGGGAGGCGGATGACGGTGGCCTGCAGCAAAGGGCTTTCGGCTCAGCTGTTACAGCTTAAATAAGAAAAGAGCAGTTTAAGCAGTGTCCTTGTCCCCCCTTGCCTTCCCTCTTGTTGTATAACTGGCAATTGTCATCAAACCTCTGAAGGCCAAGACCTCAAATGGCCCAAACCCCTACTGGAGGTGTCCTCAATGGTAGAATCAAACCAGGGCAAAACCTTGATGGGGTGGAGAATTGGGCCAAACTAACTGTGAGCACTGAGCAGCCTTGACTTTCCCTCTTTCAGTCATTTTCCTCCCAACTTCCGGGGCTGATGGATGACAATCGAGGGAGATTACATTTTCCTTGGTGTTTGAAGGTAGAGCATTGACCTAAAACCTACTTGGTGTGGTGAAACCAAATGGGCGTAATTAATTCTGGCTTGTGGTAACTTGAGCTCTTCACCCAAAAGGCCATTCCTTCCTTTACAGTTGACCTCAAAGGACTGTTCTAGGCTTTTTCTGCTCTTCCCCAATTCATATTAACAGGGAGCCTATCCCTTCAGGATAAGCCAAAATGGTAAGAATAATAAGAATAGGAACAACAACAATAATAATAAAAGCCAAAATTGTAAGATATAATTTCTTTACATTAAAAACTACAAGGATAAATATCCTCAAGTTAAAAACTAAAAACTGGTCAACATATTGGAAAAAGTATTAAAATTGATAAGTCAGAATTTGAAATAGACTTACTAAATATGCAAACATGGGCGGGAAAGATATTATCAACATAGAATAAGAACAAGATGTGATGCAAAAAATAATCAATTAGAAATACTAGCTGTGAAAAAGTTAATAGTTGACATAAGAGAATAATAGATGGATTAAATAAAATAATGGATTCAGCTGAAGAATGAATGAAGTAATTGTAAGATAGATTAGAAGTATTTTCATAGAAGGAGACACGTGATAGAACAGCTGATAAATATGGAGAATGGAAGAGATACAAACATCCAGATAACAGGAGTTTTTGAGAGAGAGAGAAAAAGTGAAAATAGTCAAGGTAGATTTCGAAAAATTAAAAGAACAAAAGCCCTTAAAACTGAAACATCCCATGCAGTGTCAAATTAAAAACTCTTAGACATTTTGCAATGGTTTGGAAAAAGTGGTCTGTTGGTGTGCAGACTTCTTAGGGGGAGCTAGATAATGGAGCTAAATGTCCGGTAATCTCCATGGGGGTTAGAGATGATGCCCTAAAAGACACAATAAACCAGGTTAGGGGTAAAGTTTCAAGTTGGAAAATGTGGCTGGGGACCTTTTTGGTGGGATACAATAAAGAAAGAATCCCATAGAAGGCAACAAGGGATTGTTGTTCTGATTACGGAAATGGTCAAGATGGGAGTCTTGATGGCCCCTAACTCCGTTTTTAAGAGTCTTGTCTGGCTAGTGCATAAGACAGATGGTTCCTGGAGGTTTAGAGTATCAAGGATTAAATGAGGTCGTATTCTGATTGCTTCAGTTGTAACTGATATTGTAAAGACTGTAAAGGAAGTGCAGATCTAGGGTGACGGCATGCCATTATGGCCATTCCAATTTGGGAATCTAGCCAATTTGCATTCTTGTGGAATGTGAATCAGTATTCATTCATTGCATTGCCACAGGAATTTTTAAATTTGCTAGCATATTGCCATATTCTTGTGAGGGGCTTGAAGTTAAAAATCAGTAACAGTCAATGTGCTAAGTGATGATATCGTGATAATCATTTCTTTAGAGAAAGAAGATCAGGATGAATTAAGGATCAGAGTCACTCAGGTGCAAAACAGAGGTTGGCTGACAAATCTACCTAAAATTTACGGTCCTGTCCAACCTGTGAAATTCCTAAGAATTACGTGAACTGGAGCAACCAGAGGTAGTCCTTCTACTGTGAGAAATAAATTATTAGCACTCCTGTAGACTGCTAACAGGCAAGAAACTTAGAGACTAGCAGGACTATTTGAGTTTTTGTGGAATCATGTTTATCTATTAATCCTATTGGCCCAGTCCACAAAGTCATCAGGAAGAAATCTGAATTTGAGTGGGGCTTTAGCAGAAACAAGTGTTAAAGATATACCACGGGTGCTGGAACAGACATTTTCATGAGATGCCTATTATCCATCTGCTCAGATAATATTTGAAGTGTCTGTAACCAATACATATGCAGATTGCAAGAATTTTCAGACATTGAATAGGGCTATTCAGTGACGTTCTCTTGCAGTTTGGCTCAAAAGCTGCCTGAGCTGTTTGTTATATACCATTTAAGAGAGAAAAGTGAGATTGTTACAGAGTTAGTTGATAGCACTCCTACTAGTGAAGGGCATCAGAAAATTCAGAGAACAAAAATATAAGCGACATCAAAGAGACACTCAAATAGCACAGCAGAGCTCGCTCACCAAGTGGGAATGGTGTATTAGAAGAATGCTAAGGGGGAGAATCCAGAAGAAGTCTAACTTTTGTTAGCTTCACTGGATGTGGTACCAAAAATAGAGCACCCTACGCATGCTATGTGGCCTGTATCTTATGATTCTCTCCAAGCCAGGGACAAGTTGGCTTCCTGGTCTGCTGAAAGGAGTTTCTGGACCAAGGATTCAGAATGAGGAGCACATTGCTGTTTTCTAAAACGTTGATGAAGAAGGCAAGTGTAAATTTGCACCCGGGTAGTTGTGCAGCTGTTTATTGAGGAGTGGGACTCGCAGCGGAAGAAGAGTTAAGCTTCGGACCTCAGGGACTTATTTGGATATGTATAGAATATTGTGCTTTAATTGAAGGCTTTGCTGTATGGTCAGGCAAATAGGCCCCAAATTACTGCACAGAACAGGACACATCTATGTGATTTCCCCTATGGAAATATTAGGAAACTTAGAGGAAGAATTAGAGAGGGTGATGTGAACGCCTGCCCCTTAAACAAAAAAAATCCCCAAACATTTACTTCTGCCTAAGATATAGCGACCCGTAAAAAGTGCCCGTCTATCCTATAACAGGAAAAAGTCACATGAGTCTAAAAAAATCATAACCTTTCTCAGACCCAACAGAGAGTTGATGTTGCAGGAAAACCAAGTAGCTTGGAATCTGAAGAAAGACAGGGGGCCCTGAGGGGAGGTGGGAAGTGAGCATAGACCCACCTGTGTAGGAGCACAAGTGGAAGATACGGCTACCACACGCATGGATAAGAAGACTTCAGCTATGATTTTTAATGAATGTCCAGAGGATGAGTGTCAAATTGCGTAAGAGTATAGAACCTCTGGGAGCCGCCAACACTCGCTTGTGGGCTTTCTCCACAGACTCACTGAGTGCTGATAAAACAGTTTGTTGGCAGGGCAGATATTGGCTATATCCCCCTTTGGTAATGTAGACCCTTGAAGAAGAGCAGCCACCACTGTAGGAAAGGCATGAAGACCCTCCAGGTCTCTTCTTACCTAAGAAAAAAAGTCATAAGATGCTGGGGGGAATAACAGATAACTGTGGCCATAGTGCAAGGAGATGTCTCCATGGCAGGTGAGAGAAGGGTAAAATAAAAAGAAAAATTTTACCCATAACGGAGGGGCAGGAAACTGCTCAGAAGAACCCACACCATTAGCGTTTTTCTGTCATCATTGAGTCTGGGGCAAGATCACTGGGAAAACACAAACTCTAAGACTCAGAGACACAATGACTGCTTAAACTGATGCTGAATCAGGACAACAGAAAACGCCATCTTCAGTCCACAACCAAAACACTTCAAGCTCCAAAACACAGATACTGCAGATATTACCAGGGGAAAAGAGTAGAGAGATTCTTTGTGAGGTGCAGGTGCACAGGGAAGCCCAAAACTTAAGATGGAGCGCAAACATTGAGGAAAACCCACTAGCAAACCATTCCCACCCTAAGAACAAACAGGAATTTAAATACAGTGTTGAACTAAAGTAACCATTTCAATAGCAAAATCCAAACTGAACTCAACTCTTCAGTATATTGACTCAATCTCCTCCAACAATGGCCTAACAGAAGGAAATATGTGCCCATATCCAGGCATAAAATGCTACTTACATTATTCTCTACCATTATGCACACTATATCTGGCAATCAATAAAAATTAGGAGACAGGGACTGGCCTGGTGGTGTAGCAGTTAAGTTTGCATGCTCCTCTTCAGCAGCTTGGGGTTTGCCAGTTCAGGTCTCATGCACGGACCTATGCACTGCTTATCAAGCCATGCTGTGGCAGGTGTCCCACATATAAAATAGAGGAAGATGGGAACAGCTGTTAGCTCATGGCCACTCGTCCTCAGCAAAATGAGGAGGATTGGCAGTGGATGTTAGCTCAAGGCTAATCTTCCTCAAAAAAAAAAAAAAAAAATTAGAAGACCAAAAAAAATCAAGAGGAAAAAAACCCCCTCACTGTCAAAAGACAAAGAAAGCAATGAAATAAGACTCTGAGATGACTCAGATATTGAAACCATCAGACAGGGAACTGAAAATAACTATGGTTAATATGTTAGATGTTCTAATGAAAAGATAGATAACATGCATGGATAGATGAGTTGTTTTAGCAGATAAATGAAAATGATAAGAGAGTCACATGAAAATGCTAGAAATGAAATCCTAATAACAGATATAAAAATGTCTTTGATGGGCTCACCAGTAGACTTGACACAGATGAGGAAAGAATCAGTTGACCACAGGTAAGTCAATAGTAGTTACCTAAGCTGTCAAAAAATAAGAGAATTTTAAAAAATGGAGCAGAGTATCCAAATGCTGTGTGATAACATCATTGTCTAATATATGTGTCATTGGAATCCCAGAGCAAAGAGAGACTGAGGTGGAAGAAATATTAGAAGAGATAATTATTGAAATTAAAAAAAATAAAGATATCAAACTAAAGATCCAAGAACTTCAGAGAACCCAAAATAATTGATAGGGTAGCCATTGATAGGCTAGAAATCAGTAAGGAAATAGAATATCTAAACAGCATTATCAATAGCTTTCTCCTAACTGACTTTTATAGGACACCACACCCAAGATGAACATAAGACACATTATTTTCAAGTGCATGTGGAACATATTCCGTATACTATGGTATTGGCCATAAATCAAACCTGAACAAATTTAAAAGAATGTACAAAATATCTTCTTAGATCATAATGAAATTAAGTTAGAAATAAAAAACAGATCAATAACTGGAATAATTACCAAATATTCTTTATTAAAGAACATACCTCTAAATAATCTTTAGGTCAAAGAAGAGACATTTGAAAATATTTTGAATTGAGTAAAAATTACAGGAATATATAGATGTAGATATATGATATGATATATGATATATATGTCTGTATCTATATCTATACCTGTATCTATATCTCACCAGATTTTTGGGATGCAACTGAAACCATATTAAGGGAAACATATAACATTTAATGATTACATTAGAAAAAAAGAAATATCTTCAATTAGTGGTATAAGCTTTCACTTTAACAACTACAAAAAAAGAGTAAATTAAAACCAAAACCAGAAGTCAATGAAATTGAAAATAGCACAGCGGAGAAAATCAATGAGACACAAAGATTATAACCAGACTGACTAAGAAAAAAAAAAAGGCAGAAGTTATTATATCAGAAATTAAAGAGAGGACATTACTGCAGTCCCTATAGACATTTAAAGGGGAAAAAATGATACTATCAATAGGCACAGAAAAGGCATTTTACAAAATTCAACATGATAAACCCTTAATAAATTTGAAATAGAATGGAAATTCCTCAACATGATAAGGAGCATCTACAGAAAACTTACAGCTAACATCACTCTTAGTTGTGAAAACTGAAAGGTCAGGAACAAGATTCTTACTATTACTTTTCAGCATTGTACTGGAGGTTCTAGGAAGTAAAATAAGGCAAGAAAAAGAATTAGGCATACGGATTGGAAAGGAATAGGTAAAATGTTCTTATTTACTTCCAAGATGATAGTCTTTGGAGAAAAAGAAAATGCTAGCAAAGAACGATGGGAAATTGAAATAACGTGTTACTGTTTATGACAGCAGTAAAAATCACAAGAGACTCAGGTATAAATTTACCAAAATATGTGCAAGATATGTACACTAAATGCTACAAAACATTGATAAAATAAAAAAAGACGGAAATAAATGGAGAGTCATTCCATACTTATGTAATAAAAGACAATATTTTTAAGATGCCAAATATTCTCAAATTCCAACCTGATGTAAAGATTCAATGCAATCCAAAGTGGTGGCAATATTTGTTGTAGACATTGACAAGAGGTTATAAAGTTTATATGGAATGGCAAATGAACAAGAATAGCCAAAACTATTTGGCAAAGGAAAACAAAGCTGGTGGTCACATGCTGCCTGATTTTAAGACTTTTTATAAAGCGACAGAAATAAACTCAGTGTATTATTGGCTAAAAAATAGACACATAGAATATAACTGAATTGCAAGTCTAGAAATAGACTCATACATATATAGTCAATTGACTTTTACCAAAATGGAGAGGCAAATCAATGGAAAAAATGAAAGTCTTTAAAAAAATTGTGCTGGAAAAATCCTATATTCAGATGGAAAAAAATGAAAATAATTCATACATCATTCTCTTAACTTACTAAAAAAAAAATCCCTTAAAACTCTTTACCACCTGTTTTAAATAACAAGTGTTTTAACTGGTTCATTTTATATCTGGATAGTTACAAAATGTTTGTGATATTTTCTAGGGAGCTATGTCTTATAAATCCATGGATTCTATGTTTGTTTACTACAAAAATTTTAACTAGGAACATCTCACTCAAAGCATTCCTGAGATAAGGATTCTCCTCCTAGTAGGTACTATTAGCTTGTTCACCAGAAAGTCTCTTATTTACGTGTTTACAATGCAGTTGGACCAGATCACCTGCCTTCATTCTTTCTCAAGAGCATCCTCCAGCTGTGATAATGAAAATATTGCGGACTAGCTGCTTAAACTCTTCCTTTTAGATTCCTTGAACAGTCTGCTGGAATTTATCTTGAAGTAATTGTTTCAAAAAAGGTTCATGGGAGGTAAACTTTGAACTCTTGTTTGTTTGGAAATTCCTTTATTATGCACCATCATTGATTTATAATGTGTCGGGGTATACAGAATTGGAAATGAAAATCCATTTTTTTGCTTGGTTGTTTATTTTTCCTCATTTTTTTTTTTAAGATTTTATTTTTTCCTTTTTCTCCCCAAAGCCCCCCAGTACATAGTTGTATATTCTTCGTTGTGGGTCCTTCTAGTTGTGGCATGTGGAACGCTGCCTCAGTGTGGTTTGATGAGCAGTGCCATGTCCGTGCCCAGGATTCGAACCAACGAAACACTGGGCCGCCTGCAGCGGAGCGCGCGAACTTAACCACTCGGCCACGGGGCCAGCCCCTAATTTTCCTCATTTTTTAAAAAATCCATTTCTACTTGGTCTTCTGAGAGCAAGTGTTATAGCTGAGAAGTATGATAATGATCTTATTTTCATTCCATTGTAGTTAATCTGATTATTCTTCCCCGGTAGTTTTAGGCACTTTTGTGTAGTGTTAGTGTTCTGAAAATTTAGAAAACAGATCAGGGTATGAATGCTGTCTTATTAATCCCTTTTATTAAAGAGTTGGACCCTTTTTGCCTGATATCCAGTGTCTTTTTTACTACTCTGGTTAATTTGATGCTTTATTCATTTCTTCTTTACTTTATTTAACTCCCATTGCATAAATGCTGGAAGTACTGAATACATCCTTCCCGAACCTTGTTTCTCTCGTATATTTTATGTTTTGATCTTCTCACCGTATATTCTAGATCTCATCAGATTTATCTTCTATCCCTGTACTGTCCAATAGCCACTAGTCTCATGTGGCTCTTTAAATTAAAATTAAAATGAAATAAATTAAGGAATTGGTTTTTCATTTTATTATTTCAAGTGTTGTAGCCACATTTCAAGTGCTTTATAGACACATGTGTCTGGTGGCTATCATTTTGGGCAGTATAGATCTAGAACATTTCCATTATTGCAGAAATTTCTATTGGACAGTATTATTTTAGCTGATCTGCTTGCCATTTATTAAATTTCAGTTTTTAATTTCACATACAATATTTAAGTTTCCTGGTGCCTGATTGCTCATTTATTTCATTGAGAATTATTCTTGTATTATTATAGGAATATTTTCTCAATGCTCTTTAAAATACCAATTAAATTGTTATTAATATTCTCTTAGTTTTCCCTGCTATATTTTTCTTATTTGTTCCTCTATTTTTCTCATTTATCTGGTAATCTTTCACTCTCTGGTCATAAATTTAGACGTGCAAGAAATATGACTTTTTAATTTTGTTCTAATCTAATTTAATGCCTACTTCTCAGTCATTGAGGAATATCCTCCCTTTCTCTGTGGCTGTAAATGGGATGCCAGGGACTTGCATTGTGCTATGACAGTTGGATGGGGTTGGCACATGTGGTGTTGTTTTCATCTATCCATGCTAGCATATGCTTATAGGTCATAATTCTGAACTGGCATTCCATCATTAGTCCAAGCACATTCCTGCTGTTTCCACCTTATCCCAACTTAGAGCCGTCTTCGTGTCCGTTGGCTCTCTCTCAGATGATATCCATTACCCCTACAGGCACAGAGGACTCTAACTCTACCTCCAGTCCATCCTCTTACTCCCGCTGTCTTCTACACCACTCCGGTACTTTGCTGTCTGTTATATTTATACTCAGTCTGGAGTTCACATCATTTCTGTTCCCAGGTGAAACCTTTCTTCATATCTTCTGGGACTTTCTCTGCGGAGTGGAGGGCATAGGGTGCCTTCTCAGGAATCCTACTGACATTTCACTTCTCTTTCCCTGCTACTCTCTTTTCCTCTGTCATATATTCTGGGCCAGGGAAAGTTGCTTATGATAAACTAAGGATTCTTCTAGACCTTTTCTTTTTCCTGAACCATCACTTTTGAAAGTCAAAATTCAATAATTGAATCTTTTGTTGTCTGTATCATTCTGTGTTTTCTCTTTCTGAAGACAGCTCTGACTGCTACTTGAGTTTGAGGAAAGTCAATAAGGTAACAGGAAAACACTTTGGTTAACGTCAGCAGGCATTCCACCACACTCATTTTAGTCTTTGTATGCAGGCTAAGGGAGAGCTCCTACTTTAGGGCTCCTGAGGTGAGTAGCACACTAGGCAAGTGCTCCCTTCCCTCCTGCCAAATAAGGACAGCTTCACTTTGTTGTGTCAAACACCTGGTACCCTAGTCTTGTGGAGATTTTGCAGTTTTAGAGAACAGCTTCCAAAGTGTGGTCTGAAGCCTGCCTTTCTCATCAGGGAGGAAGCTGCGGGAAGAAGGTTGAAGGCAATGTGGCTCATTATTCCATTCACATTACTGACCTTGATAACTACAACCTTATTCTCTCTATCTGGTGCTTGTGCTTGCTTCCTCTTTGGAGCTCTGACTTAAAGAGCTTCCACTTCAGCTGTAGCCAGCATTTCTTTTGGTGCGTATTCTGGATAGCAACTTCTGCTCTGATTTACCCTCAACTCACTACTATCCTCTTTCTGTTGTAAGAAAATTATCTGAGCATAGAGTATTTTGATATAGGGCAATATACCCTCCCATCACAGTTTTGTGATAGATTTATTCCATTGTATAAAATTTTACTCTTGTTTTCTCTTTAATTGAGGAATAACATGCATGTAGTAAAGGGCATAAAGTATACTGGTTGTAAATATGCTAGTCATAAATTTACACCTCAATGAATTTTTATATATGTATATACCTATATAACTCCATTACCCTAAACTGTTCCCTTATGCTGATTTCCAATTATTTACTGCCTCCCTCTCAACAAAGACGTAATGAATATTGTGATTTCTATCACTATAGACCAATTTTGTCTCTACTTGAACTTTGTATAAATGGAATCACAGACTACATTATTTTTTTTTTTGTAATTCGCTTGTTTCCCTCAACATAATGCCTGTAAGACGCATCCTTATGTCATGTGTATTGTTTTGCATATATTAATAGTTTTCTCTTTTTTTTTCTTCTTCTCCGCAAAGCCCCGAGGTACATAGTTGTATATTCTAGTTGTGAGTGCCTCTGGTTGTGCTGTATGGGACGCCACCTCAACATGACCTGATGAGCAGTGCCATGTCAGTGCCCAGGATCCGAACCAGCAAAACCCTGGGCCGCCGAAGTGGAGCATGGGGACATAACCACTTGGCCACCAGACTGGCCCCAATAGTTTTTTGTTTTATTGCTGTGTAGTGTTCCATTGTGTGAATATACCACAAATTTTATTTAAATTGAAAATGGAGGAGGGCAGGAGCTCATATTTGCTCAGCTGGCTATCTTGCATGAAAGGGTCATATGATTCTCATAACACAGCAGGTCAAATCTGTTCTATGTTGTATGTAGTTATATTGTCACTCTGAAAAGATTGTGAGTTACCTGAGAAGAGGAATATGTATTGTCAAATTTTCTGTCTTTTAAAAGTATCTGACATAGTGCATACTATATAGTTGGAATTCAATTAGTATATGTTCAAAAGCAGAAACTTGAAGCAAATTTCTCCATCAAAAAATGGATAAAATTAGATATTATAGCATATTTTTTCCCACAAAAGGCTAAATATGATTTCTCTAATGCCAATTGGTGTAGCAAATTAAAGATGTTATGTGTGCTGATTTATATCTGTACCCAAATAACACCTCATTTTGAGAATTCACTTAAAGTCTAGCTGTACTCAAAAGAAAAGTTTTCAAATTTAACATTTTTCTCAACCTGTATTATAGAAACTTTCAGTGAACGCATAATTTTACATAAGCATTGATGTAGTGAATTTATTTCATAGAGAAAAAGTCTAAGATCATTTGCAGGTTGAGTTGTTATTACTGACCATTCACAATTGTTGTTACTGAAATTTTAGGTTACGAGATGATTTAAATTCACTTTTCCCTGAGTGATGTATTTTCATAACTGGATTATAAGATTAATTATTATAGCATTTGGATAAAGCGTTAGCATTGAAGAGAAGAGAAATTCAGTAATATTATATTTCATTTGAGCAGACCATGTATGATGGTAGAATTTGATCTGGAGAGGCAAACCAAGGGAAAAAAAGAAACGTTCAGAAATATCCATGAGCTGTTATTTGCCGTAGAAGAGCAATCACCTTTTGCTTTTGCAGATCAAGCTGTGATTATGTCTTTGTTCCTTATGCTAATTGTTTTATCCATACATAGATATATCAAGTAACTAATATTTTTGTGGTAGATTTCTTAGATACAAGAAGAGATTTTAGTTAAGACAACATATGCTTGTTTCTAGTGCATTAAATTCAGACACATTGAAATCTGGAGATGTGTTGAGGAGAACAAAATGCTATTAAAGTTTCTACGTCTCTGTGATATCCCCAGGGAGATTTTTCCTGTTGAAAAGTTAGTTTTCACAAAGCTACTTCCAATGCCATTCAGCGGCTTGCCACTTGTTAATGGAACTTGAGTGGAAATAAAATCCAGTGCATGAGGCAAAACAACAATAAAATTCTGTTCAAGAGTTTCAAAGGACTAAAGCCTAAATTAAATGTTGAAAGAAATGTGAAGAATATACAGCATTTATTAATAATTGGAATTTATATGATGTTTGAGTGAGGATTTGACACAGGAAAGGATGTAGTTGCTTCAATTGTGGGCTGTACTGTCATTCCTATGGTCATTGAAGGAGATAATTTCATGTTTACACGTGACCGCAATACTCGTAGTTGCAAACAATAGGATGTGGGTTGGAAGAAATTCCTCATGTGAATAATCAATTATTCAGAGAAGCTGAAGGATTACTTCAGAATATTATAATAGTTAATTGTAAGTAAAATCTCATCTGCTTCCTGAAAAGGGGATGAAATTCTTAACAAACGATTAAATTAATTAAGGACAATACTGCATAGAATTTCTATGATCAAAAGCCTCCTTTGGTTTCCCAGAGAGCAGTATGATATTTGAGATTCATTCTAATATTCTGTATGCCTGAAATAGAGCTAAACAGGAACCAGTCTGAACACTGAGCCAAATAGTAAAGAAGTAGCTGATTCATGAATAGGTACAAACAACAACTCGGTTTTGTCATTTATCTGTATTAATTTTAGGCAAATTAATTTGCTTCAATGTCATCTGTAAAAATAGATATACTCCTAATTTTCAGAAGGGTTTTACTAAATAAAAGAGATTAAACATGAGAGTCTTTAGACAAATGCCTGAAGCATAAAAAGATTTCACATTGTTTTCATTTGGTTCTGCTCTCTGGAAATTTTTGTTTTGTCTTGAAATAGATACTTTTTATCAACAAATAGGCATTTAATGAATGTTCATTTCTTAACCACGATAAAAATGTAAATCATTTTCTAAAACAAACAATGTAAGATTAAACACAAATTTTTAGGAAAGTATCTTTGAATAAGAATAATTGGGCTTCCTGTTTTCAAAAATGGATTTGCCTGGAAAACACTTGAATGTGTTTTCGGATTCATCTCTCTGGGGATGATTATGCTGTGATAAATATTGGTAATTTTTCATATCAGAACAATCTCTTAGGGAATTTCCATCTAAAGTTATCTACTTTTCTAAAAATTGAGAATTGGTTGGCATTTTCCAATAATCACAGCTACAACATAAAAAAGAAAATAATCAAATAAAATGCCCCTCCTCAAAAAAAAAAAAAAAAAGCTAAGCAAACTCTTGTACATCTGAGAGTGATTTGGATGAAAAATACCTTTAGTAATACACTCAGTAAAACTTTAGTCTATTCATAAATGGATCCTAAGTCACAGGAAATTTGGCCATCAAGTATTCATTTAATAGTGTATCATGCTAAAAAGCAGGTAAAAATTTTGAGAAAGTCACACAACAATATTTCTCCTAACAAAAATGAGTGGTTAGCTCTATCTTGTTTAGACTGGGTTCAGTAGCTTATTAAAGTTTTCCTTGATAAGAAATTCATGTTACAATCATTAACCTCCCCTCCACTTGTGAAAACATGTAGAATAGTTTTATTTTAAAGAATATTCAATTTGTAAATATATTTTTCTGTTCTGTAAATGCGTTTTTCTTGAGACCATGATTTATAATAATAGGTCAACATGATGTAAAAATAAACTAAAAACGTAAGAATATAATCAAAATTTGAAGCAATACTTTGAAAAAAATAAACCTAATTCACAATCATGAAATAAGAGGAATTATTGCCTGTCAAATTCCAGAAACTCAATAATATTTATATTTTATTTGTGTTGTATAACATAGCGTATATATACTTAGACCTGGGATATAAACCTGCTTTGATTCAAATCCTCCCGTGTACCAGTTGTGTAGTCCTTGGGAAGTTCCTTATCCTCTGTGTTGCTCTAATTTCTCAACTGTAAACTGAGTATAATCGTTAATACCTACCTCATAGTGCCATTGTGAGCACTACATAGAGTAATAAATGAAAGCACAGAGAACAATGTTTGGCATTCAGTGAGAGAGTGTTAATGCTTCCTTAAGCACTAATCTAACTCTAATAAGGATTTCAATTTTGTTTTGGACGTTTTTGTTTCTTGGAAATCCTCTTTTATGAGCCTCAACCCCAAAATTGACTCAACCTGAATTTGCATTGCCTTGATGGAAAAAATGCTCTAGTGTGTGGCCGCTGGAGCCAGAGTCTCTGGGTTTAAATCCCAGTTCTGCCGCTCACTTTTGTACAATCTTGGACAAGTTGCCTAAATCATCTGTTCCTCCGTTTCCACCTCTGCAAAACTGGGAAAGGAGTAGATCTATTACACACAGCTGTTGAGAAAATTGAGCTTATAAATCACTATGAAAGTACCTTATGCCTAGCAATGTAACTGTAACTGCCATTTGCACCCTTTTTTATAAATGTTGTATTCCTGTAAATGTTTTTCCGTTCCGTCCCATGGACAGCATGTCTTTTGCATTTTACTGAACGAGAACAAGTTGACGTTTCTTTAAGTTTCTTTTGATTTTATGTGAAAGCATTTTCATAAATCTGCTCTCTACTATGAGTCCTCTTCAAGGTTTATTTTTAGTGTAAATACTCCCTTCTCTTTGAGAGGGGAAAGGTTTTTATTGGGCCCAAAGTTTTTTGTTGAAGCATCGTCAGAAGATTTGTAGACCACACTTGACCTATTTTCTCTGCTCCTGAGTTGGCTGAATCTTTTTTTAGATTTATGGCTGAAGGGAGTTTTGGTGTTCATGCTTCCTAACCCAACATACTACAGCATTGCAAGGTTTAGTGGAATCTGTCTTAGCCCTAATGATTACTTCTTTGAATCTGTGGAGGAGCTGAAAACCTCTCATGCTTGAAATGGGATATAGTTAAGACTCTTCCTCGTGATTGGTAGTAAATATCCATTTGTTTTCCATGAGTTTCTATCTGCAACCCTAAAATAGGAGCATCCACTGTCTGTAGGCTTTGGAAAGTAGGGTCTACACTTTACCCGACAATTTGAAATTAGGAAAAGGGTTTGGTCTATAGACTCTTTTATATGGCATAGACTCTTTTCTCATTATAGAGCAGCTTGTCCACAGTATCCAATATTCTTCACTATTTCCTACTATAAGCTTGTTGAGACAACAAGAAGACAACACACCATTACCCATGTACTCTGTTGGTGAACACAGGGTAAATTTAATTGTGGGGACAAATTATTTGGAAGCTTGATTCTGACCACAGGTTAGGCTACGTTCTATAATCTAGTTTATCAGTGATAAAGTTAATATTTTTCACACTCCTGACTTCTGTGCTCTTTCCCTTTTTTTTTTTCCCTTCTTCCTTTCATTGCTTCATCTTCCCTCTCTCTCTTCTTTTCTTTTTTCTCCTCCTTCTCTTCCTTTTCTTTTGTAAATGTCCTGTGTAGACTTTAAAGAATGTTGGCAGTAAATATGAATTAGATAGGGTTAGTGACTAATGTTTAAATCCTTTATAGTTTTATTGATATTTATTGGTTCTATTTGTTACTGACAGAGGTATGTTAAAATTTATGACTGATTAAGGATTTATCAATTTCTCATCTTAAGTCTGTCAATTTTGACTTAAGTATTTTGAAGTCGTGTTATTACAAATTCAGGATTGTTATTTTTTCCTGTTGAGTTGACCCTTTAATCATTATGAAATTTCTCTAATACTTTTTGTCTTAAAATCTATTTTATCTGATGTTAATGTAGCCACATCAGTGTTTTGTTAATGTTTTCATGGTATTTCCTTTTCCATACTTTCTTTCAATGTATCGATGTCTTTATATTCAAAGTGTATCTCTCATAAACAGCATGGATTGGGTCTTTTTAAGAGCCATTCTGAAAATCCTTGTCTTTTTTTTTTCTTAAAGATTTTATTTTTCCTTTTTCTCCCCAAAGCCCCCTGGTACATAGTTGTGTATTTTTAGTTGTGGGTCCTTCTAGTTGTGGTATGTGGGATGCCGCCTCAGCATGGCCTGATGAGTGGTGCCATGTCCGTGCCCAGGATTCAAACCGGCAAAACCCTAGGCTGCCACAGAGGAGCACACGAACTTAACAACTTGGCCACAGGGCCGGCCCCTGAAAATCCTTGTCTTTTAATTGGAGTGTGTAGTGTAGAGGAGGAAAGACTTTCCTTTTACTTTCCTAGGTTTGATAGCTGGGTCTGTGAAATAAACTGACAACAGGCAGATTAACAGAGAAAAGATATACACATGTATTAATTTTTAATATTACATGCACAGGGGCCCACAGCAAAAACAATGAATACCCAGATAAATGATAAGATTTGAGAGCTTATATACAGTCTTAATAGGGGAAGAGGAGGATGTTGGCAACTTAAGAGAGAGTAAATAATGTTTAGGAAAGATGAATGGACCTTTAGAAGAATGGATGGGAAATAAGATAGTTTCTGACAAAGTTTGTCTGGGTGTGATGTCAACTTCTAGCCTCCTCTCTTACGACAAAAGTCAAACTTCCCTGATTGATGAAACTCCTGGGGAAGGACAATTGAGTCCTTTTTGGAGGATCTGTCTTTAGGCAGATAAGAGGAGTTCCTGCCTACAGAAATCATTACTGTTGTTTTCTAATGGTGGGTTTTCTATTTTCCACATTCCTTCTATATTTATTAATTGGAATTATTCCACAAAAAAGAGTTAGCTCTTTTCCTTGATTTATTTAGTTATTTATTTACTCATATCATTATTAGAGGCTCATGAATGCTTACTGTATCCTTTGTGTTGTAATCCAATATTATTGTTATTTCTTTTATTACTCAAGTTGTTCTGACTTTGGTCATTGGGAGATTAGCAATTGTGCCAATTTGACATGCCCCATCCTTCTTTTATCTCCTTCTCTCTCTCTCTCTCTTTTTTTTTTTTCAGCATTTCCTTTCTTTTCGGTACCACAAGATGTTCCAGAGTCATCTCGTATTTTTGTATATTCTGTGTTCTAGTCTCAAATCAGCCATTTCTCCAAGGAGCTCTGGTTCCTTTTATTAGGGAATTGTATTTAGAAAACAATCGACTAGAGTCTGGGTGGCAGTTGCTCACCAAACTGGAATCTTATATATAGGTTTGTTATATTTATGATTGGCTCCATGTCCCAGCTTTGTATTTACCAACAAACCATTCATGTAGAATTTTCATCATATAACATAGTTCTTGCTTTCTATCGTTACACTTTAGAATATATACTGCTTGCAAGTACACTTTTTAGTTGGATAATAATATAGAAGCTAATAAGTTGGTTGAACTGGATTGGTCTTAGAGCTGTCTAAGAAAAGCAGCAGATACATTATATTGGAGACAGCTTATTTGATATTTGGCTGCATGACTGACAAATAGATGAATTAGTGAACCATGAGGATGTCTTTATCCTTGAAGTCATATAAAATAACAATTAAATATAAATGAACAAGTCCTGGATATTGTTTTGACACAGGTCGATATTTAAGTTAGCAAGAATTGGATGAAAGGAATTGATTTGTGGTCAAGATCAGATGCAATTTCATTCAGGTACTGTTTCTGGTGAGACAAGAATTCCTAAATAGTACACAACGTGAAGTACTGACAAGTTATGCTCAAGCATAGCAAAGGGAGGAAAAAAGACACTGCAGAGGGAAAAATAACTCACTAGCCTTAGAGACTAGAGAAGAAATAGAGGTAATAACTGTTCTCACATAGATTTCTAACAAAAACAGTAACATAGAAGAATTTGAAAAGAAAGTGAAAGAATAGAAATATAGGATCTTAGAGCACTTAAAGCGTTTACCAACATGTGCCCTCGTCAAAATAAATTGGTCAATTAGAATATTTAAATTCAACAATCATGTTTTGAGCACCAGCTGTATGTCAACTAATGAGCCAGGCAGTGAAGGTGCGTTACCGGAACTGTCTACCATTCCATCCGTCTCCCAGTCTCAGTCATAGGTAAGAATGTGGTCTCTGCTGGACCTGCCAGACTTCCTCCTTTGAATGTGAATGCTAAACAGAAGTTAAGAAGGACCTAATTCTGTTGGTGCTAAGTCATTCTGACAACAAAGTTAATGAGTTCCACCAGTTAGAGAAGAGCTGCCTTGATTACAGTTTTTTTCTAAGACCTGGTTGTTCTGTTAGCATTTCCTTTGATATTGTAAGCTTCTCAATATCTTTCAAAATAAATTTCCTTTAAGAAATCATTGAGCTATCCAGAATCAGTTTGCGAAGAACCCTAAATGATGCAGAGTCATTGAATGAATTTTGTCATTCTGAGATCCAAATATATGTTTCTAACCGTTCAGAAGACAATTCCCCACCAAGTTCTAGCAGATAGAAGCTCATTAAATGGAAGAAGAGATGAGCTAGTGTTGAGAGAGAAGGAGTCAGAGGCGGTTTGAGCCAACAAGAGTGAGGGTGACCTTCTATAAGATTGGGAGGGAAATGGCAGAGATGCACGTCTCACTTGTAAGTTGGTTGTATGAAAAGATGACTGAGGGTTGCCTGTAGAAGAGAATTATCGCTTAGACCTTGACAGCAGTGGTGAGGCTCTGTGTGGTTGGTCTGTAGTTGTGGTGTGTAGTTGCTGAAGAAGATTGAATAAAGAAGCATCCCTTAGCTCATATATTGGAGCCCCACAGAAGTCAAGGCCTGGCAGCAGCTTTGCAGAGCAAAAAAACAGTAGCCATTATGGAGATCATCAGGGACAGGAAGCAAGCTCTACCATTTTATGGAGGCACATAAGCCCTCATATTCATTTACCAACTTTGGGATAGGGCAAGTCCTTTCACATCATAGCTGAGGTGTCATTCTATGTCAACATAATGGGTAGACGCTTAGAGTTATTTTTAATTTGATTTAAAAATAAAAAAAAGTCATGAAAGCTAATATGCATCAAGCACTAGCTGTAGGCCAGAACTTCTTCTGAGAGCTTCACATGTATTAACTTATTTAGTCCTCACTTTATTTTATAGATGTAAGGACTCGAGGATGAATAATGTAGCTCAAGATCATGTGGTGCAGATTCCAACGCAGGCAGTCTAACGCTGAAGTACCACACTGAACCACGTGCTATATTTTGTGTGTGTATATGTGTTTTAATTGTGAAGTGTTTTAGCCATACAACAAGGATAGAGAAAAGCAGGGGCCAGCCCCACGGCCAAGTGGTTAATTTCTCATACTCTGTTTCAGTGGCCCAGGGTTTCTCCAGTTTGGATCCTGGGTGCATACCTAGCACCACTCATCAAGCCATGCTGAGGTGGTGTCCCACATAGCAGAACTAGAAAGACGTACAACTAGAATATACCACTCTGTACTGGGGGGTGGAGGGGGCGGCTTTGGGGAGAAGAAGAAAGAAAAAAAAAGAATAGAGAAAAACATGCAAATTCCAGGCTTTTGTAATTTTTTGCTGTGTTAAATCTTCATTATTTGCCACATTTCCCCAGATATTTTTGAGATAACCACTGTCATGAATTTAGAGTATTTTACTACATATTTATGCATCCATAAATATTATAGTAAGTAGTTTAAAACTTTTTAACTTTACACAGATATTATACTAAATTAACGTTCAGCAAATTGCATTGATTGAAACGGGATATTTTTCAATTTCATCCATCTTGAAACATGTAGTATGACCTCATTGATTTTTAAACTACTATTTTATATCCACTGTATTTCTCTTTTTTGAATTATCTGCCAGGGAACATCCTATTGTTAATGCTTGGTTTCAGTAACTAGGTTTGTCTATCTTTTGTTTTTCTGAACGCATATTTCATAATAATATATATTATTGATGAATTGTATATTTTAGTAAGTTACAAAATAATTCTATATCAGTTGAAGATTTTTTATGATTGTGAGTCACCACAAACTCAAATAAAAAGTGATTTTAACAAATCAAGCATTTATTTTTTCTCATAAAACAAGAAATCTGGAGATTGAGAGTTATTGGCACTTGGTCCAGCAACTCAGGGATATCAGGACTGAGGCTTCTCTCATTCTTGACCTTGAAGTGGCTGCCATGGCTGAAGCTATCACTCTCACTATCTAAGCAGAAAAAAAGAGAGGGGGAAAGCAAAAAGGAGAATGGATGCATCCATAATCAGGAAAACAAAACCATCTTCATATAATCCAAGGGGAAATGGGTATTGGGTAGACAATGTCAGTGATGGCCAGATTTTCACTCAGTGGAACCTATGCCTCCTTCCTCCTTTCTTTTGTTAAGTGGTTTTGATCATTTATATGTAATTTACTGATCCTATTGCATGGGCAGTATAATTTTATTACACAAATTATTCAATGATAATGCAAACCATTTAAAAGTCTCCCTAAAAAAGAACTACAGAGTTCTTAGAAAAAAGAAGAACAAACAAGGCCCAAAGTCAGCAGAAGGAGGAAATAATAAAAATTAGAGCAGAAATAAGTGAAATAGAGACCAAAAAAGAGTAGAAAGGATCAATGAAACGAAGAGCTGGTTCTTTGAGAAGATAAAACAAAATTGACAAACTCTTAGCCAGACTCACTAAGAAAAAAAGAGAGAAAGCTCAAATAAATAAAATTAGAAATGAAAGAGGAGAAACAACAATGGATACCACAGAAATACAGAGGATTACAAGAGAATACTGTGAAAAACTATATGCCCAGAAATTGGATAACCTAGAAGAAATGGATAAGTTCTTAGACTCATACAACTTCCCCAAACTGAATCAAAAAGAAACAGAGAATCTAAATAGACCATCACAAGTAAAAAGGTTGAAACAGTAATCAAAAACCTCCCCCAAAACAACAGTCCAGAACCAGATGGCTTCTCTGGAGAATTCTACCAAACATTTAAAGAAGATTTAATAGCTATCATTCTCAAACTAGTCCAAACAATTGAAGAAGATAGAATGCTTCCTAACTCATATTATGAGGTCAGCATTACCTTGATACCAAAACCAGACAAGGACAACACAAAGAAAGAAAGTTACAGGCCAGTATAACTGATGAACACAGATGCAAAAATCCTCAAGAAAATATTGGCAAACCAAATACAACAATACATTAAAAAGATCATACACCATCCTCAAGTAGGATTTATACCAGGGACACAGAGATGGTTCAACATCTGCAAATCAATCAATGTGATACACCACATTAACAAAATGAGGAATAAAAATCACATGATCAACTCAATAGATGCAGAGAAAGCATTTGACAAGATCCAACGTTCATTTATGATAAAAACTCTGAACAAAATGGGTATAGAAGGAAAGTACCTCAACAGAATAAAGGTCATATATGACAAACCCACAGCCAACATTATACTTTGTGAAAAACTGAAAGCCATCCTTCTGAGAATAGGAACAAGACAAGGGTGCCCACTCTCACCGTTCCTATTCAACATAGTACTAGAGATTATGGCCAAGTCAATTAGGCAAGAAAAAGAAATAAAAGGTACCCAAATTGGAAATGAGAAAAAAGTGAATTTCTCACTGTTTGTGGATGACATGATTCTACACATAGAAAACCCTAAAGAATCCACCAGAAAACTATTGGAAACATTCAACAACTATAGCAAAGTTTCAGGGTATAAAATCAACTTACAAAAATCAGTTGCATTTCTAAACACTAATAACAAACTAGCAGAAAGGGAAGTCAAGAATATAATTCCATTTATAAGTGCAACAAAAATAATAAAATATATAGAAATAAACTTAACCAAGGAAGTGAAAGACCTATATGCTGAAAACTATAAGACATTATTGAAAGAAATAGAAGATGCCATAAAGAAATGGAAAGACATTCTATGCTCAAGGATTGGAAAAATTAACATAATTAAAATGTCCATATTAATGAAAGCAATCTACAGATTTAGTGCAATCCCAATCAGAATCCCAATGACGTTCTTCATGGAAATAGAACAAAGAATCCTAAAATTCTTATGGAACAAGAAAAGACCCCAAATAGCCAAAGCAATCCTGAGAAAAAAGAACAAAACTGGAGGCATCACAATCTCTGACTTCAAAATATACTACACAGCTATAGTAATCAAAACAGCATGGTACAGGTACAAAAACAGACACACAGATCTATGGAACAGAATTGAAAACCCAGAAATAAAATCACACTGCTATGGGCAGTTAATTTTTGACATAGGAGCCAAGAACATAAAATGAAGAAAAACAAGTCTCTTCAAGAAATGTTGTTGGGAAAACTGGACAGCCACATGCAAAAGAATGAAAGTAGACCATTATCTTACACCATACATAAAAATTTACTCAAAATGGATTAAAGACTTGAATGTAAGATCCGAAACCATGAAAATTCCAGAAAAAACCATAGGCAGTATGTTCTTTGACATCAGTGTTAGCAGCATATTTTCAAGTACCATGTCTGACCAGGCAAGAGAAACAAAAGAAAAAACAAACAAACGGACTACATCAAACTAAAAAGCTTCTGCACAGCAAAGGAAACCATCAACAAAACCAAAAGACAACCTAACAATTGGGAGAAGATATTTGCAAACCATATATCAGATAAGTGGTTAATATCCAAAATATACAAAGAACTCATACATCTCAACAACAAAAAACTAACAACCCAATTAAAAAATGGACAAAAGAACTGAACAGAGATTTCTCCAAAGAAGATACAGAGATGGCCAGCAGGGACATGCAAAGATATTTAACATCACTAGTTTCAGGGAGATTCAAATCAAAACTACAATCAGATATAATCTCACGCTGGTCAGAATGGCTGTAATTAACAAGATAGGAAATAAGTGTTGGAGAGGATGTGGAGAAAAGTGAACTCTCATACACTGCTGGTGGGAGTGCAAACTGGTGCAGCCACTATGGAAAACAGGATGGAGATTCCTCAAAAAATTAGAAATAGAACTATCATACGCTCCAGCTATTCCACTGCTGGGTATTTATCTAAAGAACATGAAAACATGAATGCATAAAGATATATGCGCCCCTATGTTCACTGCAGCATTATTCATAATAGCCAAGACTTGGAAGCACCATAGATGCCCATCAAAGGACAACTGGATAAAGAAGATCTGGTACATATATACACAATGGAATACTACTCAGCCATAAAAAAAGACAAAATCATCCCATTTGCAACAACATGGATGGACCTTGACAGTATGATGTTAAGCGAAATAAGCCAAACAGAGAAAGACAAACACTGCATGATTTCACTCACATGTGGAAGATTAACAAACACATGGACAAACAGAACAGATTAGTGGTTACCAGAGGGAAAGGGGGTTGAGGGTGGGATAATGGGGTAAAGGGGCACATACGTATCGTGATGGATAAAAATTAGACTATTGTTGTTGAGCACGATGTAGTCTATACAGAAACTGATAAACAATTATATACACCTGAAGTTATGCAATGTTTTAAACCATTAAGACATCAATAAAATAATTGAAGAAACAAAAAAAGAACTACTGAGTTCTGATTAGAACTCTTAAAATTAGTAACCAAGAGATGTGAAAATAATCAATAGCCACTCTGTTATTGATATACTGATCACATAAAATTTTTTTTTTCTTTTGAGGAAGATCAGCCCTGAGCTAACATCTGCTGCCAACCCTCCTCTTTTTGCTGAGGAAGACTGGCCCTGAGCTAACATCTGTGCCCATCTTCGCCTACTTTACATGTGGGACGCGTGCCACAGCATGGTTTGACAAGTGGTGCCATGTCCGCACCCGGGATCTGAACCTGTGAACCCCGGGCCACCGAAGCAGAATGTGCGCACTTAACTGCTATGCCACCAGGCCGGCCCCACATAAAAATGTTCTACTAGTGTCTCACATTGACACACTAAATAATTTTATGTTAAAACATTAGCATAATTTAAGGGAGAAAATTTTAAAACCTCAGACACCAGGGGATTAAGCACATTATTTTATAGCTATGCAATTAATATTTTAACCATTACAATTATATTTTGCAGAAATAATATTTACATTTAAACCATCATCATATGGTTTTTATCTCAATATATCATCACAATATGATACTAGGTGAAAAAAGAAGACTACGATGTTTTTATCTGAAAAAAAATGCACAGAAAGTGAATGATAAGAATATACATTAAACATCAATAGGGTTATTTTTCATTGAGTTATTTTTTTCATTAAAATAAGTGTATACTATTTTGCTGATATTACTAACAGCAAGCATTCAATACAGATCACATATTTCAGAAGATACGCTGCATGAATATAAGAAATGGAGGAAATCAATGCAAGTTTCTCAAACTTTTAAATTTTTATTACAATTCTATATTCACAGGTAAAACTAGACAAATTTAGAGGTGATGTTTGGGCCATAGACTACATAATTTTTGAAGCTGTTAGTATTTCCCAATGACATAGGATGTAAAAAGAGGTAAATATTGTTTTATAATATAAACGATGTAAAATTTAGCTGCACATGAAACACTATTTTTATCAAGTTCAATAAAACTCAGTAATAAAACACACAGCTTTATAAATAAATATGTTGACAAAAATATTCATAAGGAACAAGGCAATGTTTTAATGGATCAAAGTTTGTGTGTTGTTTTGCTTGGAAATATTTTTCCTATTCTAATTAGCAAGTCTATCTTCAATGTGTTGTTTTATCTGCGTTTATGTCCTGGTCTCTTGGATCACTAAAGAAATACGTATGCCATAGAAACCATTACACAATGCTTAAAATATTGCTTCTCAGGCCACATTCCTAACGTGTGAGCTATAAGCAAACATGAAAATGCTAATAACCTTGCCTAGGATACAAAATCTTTGCCAAGCTAATATCATACTTGATAGAGTACATTCCAAGGGACTAAAACACCTCTTTTGAGCAGATCAAAGTTGCCGAAAATGATGCAATAATGAGTAACACAAAGTCATTTCAGTGATGGAAGAGGTTTTCTACAGGAGAAGGAAATGGCATGATGCGTGAGGATGTTCATCGATGTATTATTTGCAATAGAAAAAATTGAAAATATAAATTGCAAATGCATTTCCTTCTTTTTTCTTTCTGTCTAGCTTAGTAAATTGAATTTTACTGTTATAAAAGATTTAATAAATTTTCAGAAGATTCCATTTAAAATTTAGAGCCCAATGAAAGGAAAATACTATTTCCTTGTTTAACATTTTGATCTTTATCTACATGGGCTTGATATTATTCATGATTTTTCAATTACACTTGCTTTTAACATCAAAACGGGGGTGGGGACCGACAATTTGGACATTAAGATATTCTGATGTTTTTGGTACAATTATTTAGAGTAACATAGTACATTTCATCTGACTTTCAAAGTAATTTGGAAAAATAATCTTCATAGTCTTCAGATATTATTGTAAGCACATGTATGGTTGGTATGGCTTTCAGTCCACAAATTTAGTTGTGGAAAAACAATTGCTCGCTTTATTTTCATTCTTAACAACCTTCCAGTTGGAATAGTCACCATCGTGTCCTTTCATCTCTTCCATTGTCTTGCCAATGTGTGAGAAGTTTAGTTGGCCCCTGGAAGACAAAAGGCCTTTAGTTTCCAGGCTATATCATGACCACAGCAGGTAGAGTTGCACTGTCCAAAATGCAGTGGCCCCTTGAGCTTTTGCATCTCTGCTGTGTGTCATCTTTGAGGTTCTGCTTTCCTGGTGGAGAGAAGCACCTCTCTGAGGTCTGGGTACCTCCCGGGCACTGCCTTGGAGTCATGCTCTAGACTCAGATCCAGAGACTGAAAGCCTTCTCTTTTCCCTATTTGGCAGAAACTTACATCACTGCTGTGAAGACAGTCTCTCTGCCCCCAAAGGCCCTGGATCTCCTATCATGTTCTCTTCATTTTCTGTAGGCTTTTATGAAGGACAGGCTTCTTTGAGCTGTCCTTGCTTTTATAGCTGCCAAAATCTTTGAATCAAGAAATTAACAAGCCTGCCTACAAAATCGGATGAAAAGAGTAGACAAGTATGAGGAGAATTTAGAAATCAAAATAAAATTTAATATCTCAAAAACAACATATTAGAAATCAAGTACTAGCTGGTACTTAAATATCAGGATTTGAAAATGTATTATGTAGTCACTCAGTAAAGGTGGTTAAAAGTTGAAAGACAAGGGTGTTTATTGACTTTCTGGCTGCTGACATCCACAGGCCTCTAAATGCCAACTTAGCTTTTACCTGTAAATACAGGCCAACCCTTCAGTCTGGAATGATTGCGATCTCTGATAAATTGTGCTCTGGGAGAGCCCGGAATCAGGATTGTGCTGGAGCCCTTCTCATTCTGATGCTCTGGTCTCTTGGTTTCTGGTCTCCACTTTGGTTACCCAATTCCCTGTGCTGAATGAAACCCCTGATCCCTATTGCTAATAACCTGCCTCTTGGAAGTTCTGTAACTGCCAGTTGTTAGGACTGTTCTGCTTGATATCTGGCTCATCTTTCATTCCCTGATCAGCTGTCTAGATTCGTGTTCACAGAATCCATCCTTAGATTAGCATCACCTTAGCCATATCCCTACAAGACTTTCCATCATTTGAGATATGTGGGCTGGACTTAGAAGACCATTTCGGTCAATTATGCTGGCTTTGAGTCCTGGAAATGGCATAATGGTGAGCTAAAAAATCATTAATAGAAGTTCCTTATCTACTGGCATTTAAACAACCCTTCAAATGTCTTCACTTCTACCCTTACTCTGTATATTTAGTTAAGTTATTAATCAAAATGTAAAAAAGGACCTTGATGATTTGGGCCGGCCCTGT
This sequence comes from Equus caballus, assembly GCF_041296265.1. NCBI lineage: Eukaryota > Metazoa > Chordata > Mammalia > Perissodactyla > Equidae > Equus > Equus caballus. Next base: position 37,470,267 of record NC_091710.1, on the reverse strand, counting down.
GGCCGAGTGGTTAAGTTCGTGTGCTCTGCTTCAGCGGCCCAGGGTTTTGCCAGTTTGGATCCTGGGAGTGGACATGTCACCGCTCATCAAGCCATGCTGAGGTGGTGTCCCACATAGCACAACCAGAAGGACCCATAACTAGAATATACAACTATGTACTGGGGGGCTTTGGGGAGAAGAGGAGAAGGAAAAAAGAAGATTGGACACAGATGTTAGCTCAGGTGCCAATGTTAAAAAAAAAAAGGACCTTGATGGAGACAAAAGGTTCCTTTCACACTGGGAATTTACCAATTTCAAGGACACTGCTGCTAAATGATCCTGATTTGTGTTTTACCATTGTGAGCTGGTTGTAGTCTTTGGTTTCTTTATTAGAAGATGATTTCAAAAGGGCAGCATAAATGTGCCTTTCAATAAAATAAGCCGACGGAAGGTCAAGAAGCCACTGCCAAAGGGATTGTTTGCTGAGAATTGAAGACAGGCTTCTCATTTCAAATAGTATCTAGGGAAATTCCCATTAACTCCAATGCCAGGGGAATGAAACTGAAAGTGAAATTGGTAGGTCAGCAATGCTATGCCAAAATTAAAGTAGGTAGAAATTTACTTTGTCCCGCCTCTGCTGTCCACACCTTATCAAAAACTTCAGTCTATAGCAAACAAAAAAAGCAGAGTAGCCATCTCTCTACAGCAAAAACATATTACTTATTAGATCCCAAACTCAACGCATCACATTCTAGATTCATTAGGTGGGTACAGCTCTCAAAAATTAGTGGGTATAGAAGTGACAGATTATGACTATGCAGGTAGACTTTATCCACATAATTAATCCCATAAAACTGAGTGGATACAGGAAGTATCCTGGTAGCAGACAGAAGAGAGGGTTTTAATTTTTCTCAAGGTTCAGAGTATTTACTAAATGCTAGGAAGAAATCTTATTTACAATGCACGAATAGCTGTTAGGGACTGGAAATTGTAATAGAAATGATACTTACTTTCCAACTGTATGTCCAAGAAAGAGATCTGAAAAATACCCACGTGGTTATAGAGTTGGACAATGGGGATCACCTGCTCCACATTTTGACAACACTTGTGTCTGGATAGATTTTTCCTTGTTTGAGGATAAGTATAAGGGAAAATATCGTATTGGAACATAAAGGAATGTTATACAAGGTGAGGTTAAGAGAGTGTATTAATTTTCTATTGCTGCAGCTACAAAATGCCACAAACTTAGTGGCTTAAAGCAACACAAGATTTGTTATAGTTATGGAAGGCATACGTCTGAAAAGGGTCTCACTGGTCTAAAATCAAGGTGTTGGCAGAACTGTGTTCTTTCTGGAGGCTCTCTGGAAAAATATGTTTCCTGCCTTTTCTGTCTTCTAAAGGCCACCTGCATTCCTTGGCTCATGGCCCCCTTGCTCCCATCCCCAAAGCCAGCATACAGCTGAGTCCTTTACATGCTGTCATCTTTCTGGTTCTCTCTTTTCTGCCTCCTTTCACTTATACAGACCTTTGTAATTACATTAGCCCTGCCCTATTAATTCAGTATAATCTTCCCATTTTAAGGTCAATTAGCAACCTTAATTACATCTCCACCTTAATTCTCCTTGCCTTGTAATCCTAACATATTAAAGGGTTCTAAAGATTTAGTCATCGACATGTTTGTGTCCATATTATTCTACCTCCCACAAAGGGCAATATATTTAATATTGATTGTAAATACATAGGTCTATAAATTAAGAGTCAAAAGAAAATTTCAGAAATTAAAATTTTCAGAAAAAATGTTCTTTTTATAGGTAAACAACAATAAGCAATCTGTCCTGATTGTTAATTTTGCTTCTTCCTTCATGACTTTTATAATTTCATTATGTCAGCTATTATCTGGAACAATAGAAAGTAATAGTGATGCTAAAAAAAGGCAAGAAAACTGAAACAAAACTAAAATAATACCAACAATGTAAAAATTCAATAAGGAGACGTCCAGTTTTCAGTTCTGCGTGTAAGGAGCTTAGAAGCTGCCACTCAGTGATAACAAGAAAAAAGCTGAAAGCCTGATAAATAAACAGTTCTTCTAGTATCCATGGAAGAAGTGAGGACACAGGGCAAACCTCTGTCCCCAAGACCTGAGAGACAAGTGAATACAGGGAGTAGCTGCTTACCAGAGCAGAGACCCACGAGTGGAAACCACCTTGAGAACAAGTGCTGGGGTAAGAAAACCTGAACTATAAATGACAAATTGCTAAGGGCAATTTTACCTGCAGGATTTCGGCCATGTTCTCACGGTGAATATCAGAGACAAATCCCTCTGTGCTTCTGGCAGGAGGAGGCGAAAGGAACCATTTTGAAATACGCTAGAGCATTCTGTTCTTCTTAACAAGGCCTGCCCTCAGGAGAAACTAGTTAACCAGAACCTAACCTGCTGAGGTATTATCAGAGCCTAACTGAACTGGGAGAAGGGAAATACCCAACTCCAGCCCTCCGTGGAGGAGAAGGTAACTGAGAAACCATTGTGACGTTTACAGTTTAGAGGCATAGACTTGCTAAAAGATTGAGACCTAGTCAAAGGGCTATCGGATGCTTCCTCTCTCCCTAGACTTTACCACCACGTTACTGAAGGCCTTTTTATAGCAGTGCTTTCAGTACATCATGTCTGGCTATCAAGAAAAAATTATAAGGCATACCAAAGGCAAAAACCACAATTTGCGGACACAAAGCAAGCATCAGAACTCTACATGGCAGGGATGTTGGAATTATCAGACTGGGAATATAAAGCAACTATGACTAATATACTAAGGGCTCCAACGGATAAGGGTAAATAGCATGTAAGAAGAGATGGGCAATGTAAGCAGAGAGATGGAAATCCCAGGAAAGAACTAAAGGGAAATTCTAGAGATTAAAAACACTATGAACACCTTTGATGGGCTTAGTAGACTGAACATGGCTGAGAAAAGAATCTCTGAGTTTGAGGGTATCTCAATAGAAACTTCCAAAACTGAAAAGCAAAGAGAACAAAGACTGAAAAAAAGGAAAAGGATACCCAAGAAACATGGGCCAGTTCTGAAAAGGTTTAACATACACATAATGGAAACACCAGAGGTGAAGAAAGAAAGAAAAGAACAGAAAAAATTTTTGAACTAATAATGACTGAGAATTTCTCCAAATTGATATCAGACCCCAAACCATAGATCCAGGAAGCCCAGAGAACACCTAATAAATGCCAAATGTTTAGGTGGAATAATACCAAAATATTTGTTTATACTGTGAACTGATCACTACACTAAGTCTAACAAACTTCATCACACAGAGTTACACAATTTTTTTTTTTTTTTTGTGGGATTATTTCTTTTTTAACTATTGAGTTGTATGAGTTCTTTATGTATTGTAGATATTAATCCCTTATCAGATATATGATTTGCAAATATTTCCTTTTATTCTGTAGGTTGCCTTTTCATTTTGTTGATGGTTTCCTTTGCTGTGCAAAATAATTTTTTTAAACTTTACTTTTTTAGAATTTTAGTTTCACAGAAAAATTGAGAATAAGTTACAGAACCATTATATTGTACTCCTGAAACTAATATAATGTTATATGTCAATTATACTTCAATAGAAATAAATTTAGAAAAATCCAATTAAAAATGGACAGAGTAACTGAATAGACATTTTTCCAAAGAAGACATCCAAATGGCCAACAGGTATATGAAAAGGTGCTCAATATCACGAATTGTCAGGGAAATGAAAATCAAAACCACAATGAGATATCACCTCATGCCTGTTAGAATGGCTGTTATTAAAAAGACAAAGGATAACAGTGTTAGCAAGGATGTGGAGAAAAGGGAACCTTGTGCACTGTTGGCAGGAACGTAAATTGGTGCAGTCACTATAGAAAACAATATGAAGGTTCCTCAAAAAATTAAAAATAGAAATACCATATGATCCAGAAATTCCACTTCTAAGTATATAGCCAGAGGAAGTGAAATCACTACGTCGAAGAGATATCTGCACCGTCATGTTCATTGCAGCGTTATTTACAATAGCCAAGACATGGAAACAACCTAAGTGTCCATCGATGGATGAATGGCTAAAAAATATGTAGTGCAGATATATAATGGAATATTATTCAGCCATAAAAAGGAAATCCTGCCATTTGAGACACCATGGATGGACCCTGAGGGCATTATGCTAAGTGAAATAAGTCAATCAGAGAGTGACAAAACTGTATGATCTCACTTATGTGTGGAATCAAAAAATACCAAACTTATAGAACCAGAGAACAGATCAGTGGTTGCCAGAGGTGCAGAGTCGGGGCTGGGGGTAGGGGAAATGAGTAAAGGTAGTCAAAGCATGAACTTCCAGTTATAAGTAAATTCTGAGGATGTTATGTATAGCATGGTGACTATGGTTAACAACATTGTATCGTATATTTGAAAGTTGCTAAGAGAGTGGATTTTAAATTTTCTCATCACAAGAAAAAAGAATGTGTAACCATGTGAGATGATGCATGTTAACTAAACATATTGTGGCAACCATTTCACAATATAGACACATAACAGGTTATTATGTTGCATACCTTAAACTAATACAAGGCTGTATGTTAATTATATCTCAATAAAACTGGAAAAAACTTCCAAAATTCGGTAGGATGACTGTGTACGTACTATGTGGAAATCAAGACAGATATGTGTGTGTAAGTATATACATGTAATATTTTGTATATTAGACTTTGTTAAGTATGAGAAGACACCTCATTAACATATTTACAAAATTACATATGTAAAACAATATTCCTTGAAGCATTATTATAATAAGGAAATAACTGAAAACAACCTAAGAAGTTTGTCAATATCAAAAATTAGATAAACTGATGGTAAAAAATATTTTTTTCTTGTCCCAGATTCAAATGTAAACACTTTCACTTTTCAGAATTAAGTATCTTGCTGACATTTTGCTCTGGAACTAAGTTTACTTTAGGAATAGGAAAAGGGAGAGAGCTCCTTTGCTGCAAACCCATGTCTATGAATATAAATTTCAAATACTCTCAGACACACGCACTAACAGACCTTGATGTCATATAGGCACAGAAAACTTTATATTCAGGGTAATGTTAACAGGAGTTACTTATGGTGAATACAAATTAGATTTCAGAGAAAAGGGGGGATTAAACTTTACAATAGTCTGAACTGCAGATTTTACTATCAGTATGATTAACTTTATAATTTAAAAAATGTTAAAATAACTATATTTCAAAATTGAATAAGATCGCAATGGGCACTTTCTATAGTAAGAAGTAGAATTGAGACTTCTAATAATTGAAACAGTGATATGAATGACAAACATGAGGTGCTCTTCAAGAAGTCAAAGAAAAATCATAAATAGTGTTGAAACAGTGAAAGAGGTCAAAACATAGAGCTAACTAAACAATTGTATTCTAAAGTAGGCTAAAAATGATGAATACAAGCAATTATCCAACACTAAATAGAACATTTTACTTTTTCTAATTTGAAGCAAGACCTGCATATACAAGTTGATGGATTCGCAACATTCCAGCAAAATCAATTAATGAGCCACACCTCCACATCTGTTCTTAGCATGAACAAAAATTCCAAAAGGAATTCAGTCATATAGGAGCTTTACATGTGAAGGAATACATGAATTGGGTTTCTTTGGATTACCTATGAAGAATTCCCAATAAGTTGATTTGCAAAACTAAGGATCAGAAATCAATTACTTTGATGGTTTTGGGAAAAACAGATGACGGCCTTGAAGTTTTTTCACCCAGACTTCATGTGCTAGGCAATATTAAAATACACTGAAATAGTTGAAGCTACTGTCACTGTCCCACTGTGGATGTATCTACATGATGGTAATTTAAAAAGAGGAAATTCAAAAATCATAATCATCATGTTACCTGATTACTCAGCATCACAAGGTAAGTACTATCATTTTTCACTTCCAGCCGATATAATTGGGCAGAGTCAAGAGCTCTGCGTTCCATTTAATATACACAGAACTTCTTCCTTACAACCTCCCACATGCAGTGTGTCTTTTCCCACTCTGCCCAGTCCACAACTAGAAGCAACAATAGTGTCATGATCTATGATGCTGTTTCAGCTGTATAGAGGTGAAAAATCAATGTGATGTAAAATGTATCATTACCTATATCAGCTAGTAATAACATACGTATCCATATACGTAATGCTGTTATTCATGCTCAAATCTCTTTTGCGTTGCCCTACAGACCTATGTGATTATCAATTTTAAATTAAAAGTAGAAAAAGAAACACAGATCTTTGGGTACTAAAAATGCTTGACAGAAGCTTTTAACTTTAAAGTGAAAGTGAATAAGAAGAACTGAAGTTTTGGAAAGAAATTTTTGTATTTAATAATTTGGGTTTTAAAATTTGTTAGAGAACATTTTTCTTTTTCTGGGAAAGATTCACCCTGAGCTAACATCTGTGGCCAATCTTCCCCTTTATTTTTTTTCCCTCCCCAAAGCCCCAGTGCATGGTTGTATATTCTAGTTGTAAGTCCTTCTAGTTCTTCTGTGTGAGCTGCTGAGACAGCACGGCTACTGACAGATGGGTGGTGTGTTTCCACACCGGGGAACTGAACCTGGGCTGCCAAAACGGAGCATGCCGAACTTTAACCACTAGGCAATCAGGGCCTAGAACATTTTCCTTGCAGAAGGCATTTTCCCCATGGGTACTACATTACCACCTTTTATTTGAATCTATTGGGATGAATACTTCTTCACAGGAGCACATTGCACTCTGGGTTCCACATAAATGAACCGCACTTGGCTGTATCCGTGACGATGGTTTGTGGTTGTGTTTTGATGGCATTATCAGTCTAGAGAGAGGTGAGCACCAAGGTGTGCTTTGGGCTGTTCTCCTCTTCCCCATGATCTCCATCAGCTACATTACCCACTTCCGACTGTTTGATATAAAACTAATAGTTTTTCAGTCTCTTGTGAAGACCTTGGAGACACAGATTCAAGAAAAGTCCCCACAATGTCCAACACACGAAGCAGACAGTCACTGAAATCCTCTCCTGTTTGTTAATTCTAAAGCTGCCATTGACTACAATAAATGACTGTGTTAGATTATTTCTAGGAAAGTTACGCACAATTTTTCCTTCAGAATTGCTCTGAAATAAGATAATTGCTGAATTGCTGTAGTCAAATAGAGACCAGTGTCCTTGCAGCTTTTAATAGAGTATTTTGTTTATTTTTGGTAGCACCAAAGGATCTGTGAATGTGACTGAAAATAGTGGCTGTTTAATAAATATGTTTTTGCTAGAGCACTGGTTTGGTGGTTGCCATCAGTAAGTAATTGCTTCTCCATCTTGACATGTGTTATTACTAGAACTTAATGAAGTAGACAAGATGATTTCTTGGTTCTGATTTCTACAAGAAAATACATGGCTAGTTGCTTTCTAACCTGTTTTTTGTAAATTTTCTTTCCTTTTCTTTTTGAGAGGATTAATAGTTCAGTCCTTTCAGATGTTGATCAGAAAATATGGTCGGTGGAGCGTGAAGCAGGCACAAGGAAAGAATAGGAAAAATGGTCCTGAGAGGGATGAGTGATCAGCGCAATTTATAAGAGTTAAAGTTAACAGGAGTACAAAGAAGAGGAAAGTACACTGACAGGATTCAATATAGTGCTGAGAACCAATAAAGTAAACACATACACACACAAGTGTAAGCTCCTAAAAGGCAAAGAATTTTTTTCATTTTTTTCTTTCCTTCTTTCTTTTCTTTTCTTTTTTTTTTTTTTGGTGAGGAAGAGTGGCCCTGAGCTGACATCTGTTGCCAATTTTCCTCTTGTTGCTTAAGGAAGATTGTCACTGAGCTAACATCTATGCCAATCTTCCTCTATTTTGTATGTGGGATGCTGCCATAGCATGGCTTGATGAGTGGTGTGTAGGTCTGTGCCTGGGATCCGAACCCATGAACCCTGGGCCACCGAAACAGAGTGCACAAACCTAAGCACTACATCACTGGGCCAGCCCCATCTTTTCTGTTTTTCTAACTGCTATATTTCCAGTGCCTACAACTCTGATATCAGACCAAGTGGATCTTTGGGATTTGATGTCTGCATTTGTAAGGTCATTTTCTGCTTGCATGGATTTTTAAAATATCAGAAATTCTAGAATTGAGACTGAGACTTCCCTTTCTTTCAAGAAGCAAAAGTAAAAGACAACAAATAAAATGAAGAATGCCACATTGTAATTTTCAAAGATTACACATCTTTTTCTCTTTAACATCTCTGAAATCAGGATGCATCTTAGAATCGATGACATATCAGATGTGAATTCAGTGTTTAAAAAAATTGTTGGTGGAATATCATATAAAGTACATCTTATAACTTATGAGGTCTTAGAAATGATGAAATAGAGTACTTTGGTAGCGTGTAATATTTCTTTGGTTTGCAACTTATTAATGTTTTTACTTCTTTTCTGTGACTGCTTATGCAGTTGCTTGGTAATTTATTTCAATTTGAGTATTCTGAGTTTGAAGGTGAACTCATTAGCCAAGTAAATGCATATCCATCTCACTCAGTGTGTGGTACTCATAGCATCAGATGACTGAAGCCCCTCTCTGGCCATTCAACAGATCTGAACTAGTCATTTTCTGGAAAATTATGTTTAAGATGTTTAGATTGTGTTGCCAAATTTAAAAATCAACAGCTACAACATCAATATGGTGGAATTAAGTTTATTTAAAGGTCACCTTTATATCTTCATGTGCTCTTTATATGTTATTCTCCTATTTTATTGAGATACCAAACATGCCTTGATCCTAAAGTGGTAAGGAAGAATGACTAACGTGAAGGATTGAACAAGAAGGGGGCACCGAAAATCCGAAAGCAAAAGAAAGGGTTTAGAATGACATTAAACATGCAGACACTTTAGGAAGTTGTGTGTTTGATGGAAATTTTCTAGGGGATGACATCTTTTCATAGTTTTTAATATTTCCTCTTTTGAATATAGATATGGTCACACTTGATGGAAAATTTATACATTTATATTACAATTTAATTAAATAACTAAATAACATGCAATTTGCAGTCAGCTGATAGTCTCCACTGTTCTGTTTTTAGAAGGAAAGTTGCCCTTTCTGCCAGTTTGGAAATCACATTTTATTTTTCTCTAAGGTAATAGGAAATTATCGGAACTTGGAGGGTAATTTGATCCATTTCTAAAGCAGTTACACTTCACTTAAACACCTAATTTGTACACAATTTGCATTCTATATTTAGTTTTTTCCTTTTTTGTTAAAACACATTGTTCTTCTTCCTTGATAGATGCCTCCAAAGTTTTCTCTTGATCTGAACTGGAATTTTTACTTTGTGTTATTGTAGCCACTGCTTCTTTGTTGGAGAATAGCTCATACTTTATTATTTACTCTAATTTAACAATGATATGGCTTTCTACTAAAATAAACCATGCACATTCCCATTATTCTCCTATTTTCCATGGTCCAATTTCCACCTGTCACCTAAAGAATTAGTCATGGGTAGGGAGCCTGTGAACAGTTTGCTTGAGCCATGAAAGAGAGTATCTGGCTCTCCAACTACTTTGAAAGATGAGAAAAAACCACTTATTTCTATTTTTCTTCTGCCTTCTCTCCAAATTAAAGGGTGAAATAGTGTGAAAAAGATTGGAGAGAAGAGGAATTATGGAATGTTTGTGCAATCAAGGTAGTTCAGACTTATGAAAAACTCCTAATAACCACAGAACTCTTGCAATGTTATCCTAAGAACTACGTCTCAGCAATCCTCTCCATACCAACTACTTTATTTCTTATTTAATCTTCAAAACAACTTTATATGTTAGGTGTTAATGTCAATCTCTCTTTAGAGCTTAGACAGTTGGAGCCGAGAACTTAAGTAACTTTCCCAAACTCATGTTGCTAGAGTAAGGGTTTGAAATAAGGTTTGTTTTACTCCACACTTCATCCTCTTCATTATTTCTACACAATGTTATCTGTAGGCACTGAAGTTACTAGAGAATTTAAAACAAGGGAGTGGCATTATTGGATTTTCATGTTGTAATATCACTCTGGTAGCAGTATAGAAACAAATTTGATACAAAGCAGTAGTACAGGCAAAAATCTGGAAAGCCAGTAAGGGAGTTAGTTGGGTAAGGTGATTAATGCATGAATTGGAGTGGTAGTAATAATAATATTAATAATATTTATAAGTAATAAATATTACAAATACTACTTGTAAGTAATAGTATTTGTAAATAACAAAGACCAGATAATTTAGACAATCCTTTGCTCAGAATAATTAAAAGTTGGATTAAACATTAAAAAAAATTCTACTTAAAAAGAGCTCAGAGAACTAATGAAGAGATAATAGCCCAGGATTCAAGGAAAGAAGGAAATGAAGACTGGCAAGCCCTGGCATTTAGGGCCACGGCCCCCTGGGATATTAATAGTCCTGGGCTAGTTGATGGAGAGACTGAGTTTTGCTTTTGACAGTCACAAAGTTAGTGCCTTAGGGTTTGGAATCCAAGTATCATCAGTAACAATGGCCTTGGTGAATACTTGTTAGTTTTAGTTATGACCTGAGAAACTGCACCTTTGAAGTAAAGTGAACCAGAAGTAGATAGACCTTTCCAGGGACTACAGCTCAGCTTCAGATGATTTTAATCTTTAGAGTTGAATTGAGGTGAACCCAGATTGCCAGTCCATCCAGGTAGCTGACAAAAAGGCATAATTCCTCTCTGGAGGAAGGTGAAATCTTAAGCCTTGAGTTATTTCTACAACAATTTACAAATATAATGTCTGACATGAAAAAAGAGGCAGACACAAGATGAGACATGACATCATGAATGACACAGCCAAAAAGCAGAGAAATAGAAAGAGATTTACGAACTTCCCTAGAGCATAAAGATACAGACTTTAAAAGAACATTTCTTCCAAGGGTAGAAAGAAAAGGATTGAGAATTTTTGGAGATAACTTTAAATTATTTCTAAAAGTGAAATTTATAACTGAAAACTGCAATGTCATTACTTAAGATATCAAAGGATGGTTTTTAATAGGAGATGTAACACAAATGAAGAAGGAATTTATGAACTGGAACATAAATCAGAAGAAAAAAGAAGAAAATATAAAAGGTTTCACATATAAACGATAGTGAGAAAATCTAAACTTTGTTGTTGGAATTGCAGAAAGAGAGGAGAGAAAAATCAGACAAATGCAGTATTTGAAGAAATGATTGCTGACATATCTCAAAATTAATAGAAGACATCATTCGACAGATCTAAGAAATCTTACGAACTCCAAGTAAGATAAATGAGAGAAACCAAATCATAGTATATGTCTGGCAGCAATGCACTTTGGTGTATATTTTATGAATAGCTGAGAACATCAGAAAATAGATTTTTTAAAGGACACATTCTGAAGTTGTGTTACTGACATTTCTCTTTGGCTGCAGTGGGTGTTTCCCTCATATGCATCTCATGTTTTCAACTTACAGCCACTTTGGCCATGCTATGTGGAAGAAACTTGGGTATCTTGAACGTTCATTCATTTGTATCTTATAGCACACCCAAGATGGTATTCTGAGAAGAAATCCATTACTATTAGCAAATATGCCCTTGATTTGACTCAGAAAGGCTTTTCATCCAGATGGCCTTTTTCCCAGGATTGCACCTAGTTTACAAGCTCCCTCTCTTAGAGATTCACACTGCACACTAGTTTGGGTGAATTGCAGAAAACCTAAAGACACCCTTGATTTAGCTAAACTTTATACTTTCCAAACTAGACATCAGAACCCTTTTTGTGTGTAACAGAAGTGATCCTGGGACACTCATTAAGAAATATTGTTAAATTCAACCCCATTGTGACTAAAGTAAGGACATGTGACTCAAAGAATTAAAGTGAATTTCTCAAGATCCCACAATGAGTAACAGAGCAGGAATAAAAGTTCGCTTGCTTGTTATTTAGTTTGTTTTTTATTTTTCTCTTAGTTGATTTTTCTAAGCAAATGTAAATCTATTAAATTTAAAATTCTAAAGTATTCTGTCCCACTAGCCAAGTGAAATCACTTTTAAACTTCTCAGCTATTTCTGTTGGTGGAAATCTCTATATTTCTCAATTATATGTATATGTATAAATAGCTACACCCTATCTGTTCCTTCAGCTTATTCAAATCCATTTAATTAGGAAAAAAACTACTTTATTAAGAATGTAGCTTTTCACTTTGAAAAAAGAAAAAGTGTCTTACAATATATACTACAATGTATTATAATATATAATTACATGTATTTTGATATACAGTTTATATGTAGTATAAATATACTATATTTATTATAACATATACCATAATTATATATTGTATATTCTGATTTTTTGTTTCTTGATTATATCTAATAATGTGCATTTATTTTAGATTAAAATTTTGTTCACTTAGAGTACCTCACCTCATCCTCTACCTTCTCGAATGAATTCTGACACTAATTTAATTATGTCAGGCACTATATACAAGCATGTTGTTCAATTTGCAAATATGTAGCAGTTATTCAGATATTTTCTATAGAAAAGAATCTAATTCCTTTATTAATTTTATTTTTTATTGCAGTAACATTGGTTTATAACATTCTGTAAGTTTCAGATGTACGTCATTATATTTTGATTTCTGTGTAGATTACATCATGTTTACCACCCAAAGACTGATTATAACCCATCAACGCACAAGTGCCTAATCACTCCTTTCATCCTCCTCCCTTCCCCCTTTTCCTATAGTAACCACCAATCCAATTTCTGTCTCTATGTGATTGTTTGTCGATGTTTTTATCTTGTACTTATGAGTGAGATCATACGGTATTTGATTTTCTCCCTCTGACTTATTTTGCTTAGCATAATACCCTCAAGGTCCATCCATGTTGTCACAGATGGCTGGATTTCATCATTTCTCGTGGCTGAGTAGTATTCCATTGTGTATATATACCATATCTTTATCCATTCGTCCCTTGATGGGCACCTAGGTTGCTTCCAAGTCTTGGCTACTGTGAATAATGCTGCAATGAACATAAGGGTGCATGTATCTTTATGCATTCATGTTTTCATGTTCTTTGGATAAATACCCAGCAGTGGAATAGCCGGATCTTGTGGTAGTTCTATTCTTAATTTTTTGAGGAACCTCCATACTGTTTTCCACAGTAGCTTCACCAGTTTGCACTCCCAACAGCAGTGTATAAGGGTTCCCTTTTGTTGATGTTCACTCACTGACATCTTTGAAGCCTTATCCTTCCCTCTCTCCCTTTTCCCCACATCTTGGAAAACTGATGAGAAAGTCCAGGGACTCTCTTCCTTGGCACTGACAGGGAAGTTCAAACCATGCACATCTTGCCACCTCCACCCTATATATAATAATTAGCAGAGCCACCCACTCCCCTCACTGTTGTTTCACTCTCAAAGGAACCCAAGCCCTTCTCTTGGGGAATCTTTTTGCTGTTTACCATGTGAGTGATAAACTTTATTTCATATTCACTGATATCTGTGCATAATTCCTCCTGACATCCACAAATCCCAGAGAGGGCAGCCCAACTTCCAGCAGGGTATGAAAGACTCCCAAATAAAACACTTGTTACTACTCACTTAATTCCATTTTGGTTAGAGAGGATAGATTTGAATCCTTTTGTAATTGAATAAGATTTGTTTTATGGCCCAGCATATTTTCCATTGGGGTGAATGTTTTATAAACACTTGAAAATCTTGTATTTCCTGCTTTTCTTGGATGGAGGATTCTGTAAATCTCAGCTAGATCAAATTGGTTGATAGTGTTATTCAAAACTTCTATATTGTTACTAATTTTATTTCCATGTGCTCTGTTAATTATCGGAGTGTTTAGGTCTCCAAATAAAATTGTAGATTTCTCTATTTCTCCTTTCAGTTCCATCAGTTTTTGCTTTATAGTCACTGGACTTCTGTTCTTATGTGTACACATATTTGTTATTATTAATTTTCCTGATGAAATGATTACTTTATCAATAGATAGTGTACTTCTTTACCTTTGGTAATATTATTGTTGAAAAGAGTACTTAGTATGACATTAATAGAGCTTTTCTTTTGATTACTATTTGCATGATATATATTTTTTCTCTCATATTTTACTTTAAATTATTTGTGTCTTTATATTTAAAGTTTTTTTTCCCCTGCAATATATTTTTGGATCTGCTTTTTTATCCAATCTGACAATATCTGCTTTTCATTTAGGCTGTTTAGACCATTTACACTTAATGTAATTATAGATATGGTTGAACTTAAATCTATCATCTTACTAGTTCTTTTTTTCCCTGTGTTTTGTTCTTTTTTCCATTTCATGCTTTCTTTTTAATTAATTGATAAATTTTTATGATTTCATTTTATTTCCACTATTGGCTTATTAATTGTACGTCTTTATTACTTTTCTAGTGGTTGTTCCAAAGTTTATAATATATATCTTTAATTTATCACAGTCTACTTTCAAATAATATTATACCACTTCACATATAGTATATGAAATTTGTAACTGTGTACCTTCACATCCTCACTCTTATTCTTTGGGCTATTGTTGTCATAAAGTTTAATAGTACGTATGTTATAAACCCCACAATATACAGTCAGTATTTTGCTTCAGAGAGTCAAACTTCTTAAAACAACTAAAAATAGGAAAAAAAGACTTTTACATTTACCCTTATTTTTATGATTACTGGTAGTCTTAATTCGTTTGTGTAGATCCACACACCTGCCTGGAAATTTTAACATTTCATTTAACATTTCTGGTAGTGCAGTTCAGACAACAGTGGGTTCTTTGAGCTTCTCTATGTCTGAAAATTCATCTATTAATTTTGAATGAGTTTTTTTTTTTTTTTTTTTTTTTTTTACCAGCTAGAGAATTCTGAGTGGACATTTTTCTTTCTTTTCGTATCTTAAAGATGTTGCTCTTTAAAGATTCTTTCTTCAGATGTCTGTAGTCTCTTGATAATCCCATCAAACGGCATCTTCAATTCTGACATTGTCACTTTGTGTACAGTGTTTCCATCTGACTATTTTAAAAATAATTTCTAATTCTTGGCTTAAAGTTTCCATCTGTTCATCCATTATGTCTACCTTTTCCACTAGATCTTTAACATATTAATCACAATTACTTCAATGTTCCTGTCTGATAGTTCCAACATATTTCTCATCTCTGGATCTGATTTATTGATTACTTTATCTCTTGATAATGGATTATATATATTTTTTTGCTTTTTGTGTTTTATAAATTTTGGTTGAATGTCAAACATTTTGTATAGTAGAAGAGTACAAACTAAGATAAACTGTATTTACACCCACCTAATGGAGATTTCTCTTCCTCTGTCAGTTAATGTACAAGATTTTGTCAATCTAGTTAGTAGTTGAGCTAGGTTTTATTTTTGTTGTTTCTATGGTCACCTTCAGTGCACTGCAGAATTTAAATTCTTCCCACAGTTATCCACTTGTTCCTTGTGTATGGATTCTGCAGTGATGGAGGGATTTTTCTGAATGCTCTTGTCCACTTTCAGCTTTCATCATTCACTATAGTCTTATCGCACATGGGGATCTGTCTCTCTGCTCATGCTCCTTGCTAGGCTTGTACTGGGATGAAGGGGAACCAAGTCTTAGTCTTAGGTAGGGGTTTTGAGAATAGTTCTTGCAGTGTGGCTTTCTCAGTGTCACAGACCTTTTCCATCATCTTCTCCCTATTGTCCCCATGACTGCCAAGCTCTGCCTTGTATTGGTTGCAGGAATTCTGGAAAAGATAGTTTTCTGTCTTTCTCTCAGTTTTTAGAAGTTTTCTTCTTATATTGGTGCAAAATTATGGGCCCTAGATGATTTCTTGTGCCTCATTCAAGGAAAGATATCTTTTGATTTTATCTTTCAGCAGAAGGAACAAATATTTTCTTAGATGAAAAAATTAGAAAGATTTTTTGATCCTTCTACAGTGTCTTAAGGCTTTTGCTTTGTATATGAAAAGAGTTTGGGAGAAATGGTGGAAGTGTGTCATTAGAACCTAGTGGCAGCCAGTCATCACCTGAAAGTCAGTGCCACTGAGGGCTGCTTCCTTTGGTATCTTGCCCTGCTCTTAATCTTTCTTGTTAACAGAGAGGAGTAAGGACAAGAGCTTGCAAATAGGTGCAAACTCTCTCTTTACTGAGTCTCCCAGTTATTCAAAATTGTTATATGAGGCTGCATTCAGTCTTTAAGCCATCACTGAAATTTTAGCTTTTTTTTTCCACTTATTTATTTTTTTTAATGGCAGCTGCTCCTTCCTCTTGTGCTCTGCCAAAGGTGAAGCAATTTATGTGACCCCTCTCTCCTAGAAGAAGCTGGTCACTTTGGAAATTTAGTTCACTTTTGTCAGCTTGTGACCTCAACTCTCTGATGAGCTCAAGAAAAATCATGATTTTGTAGATGATTTGCTTTTGTTCTCATTGTTAGGTTGGAAGTGACATTTTCTTGCTCCTTTTTATATTCTAAGCAGAATCAGAATTTCATGGAGCTTTTTAATGGTGGAGACAGACTTTAAAAATGTAAACAAATAAATTCAATAATTTCAGACTATGACCAAAAAATGGCTTCCTCATCATAGTCCTTATGTAGGGAGTAGTTGGTTTAGTTAAATAAACACCTGAAAAAAAGAAGAAAAGAAAAAAATGAAAATATTTTCTGGGACACCATGACTCCTGACTTAGTGAAATCAGATATGAACATTTTCATCAAATGAATGCTACAAAGCACTAAAAAATGGACCTTTGGCTATGACAGGGATGAGAAGGGAAATATTTTGGTATTTCAGGACATTTGAACAGGGTACTGTGTGGTTGAGAGATAAAGAAATGTTGAGAGGATGGAAAGTAGTGTTAAAGACTCATATTCTTATGTCTCAGTAAATACATTGGGACTAGTGTTAAATGCTAAAATATTTAGTTTGTTCAGCTCCAGCCTAATCTTTTCAATTAGCACTAGTTTGTAACAATTTTTCCCATTCATCTCAGAATGATTTTGTGTAATTTTTATGTTGAAAGGAAAAATGAAAGAGAAAAAGTACTTGAGGGGGAAAAAAGGGGACAATATGGATAAAACATGTCTTCAATCACCATAGCGGAATACTGTACTGTGGATAAAGTCGTCCTAGATTTACAACTTTCAGATCATAACAATGGTTGGTATTTGTAGGGTATGGTAGTGATTACAGTGTTTTTATATGCACTGTATCATTGAACCTCATACAAATACTTGAGATTGGTGTGGTCAGCAGACAAGATAGATTGTAGAAGGAAATATGGCTAACCTATAGTAATGTAGGTAGCAAGCGGTAGAGCTGGGACTCAAAAGCAGTTCTGATTTCAGATCTCATGGGCTCATCATTATATCAAGTACTCTCATGTCCTTGGAATATGCTGAATTCATTTAAATATATATGTAATATTATTAAACAAGACAAATGCCCTGAGGACTCAATAATAATGTTTTAACCTACATTTTAATAGTGTTAGGATGGAGGCAATCTCAGTGGCTTGGAGTTTTATTTCTGGGTCTTATGCTTAAAGTACCACTAATATCAAATGGCTTCTATTAGTCCACCCAAATTTTTGAGAAATAGGATAACTCCTCAGAGCCCTCCTGGAAATAGTCCAAAAAATACTCTAATTTTAAAGTTTTAAACAATAAGCATTTGACTCTACTACTGGGTTCGTGCATAGTAGAATTAGGAGTTAGTTAAGCATCAGAAAACTTTTTATGCCAGCAATTTTATTTATTTGGTGTCTGTACTGTTGAGAAAAGGGAATGTATTTGTAAAACTCTTAAGAAAGGAGCAGTTTGTAGATAGGCGTGTTAATATTCATTGATATAGCGAACAACCGTTTTCAAAGAGATTCAGCTGGAATTATTACAGATTCCATGAAACAGCCACATCATTCTGTAGCAGATTTTAGTGCCCCAACAATCTTGCCAAAATGTATTTCAAAACCACAAAGTTTGGAGATGAAATAGAGTTTATGAAGCTGTTCAAAAGTCTTCTGAAACCAGAACACTAGCACCTTTCTATCAATCAAGGACCTTAGCTGTGAGGAATATAAATAACATTTTGACCATTTACCTAAAGAAGCAATTCACTTAACGCATATATGGTACTCATATAAGATAGAGAAAGATTAGTTAGTCAGGCTCAGGAAGCAAGGAAAACTTTAGGACACAGCCAGCAGAACTTCCACCACTGGACATTCCTCAATATTGTTCAACATTTCTACAGGATTCTTGATGCCACCATGACTGGCTTGAACCGTTTCAGCTGCCTTTGCAAATGCGTTATTTCTGAAAGATTCAGTCTTGGGCAGATACATCCAGTTGGTTGAGCCTAGGTCATTTTTCTGTGACTCTACGATATGAGAAGAAAGCTATTTGTTGCTCAGGTTAGATAGCTTTTAAATAAACATCTTCCCTAAATATATGAGTAAAGATTTGTATGTTTTGCCTACCACCAAGATCCCTGACTGATACAGTGGTATTTATTTTATAGTTGCTGAAATATTTTCACTTATTTATTTTCTTAGAAAAGGGGCCTACAGTTTGAATATCATTTTGGCCATGTTCTTTTGGCATGGAAATGTACTATAAAAAGTGATATGGTTCTTTCAGAGAATCTATAGTAATTCTAGTTGAGAACATTGTAAAAAGTTGCCATATAAACAAACAAAAAGACATGTTCTACAGTTATTTTCTAACTTTCCATTTCTTGGCTTCTTGATATTCCTTATATTGTCCAATATTCCTTTAATTTTTTTTTGGAGGGGAGTAGGATTTGGCAGGATTTTCTGAGTTGATTGGAGTGTTGGAAAGAGACAAAGAGGGTCGTAGGGAACCTGATGAACCAACAACCAAATAAAATTAAAATTCAACTTATCTTAGGCTTCCTCAACTAAAGAGCTTGCTTTAGTAACTGAAAAACAAACATACTGAAAGAAGAATCCTAAAGAATTATAACTCAAGACACTGTTAAGAGACCTTCTACCTAGCAGTTGTTTGGGGTGGGGGTGAGAGCGACATAGGAAGCAACGAAAGCTCATACTCTCAAGAGTCAAGATTCTATAATAAATGGGTTATGCTTGCAATAAGGAGAAACTTGGAAGTGATTCAAGTGAGTTATACAAATATGTTATTTAATATTTCTCCTTATTTTCTAGGTATAAAAAATCAACACATTCACACCTGTTGTATTTCCTACAAATGATATTTGATTTCTGCTTCTCACATTTACTGTGGTTGGAAGCACAACATTTTTTAAAACTGAAAAGTTTAAGAGGCATACTTAATGAAGGGAACAATAGCTCAATTAAGTTCAACACAGAGAAATGATTGCTTAATATAAATAAATGAAGCCAGGTTCCATTTGCACTTCAGACATTGGGATGAAGCATTATTTTCTGAATTGATTTTATTGAAAACTGCCAGGAGCAATTTTTCAATGAAGTATTTTATTCTGACAGCTTTTACTTCATGCTGCACCATTTCCAAACCTTATCAGTATCAGACACACATCCCCTGACATGAGCATATTTTTCTTAGGTAGTTGAATATTAATATCTTTAAGTTAACTGTATTTAACTATATGTAGGTACCTTAAAGGAAAATGAAGTTAAAGTATAGTTAAGCTTTAAAAACAATCTATAGTAGCTTCGTTAGGAAAAAATAAAGAAAAACTGTTGTTTTCATAGGTTTTAGGAAAATTGAGTAAAATTTTGAGCCAATAAACAATGCACTCAAAAGTAAGTTTTATTCTTGAAAACAAATTGAGTATTCTGTGAATGTTTAAAAGGCCCTTTTCAAGTGTAACCTTCCAAAATAATGCCCCCTTCCTTCCTTAAGGCGGGTCATATTAGAATTTCTCCAGGTAGACATGCTCCTAGCAGTTTGCACAGAAGGTGCTAGAACATCTTGGAGAATAAAGTAAAAAGCACAATTAAGTTGTGAGACAAAGCTTCATTGAAGAACTCATTTGAAGAAATGGCATCTCTACTTTACTACACACAAATTGCTTCTAGGCACTAAATAAGCTCCCTCTGTGAAAAAAGCAAATCAGTCATGTTGATTTTGTGAACATTTATCTTTAGTTCTTTAGTACAATTAGAGAAACTAGCAAGTCTGCCCTACTTAAGATGAAAGACATGAAAAATCTCTCCTCTTCTCCCTTTTCATAAATTAGAATGTATTTACTTGAAACAGGACAAGCAGAATCTCTTACCATCTTCAATATTAGTGATCTTCAGCTCTCCTTCTCAAATCAAGGGTTTGAGTGACATGGAATTTTAACACCACATGTGAATTTTGAGAATGTTAAGGCTCTCAGTCTTTATGTCAATACCATCTTAAAAGTTATCATCTTTAAGATCTAATTTATTAAGTTAATCCTATATTAGAGAGATTTAAAAAAAGGTTAAAAAACATGTGGGCCCTTGAGAAAATAAGGAAAATAATTATTGAGGAATTTACTTACTCTGAAGGGCTGGGCACGTAAATGAAAGAACCTTTGTACTGGCAAATGACCAGATTTGCTATGGTGGTGGTTTATTATGGAACTAAGTATTTAAAGATGAATTTTCAGCAGTAATTATACTCCTTTTAAATGGGAAATAAAAAAATGCAGTCAGTCGTTTTGTGAAAAGATCACAAAACAAATTCTAAGTCCAGAATATTAAAACTACTTTGCAAAAAACTTGTTATATGTGCTTCATTTTAGATTACCAAGATAAGTTCAATTAAAATGGAAAGCTAACGGTCTTATTCTTCCTCGACTTGATATTTAGCTTCAAGCAGAAGCATAATAACCAAATTAGACTTGTGAAAGCATGCAGAAATGAATTATGATATAATCAGGATATTTAGTTTCCGCCAGGTAGGCTTATATTACCTCATAACAATACAGTAGAATCCTCTATACAGGTAGTGATGGGGAACACTCAAGTTCTATTATTTTGTATTTTTATTCCACACAAATTATTTTAAATTTCCAGTGAACTGTTTTCCTTGAGATTTCCCCTTAGGTGCTAAGTATTTAAGGAAATGAACTCCTTTTCAGATTCACTCCCAAAGTCACCTGGTTCTAATGTTTTAGGCAAGTCTCCTGAAACACAGTATAGGGCCTCTGCACTTGGAAATAGCTATAAATTCATGGATCTGTTCTAGTTCTCAAATTATAATATTGTGAGTTGGCAATTCAGGGGATACACTTGGAATGCTCTTGAATTTACATCTTTAGAAGTATGATTTGGAGTCCTTGTATAGTTATGTTATTATGTAGTTGTTCTCCAAAATTCTCATGGAAGGTTTGGGAAAATATTAGCTATGGCTTACCAAAAAAATAGAACACAGAATATTTAATCTAGGCCTGGGGACTTTTGAAAGCAAGCTTAAAACAAACTGGAAATGCAATGATTTTACCAAATGGTTGAAACAACTGACCGGCTCTATTTTGATCTATTAAGACCTGTATTATAACATTAAGGAGGCCTATATGAACAGGGTTATATTAAATATTTTTTTAAAAGAATGACATTTTATTACAAACTAGGAGGTAAGATTTTCACAATGTGTTGATCATTATCAAAAACATAATTGAAATTAACAAATGCCATATTAAAGCAGAATTGCCTTCAGTGTCCAGCACATAGTAAGTAGCCATTAATATTTGTCAAGTGACTTATTTGATGTAGTTGCTGTAAACAGCAAGTATGTGCAATATAGTCTGTGGAATTTCAGTCCACAAAAGGTAAAAAATTAGGAACTAGTCTGATAATCAAGAAGGTGCCCTTTATTTTTATTTTGAATATTTGGTATAAAAATCAAACTTCGTCAGGTAATTCAGTGAATATTTAAGATGCATACTTCATGAATCCGGGACTTGATTGCAAATGGTGAAGATTAAAAAGAAGTAAATGGTCTGGCTCTTATTATTAGCTCTATTTGTAGCTGAGCTGGCTTCAATGAGTACTGAGTTACGTGCCAGATGGAAGTCTCCGGTAATCTCTGGAACTGACCAATGACTGGCATTCGTCATTGGTGTTGGGGAAAGAGCAGAGACATAGATAGTAGACAGTGAATTTGAATCCAATATCTTAGGTCAGTTAACCATTCTGAACTCATCTTTCTTAACTGCAGAATATGGACAATAATATTATATTGCAATAGTCTTTAAAGATTGGGTAATAAAATGTGAGTAAATTATCTACACATATAGTAAGCACCCCAAAAATGATAGTTCATTTTACATGGGAGTTTTGAATAGAGAAGGTACTTTAGGTAGAAGATTTGGAGGCAAATGAAAACTGATAACCACACCGACCACTAGAGTATGAGCTGAAATGTAAAGGACTTTACAATATTCTTCCATATAGTTGATGCCACATTTAAAAATGTCTCCAAAATATGAAAAATGGTATTCAGGAAAAATAATTTGTACTTTGATCTCACATTTAGAGATACTTTTCTTTCATCCATTCTGAGAAATAGTCACTTTCTTTGTCCTCTTTGCTTCAAGAGGTTTTACAAAGCCCAAGAATGAAGTTAGTAAGCAATAGAAGCCACTCTCCTTCATCATTGAAAACCAAAAGTTACTAAGAAGAGTTGTGTGAAGACAAGGGTTGTGTGCAGGATGGGGAGGGGCGGACATTAGTTGTATAAAACCAAGTATATTTTCTATTGATGCTTAACAAATAATTCCAAAACACACATTTATTACCTCACATTTTCTGTGGGTCAGGAATCTGTGAACAGTTTAACTGTGTTATCTGCTTCATAGTCTCTCACAAAGCTGCAGTCAAGGTGTCTGTGGTCTTATCTGCAGGCTCCACTGGAAAAGATCCTCTTCCAAGCTCACTCAGCGGTTGCTGATATCATTCAATTTTCCATGTGTTATTGGACTGAGGACCTCAGTTTCTCGCTGACCGTTGGCCAGAGACAGACCTCAGTTTATTGTCAACAAGCCTCTCATACATGGCAGCTTGCTTCATCAAAGCATGCAAGCCAAGAAGGTAATAGTGATAGTCCAACCAAATGGAAGACATGATCTTTTGCAACCTAAACACACGTGACATTCTATCACTTTTGCTTTTGAAGTAAATTACTAGCTCCAGCTGAAACTCAAGTGGAAAGGATATGTTACTTGAATTATTTCCATTCATTCCAACATTCTTGCATTCCCAGTATAAACACAAGGTTGTGCACATCAGGAGGTGACGATAATTAAGAGCCATCTTTGAAACTTCCTACTATGTAGAGGGATTTTGATAGGAATTGCATTGAATCGGTAGATCATTTTGGGTAGTATTGTCATCTTAACAATAGTAAGTCCTGCAATTCATGAACATGGGATGCCTTTCCATTATTTAGGTCTTCAACTTTTGATTAGAATGTCTTACCTATTTACATTTAATGTAATTATTGATAGCTACAATTTACATTGGTGACTTTGCTATGTTTTCTAAATCTTTTATGTCTTTTTTGGTCCTCTATTCTTCCATTAATTCCTTCTTTTGTGCTAAGCATGTATTTAGTGGTTTATCATTTTAATTCCTTTGTCATATTTTTACTATATTTCTTGGAGTTATCTTCTTAATGGTTTTCCTAGAGTTTACAATTAAGGTCTCAATTTATAACAATCTAACTTGGATTAATGTCAATTTACATTCACAACATACAAAATCTTTGCTCCTGTATAGCTGCATTTCATTCTCTTTCTTTGTGCTATATCATTATACAAATTACATCTTTGTACACTATATTAAAATCAGTATAGATTTATAATTATTACTTTATGCAATTGTCTTTTAAACCAGATTGGAGGAAAAAAGTGTCACAAAGAAAATATACATTTATGTTTTCTTTTATATTTACCTATGTAGTTGCCTTTAGCAATGCTCCTTATTTCTTTATGTGGATTTGAGTTACTGTCTAATGTCCTTTTATTATAGTCTGAAGGATTCTCCTTGGTATTTCTCATAAAGCAGTCTGCTAGTTACAAATTCTCTATTTTATCTGGGAATGCCTTAATTTCTCCTTTATTTTCATAAGATAATTTTGCTTGGTATAAAAGTTTTGGTTGACAGCCATTTTCTTTCAGTGCTTTGAATATTTCATACTGCTTTCTTCTGTCCCTGTAGTTTATGATAAGAAATCAGCTGTTATCTTACTGAGGATCCTTTGTATGTGATGAGTCACTTCTCTTTCCCTGCTTTTAAGAGCCTTTCTTTGTCTTTCAATGGTTTGATTATGATGTGTTTAGGTGTGTATCTCTTTGAGTTTATACCACTTTGAGGTTTTTCTCGAGCTTTTTGGTTGGATATTAACATTTTTCATAAATTCCTGAAGTTTTCTACCATTATTTCTTTAAATATTTTTTTCTGTCCTTTTATATCTCTCTTCTCTCCTTACGGGACTCCCATTATGTATATGTAGGTGCATTTGCTTATGTCCCACAGATCTCTAAGGCTTTGTCTACTTTTCTTCATGTTCTTTCTTTTTTTCCCATAGACTGGATAATCTCTTTACGTATTTTCAAATTCACCAATTCTTTCTTTGGCCTGTTAAAATTTGCTTTTGAGTCCATCTAGACACATTTCCACTTCAGTTATTTTACTTTTTAATTCCAAAATTTTTGAGTTTCTTTTTAATAATTTCTATCTCTTTACTGATATTCTCTATTTAAGGAGACATGATTTTCATGCTTTCCTTTAGTGTTTTATACCTGGTTTACTTTAGTTCTTGGAACATACTTAAAATAGCCAATTTGAAGTCTTTTTTTAGTATGTTTAATGTATGGGTTTCCTCATGAACACTTTGTATTGACTTATTTTTTCTTTGTATGTTACATAACTTATTTTTTGAAAACTGTACATTTTATATAATATGGAAACTCTGGAAATAAGATTCTTATTCCTCTCTAGGACTTGTTGTCTTTGTGTTCATTTCTATTGTTGCTGTGTTTTTGTTTATCAACTTTCTTGAACTAATTATGTAATCTCTATGCACCTTGTCATGTGTGGCCACTGAAGTTTCTGCTGAATTAGCTTAGTAGTCAGCTAATAACCAGGCAGAGATTTCTGTGAATCCCTGAAAACAATAAATCTCTTAATCTTGTAGAATATTCTCTGTGTGTATTAAAGCATGCCATCAATATTCAGCCATGCATTTTACAACTCTGCCTTAGTCTTCACTTCCTTGTGTGGAACCAACAGGTCAGACAGACATGAGAGCTTAGGGCCTTCTCAGGTCTGTCCTGGGTGTTTTTCTGGTCTTGAACATGTGTTTGGTCTTCTAAATTCTCAGGAAAATATCAGAACTTTCAAAATCTCCTTATGGATTTTTCACTTTCCAGCTCTTTCTTTGAAGTTCTTTCATTAGTTTGTTGTTTGCCCCAGTTGTTATCACTGTGTAAGGCAACTACAATGTAAGACAATTGCTACTGATTAATTTTAACAAATGTTTCTGCAGAAAAGACAGCTTGCAATGGGTGAGTTCTGTGTGAGGTTTCATAAAGACATAGCTTGTGAATAGGTTTTTCTAGGGACTTACCAAACAGGTAAAACAATAAAAATTGTTTGAGGATGGGGATTTGAAAGACCTCCAACCCTGTTCTTAACCCTAGTGTCTATATGTCTTCTGTTTTTCAAAATAAGCATCGGCTATTAATTTTCCTGACTACCATGGATTGAGAAGAAGGATGGGAATAGGGTAATTTAATTTAAAATGTTACAAAGTTCTCTGTTCTTACTAAGATTCCGACATTTTATTGAAGAAAATCTCTGTGGATTGATGCAAACTTTGGTTAATTTTCAGAGTTTTGAAAAAGTCGATTCTGACCATTTTTGACACTTTCTTTTTGCTTTGAAAGAGGAGAGGAGTTTTGGAGGTTCTTACTCTACCATTCCTGAACATGTCTGAGTAAGTTTATTTTAAGTAAACTTATCTTCTGGCTCTAATATTCCATCATTATTTTATATTGCCATGTTTTAAGGTTTTTATCAGTTAGTGATCTTTGAAAGAGGGCAATTTTATTGTTGGCTGCTAAAATACAGTATAGGAATATTAAAAAGTATGTTGATTTACTCTTTTCTTGATGCCATTAGCATTATAAGGTAAAATCTTAAGCTAGCTGACTGGATGAATTAGTTTTAACTTATAATTTCAGTAACTTTTCTGATTCAGTGTTTGTGAGTCATAGATTGTATGACGGCGCGGTATTGAACAATAGAGAGGAAGTGGAGCACTTTACAACCTCAGGAAGGGCGTGCTGTTTTGTTGTTTTTCTTCATGACCATTTTTGTGAAAATAACTATATTTCTACACAAAGAAATGGCGAGAGGAGTAGCATTATTTTACATGTGTGAAAATCTTTTGTTTAGCCCTGCGCTAACATCTGTGCCCATCTTCCTTTACTTATATATGTGGTACGCCTGCCACAGCATGGCTTGACAAGCAGTGCATAGGTCAACACCGGGGATCCGAACCAGCGAACCCTAGGCTGCCAAAGTGGAATGTGTGAACTTAACCACTGAACCACCAGGCCAGCCCCTACGTGTGTGAAAATCTTGATGTGTGGCTTAATAGAGGATAGCTGAATTCTAATATCTGCTTCTATATTCAATCTATTGAAATGTGTTGTTTTAGTTGAAATATATGAAGAAAATCTGCCTTCACAGAGACATGTAAGTAAAGGATGGAATATTTTAATAGATGTTTTAATTTGCTTTGGATATTCTTATCTGTCACTACACCAAAGCTACACATGTGGTAGTTTCTTAAAAGTTAGCTGCAATGTGAAATAAGAAAGCATATCAATGATCTTTTTGTATTCTGTTACATTAAAATCTACTGGGTTATCATGTACAAGTAAGTGGTAATTTTTACCCGATTATGATTTGTAACATCAAACATGGGACATTTAGAAAGTATTGGTTAAGTGAATTATATATCTTCTCAATATTGGCACATTTTGTTACATAATATTTTTTAAAAAACCGCTTTCAAAAAATCACTACTCATTTCATCAGAAGAGTCTTTAATTATTGGGAAGCTGTCAAACTCAAAGGGACCAATACAAGTGACGTTTACTTTGTTTTCAAGAAAACGTCTGCCAAATATGCAATTTGAGTAACCAGAGTATTCTTTTCAGTGTTTTTATTTCAAGTAAAAATGTTAAAATGTGGCTGCTTCAGCTGACAACTTTGAGTATCATGGAAGCACTTCTCCTGGAGACAATCATCATACAAACATTGGTACGTAGAAGTGCTTTGCACGCACTTCCTGCTTTATCACACAGAATGTTAAAAAGCTGTGTTGAAGTGTTGAGGTTTAATAAAATTATTAATAATTTACTGATAAATATCATGACAAATGTTCTCAAGTGAAATTGGCATTCTTTTCTATTTCATTTTTTTGTGAGTTTGTGAAGGTGAAGAACACAACAACTATTGCAAGAGTTTGCTCCCACAACCTTGGTTTGTGCTAAGGCTTCAGCATTTTTACCCACTATTCCTTTGCATCATCAGTGCAAATTTAAATACCCTGGAAACGGAAAATAATTTTTTGATATTATTAGAAAAATAGTTTTGAGATCACAGATCCCCTGAAAGTGTCTTGAGTTGCCTTTTCATTTTGGTGATGGCTTCCTTTGCTGTGCAGAAGCTTTTTAATTCGATATAGTCCCACTTGTCTACTTTTGCTTTTGTTACCTGTGCTTTTGATGTTATATCCTAGAAATCATTACCAAGATCAACGTCAGGAACATTTTCCCTATGTTTCCTCCTAGGAGTTTTATGATTTGAGGCCTTACATTTGGGTCTTTAATTCATTTTGAGTTAATTTTTGTGTATGGTATAAGATAAGGGTCCAACTGGGCAAAGACACTGAATAGACATTTCTCCAAAAAGATATACAAATGATCAACAGTGTATGAAAAGGTGATCAACATCACTAATCATCAGGGAAATGCAAATGAAAACCACAATGAGACATTACTTCACACTTGTAAGAGTAGCTATTATTAGAAAACAAAAACGAAAAACCAAGTCTAATAGATAGCAAGTGTTGGCAAAGATGTGGAGAAAAGGGAACTTTGGGCACTGTTAATGGGAATGCAAACTGGTGCAGCCACTATGGAAAACAGTATGGAAGTTCCTCAAAAAATTAAAAATAGAACTACCATGTGACCCAGTAACCCCACTTTTGGGTATGTCACCAAAAGAATTGAAATAAGAATCTTGAAGAGTTATCTGTACTCCCATGTTCATTGCAGCATTATTCACAATAGCCAAGATGTGGAAATAATCTAAATGCCCATTAACAGATGAATGGATAAAGAAAATGCGGTACATAGAATGGGAGTATTATTCAGCCTTAAAAAAGAAGGAAAACTTGCCATTTGCTACAACATGGATGAGCCTGGAGGATATTACGCTAAGTGAAACAGGCCAGACACAGGATAAATAATACTTGATAACACTTATATGTGGAATCTAAAAAAGTCAAACTCATAGAATCAGAGAGTTGAATGATGGTTTCTAGGGGCAGAAGGGAGAGACAAAAGGGGAGGTATTAGTTAAAGAGCACAAAGTTTCAGTTATACAAGATGAATAAGTCCTAGAGATCTACTGTACAGCATAGTGCCTAGAGTTAACAATATTGTATAGTGTACTTAAAAATTGTTTGAGGGTAGATTTTAAGTTAAGTGTTCTTATTGCAAAAAATAATAATAAATAAAGGGAGCAGGAGGAAGCTTTTGGAGGTGAGGGAAATGTTTGTGTCATCAAGTTGCATACATTATATATATATAGCTTTCTGTATATCTATCATACCTCAATAAGGTGGTTTGAAAAATATGTCTCAGGGAATGAAAGCTGGTTAAGCATTACTCAAATGAGAGAATGGTAGAAGAATGCACTTTCTCTAATATTTTAGCTAGAGAACATGTGAACATAAGGCTCTGTCCAGATTGCACGGCTAGTCATATTTGGGTCAACTCATTTTACCCCAACTTTTATAATTACAAAGCAATCAAATTAAACAAACATGATTGAAAGACAGTCATTGAAATAACTAAAAAACAAAATACAAATATTTCTGTTAGAAGAAAGCCACCTCAATAAGCATTGATGTTTCAAATCTCTGAGCATCAGAGAGAAGGTATCAAATTGGGTTAGTTTGTGATCCAGCAGTCAGGAAGCTGTGTGTGTATATAGAGTTAAAGAGTCAGCTTCGGGACAAGCGATGATGTAGGAGTCCTGATTACTTCTGGTCAGAACCATTTCACAAAGGATTGAAGATTGTGACTAGTAAATCACATTAGTGATCAGTAATTGTAATTACTAATGTGTAATTAATAATTAGTAATTGGTAAATTGGAATCCAAAGTTAAAGGGACAAGTCAGAGCAAGAGGTTCCTAGTAAAAAGCACAAAGTACAAAGTAGAAGCAAAATAACACTGAACAGATGGTATTATACCAACAAATTTACTTTACTTGGTAAATTAATAATGTGCTACTTTGGACAAGCTCAAGCCTTTTGCCATGCTGGTAAGGCCACAACTCTGTCCCTATTCTGCCAATAATTCCCTAATGGCTTCAACATCCTGACCAGCAACACACATCTTATAAAAGATTTGTCATTCCACAAAGCTATCATAAATTCAAGTTGATGACAAGGGCATTAAAGGTCATCTTGTTCAACTCTAGGATTTAGTAGATGAAGAAAAGGAGGTCCCTGGAGGTTAAGTGGCTTAAAATATTCCAAATCAGGACTAGAACTCAGGTGTCTTTATTGTTTCATACAGAAGCTTTAGTTGAATATCATCCAAGATTCCTTGAACAGAAGGTATTTCTAGTCTATTTAAACAGATTTTTTAAAAACATTAAAGTTCTACAAAATTACGTTTTTACCGCATCTGACTCAACAATGTCAAAAGCTGATGGGCTGTGAGAATATTAGGTTAATCAATAGGGAAGAATTTGGATTGTCTCTTATTAATTATACAGTCATAATGTAAATAAGATTTAGTTCTATATCTTTATCATTTTCTTAAAGCTGAAATAATGGTATTTATTTTTGGTTTCTTTGTTCAGTCTTTTATTTAATCCATCAAAACTAAATATACTTCTATTTCCAGAGTTTGGATCTGGAGCCATTCTACTGGGCTTGAAAACTGTGATATGTGATATGTAGCCTTGGGTGAGGCACTTAGTTAGTTTGTACCTCAGCCACTACATCAGTAAAATGGGAGCAAAAATAGCATGCGAAGGTGAAATGAGTTAACATGTGTAAAAGGTTTAACACAGTGCATGGTACAGAGTCATCACTACATAAGTGACAGCCATTGTTACAATTATAAACATCACTATTATCATTACATTTTAGGCGTTTTCTTTGAGAGAAAATAATATACTCTTGAGATACTGCTTAAGTTCCATGTTATTTAATTCATGCTAGGATGATCCAAAACTTGCAAGTTAGTATTTCATGTTATTTATGCTAGAGTGTGCTGTAATGATATTTTTTGTTTATCTATTTCAGAAATACATTTATCAAAACAAGACAAATACCCCCCCCTGGGAAGAATATGACAAGAATGCATGCCGCATATGACTTGGAGTGGAAATTCATTTTAATCTCAGGGTCATAGAATGTTGACATCCATTAAGTAAGTTTATTACACTCGACATGCAGCTTAAGGGTTGGTCTTTGTGAGAATAAGTAGTTCTTAATTCTGTAAGCTAATATTCTTATTTAAAGATATAAACCTACAGGCAATATACAAATGTTGACAAGACTAGAAATGTTTTGGCTAAGTTATATTTTGACAATAGTTACATAAATGCAGACTTTAATTTACAGTAAAAGTCCCAGATTACTATATTAACTCATAACTGTTTTAATATATACACATGCGCTCTATGAATTTTATTTGCTTATTAATATAGTTATTTGAACATAGACAACTAATTCTCCCCAGTCAAGAAAATCTGAGTGAGTTATCCAGAGAATTATAAAATTAGGAGACATATCTCTTAGTTAAACCAAGAAAACGAGTAAAGGACCCATCAGAGACTAGTTTTTTCCTTCAGATACAATTTAGACCATGTGATCCTGAAAACAGACATCTAAAAACTCCACTAGGGAACAACTAACATCCTACAATATCCAAGAATCTGGACAAAAGAATTTTAGAAAAATATTTAGTGACACAAATAAGCTGTATAATGTAGATAAGAAGTAAAACACCTCATTGTCACAGACAATGAAGATGTTTAACACAATAGGAAAAAAATAGGATTTGCAAATATGTCAGATTTTATTCATGTTTCTCATGGTACTTTAACGTCAACATAATCTATCTTTGAATAGTTCTGCTTTGAAGATGATTGAATGTTTAAATTAATAACCTTGGAATATTTCACATTTGCTAAGAATAGACCGAGGATGGAAAATTTGGATTCATTTACCTAATGTTTAGCTTCAATAGAAGGTGGCATGATGCAAAACATGTACCAAGTTGACAACAAAGAGCTTGTTGGATCTTTAGCTAATGAAACTACAACAGTGGTGACTCTGCCTAATGAAGGTGATATGAGTCAAAGCAGATTCGTAAAGCTTGATGCAGATTTTTGTTATATTCTCTAGAAACTAACCATGTGGTCCACCTCAAGAACCCCCAAACTTTCCCTAAGACACTGATGTGACAATAGATTACTATCCTACTATTCTTATCATTACCAGGAAGACTCATAAAATAAAAACTTTTTCTAGTTTTAGGCATTAATTTTGCTGTGTGTTTATAAGTCAGAAGAAATTCACTTTGGCAAGAAGCTGTGGGAAGAACAATTTAATTTTTCCATATTTTACTTATTCTTAAAAAGAAAAGATAATAAAGGAAAATCAGCAGAAGAGATCTAAATCCATGCTAACTTGGGGACACCCCAAAGTGGCAAGTTAATAAAAAACCTTCACTGTTTAATCATTGTTCTATTGATAATCCAAGAGTCAAAGGTTAGCGGAAAATTAAGCTGATGACTATAGAAAAAGAAGGCTAACGATCTAGACTGCTAGTCACTTTATTTGTTTATTTTTAAAACGGTCAGTTAATAAAAAGGTTTCTCCTGCACTTTCCTTTTTTTACTCAAGAAATTTTCCTACTGCCTCAGGTATAAGTTGCTAGTTCTGTAAGCATTGTAAAACGCAATGTTCTGTAAAGATGCCAATGACCACACCCTGGTAACGGAATAGAATAAATACAATACTCAACAAGATGTCAGAAGACCTGGATTAGGTACCATTTATTTCTCTAAATTTTTGAGTAGTTTTGGACAATCATTCTAACTCTCTGGGCTTTCATATTTGTTATTTATAAGATGAGAGATAGATAAATCAGCTCTAAAATTCAGTGTTTATGTTTTTAACATAAAATTCTTTTCTTTATGTTTTTACTAAAGAGTAAGGTTGTTTCTGAGTGTGTAGAACTCTTCCTGAAGGAAATAACCACAAAATCTTTAAATTTTGTTTCAGATTTTTTATTATTTTTTCAGTTTACCATTTTCCAACAGCCTAGACCCTGTTCCTAAGGGCAAAGGTCAGCTCGTAGGCAAAGCTGTAATTTCTGTGGAATGATTTCTATAATTTGGGCTCATGGAGATTAAAAGTGCCAATGGACAGTTGAGCAGAGGTTGCTAATGACAAGCTCATGTCTTGTTCTCAACTTCAGAGATGACTGGCCAAAGGGCTAATCCAGGTTGGTCAAACAGTGTTTGCTTTGTCCCAATTGAAGGGACTTTTCTTAAGCAGTGTCCTGAGGACCTACAGCCTTATTTTGGTGGTTATAGAATCTCAATAAAGAGGTTAGGGCTGTGAGGAGCATTTTGAGCCCTGATAGGTTGGTCCAGTGGAAATACTAGGCCACGCAGAGGTAAACTGTAAAGCCCATAGTCTATATTCTTTTCTTTAAGATCATTCTTTGAGATGGTAAATTTGAAAGCCTACATAACGAAGAGCTATGGAAAATGAAGGAGAATATTTGGAACCCCACTCTATCTATATATAGTGCCCCAATGGTACTTCAGAGCCAAAATATCTACAGAAATGAGAGATGGGGCTATAGTTTCTAATACATCAGTTTAGCACACACAACTGAAGTAGTGTGTGTGTTTTCCTGAGGATGTGTTCACTTAGGATGGTCCTTTCATGCTGAATGTAAGTTTATCTCAATATAAAATTCGAATAGGAAATCCATAGGAATACAACTTTTTAAACTAATTTGAATAATGCCTTCCTCCCTTAAGGTATTAATTCACTAACTGAAGTTTAATAATGTAAGGATTTGGGAAAAAGAAGCTAAGCTAGTTTTTCTAAATTATTTGAAAAATATGGGGTTATGCCATTGTTCCTGAATAAATTTTGATGTTTCAGTATTTTTCTCCCGCTCCACAAAGGTTGTGTTAAACTCGGCATATCCAGCTATCGGATGTCCTACCTCATTATCTATGAGTTACATTGGAGCGAGGAAAGATTTCAGAGAATTTGTATGCTAAACAGAAATCTCTTGAAAACAAATAAGAAAAAATAGAAAAAGTGTGTTAAGGTTGTGTAATGAAATTTTCAATATAAAGATCTCGAGCCTTCTTTTCATGTGCACTAAATAAGAGAGCTAGTAAACCAGTAGTTGGGATGTTTCTGTCAATAAAATTGATGTCATTTCATACTACTTGTATAAGGCTTACCTCTTTTTACCAATCAGAATAAGCAGTTAATTTAAACTTGTCAATATGTCAGTGTCTGTTACAGTTCATTGATTCCTCTGATGATAATGAAAGATGATTATATTTTTCACAGGCAGACATTTTCTATTCTGAGGTTAGAGACAAACTTCCACATAACCCACATTTGCTTGGTTTTGTAGCAAGAAGAAAATATGTATAATTTTTTTATAGTCTAATTTTATAATAGCAATTACTTTAAAACTTCCAAATTTAAATGTGAAACTATTATTTAAAAGTTGTTTGCAAGGGTATAATTGGTTAAAGACATTTATCTAGCTCTTACAAAGTTTCGATATCCTTGAAATCATAACAAAATATCATGCGACTTTAGAATCTAATGATTTTCTACTAAGTATTGCTGTGAGGGTTAGAAAATGCGTTTGTTCTGAATATTATCTTGGCTGCCTCAGTGAGAAATTGCAATATTGTTTGTCTGTCAGACAGCTTGAAAAGCTAGACAATGCTATTAGGAGCGATATGGAAATGATAGGTAGAGAGATTATTCTTACCTGCTGCTTTGTTATTTGGTAAAGACATGGCGGTAATGGCTTTTTTATCCTTTCATTCCTAATAAATTGCCATAATAAGATCCACAGATTACTTTTTAAAAAATCACTGTATAATCACAGCAGCAGTAGAAAATTCATTTGAGAAACACAATATCCAGTCGGCTCTGTGGAAGACACTTGTAAACTGACTTGAGAAATGATGAACTCTCCCTATTTTAGACAAATCAATTTTATATACTCCTCATCTAACATCCTTTCAGTGCTTCCCACTTTCCTGTAAAAATGTGGTTTTCTGTGAATGATTTTGATGTCCTCTTCAACTGAATACCTTATTTCTGACTATTTCCACTCCTTTGCACTTATTGGTATTTCCTCACATAGGATAAAAATATTAAGATTGGAATTTTAATGGTTTCATAGAACAATTAATGTAGTAACCTCTTAATTATTTGGTTTATGGCTTAATAGGAAAAATGTGTAAAATCTCATGAATGTGATTAGGATGGGAGGTAACTCTGCTTTACTTACCAATTATTTATCACAGTGTCTCATAACCACACTTTTTAGCCAATTAAAAAATCCCGAGGTTGGACTTGCCATTCAGAACAGAAATATGCAGAACGTCTCTTAGCTAAGTTCAAGGAGAGGGAGGGAGAAAGTAATTGTAATTTTTTACTTTCAGTATTACAGTTCTATTTTATCAGATGAATTCCACTATCTCATAGGAGAGAGGTGTGTGGTGCAGGATGTAAAAGGAAAATCAGCTAGAGTGTCATCCAGAGCAATAGCACCATTGATATGAGGCTCAATAATGCATAGTCAAGAGAATTTGGAGACATTAACTTGTTACGTTAATTTTAAATTTTCTATGTTGCATTAATATTTCTCTAGGACTGACGTACACCCTTTCCACAGTGAAATCATCCCCAAACGATGCCAACATAATTAATAGCTTCAGCAGACCTGGTTGACTCCAGTCTCCCACCAAGGGCAGAAGTGAGAGAGGGACCAGAACGTGAAAATACCTTCCCCCACTCTATATCACAGCATAATGCCTTCACATCCAAAGGGAAAAACAATAGTAATTCTTAGCAACAGAAAAGAACACAAAACATGAGAGTATATAAAAACACGTAAATATACAAGTGAAATTCAAGTGACGTTTCATTTTGTTTGATGACAGTGTGAATAATGCTTTTTCTCCCTCTAATGACAGAACTTGTTTTCCAAAACCATAGAGATATCATAATACTTTCCTACTCATCTCCTGGCAAGAGCTACCCGTTTTTCTTAAGATTGTATTTCGCCAATCATGACACTTCTTTTAGTGGCTCTGGATGTGCTTTGTAAGAGGAGGAAAAAGGATATCTAGGAATGAAAATTGAAGTCTGGGTACTCTTAGAGGAACATTCTAAAGAACACCCACTCGAGTCACCCACAAAGGGCAGGCATATCCTCCTTCCAGTTCCCAAATAGAAAGCCTGTGTTTCACTTTCAGTGAACTTCAACTTCATCCAATTAATTTATGGTAAGTAGTATAGTAACATTGAACTTTATCCAAAGGCCGGTGAATTTTATATGATGCTTCCAGAAGGTATTGCTGGACCAGAGTGAAGACTGACCAAATAGGATGTCACCCCAAGTGAAAGGCAGCACCAGGGAGCCCTCTCCATCTCTCCAACTTACTTTTTCCTACTATCTGACTCATGAAATATGTGTGACCCATGAAATAACCACACATTTCAAAGACTGGCTCTGCTCAGTTGGGCTGAACTCACCTTTCAGTTCAAGTCCCCATGAGGTAAGCAAATTAGGCCAGGCCAACCCATTTCTTTGCTCTTTTTGTTGTTGCAGCTTCTATGACTCTCACAGCATATGTTCATTCAGAGTCATATAGTCACCATGGTCTCAGGTTTGGTGCAGGAAGCAATAGATCCTCCGTTTTCATTAGGGTCCACTCTCAGTTTTCCATCTGCTTTACCATGGATCCCTGTGATGATGGGGCAGGTTGATTGCAGTTCTCTCTGCCCTTTGTTTTACTACTCCATCGCATAGAAACTTTGAGGTGAGTAGGGTGCACCCTGAAAATAACCATAACTGTATGTTGGCATAGGCAAAGCATTGTAATTGTGGATAATTACTTGTCTTGAGGATTGTCTTGCATTGATGTGCTTGGCATGCTTGGCTATGAGTGATTTTCTTCTGCTGATATCAGTAGATATAAGTAGACTTATGCTAGAAATAACAGGATATAGGTTTTGAAAATCAACCTTTTAATTACACAGAAACACTGTATCAGTCTTAGAGCTGTTCATCCAGTGAATAATGAAATTAAGTATATAATAGTCTAATTAATTCCAATATAGTTATTTGTTTACTTGGAAATGCCAAAATATAACTGACTATAATAAATTGTGGTACTCTGGAAGCTCAATTTTAAAATAAGTTTATTTAGCTCAGAATGACTAAATATTGCAAATTTATCAATAGTCTCACATTAAAGAACTTTGTCTTATTTCTTTACCATGTTTGATTTTATAATTCCCGATTCTTTTAAAGTTTCATATATACTTGGCATTAATTTTATTCATACAATACCTTAAGTAAACTAATCTTATTTCCTGTCTTAATTATATTGTCAGCAAAGGAAATTAGTATTAGTTCATTTGTAGCATCAATTTAGTGTTTACCTATCTCAAAAGCAAAACCAAGAAATTATCAGTATAAGACAAGGATAAGAAATGTGAGTGGATATTTATTCAGGACAACTAAGCAAACAGAAGTTAGTGAAATTGAGAACAAGACTTGGAACTTGCCAACATCTAATGTAAAAAGGGACACAATAATTTGTTTTGCTCTTGCGAGGTAATAAAATGCAACATACCCATTCAAAAGGTAGGAAAACCTTAATTCCATGCTTATTTCTAAAAGAAATTTATTGCATGAGATTTTAAAATTTTCTGTAAAAGTATATCCCTCATATATATTGACTACCTTCAATAGCTGAGTGAAATGTTAAAACATAGGTTTATGTATGCGTTTCTGAGATTAATTAGAGTAACTTGGGAATTGTGCTGGATTCCTTGCTATCTTTCATATTCTAATTCATGTTTTCATATTCATATATTCATAGTCATAATTTCATATTCACTTAATTCACCAAATACTATTCCGAATATTTCTCAGATCACCATTTTATATCATACTGTCACATCATCTTTCAAGTTATCAGCACTCGTGTCATGTACAACAGTCTCCTATGTATTCCGTTCCTACTTACTCTTATTCCTCTCCAATTTATTCTTCCCATTGCAACCAGAATGAATTTTCTTAAAATCCAAATTTGAGAAGAGCTTTCCTTATACTCATTTATTACCCATTGCACTCAGCACAAATCTAAACACATTAATCTGACATACAAAATATGATCAACATTGACTCTCTAACTTTGATGTTTTCACTTTTCATGGTTTAGATTATAGAATGCGATCTAATTTACTAAACTTCTTGACGTTTCTCATGACTCATATCCATGTTATTCTCCCTGCATTTGGATCTTTGCCATTGTATCATTGCTGCCTACATCTTCCCAGCCTCTTAAAATAGTCAAATATTCCTCATCAATAGTTTCCCTGCAGAAAACTACCTTTATGTGAAAAGGTAGGCTAGAGGTCCCACCTATGTGCTCTTCTAGTGCTATGTATGTATCTATGAAAACTGCAGTGATTGGATTTAATTGCAACTGCCACATTAATGTCTGTCCCCACTTCTACATTCTAAGCTCCAAGTGAAACACTGAATGTTTTTACTGATGTTTGGTGGAACTGGGAAGTTCTTGGACTCAGATTCAGATTGTATAGGCTCATATCCTGGCGCTAACTCTTAAGAGTTCTAAGTGCTGTGTGATCTTCAGCAGGTTAATTACTCTCCTTATGACTCAATTTTATCATCTGTTGAATGGAAATCATATTAGTGTTTCCTTCTTAAGGGGCTTGGAAACTTTAAATAAATTAATTCACATTGGTTATAACACATTGGTTAGCACAGAGCAAGTTCAAGTACGTATCAAACTAGACGTCTTATTGTATTCCAAGAGCCTAGTACAGAGCGCACAGTACATTTGTAATAAATGATTGTTGAATCAGCAATTATTCCTGTTGTGAAGTATCCTGATTCTGATTTGATATCCAGTCATGCATTGCTTAATGATGGAAATATGTTCTGAGAAATGCATTGCCAGGCAATTTTGTCACTATGTGAATATCACCCAGTGACCTTACACAAACCTAGCTGGTACAGCCTACTATACACCTAGGCTTCATAGTACTAATCTTATGGCACCAGTGGTACCTATGCAGTTCGTCGTTGACTGAAACCTTATGCGACACATAACTATAGTTTTTAAGTCCCAGAGAGGCTAAACAGATGAATTAATATGCCACTGAGACTATCCCTCTGCAATAGATAGTCTCATTCCACTTTTGTAAAGGGTTGCAAAACAGAAAATTAAAAATTTATATCTGTTAAAAAGTAAGTGATGAGAAGTCTATTTAAAATAAACTGTGTTCAATAAAAATCAATAATATATAAATTAAAATACTTGGTAAATTTTTGTAAATAAATTGGAAATTGTACATTAAGATACGTTAAGTTTTATTTAGTACTACGCACAAGTGTTGTTCCTTTCCTTTGCAGTAAGAATGGTAAACAGGCATACTTTTTGTTCTAGAAGATTTTAGAAATGCAGGAAGACAAATATTCATGCAGCTAACACTTGGGAATTGCCATTTTAACTTAAAAGCATTTTCATCAAATTTGGGAACTTTTCAGCCATTATTCTGTCTCTTTCAAATATTTTTCTGTGTCTTTCTCTCTACCCTCTTCTTCTGGGTCTCTCATTATGCATATGTTAATATGCTTGGTGGTGCCCCACATGTCTCTGATGTTCTGCTCATTTTTATTCATTCTTTTTTCTTCCTATCCTTCAGACAGGGTAATCTCAATTGACTTATCATCAAGATCATGAATTCTTTCTTCTGCCTACTCAACTCTGGTGTTGGGTGCTTTTAGTGAATTTTTCATTTCAGTTATTTTACTTCTCAACTTCGGAATTTCTATTCAGCTTTTTTCTTTTATAATTTCTTTTTACTGATATTTTCTATTTGGTTAGACATGATTATTCTTATACTTTCCTTTAATTCTTTAGACGTAGGTTCCTTTAGTTCTTTCAACATACTTGCAAAAGCTGATCTAAAGTCTTTGTCTATTCATCATGATCAAGTGGGTTTTATTCCAGGAATGCAGAATGGTTTAACATCTGCAAATCTATCAACGTGATGCACCACATTAAACAAGTGAAGAATAAAACATCACATGATCACCTCAATAGATGCAGAGAAAGCATTTGACAAGATACAGCATCCATTTATGATAAAAACTCTAAACACAGTGGGTATAGAAGGGAAGCACCTCAACATAATAAAGTCCATATATGACAAACTCACAGCAAATATGGTTCTCAATGGAGAAAAATTGAAAGCTACCCCTCTAAGAACAGGAACCAGACAAGGATGTCTGTTGTCACCACTCTTATTTAACATAGTATTGGAAGTCCTAACCAGAGCAATCAGGCAAGAAAAAGAAATAAAAGGGATCCACATTGGAAAAGAAGAAGTGAAACTGTCACTCTTTGCAGACAACATGATTTTATACATAGACAACCCTAAAGAATTCACTAAAAAACTTTTTGAAATAATAAATGAATGCAGTCAAGTCTCAGGATACAAAATCAACATAGAAAAATTGGTTGCGTTTCTATACACTAATAATGAAGTAGCAGAAAGAGAAATTAAGAATACGGTCCCATTTACAATTGCAACAAAAAGAATAAAATACGTAGGAATAAACTTAACCAAAGAGGTGAAAAATCTGTACACCAAAAACTATAAAACATTGTGGAAAGAAATCAAAGAAGACACAAATAAATGGAAAGATATTCCGTGCTCTTGGATTGGAAGAATTAACATCATTAAAATATCCATACTTACCTAAAGCAAACTATAGATTCAATGCAATCCCTATCAAAGTTCCAACAACATTTTTCACAGAAATAGAACAAAGAATCCTAAAATTTATATGGAACAACAAAACACCCAAAATAGTCAAAGGATTTCTGAGGAAAAAGAACAAAGCTTGAGGTATCATACTTTCTCATTTCAAAATATACTACAAAGCCAGAGTAACCAAAACAGCATGGTACTGGCACAAAACAGACAGACAGATCAATGGAACAGAATCAAGAGACCAGAAATAAACCCACACATCTATGGACAGCTAATATTCAACAAGGGAGCCAAGAGCATACAATGGAGAAAGGAGAGTCTCTTCAATAAATGGTGTTGGGAAAACTGGACAGCCACATGCAAAAGAATGAAAATAGACCATTACTTTATACCAAACACAAAAATCAACTAAAGTTGGATTAAAGACTTGAATGTAAGACCCGAAACCATGAAACTTCTAGAAGAAAAGAGAGGCAGTACACTCTTTGACACTGGTCTTAGCAGCATATTTTCAAGTTGCATGTCTGACTAGGAAAGGGAAACAAAAGAAAAAATGAGCAAATGGGACCACATCAAGCTAAAAAGCTTCTGCACAGCAAAGCAAATCATCAACAAAACAAAAAGACAACCTAACAAGTGGGAGAAGATATTTACAAACCACATATCAGATAAGGGATTAATATCCAAAATATACAAAGAACTTATACATCTCAACAACAAAAAAACCAACAACCCAATTAAAAAATGGACAAAAGATCTGAACAGAGATTTCTCCAAAGAAGATGTGTGGATGGCCAACAGGCATATGAAAAGATGCTCAACATCATTAGCTATCAGGGAAGTGCAAATCAAAACTACAATGAGCTATCACCTCACTCCGGTCAGAATGGCTATAATTAACAAGACAGGAAACAACAAATGTCAGAGAGCATGTGGAGAGAAGGGAACCCTCAAACACTGCTGGCAGAAGTGTAAACTGGTGCAGCCACTATGGAAAACAGTATGGAGTATCCTCAGAAAATTAACAGACCTACCATATGCTCCAGCTATTCCACTGCTAGGTATTTATCCAAAGAACTCGAAAATGCAAAGGCATAAAGATACTTGCACCCCTATGTTCACTGCAGCATTATTCACATTAGCCAAGACTAGGAAGCAACCTAGGTCCCCATCAAGGGACGAATGGATGAAGAAGATGTGGTATATATGCACAATGGAATATTACTCAGCCATAAGAAACAATGAAATCCAGCCACTTGTGACAACGCGGATGGACCTTGAGGGTATTATGCCAAGTGAAATAAGTCAGAGAGAGAAAGTCAAATACCATATCATCTCACTCATAAGTAGAAGAATAAAACAACAATAAACAAACATGTAGCATCAGAGATTGGATTGGTGGTTACCATAGGGGAAGGGGGGAGGGGAGAGGTCAAAAGCAGGGGACACATGTGTGGTGATGGCACACATGTGTGGTGATGGCTTGTAATTAGTTTTTGGGTGGTAAACATGATGTAATCTACACAGAATTAAAAATATATTATGACGTACATCTGAAAGCTATATAATGTTATAATCCAATGTTACTGCAATAAAAAATGCATAAAAAATAAAGTCTTTGTCTAGTAAGTCTAACATCTAGGCTTCCTGGATGAGTTTCTACTGACTGCATTATTTTTTGTATGTGAGCCATACTTTTCTATTTCTTTGTGTGTCTTATAATATTTTGTTGAAAACCGGACATTTTATAATGTGACAGTTGTGGAAATAAAATTCCCCACTTTGCCTACAGACGTTGTTGTTACTGTTTGTTGTTGTTCTGTCTCTGTTTGCTTCGTAACTTTCTTGTAATAATTCTGCAAAGTCTATCTTCTTTGCCATGTGCAGCACTGAATTCACGGCTCATTTAGCTTCCTGGGCAGAAAATGATTGATTTTCCTTAAATAAATATTTCCTTGAAGAAATGACTTCCAGTTTTCAGAGGGGCTCTAAGTGTGTTTTGAA
Organism: Equus caballus; assembly: GCF_041296265.1. NCBI lineage: Eukaryota > Metazoa > Chordata > Mammalia > Perissodactyla > Equidae > Equus > Equus caballus. Next base: position 37,427,890 of record NC_091710.1, on the reverse strand, counting down.
GCATGCTTTCAACATTTAAGCACTTTAAATTCTTATTCAGGGCCTCAAGTTCAGCCATAGGTGAGAGACTAGGGCCTTCCCAGGTCTTCCTGGGCATGCACACACTCCTACACATGCACAGAGCTTTCTAGATTCTCAAGAATATATTGGAGCTTTTCAAAGCCAACTATGGAATTTCATTTTCAAGTTCCTCCTTTTACCTTTTAGGCTAGCATCTTGTTTACCTCAACTGTTATCATAGCCTCAGGCAGTTGTGATGTTAAATAATTATTTTCAACAAATGTCCTGGGAATAAGGCTTTTCCCACTGAATGTACTCTGAATCAGGTCAAATAATGAGAAGCTCTGTTAATGGAGGTTTTGCAGGGAGCTAGCAGACAGATCAAATATATGGGATTGGGTTTTCTGAAGATCTTCAAACCCAGTTTGTCACCTCTAGGGGCTGCTGGGCTGCTGTTTTCATTGTTACCTTGGCTGTAAGGCTGCTGGTTTTCAAGGTTATTGTGGAGTGGGGCAGAGAAGGATGGGGATAGAGCAAGTCAAAATGTCACAAGGCTCTTGGTGTTCTCGCTGAGATTCAGCTAATTTTCTTGAACAAATCATCCTCAGATTATTGAAAGCCTTTGGTTAATTTTTGACATTTTGAAAGTCAATTTTGACAATTTTTACCAGTGTTTTCATTGCTTTTATAGAAGAGCAAGTTTTGAAAGTCCTTACTCAACAATTTTGAAAATCATCTCCCTAATTGTATTTCATAACTTTTTTCCACTTTTACTCTGGAACATGGCGCAGGTGTTGAACCTACAAACTCTTGGAAGCAGATATTTGCTCACATACTGAAGAGCATCTTCTCCACTCCCGGATAATCCTGCCTTTGAACTCTGTTCTCAAATAGCTCAACCACTGTCAGTGTCCTGAAGTGCTCATGGCCTGTGTAGGTGTTTTAACTCTTGAGTTTTTCTTTTTTTTTTTTGGCCCTAAGATGCCAGAATAAAGTCCTGGGATCGTATTTGCTCTTATGTAGCCATGTTTAACCTCATCTGGAGTCATTTGGTGCTGATATAGTAGAGCTTTTGAAAATCTAGGTCAATGTCTTTGTGCTGTTCTAAGAAAATCATTTTTTCTAAATTCTTCTATGGTTACAAAGATTTAAAGGATATTATATATTGCATAGCAATAAACAAATTCATGGTGCACGTCCCTTAAATACATTTAAGAAAGCTGATGGGTTCCCCAGGATTTCCCTTCTACTGTTTTTTATTGCAACCTTGCATCTGTAAACTCCAGTAACTACAATGTTATTACCATAGCTCCGTGATGAATGAGCAGCAGATCCTTTCAGTGGAACTGACTCCTTCAGAGCAGTAATTATCATTAGGATGCAGGCATCTGAGAGTAATTTGTATTTAAAAGTGGAAAAGCATAATTTAGTAGGTCAGTGATTGTTTAAAGCAGGGTAAGTCGCACCATGAAACATGAATAATACCAAGAGAATAAAGCATCAACTCTCAGATGACTTCATAATCCGATTGAGTTTATCTTTTCTTGTAGAGTGAACTCATGGGGAGAAATACACATTTGCTTTACTATGCCATCTTTTTGCATGTTCAATGAAAACACAAAAAGAAGCTAGACCAACCCATATGTCAGTGGGCAATCCTCAGAGTTTCCTTAATCTATAGAAACTCTTCTGATAAAAGTTTTTGCATCAAGGCTAAGTCACTCACTCAGCTCCATTTCTCAGTTACTTTTTTGGCAAGAAAAATGTTTTTGCACTCAAAAACTAGTGTTGTATTTAACTATCTCTACAGATACAATACTTCAATGCAATTTTAATTAAGAAGTTCTTTCTGTTTCTTAGAAGTAATCTGTGCAGATGGCTCTTGGAACTTTTAGCTAACAAAGACACCTCCAGGCAATGTTTCAAGTTTCTTTTTCCTTCTTCTTCTTTTCAATGAAACAGAATATTATAGTTTCTTTGATGATGCACATTGATTCTATTTAGCTGCAAAGATTACATATATTAATCATCCCCACTTGTCTATAACAATGCTGTCTATATATAAGAACTCCTCTTTTGTTTTTATAATAAAATAATAAATTCCAATTTAAAATTTCAACATTAAAATTATTCCAATTCACCCTCACATTTGTTTCTAGTATATTAGGCATGATTTGCAATCATGGACAAAGTAAAATTGATTGGAAAATAACTCAGAATCATAATTTTACCATTTTAGGATAATAGTATAGGAAACTGGGTTAACTCCTGACATATTCATAATATCAAGAGAAATAATATATTAAAATACGTTAGAAATTATTCAGCACAATTCAAGTATAAGGTAAAATGACTAACTCTAATACTCAACTTAGTATGCTTACAGGAATTGGTAAGTTTTACACAGAAAAATGGTATAATCTTGAACAGATGTGTGTAATAAGAATGGTAGAGATTTTAGAAGATAAAATAAGATCTAAGTTTTTATTTTATTTCTTAAATAAACTGAAAGAAGTATTGCATTGTGCGAAGAATAAGTAAAATTCCCAAATACATCACTTCTTGAAAAATGAATTGCTCAATTCAATTGTCAAGGTAAGGAGATTTTCATTAAAAAATACATCTGTCAATATCTTTAAAATACATTTTAATTGCATATATTGTTCACTGTTTATTTTCAAAGAGGAGAATTGTTGCTAATATCACTATTTCTAGGGAGAAAATGAGAATGTTTTGGTCCCTTAAAATATCCTAGGAAAAATAAAAGCTTTTATAAATATCAGTCGAGCATGAAAGTTGAACTACGTCAAAGAAATGATCACTCCAGTAATAAACTAAATGACAATTTGAGCTCATTTATTTCACGAGATGATCAATATCTTTCTCACAAGCTATCATATCTTTACTACTAACAATATATCATTCTTATGAGGTCTCACCTGAATACATATGTCTAGTTTTTCTTTGTCTGTTTGTTTTCCAAAAAAGCTACAACTGGCTGAATCTTTTTGCCTATTCTGACTTCATCTTTCAAAATACAAATGAACTCCTTCTCTCATCCCCCATTGCAAAAAAAACTCCTGCTTTTACTCTCATAAAATATAGAGAATGAAGAGCTCCAACTTGGGAGAATTGACTAATAAACTTAACTATATGTTGTCTCATTGCCATTTCCTTCTTGATCTACCAGTGTGATTTTGATTAAATTTACCAGACATGCTTGGAAGGTGAGAAAGAGTAGAATAAAGATGGCTGTCCTATGTGGCAGAATGCTATATTCTGTCCTAGCCTGGTTCACTAAACCCCAACCAAATATACAACAGCACACTTTGCCATAGCCAGGTACCAAACATGCCCACAGCCTCTACATTATGGTGTCAATGTAGGTATTTGTGTGGGCGTCAGTGTGGGGATGGGGCCTGGAAAGGAAGCAATAGCGGTCTTAACTAAATTTAAGATATCTTAGTTTTAGAAAGTATGCAAACATATATGATCACGTGAAAACATTGGTAGGACTCCTCCAGGGCCTGTCCAAGTGAAACTTGTAGCTTCATGGCAAATCTTCCTTTGTAAACTACGGAATTAAAAACTGTGAATTGCTTCGTATCGAAATCTCCAATGCCGATATGGTAACAGCCAGAATTTCTCATATTACCTCTGTAATGTCAAAGATCATTTGAGATTCAGTTTGTAATTAGTTCAATCTGCTTGTTATTACTATTTGTGTATTAATACTAATAATATTTATCATTGTTAATATTATCAGTATAATCATTATACTAAAATAATACAGATCTAAAACATCATGTGACTGTGTTTAAATGTGTAAGTTCACATATGTACTGCAGGCTGAATTTCCTTTTAATAAAAGGGAAATGGTTGTTTGGAAACTATTATAGCATACTAGAAAAATGGCAGGCTTTTGTGCCAGGGAAACATTAATTCAAATTTCATTTTGAATTTGAGGTTTCCCATATACTAGCTACTTAGCCTTGTCACCTTTGGCAAAATGGAGAAAATACTGCCACCTTACAGCTTTATTGAGAGGATTAAAAGGTAATGCATATAAAGCATCCAGATCATTGCCACAGAAGAGGTGGAAAATAAATGTAACTTCCCTTTGCTGTCTTCACTTTAGCAGATACAACTATTAAACTTTATTTTTCTAATCCAGAAATAATTTAAATGTATGGTGCATGAAGATTTTAACTCACTCAGGTTTTAATGGTCTCTTATTCTTTCACTAAATTGAAAAAAATAATAGTACAAAATACTATGCTATTTTAAAGTAAAGCAAACAAAATTGCAGACATAAAAAGGGAAACATTCTTCTGATGTATTGTGAATTAAGTTGTTACCCAGGCAGTTTTGAGTTTGGATTCAGAAAACAACATCTTGGAAAACTCAAAGCCAATCCTTTGGGGGAAAGAGAAATCAATGATACATTGTAGACATAGTGGCTTCAGTTATCATTCGTATGTGATAGGAACCCGTGTGGAAGAAGCAGGGTAAACACTATTTCAATAGCTCAGATCTTAGAAATAAAATGTACCGATGGAAATGACACCCATGAGAGTTAATGAAACACTAGGACACCTTTATTGTGGAAACACTCCAGAAAAGAAATGGAATTGAATATCACACTTGTGCCATCAAAATGTGATCTTCAAAGTAGTCAACAAATCACATACCTGAACCTTGTTCTCAAATTTTGGGCAGGAGAGTACTAATCAGAACACAGGATTCTCAGAAGCAATCCCACACAGTCCTTATCGGCAGATAGAGTATTGTTCTGAAAATAGCACGTCTTAAAGGAGCTCAATTGAATATATAGGCACATTCTTTAACCTCAATAATTCATACTGATTGAAAAGAGTTGGTACAGTGGACTTTTGAAAGTTTCCTAAAATATATCCTTAAGATACCATGTAGCATATAGTTTTTCACAAAAAAAAGTATATTGACGGAAGCATTTTCTGAAGTTTTGCAGACTTTCTTGTTTGTTTGTCTCTGTATAGATCAGAAAGAATGAAGAATTCATTTAGGATATTAATTGGCACCACTGCAGAATTTAAAATTTCATTGTTTTATTTGTTTATTTAAATCTTTTTTTTAGTAAGTTTAGCCCTGAGCTAACTACTGCCAGTCCTCCTCTTTTTGCTGAGGAAGCCTGGTCCTGAGCTAACATCCGTGCCCATCTTCCTCCACTTTATATGTGGGACGCCTGCCACAGCATGGCTTGATAAGTAGCGCCATGTCTGCACCTGGGATCCAAACCAGTGAACCCTGGGCCGCCGAAGTGGAATGTGCGCACTTAACTGCTGCGCCACTGGGCTGGCCCCCATTGTTTTATTTTTTTAATTTATTTATTTTTCCTGCTTTTTCTCCCCAAATCGCCCCAATACACAGTTGTCTATTTTAGTTGTGGGTCCTTCTAGTTGTGGCATGTGGGACACCACTTCAACGTGGCCTGATGAGTGGTGCCATGTCCGTGCCCAGGATCTGAGCGGTCGTCAAAATGGAGTGTGTGAACTTAACCACTTGGCTGCGGGGCCGGCCCCTCACTGTTTTAATTAACAAAGAAACGTTTTCTGCCTGAACAGTATCACTTTCTTAGACTTCTTAACTTTTCCCTTATTTCAGTCATCAGCACCAGGAATTGACTCTTTTTTTTTTTAACACAAGGACTAATGTTTTACACAAAGAACAAATGTTTTGAATTAAGTAAATTTTTTTTCACAAATGTTAGTGTATATGGAACAACGAGTAAATGCATGGCTGAACTGAGATGCAAATTGTGGGTGAATTAGGGCTAACTCTGTAGCCAATGGCCTGTACAGTTCATGAAATTTAAATATGAACTTTCTCCCAGTTCTGCATGACAGTATCTCATGGGCCTTTAGATTCTTTTTCAAGGAGGTGGAATCATAAATAACATGCCAGGATTTGCTTTTGGTTTAATGACAACATATTAGTAAAATTCAATGAAACACTGATCAGCACATGTACAAATTGCAAATCAGAGCCTTTATCTGTACTTGTCTAAATTCCCTAAGAAACCAACAAACTATACGCAGTTGTTCTTACATTTTGTTTTTCATATACCCAATAGCACCCTTTTATTATTTTTTTCTCAAATTGTTTAAAGAAAATATGTTATGCTCAGTTTTAAAAAGATACTGTAGTGAAATATAAGAAGATGTAATTTAACACGCAGTATCCCCCCAGTGTGCTAATTCCTCCACTTCAGCAATTCAAACACATGATTGTGTGATGCTCATACCTTTAAAGGTAAACCTATCTGCTCAGGCAACCAGTGCCCTATTTCAACGTCTCCCTGATTGCTGGATCTACTGGAAGTATTCCTGCTGTCACAGTATTTGCCTCAATTTTATCCATTGCTTTAGTTATTCTGATTTCACCATACCTTTCTCCTAATAACTGGTTTGTTTTCATCCTATAATTCATTTTTTTTCTTCCAAATTTGTTATGTTTCTTTCCCATGAGTCTCTGTCCATTCTCATGTATTTCTTGGGGTTTTCTGGTCTTCTTACCTTTGTTTTGAATAATAATTAATTGCAAAATAGTTTACTAGGTTACAATTGATTAGAAAGCAATTTCTCTATTTCTTTTATACTCTTTAAGACAGTATGATACCAATTATAGTAATCTTGATATAATTTACACTTGGCTTTGCTGCAAGAATATGAAAATTATAAAATACTCAGAATTCAATATATGACTGCAAAGGTTTCTGTAACTCTCTATATAGCATAGATTTTTATAGACTATAATAATATAGGATATCTCTGAAGATTACGATTAACTCCAGGCATTGTCATACAGTTTGAAGTTACAAAGAAATAATGACAGTGAACATCTCTGATTTCAAACATTCTAAGCATTTGCTGAGAGTTCGGTCAGGTAATGAGTTAAGCAGAGCTTCCTTCTTTTATTCTCTGTTAATTCACTCCAGTTAGCCTTTTGCTCCCATTGCTCGGTCCAAAATGCCTTCAGCATTAACATTAGTGACCTTCACATTGTTGAATCCAGTGCCATTCCCAGTCTTCCTCTTACTTCTCAGAAGCGTTTGGCAGAGTCGGTGATTTCCTACTCCCTTAATACTCTTTCATCATTTGTCTTTCTGGACGACACACTCATTTTGTGTTCCTCCTTCTCTGTAACACACCTTCTTAGTCTCAATTGTTGATTTCTCCTTTTTCCCTTGTTCTCTTCAAGTGGAAGTGCCCTAGTTCTCAACTTGTGAGTCTCTCCTCCCCTCCCCTTTTCTCTCCTTTCCTTGCTTTTCCTCTTCCTTCCTCCCTTCTGCTCCCCTGCTCTCCTCTGTTGTTTTTCTATCTACGTGTATTCCCTTGGTGATCTTATTGAATCTCATGGTTGTACATATCAATTTTGTCTTAATGACTCTCAAATTCCTGTTTCTAACCCAGATTATTCCCTTGAAATTCAGGCATATATCTGACTGTCGACTCAACTTCTTCAGCTTAATGTCTAATAGAAACCTCCTACTTAATACTAAGAAAGTAGAATTCCTGAGCTTTCTCTGAAAGCCCATTCCACTTATAGCCTGCTTCATCTCAGTTGATAGCAAGTCAAATCTTTCCATTTTGGGGACCAAAAACATTGGAGTCATCCTTGGTTCCTGGCTTTATTTCACACCCATTACAATGAGTCAGGAAATCTGATGACTCTTCAGAATCTGAGTACCTTTTATCACCTCCATGCCTGTCATCTTCATCTGAACAACCATCATCTCCTACTTGGATTATTGTGCTCTGCATTCCTGCCCTGCTATCCTACAGTCTATTCTCAATAAAGAAGCAGAATGAATTTCCAAAATAAAGTTATATCATGCTAAGTCTGTGCTTGGTGGCTTGCGGTTGCTCACATTTTACTCAAGGTAGAAGTCAAAGGTTTCATTGTGGCCTGTGAGACTTCACAGAATCTTATTCTTTCTACCTCTAGCACAGGAATTTTCAGGTGGGGGTGATCTTGCCCCCCAGGTGATATTTGGCAATTTTTGATGGTCACTACTCAGGAGGGAGTGGGTATGTTACTATCATCTACTGGATACAGATCAGGGATGTTGCTAAATATCCTACAATGCCCAAGATAGCCTCTGGACTAATCAGGTACAAAGAAATATTGGGTCTAAAATATCAGCATTTGAGAAACCTAGACATGGAGCCTCATTTTCAAAGGTTCTCCTCTTCTCTCTCTCAACTCCAACGCTGACCTTTCTTGTTGACCTTTGGAAACGCAGGGATGTGAAGACCTCACAGCCATTTCACTTTCTTTTCCCTCAGCCTGAAATATCTTCCTCCTAGAAATTTGCCTGATTGACTCCTTTGCATCCTCCCGTCTCTGTTCAAATGTCATGTCTCACGGAGTCCCTATCTGGTCACCTGATACAAATTAGAATGCCTGGCACTCCTTCCCTAAGCAGTCCATATAGGACTCATTACCATCTTATATTCTCTAAATTGTGGTATTGTCTGTTTCCCCTCGCTGGAATATAAACTCCAATTGGATGGGTGTTTTTGTTTGTTTTGTTTACTGCTTTTTCCTCTAGAGCAATGAAGGTACTCAATAAATATTTGTAGAAATATTCATAATATAAAGCAACAGAGTGGAGGACATCAGCAGGGTCTTCTGATAGCACAGGAGATAAATGCTGAACCCAGACATCGGCTGAAGCAATCCTGGAACAGACGGGCAAGTCTGATTTGTTTGGTGAAAAGGTGGAGCTGGCCTCCTTGTATCTTGGGTAGAGGGCACAGCACGATTACAGGCCTTGCAGTTGGAGGAAGTGGGTTTCCTTGGAGAAATGACAGGAATAACCTCCGAGGGCACAGAGTGAGGGAAAAGAGACTAAGTGGGAGAGTTAAGCCGGGGAAGGAAGGTGCAAGGCATCCTAAGCTACTCAAAGTCTGGATGTTCCTTGAGCGCAGTGGGAAGGAGGGGATCAGCCACTTAAACATTTCAAGTCAAGGAGTAACCTCAGCACATCTCAAGTTTCGAATGGCCAGAATGGCTGTGAGGTGGAGGCTGAGTTAGAGGAGAGGCAATTTTGAAAGGAAGGTCAATTAGGAGACGGCTCCAGTACTTAGGAGAAGAGATGATTATGTTTTTAAATATTTTATTTCCTATGCATATTCATATTTTTAAAAATTTCTAAAATAGACCTATACCACTTTTAATAATAAAATAGAATTTTAGATTTAATACTTTGTAGATATGAGTAAAAAAAGTGCTTTAGAATTTAAGAAAAATGAAAATGGCCCTATATACCTACGTATCTTGGAGGAATAATGCTGAAAGGCATTTTTTTGAAATTAGACATTCTCATTAGTTGCTGATTTAATGAAAGGCAAGGTTTCTTGTAGCATTTCTCATGGGCTGAGGCTCCTCACTTTACTTTACATTCGCTTTGGTTTGCTTGTTTGCTGATTGGTGGGTGTGTGTGTGTGTGTGTGTGAGACAAGGAGAGAGAAAAAGAAAGGAAGAGCAGCCACCGAAAACTGGTCTGCAGCCCCCACGGCTCAGGCCACCAAATGGGCGGGAAAAACCAACGAGTAGTTTTATGCTCTTCTTCCACAGACTGTTAAACAGAAAATGGAAATAAGGTTGATGGAAAACAAATGGTTTCTGAAGAAAACAAACTCACACAATATAGCTCCTCCAGCAACTTATGAATTACTAGTCTAGATGAATAGCTAAGAAATCTCTCTTCCCAAAACTCCATTTTTTGGGCCACTTATTAATGAACTAATTTTAGTTGTTAAATCATTCAGAATAGAATGAAGTCTCACTCAACATTTGGGTTTAGAATTCTCATCATAGCATTCATTAATCCTTGGAGTTATCATCTGTATTTTGCTTGCTTTGCTTGGTAGTTAGGTTGCTGCTCATTTGTCTTTTTTTCTAGAATGAAAGCTGCTGTCTGTCTCTGTCTCGTCTTTGGACCCAGAAGAGCACCTCGTACAAAACGCCTGCTTCAATAAGTAAGTTTTGGCTGACTGAATGACTGTCTTGATATTAGAAAATTGCTTTTGAAAACATACCTTGCTTTGAAACAAAGCTATGAGTTTATTATTAGAACTTCAAAGTATGGAAAAGGAATAACAACTACCAGAATGAAAGATTCCTCAAGGAATAAAGATTAAGGCAGGGCTTTCTGTTTACGTGTGGAAGCATAGGAAGCATTTTCAAGGTTTCAGCGACTCTGTTTGACAAACTGTGTGAATAATCTTACTCCATTAAGAAAACCTGGTAACCACTGGAGCCCAGTTTCTTCATCTGTAAAATAAAGGGATTGAATTAGATGATCTTTCTGCTCCAAAATTCTGTGCTTGTAGGACCACTTGGAGAACAATCTGAGCCTAGAATCACATATCTCTGACATAGTTCACATTTTCTGTTTAGGTCTTTGATTTTGAACCCAGTGTTCACATGTTAGAGGTCTTTAATGCCCTCATGTAAAAAGTGAGAGCATTTAAATAGATGATTTCTCTCAAATATCTATGAAATTCTGTGACGTTTATACTTCTTGAATTACAGTAATGTTTAAAGCTATGAAAATGAGTTAGTTGTGCTGCCTTGTGGTGTTTCCACTTCAAAATTTTTGGGGAGTTAAATAAACATTTCTGCAATGCATAGGTTCTCAGAATCTTTGTAAGTGGGCCTCAAAATCCAAGAAACATTACAGTTTATGGGGTGAGGGAGTGGTATGAGATGAATTCTAATTCAGAAGCCCTAAGGTGTTAGCAACGAAAGATCAGTACACTCAAACCTGGGCTTCTTGTGTCTCCTGTTCCAGATAGTCTGGTTTTCTTATTTTGAGACCATTAACAGGAGCACTTGTATTGATTTTTATTTCATACAAATTGCAGGAGTCAAGGCTTGAGAAGTTTTCCTCTTAGGTCAGGAATTTAATGCAGTAAAACCGCATTGATGATAGACACCGGAACTACTTTATTATAAGCCACAGATCATTAATTTGATCTTGATTAATTATAGGAGAACCCAAACCTGCAAATTTTTATTAGAGGACCCTTGGGATTATGAGAAGCTATGATACACAAATGCTTTTGAAAATGCAAAGCTGTGGGTTATCATTGTTTAGACACAAAAATAAGATGGTTAGCAGGTATTTACCTTCCAGTTACAAAACATTCTTTCCCCGTCGTATTTAAAAAAAATTTATACTTATATCTTGTCAAGCTAAAGTTGAGTTCCTTGGTAGGTCTACTCACCAAAATGGACAAAAGATCTTCCTCTAATAGTCAAAAGTTTGTTAGTAATGACTGTGGAATTATAAACTGGGGGATGTGAAAGCTTATCAATAGACAAAGTGTATTTTGGAATGGTTCTTCTAGAAAACTGCTAAGACATTTACATACTTTTGTATATAATACCTGCCATCGAAGTTGCTTAAAATCACAAAAATTTGAGGTAATTAACCCACTAATTATCATTTCACTATCCTAACTTTAATAATTTAGTGTAGGACTGTGCAGAGTCCTTAAAAATAGCAACATAAACACATCCTGCTTCATAAAAAATTATCATAGAAGTAAGACAAATAGCTCTAGATTAAATTTAAAATAGAATGCAGAATTTTGATTATGCGTAACACTCAATTTTAAGAACAGGTCTTTGCATCAAAACGGAAAGTATAAGGAATGTGGAGACAAAAAATTGAAAGAAAATACTGAAAATGTAAAAAGAAAAAGAAATTTAAATCTGAACACTGAGTCAAGACATTTTTGTATTGATTATGGCCTTGTAATTCTTTTCTGACAAAGAGTCGGAATCATTGTAATATTTAGTTGTGTTTTTTAGAAATATTTAAAAATTTATTAAAATTAGACATTCGTATATTACGTCATTTTACAGTGCTAAACAAAATTTTCATGAATTGCAACATTATAAACAATTAATCATTTATTAATGGATTTCTATCTATAGCATAATATCAGAATACTACAATGTATCAATAATCAGTACATTGATCAAAATACTGAAATTCATATATAGATCATTAATAGTGTAACTGATCTATACTCAACACTTAAATTTACAAGTAGTGTATTTGTAATACTTTCCTCAGGTCAACATGTTCTCGGGATCCCCAAAAATCTTCTGTGGTATCTATAAAACATAGAGGTATTTTATGAAAAAATGCAATGATAACTGAAAAATGATAGCCATGACTGGGGGCCATTAGAAAAATCACCAGCTATAGCTGGCTTCCTTTCACCAGAGGATTCTCCAGGCTGTATCTCTCGCCTTTAAATTTACTCTCTTTTTCTTTCCTTGCTCCTCCTCAATCCCTTTGTCTCACCAGGGCTCGTTTCTGTTTAACTCCTTTAGATTGCCTTTGGGTTTTGGATTCTCTGCCTGGCTTTGGTTCCTTCCTAGGATGCTGTTTCTCAGATCAATCCTTTGGTCTCTGCACAAATGCTCTCTGGCTGTTGGTGACATACAAATCTGCCCCAGGCTCCCTGGATGCTTCACCCCTGTTGGTGGCATCCACTTTACTGGGAGGGAGCACTTAGCATTATTAGGAATTACGCTTCATAATAACAGATAAATATTAATAAATAATAATAAATAAAATAAAATAAATAATAACAAAGAAATTTGACTTGAGTAAAGTTTAATAGAAAGAAAGCACATAGGCACTAAGCATAAGTATTAAACAAACGGTGAATTTTGTGTATTATTTTGTCTTTAAATAAATGTTATAAAAAAGAAGACAAAATCGGTATTTTTTTTATTGTTAATGAAGCCATTAACACAAGCCATTACTTGCTATGACTTGTATTATTTTCTTCATTTCATAATCAGCTGAAACAGTCAGGGTTAAATCAAAGAAACAACCCTATGAATGATATGATGTATATAATAGAGAGATTTATTTTAAAAATTTTACTTTATGCAATTGTGGAAGCTGGTTATAAGGCTATTGTTTTTTTTCTGGTGTCGGAGTCTAAAGTCAGCAGGGCGGGCAGGCAGGAAGGGAAGACGACATTAAGTAGGGTAGAGGCTGGACCAGCTGGAACCCATAAGGACAAACTGAAACCTTGTCTTTCTCTCTCTGCCTCTAGGACTTCAACTTTGATGATGAGACTATTAGGAGAACATGATGCCCTTCACCACAGAGCTAAATAAGCACCTGGCCCGGTGAGGATGCTGCGGGAGCCCCAGGAGCCGCAGGAGCTGGGTACTGACTGGTGCCTCACACCACCCTGGTGAGCCAGCAGATAAGCCATGGTACGTGTAAGTTGCATCAGTGTTGGGTATTCTGAACCAATATTTCAAACATAAAAAGCACATAGCTGCTACTTCACTTCTGCCTACCAGCTCTTGCATAAATTCTCTCTTGCGGCTGCATTAACTTGGAACTATGCAGGGAGGCAATGCTGGGAAACATAATTCCAGTTTAGCTATGTTGCCAGCACAAATCCACCCATTTGCATACACAGTTTGCCATTTAAATTTACATGGCCACAAACAGTGTATAAGTGTTTTTATTGTGCTCCTGTTCTCACCAATATTTGGTATTGTCCACCTTTATTTATACATTTTTGCTGTTCTATTCCACGTACAATTATCTCTCTTTATCTTATTTTGATTTTAATTTACATTTCTCTAATTAATGAGACGTTGAACATATCTTCATATGCTTACTGACCATTTGTGTTTCCTCTTCTGTGAAAATGCCTCTTCATATCTCTTACCCCAGCTTTCCATTGGGTAATCTTCTGTTTATTGGTTTTATGGAGAACTTCATATATTCTTATTATTAGTTCTTTGTTAATATTTAATTTGCAAATATCTTTTCCTAATTTGTGGTTTGTTTTTTCACTTTTAAAAGGTGTCCATTAGTGAACATATTTCTTTTTAAATTTTATTTTATTTTTTTTGGTGAGGAAGATTGGCCTTGAGTTAACACCTGTTGCCAATCCTCCTCTTTTTGCTTGAGAAAGAATGGCCCTGAGCTAACATCTTTGCCAATCTTCTCCTATTTTTTGTATGTGGGTCACCACCACAGCATGGTGTTGATGAGTGGTGTAGGTCTTCGCCTTGGATTCGAACCTGTGAACCCCAAACTACTGAAGCAGAGCACATGAACTTAACCACTGTGCCACTGGGCTGACCCCTCTTTTTAAATTTTATACTTGTGAATTTTTAAAAGTTCTTAATATAATTATTATTTTTTGTTAACTCTAGAAGTTCTAGAAATTTCTTTTTCACGAATGCCTGACTATATTTTAGTCTTTTTTCTCTTGCTAATATTTCTGATACCATCATTTATTTCCTTAAATATTTTATTAATTTAGCTTTGTATCTTTATACATAATAATTCCTATATCTGATGTCCTTAGTGTTATCATTATTCTGTTTAATTTCTTTATGCTTATATAGCTCATGAAAGTTTGATTTTTTAAAAAGTGTTTGGTATTTTTTCACATTGAGCTCATTTTCTTTCCACTAAATTTATAACATGGGAATCAGAAAATATTTCAACTGAGAATATTTCCCCCAGGGAAAATTTGGTTGCTTCTTTTCTGCTGGAGACAGAGCAGTCTATGGCTCCACATTAGGTTTTGGACACTGTTTTTATTTTCTTGTGTTCTTTTTAAAGCTTTGTGTACTTAGTAATGCACTTAAAATTTGTTTGTAGCAATGTGCAGAGCTTTTCACAACAGCTTGTTTTCCAAACCGTCTGTAGTGGTTTCTTTTGTTTATGGTAGATTTTCAGTGACAAATATTTTAAATTCTTATGTAATTAAGTCAATAAATATTTACATTTCCTAGTAATTCTTCTCGTTTATGCTTACATCTTCCTCTCCTCTACTTTTTCTCTGCTTTTATCATTTTATTTGTATATTTGGATTTAAACATTTATTTAATTCTAGCTCTACTCTTCTAGCTCTGTGATCTTGGATAAACTCTTTAACCAATTTTTCAAAGGCCTCATTTTCTTATTTTGAAAAATGGTTATAATAATTGTTTCATAGTGAGTAAAAATATTGCTATTAATGTAACATTATTAGTAAAAATAACTTGACCGGTGTAGGATGTAAGATGAGAATCTAGTCTGATGATGCTCTAAATTGTTAGCTAATTTCCTTGACAGGATTCTTTCTTTGTTGCCTTCGGATGTTTTTCACATGTTTTACCGTGCATTCCATTTAAATATCTCTTATTTTTTTTTTTAGAAATTAGCACTTATTTTAAGTAGCATTTACATCAGTCCATCATAGGATAAAACTTTCTCAACTTTCCTCTTTATTAACATTTTTTCTATTTTTGCTACCTACTTCTAGAAGAAATTTAGAATTATTTTTTGAGAGTATTTTAATTGCATCATGGTATGCTTACCTCCTGCATTATTTTAAGACACAATTACCAATAAGTCCCCTAAAAACAAATTTCTATGGCATACGGCACATTATTTAAAATTCTGTTTTACAAAGTAAACCACACGTTTTAAAATGCTTTAATTATAATATTTTAACATGTTTAGCTACTAAAAATCTATTGCATTTCACAACCTTATTAATAGTTTCTGCCAAGAAGAATATGATTAAATGGAGGTGTTAAAAATATGTGGATGATTTCTCCACGCATGATTCACTAAAATGGCCTGCAAAAAAATAAAAATAAAAATGAGGAGCTGTTATTTTAAATATTTCAAAAGAAAAATATAAATGAAACAGGATTATTCCTTTAAATTTAAAATATGCTGTCACATAAAGGAAAAAATAACCAATGAGTCAGCAAAGTTTATCATATGATTGAACGCAATTTGGCTTATCATACCTTCGGGTGAAATGCAGGTTAGTTACATTAACATTTACCCAATTAATATAGTAACCCTAAAAATTAGATAATGCTATCTTCATTTTGAAAATGGGAGAAATAATCTCCTAATATTTAAGTAGTTTCTCCAAGGTTATACAATAGCAAGCTAGAGGCATGAAGAATAGGTATTTGTGGTTAATGGAAAACATTTTATTTGGAGTCTGTTCTCCGACTGAAGCGAACGAAGTGCCAACATCATGTGAAGAGTAAATTGCTTGTTATTGGTCATGACTAAGACTTCTACTGGCATAGATTAAATTGTGGAATTAATTTAACAAATAATTTTACAGAGCTCCTTTGCAGCAGACAGTGTGCTGAGTGTTGGAAATGCAGCAGTAGCTCAGATGGACAAAAACCTGCCTGATAGTCAGAGATCCGTGCCCATCAGCACCAGGTTTTCATATTGTCAAGGATTTGTTTTATAATCAGAAAGAAAACAACAAATTTTCACATTGCACTTCTTTTTAAAATATATCTTGGCAATTTTTTAGTGACTACAGTCATGCACCACACAACATTTTGGTCAATGGCAGCCCGCATATACGATGGTGGTCCTATAAGAATTGTACATATAGCCTAGGTGTGAGTAGGCTATAACATCTAGATTTGTGTAAGTGCACTCTGTGATGTTTGCATAATGATGAAATCACCTAATGATGCATTTCTCAGGATGTATCATTGTTGTTAAGCGATGCGTGACTGTATGTAGAACGTAATATTCTATAACTTTATTCTGATTATAAAAACAACACATACTCACTGAAGAAATGCAAGCAAAAGAAAAGAAATATGACCAAATAATTAACTGTCCAATCTTAACTTTTCTAGGCTTACATTTTCACCCCAAATTAACCTAATACTGGGAATGTGTTTTGCTGTCTGGTTTTGACATTTTCCATTATATTTGAATAAATATAAAATTATTAAACACCTACTGTGGAAAAATTTGAAATATCCACAAATATAAAGAATAAAAGACCTGTGAGTTATATCGTTACCATCTGAGTTTAGCACTATTAATATTTGATGTATATTATCAGTAATATTTATACGCTTGTGATTATAGTATTTTCAAATTTTTCATATAAAAAAGTTAATGTCTTTATTTTCTCATTTAAGTTTACATCATAAACATTTGGTTATTTATTTCCTTAAAAGAGTTTGGTAAAATTTACAAAATTGTGAGAAAGAGCTATTTGTATATATATTTTGGTCCATAGTTCTTCTTTCTTTCTTTATTTTTGCATTAGATCTCTATGACTGACTTACTACTCATTACAAGTTTGTACTCTTACACACCATTACTCTTCTCCCCTCCCAATCTCCCATTCCCTGGTAACCACCATTTAACTCTGGATTTTACAGGCTTAACTTTTTTAGATTCCACATGTAAGTGATTTCATACAGTACTTGTCTTTCCATGTCTGACTCATCTTGCTTAGCATAATGTGCTCAAGGTCCATCTTGTTTTGCAAAAGTGGGAGTATCTTTCTTTCTCATGGCTGAATAGTACTCCATTGTGTATATGTACCATATCTTTTTTATCCATTTATCCACTGATGAGCATTTGGGTTGTTTCCCTATCATGGCTATTGTGAATAATGCTGTGATACACTTCGGAGTGCATATATAGTAATTAAAAGAGTACGACACTGGCAGAAAAACAGACACATTTACCAAGGGAATGGAATCGAGAGCCCAGAATTAAACCCCAGCATCTACAGTCATCTAATATTTGAAAAGAGAGCCAAGAATATCCAATGGGAAAAGGACAGTCTCTTCAACAAATGCTGCTGGGAAAATTGGAGAAGCACACACAGAACAATGAAATTGGACACGTCTCACACCACTCTCAAAAATTAACTCAGAAAGGATTAAAGACTTAAACATAAGACCTGATACCACAAAACTTCTAGAAGGGAACATAGGGAATAAGCTTCTTGATATTGGTCTTGGCAGTCAGTTTTGGGGCATGATGTCAAAAGTACGAACAACAAAAGAAAAAATCAACAAATGGCACTACATCAAACTCAAAGGCTTCTGCACAGCAAAACAAATAACAATATGAAAGGACAACCTACAGAATGGGGAAAAAAATTTCAAACCATATATTGGATAAGGGATTAATATCCAAAACATATAAAGAACCCAGTCAACTCAGTAACAAAAAAGCAAACAATCTGATTAAAAAATGGGCAGAAGAATTAAATAGACATTTCTCTGAAAAGGATATCAAAATGGACAATAGACACATGAAAAGATGCTCATTATCACTAATCATCAAGGAAATGCAAATCAAAACCACAATGAGATAGCATCTCACACCTGTTAGAATGGCCATCATCAAGAAGACAAGAGACAACAGGTGCTGGTGTGGATGTGGTGCAAAGGGAACCCTTACACATTGTTAGTGGGAATGTAATTGGTCCAACTACTATGGAATACAATATGGAGGTTCCTCAAAAAATTAAAATAGATCTACCATATGATCCAGAAATTCCACTTCTGGATATATATCCATAGTTTTGAATTTTCAAAGAATAAATCTGTTGAACTGAAATATGTTCAGGTGAATGAATCTGAGTTTTCAATGCATATGGGGCACACTGTCTAAAGGCTTTCAGCATATTATTAAATTCCCAAAAGCAGTGTCTTGAGAGGTTTGCAGCTCTGTATTCTGCTAATATTGGATTGTAAAATATTTTTAAAATATCATGGTATTTTAGGCAAAATGGTATCTTTTTCTTATACTAAATTTTATTTATAGTCTGTTTAAATCTTTTTCATATCTTAAGTAGCAATTAGAATTCATGCTAGAATGATTCTTTAACTGTCATTTCCAGGTCAAGGGCTTTAAAGCAGGATTCTTTCACAATGGAAACTTCCAGCCTTGGGCATGGCCAGTGCAGGTGGTGGGAGCAGAGGGAACTTGACAGCCAAGTGGGCTCTTATGTAGAGTCCGGTTTACAGGATGGATAGACCATAGACTCTGCATAGGTTCGAGTCTGGCTCTATCTCCTACCAGACGTCTGACCTCGGCTCTCTATGCATCAGTTTCCTCATAGGACATTCTAGTTATTGCATGTTTCAGCTCAAAATTTCTGTTTGACTCCTTTTTATATTTTCTATCTCTTTATTCACATTGTCTATATTTTTGCGACATCATTCTCCTGGTTTTTTTAAAATTCTTTGTCCATGATATTCTTTGGCTCTTTGAGCATTCCTCTAGGTCATTAGGAGATAACTTAAAGATTATTTTGAGGGAAAAAATAATAATACATGTGAAGCACTTAGAACAATACTTGGCCTACCCATAGTAAGTCATCAACACATATCAGCTTATTATTTTGGTAACCAGCCCTGACCCAGCCCTGACCCAGCCCTGACCCACACTTAACTTTGGTAACGTAAAAACTTTTGCCATAATCTCTGAAGAACGGTCTTCCTAAATGCACATAAATTCCTAACTGACAATTGGGCCACCATTGCTATGAGTAAATCTTAACAGGGATGCCTGGTTTTATGTTTTTCTTTCACTGGTACATATGAGATGAATCAATAGCATATGAAACCTCTCTTAGAAACCACTAAAAACCGTTCTCATGTTGGTGAGGCCAGACAAGCTTTTTTGCAAAGCCATTGTAATGGAATTTACTACTGGTACAAAATGAAAGACATGGATCAAAAGAAAGCCTAGAATCACTTAAATAAAGAGTCATAGATGAATGGACAAGAGAATCCTTATTCAGTAAGTTCTCTGGGATATTTGTTTACCAAGTGACCAAAAAACCTAGTCAGAGCTATTTAAATTCTCACTTTGACATTATAAACTTATTTAAATATCATAATTATCAAATAGTTATATTTTTAAGTCTTTGAAAAAAGAAGACAATTAAAGCAAATTTTTATCAAAAATTTCAAGTGAGGAATATTTTATACCATCTAAAGTTATAAAGAGTTAAATATCTCTATTTCAAAGTCTACATTTAGAAACATAAAAAGTTTAGTATTGAAAGACAATTGCTGCAGATATGACATGACTAATTATTATATGCAAAAGCTCATAGAAATAAGCAAGTAAAACATTTCTCTATGGTGAGTCAATTCTCAAAGATAACAAACACACTCTAAATGGAGAAGAAAAAAAACAAAGGGAGATGAATCAGCTTCTTGATGTTGGGGTCTTCACATAGTCTAACGAATTTAAGCTTCACAAAAACCATCTGAAATGGGAATATGTTTCCATATAATTGGTAAAGAACTGAAATAAGAAAGATTCAGTAACTTGCCTAAATCTACAGTTTGATAATGATAGTGAAGCCATAGCCCTTCCCTATACGCGTATGTCAAATTCAATCTCAGAATCTTATTAATGCAAAATAAAATAATAATGTGATACTTTAGTTTATTAAAGAGTGCAAATTTAAAAACATAAAATCTTGATAGGCATTATCATAATATCATTTATGAACTGGAAAAAGGAAACCAAATATAAATAAACTATGGGATACACATTTAATGAGTTGTTTTATATAGTTAAATTAATCATTATGAAGATGGCAGCCTGGAAAATTCTTTGATATAAATTTTAGGTTAAAAATAAGATATACTATAGAATTCCTTCTATAACCTCATCTAGCTTTAAAAAGGGTAATAAACAAAAAAGATTATAAAATACGTTACTGTGGATGGTGGTTCTTTCTTCTTCTTCTCTCTATTTTCCCAATTTCCTCTATTATGCATTTGTTTTTCTATAGTGAAACTGTAAGTGACAATTTAGAAAAGAGGAAAATAAAAGCGTGGCATGAATCTAAAGTTAAAAAAAAAATCTGTTAGTATTAATTTCTTTCCATCCCTTCCTTTCCCAGGCAACATGCTGTCTTTTCCAACTTGCAATGTATCAAAGGCCATCTTATTTTCATATTCTCTGCCAGCTGGCACAACGGGAACATAGATTCGTACTTACACAGGGGAATCGGGGGCAAGGGCTGATAGGCATTGCTTTACACCGAGAGACAGCTTGCTGCTGAAACTTCTCATGATTGTTAAAATTACTTCAACTGTGTAAAGTTTGACAATTCAGAATCCTTTGATATATGCATAATTTGAATTTTATCAAGACTTACCAGCCAGTGAGTATAATTGATATAATGGTAATAATAAGATCCTCAGTTTTACAGACTTGCCCACATCTATACTAAATGGGAACTTGACCATTCAACCCTTAGTTTTCAAATGATTCTGAGCATCTTCAAGGTGTGCCCCGGTGACATGTGTGTGGCCCAATTGAAGTATTCTTGTAAAATATATAAGAATTAAATAATAATCTACAGATTACTATAGAATACTAATACACTACTCTTTATTGAGTCATAAATACGGTTACCTTATTCTTTTCATCCCTTTCTAGCTAAATCAGCTAGGAAGAATAAAAAATTTAGTTATAAATTCTTTCTGGACAATTCTGTAATTTATAATTCTGTAGTTTGCCAAATAATTTTTCTAGGAGGAATTTGTCATTTTTAAAGGGTGTTTTCATATGTAGTGCTATGTTGTCACATTCCATCTATAGTATTCAGTTGTCACCTTTTATGGATGCTGTTCTGTGACAATAATGCATTTGTTTTCAATAATAAATATGTTTTTCTAGACTCCTACTTGGCCACTCAATTTTGATTATCCAAATTAAAAGCACAAAGGTGAAATTTGCAACTAAAAGAAGTCCAAAGATTGACATAAAGAAAAACTTGAAATTCACTTTATTGCAAAAAAGACCCAGGTTATAATCAATACTATGTATTGAATATGTGAGAATAAGTAACAATTGAAAAAAAAAATACTATTATTTTTAAAGAACAGACAAAAATAGTGCCTTAATATTTAAAAAAGTTTGACACTAAAATTATAGTTTACCCACCAAAAATGTGACTACTTATAGGCAGTTTTTGATACTGCTATCATTTTCCTTAAAGCAGAGATATTCAATCATATAGAAATGGGGACCATTTTGGAGTCTGTTCATCATGGTTTTTATTATATGACGTATCCTAGGTATAATAAGCAATATATTTATGTAATTGTACAAGTGAAAAAGACACATGAATAATCATCCATTTTTTTCATTGTTTTTTGGGGGGACCAGCTATTTATTCAATGAGAAATGTGGGCATTTTAATAAATCATAAAAATAGTAATAACTATGTATTGGAGGTATACCATAGGACAAGAATTTTTTTTAAGATATAAGAATTTTTTCACATGAAGGCTATTAATAAGAAAACTGAAGCTTAGGCAAGATAAAAAAACTTTTTTGACCAAGGTGAAAAAGCAAATACTGTATTTCATCCAATCTAAGATGCATTGATTGGAAGATGCACCATTATCCTACATGCCCCTAAAAATGATGCTGTTAATTACACTGTAACACAACACTTTCTTCTGAATTGGAACTGTATACTTACTAAAGGATCTCTTTTAGGCTTAATTTGGCAAAAAATAAATGTTCATATATTTAAGTTTTACGTATATAAAAGGAAAATATAAGTGAAATGAATTGGGTAAGACACTCCTAAAATTTCTTCATATTCAAAATCTGACTCTTCTAAATCAACCTTTGATGCACAATAAACTATGTCTGTGTTTTCGCAAACATTATGGTCCTCAGTGGCTCTAGAATATTCTGTAGCATCAGAGAGTTAGTGGAATAGCATTTCTCAAGGAATTCATAAAAGAATTCAAAGCCTTTTATACTGAACTCTAAAGCTGGCTTTGCAAGTATGTAGACTTGTTCTACTCATCTATGGCTATTACTAAACATTTCAAAGTCACCACTGATCCCACCTGTCCTTCTCAATTGCTTGCCCCTAGAGTTAAAATGTATTCTACCATTGTATCCAAGATTGCTGTCCAAGCCACAGACACCCATTCGGCTACTTTGGACGCTGAAACTTTTGATGCTTGCACATCTGCAAGCAACAAGACTACATCATGACTGGCAGACAGCAATTATTGAATGTTTCTTGTGTTCAGGGATTGTAAAATGTGAAAAAAAATCATCATAGACTATATAAAGTACAATAAAGGCTAGACCCACACTTTAAACTCAGATCCATACAATTCCAAAGAATATCATCTTTTTCCCTCCATCACTGACTCTTTAAAAATGGCAGTCTTCATATTTAAAGGCTTCCAGATTTTAGGCTGCCTAATTTCCATGTGAACTCAGGCAAATTGTCACCTCCGTGGACCACTTCAGTCCACTGTTACATGACCCTTTCTGTCTCTTTATGGATCCAGGAGCTGTAGAAGCTGCTAAAACTGACTGAGATTTTCCTTTCATCATGGACAAAGATATCACACATTACTCTTAAACGTAGGTGGCAGGAATTTGTTGAAGAAGAACATTGTCTTGTTGCAGAGTGATAATAGGGGCAATAAGCATATGGGAACTTAATTTTTTTCCTTAGTTCAGATTCAATTAAAACCTCCATTGTGGCCTTCTTATGTAAATCTATGTTCCTGAACTATACTGAACCTACAAAAATAAGTTATAAAATCAAAACAATTACTATGTATGTCTACCTGTTCTTTTATCCTTTCCATCAATTTATAAAATTTGAACAGTCAATATTACTTCAAGATCTTTCTAAAACAGTTACTTGAACCCTCTGTATTTCCTCCCCCCTACTTCTTTTCACTATATTCTTTCACCTTCTTTTTTTCTCTCTGAAATCAAATGAACTTGTTTTTACATCCTTTTAGAAATTTCCCTTGATCTAAAATACGCTTCCAATTTCTAATCTCATTCATTACTACACTTGAAAGTCTCTATTTTCACATTTGCATATAATGTGATGAAAAAGAGGCAGGATAAATGAATTTTACGTGACATTTCTCAATTACTATAAAAATAACCATAGGAATTTAAACATCAGGATATTCCTGTGTATATACAACAGCCTAAATGCTAGCTCAAGGAGAGCATTGAAAAAGAATTTCTGCTATGTATAGTGTTATGGTCTGAATGTTTATGTCCCCCCAAAATTCATACCTTGAAATCCTAATCCACAAAGATGATGGTATTAAGAGATGGGGCCTTTGGGATGTGCTAGATGATGAGGGTGGAGCCCTCATGAATGAGATTAGTGCCTTATAAAAGACACTCCACAGAGATCTCTTACCCCTTCTGCCATGTAAGCATACAACCAGAAGTCTGTGACCTAGAAGAGGGCCTTTATCTGACCATGCTGGTACCCTGATTTTGAACTTCCAGCCTCCAGAACTGTCAGCAATAAATTTCTGGTGTTTATAAACTAACCAGTCTGTGATATCTTGTTATAGCAGGTTGAATGGACTAACATCTATTTATACATATATATACACACACACTCTATATACTATATAAATGTACTATATATATATATGCATCTATATATATATTATATATATAGTACTTGGAGGTTGAATTTATTTCCCATGTCTAGAGTGCTAAATTCCAGGTGAAAAAAATAGGAATTCTAAATTAAAAGATACGGCAGAAACCCTTTAACTCCGCAAAATCTGGAAGAATGGGAGCTAGAGATAAGAGAAGGCTGTGGAAAAATTGGAAGCTCACCAGCTAGACTCTTTTTGTCATCATCAAGTAGTATTTAAGAGCAACAGCACTGAGCACTCAAAAGAGGGGCAGCTGCTAAACTCAGGGGTCTGGTGATGGAGTGGCCTTACTCTTTGACACACCAAACAGCACACTTTGGAGATGGACAGAGTTACACCTAGAATGAAGGTTGATCTTCTGAAGGAATAAAAACTTAAATGAGGCATATTCCCCTCTCCCCCAGCACACTTAATCACTACAAGTAAACATAAGGGTAACTATATATTTATATTTTAGCAAAGTAAGAAGACTTTTTAAAGTCAGATACCAAAAACAGAACTCATAACTAAAATTATATACACATTTAATGATACAAAGTTCAATATTTAAGTACCACAAAATAAATAAATGTCTGTTTAGATACAGAAAAGATAGATGGCAAGTCAGCAAATATTTTCAAAATATATGAAAATGTAACAATATTCTTCAAATATAAATTAATTAAATATGTAAAAAGAGATGAATAACAGAAGAAGATGAGTGAAGGGGATGACAAGGTCATTCACAAAAAAAATACAGATGACAAAATGAAACTGGTCAACTGCTTTAGTAATCAGAGAACTTGCTAATTTCAATACTTTCCTTTTTCTATGATACATCCATACCCTTGAATCCTATGATGTCATGAATATTACAAACTGTAGCAGTATTAACAAGGGATGATTAAAACAGGAGTTTTAAAACAATATTTTCCTTTTATTTGTTTTCGAAAGAAAAAATATAGGGATAGAAAAAAGTCTGGAAGCACATGAAACAGCATATTTCTTGATGAATTTAGAGGCTGTAACTCTAGAAGGGGTGATTATGATTGGTTTCTATTTTTTGCTTATTTTCATATTTTTAAGTTTTCAAAAAATAATGTATGTGAACCAATGTACTATGCAGACAGATTTGTACATTTGAATGAAACTAATGTGTGTTTTTAGATGGACTCAGTAAGAAATATAAATCAGAGTGGACACATGAGCATAAATTGCCTTAAAAGTCATCTGAGATATATCATAAAAAATGATCCTTGGCCTAGATGGCTTTCCAAATTTACTTTCTTCAAATATTAAAAGTAAATGACCTAAATGGCAGTTGGTAAGCAGCTGGATTACTATATTTCAGTATGTTCACACAGGTAAATATTATATGGCAGTCAAATTGAATGAATAGAGCTACATTAAAGAACACAGATAAACATTTTCACTATATTACTGTTTGAAGAAAGTAAATTACCTAGAGTTATGGAAAACATGAAACTTTATGTAAGGAGAAAAAAAATAAAGCCACTAGTACTTGTTACCTTAAATTCTAATTTGCACAATGTCAAAATAGCTATGCAAGCTTTGCTTTTGTTTTGCAGGATATAATCATTTTGTGTCCTTTTCCTTTCAACTTTTCTGTGCCATATTTATAAAATGTATCTCTTGTAAGCAGTATATATTTTGGGCTCATTGTTTTTTAAGTCCAACCTGACAGTCTTTTATTTGGAGCATTTATTTTACTTGCTTTTAATACAATTACTGATGTAAATATGTTGAAGCTTAAAAATTAGCCATTTGTTTTCTATTTGTCATATCTGTTCTTTGTTTATCCTCTCTTGTCATCTTTTGGATTAATCAAACATGTTTTTATCATTTCATTTTCTTCTGTAATCTTTTAAGTTGTACGTATTTATATCATTTTTTTAGTGGTTACCCTAGAGACTTCAGTGTGGATACTTGTCTTAGCACAGTCTACTTAAATTAGTACTTTTACTGCTTACTGAAATATGAGAACATCCTACATCAAAGTCAATTTCTCTCCTTTTCACCCTTTGCGCTGTTATTGTCTTTGTCATTCATTTTTTTTTTCTGCTTTATCTCCCCAAACCCTGCCTGTACACAGTTGTATATCATTAGTTGCATGTCCTTCTAGTTGTGGGATGTGGGATGCCGCCTCAACGTGGCCTGAGGAGCGGTGCCATGTCCGCGCCCAGGATCCGAACCCTGGGCCGCTGCAGCGGAGCGTGAACTTAACCACTCGGCCACGGAGCCGGCCCCTGTCATTCATTTTTCATTTTCATATGTTATAAAGCCCATGAGGCATTATTATTGGTTTTGTTTTATTCTATTGATAATTGTTTATATTTACTCATTTTTTGCAAACCTTAACTAGTATTCTTCCTTCCCTGCACTTTCACGCGTCCGTCTGGGTTCATTGTCTTCAGTCTGAAGATCTTCCTATAGCATTTCTTGTAGCAGTTCTGCTAGCAACACATTAGCACAAGTTTTCCTGTTTTTGACAGTTTTCTCTGAGGTAATGATTTAAATATAGAAGATTATTTTCCGTGCATCACTTAAAAATATTATTCTCTTATTTTTTGACTTTTTCTGATGAAAAGTTGGCCATCAGTTTTATTGTTCCTCCTTTGAAGAAAACATGTCTATTATATCTGACTGCTTTTAAGATTCTTTTTGTGTCTTTATTTCAGCTGTTTGATGATGATGTGAATAGGTACAGTTGTTTACGTTTTTGTTTTTAAAAAAATTTTTTTCTAGAGGTGTGCTAAGCTTCTAGAATCTGTAAATTGATGTATCTTATCAGATTTGGGAAAAGCAGACATTATTTCTTTAAATATTGCTTCTGCCTCATTTACTTCTCTCCTTCTGAGATTCCACTACACTTCTGATAAAATTTTTGACAGCTTTCCACGTCTTTTTCTTCTGTTGTTTTTCTTCTTTTGTTTGTCCATTATTTTTTGTCTCCCTGCCTCAATTTGATTATTTTATACCAATCTTCCTTAGTTTATTACTCTCATCTTCTACTGTGTCCAGGCTATTTTTAACCCATTTCATGAGTACACATTCCGCATATTTTAATTTTGCTTATAGAACACGAATATGATTCTTTTTTGTAGATTCCAATTCTCTGTTGATATTCATCTCTTCTTCTATGTCGTACCCATTTTTTCTCTATTATCTTGAATATATTAAACATAATTATTTTAAATTTCCCACCTGTTAATTCCGATATATGAAAACCTGTGGGTTTCTCAAAAATATTTGCTTTTTTCCTCTTGGTTTTTAGTCATTTTGAACTTTGGCATGCCTCATAAATTTTTTAATTCATTTACTCATTTTCTATTATTTATGCATTTTTGTTTTATTCATAGATACTGCTAAGTAGAAATTTTAGAGTCTCTGCATGACATTATATTCCTACTTGAGAATGTAAAAAAAGTTTATGGCAGGCAGATAAAATACCAATGTCACCTTAACCCTGTCAAAGCTTGGGTCTTAGATGTTGCTAGAGTTATTCCATTATAATTTTGCTCTTTCTCCTAAGTCATGGAACATAATCTTAGGACATGGTCCTCTCTCAGGATCATGGTCCCTCCAGTGACTCACATAAAACTTTGGTCTATTTACTCAGAAATCTCCATCGTCCTCAGGCTTGAACTCCAACCTCTTCCTTTTTAGATCATGTGGCTGCTGTAACCAATGTTCAGCTCTTTAAACTCCCAACTGCTATTTTCCAGTGGGTTTCTTGGAGTTTCACCCTGTGTATGTGAGCTTATGAGTCAACCAACAATTTGAAGGAATTTCTGTCTGTCAAGTCTCAGCCATCTTGGCAGCCCTGATTGACTTTGGCCCTTATCTCTGCAGGCCAGTAAGACTGATGCTTTGTTGGGTGCTTCCCCTAAGCTGCTAGTTGGAAAATGCTCTCAGGAAAAAAGATGAGAGGAATGTGTCAATCAGTTTTCATACTTCCTTGCTTTCAAGGATTATATCCCTCAAATTCTTCCTCGATTAGTTGCTCTCCAATGATTCAATCTTTTTTGTTGTTTTTTTAAACACTTTCCCAAGTTTTTATACTTCAGTGCATGGGTTAGTCCAATATAAGCTGCTCTATCCTGGCCCAATTGGAATTCTCCTATTTAAATTTTTCCAACTTGGGCTGGCCCCACGGCCAAGTGGTTAAGTTCACACACTCCACTTCAGTGGCCCAGGGTTTCATGGTTTTTGGGTGTGGACCTAGCATCGCTCATCAAACCATGCTGAGGTGGCATCCCACATAGCAGAACTAGAAGGACCTACAACTAGAATATACAACTATGTACCGGGGGGTTTGGGGAGAAGAAGAAAAAAAGAGATTGGCAACAGATGTTAGCTCAGGGCCAATCTTTAAAAAAAGACAAATTTTCCAATTATACTAAAAATGTTTTAGGATTTTTCCTCTTTAGAATCCCATATATTTGCAACACGATTGTATAAGAACAAGGTGTTCATACAAAGCCTTGGTCGTACACCACATAGTTTATATTAAAAGCAAGATAATTTGTATCTAGATCTACACAAATGGGAAGAGTCACATTTGGGATCTCATTGATAGGGGATATGGCACAAGTGTTTTCCATCTATCATATGCTGGCTATGTTTTACAAGGATTTGGCTATATTAGAGAAGTTTTGAAATCAGGAAAAAAAAAGTCCTGACACTGTAACATGTATGGCCCCAGGAATGCCAGGAAAAAACAATGTTGTCTCTATATAATTTTTTTTTTCCCCAAGGAAGATTAGCCCTGAACTAATGTCTCCCACCAATCTTCCTCTTCTTGCTGAGGAAGACTGGCCCCGAGCTATCATCTGTGCCTAACTTCCTCTATTTTATATGTGGGACTCCTGCCACAGCATGACTTGATGACTTGGTGTGTATGTCTGTACCTGGGATCCAAACCGGTGAACCCCAGGCCACCGAAGCAGAACACTCAAACTTAACTGCTGCACCACCAGGTGGGCCCCTCTATATAATTTTTAAAGTGACTTTTGGATTCCCACATTGTTAAGTTCAGAGATAATGCTCTATGGAGATAGGCTCCTATGGATGCTTAGACTCCTCTGGGTGCTCATGCAATGAACTGAGTAAATATACTATGCAATTTTGATACAAACACATTTGAACAGTCAAGAAAAAGTCAATAACTAGTATAGACTCATTTGCTTTCAATTTTATCTTACAAACCTTTTGAAGTGCATATAGTAGTTTATCATTTTAATCATAACATGGATAGAGTTTGGTATGCTGTTCTTTTCAATTAACATATAATTAGCATCACAATTCTGTTTTAATTAATTTATTTACTGCCATTTTCCTTTATTTATTTTTTTGTGTGTAGTGAGAACACTCAAGATCTACCCCCTTAGCAAATTTTAAGTACACAATACAGTATTGTGAACTAAAGTCACATTGCTGTATAATTGAAACTTTGTACCCCTTGGTCAATGTCTCCCCATTTCACCCTCCCCCAGCCCCTGGTAACCACCATTCTATTCTCTGTTTCTATGAGTTTTACTAGTTTAGATTCCACATATAAGTGAGATCATGCAGTATGTATCTTTCTGCATCTGGCTTATTTCACTTAAAATAGTGTTTTCCAGGTTCATCCTTTTGGTTACAAACAGGAGGGTTTCCTTCTTTTTAAAGCTGAATAATATTCCACTTTCTTTTTTTTTTTTAATTGAGGTTTCATTGGTCTATAACATTAAATAGATTTCAGATGTACATCATTATATTTTGACTTCTGTATAGACTGCATGAAATTCACCACCAAAAATCTAGTTGCCATCTGTTACTGTACACATGTGCCCCTTTAGAACCCTTTTGCCTTCCACTCATCCCTCTGGTAACCAGCAATCTGTTCTCTGTACCAATGTATTTGTTTACCTTCCACATATGAGTAAAGTCATATGGTAATTGTCTTTCTCCGTCTGACTTATTTTGCTTAGCATAATACCCTTAAGATCCATCTATGTTGTTGCAAATGGTAAGATTTCATCATTTTTTATGGCTAAGTAACATTCCATTGTATATACTTAGCACATCTTCTTTATCCATTCATTTGTTGATGGGCACGTAGGTTGCTCCCAAATCTTCACTATTGTGAATAATGCTGCAATGAACGTAGGGATGCATATAACTTTTTGAATTATTATTTTTTGGATAAATACCCAGAAGTGGAATAGCTGGGTCATGTGGTATCTCTACTTTTATTTTTTAAGCAATCTCCATACTGTTTCCATTAGTGGCTGCACCAGTTTACATTCCCAACAGCAGTGTACAAGGGTTCCTTTTTCTCCACATCCTCCCCAAGACTTGTTATTTCTCGTCTTTTTAATAATAGTCACTCTGATGAACATGAGGTGATATCTCATTGTAGTTTTGATTTGCATTTTCCTAATGGTTAGTGATGTTGAACATCTTTTCATGTGTCTGTTGGCCTTCTGTATATCTTCTCTGAAAAATGTCTGTTCATATCCTCTGCTGTTTTTTTATTTGGTTGTACTTTTTCTGCTTGTTGAGTTGTGAGGAGTTCTTTATATATTTTGGATATTAACCCCTTATTGGATATATAATTTGCAAATATTTTCTCCATGTTGGTGGATTGACTTTTCATTTTGTTGATGTTTTTCTTTGCTGTGTGGAAGCTTTTTAGTTTGATGTAGTCTCATTTGTTTATTTTTTCTTTTGTTTCCCTTGGCTGAGGAGACATAACACTCAAAAAGATACTGCTAAGACTGATGTCAAAGAATGTACTGCCTGTTTTCTTCTAGGAGTTTTATGGTTTCAGGCCTTACACTCAAGTCTTTAATCCACTTTGAGTTAATTTTTGTGTATGGTGTAAGATAGTGGTCTACTTTCATTCTTTTGCATGTGGCTGTCCAGTTTTCCCAACACCATTTATTGAAGAGACTTTCCTCTCTCCATGTGTATTCTTGGCTCCTTTGTTGAAAATTAGCTGTCCATAGCATGTGGGTTTATTTATGGTCTCTCAGTTCTGTTCCATTGATGTGTGTGTCTGTCTTTTGTGCCACTACCATGCTGTTTTGGTCACTCTGGCTTTGTAGTATATTTTGAAATCAGGGAGTATGATACCTCATCTTTGTTCTTTTTTCTCAGGATCCCTTTGGCTATTTGGAGTCTTTTGTTATTCCAAATAAATTTTAGGATTTTTTGTTCTATTTCCGTGAAGAATGTCATTGGTATTATGATTCTGATTCCATTGAATCTGTAGATTGTTTTAGGTAATATGGACATTTTAACTATGTTAATTCTTGCAATCCACAAGCATGGAATATCTTTCCATTTCTTTATGTCTTCAATTTCTTTCAACGTCTTATAGTTTTCAGTGTACAGGTTTTTCACCACTTTGGTTAAATTTTTTTCTTAGGCATTTTATTCTTTGTGTTACAATTGCAGATGGGAGTGTATTCTTGATTTCACTTTCTACTAGTTCATTGTTAGTGTATAGAAATGCAACTGATTTTTGTATGTTCATTTTGTACCCTGCAACTTTACAATATTTATTAGTTATTTCTAATAGTCTTTTAGTGGATTCTTTAGGGTTTTCTGTATATAGAACCATGTCATCTGCAGATAGTGATAGTTTTATTTCTTCCTTTCCAATTTAGATACCTTTTATTTCTTTTTCTTGCCTGATTGCTCTGGCTAGGACTTCCAGCACTGTGTTAAATAAAAGTAGTGAGAGTGGTTTTCCTTTTCTTAGAGGAATAGCTTTCAGTTTTTCACTATTAAATATGATGTTGGCTGTGGGTTTGTCTTATATGGTCTTTATTATTTTAATTTTCTTTCCTTCTATGTCCATTTTATTGAGAGTTTGTACCATAAATGGATAATTAATCTTGTCAAATGCTTTCTCTGTGTCTATGGAGATGATCATGTGATTTTTATTCTTCATTTTGTTAAAGTGGTGTATGTATCATCTCAATTGATTTTACTGTTTTTGTTTTAAATGAAACTTGTAATGACATTGTCAACTCTTTCTTATGGCTTCTATCTACCCCCAAGAAAAATAGTATATGAAATTCTTAAGTAGGAGCTTTATTTTAATTTTCTTCTGTATTACTCAAGGTCATTCACACAATTCATGTTATCCTCATCAGTGTGGAAGGATGAAGAAAGATAGGGATAAGAATCCAGCAGCCCTTCATTGTAGGAACTATGTGTAACACAGTGTGATAAGTTTGGGAGGACACAGAAAAGAGTTGGCAGTGATACTTTGTAATTTTCAATCTAATAGTAAAGAGAGATATAAACCATATTACAAAGAAGAAAGCCAAATGCTAAATAGAAGTCCAATTAAAATGACATAAGCATGTAGAGGAAGAAACCACTAAAGTCAGAGAAAATGGAGGAATAAATACAGGAGGATTGAGGAAAGAGGTAATATGTGAGCTGAATCTTGAAAAAAAAATCGTATTTCTAAAGGGGGACATGAGAGAATGGACTATCCAAGTTGGGAGAAGAAAACATTCTTTTTTCATTTTCTTAGATTACTTTTATTATTATTTCTGAAGTAAACTCAAAATTATTAATCAGTAAGATTCAGCAGGTTTCGGCATTGTCTCAGCCAGACAATGGTATCTCTGGGTAGGAGTATACAGTCATGCATCACTTAATGACAGGAATATTCTGAGAAATGCATCATTAGGCAATTTCATCATTGTGGGAGCATCATAGATTACTTACACAAATCCAGACAGTATAGCCTATACACACCTAGGCTATATGGTACTAATCTTACGGGACCACTGTCATATGTGTGGTCTACCATTGACTGAAACATAGTTACGAGGTGCATGACTTTAGTTGAATACTCTGAGCAAAAAAGGAATTAGGAGTTTGAAGCACACTGTGCACCAAAAACATGAAAATACACTATTGTTCTGTAATGAATGCCATTTGCTTTCCGTAATTTAAAATCACTTAATGAATTAGAATGCCAGAAAATTAATTATGAAAAACTTACTTTTAATTGACACAGTAAAAACTAAATGAAAAATTTTTCTTAATATTCTGCCTAGCTCTAGTTTTTATTACTTTCAAAATATATTAACTAAGCATTTTACTTTGTCCTTTAGTTCATAAGTTTTAAGTTTCCTTCTAATGTGATTTCCTCACTTATTGTTTAGAAATAATTTATACATGACGGCATAATGCATAATTCTGGTACATATATATTTATAAATATAGCTATACTCATATATGTAAAATTAAAAGTTTCGTATTTATGACATTGTAACAAAACTTATTAATAATAACTACTCTAGGAACAAATCACTGAAATAAAAATTATGCCTTGAGCAAAGAAATGCAGTAGGAAAAGAAGGAGAAAATGCTATTTACTTGTTCATACCAACAGGGAAATGCCATATTGTGAAAAATATAACAAAGGATAAAAGTATATATTTGAGGGGCTAGCCCGTGTCTGAGTGGTTAAGTTTGCACGCTCCACTGCAGGCGGCCCAGTGTTTCTTCAGTTCGAATGCTGGGCGCAGACATGGCACTGTTCACCAAACCACACTGAGGCCGCGTCCCACATGCCACGACTAGAAGGACCCACAACGAAGAATATACAACTATGTACTGGGGGGCTTTGGGGAGAAAAAGGAAAAAAAATAAAATCTTTTTAAAAAAAGTATATATTTGAGTAATTCATACACACTGTATCTTAAACACTGAAAAAATGACTCAGTTGAAGATTCCTAGATAATTTACAATAGTGTCCCTGAAACTTCAAAGATTTTTATATTTGCCTATGCCTTTGAGACTGCTAGTACCTGCAACCTATCTTTATTTAATTACCTATTTGCATTTTTTGGCCTGAAAACAATCCCCTCAAGTTGATCAGATTTACATCATCCCTTATACTAACTTTAATAATAGATGATTTGTGAATCTACTGCATTTTGTCAGTCATTTGATGGCATAGAATGGGCTGTCATTTGCCATTAAGCAAATGTGCAAAAAATTTATTAACACTTTCATATTTATAAAATCTCAAAATGGAAATATTTAATAGTTATATGATCTCTCTCCTCCAAATATGTATTCTTGCATTGATTATACCAGATATAAACTATCACCTATTTAAAAACAAATTTTAAACTAAAGAAATAGTCCCAAATATAAGAATATTACCAATTTCAGAAACATTAATATGTGAAAGTGTATAAATGTATAAATAAATATTTATCTATAAATGTATTTTTGCCTGTATTCTAAAGCCATGTATTTATGCATTCATTTAACAGAAATATTGAGTCCTAGGGCCCGCTTGGTGGTGCAGTGGTTAAGTTTGCACGTTCTGCTTCGGCAGCCTGGGGTTCACCGGTTCAGATCCCGAGTGTGGACCTGTGCACCACTTGTCAAGCCATGTGGTGACAAGTGTCCCACATATAAAGTAGAGGAAGATGGGCACAGATGTTAGCTCAGGGTCAATCTTTCTCAGCAAAAAAAAAATAAAAAATAAAAAAGAGAGGAGTATTGGCAGCAGATGTTAGGTCAGGGCCAATCTTCCTCAAAAAAAAAAAAAGAAAGAAATATTAAGTCCCTTCTCTATGTATAGAAGAGTCTAGGTGTCAGCAATAGGAAAATAAGCAAGGTGAAGTCCCCACCTGAGAGTTTGCAATCTCTTGCCTGGGATAGACATATACACAAATAATTGCAGTAAAAATGTGGTAAGTGCTATTATAGAGGTTTGACTAAAATATTAAACATACGAAGAAGAGGGAGAATTCAAAATGTGGATTATTAGAACAATACTACTGCAGGAGTGGTTTGTGGGGTGA
Organism: Equus caballus; assembly: GCF_041296265.1. Classification (NCBI taxonomy): domain Eukaryota; kingdom Metazoa; phylum Chordata; class Mammalia; order Perissodactyla; family Equidae; genus Equus; species Equus caballus. Next base: position 37,392,725 of record NC_091710.1, on the reverse strand, counting down.
AATGCACGTGTTTCCTCTGGTGTGGCACCAGCAGTCCAAATGTTGAAGCGAATCCTAGAGTTTCTTTGAATCCAGCGTAGGGAAAGAAATGGGTTGTTTTCATTGTTTCATGGCCTTTGCCAAAGAGTTTTATAGTGTCCTATGGTTGAGAATCCCCAGGACAGTCCTCTCTCTGGTGCAGAAACTAAGCCCATTTTGTCTTAGAAACATAATGGACTCCAAGCTCCCAAAGAAAGCCAAGTGAGCCGGCATTTGATTCACCTGGGGATCGAGAGCTTCCTTTGCAGATGGAGATCTGAGTAGAGAGTGTTGGTGCTTTCTCTCACCACCCTCCATCTGTTGCTCATCCTCATGCTGTTCCTGCAAACTCTGCCTGCCCTGGAAGGTGGAACGTGGTGGATGGAGAAGAAGTTTCACCTGCAGGCACATTAACAAATCTCAAGGGTCCTTCAGGCACATTTCCTCTACTTCAGATTTAGGAAACTTAGTACATTCATTTCCAAACCACTTTGGAGGACAGGGACAGACATGCATCTTTCCTACTTTAATTATCTATCTATGTAGCCACACATGTCTGCATATATGCTTGTATGTGTGTGTGTATGATTCCATAATCTTTTTTCTCAACTAACTTGCTCTAGAATATAAGATCCCTCACTTCATACATCTTTGTGAATGATATTTCAACCAACATTAGAAGAGTGAGTCATGCAAGGTGCTTGTTAATAAATTGTTTCACAGTGCTACCCTATGCCCCATGTATTCTTTCCTATTTGCCTTAGTGACAATTTCAATATTCCCTGTGGGGAATGAAATCGATGTAAAATAGTAGATTCATGATTTAATTTTTATAACCTGATTGCTGAACTGGAAGGCACTTGGCGTTTGTAGTGTGCCAATTTTAAAAATAACTAGACCATGTTTTTACACCACATCAATTTTTCTTAATAAAATGTATATACTTACAGTGCTCAAGCCTTCCTTTGTGTGGAACGTATTGCCTCTCTGAAAGATAACCCAGGAAGAGTGGGAGGAAGCCCACACTGGTGTGCAAGGTAATTTTTGGAAAACGTGCACCTTTAGTGCCTACGGGAAGCCAGGAATCACCATCCCTACGTAGCAAGAAGCGCAATCAGCCAGGAGGGGAGAGTTGCTAAGTAGATAAAGCCAACATTTCTTGGGACAGCCTTGGGCTAGTAATAAGATTGGGCACAGTAATTAGGCAATTTATGCAGTGGGTAGAAAACGTATGGAGCTTTATCTGTGGTCAATCTATAGGCCAAGGCATTTAGGACGGTGAAGGCTCATGGACAGCACAGAACGTGGATATGAAATGGCTTCCAATTATATACCCTGAAAATACAAGTTGAAGTCTCTTGCTTAAAGAAGGTTCGCTGAGGGAGTAAGTGATTCCTTCATGGAATTACAAAGATGTTTAAAAAGAAAACCAACAGAAACAGCAAAAGAAGATAGAGGGAAATTCAGTGTCAGAGTAAAGGGAGAATTGTAACTGAAAAGAATGATCAGAAGGAACTCTCCATAATGGAATGATACACATTAAAAAGATTCAGAAATTGTCCCTGTCCTCAAGAGTTTACAAGTTAATGAATGATACACACACAAAAACACACTTAGATAGAGAAGTATCTTAGTCAGTTTGGGCTGCTATAGAAAAAATGTCATAGACTGGGTGCCTTAAACAACAGAAATTTCTCATAGTTTTGGAGGCTGGGAAGTCCAAGATCAGGGTTCTGGAAGATTTGCTGTCTTGGGAGGGTTTATTTCCTGATTTGCAGACAGCTGTCTTCTCATTGTATCCTCATATGGCAGCGAGGGATAGAGGAGAGAGGAGCAAGATCTCTCCTGTCTCTTCTCATAAGGGCACTGACTCCATAATGAGTGCTCCACCCTCATGACCTAATTACCTTCCGAAGTCTCTATCACACACGCCACACACATCACACTGGGGATTAAGGTTTCACCATATGAATTTTAGGGGAAAACATTCAGTCCATAGTAGTAAGTATCTACGAAACAAGAAAAATGTTATAAATGCTACAATAAAGTTTAGAATCATGCTGTGGTACTGAGAAATGAGTGATTCTTTTTGTGTGTAGGGGAAAATTTAAAAAACTGTGTAAAGCATGTAACATTTGTGCTGCAGCTTGGAAACTGAGAGAGAGAGAATGTAGGCACAAAATAGGAAATGATGAATTAGAAATCGGTTGCAAAACCTGATGAGAGGGAGCAGTGTGTAAGAATGACTCAATGTGGAGATTGTAGGCAATGAACAGGTTTCAAAACAACTCTCTTCCCTGGGTTCAGGTCTGATGCTACGTAAGTCTCAAGTGGGAATAAGTGTGCATGTTGGTCATTTAAAGTCTAGCTGTAAAAATAATAAAGGCATGGTGATAAGAGCCTGGCAGGCCATTACAACTTTGCTGATTCATAAAGCAGCACACTTTACAACAAATACATACTACTAGGAAGACCAGAGTACTTTTGAAAGGTCCTAAACTTGAGGTATTTGTCTGAATCCTTCTGTGTAGACTGGAATATCCAATCACACAGTATGGTAATAAGTATTTACTTATCTTTATTTTCTCCCTTTCAGAGCGTCAGTTTTGATCAAGTGATTAGGAAAAGAAAGCTGGAAGACAGAAATTCTTAACTTATTCTCCAGGTGTCTATTTAATTTACCCAATTATAAGGAACCACACTAATCCTCAAAAAAATTTAGCCTCTCTCTGCATATTTACAATAAATTAACTGAGACATTATTGATAGAATATGAAAACGATTGCCTTAAAATTGTTGAGATTAGCTAAACTCTCAGTTAAAGCAAATGAGCTAAGACTTACAAAAAGAAAGTAATTGGCTTTAAATGCCATCTTCTCTTTATTTGGTCCAAAACAGCTGAATAAAACTGCTGAAGCTTCAGTCTCTTTAGTACAAATACAGCCTGTGGTGTTTGATACATCATCCAGGAACTATACATCTTGTGTGAGTGATTTGTCTTACCATGAGAACCAAGGTGTATTAGTTATCTATTGTTGGGTAACAAATTTCCCCCAAATTTAGCAACTTAAAAAAATACACGTTCATTATTTCATAATTTGTGTGGGTCAGAAATCTGTATATGGCTCGGTTGTGAGCCTCTGGCTCGGCCCCTCACAAGGCTAAAACCAAGTTGGTGGCCAGAGCTGCAGTCATTTCAAGACCCAACTGGTGGAGGATTGCTTTCAAAATGATTCACCTGGTTCTTAGCAGACCCGGAAGATCCATTTTGAAGTTGATGCCCATGGCTGCTGGGAGACATTGGGTCTTTGCTGGCTATGAGTTAGAGGTCCTCCTCAGTTCATTTATTGCCATGCCGGCCTCTGCATAGAGCAGCTGAAAATATGCCAGCTGCTTCCTTCTGAGCAAGCGGTTAACGGAGCAAGAGAGATCAGCTAAGACAGAAGCTAAAGCTTATCTCAGAAATGACATCCCATCTTTTTTGCTATTTTCTATTCATCAGTTGCGAGTCACTAGGTTCAGCCCACACTCAAAGAAGGAGATTATACACGGGGGGGAGACACTAGGAAGTGGGATCATTGGGGAGCATTTTAAGGGTACCTTGTACAGTCTGGCTTCCCTCTTTAATTTCTTTAAAAAAATCATGCACACACTCCAAAATCCCATGGAAATGGTCATGTAGCTTATAGAATAATCCTCTGTTTTATTTGCTCTCAAGGTTTTAGTTTTCTATCTTTATCACGATGAGCATGCAATATTTCTTATTGAGAAAAAAAGGACACAAACACAAAGGTATTACAGAGTATGGGAAGTCTCTGCTTATCAAATGCATGTAAAATAACACAAAATCTCTTCAAAATCCCTTTTTCCTTATGAATTTTGTAACAATAGAGAAAAATAATGTTATGCCTAAAAGCCTGTATGTAACAGCAAATAGTCAAAGTCAAAGAAGTTCTTCAGAGGATGTCTTCCTAGGAAATATATACGTGGAATTTTACATTAAATGCAATTGAATTGTCCATAGTTTATCCTATTTGAATGACCTGATCATATTTGTATATTACAAATGCTAGCTTGTATAACGTACATAGTTCATTCTGTTCTTATCTACCTTTGAAGAGTAATCAAGAAACATAACATCAGATAATCAGAAATTTTGAGGAGGTTCTTTAGAAATTAGTTGTATATTTGTTCCCGTGAGTAGACAGATATATAATAACATGCCAAATTAGTAATGGAAGGAACTCTATGACATGTTTTCAATATTTCAAAATCACTAATGGAAATTGCACATTTACAGTGATGAGGCTGTGTAGCTTAAATATTAGTTTCTTCACTTTTGTCCGTAGTTATCTTATTTAAATACAAAAATTATCACATATAGAAGCTCTTATTGGCATATATTTGTGTGTATATATATTCATTAATAGAAGTGGTCAACTAAATTATTTAATAAATTCATTTTAACGAAGAACGTGCTCAAATATTGGGAGTTTTAAAACATTTTGAAAAATAAATAGCTTAACTCCTGCATTTTACAAATGAGGAAAATTCGACCCAGAAATAAATCTGACTTCTTGCAACACACAGCTTCTTATTTATAGATTTGTTATTGTGACTACAACTTCAGATTTTAGTTTCTCTCTTATTTAGACTATAAGTGGACAGTATTGCTTCATCTAGATGGGGGCCAACATTTTGAACAGGAAGAAAGGAACTAATATCCTTTCACCAAAACAGTCATAAAGACAAGAATCAAGTCTCCCTGGGACATTAAGTGTATCTCTACTTTCTGTGCCACAGCCTTCTCTTAAGAGCCTGCATAGCTGTGAGAGGTCAAGTAACAAACCAAATGGGAATTAGCCATCAGAGAGTATTCTGGCCACCTCTCCTTAGGCAGGGTTCCTGGGAGATATGCTGTATGTTTTCATTAGGTCTAGCTGGATGGAACTTCATAGTGGCACCTGGTCGCCACCTTGAAGATGCACTTCTGGTTAAATTACCATTAATGCAGTATGATATACAGAAGAAAATTCACTAATTTTAAGTGTATGGTTAGATTAGTTGTGACAAATGTATATAATCAGGTAAACGCCATAAGAATCGATATATAGGAATTTACCATCACCCCCAAATTCCCGGTATCCCTTAGAAGTCAGTCCTCTATTCCCAGCTCCTGCCATAGTTCATACCTTTCCTTCACTATAGCTTTACCTTTTCTAGAATTTTGTACAAATGGAATTATACAATGCAATGTATTTTTTGTGTAGCTTCCTTCATTTGGCATTATACTTTAGAGATTCATCTGTTTTGTTATGGATGTCAGTAGTTCCTTTCTTCTTAATGCTGGGTAGTATTACGTTGCATGGATGTGCCAATATTTGTTTAGCCATGTGTGAATGCATCAACAAGCTGTGGTATATCCATACCATTTTTCAGTTCTATGGACTAGCTCCCTCTCTCCCTCTCTCTCTCTCTACCTCTTTCTTTATTTCTCAAATTGTCTTCTTATTTTTGAGTTAGAAAGAGTTCTTTACTTATTCTGGATCCAAGCCCTTTATCATATAAGTGCATATATTTTCTCCAGAATGTCTTTTGCCTTTTCATTTGCAGTCTCTCAAGGCAGAAGTTTTAGATTTTGAGGGAGTTCAGTTTATACTTTTTTCTTTTATGCTTTATGCTTTTTAATCTTTTTAATCTAATGCTTTTGACCTAAGAAATCTTTCCTAAGCCAAAGACAAAAAGAAATTTTTCTCCTATGTTTTCGTGTAGAAGCTTTCTAGTTTTAGTTTTTCTATATAGATCTATGAGCCATTTAAAGCCAATTTTTGGCTCTTCTATTTTGTTCCTTTGTTCTATATACATCTATCCTTATGCCAATATTGCACTGGCTTTCTTATCGTAGTTTGTAGTAAATTTTGAAGCTGGCTTATGTGAGTACTTCACGTATGTTCTTCATTTGTGCAATCTTTTTGGCTATTCTAGGTTGTTTGTGCTTCCATGTAAATTTGGGATGTAGCTTGTCAATTTATTTTAAAAAACCCAAAACCTCTCCTGATACTTGAACTTGGATTGAGTTCAATCTATGGATTCATTTAGGGAGAACTGATGCCTTACCAACATCTTTTAATTCACAAACAAGCTTTATATATATCTGTTTATGCAGGTTTTATTTACTTTCTCTCAGCAATGCTTTCTAATTTTGAGTGTATAGGTCTTGCACACATTTTGATATAGATTTTCTTAAGTATTGTGTATTTTTTCATGCTTTTGTAAAGGATAGCTTTAATTTGACTCTCCAATTGTTCATTGTTAGTATAAAAATACAAGTGATTTTGCACATTTATCTTATGCCCCGTTACCTTGCTAAACTAACTTACTAGTTCCATAATTCTTTTAGCAGATTCCTTAAGGTGTTCCACTAAGAAGACAGCATCTTCTTCTATGCAGACAAGTTTACACCATTCTTTCTACTCTTTATGCTGTTTACTTCTTTTTGTTTATTGCATTGAACAGGACCTCCTGTGAGTCCATGATTATGAGATCGTATCACATAGCATACCATCCTGAAGCAGCTGACTTCACAGAGCACTGGAACAACCTTCTTCAGGCACAGTTGAAATGCTTGCTCAAAGGCAACTGACAGAATGGGTTCCATTCTTCCAGGGATATTACATGCATTAAACCAGACTTTATATGGTGACTTGTCCTCAATAAAAATGAATACCAAAGGGTAGAAACAGGAGGTGCCCTAGATATAATGAACCTTGGAGGTTCTGTGTCATCTATCCCTACAACTCTGGTTTCTGTTGGGCCGAAGGTCCACACACCCTCTTGCCAGGGTCATGTCAGGATTGTTCTGATGCTATGAACCAACAAAGCAAAATAACCTTAGAGATAAATATATTTAGAAGATTTCAAGTATCAAAAACTATGCAACACAGGAAAAAAACTTCCTGATATGTCTCACTTTTTTCCTCCATACCATAAGACTATGACCTGTGTTTTTAAATTTTGGAGGTTTTGTGATGTACTGTATTAGGTTAGAATGGCAATTTCAAACATTTGTCACATTTCTAATTTTCTTCTATCACGTGATCTCACATAAATGCACTTTCTTGCATATGTACTTGAATTTATTATGAGTAAACAAACTTGAAAAATTACCGCACTAGTAAATTATTGAAAATGCTGAGAACAAAGTTATTCTATATTCAGTAAATTTTTTAAAAAGCATCACTACAACTTATCTAAAAGACATTCCTGGGGATAATTCTGATTATTATGCTCATAAGTAATGACTCCATTGTTTAAAGTGAAATATTATTACAGTTTTAAATGGTATATTAAAGCAGTATGTCATCTGCTATGTTTCTATAATTCTTAATAAATGCTACAGTATTAAAATGAAGTTATAGTCTAGCTTGTATCTAGAACAGCATTATATCTAACATTTCAATAGCACAATGTTTGCTTTATCATGGGTAGTTTATCTACAGTGCTTTCTGTAATAAGAATATAGTTATGTAATAGCATTTTTTATGATTTATATGACAGACATGTACAGTAAGATATTATTATTATTCTCAGTATTTTTCTTAAATGGGAGTGAGCAGGTGGTTAAAAACATTACGTTCAGGGACTGCAGATCCAAGGTGTTGTCTTTCTCCTCCCCTACCAAATGCCTTTCTCTTCCTATCGTTTCTTTAATTACATACATATATCTAGATTTTTGTATTTGTTGAGGGTGGTGATTTGTCTTAAGGGATGTTATCCTCTGACATGAAGGGAAGAAAAATCGGGTGAAAATCCTGAAAGCTATCCATATAGATTCATTTTGCATTTCGTAATTGAAGATGTGAAAAATAACATTCCACCATCCAGTTTGTGTACCCATACCACAATTTTAATGCTTTGAAGCCATACTATTATTGTGTTGGGAATCTTTCTCTCTTTACTAGTTTGACGTCCAGAAATGAGTGGGGTGAAAAAAAGGAGGCATGATTAAGAACAATGCTTTAGATAAGTTTGAATTTAATGGGACTGTGGAGTGGAAACCATTTTTTCTAATTTTTAGTGATGGAAGAATAGGTCTGAATAGTAATGAGAAATAGCCACTGAAGACAAATAGATAAATGGTAGAGGGCAAGAAGGAATCATGCATAGCGAGTGATTTCTGAGAAGTCAGCGGCAGAGGGGACCCAGAGGACAGTAGGACAGAGCATGTGTGGAATGAGGCAGGTTAATGGGAAGTTAAGGGAATTGCCATCTGGTGAAAGCTCTCATTTTAATATAAAAGAAAAATGAAGACATCAACTGAGTTAGCAGGTTTGTAGGAGAGTCAGAGTCTTGGAGTTTCCTAAAGACATTTCACCTTTCAGAGAGCAGGCGAGTTGAGTTTATTGAAAACATTTAGAAGATACACTTGCTGAACTCAGAAGTGTTCCACACGGCTTCAATGAGACCACGGATGATGTATTGCCCAGTAAACAAAAACACATTGAAATAGTATTGCCTCTACCATGTTTCTATAATTCTGAAAATAAATGACTCAGAGCTAAAATGCAGTTGTAAACTGACATGTAGTCTTCTATGAAGTTTTCCGTGAATTCAAGTTCTACATTTAGCCAGTAGATTGGGTCAGTTAATGAAACATTAATCATTAGAGGAAGCTAGGCTTTTTTTTTTAATTTAACTTTTGTATGTATCAAAGGTGTTAGACGAAGTTTCTTGTGCAGATTCCTAGCTGGCACACAGTAAACATGGAACTCACAAATTTCTGTTTTCCAGCCCACTGATTCAGTCACACTGATGAGGCAAAAACAATTCTATCGGGTGAAACTACTTTAAACATGGCAGTAAATCAATCCAAAAGCAATTTATAGATTCCTTTTTTTCTGAACAATTCAGCTGTTGGCATTATAACATTTCTGAGCAAGAAGAAACTATTTTGTACATTCTATCCTATCAATCTTGCTCGTAAATTTTAAATTGTTCCAAACTCCGAATTCTTAAGGAAGGCTTTAAATGAAGGGAGACAATACGGACATATGCTAGATCCTTCAAAGCGGTCTTGTTTTAATTCACCATTTCAACTTTATTTCCTTTTACCCTACGTCGCAAATACAGCTCCCTCCTCCCTAAATTCCACCGCTAGTCATTTAACAAACTCATTCTATGACTTAGCAGACATGTATCCTCTCCTTGGTATACTTTTTTTCAAGAACCTTGCCTCTATAAAACTTCTAACCACTCTAGGTCCAACTCGAGTCCTATCTCTGCCAAGAAACTTTTCTAACCAATTCTGAAAGTATTCTTTTTTATGGTGGATGTGTTTGTGTGTGTGTGTAGGTGTGTATAATGTATAAAATCAGCATCCTACCCACTTCTGGGAGATTTGTCTGCTACCTGCTTCAGTGATTTGAATGTGATTTTCTACATTTAATTCTATTTATTTATTTAATTGAGGAAGATTAGCCCTGAGCTAGCATCTGTGCCCACCTTCCTCTATTTTCTATGTGGGATGCCACCACAGCATGGCTTAATGAGCGGATGTTGGTCCAGACCCAGGACCTGAAACAGGGAATCCCAGGCCGCTGAAGCAGAGCACACAAACTTAACCACTACACTACTAGGCTGGGTTTGATCTCCTATATTTTAATGAACTTTGTCAATGGAGACTAGACTAGAAGTTGGCACTTTATGAAAAATGAGCCAATGACAGTGACCTCTGCCTTCCACTACAGTTGATTGATTTGGGTGTTAGCATCTGACCAAAAAGAGACAAGTCATAATCTTTCCCTTAAATTACCACCTGAAGCTGGAAAGGTCTTTCTCTTCCAAGCAGTAAAACTGATCTGTAAGTCATGATCATGCTGACGCCATTGGTCATAGCATTTCAGATGATAATTATCGCCTCTTTCAAGTTTGTCTGTATTGCCTTATTTTTTTTATGATGAAAAAATATTGCTTTCAAAAGCCAGAAAAAAAGTAGTTAAATTTTGAAAACAAAGAACACTCAAAAAGGTTTTTTTAAGGAAAAGAATGTTTGCTTAGCAATAATAAAGCCTCTTAGGTTAACATCCTGTGAAGTCGGCTTCCCATTAATCTTGCAGCCTCTGAGACCAGCTCATTTCAGTTCCCTAACTCTACACTTACCGAAGGTAAATTCCCTAACCTCTCTGTGCCCCTATTTGTTCATCTGTAAAATGGTCATTATAATAATATTTGCCTCTCACAGGGCTGCTTTGGGGATCAAAAGAGGATATATGTAAAGAGCTCAGTGCAGAGACAGTAAGACCTCAGCAGCTGTTAGCTGTTATTATTTCTTTAGGAGTAGCAATATTAACCAACCTTTACATAATAACTCACTGTGAATGTGCTCTGTTTCCTCTGAAAACATACTGACTGGTGTTCAATTCACCCAAAAACTGAAGGTCATTTGATTACTCTCTGGTACACCTGTATGCTTCCGCTTTCATAAAATGAGTATTTTCTTCCCAAAAGCCAGTTTGGTTTGTTCTCAATCGTGTTCCTTCTAAGCGTTCTTTGTAGTATAATTTTGTAATTTGATAAAATATGAAAACCACTGAAATATTCCTATGAAAAGAAATGCTAATCACTGAAAAGATATTTCAAAATCTGATTTAGGCAAAATAACTGTAAAACTTTGGAGAAAGGATAAAAATCTAGGTTTTACACTTAAAGTAGCTCTGTGAGTGTCTTTAATTTCTTCCGAGCCAATAGTAGAGACCATAGATTATAATTTCTATGGTGTATGCAAAAAAGACAAGATAGAACTCAAAAGAGAAGCCCTTGCCTCTTCATGAAAAATGTTATATGAGTTCAAATTTAAATACTTATGGTTAAAGTGAAATATTTAGAGTATGTATGCACGTGTATGTATATATGTAAAAAGTTATATATATATATATACATACATAACATTTTATGACTTCACATTTAACAAAATTTTCCCATTAATCAATCAATTACAGGTCTTGATGGCACTAGATAAATAAGTTTCTACTACATTTGCCTCTAGTTGGACTCATATTCATTTAGAATGATTGCCCTTTTTATTTCCCACTGATCTCCTCAGGCTGACCAATCTGGTATAATATCTGATTAATTTTAAAAGTAGTAAAAATAGATGATTAATTAATAACTACATTTGATTAATAAATCACAGTCAAGCACAACTGAAATTACTTTTGAGAAATGAAAATCAAGATCCTTGACGAAGAAAATGTGAAACTATTATTTTTACCTGTAGATTCTACTTAAAGATTTTGTCGATAGACTAGAGTCAGACAGCCTTGGTTTAATTGTTTTATCCTTCCTTCTGAGGCCTCAGACTCTATTCTTTCTCAAGCTCCAATCAAAATACAGTTGTAAACTCAGCAATCAACCCTCATCCTTGGCAAATGTTCTCACCTCCATGAATCCCTTCCGGATTTACTAATTATCTGAACTCTCCCAGCTGGTTCCCACATGACACCGGTGCCTGCACTTTAGAGAGCCTGCAAAATCTTGAGCAGCCTTGTTAAAATGCAGGTTCACCAGTACTTATCCCAAAATTGCCTGTATCAGAACCTCCAGTTTGATTCAGATACACACCAAATTTTAGCAGTATTGTTCTATTTTATGCTTTAGTAATTCTAAACATGAAACACTATGTCAATTTATGTGGAAAATCTTCCATCCCTTATTTTCTGTAGTTTTTCCCCTTAGCTTGGTAGGAACCAGTTTGTTTTTTTTTAATAAGCAGGAAGGGTTGCATTTACCAATTTTTTGTTTAATAAATGGACAGGAGGAAAAAACAGAATAGAATTATATGACATGTATAGCACACATGTGAAACATGTCTTTTCTATATCCGTTACAGATCACAGGGGCGCTGCGTGCCATTTGATTGGAAAGGTTTCCGAGCCTCACATCTAGGGATAATTAGTACAGACCCAGAATTGCATTTTCATTGTAATTCTAAAAGGCAGGCTACTACTCTTCCTGTCATTGTCTTTGGTTTGCATCGTCTCTTTGATTAAGAGAGAACACACATTTTTTTAAGTGCACACTTAGCTGTCATTGGGGGAAAACAAGTTGCAGAAGAGAAAAAATTAATGTACAAATCTATACATGTAGACTCTGGGGTTTCTGTCTAGCTATTTGAAACCTTATTTGAAACAGGTCATTATAGGGGACATTTCTGAGACTAGAAGGCAACAGAGGGTCTTGAATAGTTCAGAGCTTGAATTCTCATAGAATTGCTTCATTGGGTTTAAAGAACTGCTCCAGAAGGTCATAGAGGATAAAGGGTTAGCATATGTTCAATTAATTGGTCAAGTATTAAAAGCTTGGAAGTAGATAGGAATATAGAGGGCAAGTCATTAAGCACAGACAGTACTCTCCAGAGCAGAGCCTGGGCAGACACGGCATCTGGTCCATCGTCAGAGTTAGCATGTGGCCTGAGGACGAGAGAGGGAGAGAGAGTCAGGGAGTACTGACAAATAAGGAAGTATGACATATGCAAGATGCATTCAATTTGCTTTTTGATTTATCCTCCTTTTGTATTTATGTACAGACATTTAGGGACATCCTCCCCCTTTTTATGTTTTTGATAATGCTATTAACAGTGTTGTACATAAATCCTTATTCACACTTTTGATAATTTCCTTAGGATACACTGCATTTTAGAAGGTTTTTGGCATTTAATGACAAACTAGAAACACTATCAAATTACCCTGGTTTGCAACATTTTTTGTTTTAGTTTTGTCAATACTATTCTAATGATTCTTTCCATTAGCTGTACTGAATTCTTAATGATTACAACATTATGACATTTTTCTGATTTGTGCTTCCATTTTATCATTCTCTATTAAAAAGCTGTCTTCATTCATCTCACCTTCATATTTTAATCAGAATTTCTCAACTTTCACACTTTTGACTTTTTGGGCTGGATAATTCTCTGCTGTAGGCACTGCCCTGTGCGTTATAGGAGATTTAGCAGCATCTTTGCCCTCTACCAACTAGCTGTCAGTAGCAGCCCTTCACGACTGTGACAATAAAATGTGTCTCCAGACATTGTGAGTTGTTCTCTGGGGGTAAAATAGTCCTCGGTGAGAATCATTTATAAATAAACTGTGACCTAATTTTTCTAATTAAGAAATCCCATTAGAAATTCTAATTGGCATTGAGTTAATCCTATAATTGTAAGTTTAAAGAATAGTCTTGACAATACCCGTTATTCTTAATCAATTTCTCTTGGTACCAACAATGGATTTCAAACCCTGCTCTCTTAGATGTTCACAGATTTGCTCTCCTCTCCTGCAAAATATGTTGTCCACTAATGTTATTTCCATTTTCCACAATATGAGAAATTTCTTCTGGACACTGGCCAAAGGAAGATTAGGAAGCCTAGTAATCTTAATTCGTGAAGTATTTTGTGAGTGCATATTGTGTCTTTCTGTGTTTATATCTGTATAAGCATAAGACTGTAGATATTTTTATGAGAATTTAGGAAAGGCCACATTAGACTGCATTTGCAGTACAAGGAAAGGCTCAACATTTTGAAAAACTCTTTGTGAATAGTGGGACAGAGAGTCAGTTAGCTATGTAAATTAGGTAGCAGAGACTGGAAATGGTAAACCTCTAAGTAGTACCAATGGTTTTGTGGCTGCCAGACGGGATCAATACTGGTAAATATTCTCCTTCTGAATAGCTGTTTGGCAAAACAATGACAGTTTCATTTCTCTCATTGTGCTGGACCCTACGTGAAGAAAGAGTTCCATAGAGCAAAGCACAATCAATTTTCCCAGTTTCCTTTTTTGCTGTGGACTTTTGGTTGTTGAAAGGTAAATTGGTTTCCAGAAAGAAAGTAAATTTTAAAGAAAGGAAAGTAGCATTGAGTTAAAATAAAACTTCCATGTGCATTCCCACTCAACAATATATTCTTTTGCTTATCATAGCCCTGTAATTAATCCTGAAGATTATACAAATTTTAATGTAATGTTGGGAATCTTTCTTTGATGCTACTACTCCTTGTATGAGTTTGGTATGTTTTTAGAATGCCGTTCATACTCAGTAGAAGATTATGTCTTGTTTTGCCCCAAACCAGACAGGACACATTCACCTACAGCATGAACAATGTAAATGTGTATTCTATTACAAAGTCTCCATAATCTTCATTCTCATGTATTATCTAATATAATTACCAGGATGGTTTAAAAGTTTGACCTGAGTTAAAATACTTTGTAAGTTTCACTGAGACAACTAATTTTGGAAGGTGAATACAAAATGCGCATCATCGAAATCATAAATCTTATAAATCTCTAAAAGTGCCCTTAACTGTAAGTGATTTAACTGAGATATATATGAACCCAAAGTAAAAGAAAGAAAAATGTCCTTAAATAGGAAATCCAGAATGTTAGATAAGGAGCAAAAACACACAGCCATGTCTTGGTAAAAAAGTAATTTTTTTCAGCAACAGTTTTTTATATTGATATAAGAATACTCTTCCTGAAGCAGGACTCAGGGCCTGAGTATGGAAAATTGGTCCTGATGTTGTAAATTTTTACAGCTAAGAGTTGTAAGAGTTATGGATAGTTGGATTCCGTAAACTAAAGTTATCTTCAAGTGTGGGATTTCTAGTCACATCTTTACTACATTTACTCCAGTTGCTGCCATATATAAAGCAGTGCGTGAATCCCTAAAACTTACTTCCCCTGATCTTGAAAGTGAACAGAACACTTCAGTAGCAGAAGCAAATTGGTTTTGAGAGCATAGCAAAGAAATCTCTCTGGGCCCCAGTTTCATCTCTTACAAAAGGAATCCTTTTGATTTTAGTGATAATAAACAACAGACACGTAATTTAAAGAGCAGTTCAATTCTGACTTAGAAGAAAGCAACTTGAAAGAAACATGACTAACTTTTAAACATCATCCTTTAAAAAAAATCACACAGAGACTTCAATAATTTGTTATTTTTTGGGTTTGTTTCAGAAAAGAAGATCATACTTTCTGGAACTATTTGAATGGGAGTGGAAATGTACTTTAGGTTTTTTATGTGACCTAATACAAAAGAGGATGACTAGGCTGAGAGGCTTTCCTGGTTCAGGGAAGCGCGGTTACCTGAGCGCAGTGATCGCAGCACAAACTTCCCATAAAAGATAGCTGCCAGGGAGTTTCCAGGTGTCTTTCATGATGGGGTAGCTGGCCAAAGGGACATAGTAAGCTCACGCCTCCCTGCCTCACTGAAGTTATGCGTGACCATGTGACGGGCTTTGTCTGAGGAAATGTGAATGGGGGTGAAGTGGAGGCCTTTAGGAGTCAGAGCATGAACTTCCATACTCACACCTGTGTGACACAGCAGCACGTGATACACCAGTTGGTGGAGGCTGGCTCCCTCTGCCCAGGTTCCTAGTGAGGACAACTTGGAGCAAGATGTACAAATTAAAAAATACACAGAGTCTGTGGTGGTAGATACACAAACCTGCATGCATCAAATTGTATAGAACTTAGTACACATGCATGCAAACACACAAATAATTACAAGTAAAACTGAAGAACTCTGAATGAGATCAATGTCGATATCCTCACAGTGATATCTGTAACTTTGCAAAATATCACTATTGGGGGAAATTGAGCAAAGTGTACAAATGACCTCGCTGTATTACTTCTTACAGCTGAATGTGAATCTACAATTATCTCAAAAAAATTAAAAAGATGAGAGAGAAGATGGATCAAAATGGAGGGGTGAGCTGACCCAGGACTCTCTCCCCTCCAAAGTACAACAAAGGACTGAAAAAAACCCTGAATTTCAGCTAATGAATCTAATGCCAGGACTCAGAGACCTATAGTATCAAAAGACAGAGGACAGAGCCCCTGCTGCCTGCCCAGGAGGAGCTGGAACCGGGTAGGAGAGAACATCGCTCCATCCCCTAGAAACCGGGATTGCCACGCAGGTCCAGGAAGGAGCTGGGGAGGGGCCGTGTGACCAGGGGATCATCTAGGACTCCCGCCACCGGTACAGTGGAAACCTGCTGACGGGGGAAAGCTTCCATGCACGGGGAACCCATAAACCCATGGCCCCAGGAGACCAGAGAATAGAACTGATCAAATCTAGATGGGTGGGTGAGACAAACCGCCCCTGCGCCCGCTCTAGCAAAGCACACTGGGCGCCGCCATCTTGCCCGAAGGCGGAGAGCTCAGAACGCACGGCACTCGACCCCCATCTAGTGGCAACAGGCTGTAACTGCAACCAAATTCTACCACCATGCGAAAAAACCGCTCCGCTACCATCCAGCAATTTATAAAAGCCCCAGACCAGAAGGAAAACAATAAAGACACAGAATTAAGTCCTGAGGTCTTGGAAATAGGTAAACTAAGTGATAATGAATTCAGAGCAGCTATAATAAAAAAACTCAATGAGGTAGAGAGAAAGATAGAGAAATAAGCTGAGTTCTGGAGTTACTTCACAAAAGAGATTGAAATTATAAAGAAGAATCAAACAGAATTACTAGAGATGAAAAACACAATGGACCAGATAAAACAGAATATGGGTTCCCTGAATGCCTGGGTAGACCCCCTAGAAGAGCAAATTAGCATAATCGAAGATACACAGGCTGAATGGCTCCAGACAGAGGAAGAAAGAGAACTAAGGATTAAAAGGAATGAGGAAAGTATCAGAGAGATAGCAGATTCAATGAGGAGAGAGAATTTAAGGATCATAGGAATTCCCAAGAATGTGGAAAAGGAAAATGGAGCGGAAAGTGTGCTTAATGAAATTATAGAAGAGAACTTCCCAAATCTAGGGATTGAGGGAGAAATGTGTGTAGAGGAAGCTTTCAGATCTCCTAGATTTATCAATGTAAAAAGACCTACTGCAAGGCATATAGTAGTACAAATGGCCAGAATGAATGACAAAGAAAGAATACTCCGGGCTGCAAGACAAAAGAGAATAACCTACAAAGGAGCTCCTATCAGACTTTCAGCAGATTTCTCTGCAGAAACCTTACAAGCTAGGAGAGAATGGAGTGACATATTCAAAGCTTTAAAAGATAAAAATCTTCAGCCAAGAATACTCTATCCAGCAAGAATATCCTTCAGATATGAGGGAGAAATTAAATCTTTTCCAGACAAACAAAGTGAAGGGAATTTGTAACCAAAAGTCCTACACTACAAGAAATCCTCAAGAAGGCTCTCATACCTGAAAAAAGAAAAAAGGGAGAAAAGGGTCACAAACCACAGAGTAGGGAGACAGATAAATAGAAACAGAATAGGATAGCAAATATTCAACTATAGCATTAGGATAAAGGTAAGGACCAAAGCAAAGACGATCTTATCACTCTAACTACAAACTCATAACACAAGTTGGAACAAGAAGTGAAAATAATAATTTAGGAGGGGAAGAGCAAAGGGACTAAATTAGTCTAGGCCAAGTAAGTAAGAGACCACCAAAGAATAGACTATATTATACACGAGATTCTAAATACAAACTTCAGGGTAGACACTAAACTAAACAGCAGAACAGAGACACAAAACATAAATAAGCAAAAATCTAAGAAGCCCAGCATAAGAAATTGCAGTATCAAATGGGTAGGATAAAGCACACAGGAAGAGAAATGCAGGAAAGCCAGATAATGAGCAACAGATTGACAGCTTTAAGTCCACATGCATCAATAATCACTCTCAATGTAAACGGATTGAATTCTCCAATAAAAAGACACAGAGTAGCAAAATGGATTAAAGAACAAAATCCAACAATTTGTTGCCTCCAGGAAACACACCTCAGCCCCAAGGACAAACGCATGCTCAGAGTGAAGGGGTGGAGGACAACACTTCAAGCTAATAGCAAGGGAAAAAAAGCAAGTGTTGCGATTCTTATATCAGACAAAGTGGATTTCAAAATAAGACAGGTAAAGAGAGACACACAGGGACAATATATAATGATCAAAGGGACACTTCATCAAGAAGAAATAATGCTTATAAATATCTATCCACCCAACATAGGAGCACCAAGATTCATAAAGTGACTATTAACAGACCTAAAGGAAGATGTTAAAAACAACACAGTAATAGTAGGGGACCTCAACACCCCACTCACATCAATGGACAGATCATCCAGACAGAAAATCAACAAAGAAATAGCGGAGCTAAATGGAAAACTAAAACAATTTGACTTAATAGACATATATAGATCACTTCATTCTAAAAAAGCAGAATACACATTCTTCTCAAGTGCACATGGAGCATTCTCAAGGATATACCATATGTTGGGAAAGAAGGCAAGCCTCTACAAATTAAAAAAAATTGAAATAATAACAAGCATCTTCTCTGACCATAATGCTATAAGGCTAGAAATTAATTACAAGAAAAAAGCTGAGAAAGGCACAAAGATGTGGAGACTAAACAATACACTACTGAACAAGCAATGGATCATTGAAGAGATTAAAGAAGAAATCAAAAAATACCTGGAAACTAATGAAAATGATAACATGCCATACCAACTCATATGACATACAGCAAACATTGTATTAAGAGGAAAATTCATCACAATACAGGCACATCTTAACAAATAAGAAAAATCCCAAATAAGCAATCTTAAACTACACCTAACTGAACTAGAGAAAGAAGAACAAATAAAGCCCAAAGTCAGCAGAAGGAGAGAAATAATAAAAATCAGAGCAGAAATAAATACCATTGAAACGAAAAAGGCGTTAGAAAGGATCAATGGAACAAAGAGCTGGCTCTTTGAGAAGATAAATAAAATTGACAAACCCCTAGCCAGACTTACAAAGAAAAAAAGGGAGAAAGCTCAAATAAACAAAATCAGAAATGAAAGAGGAGAAATAACAACAGACTCTACAGAAATACAACGGATTATAAGAGAATACTATGAAAAACTCTATGCTAACAGAATGGATAACCTAGAGGAAATGGATAAATTCTTGGACTC
Organism: Equus caballus; assembly: GCF_041296265.1. Classification (NCBI taxonomy): domain Eukaryota; kingdom Metazoa; phylum Chordata; class Mammalia; order Perissodactyla; family Equidae; genus Equus; species Equus caballus. The sequence continues at coordinate 37,373,753 of NC_091710.1, read as the reverse complement.
CTACAATCTCCCAAAGCTCACTCAAGAAGAAGCAGACAATTTGAACAGACCAATCACAAGGAAAGAGATTGAAACAGCAATCAAAAACATCCCAAAGAATAAAACCCCAGGACCAGATGAATTCCCTGGGGAATTCTACCAAACTTTCAGAGAGGATTTAATACCTTTCCTTTTCAAGCTATTCCAAAAAATTAGGGAGGATGGAACACTTCCTAACACATTCTATGAGGCCAACATCATGCTGATACCAAAGCCTGACAAGGACACCATGAAAAAAGAGAACTACAGACCAATATCACAGATGAACATAGATACAAAAATTCTAAACAAAATTTTGGCCACCAGAATTCAGCAATTCATCAAAAGGATCATAATCATGATCAAGTGGGATTCATACCAGGGAGACAGGAATGGTTCAACATCTGCAAATCAATCAATGTGATACACCACATCAACAAACTGAGGAATAAAAACCACATGATCATTTCAATAGATGCAGAGAAAGCATTTGACAAGATCCAACAGCCATTTATGATAAAAACTCTGAACAAAATGGGCATAGAAGGGAACTACCTCAACATAATAAAGGCCATATATGACAAACCCACAGCCAACATCATACTCAATGGGCAAAAACTGAGTGTCATCACCCTGAAAACAGGAATGAGACAAGGATGCCCTCTATCACCACTCTTATTTAACATAGTACTGGAGGTCCTGGCCAGAGCAATCAGGCAAGAAAAAGGAATAAAAGGAATCCAAATAGGGAGGGAAGAAGTGAAACTCTCGCTGTTTGCAGACGACATGATCTTATATATAGAAAACCCCAAAGAATCCATTGGAAAACTCTTAGAAGTAATCAACAACTACAGCAAAGTTGCAGGGTATAAAAGCAATTTGCATCAATCAGTAGCATTTCTATATTCTAATAACGAACTAACAGAAAAAGAACTCAAGAACACAACATCATTCACAATCACAACAAAAAGAATAAAATACCTCGGGATAAATTTAACTAAGGAAGAGAAGGACCTATATAATGAAAATTACAAGGCCTTTCTGAGAGAATTGGATGACGACATAAGGAGATGGAAAGACATTCCATGTACATGGATTGGAAGAATAAACATAGTTAAAATGTCTGTTCTACCTAAAGCAATCTACAGATTCAATGCTATCCCAATCAGAATCCCAATGACATTCTTTACAGAATTAGAACAAAGAATCCTAAAATTTATATGGGGCAACAAAAGACCCCGAATTGCTAAAGCAATCCTGAGAAAAAAAGAACAAAACGGGAGGCATCACAATCCCTGTCTTCAAAACTTACTACAAAGCTACAGTAATCAAAACAGCATGGTACTGGTACAAAAACAGGTGCAAAGATCAATGGAACAGAATTGAAATCCCAGAAATAAAACCACACATCTATGGACAGCTTATCTTCGACAAAGGAGCTGAGTGCATACAATGGAGAAAAGAAAGTCTTTTCAACAAATAGTGCTGGGAAAACTGGAAAGCCATATGTAAAAGAATGAAAATTGACCATTGTTTTTCACCATTCACTAAAATAAACTCAAAATGGATCAAAGACCTAAAGGTGAGACCTGAAACCATAAGGCTTCTAGAAGAAAACGTAGGCAGTACACTCTTTGACATCAGTATTAAAAGGACCTTTTCGGACACCATGTCTTCTCAGAGAAGGGAAACAATAGAAAGAATAAACAAATGGGAGTTCATCAGACTAAAGAGCTTCTTCAAATAAAATAGGATTGAAACAAAAAAACAACCCTCTAACTGGGAAAAAATATTTGCAAGTCATATATCTGACAAAGGGTTAATCTCTCTACTATATAAAGAGCTCTCAGAACTCAACAACAAAAAATCAAACAAGCCGATCAAAAAATGGGCTGGAGACATGAACAGACATTTCTCCAAAAAAGATATACAGATGGCCAATAGGCACATGAAAAGATGCTCATCATCGCTGATCATCAGGGAAATGCAAATCAAAACTACACTAAGATATCACCTTACACCCATTAGAATGACAAAAATATCTAAATCTAATAGTAGCAAGTGTTGGAGAGATTGTGGAGAGAATGGAACCCTCATACACTGCTGGTGGGAATGCAAACTGGTGCAGCCACTATGGAAAACAGTATGGAGATTCCTCAAAAAAATTAAAAATAGAACTACCGTATGATCCAGCCATTCCACTACTGGGTATCTATCCAAAGAGGTTGAAGTCAGCAATTCCAAAAGTCCTATGCACCCCAATGTTCATTGCAGCATTATTTACAAAAGCCAAGACATGGAAACAACCTAAGTGCCCATCAACAGATGAATGGATAAAGAAGTTTTGGTATATATATACAATGGAATACTACTCAGCTGCAAAACAGAGAGAAATCATCCCATTTGCAACAACATGGATGGACCTTGAGGGAATTATGTTAAGTGAAATAAGCCAGTTAGAGAAGGATAATCTCTGTATGACTCCACTCATATGAGGAATTTAAAAATGTGGACAAAGAGAACAGATTAGTGGCTACCAGGGGTAAGGGGGGGGGGGGGGGTGGGCACAAAGGGCGAAATGGTGCACCTGCAACACGAATGACAAACATTAATGTACAACTGAAATTTCATAAGATTGTAACCTATCAACTCAGTAAAAAAAAGAGGATGACTAGCTTAGCATCCATGTAACCAAGATGCAGCAGAGTTCTAAATAGAGCAGACATTTAAATAATCCACCCCAAAGAGTCACGTCAAAGTGTATCATCTTTACTCCATAAATATCACTCCTTGAAAAGCTCTTTCTATGTTGTGTAAATGTGAGCCAGTGAAAATGCAGTGTGTGGGGAAGCTCATATATTGAATATTAAATATTGCTTTTCAGGTTTCTTTGATTAGATATAATTACTTTCCTGACTTCATGAGCCTGGATGTTGCTAATTTCATTTTCAGGATATTTCCTCCTTCATTGCTATTAACAAAAGTACGAACAGCCTTCATAGTGTCTAGAGAAAGAATGCAAATAGCTTCTTCAGATCCTGTTATCACCTCTGATGTTTTTAAGTGTATGGAAAGGAGTAGTATGAGAGATGTATTCCTATTGCTTTTAACGTATATTTCCACATCCCTTTTCCAAATAATATATTTTTAGTCTAGTTTGCTTATAATCATTGCTATTACACAATAATTGGATGTCAAAGTCAGTGGATTTTAGGACATTTTAACAGTAGCATTTTCTTAACACATAGAAACTTAAAATGAAATTTAAACAATTACATTTATTCCACCATGATCTAAAACTTTAGACAGTCAAAAATTTAAAGGGACAAATAATCACAGTGTTCTAATAATACATAAACATAATATATAAAGACAGGATTTCTCTGTCAATTATGTATATCCTCTGACCAAATATTACTTTAAATCACGTGGATGTTTATTGTTGTCTGTATTTCTACATGATGACTCTTCTATTGTTTTTGTTGATCTATTGCATTCCTGGAACTTGTGTCTTTATACCTATAACCCCGACAAGACATCGAAAGTAGGAAGCAAGATCAATTCTTTGAAAGACACAGTTTGTCAAAACTTACACAAGAAGGAGTCGGCAATCTGAATAGGCCCATATCTATCAAAGAAACTGAATCAATAACTAATAACCTTCCAAAACAAAGCACCAGGACTAGATAGGTTCACTGATCAATTCTACTGAATTTTTTTTCTAGTTTCAGCTATTTTTATTGTAGTAAAAATCACATAAAATAAAATTTACCATTTAAACATATGTAGGTGTACAGTATAGTAGTGTTAACTATATGTGCATTGTTGTAAAAGAGACCTCTAGCACATTATTTTTATTGTGGTAACATTGGTTTATAAGATTATATAAATTTCGGGTGTACATCATTATATTTTGATTTCTGTGTAGATTGCATCATGTTCACCACCCAAAGACTAATTACCACCCATCACCACACACATGTGCCTAATCGCCCTTTTCGCCCTCCTCCCTCCCCTCTTCCACTCTGGTAACCACCAATCCACTCTCTGTCTCTGTGTTTGTTTATTGTTGTTTTTATCTTCTATTTATGAGTGAGATCGTATAGTATCTGACTTTCTCCCTCTGACTTGCTTTGCTTAGCATAATACGCTCAAGGTCCATACATGTTGTCACAAATGGCAAGATTGCATCCATTTTATGGCTCGTAGTATTCCATTGTGTATATATTACCAGATCTTCTTTATCCATTCATCGCTTCATGGACACCTAGGTTGCTTCTTAGTCTTGGCTACTGTGAATAATGCTGCAATGAAAATAGGGGTGCATGTATCTTTATGCGTTTGTGTTTTCAAGTTCTTTGAATAAATACCCAGCAGTAGAATAGCTGGATCGTGTGGTAGATCTACTCTCAATTTTTTGAGGAATCTGCATACTGTTTTCCATAGTGGCTGCATCAGTTTGCACTCTCACCAGCCATGTATGAGAATTGCCATTTCTCTACATCCTCTCCAACCCTTGTTATTTCCTATCTTGTTGATTATAGCCATTCTGATGGGCTTGAGGTGATATCTCATTGTAGTTTTGATTTGCATTTCTCTGATAATTAGTGATGTTGAATATCCTTTCATGTGCCTGTTGGCCATCTGTATATGTTCTTTGGAGAAATCTTTGTTCAGTTCTTCTGCCCAGTTTTTAATTAGGTTGTTAGTTTTTTGTTGTTGAGATGTATGAGTTCTTTGTATATTTTGGATATTAACCCCTTATCTGATACATGGTTTGCAAATATCTTCTCCCAATTGTTAGGTTGTGTTTTCATTTTCTTGACAGTTTCCTTTGCTGTGCAGAAGACTTTTAGTTTGATGTAGTCCCATTTGTTTATTTTTTCTATTGTTTCTTTTGCCTGGTCAGGCATGGTACTTGAAAATATGCTGCTAAGACCAATGTTGAAGAGCATACTGCCCATGTTTTATTCTAGAAGTTTTATGGTTTCAGGTCGTACATTTGTCTTTAATCCATTGAGTTAATTTTTGTGTATAGTGTAAGATAATGGTTTACTTTAGTTCTTTTGCGTGTGGCTGTCCAGTTTTCCCAACACCATTTATTAAAGAGACTTTCCTTTCTCCATGGTATGTTCTTGACTGCCTTGACAAAAATTAGCTGACCATAGTTATGTGGGTTTATTTCTGGGCTTTCAATTCTGTTCCATTGATGTGTATGTCTGTTTTTGTGCCAGTACCATGCCATTTTGGTTACTATGGCTTTGTAGTATATTTTGAAATCAGGGAGTGTGGTACTTCCAGCTTTGTTCTTTTTTCTCAAGATTCCTTGGGCTATTCAGAGTCTTTTGTTGTTCCATAAAAATTTTAGGATTCTTTGTTCCATTTCTGTGAAAAATGTTGTTGGAACTTTGATAGGGATTGCACTGAATGTGTAGATGGCTTTAGAAAGTATGGACATTTTAACTACGTTAATTCTTCTAAGAGCACAGAATATCTTTCTACTTCTTTATGTCTTCTTCAATTTCTTTCAAGAATGTTTTATAGTTTTCAGTGTACAGGTCGTTCACCTCTTTGGTTAAGTGTATTCCTAGGTATTTTATTATCTTTATTGCAATTGTAAATGGGATTGTATTCTTAATTTCTTTTTCTACTACTTTGTTGTTAGTGTATAGAAATGCAACTGACTTTTGTACCTGTATCTGGCAACTTTACTGTATTCATTTATTATTTCTAAAAATTTTTCGTGGCTTATATACAGTTTTTATATATAAAATCATGACATCTGCAAATGGTGACAGTTTCACTTCTTCCTTCCCAATTTCATCCTGTTTATTTCTTTTTCTTGCCTGATTGCTCTGGGTAGGATTTCCAATACTATGTTAAATAACAGTGGTAAAAGTGGGCATCCTCATCTAGATCCTGTTCTTAGAGGGATAACTTTTAGTTTTTCTCCGTTGAGAATGATATTAGGTTTGGGTTTTGTCATATATGGCCTTTATTATATTGAGGTACTTTCCTTCTATCCTTACTTTATTCAGAGTTTTTATCATAAATGGATGCTGTATCTTGTCAAATGCTTTCTCTGCTCCTATGGAGATGATATGTGATTTTTATTCTTAATTTTGTCAATGGATACATTACGTTGATTGATTTGTGCATGTTGAACTATCCTCACATCCATGGAATAAATCCCACTTGATCATAGTGTATGATCTTTTTAATGTATTGTTGCATTCAACTTGATAGTATTTCGTTAAGGAATTTTGCATCCATGTTCCTCAGTGATATTGGCCTGTAATTTTCTTTTTTTGTGTTCTCCTTGTCCGGTATTGGTATTAGGCTAATGATGGCCTTGTAGAAGGAGTTAGGAAGCTTCCCCTTCTCTTCAATTTTTTGGAGGAGTTTGAGAAGGTTATGTATTAAGTCTTATTTGAATGTTTGGTAGAATTCAGCAGAGAATTCCTGGACTTTTATTTTTTGGAGGGTTTTGATTACTGTTTTGATCTCCTTCCTGGTAATTGGTCTATTCAAATTATCTATTTCATCCTGCTTCAGTTTTGGAGGGTTGTATGATTCTAAGCATTTATCCATTTCTTCTAGATTATCCAATATGTGAGCATATAGCTTTTCATAGTATTGTCTTACAATCTTTTGTATTTTGGAGGTGTCCATTGTAATTTCTTCTCTTTCATTTCTGATTTTATTTATTTGAGCTTTCTCTCTTTTTTTCTTGGTGAGTTTAGGTGAAGGTTTGTCATTTTTGTTTATCTTTTCAAAGAACCATCTCTTGGTTTCATTGATTTTTCTCTATTATTTTTTAGTCTCTATTTCATTTATTTCTGCTCTGATTTTTATTATTTTCTTCCTTCTGATTTGGGGCTTTGTTTGTTCTCCTATTTACAGTTCTTTGAGGTGTACTATTAGATTGTTTATTTGAGATTTTTCTTGTTTGTTTAATTAGGGCTGTATTGCTATAAACTTCCATCCTAGAACTGCTTTTTCTGTATCCCATAAATTTTGGCATGTCATATTTTGATTTTCATTTGTCTCCAGGTATTTTTTAATTTCTCCTTTGATTTCTTCATTGACTCAGCCATTGTTCAGTAGAATTTTGTCTAATATCTACATATTTGTGGCTTTTCTGATTTTCTTTCTGTAGTTGATTTCTAGTTTCATACTTTTGTGGTCAGAAAAGATGCATGGTATCATTTCGATCTTCTTAAATTTATTGACACTTGTTTTGTGGTCTAATATGTGATCAATCCTGGAGAATTTTCCATGTGCACTTGAAAAGAATGTGTATTCTGTGGATTTTGGATGGAATGTTCTATATATATCTACTAAGTCCATCTGGGTCTAATGTGTCATTTAAGCCCAATGTTTCCCGCTTGATGTTCTGATTGAATGATCTATCCATTGGTGTAAGTGGAGTGTTAAACTCCTCTACTATTATTGTGTTACAGTCTATTTCTCCTTGTATGTCTGTTCATAATTGCTTACTTATTTAGGTGCTCCTATGTTGGCTGAATAGATATTTACAAGTGTTATATCCTCTCATTGGATTGTTCCCTTCATTGTTATGTAGTGCCCTTGTTTATCTCTTGTTAGAGTTTTTGTTTTAAAGTCTATTTTTTCTGATATAGGTATGGCTACCTCAGCTTTCTTTTCATTGTCATTTGCAAGGAATATCTTTTTCCATCCTTTTGCTTTCAGTTTGTGAGTGTCTTTAGGTATGAAGTGTGTCTCTTGTATGCAGCATATGTTTAGGTCTTATTTTTTTTTATTCAAATGGCCACCCTTTGCCTTCTATTTTTGTTTTGTTTCTTTTTTTGGTGAGGAAGATTGGCCCTGAGCTAACATCTGTTGCCAATCCTCCTCTTTTTGCTTGAGGAAGATTGTCCCCTGAGCTAACATCCATGCCACTCTTCCTCTGTTTTGTTTGTGGGATGCCACCACAGTGTAGCTTGATGAGCAGTATGTACGTCCACACCCGAGATACAAACTGTTGAACCCTGGGCTGCTGAAGTGGAGCATGTGAACTCAACAACTATGCCACTGGGCCAGCCTCCACTCTGTGCCTTTTGATTGGAGCATTTAGTCCATTGACATTTAAAGTAGCTATTGATAAGAATATACTTATTGCCATTTTGTTACTTTTTTCCAGGATGTTTTAGTAGTTCGTCTCTTTTCCTTTCTTCATCTTTTGCTCTCTTCCCTTGTGGTTTGATGGCTTTCTTTAGTATTATGTTTGGGTTCCTTTCTCTTAATTTGTTGTGTATTTATTAAAGGTTTCTGATTCGTGATTACCATGAGATTCATGTATAATAACCTACATATATAGCAATCTATATTATGTTGATGGTCTCTTTAGTTTGAGCTCTTTCTAAAAGATCTACTCTTTTACTTCTCCCCTCCCACATTTTATGTTTTTGATATCATATCTAACCTCTTTTTTTGTGCATGTGTATCCATTATCTTATTAAATGGAAATAGATAATTTTAGTACTTTTGTCTTTTGACCTTCATATTAGTTTCGTAGGTGGTTGATCTGCTACCTTTACTTTATATTTGCCGTTACCAGTGATTTTATTATTTTGTTGTGTTTTTTGATAATTTTCTTATTACTATTTGTGGTATTGTCTTTTCCACTTAAATGAGTCCTTTTATCATTTCTTGTAAGGCGAGCTTCTTGGTGATAAACTCCTTTAGTTTTTGCTTGTCTGGGAAATTCATTATTTCTCCTTCCATTCTGGATGATAACCTTGCTAGGTAGAGTATTCTTGGATGTAGGTTTTTTCCTTTAAGCACTTTAAATATATTGTGCTGCCGCCTTCTAGCCTGTAAGGTTTCTGATGAGAAGTCAGTTGATAGTCTTGTGGGGATTCTTTTATATGTAACTTGTGGTGTTTCTCTTGTGGCTTTTAGGATTCTCTTTTTATTTTTAACTTTTGACATTTCATTTAATTATAATGAGTCTTGGTGTGGGCCTCTTTGGGTTTATCTTGTTTGGTGCTTTCTGTGCTTCCTCTACCTGGATGTCTATTTCCTTCCTTAGGTTAGGAAAGTTCTCAGCTATTATTTCTTCAAATAGATTCTCTGCCCCTTTGTATCTCTCTTCTCCTTCTGGGACACCTATAATACAGATGTTAGTGCACTTCATGTTGTCCCAGAGGTCCCTTAGACTGTCCTTATTCTTTTAAATTCTTTTTTCATTTATCTGTTCAGCTTGGGTGATTTTCTATAGCCTTTTGTCCAGCTTACTTATCTGTTCTTCTGTGCCACCCTCTCTGGTATTGAGTCCCTCTAGTGAACTTTTCATTTCCAGAATGGTATTCTTCATTTGTGATTGGTTCTTTTTTATATTTTTCAATTCTTTGTTGAAGCTCTCACTGAGTTCATCCATTCTTTTCCCAAGATCAGTGAGCATCCTTATGACTCTTTTTTTTTTAAAGATTGGCACCCGCGCTAACAACTGTTACCAATCTTTTCTTCTTCTTCCCAAAGCCTCCCCATTACATAGCTGTTTATTCTAGTTTTGAGTTCCTCTGGTTGTACTATGTGGGGCACCACCTCAGCATTGCCCGATGAGTGGTGCCATGTCCACAACTAGGATCTGAACCTGCAAAACCCCAGGCCACCAAAGTGGAGTATGCAAACTTAACCACTCGGCCACAGGGCTGGCCCCTTTATGACTCAGTTTGTACTCTTTATCAGGTAGATCATTTATGTCTGTTTCATTTAGCTCTCTTTCTGAGGATTTGTCCTGTTCCCTTGTTTGGAACATATTCCTTTGTCTTCTCATTTTGCCTCTTTCTCTGTGGTTATATCTATGTATTAGGTAGATCAGCTACATCTCCTGCTCTTGGAGAGGTAGCCTTATGTAAAAGATGCCTTATGAGGCCCAACAGTGTGCCTCCCTCTCATCACCAGTTCCAAATGTTTCAAGAGTGTCCCCTGTGTGGGCTACATGTGTCCTTCTGTTGTGGCAGGGTTGCTCTTGCTGCAGGTGCCCAAAGAGGTTAGGCTTTCCTCTGGCCAACTAGTTGTAAGGCTCAGCTGTGTGTGACTGCTATGGATGCTTCAGTTACTTTTTTGGGCATGGGGAGCCACAGAACACTTGGCTGCAAGGTCTAATAGCACATTCCTGTTGCAGTTTTTCTGTTAAGTGAGTTGGCCCCCAGCATGGCTAGTTGTTAGGCTCAGAGACTTACAATTGCTGTAGGCCTTCAGCTTGTAAGACTTTTTTCAGGTCTCTCAGGATTGCAGCTGAGTGGGTCCAGCCCCATGCATGGGAGTACCCAATTGTTTCAGGCTTCAGATGTGGGGCTGATCCCCTATGTGGCTGTTTGAGAAGCACAAGTCTGCTGCAGCTGACAAGCCCCACCACCTGCAGAGCCACACACTCCAACACAATCCTATCCCATGCACACACTCCAACCCACTGAAGTGGACCCAGTATCCCCACTGCAGAGGACCCACATCATCTACCAACACACGCCCACCCCTTGTGCATGCCTTGCCCCACAGAGGTGGACCACTCACTTGCCTGCAGAGGGTCCAGGCACCCTGCCTATGCAGCCCCACAAGTTTCCCAAAAGCTTGTTTTTGGGTGGGGACCAATTGCTAGGATGGACTGCTTGCCCTGGCTGAGCTGAATTAAATTGGTGCTCTAGTGAGTAGGGCAGACCCCTGTGCTAACAGGCCAGGGGAAGAACTCCAATGTCTTCTGCTAGTGTCTGTGTCAGCACACCTGTATTAGGTCACAATAATGGCTGCCACAAATATCTCAGTCTCTATGGAGGTGGTCTCAGCCTGGGGAGGTCTCACCTCTCCATGAGATGCACCCAGAGCCTGTCAAGTGAGTCTCTTTTCACCAAAGGACTGTGTACCTTTATTTCTGGTGATTTTAGGTTGCTTTCTGAAATGGGTGAATTTGTGCATGTGCCTTTTAAGAGCAGACTTTATTTCCCTCTATGTCTGATAGCTTTTCTGGGGGTATTTCCTGTTGTTGTTAATAGCCAGCAAAGCCAGATATTATGACACTTGTCTCAGTTGTTGCTGAGTTCAAAAGCTGCTTACTGTGGCAAAGCTTTCCCATTCAGATACCCTGCTCCTCCAGGGAAGAGTTTGTACCTCATTATTGTTCTCAGGTGAGTGGGAAGCACTTTGGCTGAAAGGTGGCTTTTTTCTCTCCAGAAGGGAATTTTTGCCTCTTCCACCTCAGTCAGCACTGTCCCTTGCTGTGGTGGTTCATTTTATCCAATCTTCAGTTCTCTCTTAGGGGTAATTATTACAAAAATTGTTGTAAATCTGTTGTGTCTGTGGGAGGAGGAGAGTCCAGAGTCTGCCTACACCACCATCTTGACACTCTAGCTCTATTAATCATTTAAGGAAGAAATTATACCAAGTCTCTATAATCTCTTACAGAAGATATAAGTAAAGGGAATATTTTTTAACTTCCTAACCATGAGGCCAACATTAACCTAATACTAAAAGCAGACAAAGACATTACAAGAAAAGAGAAATACAGACCAATATCTTTCATGAACATAGATGCAAAAATCTTCAACAAAATATTAGTAAACCAAATTCAACAATATATAAAAAGAATTATACACCACAACCAAGAGGGAGGTATCCTAGGTACCCAAGCCTGGCTCAACATTCTAAAAATCAATTAATGTAATCCGTCACATCACCAGGCTAGGAAAGAAAAATTGCACGATCATTTCAATAAATATAGAAAAATCACTTGACAAAATCAAACATCCATTCATGGTAAAACCTCTCAGACAACTAGGAACAGAAGAGAGCTTCCTCAACTTGATCAAGAATATATATTTAAAAGACTACAGCTAATTTCATACTTAGTGGTGAGAGATTTGAAGCTTTCCCAGTAATATCGGGAACAAAGTAAGGATTTCTCCTCTCACTACTCCTTTTTAACATCATACTGGAAGAATTTGCTAATTCAATAAGACGAGGAAAGGATTTGAAAGGTATAGATAGATGAGGAAGAAATGAAACTCTCTTTGTTCACAGATGACATGATTGTCCATGTAGAAAACATGAACGGATTGCCAAAAACCAAAACAAAGCAAAACCTCTTGGAATAATTGGCAAATGTAGTAAGATTTCAAGACACAAGGTTAGTACACAAAAGTCATGGCTTTCCTATATACTGGGAACAAACAAGGGAAAATTGTAATTAAAAACACAATACCATTCCAACAGGTACATGGAAAGATATTCAACATCATTAATGAGGGAAAAACGAATCAAAACCACAATAAGATAGTACCTCACACCTGTTAGAATGGCTATCATCAAAAATACAAGAGATAAAAAGTGTTGGTGAAGATGTTGAGCAAAGGGAACCATTGGACATTGTTGGTGGGTATGTAAACTAGTGCAGGCTCTATAAAAAACAGTATGGAAATTCCTCAAAAATTAAAAATAGAACCATCTTATGATCCAGCAATGCTACTTCTCAGAATATATCAGATAGAAATGAAAACAAGATATTGAAGAAATGTCTGCACTCTTTTGTTAACTGCAGCATTATTACAAGTACCAAGATATGGAAACAACCTGGGTGTCCATCAACAGATGAATGGATAAAGATGTTGTGTATACATACAATGGAATATTATTCAGCCATGAGAAAGAACGAAATCCTGCCATTTGCAACAACATAGAGTGAACTTGAGGACATTATATTAAGTGAAATAAGTCAGACTGAGAAAAACAAATACTATATGATGCCACTTATATGTGGAATATAAAAAAAAACAAACTCATAGAAGCAGAGAGTAGAATGGTGGTTACCAGGGACTGAGGGACAGGATAAATAGGGAGCTGTTTGTCAAGGGGTACAAACATCCAGTTAGAAGATGAGTAAGTTCTGGGGATCTTTTGCATGGCATTGTGATTATAATTGATAATATTGTGTTATATACTTGAATATTGCTAAGAGAATAGATCTTAAATGTTCTCATCACAAAATAGAAATGGTAATTATATAAAAGTGTTAGCTAATGTTATGATGGTAATCATTTTGCAATATATAAATAAGTCAACACATAGTACACCTTAAATTTACACAATGTTATAGGTCAATTATATCTCAATAAAGGTTGCAAAAAAACTACAACACCATTTACATTAGCACCCCCCAAAATAAAACATTTAAGTACAAATCACACAAAATATGTGTAAGATCCATAGGTGGAAAACAACAAAATTCAAGTGAACAAAATAAAAGAAGAACTAAATAAATGGAGATATATTCTATGGTCATGGATAGGAAGACTCAATGTTGTTAAGTGCCAGTTATTCCCTACTTGACCAATAGATTCAATGCAATCCCAATCAAAAACCCAGCAAGTTATCTTAAGGCAATTTTTTTTTTGAGGAAGATTGGCCCTGAACTAACTGCTGCCAATCCTCCTCTTTCTGCTGAGGGAGACTGGCGCTGAGCTGACATTCATGCCCATCTTCCTCTAATTTATATGTGGGACGCCTACCACAGCATGGCTTGCCAAGTGGTACCATGTCCACACCAAGGATCCGAACGAGTGAACCCCAGGCCACTGAAGTGGAACATGCGCACTTAACTTCTGCACCACCGGGTCAGCCCCTATCTTATGGCTATTTACAAACTGATTTTGAAGTTCATATGGAGAGGCCAAAGACCCAAAAGCCAACACACTATTGAGGAGGAAGAACAAAGTTGGAAAAATGAAACTTCCCAACTTCAATACTTAATATGAAGCTACAGTAATCAACATAGTGTGGTATTGGTGAAAGAATAGACAAATGGACAATGGAATAAACAATTCAAGAGCATAGAAAACCCAGAAATAGACCCACATAAATATAGTCAACTGATCTTTGACAAAGGAGCAAAGACAATACAATGAGGCAAAGATAGTCTTTCCAACAAATAGTGTTGGAAAAACTGGACATCCACAATGAAAAAAAAATGCATCTAGACACACAACCTACACCCTTCACAGAAATTAATCTCAAATTGCATCTTGGATCTAAAGGTAAAAAGAAAAACTATAAAACTCCTAAAAGATAACAGAAAATCTAGATGACATTGTGTATGGCGATGACTTTTTAGATACAATACCAAAGGCACAATTCATAAAAGAAACAATTGATAAGCTGGATTTCATTAAAATTAAAAACTTCTGTTCTGTGAAAGACAATGTCAAGGAAATGAGAAGAAAAGCCACATATTGGGAGAATATATTTGCAAAAGACATATCTAATAAATACTATTATCCAAATAAACAAAGAACCCTTAAAACTCAACAATAAGTAAAGAAATATCCTGACTAAAAGTGCACCAACGACCTTAACAGACACCTCACCAAAGAAGATATACAGAGGGAAAATAAGCATATGAAAAGATGCTCCATATCATATTCATCAGGGAAATACAAATTAAAAGAATAATGAGGGGCTGGCCCCGTGGCCAAGTGGTTAAGTTAGCGTGCTCTGCTTCAGCGGCCCAGGGTTTCACCAGTTTGGATCCTGGGCACAGACATGGCACCACTCATCAGGCCACGCTGAGGCGGTGTTCCACATACCACAACTAGAGGAACCCACAACTAAAATATACAGCTATGCACTAGGAGGATTTGGGAAAAAGCAGGGGGGAAAAAAGATTGGCAACAGTTGTTAGCTCAGGTGCAATCTTTAAAAAAAGCAAACAATAATGAGATAAAACTATACACCTATTAGAATGTATTACTAAACCCAACATACTCTTATCATACAATCCATCAATTGCACTCTTTGGTGTTTACCCAAAGGAGTTGAAAACTGTCGTCCACACAAAAACCTGCACTTGGATGTTTGCAGTAGCTTTATTCCTAATTGCCAAAACTTGAAGGCACCCAAGATGCCCTTCAGTAGGTGAATGGATTAATAAAATTCAGCATATCCAGACAATGGAAGATTATTCAGTGCTAAAGAGAAATGAGCTATCAAGTCATGAAAAGACATGGAAGAACTTTACATTCGTATTTCTGAGTGAAAGAAACCAATCTCAAAAGGCAATATATGGTGTGGTTCCCACTATGTGACATTCTGGAAAAGGCAAAACTATGAGACAGTATAAAGATCAGTGATTGCCAGGGGTCTGTAGAGGAGCAATAGATGAATAGGTGAAGCACAGAGGATTTACAGGGCAGTGAAGATGCTCTGTATGGTACTGTAATGATGGATACATGGCATTATACATTTATCCAAACCCATAGAATATACACCACCAAGAATGAACCCTAATCCCATGTGTGGGAGCAAGGGCTATATGGTAAATCTCTGTACCTTCCTCTCAATTTTCAGTAAACCTAAAACTACTCCAAAAACAGCAGTCTTTAAAAAAATGTTATTCATGCATTCATTGATTCAATTAGCATTTATAATTGGGTGCCTGCAGTGTCCCAGGCATTATGCCAGGCACGAGGGTAGATAGGTGAACAAACTTGACCTGCTCCCTTACCTTAAAGAGCCCACTGTTCACCAGATGCTGGGCCAAAGTTTTCAGACATTATCCCACCGATTTTTCACAAAAATCCTGAGACATTCTAGCATTGCAACCTAGTTTTATGGATGAACTAATCCCAGAGAGTTTACTTCACTTGCCCAGGTCATATGGATAGAAAGCACCCAAGCTGACTAGCTGGTAGCATACAGATCTATTTCTCAGGAGAGTTTGTTTGTTTTAATAATTAAAGAAAAAATTTACCAGGTCAAACCATTGACAATAGAGAATAAAATCATTATTTCCTTTAAAAAATATATTTTCCTTTTATGAACTGATTGTTTAGTATGTCTTTAATAAATGGCTAAATTAAATCTAGATTAATAATAATGTAAATGAATGTTTTCCATTTCAGTGGTAAGATAACAATCGGAGGGAAAGCTCTGGGGCTGAAGTAAGGTGTACCATGTGATATTGAGTAGTGAGTTGGTAAAGAACACCAATGTAAAAAGTTACGACAGTGAATTATTTTTCAAAATGAAAGAAAACTTCAAGCCTCTATTCATTTCATCGTCACATCATGGAGAAGCAAAAACAAACTTAACTACCATGAGACCTGGTGCTAGCTGATGAAAATGTTCTGAGCTGTATTTATCTGCTGGTTTGGGTCATGTCTGGAGTACACCACTTTACTTTGGGTCTTCTCACCTATAATTTTAAATACAAGTTTTGCTGCTAGAGGGCAGTGGTTTCTAAGTAATTGTTAAACTCCCTATGATGACGGTGCTATTATTCAGATTATGAAACAAAGCAGAAAGCATTAGTCAGTGGCTTACAAGATGGTTATTAAAATTGAAAGCCTAGCTTCTCAGCACTCTCACACGTCCAACACATAAACTATCAATGGGAAGGGGCCTCTCCTAAGTGATATCAACAAATTACCATCACAAGTATATTTAGAAAACCACAATAAATGAATTTGTTATGTTATCAAGTTAGGATTCTATTTGAGAACTAAAGGGATGTACAAAATTAGAACAAATATTATTTTAAAATCTTACATGCTTTTTAAACTTTTGATCGTTTATTTTGCAGCTCTTTGGATAGTCATTTGAATTAAGTGAATGAAAATTTCCAATTACTTTAGCATGTTTTTCTCTAGTTTTGTTCATTTCTATATGAGACACTATTCTTTTTATGAGATGAATGTAATTGGAAGGTTACAGATGCTATTACAAACAGAAATGGTCGTGATAATCAGTTGTAGTTACTTACCTTCTGGGATGGACTAATGTTGAATCTGACTATACACTGTTTTTCCTTAAGCATTAGGCAGACAATTTCATACATGATGTCAGATAACTGATTTCACAATAACCGGATTATGGAGCAAGTATTAATTGTTGTGTGTGTACTTTATACATTGTGTTCTTAACAGTTCAATATATCATGACACCAAACAAGGCAGAATTCAGGAAGGGGGCCAACCAGCTCCAAATCTCTCACTTTTGAATTTACTTTAGCGATTTATTTTGAGATTCAAAGTCACATAAGTCAGAGTGCATCTTGTGTCATTCTTATTCTGATAAGGAACTATTTCAGATCTTGAAAAATGACCTCCATGTGATCACAATCAGAATATACAAGGATTTTTGATGGGAAAAACACCCAAATGCCTTTCAGTTTAATCTGTTGAGTTTTTTTCTAATAAGCCATTAAATGTGCTGCAAATTTCAGCAGATGATGTTTAACTCGGTTTGTTCAGTGCATTTGTCTTCAGATATTGCTTGGACTAGCAGGAACAAGGCAATCAGCCACTCACAGCTATTGCCTACTATCTAACATAACATGAATAAAATAGATATCACATTATATATATGAAAAATGATTTCGAGGGTAGATTCAATTTTATTTTTCTTAGAACCTAGTACTTTAAAGAAGTATAATATTTGAGATGGAGTACAGTATTGCAACATAAACTGAGGTAGGAGAAACGATCAAAAGCAAAGAAAAAGAAATCCACGCAAGATGGAAGATGGACGATTTGAGTGAAAAGGTAGTGAAGACATCTGTATATGGTCTTCTTTCCTCTGCAGCATAAGTGGTCATTACTTTTCAAGATTAATTGTTTATTTATTTAAATTAAAAATTTATGTTTACCATTTATTGGTAATTAGAAGATGAGTATGTTTTTATGTTATTTATCAAATGAAAAATTAAGATTAAATTTGCTATAAAAGGTTTTACAGTGTAATTCTTTATAAGCATAGTGCTTACTTACCACTTGGCAATGTTTCATAAGTGCATATCTACAATAGCTAAATGCCTTTGTTTGTAATAATTCTTTCCAAGTTGGCAGGTGTTTTAGAAAGTGCTATAAAGAGGGAAATTTTTGCTTCAAATGTTGTATGGAATTATAGATGACAAAGAACAAATGAATTGGGAGTGGGAAAGTGACGACTCGGCTGCAAGATTATTTACTTGAGAGGTAGTAATTATTCAATAGCTAGTTAAGTAGATAGAAAGGAAAGACCATTTAAAAGCATGGGATGAAGCAATGGAGAGAATCTAAATTCATTATAATCAGTCAGTATACATATATATATCAATTAGTATATATATATGTGTGTGTTTATTTATACCTGCATATATACACACAAAAATTTGCTGAATCGATACATAAATTGTATATATATATACACTATATATATGTTATGTATTCATTTAATACATTTTTTTCTAATAGCTCTCACGTCCCAGGCACTCTTTTAGGAGTTGGGGACAAAGCTATGAGCAAAAAGGGGCAAAATATCTCTTCTTACTACCCTCATGGAACTTACATTCCAGTGAGGACAGAGCAATAACAAGATAAATGAGCAAATATGATGTGTATTTGCAAACAATTAATGCTATGGAGAGAATAAAGTGGAGGAAAGGGTTAAGGAATGTTGGGAATGGAGTTAAGCTTAACATAGGTGTATTAGTTTTGACTGCTGCTGTAACAAATTGCCACAAATTTCGTAGCTTAGGAGCTTACAATAGAAATTTATCTTACATTTCTGTAGAGTCATACCAGGTCCTTATGTGAAATGGTCTTTCCTTTCTATTTACTTAACTAGTTATTAAATAATTCCTACTTGTACTCTCACTGGGCTAAAGATATTGGCTAGGCCCCATTCCCGTCTGGATGCTCTAGCAGAGAATTCATTTCCTTGCCTCTTCTAGCTTCTATAGGCCATCCACATTCCTTGGCTCATGGCCCTCTTCTATCTTCATCAGCAGCAATGTGCCTTCCTCTTATAGTCACATCTCCCTCTGACTCTCCTCTTCTGCCTGGTTCTTCCACTTTTAAGTATCCATTTGATTATATTGGGCCCAGGATAATCCAGAATAATCTCCTTATTTTAAGGTCAGCTGATTAGCAACCTTACTTCCTTATACAACCTTAATTCCCTTTTGCTATGCAACCTAACATATTAGGATATGGACAATTGTAGAGAGCCATCATTCTGCTTACCATAAAAGATACCCAAGAAAAGCCTCACTCATACTTGAGTAAAGATCTAAATGAAATGAAAAAACAACCCCTGGAGGAAGACCATTCTAAGCAGAGGGAAATCAAGTGTAAAGGCCCTGGGGTAGGAACATGCCTAGTGTGTTCCAGGAAAAGTGAGCAGGATAGTATGGCTCAAATAGAGAATTCAAGACGGGAATATGAGTAGTATGAGAGGAGTTCCAATGGCAGAATTTGGAGGTAAGATAGTGCCTCATAGATTATAGGGAAAAAAAGGCGTTTATACTAAGTGAGATTAAAAAACTCTCTAGAAATTAATGCAAAAAAGTACATTCTGACTTACATTTTAAAAAGATCATCCTAGCAGCTTATAGATGGACAGAATCAAAAGGAGACCAATCAGAAGATTATGGCAAGAATCTCTATAGAAGATGCTGGTGGCCTGGTAGAGAGGGGTAGTAGAGTGAGAAGTGAGAAGTAGTTGGATTCTGGCTATGTCAAAAGCAGAGCTGGCAGGATTTGCTGGAGGTTTATAGCTGGAATGTAAGAAAAAGTAGTGAAAGAAGTCTCCAAGGTATCTTTTGGCTTTAACACTTGGAAAATCTCAATTGCTCTTTATCAAGAGGGGTAAGGTAATGAAAAGAATAGTTTTGTCTTGTTTGGGCAGGAAGTAACATCAAGAGTTAGTCTGGGACGTGTAAGGCTTAAGATGACTGTTAGATATCCAAACTGAGATGCCTGGTAGAGAGTTGAATATATGAGTCTAGAGTTCAGAGAAGATATAGATAGTAATCAGTGACAGATTGTGTATGATTTTCAAAGCCATGAAATTGATTGAGGTACTCAGCCATGATTTTAGATAAGAAATAGAAGAGATTCAAGAACTCAACACTAGGACACTGTAAATAGACATCAGAACAGGGAAGAGGAAGCAAAAAAGAACCCTTAGGTAGCAAAGACAGAGAGTGGGAGAAGAACCAGAGGAGTGTAGAGTTCCAATAGCCTAGAGCAGAAAATGGCTCCAGAAGAATGAGGACCACTATGTCATGGTGCTGTATGTGGAGAGAGCAGAAGGCTGAGAAAGACAATTGGATTTAGTGATGTCAGGGGCTTTGTTGATGAGAGCAGTTGCAGTGGGAGGTAAAATCATAATTAGGATGAATAGAAAAATTGATGGATAAAAATTGGACACAATAAATAAAACTAATTCTTTGTACACATTTTGCTTTAAAAGAAAAATTGAACAGTAAGTGAAGGAGGAATAAGATAAAATACAGTATTTCTAAGATAGGAGAAATAATTTAATATTTTTGGGGGGAGTGAATCACTACAAAAACTTAAGACAGGAAAAAAAGGGAGAATTTCTAGAAGAGCATCCCTGAGTGTAGGTGAGAGGAGGATGGGATCTTATGCTCAAGCAGACAGCTTGGTCTTGAGTAGTAGAACATGCAGCTTATTCATAGTTATAAGAAAGAAGGCAAAATATGTGTGAACAGATGCTGAAACTATAAATGGTGGTGATATCTTATGGAGGTTGTCTTCTGATTGCTCAGTGTTCTCAGTATTCATATAGAGAAAGGAAGCAAAAGAAGAGATGAATTAACGAGTACAGTATGACTTTGTGTCACCATTGTGGACCTATCTGAAGTTAAGGGTGGGAGATTTAAAGAGAAACTAGTTATCATGGTTCTGTGCTTTTTTCCAGCCACATTCAGCTAACCTGAGAGCAAACAGACAGTATTTGGGGAAACAAATTTAATTGTATTTGTGGTTTAACCAAAGAGCTGTGACAAAGTGATAGAGAAGGGATTTAGAGAAATATCCAAAGGATTCTGTTACATTTAACCATGTGTGAGGAGACTAGTCAGGGCATTACTGGGATGAGGGACCATAAAAAGATGCTAGCACAAATGGAGTAAAAGTCTGGATAGGATTTAGGAATAGTTGATATGTGGATATAAAGATAAAGTTGCTAAAAAGGTGACAGTGTTTTTCCAAGAGGGAAATGTTTGAAATTGTGCTTATAGAAAGTTTTCAGTGATTGGTAATAGAAGTGCTAAATTGGTTAGGATCCAGGCCAAGATCATCGGATGACAGAAGATTTATTAGTTAGGATATGCTAGGCTGTGGTGACAAGTAGAACCAAAAATGTGCATCATGGTTCAGTTTTCAAAAATGTACTCCTAGTTTTTTGGTAACTGTCTTCCAAGAAATGATTGAGAGATTCACTCCCTCTATCACCAATCCCTTATTTTCAGCATATGTGATAGGCAGGAGAGTGAAAGTGCTAATAGAGGAGGCCAATTCACTTCTTAAAAGTCTTGGCTCTGAAGAGGCACATATTGATTTTTATCATATTCCATTAGTGAGAACTAGTAATATAGACCTAAATAAAAATTTGAAGAGAGATATTGTGAAATGTGGTCCATATTTTGTTAGAAATTTTATACCATGAAAGGAGACAATGAGTTTTAGTTGACATCACTTTGTGCCACTGGAGGTCATAGGACTAAGGGATCAGAGATTAAAAGAATTATTTACATTAGTATAGAAATGACTAAAAATTAGTGGAGGTAGCACTGGAGAAGGAGATAGAGGTTCAGGAGCTAAAGGAAGTGAAATGAGTGACCTGGGGAGTGGTAGATGAATGGAACAAGGAGGCTGTAGTAGAGTATGTAGTTAGCGCCTCATGACATGAGGAACAAAAGTGGACATTTTTGGAGTTATGAAGGAGAATCATCTGGGAGTGAAGGAAGACATTTAACCATGCTCTACGCCTGGTGGTGTGAAGGACGTGGAAGAGAAAACAGCCACCACCTATGAGAGCTGACGGAGAAGCAGAGTCTTCAGGGGAGATTTGGGCTTTCTTTTGAAATAAGAAAGCTAAGGGAGCTTTCACACAGACACACACAAAATGAGGCTACTCGAGATTTTGCTGTTAATTGGTCTGGAATTCCAGAGAGAACAGTGGAAGTTTCAGGCGATAGAGAAGGTTGGAAGGTGGAAGGAAAGACAACACACAGAGCTGTATGGGGATTGGGGTCCCAGGAAATAAAGGACAATTGGAGACTCCTGGGATTCTTGTAGTGACTGACATTAACAGAAATTAATCCTAATGATCCCAAGACCGGTAGTGATGAAGGGGCTGTGGGCATCAAAGGAGGAGAGGCTTCCCTGCTCACAGAGGTGTGAAGTCCTTCAAAGGACAACCATAGTCAGTGATTTGGCACTCCCTTGACCACAGCCAAAGGGGCTGTGTAGGGACTGTCCTTTCCCATGGTGCATGGATTCCCTCTTGACTTCTCATGAAGGAGTCCTCTTGGCTTGCACAGGGGGGTGTACTCATTCTGACCCCAAGAGTTCCATTTTGACTTCAAGTCCTCTCCTTTACTTCTCACTTTAACTCTATCCCATTAAGGTTTCAAGCTCATTGCATCACTAAACAACTCTTTTCAAAGGCTCCATTGACCTCCACACTGCTAAATCCAATGGGCAAGGCTCAGTCCTCATTTTAATTAACCAATTTCCAACATTTGACAAATTGTTTATTTCTTCTTTTTTGAAGGATTTTCTTCTTTTGGCTTAATGAACACTATTTGTGACTCCCTCACTGCCCCCACCCCTGCCGCTCATATCTCTCAGACTTTTCCTTCTGAGTCTCCTTTCTCCATGCTGTTCATCTTTCTGATCTCTAAATATTGGGAGGTCCCAGATCTTAGTCCTTGGACCTCTCTCCCTCTCTATTTAAATTCACTAAGTGATCTTTTCCAGGTTCATGGCTTCAAATACCAACTACATTCTCTAGTGCAAATCTTTTCCCCAAACTCCAGACACTTTTATCTAATGATCTATTGGACATCTCTATTTGATAGTGTAATAGGAATCTCCCACTTAACAGTTCTAAAAACAAACATGATTTTCTCCAGAATTTGCTTCCCTTATGGCAATTCCTGTCTAGATTGTCGTGGCTAAAAGCTTTAGCGTCATCTTTAAATTCTCTCTTTTTCTCATATCTCACATTAGCAAAGCATATCTAGGATTTAACCCTTTCTATAACTTCATTTTTACCAGGCCCAACCAAGCCACAATCATCTGGTACTTGAATTATTGCTATAGCTGTCTCTCTGGTATCCTTACTATTTTTAAAACATGTCCGATTATTTTATTCCTCTGCCAAGCAAAAAGTTACAAAGTTCTTATAGTGGATACAAAGACATATATGCACCTTGACTATTTCTCTGACCTCACCTCTTAGCACTCTTCTTGATCACTCTGATCCTAGACATACTGGCCTTCTTTTGTTTCTCTAACCCATCAACTCAGGGCCACTGTGCTTGCCATCCCCTCCACGTGGAACATTTTCTCACATACACACGGCTTTCACAATCACTTTCTTTTGGACTCTACTCGAATATTTTATTAAGGAGGTCTTCCTTACCAACTTTGTAGAAGAGTCTCAACTACATGACCCTCTCTATTCCTTAAAGATTTTTTTATTCTCCTTCCTGGCACTTATCAATCTATGACCAATTCATATACTTGTTTGTATGTAAGTATAGCTCTCTCTACTAGAATATAATCTTCACGAGTGTAGAAACTTTATATTTTTGCTCACTGCTATTCCTCTATCTTCTACAACAATACCTGGCACTCAGTGGGCACTCAATAAACATTTTTATGAATGGATGATTCAAGCCTCCAGAAGCACTTCAAGGATGACATGGGTAAATCAAGATAGGAAACAAAGTTGGTAGACCGAGTCAGTTACAAGGCAAGGCCATGCTTCTGGAGCTTGCAGTTTCCACATTGGCTGCCTTAAATTCCCGCACCCAAGTGATTCATAGTAGATTTCATGCAAGAGGTCTGTAGGCATTGGCAGGCCTAGAAGTTTGAAGGGAATGAAGGTGGAGAAACTGACAAAATTTTCCAGTTGAAGAATTCTTCTCTCACCATGCCCCTCTGAAGACTATTTGGGAGGAGAGGTGGTTAAGTTATTTAAAACTGAGCTTTTTATGTACTGCTTCATTAGAGATTTGGTGGTGTGAAGAAGAAGTAGTTAGCGTATGATGATTTCTCTGACTGAGGAGAAGATGTTATGAAATTTTATTGAATAGGACACCAAGTTTAGTAGGTAAACATAGTGGAATTCCTGAAACTCTTGAGTACACATCTGAAGTTTTTGATCTCCTTTTTTTATTCCCCTTCCTGGCACTTATCAATCTATGATCAATTCATATACTTGTTTGTATGTAAGTATAGCTCTCCCCACTAGAATATAATCTTCATGAGTGTAGAAAGTTTATATTTTTGCTCACTGCTGTTCCTCCATTCATTATTCATTAATTCAGAGTTAAAAACTGGGACTGGAGGCCGGCCCAGTGGCGTAGCGGTTAAGTTCACACATTCTGCTTCCTCTTCCCAGGGTTCACCCATTGGATCCCTGTTGTGGACCTATGCAACGCTTATCAAGCCACCCTGTGGTGGATTCCCACACATAAGACAGAGGAAGATGGGCACAGATGTTATCTCAGGGCCAATCTTCCTCAAAAAAACCCCCACAAAAACCTAAGACTAGTTGGGTGATTTCTCTCCAGCATGTTCAGGGGTGCAGGCACAGAGGCGAGAGCTGTGTGGCTTTATCTGGGGTGGAGTTTTACTTAATAAATACCATGGATGGAGGGGAAGATTCAGGAAGTTGAAGTTCTTTGCAGGCAAGTTGTTACACAATAAACTACGGAATCTGAGATGAAAAAAGAGAGAAATGAAAAAGGAGAAAGCTAATACATAGTGAGGATGTGAACTTGAATCTACCTCCAAGACCCATGCTTTTTTGAACATAAATCATGGTCTCAAAAAGAAAAATCTGTGGGCAATTATTATATTTTAACCTCTCACGATATAATTAAAAATGTATTTTTATAAATATGGAAATTATTTAAAGCATCACTTGTTAAGTTTCTAATATATCTTATGTTCATTCCTAAGCTCTGGATATGCAAGATAAGGAAGATATGCTCTCAGTCATTAATGGGCTTACAGTGTAACGGGAAAGATAGATATGTAAAATAGTTATTTAAATGTTAAGCATCTTATAAAGATATGACAGAATGCAGAGGAAGGAAAATGGCCATAAAACCCTCTCTGATCAATAGTCAGAATTATAAATGCATAGTTCTGTTAAATGAATGCCTGATTTTAGAAAGGGTATTCATGAAAAAAGCTTGCAAATATTTATTATTCATATATTTGATTCAGGAGAGATTGACTGGCTTAAAAGCACTGACATTTAAACCTGAAAAGCTCTGTAATAAGCCTGAATGTCTGCTTAGCCTGCCCCACAGATATCTTATAGATGTGGAAATTTCTGACTTCCAGAAACTATAAAAGACTTTTATAGAGATTGCAAATATTTATCGCTCTTTTTTGTGCCTCTACTCAAATCTAGAGAAAATAATACAGAGGTGATTACTTTAATTTTTTTTGCTGATTTCAGCTATCATTTCTCACTAAATACTGAAGTATTCTCTGTGTCCACATGTCATTATTACAGGTACCACTGCAAGGGATTAAATGAAATAATGTATAATATGGTCTTCACATAGTGCTGGGAAAAGGAAAGCAGTAAATACACGTCAGCTGTATAGGTACATATTGTTGATGTCTTATAAGTACTGTGTTTTAGGTTTCAAGTTCTTTCTCAAATTTCTTTCTTCCTCTACTTATTCACTCTACACTCTCCTAGGGTTACTTTATTCACTTCTAATTTAATTACTGTCTATTTGCTAACAATTCCCAATGGTATATATCAAGCCCAAGAACAAAGCTAAATCTCAGAAGGAGAGTCAAGCCTTGATATATACCGTTTGGGATTGTTAGCAGATGGACAGTACACAAAAATTGATTGTTTTAGTCAGATTGGCTGTTATATCAAATTACTCTAGACTGAGTGACTTAAACAACAAACATTTATTTCTCCCAGTTCTAGAGGCTGGAAAGTCCACGATCCGGGTGCCAGCATGGTCTGGTTCAGGTGAGAGCCTTCCTCCTGGCTTGTGCAAACAGTTGCCTTCTTGCTATATCTCCAGGGGGCAGAGACAGGAAGCTCTGGTGTTCTTCCTCTTCTTAAAAGGGCACAAATTCCATCATAGGGTCTCCACCTTCATGACTTTATCTAAATCTAATTACGTCCCAAAGTCCCCAACTTCTGCTACCATTGCGTTGGGGATTACGGCTTCAACATGAGAATTTTTTTCTTTTGAGGAAGATTAGCCCTGAGCTAACATCTGCTGCCAACCCTCCTCTTTTTGCTGAGGAAGACTGGTCCTGAGCTAACATCTGTGCCTATCTTCCTCTACTTTATATGTGGGATGCCTGCCACAGCACGGCTTGACGAGCTGTGCATAGGTCCACACCCGGGATCCAAACTGACGAACCCTAGGGCACTGAAGCAGAACATGCAAATGTAACCACTGTGCCACCCGGCCAGCCCCTTCAACATGTGAATTTTGAGGGAGCACAAATAATCAGGCCATAACAGTGACTAAAGATATGTTGAACTTGAAATTCATTGGGACATGTAAGTAGAAATAGCTAGTAAGCACATCTTTAATTAAACTGCAAAAAATTCTCTGCAACCCTCTGGTCTTCATGGCTTCCAATCTGAGCAAATAACTCTACTATATACCTAACCACTCTTCCTATATACTAGAGATTATCTTTTACTCCTCTGTCTCTATCATCTAACACAGGATCTTAGCCAATCAATCATAAAGTTATATACCCCAAAAATATATAGAATTCATCTACTTCTTTCTCTCCTCACTACTACCAGATGATGCAATTTACACTGCCTCTTCCCTCTCTTAGAGTAATACCTCCCTAATCAATCTCAGAGTTATCATTTTCAGAAAGATTGTACCCTTCAAAAGTTTATAGGTCATACTTATCCTATATTTGCCCAATTACCAACATTTTAGGGGTATAGTTTATAATCCCCTCCCGATAACTCTATTCTAATCCATTCTATACAAGAAGGTAGAGAAAAGTGCTAGAATAAACAGTTTCATCCATATTTAATTCCTTACCTGCTCCACTGGGGAATTCATTCCTACTATGTTTAGATTCAGAATCTGACAGACATTGTGTCTCATTATTCGTTGATAGTTTATGATGATTTAGAGTGAGCAAAAGGCTTCATTCACTTTTTCTTTGGTCTCCTGACTCAGAGATTGGTAGGATGGCCAAGGTTCTCTTCTACTTTTTCTCTAAGACTCATACTGACCTGGATAGAATTGTGACTCAAGAGCAGTTGGAGGCATCACTCTCAGTGATGCCAACTACTAGAGGCCTGGTCTCATGGTGCTGAAGCTGGCTGCATAGGGTTGGTCACTTCTGCAGTGCATTCTGCAAATGGCTGCATAGCCAGATGTGGCTCCAAGTCACAACCAATGAAGTTCACATCCTGTGACTCAGCCTCCTTCTCCTTACTTAGGTGGTAGCACACACTCCACTGTCTCATCTCAAATAATGTTAAAACAGCTAAAGGACTTAGTGACAGGACCTTTTGGTCTTATTCTTAAAATATGTAAAACCCTTTATGGGAGAATCTTCTTTGGAGTTGTGTCATAGGGCCTCAAGCTCTTCAAACACCTTTTCAAATTGTCGGGAGGCCATAACATCTTGACCTTCCTTGCTTTTCCTCTCAGAAAGTGGGTATATTTAGACACATGTTCTAGAGTCATGGCCTATAAGTGACATAAAATTCTTTGAAAAAAATTACAGCTAGAGAAAGGCAGAGCCAATTTATATTGTAGTCAGAAGAACACCACCACAGTCCTATTAAGGGTTAGTCAGAAGAATATATAGTATTATCATTATGGCCTCAATAAGTCAATAGCCTAGTGAGAACTGAAAATTTTAAGAAGATATCAATTGAAATGTGGGAAGATTGCTTATTGGATAAATGTCTCAGCAACCTTAGCCATTGTTTAGATTTAAGCTTGATTTGTAGTCTTTGAGATTTAAATCTTTATTGCATCTTTAAGTATCAGCAGCTTGCCTCTCTTGAATCAATTTCCCTGTATTAGTAGTCCTTGGGGCTTCAATATCTTCCATCTGAGATCTATCTGTCTATTTATTGTTAGATAGATATACTTATTTCAGTATTATCATTAGTCTTTGTTCAAATAATTATTCCAGGGTTCCAGAGATATAAGAAATCTAAGGAGTCATTTTACATATTCCTAAATAATAATAATAATAATAGCTAAAGAAACTCTGGAATATGACAGAAATTTTGTATTCATTATTTCTAAATCTTACTATAACCCTCCAAGTTAGGTGTATGAGTAGTGTAATATTCTGAGTATTATCATGTGTTTTTCTCCCTGTATCTTCTCCTCACCACTTCTATCCCCTACCTATTCATATAAACAAATAGTCAGACTTGTGCTTATTGTTTTGAGTGAATTTTGGGACAAGATAGAATACAGGAGACTCCAATGAGTCTTCCTAAATATCAGAGACATGAGAAGATTAAGACAGACAAAATTTCTTGACCATAAACATAAAGGGAGAAAGAATTCACTAAAACTAGAGTTTTTCCATCCTAGTTTCAAGGGAGATGGTGAGAATGGAGAGGTTTTTGGGTCTCCAAGCACAAGGGACATGTCCCTAGTTTCCAGGAGAGAAGCTATTGGACCTGCAATATTTCCAGAGCGGAAATGGCTGCAAGAGCCATTTAGGCAAGTGGGAGCACTGGCAACCTCGAAGGAAGATCTCAGAGCCCCCGGTCGAGCCTGGACTCACGGAGAGCTCTACCTGGTCCTCAAGGTCATGCTGATGAGAGAAAGGACAGTGCATGTCAGGGTAGATGACTCGTGGACCATATGACACCTGGATTGGAACTGCATGGAGTTTTTAAATATGGGCACAGATTCTGAGGAAGGGATAGAAATATTCCCTCCCTAAAAGACTACAAATAGACTAAGATTGGGCCTGTCCAGTACGATAACTCTTTCTTGACATTCTGTTTCTTGCACTAACTAAGGAAAATTACTGAAAATACAAAAGGTGTTTAGAGAATATATTAAATTGAATTGAATTAAGTAATGGGAGTAATTTAGAGATCTAATCACTGTATTCTCATATAACAATACCCTCTGGCTAGCATGTTCTGTTTTTCAGGTATTACATATTTTCTGAATCCTGATCTGAAACAAACTCTTATCTAATTGAAAGCATATTGGAGTTAGACATTGTAAAGAAATGTAATTTTTCACGATTCCATTCTGTCATGAATTTACTGAGTAAAGTTTGTTTTGCATTTTAAGGAACGCAATTGCAGCAGCCAATGCTCATTACAATACATCTTAAAGTGTAAGTTATGGTGTGGCTATAAATTTCCATCTTAATGTATTCCTTTTGTTATATTTTTGCTTACAAAGATTTTAGTGTCACTTTATTTAATTGAAATCAAATGATGTTATTTACCTTTTAGTGATGCAGAAAAAATTGCATTTGTAAGCTACTATTATTCAAATTGAATTTTCTTACAGAATGCTAGAAGTCTTTAGTGCAGAACATTTTACATATAAATTTAAAACAAGTCCTAAACTGCGACATCTACTCCACCAGACCAATAATGGAGATGATGTGGTAGCTGAGATTGTAATTGATTATGTACAAGGCCTTGTTGACTCATCAAATGACACAATATTCCAACAAATTACCCTAAAAGTGAGAAAGCAGTATCTGATATCTATAGACATTATCATCACTTTGCATAATATATTTAGTAAAATGACTGAGCATCTGCTGAGACAATAATATCCCATAATGTTCTGTATCTTTAACAGCATTGTATGATTACCTTTGGATTTTTAAAAATATTACCATGCGTATTTTGGAAAATAATTCAGAAAATTTCCTATAAATTGAGCCCAATTCTGGAGGAGGTGCTTGTTCATGGCTGACCCTATGAGTTATTTATATGTGTAAAACAGATTTGGAATTATTCTCAATCTGATACTAATGTCTGCTGCCATTCTGAAATTGTGAATTATCTGGGGACTTTGGTAAACATTCAAGTAAATTCTCTTCTTCTCAAATGGATGACCATGGGTCTTTTTGTGTCTTTATGTTCATGTGGTAACCCTGATTCTGAGGCTAGAAGGTTCCCGCAATACCCAACAAAACTGAAGAAAGAAATGGAATATGTGTTCTTTATGTTAAGTTTCTTATTTCTTAACCCTCTTCTTGGAAAAGTATTTTAAATCTAAGCGAATTTTGCATTTAGTTCTAGAATGTTTTGTTAGATTCCAAAATGACCACAAATGTCTCCCATCCCTACATGTACACCCTTTTGCAATGTGACTTTTCTGCTTGTCCCATTTGAATCTGAGTCTGGCCAAGCAACTTGCTTTGGCCAATGGGACTTTAGCAAATGTGACGCAAATGACATCCCTTGTCAGTAACGCTCTTACTGCTGGGAACCCTTCTCTCACAATGTGATCAAGGAGAATGAGAGACCACATGGAAAGAGGCTATTGCTGTCCCAGGATTCCCAGCCAATGAGTGAAGCCATCTTAGTCCGTTCAGCCCTGGTCAGCCAGCTGAGACCAAAAGAATTACCAGATGAATCCACAAAATGTGAGAAATAATACATGTATGTTGTTTTAAGCCACTGTGTTTTGATGTGGTGTGTTATGCATTAAAGCTGATAGAATTATATTTCAAGAAGTGGAGTACTATAATAATGCAGTGCAAATACTTTGTCTCTTCTTTGCAAGCCCATCTGTCTGACCATGTGCCCATCTTGTGCAAGCCCATCTGTTTGACTCTTGGTTACTTTAGGTTCCTCAAGACTTAAACCCAGATAAGGTTTAAACACTTAATTGCTTTGCTTTCATTGTGGTTTCAGCCCCCAATCCTGACTTTTTGGTTTAGGTTAACCTCTCACTTGCTTTTGGTAATTGCCCACACTCTGGACAGAAAACAATATTGTTCTTTGACATTCATGTTTTAGTGAACACACTTTCTATATCTGTGGGTGTATTAGTTAAAGCTTCTTTTCCCAATTATGTAGCTCCACGTCCCTCCATGTAGTAGGTCCTTTACAGGTCTCCTGGGCTCCTGAACTTGAATCCATGTAGGGCTTTTTCAGGCTCTTGCTGGCTTTCTACAATTTGATCTCTGCTCTTTTCTCTTGGTGCCTTGGACACTACCTTGAATTTTTTGGCTCAGGCATCTCGCTTATAATATAATTTGAGGAAACACATCTTTGAAGATAGCATTATTGTTACTTGGACCTACACGAAACCAGACTAAACAATGGCCTTTGTGTTATAATTTCAAGTATATTCAAAGTTCTTTCATTCTAAATAAACTGTCTTTGCGGCCAGATTGTTATCATTAAATTCATTCCTTGGAACAACATTTCCTTGCTTTTTGCATTTGCCAACTCTGTTTTAGAAAGAGCTAGTCACTAATTTCCTAGTGAAAGGAAAGCACAAGAAAATGTAACTCAGACAGGAATTCTCTGAAAAGGAGAGGGATGGGGTGAAGACACGCAGATCATGGAGTACGCTTTAAGAAAATCAATATGGTAGAGTGATTATAAGCACAGATTTAGAATTGCAGATATCAGGGTTCAAATATTAGCTTCACTGTTTACTAATTATCTATAGGACCTTGTGCTGTTAATACCCCTTGAGCTTCATTTTTTTTATTTGTATATTGAAGCTAATACATAGTTCAAAAAATTGTTTTGAGGTTACTTGAGATGTGTATAAAGCACTTAGAATAGCTCCTTGGATCTAGTAGGATCTCAAAACATGGATACTGGTTCATATGCTTCATATTAGTGGATGGCACTATGAGGAAAGGGCTTTGAAGATTTCTTGGATAGGAGAAAAAAAGGGCAAACCAAAGGTGAGCATGGACAAGATTAAAGACAAAATTTGCCTCCTTTATGGTTTTTTTCTATATTTAATCCATATGTTAATGTACAAAACATCTATATTCTTGGGATATAAATAAGAGGACCATACCTGAATTGAAGTGTGCTAATTTTTATTTTTTCATAAGAAAAAATAACATTCTTAATCATGAAAGAATTAGGTTTTGGAAGGATTTACTGAGGGGAGTTGTAGAGTCTTTATGTATGTATGTATGTGTCTATCAATCTCTAATGAACAAATAGCATTTGTCCAACTGTTTATCTGTTTAGAGACAAGTTGATATTTCACTTACCACTTTGCATCTTTCTGGTTTATGAAAATATACAGATTCAGGTAGATAAGGGAAGTCAATGTTATCTCTCATGAGGCATTGCCTTTGAAAAACCCACCGCCCTATCCCCAGCCCTGGAAGTTTAGTAGAAGAGTAATGGAATATATTCAGACATGCATTAAACCCATACCATGGTAGTTCGATATATAAAACACTTACAGACAGATTTAAACATTTGCTTTTCCCTTTCCAAAGGTTTACCTTTACTTGTGCAATATCTACAGGTTTGCATCTGTTAATTTTAGTGCCTCTGGTTTTATTCAATAATTTTGAATTCATCATTTTTTGTTGTTTGGTATATGGAAATGGAAATGTTTCTATTAAAAAGCTTATAGAATTATTTTCAGTCAAAGCCTTGAATATCAAATAGCAATTGGAGGTTTTAATTTGCCTCTTAATGTTTCCTGTATTTTCCCAAATAAGTATTTATTGCTTCAATAATCAGAAAAATTCAATTTGACTTTTAGAAGTTTAAGAACTAAAGTCACAAATGACAGTCTAAAATCAAATTTATAAACAAATCTATCAGTCTATCTATTTATATCAATCAATTATAAATCAATATATATAGTAAATCAAAGTGAGAATTTGGGAAACTTTAATTAAACTTAAAAAATTTGTGCTTATTTTAAAACTAATGTTCTCGACATTCTTATAAAAAAAATCCTTGATTTAAATATATCTTAAATATAACAATACAGTAAAGAAAATTAGTGGTGTCTATCACTATGTGCTTAGACTGCAGATGGTATTGCTTTCCATTCATTATAATTTTCTGATATAATTATTTTTTTTGATTTTATGAAAAATAAACTGCAGAGGAGCCAGCCCAGTGGCATAGTGGTTAAATTCACACACTCTGCTTCAGTGGCCCAGGGTTCACAGGTTCGGATCCTGGGTGTGGATCTAGCACAGCTCATCAAGTCATGCTGTGGTGGCATCCCACATAAAATAGAGGAAGACCAGCACAGATATTAGCTCAGTGACAATTGTCCTCAAGCAAAAAAAGAGGAAGATTGGCAACAGATGTTAGCTCAGGACTAATATTCCTCACACACACACACAAAATAAAATAAACTGCAAAAATCTGTATGTCAGAAGATTATAAATTCATAAACTTTAAATGGTTTGTGAAGACACTGCTGTACATCACATTATTATGTAATTAAGAGAAACAGGATTTGAGCTTCTAAGTTTCACTGACCCAAAGTTTGAAAAACTGTGTAGTATTTTGTAAGAAAAAGGCAGTGATGATCAACAAAAATGTAGACGCTTTACATATATGAGAAGATTTATAATCTTCAATTACATATGAAAGAATTCTATTCATAGTCTATTACTATGGACTATTTCCTAATTGTTTAATTCTTAATTACTTTGAAAATATTTAAAATAGGGTCACTTTTCACTTGTCAATCAGGCTAAAGTATTATGGTATAGTTTTTATATTTATTCATAGCATGATATAAAATATTATTTATTACAGGAAGGCAAAAA
The DNA here is from genome assembly GCF_041296265.1 of Equus caballus. Lineage (NCBI taxonomy): Eukaryota > Metazoa > Chordata > Mammalia > Perissodactyla > Equidae > Equus > Equus caballus. Next base: position 37,339,935 of record NC_091710.1, on the reverse strand, counting down.
TATGCACCTTGAGTTGATTTATTGACTATATGCTAAATGTATTTTTTAATCATTGTGCAATGAAAATTTGAGGATCCTCTGTCCTTATGACTATGGGACACTAACTTCAACAGAGTAAAATGTGTATCGTTAAGACAATAGAATTCTTTTCTCAGTAGTTTATCATCTACGTGAAGAACTTAAACACAGCTAATCTAGTTCATTACCAATGAGGACCAAGTGCATGGAAGTTGGAGGGCTTTTTGAATGGGATAATATCTGCAGTTGAAGTGAATAATGAGCAATTCTTTAATTGCTCTTTGTTCATATTTCTATACAACGGGTCAACTTCTTTAATAAGTTCTACTTTAATAGGCAGTAATTTCAAGGAAAATGATTTCGAGTCATTTTTTCCTAAATTATAAATGTTATTATTATAATTATATACACTAGAAATATAATTATAAGCATTATGGTCTGATACAGCACAGCCTGTCGTTTTGACTGGAAATGATCTTCGACAGTGGGATTTTGAGAAAAGATAGAACGCTGCCACTCCCCCCAGTGCCCTGCAATAGCTCCATCTATCTCAAGGGACTTACTCTTCACATCTTCAGGAAGAGTCAACCTTTCTGCAATTAATGGTGAGTGAAATTGGAATAAGAATAAAAACTCCATTGAGGTTGTGGAATTAGGTGCCTCATTTCTTTTTCTTTACTAATGTCAATATTTATTGCTTTCCCTAGAACCCTATTCACTAAGATCCTGTTGGCATGACAATCAGGATGTTTTGGTACTATGTTTCATTTTACGTGAGTACATTCTAATATATTTTCCACAATTCCATCATCAAAAACTGTCTGCCCAAGCACAGAAAATAATCACATTTCTGTACTATCTGTATTAAATAATTAGTAAGGTAAATTTGGTTCAATGTGGATTTCCTTTAATTAAATACGTTAAATGCTGATAAACATATTTACTTTATAACACAGGCTTATTCAAGACCTCTCTTGGCTGTGTAGTTCCAGTCATATAATACATTACATTCAACCATTCATTTGTTCATTTTATAAGATTCACCCATGTTCTATGAGGGGTAAATGATTGTGGCAGACACTGAGAATGCAGAATAAGCGCCACTCAGCATACAATTAGAGAAGCAAGCAGGACAGCCACTAGGTACAAAACATCATGACAAATATTCACAGATTTATTGAGCATGTGATGTGGAAGTACAAAAAAAAGGAGTAATTAATGGTGTTTGGGAAGTCACAGAGAAAGTCACATTGTGTGTGTGTGTGGTAGGGTGGTGTTTGAACTTAGTCTAGGTAAGTGACACGCTATTTTCCAAGTGAGCACATGGAGTAGGGGAGATAAAGGAGAAGGATAATTTACAGGCATAGTACGCAGTGGTTAAGAACTTGTAGTTAGGAGTTTAACAAACCTGATTTGAATTCCAGTTTTCTCATTTAATACCTGTGTGATCTTGGCAAGTTACTTATTCTCCCTGAAGATAAATAGAAATAAAATAAAAATAATACATATTTTATAGCCCTCTCATGAGGATCAAGAGACCTACTTATAAAATACTTAGCAGTGTGGCTGTCTTGTGATAAACCATCAAAAAGTGATAGCTAATTATTGCATTTTATTTAGCGTTGAGAGCCAACATGTATCGTTTAGATATTGACACAAATAATTAGAGAAATAGAGGGCCAGATGTGTTTTTTTAAAGTTAAATATAACTTCTAGTAAAATTAAAACTAGAATGAAATGTCTATACCCCATTAAAGAAAATGAATAATGACAAAGTAATGTAATTCATATAGCAAAAGTAGAAAATTCAATTAAATGTGAAATTCTTAAAACATGACAAAATTATATGAGAATGAAGCTCAAACATAGCAATCATGGCAGTCAATGTGAGTTAAACACTCCTATAAAAGAGAGATATTCAGATCATATAAAAAATCATTTACAAGCAATAAGAAATTTGAAAATAAGATGAACAAATCTTCCTTAACAATAGCATAGCAAAGCAGTGTTAAAGATATGTTAATATTACCTAAAATAGATTGTATTGTTAACAATTTTAAGGGGCCCTGGGTAATTATTGGCAAAATGCAGTGAGGGAGAAAATTTTAATATCTTTCATACACAATAAGCTCCTAAAAATAAACAAGATGAGCCTACCAAAAGGAAAAGGAGCAAAGAATGTGAACAGGCACTGAGAGAAGAAAAGGAAAAAGAAAATGTTGGACCTAGACTGCTGATCACCTTCCTCTGTTCAATCCTGCTGCCTCTCCTTGCTTTCACAGGTATTGATTCCTAATAAACATCTTGGGCCCCAAACTCAATTTTAGCATCTGTTCCCAGAGAAGCAAACTGTGACAATGATAAAAATGTGTATTTGAGAACAGTTTCTGGAAAGAGTTTTGCATTTATATGCATCCTCTTTATTCAAACAATTTTATAACCAGTAATTTATATTAAGGAAATAATATGAAATGTACTTATGAACTTAAGTTGCACAAGTAAAAATGTTCTTAGTTTGTATTAGAAGTGAAACATGATAATTGTTTAAATGAATTACAATCGGAGATTGAGTAATTTGAATTAATGCAGTTAAGAAAGAATATTTTAGCTCTGCATATTTATTTGTTTAAGAAGGAGCTCTCTAAAAAGCTTTAAGTGAAAAACTTAGGTTAAATAGTAGTATTTTTGAATGAATCCAATTATTTTAACATTTATATATAGTGTGTTTCTATTATATAATATTTAAATATTTTATAGAATATTCATATAATATATTTATATATTATATTTATAATTATTATATAATTATATAATATATTTATAATTATTTAAGTGCTTATATCTATATAATTATTCATGTATATGATATATATTCTTTGAAGAATTTATAGAAAATGAGAAAAAGACGAGGGATATATCATAAAATGTTTTGGTGTTTATGTCTGGTGGTGGTATGGAAAATTATTATTTGCTTCTTTGTGATTTTCTTTACTTTTGAATTTTTCTACAATTGCCATGAATTATTTTTATTATGTATAAAAACATATACAAACATCTGTTTAACCACCCTTTCACTTTTATGCTCATCTATTTACTCTTGTAAAATTGTTCATCTGAATTTGCTTTGCCAGTCACAAACAGGTATGTGTGTGTGCGCATGAAAATGAATTTCTAGTGTTAAAGACAACTAATTTAACGAAAAAGAGTTTCTGGTAAAGATGAGGATTTTGGTGATGTGTTTAATATACGACATAATCAAAGTGCTGTCTCTTTGATGAGTCTCAAAAGCCAGATTACCTGGATATAGTTCGCTAACAATACTTTTTCTGAACAAAATAAGTTTGAGCAATCATTAAAGTAATGCTATTCTATTCTATGCATAAGAACCACTCAAGAAGGTAAACAAAATACTCTTAAAGACTATCTAATTTTTACTTGGAAAACTCATTAAAATATGAAAAAGATAATTTGCTTTTTATTGTTAAGCATTGCCAAAATCAAGTTCCCGAAGTCTTCAGGGATCCTGGATAACTGCTCATCTTCTTGTCAGATTCTACGTTTCATCCTGGTTTTCTTAATTAAAAAACAGAAACGTGCATCGAAATCGTACAATATTTGACAGTTTAAAATATATATTCTGCTTTTCCCTTCATTGAAAAATTTAGACATTTTTCCTCCTAAAAACATATAACAATTTTATATAATCTTCGTTGTTGGGTAAGAATGGAAAGAAATTCAATCATGTCATATTCAGTGAATAATTTGGGGGCTATGTTTCATTTATCATCTTCAGTGAAGCATTATATGAATATGCATAATCTTGCTTTCTTTACTGAGCTTTTACAGTGTAATTTCACAAGTAGATGAAAAATGCTGTATTTAGACGGTTAGCTGGAGTCCCAGTTTTGTTTTGTTTTTTTCTTTTGTTTTCTGAAGTTCAAGGGCATTATAGATTGATTCATTTTTTTTCTACATATGCTCTGCCTTTTATAGTTAATTTAGAATGTGCCATTTCTAATGTTTTTAGTGAATAATAGAATCATACAGAGTAATCTCAGTTCTTTGGCTTTTTCTGATAATCTAGAAAATCCTTCATATATTAATATATCTATAAAATTATTTGTATTTTTATTGTTAGTCGTAAAGATAAGCAGCATTAATTTAGTTCTTTTGTGCCACACATGATGACTACCTTACTTGAGTTTACTGTAATCCTATGCAACAATGTTTCTTTTTTTCCTATTTGGACATTAGCAAACTAACAGCCACACAGATGGTAGATATTGGAGCAGGATCCAAACTCAGTGTGACTTTAGAGACCTTAGGATCTTAACCCCTAACGTCTACTGAAAAGTGAGATGATGATATACATATATTGACTTTGTCCCTAAATGCCTCTATTCATTCAATGCCACTTAAAAATATTGACCGAGGCTAACTATTTTTCAAGCCTTGCTCCTAGGGCTTCATGTTCTGAGAAAACGTTTCAGACAAAGCTCTTGCTCTTAGCCTACTGTTCCAGTAGGAAGAGACAAATAATCGACAGGTGGCCAAATAAATAACTAACATGGTTTGAGAGAGTGCTCAGTGCACTGAAGAGTATAAAGCAGTGTCCTGGGACAGAGACCGATGGGGGTGTTATGTTTGATACGAGAATCAGGAAAGACTTCACAGGAAAGGAAACATTTGTTCACAGATCTGAAGATGGAGAAGGAGCCAGTCGTATAAAAATCCAAGGAATAAGCCTTCTAGGCAGGGCAGACAGTTATATTTAAAAGCCTTGGGGCTGGCTCCATGGCCGAGTGGTTAAGTTCGCACGCTCCGCTGCAGCAGCCCAGGGTTCGGATCCTGAGCGCGGACATGGCACCGCTCGTCAGGCCACGTTGAGGCGACATCCCACATCCCACAACTAGAAGGACATGCAACTAAGATATACAACTGTGTACACGGGGCGTTTGGGGAGATAAAGCAGAAAAAAAAAAAAGGAAGATTGGCAACAGTTGTTAGCTCAGGTGCCAATCTTTAAAAAAAAACAAAAAAGAAGTCAATGCCTTTCAATGAAAAAAAAAAAAGCCTTTACGTGGAAACAAGACTGGCGTTTTAGAGGAATACTAAGAATTTATTATTATTATTATTATTTTGGTTGGCCTGCTACTGTTTCAGCTGAGAGGTACTTAGCATTGCTGTAAGAGTTTAAACATCCATTGATATTACCACAATATTATAAAATCATAAAAACAAGCTTAATGTATGATAAACACCAACAACAAGATAACTATACCTTGGGGTAAAGATGATTCCTTTGAAAGGATTATAAAAATGAATAAATCCCTCAAATACTGAAAGTGATCTACATTGGGGAGTCTTTTCAGTGAAGGCAGGTGGAGAGCTCGTATTTAGAACCCGTCCAAAGTCATACATGATTTATAGATCCGACCCTAAGAAGCACCGAGACCTAGTAGTTTTACAGGAGGAAGAGAGGGTGAGAGAGATTTTATGAGTACCCGTTGGGTTAACATTCCTTTTCTATTGTACTTGAGAGATAAACAGAAATTTAAATATTTTAAACAGGAAAACACTCAGTAAGTTTTATAAGCACTTTATTTTAGCTAAGACAGGTAATTTGAGCGTGCTGTTTGGGTTGGGTTGGGTCCTTCAAGACCCTCCCCAGTACACAGGGTGACGTAGCTTTAGCCCCATTGAAGTGACCTTACACCTGAGCACGTAAACAGGGAACAGGACACTCAGGTCTGGCTCCATTGATCCATTTTGTCCTAGCCCTAACGTTGTCAAGAAGTAATATACCTTGATTTTATCCATTCCCTCATGTTTCCCAAAGCTCTGTTAATATTTTTCCCCTTTTCCCTCATTTTTGATTTCCCTCTATTTCATTACTAACAAATAAAAGAGTCCTACATTTTCTATTTTTATTTTCACTTATTACTACTACTAATAAAAAAATACTGCAAAAAAAAATCCAAGAAAATCTAATGGAGAGAGAATCATAGACACCACATAATATTTTTGAAACTAATTTAGAAAATCTTTCCTCTATGATTTTCATAGGAAGATATTCATTTACCACATTCCTGATTCTCTTTATATTTGAATCCTGAAGGCTCAAACTCATATGACTAATTTATATAAATAAATGCATCCCTTAATATAAATTAATAGATCATAGTGAAATTTGAATGTCTTCAGTTTGTTTAGAGTTACTCTCAAACTCCTTGTTCGTTGGAAGCAAATTAGCTTTGTCATCTCTTCATTCTCTTGTACGTGTATTTTTATTTTCTCCACCTTCTCCAGGTATTGCAGTTTTTTTTCCAGGAGTAGCTTAGGCCCCTTGGATATGTTTTAAACATCAGACTCAAAAAATAGAAATGTTGATTATCCAAGTTTTATGGAAGACAGAAAGGACTTTTCTAATGAGATCTTAAAATATAATATGAATATTTTATCAAATCACTTTAAAGGTAAAAAGTTATAAATAATTAAAGACTACTGATTAATTATAATTCCATTATGTACCCTGAAATATTTCATGGATAAGATATATGCTATCAATGGCCAATTAATTCTTTTCTCTTAGAGATGCAACTCCTGATTAAAAGGCTACCAAAAAATGAAAACGAACAAAAAAACACAATGTTTTTGATGAGGGAATGTTTGACAGATGTCTGGACAGACTGCATCTTACAGAGGTGATGAAAGGGTAACAAGATAGTGAAGTGCTTATATATACATATATTTGTGTGTGTGTGTGTGTATGAGGAAGATTCTCGCTGAGCTAACATCTGTGCCAATCGTCCTCTATTTCATGTGGGACGTCACCACAGTGTGACTTGACAAGTGGTGCTATGTCGGTGCCTGGGATCCTAACCTAGAATCCTGGGCTGCTCAAGCGGAGTGTGCGAACTTTACCACTATTCCACTGGGCCAGCCCCTTTATATATTTTTAAAAAATTGAAACCTGTGCTGATTGAAAAGTATAATTTTTCTGGAATAATTTAATGCCAGAGTTTGCCACACAACTTTCTAATTTGACAATTAAATTAATAATTTTTAATATTCATGACATATCAGGAAGTATATTGAATACAGATTTAGATACCTTTCTTGATATTAACTACATGACAAGGTTGGTCATAGTGGTCTGCTGTCCTGTTGTAACCATTTTGCCTTTCTCTCTTCTCTATCTCTGCACATAAAAACTCTTTTAAGGCACCAGAGAGTATAATACAAACTGAGAGAAGGGAAGCCAATCAAAAATCCAGAGTTTCCAACTGGCATTCAGTTCTTAAAAGTGTATGCAAAAAATTCATTTTATTTGGATTATATGAAGTCCACCCTCATCTCTTCTTCTCTAGTATTCAATTCTTTGTAATTGTGATCATTTTTAAATTTGAAATATTTGGATATCTTAATGAGGGCCACTTTGTGATTCTCTTAGGTGAGATGAATTGCACAAGAACAGTCTGGAAAAATACCTGATCTGCAGTCAGTCCATGAGAAAAAGACTTAAAAAACATCTACATAAGCAGCGTGAACAAACAAAATATTGGAGCTGCTAAAAAATCTTAGAATTTTTCTTAAAAACTGTATATATAATGTATTATGTATACATCACATTTATTGTATATTATGTATCTATATATAATAGATATACACTATATATATTTATATTTATATATACATTCCAGACCAAGGAAGGTAAAACATCACAGTCTAGGCACAGGATCTCATGAGGAAAGTTACATCTAGTTCTGTTCTAGATACTGTCTTTCTTGAAGGATTTTGGTAAAACAGTGTGCATTAAGCTCAGGAGAACTAGAAAGGAAAGAAAACACTCTGATTGTGGGCTTTTAATATGTTTGAGGCATTATTCTAGATGCTTTCATGTACGCCACCTCAGCCAAGCCTTATTAAAATGCTATAGTGGTAATATTTCAGCATGATTGTGCTTCAGTAAATGTAGAATGACTTATATTATTAATTTGATTTAAAAAAAACCCACAATAACCCCATTTAGTAATTTATACCAAATACCTCAGCAAGTAATTCAAATATATTTTGGCAGCTCTCATGGTTGACACCAGAATGAGTCAGCAAACCATCAGACTAAACTGACTGGCCTAGCTTTAGTTCGCTAAACCTATTTGACACATTTGAAGTGTGGAATATTTGGAGTTTTGGCCCTCAAGATTTTAGGGCTCTCATTTTAATTAAGACCTCAAACTTGTGAGTGGTGGAATCACGTCGAAGTTGTAGCCCCAATCTAATATTTGGAATTCTGAAGAACTGAGAAAAGCACAACTGACACACTAGGGTGTTAGACCTTGTAATCTGTGTAGGAACATTCCGGAAATATCTGCAGCTCTGAAGAAGAGGGAAAGCGGTGCGTGGGAGACGCCTAGGATTCCGTTTCCTGCCATTTGTCTAACGTTCCGTTTCTTCTCTGACCCAGAATTTGTCCCTTTACCCTAATCAAATATGTCTATGTGAATTCTACTTTCTGAGAAGTTTTTTCTGTTTTATTTTCTAAAATTTATCTGTTCATTTGTTTGCTTTTTGTAATTTTATCTTTAATTTCTGAGCGCTGTTTCTTGTTCTCTATCTTTGTTATAGAGTATAAATTTCTATAGCTCGTTCTTTCTACATAGCTGCATAGGCTTAGAGAGGAAATTTTTCTTCTCTGAATATATTAGTTCTCTTTTCCCGGGCATTGATTCTATTTCCTTTAGTTTATTTTCACTGTTTGTTCATTTTGTGCCTTTGTTTTGTGATGAAGCCATTCTTCAAATAGCGCGTGAACTTTGACTATCCCTTCGTCTGTAAGAAGAGGCAATAGAAAGATTTGTGGTCAGGGACAGAACTTACAAAATGGTGGTTTTCACTGTAGTGTGAGTGATGAGTAGCCACTGTTTTTCATTGCAAAGATTTCTGTAGACTTTTTCGATTTATATTAGTGATTATGGTTTTGATGTATTTTAATTAAGGCTCTAATTTGTTATATGCGTAACATCTTGAGTTTAGCTGAACGCCTTTCTCAGTATTTAGGATCCTTCATTTTTTTCAGAATATCAACAAGACTCCATCGTTTCAATATTTCAAATTCTACACAAATTTAAATAAGCAATTGTTGGTACATGTTTTATCTTGGCCAAGTCATTACTTTTTGGTTTCCTTTTGGACATATTAGAGCAGATGAGAAAATTTTAAAATCTGTGCTTGCCCGTTTGGGGCAACAGAATATTAATTCTAATATTCAGAAATGGCCCATTTGACACCTAGAGGAGTTCTATAAATTAGAAAATTAATAAAATAACTAGCTAGAAAACATTTTGAGAGTGATTCAAATGAATAAAGAATAAATCTGTATCCTGGTTACTGCTGAGATTTGGGTAAAAGATATAGAACTTCCCCTAGGAAAAAGTATACACACGTATATCCACATACGTGTACATACATACATATTTTATGTGATAATTATATCATCTATAATATTTTGCATTTATGGCATTATGGACAATTAGTCTAATTGCTCAATGATTCAGTGGGTCTGTTATAAGCTTCTAATTTCTTTTTACTGAGTAACTGGAGAAAACCATTAAGAGAATAGTCTTTAGATTATTTAATCTGCAAGTTTTGTTAAGTGACTTTTCTCTGTCAGATTCTGTTCTAGGTGAGGAAAATTCATTTGTGGAAAGAATAAACTCCAGTCCTGCATTCTTGGAGCTTGTATTTTATTGCAGTAGACAAGCAATAAACATATAAGCAAATAATTGCATAATAGCATTTCAGGTGGGGATATCATTATCAAGAAAAAGTGTCTTCATTCTGGCTTGGTCTGCATTTATCTTTTCACATTTGTCAGATTTTCCTGATCATCAGCTGTACCCTGCAATTCTTGATTCTCATTTTCTACATCACATTGCTTGCTTTTTGTATTACTGTTTACTGAGTTTGTCATTTTTGTCCACAATCCCCTTGTGATATTAACTCCTGACCATGTTATGGATGTTTCATATCCCTGATATGGTCAATAAAATAATACATGGCTCTGCGCATAATACCTATGGGCTGACTCTTTGATGTATCTTCTCTGTTGTTTTCATATTAACATGGAGAGGCTTGAAAACTACTTTTGACCAAAAATTTTACTTTGACTTCAGTGTCAGATGCTCATTTCTTCTTATTGGATGTTATCCTTTTAGCTACTTCCTGTGTGATAGCAAACTCCTGCCCAGTTTGACTGTAACATGGTAGTGCTTCTTTTTACTTTCACATTGAGCAAATGTGTGCATCATGCACAAGTACATACTAATATTTTAGAATCCATCATTATTTCATCCAGTTAACAGTTTATCAGATTCTGCTTGTTCTCTCCTTTCAGAAGAAATGTGTAATTTATATACACATATAGAGCATAGACATATTTGACATAGTTAAAAATCGCTCAGATAGTACAAATTCATATATAGACAGTTCTGTCTGCTGTCCACCAGCTCTCCATTTCCCCTTCCTGTTAGCACTGTTATCAGTTCATACATATATGTTTATAAATAGATTTATTCTTCTTTTATTCAAGTGATTGCACTGCCTAAATTGCTCTGTAGCATATACTCTAGATGCTCTAGACTAAGCTGCACTAAGAAATTGACCCCGGAATGTCAATGGTTTAATGAAACAAACCATTATTTCTTGATTGCAGTTTATGCCCAACCTAGCTTGGCAGCGAGGAGGCAGGAGAGACGCAGTGCTCTCCTCTATTCGGTCATTCGGGGATCTGGACTGCCAGTCCCCGTCCTTCTCTTTGGCACCAAATGGAACACAAGGCTCGCTCCTCCATTGCAGAGCAGAAGAGTTGGAGAAGGAATCATTCAGGAACAATGAAGTGCTTCAATTACGTTATTCAGGGGCAATTAAGGTGACATATGTCTCTTATGCTCACAGCCCATTGGCCATAACTAGTCACATGCCAAAAGCAAGGGACAGCGACAGCAAAAGGACTGGGCAATATGGTCCTCCTGAAACAACGTAGCCTTCCACGTACCCAGAAAATAGAATGTCCTGAGCACTAGTCTACCACTTTGTAGCTCAGTCTGTTTTGTTTTAAATGAAACAAACAAATATACATATATATGTGTGTGTGGGTGTGCATGTATGTCCTGGTGCTTGTTCTGTGTTAGTAAATGCAACTCTGATTTTAAAAACTTGATAATGTCCTGTTCTATGACAAGACCAAATTTTACTTACCTAGTCCTACACTATGTTGTTTTCAATTTTTTGCCGGTATAAAAATGTTGCAGTGAATATCCATTGTAAACAGTACAAGCATGTTACTAGGACACGTTTCTGCAAATGGAATTTCTGCATCAAATTGCACGTGCATTTAAAATTTTGAAAAACATATTTAGAAACCATTGCTATTTCCATTTATGCACATGGTCTGTATCGTCAGAATATTTCTTTCTCTTTTTTGATTTGTTGAAACTGATTTACATGTTGTTTTGATTTATGAAAATTCATACTGAATTATTTGGTACACTGATATTCATAACTACTATATCTTCATAAGCAAAGTGCCATTCTTTGTCACTCTTCGAAGCCCTGCATTTAATTTGTGTTTTATTAAGAACATGACCCTCTTTTCATTTGTTTTTATTATTGTTATTCTCCTTTTTATTTCTGTCTATTGCAACTGCTTTGTTTAATATTTTGTATACAGCATAGTACGGCATTTTGCTTTGGAATCCAATTTAATTATATTTTTCTTTTAGTAGTTAAATTTAGTCTTTGTTTTGCCGTATGATTGTGTTGTTTTCCCTCTTAAATAGCTTTGTGATTTATTTTATTTGCTTTGTTTTTATAATTTATTTCTTCTGATAATTAGAAAGAATTGTATTTTTTTCGAACTTCTTTTATCAGCTTTCACTTTAGGTAACACATAAGCTTCCATATTTTTATATGTACTTATTAATTTCTTACCATGACCAATGATAAAATTAGTGTAATTCATCTTTCTCTTCCTTTCCCTTCTTTACCCAGTTTAGTTAATATTTCTTTTTTTTTAAAGATTGGCCCCTGAGCTAACTTCTTTTGCCAATCTTTTTTTTTCTTCTTCTTCTTCTCCCCAAAGCCCCCCAGCACATAGTTGTATATTCTAGTTGTAGGTCCTTCTGGTTGTGCTGTGTGGGACACTGCCTCAGCATGACTTGATGAGTGGTGCCATGTCCATGCCCAGGATCCAAACCAATGAAGCCCTGGGCTGCCAAAGTGGAGCCCACTTAACCACTCTGCCATGGGGCTGGCCCCAGTGATATTTCTTAATTGATTCTTAGTTCTAATAACTGAATTACCAGTTGTAAATTATATATTTTGATACCCTAGATACAAAGCCAGAGGAAATTCAGAACTCCTACGCTATTTCACATTCTTTTCTGATTCACATTCAATTTTTATTAGTTTCATAAATTTCTATCTTGTCAGGTCATATAAAAATATATTTTATCATCGGTCCATCCATATTTGTTTTATTCTATTTATTTAAGTAGATTAATAATTGTCTGCAAATCCTCCTGCTGTATATTTGTCTCTGTTCTTGGAAACTTATCCCCCAAATTCTACAAAATAGGGTTTATGGGAACAATATTCCCTACATTTTCTCAGGATTTCAACCCATCTGTTTCCAATTTTTTGTCCAAAATGGAGCACTTCAGAGAGGGAGAGTGGCATGCTACTAGTAACTATGCCAGGACAATGGGTTTCAACCTGACTCTGACTTAGCAACTATAGATATGTAGATATTCCACTTGATTGACAGTGTGTAATTTTAATATGCAGATTATAATATTTTATCTTGACAAACTTTTTTGATTCTATTTTAGAAAATGTTTCATTCCATTGTTTTATCCTTACCTCCTCAATATGGGACTACAATTTTATATACATGTTGGATCTCCATTTTCTGTCTTCCATATCTGTTGTTTTTTCCCTGAACTTTTAAAATTATTTATATGTTTCCATTTCATTTTTTCCAGGTTTATTATTTTTATAGTCTATCTCCCTTGTATCTTCTAACTTTATCTCATCTTCTTATGATATTTCCAATTTTTCTATTACTTATATAATTTTATTTTTCTCCCAAAACTTTCCTAAACTGTAGTAGCTCATATTTAATCTCCCATGTATATCTCTTTTCAGAGCACTTCTGCTTCTGCTTTGTGCTCTAGTTTATGTAGAGATTATTTTATATGTTTGTTTCAATTCATTGTGATTTGAATTTTTCAGTCAGACTCTACAGCAACATGTTTGTGATAAATTATCTTTCTTCTGGTATTAGTCTCTCATATTTTGCTTCTTTTTTATATTGGTAGTATATTTCACATCATCTGTTCCTTTTAGAAATAATACACATCTTTGAATCAGTTGAATTTTTCTTGGAGTAGCAATTTGTGGAAGGTTGTTGTAGAAATTGTGCCTAGTCTGCACTCTAGGCTAAAAAAATTTTTCCTTGTTATTCAGGAATTTATATGTGAGATTTTCATTTTTATTTTCATGCTAGACATTCTGAGATATATGCCTGTGGTAGTAACTTAACATATTGTTTGTATCCTAACATTTGTATATGTGAAAATTTCTTCGTTTCACCCTTATCTTTGACAGATATATTCACGGGATATAGAAATCTTGGTTGGTGGCTTTTTGTTTGCTTGATGTTTTAAAACATTTTATAGATGACATTCCATTATCCTCTGATTTCTATTTTTTCTAATGAGAAATCAATAATTCATATCATTGTTCTCTTAGATGCAATGTGTCTTTTTGTGTATTTCCTTCTAAGAGTTTTTTCTTTATCTCTAGTTTTCCTCAGTTTGATTACAATGTACCCAGTGGGTTTTTCTTTATGATATTCTGAATGGCATTCAATAATTATTAATAAATAATTATCTATAGGGGTATTTATTTAATTTTGTTTTTTAAATTGCATTGGAAAACTTTTTGTATGTTATGTCTTTATTTTCTTTCTCTATTCTCTATACTCTCTTATATTTAGATTCCAATTACATGTGTGTGATACTAGTTGATATTTGTCAGAAGGGCTCTGATCATTTTTTTCATTTTTTTCTTCCTGTTTTTTAGATTCGTTGGTAGCTATTTGTCTGTCTTTAGACTCACTGATTATTTCTTCTTCCATCTCCAATCTGCTGTTTAGCTATTCAGTAAATTTTTCCTTTGTATTGTGCTTTTTTTGTTTTATAATTCTATTTTTTATCATTTATAGTTTTTATTTCTCTTTGAGAGTCTCACTCTTTATGTGCATAATTTTCTTTAAGCAACTGAACATATTAAAAGACTTATTTTAAAGTCTTCTTTGCTAATTCCAACATCTGAATAATCTCAGAATCTATTTCTATAAACTGCATTTTTCTTATGTGTCACACTTTTCTGATTCTTCCTATGTTTAGTAACTTTTTTAGTCATATGCTGCCTTTAGTGGGTAACATGTCATAGGGGATCTAATTGAATCCCCATGATTTTTTTTTCCTTGAATAGTATTGAAGTTTGTTTCGGCAAGTATTGAAATTACTATGGGATCCTCTTGACCTTGTCAGTCTTGATTTTGCTTTGTTTTGTCACAGTTAGAACTGATCTATTTTGTTTTTTCTTCTTAGAACTAATGCATGACCTTTATCCAGCTTCATAGTTCTTACTTCAGAGGCAGGACTTTTCTGGAATCTTAACAGATTGTAGGAGATCCTCACTGAGTTCTCTTCACTCTGAGTGGTTTGGAACTCAAATTATCTTCCTGTCCTATGTGACCTCTACGCTCTTTATTTAGCTCTCAGCCCTTCAGATGCTGCTCTCTACTAGTTTTCATGGAATATCATCTGTGCATGCACAGTCCATCCCGTGGCCAAGGACCAATAGGAAAAACCATGAAAAATTCTGAGGTCCTTTTATGAACCCCAGCAAATTCCAGCTGCTTCAGAAGAAATTCTGTTTAACTTTTGGTTTCCACAGCTATTTGAGACTATCACGTCCTATATAGGCTCTACTTCCCAATGCTGAGTTCTCAAAGTACTCCTGGAAGAAAGCCACAGTGCACATGGGACTCACTTCATGTGTTTACTTTCTCTCAAGGATAACAGTCCTGTAGTGCTTGTTTTCCAATAACTGCAATATTTGCCTTATATGCAATTTTTATTCTGTAAGTTCATTAAGGTGGGCACCTTGCCTATTTTGTTCACTTAGTATTCCCACTTGAAGTGATTATGAACAATAATGATATATGCAATAAGAATATGATACTCTTCCATATTCAGGATAATGTTTAGTGATTAAGGTTCCAGAAACTTCCCCCTAACTGTTCGGTTTTGCTCTCATTCTTCCTTTTATTCTTTCTCTCTGCACACACACCCAGACACACATGGGTACACCCATCTAGCAGTTTCATTACAAAATCGGTCAGATAGCAGTACATCTTTTTCTTCAAATTGCTTTTGTCTGTTGATATATATTTGTGTTTATATATATATATATGCTTTGGTTCTGTTTGGTTTATAGTAGTGAACATCTTTTCACAGAAACTTTTTTTTCTTTCAGGTGTACATATTTTATTTCGATTTCTGTGTAGATTACATCATGTTCACCACCCAAAGACTAATTACAATCCATCACCACAGACATGTGCTTAACACCACTTTCGCCCTCCTCCCACCCCCTTTCCTCTCTGGTAACCACCAATCCATACATCTCAACAACAAAAATCTAACAACCCAATTAAAAAAGTGGACAAAAGATCTGAACAGATGTTTCTCCAAAGAAGACATACAGATGGCCAACAGGCCAATGAAAAGATGTTAAACATCATTGACTATCAGGGAAATGCAAATCAAAACTACAATGAGCTATCACCTCACTTCCATTAGAATGGCTATAATTAACAAGACAGGAGACAACAAGTGGTGGAGAGGATGTGGAGAGAAGGGAACTCACATATATTGCTGGTGGGAGTGTAAACTGGTGCGGCCACTATGGAAAACAGTATGGAGATTCCTCTAAAAATTAAGAATAGAACTACCATATGATCCAGCTATTTGTGTTTAATTTTTAAGGAATATTGTAACCGATATTATCTAGAAAGTAATCACTTACAAAAAAAAGTCGGTAAATATTAAGAAATATCCTCTCAAGTGCATATGTGAGATTTTAAGAGAGAATTGAAAAACATTATAGAGGGCTCATAGGAAGGAGAGAGAAAATTCAGAATGTAAAATAGTCTGTAGCCAAAGAATCCTGGGGAGAACTGCTGACATTCACATCCATCAGCTTTGGTTTGTAAAGGCTAATGGTCGTTTGGGACTACGGCCCTGAACCAGCACAAAGTTGAGATTCAGAACTGACACTACTCCCTAAGGCCAAGATCATTGGTGAAAATTTTGAATACTCCATCCAGCCATCCAAATTAGTTAATGATATGAAGTTACTTAGACACTGAAACTAGATGAGAACAATATCTAAATAAAAGTTAAAGGTCAATTGCATTTGAGAAACTGAATTCAAATACCTAAATAAAACATTATTAGGACCAAATTAGCTTTCATCCCACAATACAAGGATAGTTGAGTAACAGAAGAGGCAATTAGTGTAATTTAATAGATTAAAAATTAAAGGAGGAAAAACAACACGATCATCTAAATTATGTAGAAAAAAATTGTTTACATTTAATACTTATTCATGGTAAAAGCCTCTTAGTAAATTTGAGAAAGAATAAAATTCCTTAAACAAAAAAATACTTGAGCAAATACCTACAGCAAATTGTACATGTCTATCTCCTCCTATTCCATCCTTATACTCATATTCCTAAACTTCTCTCATTTATATCCGTCATCACTAATTTCACATCATCCCTTCAAGCTGAGCTTGGATCATTTTATATTTCCCTAGCCTATTCATTCTCTCACTCTCCTAAACAACTATTTCGTACTTTCTTTTCTCTGCTGAAACTTCCAAAAACTCTTCTGTCATCTTTACTTTAAGATGATGATGATCTTTTTTGCTTTTCCAATGAGAAGACTGCAGCAATCAGAAAAATATTCTTCACAAGCTCCCATCGCCACATCTCTCAACCAGCCTGTGTTTTTGCCCCATGTAAAGGCACTTTCCCTCTACAGGTACATATGCTTTTCTGAAAACCTCATGGCTCTGCAAAATTAAGTACTGAAAACATGGAGCTTACATGGAAAAGCCTAATGAATTTTGTTAATGGAACATAAGAAACAAAGGCTGTAGCAATCCCATTAAAAACTCTGTTACAGTGAAATCTACACAGGCATTGGAAGGAGCATAACAGTGGATCCTTTACAGCTTTACACTTTGGTGCCCAAGATTCCTCCTTGGAGGGATAGGTCCTCAAAGTCATTCATTTCTCCTACAGACCAATTTCATCAAACTGAATATCTTCGCTATCAATCTTATTGATTGAGATTGATAGAGTAAGATGCCTTCGCAGCTTCTTCATTTCCAAGATCAACTTCCCAGATATGTTAACGTCAGTGAAAACTATAACAGTTCTTGAAGAGGCTCACAAATTGTATTAATGGAAGGCGTTTGCATAGTATTGTCACATTTTCTTATGATTTCCATAATTTCCATGAGTTTTTTTCTGTAATTTTAATAAAATTTGTCCTTGATTGCTTTGTAACATTAAACTTTCAGGAAAAAATCACTTATGAACCAACATAAATTCCCGTTATACTGACATTTTTCTCTATTTACTAATTGGCTATAATTTGCATTATAAAATAATTGAAGCAGAGCATTCTGTATTCTACCTTTTCTTCTGCTGCTATGAATAACCTGTTCATGCTCCTTCATAATCCATTCGTTGTTCCTTGCATTCACTCCTCCTCTCAAGAATTTGCTCCAGCCATGTACCTCTCTCTCTCCTGCAAGACCGTTTTCCCCCATCCACTGGATTTTGCTTTTTAGAATACAATTGCTGTTATTTCTTCAACCTAAAAAAGGATGTACAAACAAATAATTTTTTTACCTTACTTCTCTATCAGAGTACTTCCCATTTTTCCAACACTTTCTAGCAGAATCTTTGAAGGACTTGTATATGCTCACTGTCTGCAATTGGTCTTCTCCTATTCTCTCTTGGCCCCACTTCAGGCAAGTTTGTACCCTCATTGCTCCAACATACTGCTCTTATGAGCTCTCTAATGATCTCCACGTGGCTAAATGCAAGAGTTGAGACTGAGACTTCATCTTTATCTATTAGGAGCATTTGGCAAAGATGGCCACTTGCTCTTAAAACCAGGAAGCATGCTCATCTTCCATCTCTCACTCCAATCGCTGGCCATTCCTTTTTAATCTCTTTTGATAGTTTCTCTGCATGTCCCAACACTTCTAAATCTTGAAATTCCCCAGGACTGCCTTGGACATCTCTTTTCTGTCTACCTCACTTCATATGTCCTCTATTTTTTCCATCTGTATGAGTCATACTACCTCTGTGCTGAAGATTCCCAATTTATACCTTTAGCTTGGAACCATCCCCTGAATTTCTGACTCTGATACGCAACTGACTGCTCAACATCTGCACTTGAATACCTAGGAGGTGTCTTAAATTTAACGAGTTCACAAGTGAGTTCCTGATATTTTCCTCAAACCTGTTGGGAGGACTATTTCCCCAATTCAGTTAATGACAATTCTATGTTTTGGGCTCCTCAAGCAAAAAACTTTGAATTCATCTTTGACTCTACCTTTTCTTTCATACTTTATCCAATCCTTCATCAAGATCTGTTCTTTCTTATAGCAAGACCTGTTGTCTTCAAATATATTCAAAATTTATCATATAACTTCTCACCATCTCCAGTGCCACTGCTCTGTTACAAGTCACCATCAAATTTCACATGCATTATTGAAAGGGCTTCCTACCTGGTTTCTGTGTTTTTACCTTTGCCCCCTTTATTCTTTTCTCATTGCAGTGAGTGATCTTATTAAAACCTGGGTCATATTGTGTCATTCTTCTGCTCAAAACCTTCTGGGCGTTTCCCATCTCAGAGTAAAAGCCAAAATCTTTACTTTGGCTACAAGACCTTACATAATATGGCCCCTTCTTAACTCCCTGACTTCGTTCTCAAACACTCTCCTCTTGTTGACTGCTCTCCAGCCACACTGGCTCTCACTCTTTCTTCAAATAATATAGATTGAAAGCATATAAATATATTTATCCATCCTTCTTTCTTGTGTGATTTCAGTCATTCTTTTAGGATTCAGTTACCTGTTCCTGAAGAAGACCCTTCAGGGAAAAATTATTAGTGGTAATATCTTTCAGAATTTTCATCAAAACAACTACATTTTTCCTCCCTCTTGATTAGTAACTTAGCTGGCTCTAGAATCTCAGAGTACGAGTTGTTTCTCCTCAACCCCTGAAGATATTTTTCTACTGACTTTTGGCTTCACTTGTTGCTATAGAGTTTACTGTCAGCATCATTGTTTCTATATTGGTAGTGTTTTCCTCTGGTTGTCGTGAATAGATCCTCTTGTTTTTGAACTTCTGCGATTTCACGACAATGCATCAAAGTGACGTTCATTTTAAATTATCATGGTCAGGCAATATTGTGCTTTTTTTAATATGAGGACTCATGTGTTTTATCAAATCTGGAAAGTTCTTTGTCATTAACACTGTGAATATTGCCTCTCTGCTGTTCTCTTTCTTTCCTTTTGGAACTCCAAGTAGACATTGCTCAGAGATTTTCATACTGTCTCTTGTGCCCTTCTAACTTTTGACATTTCTTCTTTCTTTACCTCTCTTCACTGTCTTCTTTGTAATACCCTAAGATTGGCTTTTTAGTACACAAATTCCTTCTTCAGTTGTCCATAATATCCTTTTATGATAGTTTATTGACTTTTATTTTAAAAATTACATTTTATTTCAAAAGTTATCTGGTTTCCTAATATGATTTCTCTTTCTTTTTATGTCTTTACTCATTTTATATTTTCATTTAAAAACATCTGTTAGAATTCCCTTAACTGAGTGTCTGAGTTAGAAGTCTAATCTTGTGTTGCTTCTGCAGATTATCTTACCTGGAGCATTGTTTCTCTCTGTATATATTACTTTGGAATTTGAGTTCTGTTCCCAGAGCCTTATAAGTGGGAGTTTATACATTGCAATGCAGCAAGAGTCTGAGAATGTTTGCACTGTAGCAGAGAAGCTTTTGCTTCTGTTGAAAGGATTTTTGTGTTAATTTCTCACTTGGAGTTCTCAGAAACGACAGGTGGTATTCATTCTCAGGGGACTAATTTCTTTCCACTCTGGATCCTTGTCAAGGCAAAAAACTTTCTTCTACTCATCCTGGGCTGGTGGGGTTTATTTCCAAGGCCATCCTCTCAATGGTGAGGTAGCCTTTCCAAGGGTCCTGGCTTCATATCATAATCTCAGTTGTGATTCTAATTTCCCAGAGCCCCCAATTTATGTGCTTCACACCCTGTTTTTCAGCTTACCCTTGGTTTGGGGGCCAGATCACTTCTATTGTTTTCCAGAGAATTCAGATGTGCATTTAAATGAGTACTTGTTATACTACATCTGCCATTTCAGGATATTTATCCTGAGAACAATTTCAGGTGATTTATTTTGTTATCTTGATATAACCTTAAGTAGTTATCTTTTGTTCATTTGAGAAAATAATCGCTATTGTGTTTGACCTCTTTAGAGGGCATTTTTTAAGGATTGTGGGATAATAAAATTGTCTTCCAAGTCACTTAAAGCTTGATTATTATGGCAAAAATTTTTAATGTAACTCTCAACATAAAAGCAGGATGACCAGGGAAAGAGGATTACAAAATAGAGAATTATATTTAAGTGATGTAAATATAGACATTTATTGCATTCGTATATGAATTTCTACAAATTATGAAGTTATAGTCATCCTCAAGGTTTACTCTTAAAATAAAAATAAAATATAACTTATGTATTTGAATAGCTACTTACATGCAACATTTTATAATGATTATAATAAATTACTTTTCATTTGAGGGATTAAGTCAAAATAATGACTTTATAAATTCACATAAAACATAAATTAATAAAACACATAGACAAAAAACAGAGCAATGAAAACAATCCGAGGTTTATTTGAAGTCTATTTTAAATTACAAACATTGAGAAAACTACATTTTTAACATTAGTAATAAAAATATTAAGGTAAATCCATATCCTTGAGGAAATGCTTGTGATAGAATGTTAACTGTATGAAGTTCTAAATATATATGGTCTCTATTTTGTAATGTTTCCTTTCACCGAAATGCTACAAGTGTCTATCTGTAGGTCAGGGGATCTGAATGTTTAATAATTTTATTTTGATATTTTTCTACATTATCTAGAATTCCTAGAATAAGCATGTATTATTTTTAGTAGTAGTGAAAAATAGTATAATTAATTATTATAAAAAGTGTTTCTCTTTGGGGGGTGTTCCAACTTTTTGACAATTCAGAATACATCTTTTAGTTTGTTTATTTTCTGGAAATAATTTTGCGCTGTCACAGACTTGTTTATCAACTATCCTAGGAATAATAATATGGTAAGTTAATATTCTCACTGAGAGTTATTTATATTTTATTTACAGTAACTTTGGATTTATATGCTACATTTCAGCAAAGAATGAAAAGTACATAAAAACAGAAGTTCATTACTTCCTTAGAGTCCTCTATTTTAGCTTTCTATCTTTTATTCTATTATTTGATTTTTCCCTTTCGATTTTGCATATAATGTAAATACCAGGAAATATCTCAGTTTTTAACCAATTCATTCAAATCAAAATGAATCTTCTTAATTGAATAAAATTATAAACTACTTTAAAGGGCAGCAATTATTTTTATTTTATCAGCTAATGAGATATAGGCTAATAATACAGTAATGATCTTAGGTTTTTAGATAATCATAATTTAGATATTTGAAAATTTTACTTATAATATCACATTTTATTAGCTTGAATTTTGTAGTTTAACTTGAAATTTCATACTCTTGAAACTACATCTTGTCTAAATAATTTTTACATAATCACTGTGACTTTAAGACTATCCTTTTGGTAGTTATATTGCTTTTATTACAAACTAAAGAGGATTTTATAACGACAAAATAAGGTGATCGATCTCTGTCATCATCCCCTTTCCCAAGGCCCATTCTCAAAACAACACATCCATTTCAATCCTCTTATACATCTAAACCAAAACATAAACTCCATCCCCCAAAACTGAAATTAAATAAAATTAACTAAAGAAACAAATTACTAACTTTCTTTCCTAAGCTGCAGATATGAAACTTACTGGGGATGCTTGCTAGCTAAAATAAATATTTCACTGTTGGGAAAAAATTCTCAACTTTGCTACTTCTTAATTCTGAAAAAAATACTAGAACCTTCTTCTTAAGGTCA
Organism: Equus caballus; assembly: GCF_041296265.1. Lineage (NCBI taxonomy): Eukaryota > Metazoa > Chordata > Mammalia > Perissodactyla > Equidae > Equus > Equus caballus. The sequence goes on along the minus strand of NC_091710.1, from coordinate 37,317,475 downwards.
TTGTGAAGCTTACATGACTTATTCATGTAAATCTTTCATTACTAAGATAGGCACATGGTAATATATCAATTGCTATTAATATTTTTACTGTTTATTTTGACATATTTGTTGTATTTGTCTATAGAATGACATAGAGAAACTTCAAAACAAGTATTGTCGGGTCTTCATTTTTTTTTTTTTCTTGAAAAATCGCTATACCTTTGGTGTAGGATGTGACGTAACTCCCACTCTATCCATTTAAGTATTTAAGGGACTCCAAGTATGTTTACACAAACACGTTTTCTTCAGCTCACTATAAATGGCGGTGAGGGCTGCGCCAAGCGGATGTTTGGTGACACAGGGAACAGTTACCGTACTGCGCACCTTTCCACCGCACGGTACACAGAGAACTCGGTAAATCGGGCAGCTCAAACAGCAGATGACCAAATCTGTGAACAGTTAGGGAAAACATGGGTTAGCCAAGAATTTTACCAACTATCATTTTAACTGAATTTTAACCTTGGGATGATTAAGCTCTTTCGGACTTTTCTAAAAGCACAGACATTCTTTCAGTTATGAAGTTGTGAATAAACTCTCATTATTTAACAATAACATTTAACTGGTCTTGAGTACATAATAATTACTTTCTAAAACGAAATAAAGTATTTCATACTCAGGAATAAATCTAATTATGTACAATTGATATAACACTGCCTATCTATATTCCCACTGGGAAATATTTCTCACTATGTATTTGAAATTGAAAATACATAGCACACAGCAAATGTGGTAGTGCGAAGGTAGTATTTTTAATACAATAAATATAAAAAAGCATTGCATAAATTGACACATGGATTTTTCCATTTTTAAAGTAAATCTCAAGAACTTTACATTTAATATTATTTTTGTGTTTGGAAATATGTATATCGAAAAGAATTAGATAACTGAGGTGCACATTGTTAAGAGATTGGCTGCTGCTTGATAAGATCGTTCGTGGCCCAAGGTACAGTGGGGTGCCATCAATAATTCATATATATATACTGTTTCTCAGCGTGGTAGAAACTTTAAAACCTTCCAAAGTTGTAAAAAGAAAAACAAAAAGAAAAACTCATTATAGTTAAACTGAATACAACCTGGAAATGTACTTGTTATGCTGGTTGGGAGTCTAGATTTAGAGGGAATTTCTGCCAATGAGAAGACTTCAGTTAGAGTTGGTAACCCTCCATAGAAATGCATGGTAGAAATTAGGAAAAGTGCAGTGGTGGCTTGGTTTTCCAGGAGGTTCCTCAGGGGTCATGTGTATGACTGTCCCTAGCTTGTATTTAGGGAGGTAGAGAAATCAAGTCGCCCCTTTCTTCCATCTTAAATACCTACATCAAAAGATTATACACACAGATCTCATCAAGATGGCAGCTTAAGCAGACTCTGACCTCATCTCCTCCCACGAACACAACCAGGTTACCACGGTTTTTGGATAAATTACCCCGGAGAGAAAACTGAAAACTAAATAAAAAGGACCCCCACAACATTGGACAGTCCTGACTAAGGTGAAAGAGACAGAAATTCCTGCTGGAGAGGAAAAAAACCACCTTTGGGAGCAGCGGAGCTTTGGTATGAGCCCTCCCTGGAGGAGTGAGGTCCGGAGTGGGGGCAATACTGCTATAACCATCCTTCGGACTCAGCCCAACTGAGACGAGTGTCTTCCTGTCTGGCTTTGCTGGCTATTAACTGCAGCGAGGACACCCCCAGAAAAGCTATTGGCCAAAAGCCGAAAAGACCCAGGTCTTAAAGGGCCCATGCACAAATTCACTCATTGCAGCAAGCTGAAATCGCCAGAGAGAAGGCTGACTGTCCTTTGGTGAAACGAGACTCACCTGGTGGGATCTGGGGGCATCTTGGGGAGAAGAGGGACCTCTCCGGAGACTGAGACATTGGTGGGGGCCATTGTTCTGAACTGGTCCAGGCGTGCTGACACAGACCCCAGTGGGCACCATTGAGGCTCATCCCTTGACCTGTTAGCCCAGGGGTCTGCCACGCCCACTGGAGTGCAGTTTTGACCCAGTTCAGCCAGGGCAGGCAGACCTCTAGGGACTGACCCCACCTAACGGCAAGCCCTCAGGCTACTTTTCAGCCTGCATTGACTGGGTGCCTTGATCCTCTACAGGCAGGCAAGGGTGTCTGCCTCTGTGGGGCAGGGCCTGTGTGAAGACCAGGTGAACTGTGGGGGGCATTGGTGGAAGGGTGGGGCCCTCTGCAATGCAGCATCAGGGTGCACTCCAGGGGGTTGAGAAGTGTGCATGGACCAGGACTGTATTGACAGTGTGTGTGGTCCAGAGGGGGGTGAGGCTTATCAGCGGTGGCAGAAGACCTGTGCTTCACAAATAGCCATATAAAGGATCAGCCCCACCTTCCAAAGCCTGAAACAATTGAGTGCTCCCATGCCTAAGGCCAGCCCCACTCAGCTGCACTCCTAAGAGAACTGACAACAGCCTTGTAGGCCTGGGGCCTATAGCAACTGTAGCCCCTGAGCCTAGCAATCAGCTACATTGGGTACCACCCCAATTAAGAGGAAAACTGCAATAACAGTGTGCTGATAGGCTTTGTAGCAAACAGTGCTGAGGCTCCCCAAACTGGATTTACAAACAGCTGGTCAGGGAAGGAAAGACTAGACTCCCTGGGTACCTGCATTAAGAGCAACCCTGCCACAACAGAAGGACACAAGTAGCCCACAGAGGGGTCACTCCTGGATCTTCTGGACTGGTGACAAGAGGGAAGCACACTGCTGGGCCTCATAAGGCATCTCATACATAAGCCCTCTTCTCCAAGATCAGGAGACATAGCTGATTCACCTAATACATAGAAATAAGCACAGAGAAAGAGGCATATTGAGGAGACAAGGGAATAATTTCCAAGGAAGGGAACAAGACAAAACCCCAGAAAAAGGACTAAATGAAACAAACTAACAACCCACTCGACAAAGAGTTCAAACAAAATATCATGAGGATGCTCACAGATATGGGGAGAAGACTGGATGAACACAGTGAACACATCAGCAAAGAATTGCAAGATATTTTAAAAAAAAAATCAGAAATGAAGAACACAATACTGGAAATGAGAAATTCACTAGAGGGACTCGATAGCAGAGTAGAGGATGCAGAAGAACGGATCAGCAAGCTAGACAAAAACTAGAGGAAATCACACAAGCACAAAAGAAAAAAGAAAAAAGAGTTAGACAGAATGAGAACAGCCTAAGGGAACTCTGGGACAATATCAAGCATGCTAACATTTGGATTATAGCTGTCCCAGAAGGATAAGAGAGAGACAAACGGACAGAAAATTTATTTGAAGAAATAATAGATGAAAATTTTCCTAATCTGAGGAAGGAAACAGACATCCAAGTTCAGGAAGCACAGAGAGCTCCAAACAAGAGAAGCCCAAAGAGGCCCACACCAAGACATATTATAATTAACATGTCTAAAATTAAGGATAAAGAGAGAATCCTAAAAGCAGCAAGAGAAAGGCCACAAGTGACATATAAAGGGAAGCCCATCAGGCTATCAGTGGACTTCTCAGCTGAGACCCTGCAGGTGAGAAGAGAACGGCATGACATATTTAAAGCGCTAAAAGGAAAAAATGATGAAAGCTGGCCATTTGTGACAACATGGATGGACCTTGAGGGTATTATGCTAAGTCAAATAAGTCAGATGGAGAAAGTCAAATACTGTACGGTCTCACTCATAAGTAGAAGATAAAACAATGACAAACAAATGCATAGAGACAGAGATTGGATTGGTGGTTACCAGAGGGGAAGGGGGGAGGTAGGAGGGCAAAAGGGGTGATTAGGCGTGCGTGTGTGGTGATGGGTTATAATTAGTCTTTGGATGGTGAACATGATGTAATCTACACAGAAGTCAAAATCTAGTGATGTACACCTGAAATTTATATAATGTTATAAGCCAATGTTACTGCAATAAAAAAAATTAAAAATTTTTTAAAAAGATTATGAAAATTTGTTTTTTAGGATATAAAGAATCCTTTTAGGACAGCATGTTTACCTCTACCCCCTCTTCCTGGGTGTAACAGTAATGATATTTTTGAGGACCAGCTACTTTGCTAATGTATTTCCTACGTTCTGTTCAACTCTCACAGCCTTCCTAGGAGAACAATTCTATTGTTTGCTTTTATAATAGGAAACTGAGACACTAAGGGACTAAATAAGTGCTCCAGGATCAGAGAGCCAGGATTTGCACCTGGTCCAAGATGGCTTCTGTAGGACCAACAAGTGTGTTCAGACTCTAGGAAGCAGGAAAGAGGAAAGGGACAGAGAAGTTCTGTCCACTCCCTTTAAGGACTCATCCTAGAAGTTGGAGAGCTCACTTTAGATCCTATCCCATTAGCCAGAGGTTACCGACGTGGCCACACTGAATCATAATAGACACTAGAAAATGCACTTTTTATTCAGGAAGGCTGTGCTCACCTAAATTTTTTAACTATAAAAGCAGAGGAAAGCAGATTTCGGTAGACAACTCTGCGACAAATGATAAACTTCCATCAAATTGTTCCAATTAACAATTATCCGTATTCTTTTGAGTGCCTTTCATAATTTCATCAATGGAATCTGCCACTGAGAAAATTTTCAAATTAAAGAGTCAATAGTCTGCATTTCCAATTGCTAGGTTTTCCTGAAGATTTAACCGTGGGAATGATCTTCTGACTTGAATAATGAGGGTTCACCCAAACAGAAGAAGAAGCAGCAGCATACACATTCATCCACTGAATTATTGCAAAATGAAACATATCAACAAAAAACGAAAACATTGAATTCACTTTCTATCTTATACTGGGAAATTGGAGATTTTCATGACCAACTTCAAATTCCAGCATTTGAGACAGAGTTGAGTACAGTTTAGGGTGTTTTGAAAGGATAAAAATAATGTTTTAATTCTAATTTTCACACATATTAGCTGTACAACCTTGGGACTTAGATATCTTGTCTGCAAAGTATGCATAATAATAAATGCTTCATAGTGATTTTAAGAGTATTAAACTCAGTAAGGGGTATGTTTGGGCATATGTACACATACAAGTACATATGATTTTTTTTTACAAAAATGGTTTAGTAGTCATACTTTATATACTGCTTGGTAAGTTGATTTTTTTCCATTACATTGCATCATTTTCACATATGAAAACTTGCATCTACACTGGTATTCTTAATTGATTTGTGGTTTCACATTCTGTTATCTCTTAGTGCATAAAGACAAATACATTTGATATAGTACACAAGGATTGTAAAGGGATAAAAACCAAAAATGTCCATTATTCACAGATGACATGCCTTTTACATTAAAAATTGAATAACATTTGAAATAAATTATTTGAATTAATGAGAAACTGGTAGGTGAGCTGAGTTTTTACATTCATCTAGTAAATATTTAATGACATATGTCAGTGAATATATGAAATATCCTTGCCCTGTTGGAGCTTACATTCTAGCAGGGAATGTGGGAGCTAAGAAATAGTAAATATAAAAAATAAGTACATCATATAATGTGTTAGAAGGTGATAACTGCTTTGGAAAAAATAAGGCAAAGTCAGAAGATTCAGATATGCTGGGATGAGGTAGAGCTTTCCATTTTAAATATGTTTTTCTGAGTAAGTCTCTAGGAGAAAGGGACATTTGGACAAAGGGGTATAAAAAAAGATAAGAGAGATAGCCAAGAAGCTTTCAAGAAGAAGGACACTTTAAGGAAAGGGAACAGTCAGTGCAAAGGTCCTGAGGTGACTGAGTACCAATCTTATTTGAACAGCAGCGAGGATACCCATGTGACTGGAGGACAGGGAGGGAGGGAGAAAGGGATAAGACATATGCTTGAAGAGTAATGGGGAGCTGAGTTCTCTAAAGGGCATTACTGAGACTTTGGCTTTTCCTAAGAAGAAAATGGGGAACCACGGAAGGGTTTTGAGCAGAGGAGAGCCATGAACTGATTTATGTTTCCAAAAGATACTGTGACTACAGTGTTGTGAATAGACCACTGACGGTAATCGTGTATGCTGAGACCATGTGTGGGACTATGGCAGTAAGCCAGGGGAAGTGTGATCATGGCCCAGATGATGGTGGTAATGGAGGAGGATGGGATGAATTTTGTACGTAGATACAATTGGATCAAGGACTACATGGGATGTGTGAAAGAAAGGGAGGAGATGAAGATATCTCCAAGGTTTCTGGACTAAGTGACAGGAAGCATAGCGTATCATCAACTGAAGGGAAAAGACTGCGGGAGGACGAGGAAGAAAGATCAGGGTTAAATTTTGGACATATTAGGTTGAGATGACTATTAATAGACTATTAATTAATGACTATTAAGAGTCAAAGTCTAGTGAGAGTTTAGGTAAAAAAGTGTAAATTCAGGAATGAGTTTAGGAATGGAGATGTGTATTTGAGAGTCATCAGTATGTAGATGGTATTTACAATGCCATTGGTGGAGATCACATAGGTGTACATGCAAACAAAAAAGGGGACCACGGGTTCAGCCTTCCTGTGTTAAACAGGGGAGAAAAAGAGAGCCCAGTAAAGGAACCTGAGAAAAAGCTGCCCGAAAGGTAGGAAAAAAATTTGGCAAGTGTGGTGCCTAAGAGATCACATGAAGACAGTCAAATGCTGCTGACTATTCAAGCAAAAATATGGACCAATAATCTAGCTTGGGCTTAGCAATGTGGAGATCATTAGAGACCTAGGCAAGAGCAATTGCACTGAAGTAGTGACATCAAATGCTTGACTGGTATATTAGTTTGCGTGGGCTGCCATGGTGAACTACCACAAACCGAGTGGCTTCACCAACAGAAATTTATTTTCTCACCATTCTAGAGACTAGAAGTACAAGATCAAGGTGGCGGCGGCGTTGGTTCCTTCTGAAGGCTGTGAGGAAGAATTTACTCCATGCTTCTACCCCAGCTTCTAATGGTTTTCTGGCAACCTTTGTGTTCCTTGGCTTGTCGAAGCAGCATCCAAATCTCAGCCTTCATCTTCATGTGACATCCATTTTCCCTGTATATGTGTGTCTTCCTCAAATTCCCCTTTTTATGCCAACACTTGTCATATCGGGTTGAGTCCACCCTACTCCAGTATAACCTCATATTAACTAATTACACCTACAACAATCCTATTTCCAAATAAGGTCACATTCTCAGGTACTGGTAGTTAAGACTTCAACAAATGAATCTAGAAAGAGGCACAATTCAACCCATAACTATTAGAAAGTGATTATGGGAGAATGGAAGGAGAGGAAATGGATACAATGAGTATAGACCGCTCGAGGATTTTTCCGTAAAGAAGAGTAGAGAAATGGTGCAGTAACTAGCAGGAAGAAGTGGAATTAAGAGCATTTTTTGTTGTAATTTTGTTTTATTTTTAAGACAGGAAAAATATCAAATTAATACACAGGTAGGACTGATAAAGTAGGGAGGGAAATAGCTGTCACTATAGGTGAGAGAGGGGAGAAATTCTGGAGCGTTAAGTAAGCAATAAAAATAGGATCTAGTGCCCTTTTTTTTCTGCTTTATCTACCCCGCACCGCCCCCCTCCCCCCCCCGCCCCCCCCGTCCACAGTTGTATATCTTAGTTGCAAGTCCTTCCAGTTGTGGGATGTGGGATGCCTCCTCAAAGTGGCCTGATGCGTGGTGCCATGTCCGTGCCCAGGATTGGAACCCTGGGCCACTGCAGGGGAGCACGCGAACTTAACCACTCGGCCACGGAGCCGGCCCAGATCTCGTGCCCTTTGAAGGGGCTGTATTTAGGCAGAAGACAAATAGTTAATTTCTAGAAACAGGAAGGCAGAGAATACATATACAGTTGCTGGTAGGTAAGCATATGTGGTGGCAGCATTCCATGGAATTTTATTGCTGGTTGTTTAATATTTTTTTCCCAGTGAAGCAAAAAGCAAGGTTTATAGCTTAGAAGGAAGATGGGGAAATAGTGATCAAAGTTTGAAGAGCTGAGAGAGTGTAAAATAGTCATCTAGAAGGAAGAGAGAGTGATGGACTAGGGAAGTATATCGTGCTTGCATGAAAGCAATCCTCATGGGCCTCATTGAAATTAATAGTCATGAATTCAAAGCAAAACCAGAGACGTAGTTTAGTGATTTTTCTCCAGCCACATTTACCTGAAAAGTTTCAGACCTAGGTAGGCAAAGAATTAGATTTTAACAAGACTGGGTTTTTCTCCAAGTGAATATGACAGCAAAGGAGAGGCAAGAGAACTGAGATTTAATGCAAGGGAGTGATTATAAGTTTGCCCCCACAGAATTCTGTGCTGGAGGAGAAGGGCGGTGGGGCAATAGCTGGTGAGATAGAGTGCTAAGATGGGAGGATGCATGGGTTAGTGGCTCTAGCGTAGCACTAAGGAATGTAGGAGTTAGCATACTGGAGAAAGTAAACTGAAGGTAGGAGGTGGTGATCAGCAGGTGAGATGCCTGCAATTAACAGAGAAGTCACAGATGCTGGTAATAACTAGATCTGGGCTATGATGATGGAGATGAGTTGCTGAGTTAAGGCGAAGATAAAAATCATTGGAATAGAGAAATTCGAGGAAGTAAGAGTCCAAGTTGATTGAAAGATCATTTGGATGTATATTAGAATGAAAGAATTCAGACAGAAATCAGGGAGTCAGGAGCCAAATCATACAGAAATGAATAAGTGGATAACAGCAGAAATGGGAAGTAGTGAGTACCAAAGTCTCTTGACATAGAGTCCTAATGAGGTTTTAGATAGGCAGGAGGGGGAAAGGTCTGGGACTGGCGAGAGGAGCATGGCGGTGCCACTCCCCTAAACACTCAGAGGTGCCTAGAAGGGTATGGGAGAGGAACTTACTGGACTGCAGGGGAAGCAGAGCATTCAGAAGAGCCAGATTTCTTAGATCAAGAAATTCACACAGCAATTGGAGAAGATATCAGAGCACAGGAGATTTTGCTGATAATGGACCATTAATTCCAGAGAGCACAGTGGAAGTTTCCGGCACCTGGAGAGGGGTGGATAATGGAGCAGAACAGTGGATTTGGAGAGGTAATGGGAATAGAGTATTAGTTTGAGTGTGACTTGGAAGTCTGGAGGTTCTCATGGTTTTTGCTGTATTAGTTTCCTAGAGCTGCCTTAAAGTACCGAAAACTGAGTGGCTTGAAACAACGGAAATTTAGTGACTCACAGTTCTGGAGGCTGTAAGTCTGAAATCGGAACGTCAGCAAGGCCAGGCTCTCTCTGATGGCTCTGTGAGAGAATTCTTCCTTGATTTTTAGCTTTTGTATGCTGGCAATCCTTGGCATTCCTTGGCTTCTGGATACATCACTCTTGTCACATGACCGTCTTTTCCTTATGTCTTCACATCTTCTTTCCTCTGTGTTTCTCTGTGTCCAAATGTTCCCCCTCCATAAAGACACTTGTCATGTTGGATTATAGCCTACCCTAATCAACGCGGTTTAACTTGAATATCAACGTGAAGACCGTATTTCCAAATAAAGTCACATTTTGAGATACTGGATGTTAAGACTTAAACATAGCTTTTTTCAAGGATGCAATTCAATCCATATGATGACACAAAGAAGAAGAAAGGGAATAAAATTAGGTATGGTGGACTTAAGATAAATAGAGCTGGCCAGTGTGGGAGGGGTGGGACAGGGACCAGCGGGTAACTAGAACTCTTTCTTCATCCATTTGATAGAACAAAGGAAATTTGGAAGAACAAGCGCTTATTCCCAGCCAGTAAGATTCCCCTCGCTTATCACTGAAGAAGCTATGAGTTACTCCTAGCAGACTATTTCTTAGCGATTTCCAACAAATTTTAAGAAACGTTATTAAATAGAACATTCTCCTTTAAGTTATTTATATGCTAAACAATCACAAATTGACTTTGATCAGCTCTTCAAATTCACTTTCACTAAGCTTTAAAATTGAGTTTGGCATATCAAATAATTCACCAGCAGATTACAAAGAATCTTTTTTCATTAGTTTCATTAGTTCCACTATTTATCTAACTCTAAGTAATGACTTCTTTAATTTCATGTGCATAGCCGCGGCTCATTACTGAGTAGCAAATTTCTGCAGTGGGGAAAATGAAGGATTCTAGGCAGATATAACTGATTGGACTGAAATCCAGGTGAGCTGCATGCATTTCAGAAACTGAAAAGCCAGCAGTTATCTGGGATGCAAAATGCTGCGTTGAAAGATCATCCTAAATCTTTAATTTCTAATGCCTTTCACGTAGGATTTATTTTCTGTTACTTTATACCTGTACTTATGCATGTTCAGAGCTGAGAGCTGGCATTAAATAAAGGAGTGGTCTGGAGTGTTCTCAAATACAGTCTTATTCACTGAGGGAATAATTTTCATAGTCAAGATCAAGACAGTTTCACACACTAATAAAGCTATTTCTCCTTAATTATTTTTATATTAATTCTTATATCAGGTTAAAAATCTCTAAACTGATAAAGAGGCTAAGTATGTGAATTAAAGTATTAAGAAAACATCATGTTGGAAATATAGCTTTAAAATGCTTGTCCGTGTTACCACTTTCTTTCAAAGTTGTCTTATAATCTAATTAATAAGCAATTAAAAAAAATAAGAATTCAGAGCCAAAGGTGGAAATTCCCTTTCAACTCCTTCTCCTCCACTCACTAAAACAATTTACTCTCTAAAACAAAGAGAGATTTTTGTGAGTAATTTGGCACTTATCCTTCCAATTCTTTATCAGTGGGCTTATGTATAAGAAGCGTGTCCACAAAAACACCCTCACGTAAAGTAAAATTCAAATAAAATGTATTTATTATTGTGCTGCTTGCTTTCTTCTCTTGACAATGTGTTGGAGAACTTTTCACATCATTGTTTATGGTTCTACTTCATTTTTTAAAACTGTTACAGACGGTTCAATTGTGTGGAGGTTTATTTAACCAAATTCGATGGATGGATATTGCGCTAGTTTTCACCAGGGCGCATAATGTTGTAGTGACCTCCCTTGTACCGTCCTCTTTCAGTTCACCTTTATTTCCTAGGGTCTGATAGAAAAAAGCGAACTGTTGATTACCATGGAATACATATTTACATTTTAGTGGATATTGTTAAATTCCGTCCCAAAAGACTGTAAATTTAGACCTTTACCAACAGGAATGAGTGTAGCAATTTTTCCATGTATTTGAGAGTTTCATTTCATTAAAATTATTTTACCAATGACATAGAAGAAAATTTGGGGTTTTTTTTTTTGCTTTATCTTAATTTGTTTTGAGGATTTGTGAAGTTGTGTATCTTTTAATACATTTATTGGTAGATTACGTATTTTTTTGTGAATTACCTACTCATATTCTTTGATCATTTTTATAGTGTATGTTTTTTTCTTATAAATATAGAGAATATCATTGTAGATTCTGGAGACATTTTTTTCTCTGTATATTAAAATTACATTTTCCTAGTCATATATTAGTCTTTAAATTTGTTTAAGCTTCCTTTCGTCATGGAAAAAATTGGTATTTGTATGTATTCAAATATATAAATGTTTGCCTTTATAGCTTTTTCACTTGTTTGTGTTGCTTATGGACATCTTCCTTGATGTAACATAATGGACACTTTTACTTTTATTTATTTTTTTCTTATTTACTTCTTTGATCCATCAGGAATTTATTTTTAGTTTCAGTATGAGATATTTTATACACAATAGATACACAATTCCATTAGATATTCAATTGCAGCCATCACAATTAATTGAATAGTTCATATTTTCAACAACTTGAAGTACTCCTCTATGAGAGTCATTGACACAGATTTAGTTCTGTTTCTGAAGATTCAATTCTCTAGTCCCACTTTCTTTTATTCTGCACTAACATTTTTAGTGACTTTAGTTTTATATTCTGCTTTGTTACCTGTTAGACAATTTCCCTTTGATACTTTCTGCTTTCTCTTTTCAATAACTTGTAAAATCAGTTGTCAAATTCCGTAAAAAAATCTTTGTTTAAATTGCACTGAATCTATATATTTAGGGAGGGAAAAATAAAACTTTTAAAATAGGATAGCTTTCCATCCATCATCTTGTTAGGTTTCTCCATTGATTGAAGTTAAATATTATGTTTTTCATTTATATTTCATAGATTACTAGCTATAAACTATCTCACATAAGTATAGGTTTGATTATTAATTTGTGTCTTGTAACCATTGTGTTGCTTTGTGAATAGGATGCTTTGTTCATTATATTTTAATTGGTTATGAGTAATGTCTAGCAATGCATTAATTTTGTTGTTGATATAATGAATAACCTTGCTGAACTCTCTTTTTAGTGCTATTTGGTTTGCAGTTCTTTGTTCTGATTTTTAGGTTGAATATCATAATCTCTGCAAATAAAAACAGCGTCGTCTTTTCCATACAATAGTCCTTCCTTATTTCTTTTGCATTGGTTGAATTGTTGACTTAATGGGAACACTTCTAACTTGTCAACGTGAAGCATAAATTTTTAAATGTTTCTCATGGATACCCTGTATCAATTTTTGGAAATCTTACATATTAGAATTTTTAGAAATATGAAACGGACATTAAGTGTTAATGTTACATCTAGACTTTCTTATTTTATTAATTGCCAAGCTGTACATAGTATTTCTTTCTTTATTAAAAAAATCCCCCTTTTAATGATAGATTTTTATTGTTTCCTTTTTCTATTTTTTTGTCTTTTCTCTCTTTTCCTGTTTTTTTTTTGTGGTGAGTAAGATTGGCCCTGAACTAACACCTGTTGCCAATCTTCCTCTTTGTGCTTAAGGAAGAGTGGCCCTGAGCTAACATCTGTGCCCATCTTCCTATATTTTGTATGTGAGACACTGCCACAGCATGACTTGATGAGTGATGTAGGTCCACTCCCGGGATCTGAATTTGGGAACCCTAGGCCACCAAAGTGGAGCATGCAAACTCAACCACTGCACCACTGGGCTGGCCCCACTCTTTTCCTTTCTATTAGACTTCCCACACTATGCTCATCTATATTGACCTTGTGACAACCAATTTTTGGTATTTATTATCGGTTATCTATGTTCCTTGTTGATTTGCATTTATATTTATTTTAAAGTTAATTACCTTGAATTTTTGCCTTATTATTTACTTCCTCTTTCTTTGGAGATTTCTTCTAATTTCCCTAGTTGAGACAGGACTCTGTTAGTTTCTTAGGGTGGCCATAACGAATACCACAAACTGGGTGGCATGAAACAACCGAAATTTATAGTCTCACTGCTGGAGACTAGAAGTCTGAAATCAAGTTGTAGGCAGAGTCGTGCTCCTCTGAAACGTGCAAGAGAATCTTTCCTTGTCTCTTCCCAACTTTTGGTGGCTTCCTGGTAATCTTTGGCATTCATTGGTTTGGAGGTACATAACTTCGATCTTTGCCTTTGTCATCATTTGGTGTTCTCTCTGCATGTCTCTGTGTTCTGACATGGTCATCTTCTTATATGACACCAGTAATTTTGGAGTAGAGGCCCACCTTACTCCAGTATGACCTCAACTAATTACATCTACAATGACCCTATTTCCAAATAGGGGCACATTCTAGTGTGCTGGGAGTTAGGACTTCAAAGCATTTTTTTTGGGAGATTCAACCTCTAACAAGAGCTTCTTTGACCTTAATCTCTTGTTTCTATTATTTAATGCTATAAATTCTCATCTAAGTATTGTTGTGACCACATCTTACAAATTTTGATACGTATCTCAGAGAAAATTATGAGCAAAGAAAGAGCTCTATTATTCACTAGTACTTAAGAGATAGACGTATTTTTTTTTTGGAATTTTAGAAGAATTTTTCTTGACAAAGATTATCAGAGAAAGAATAGAGAAATAAAAGGGTCACCTGCAGAGAATATTGCCAGAAGGTGGTATGAGAGTATGTGAAGACTAATGTAAATAAAAATGAGGATGTTTGACATTGAAATATTATAATGGAGATGCAACATCAGGTAATTAAAATTCTTAAGAGGTTGATAGAAAACTGCAATGGCGGGGGAAAGGGGCAATATTCTAGAGTCAGTCACATGAATAGATAGGTGAACAGAGGGATTGTGGCAAATGACAATGCCTCAACCATGACACAAGCCATCAGCCCTAATGGAAACTTCCAGAATGATACTGGCAGGAGTGAAACAGTGTTTAGTCTTACAGAAAACTGAATTGTAGGAAAGTTTCCAAAGTTAAATCTCAGGGAAAATAAAATGATTTATTTATTAAAACTGTACTGAAGGTATAGCCTGGATCTCAAAAATGTTTTAATTTCAGAAGCAGAAGTGGGGCACCATCAGATAACAGATGAATTCTTTCATCAAGTGTCTGGTCTGATGCTTAGCTGCACTGTCTTGGGCAAGAATACCTTCCATCCTTATTGATATGTTTGAAAATTTGCCCTAGAAAGAGATCTAGGCTGAGTCTGAAGTTGCAGTCAAGCGGTTCAGCAGCTAGCACTGTATCTGCTCTAGATGATAGTCACTTATAAAGATTTCTTAAAGTAAAAAAGCAATCAACGGTCCCAGCTTCGGAAAGAAATTTCTGACACAGCAGCATGCCCTAATGGTCTATTTGCATATCTAGTATTGAATTATATCAAAGGAGTAAAAATTGTTCAAAATACAGCGGGGAGTTTTGAAAACCCTCAACAACACTTTACTCACCTCACTTATGATTTTTAATGCGTATTTTATGGTGACCTAACATAGCTCTAAAAATGATAATTTAGACAGGATCATCATGAATAAATTCCACAGCTTTATGCGTATAATCCTACATCTAGTTATGCAGAGGGCTTTTAAAATCTCCATAAATTAGATAGTTACATAATATCAGGAAAGTTAAAGCAAACGAAACATCAAATGTGAAATGACACCGGTATTTATCGCATAAAATTTAAACAAGTCATTTGGTGTTTACACTTTGAATTTATATGTATAATTCAGTCCAAGCTGCAGGGAAACCCAAGAAAGCACTTACAATAACACACTATGTGCTTCCTAATTAAAAACTTGAGATCTGTCACTAGAATTCTTTATTACATATTTTGGAGAAAAATAGACAATAAAGAGGTATATCGAAATCCTGTTTTCACGGAGTATAGATTATCAAGATTTAGCTTGTAGATTTGATATTCATGAGTTAGAAAAATGGCATTCATCTACTCCTTTTGTAGTTTACTCTGAATCTTTTAAGAAATTCTGTTTCTGGAATTATCGGCAGAACAAGAGCTATCGCAATGCTTTCATTTTCGCGGGATATGCTACAAACTGCAGAGATCTGAGCCATTAGAGAACAGCAGAGGCCACGAGTAAGAGTTGGATTCACTGCCTTTGCTTTGAAATTTGCTTTATCATGTGGTGTACCAAGCGGATACTAAAGTAGAAAAGATTATGCTGCTGAGATCTGAACCAAAAATGCACTCTTTTTTTCTGGGTTGTGAACTATTTTTCTACAGCGTATGTTATGTTGTTTATCTAAGCAAAATTTTCCTGGTTATTTGTGTTAAGGGACACCATTGACTGTCTGAACCCTGGGTGTGGTTAAGATGTTGAATTAGTTAACTAATGCTCTATATTTTATAAAACTGTGATGGGATAAATTGCTGCCCTCTTTAGGGGAGTTGTCCCAGCCCCATTGTGGCACCCTGAGTGCCCCTCCATAGCACATACAAAGTTTTCAGATAAAGTAACAGTTGTTTTGAGAGTGGTGTTTTCATTATTACAGTCACTTAAATAATACCTCACAGTCTCATCTCCTTTCCCTTACCTTAACAACTTAATTCCACTTTGTAAATTAATTTTTTTTAAATTCTTTCTCTCTCTCTTTTTTTTTTTGTTGAGGAAGATTAGCCCTGACCTAACACGTGCCACCAATCCTCCTCTTTATGCTGAGGAAGACTGGCCCTGAGCTGACATCCATGCCCATCTTCCTCTATTTTATGTGGGACGCCTACCACAGCATGTGACAGGCGGTGCTTAGGTTCCGACCGGGATCTGAACCAGCGAACCCTGGGCCACCGAAGCAGAACGAGTGAACCTAACCACTGTGCCACCGGGCTGGCCCTCTAATTCCACTTTTGTTTACTTTCTTCTCTCACTGCAGACAATAAACCTCTGATTTATGATATTCACATATATATGCAAATTGCCAATTATATTTAGAAGAATCAAACATCTTCCCCACGACCAACTTTTGGCCTGGCTAGACCCTGTTTATCCTGTTTTTTAGTTCTCAAATTAAATAGCATTTCCTCAAAGAAAACTTTCCTGATTAGCTCCTGATCTAAATTAGATTTCTTTCTATTAGTCTCCATCCTAATCATTTTTTCCTTCCAGTATCTGGAATTTTATGTTCTTTGTATAATGACTGTTTTATTGAATGTCTCTACAAAGGTTGTAGATCACCATGAGTTTACATACTGCTTGGTGCGTAGTAGGCTTACAATAAGTATTTGTCAGATGAATAAAGTAATGGACTTTTTATATAGGCAATAAAGAAATAAAGATGTATGAGTTATTAATAAAGCATGTAAAATAGTGACTAGCACATAGTAGGTGCTCTATAAATTTTTAGACTGAGAATTTATGTGGGATGAATTCCCAGAAGTGGAATTGCTGGAGCAGAGGGTTTATGTACGTTTTTTGTAACTGTAATTAATTAATTAATAACTACAATTAATTAATAATTAACTTTATGCACTTTTTGTAACTGCAATTAATTAATAACGTTCTCGTGGTATAATTTACATACCATAAATCCACCTATTTAAGTGTACAATTCAAAGATTTTCTATATAAATATCTTTAAAAAATAACAATAAATTCTGAAATTGCCAGACCCACAGCTGTATGCTAACAGAAAAAGAGATCGTATATTTAGTCATTTTTGTTATTGTTATTTTTTTCCTCTGATTCTCACATCAAAGACAAAATATAGAAATGCTGGGAAAAATAAAGACATAATGTCTCTCACTTTTTCCTTATGCCTCAAACCACATTTCTTCAGGTGACGGATGTTTTCATTTTTGTTTGTGTTAAGGGGCACCATTGACTGTCCAAACCCTGGGTATGGTTAGATATATTGATTACTTAATTAATGTTCTATATTTTATAAAACAATGATGGGATAAATTGCTACCCTCTTTAGGGGAGTTGTCCTACCCCAATGTGGCACCCTGAGCGCTCCTCTATGAGATTCTGGATCCCATGGGATTTAAATTAGTAGCTTAAAATCTGGAAGATATTTCACATTGGTTGTTAGTTAGCTAACCAAAACTTGGTTTCAGTGGTATACTGTGATGAATAATTTTGAGGAGGCAGAAATTCCTTAGTATTGTAGAATAAGGAACCTGAAGATTTAGAGAGATAGGTATGTTGGAGTGGAATTATGATGCATGACTTAGCCATTTATTGCCACCCCTCCCCCTGCTGCCAGCCTTGTCCCTAGAGGTAGCTCCTTTCCACAGGTGCTGAGAAATACATCGGGGTCAGGAGCATGAGCATCCTTCAGTGCCCATCAGTTCTTGTCCTTTGTCAGCCAGTGGTGCACGGAGGAGACGATCGACTGGAATCAGCTCCCTGATTTCAGCGAGGAAGTAGTCACACGACAGGCAAGGTGGGAGCAGTCATAACAGGTAACAGGCAGCAGTGTTAACAAACTCATTAGACTTTTGCAAATCTTCATTTAGGTTAACTGATCATAATATTTCTAGAATCCCAAAGATGGGAAGCTCACTGAGACCCTTCTTATTCGTTTTAACTGAATAAACTCTAGATATGGTGAAAAAAAAAACTGACTGAGGTACCACCCTGGGAGTAATGAATCCTCACTCATTTCCCACATCTGAGTCATTTCACAGCCCTGAGGCCGTTGAGTGTACGGGACTATGGGTACTTTTGATAAATGTTCTTGTGATACTATCATTAGTATAGAATAGATTTTCCTCCTATCTTTCCCTAAAGACACCAACGACTTTCTATCGAATCAGTGTGCCCACCTGATATTTGGAGGGATATTGAGCACTGGCTCTGAGGTGATTCCAGTCCCTGGAGCACAGAACGCCCTTCTTGTTTTCTGGGCAGAGTTGTGCCTTGTGGGCGTCAGGTGATAAATAGAGTTTTGTCCCAAATCTGTTTCACACTTGGTCTAGGGGCTCATGAAACAATTATGGATTAATTTCCCAAGTGCTCTAGAATATAGCTGGCATCATAGTAAATGGAAGGATATTGGCAAGGTGCTTGATTCTGATTATTGAGGTGAAATATAGTGCCTTCCACACAATGGGGACACGAAGTTGAATCTGTGGATCCAGGGCATCTTCTGTGGAGGGGTAAAAGTTAAGAGAAAACAAAGAAACCAGGTAGGCATTATTGTGAGAGATGAGACATCAAGAACGTAGATTTGGATCACCTTGCTCGGTAAGAACACTGACCCACTGAGGGGCAGCCTGAAGGAAAAGGGAACATTGGATCAGAGAGAATAACATTATAAATACTGATGAAACTCTCATGAACAGTTGCAGAAATGGGAGCAATAATAGCCATCCATACTCTTGTTGCTCCATCGTGTACGTTATTAGATTACCTGTATTTTTAACCGTGTTCTTTTTCTCTTTTCCATTTCTCCACTATTTTATATTGAATTTTTGGTGGTAGTTCCCTTTCATAATTTGTTCATAATTTATAAGAAATGAAGCCAGCATTGTGAGCGTAAGACAAGAGAATTAACATTACCCAGAATTCAGTGCAGTAATTGATGAGTCTTTCAGTGGTCCCTTTCAGGGAGACAGTGAGCATGTTTTCACTTGTCTGAAGACTAATTGTGTTATGTGGAGCATGTTGCCCTTGCTGTTACTTGGGAGTTTAAATATTAGAAGAAACCTGTGCCTAAGTGTGGCATCGCCAAAGGGCCAGTATTGCAGATTGCTTTCATCAATATTTATTCCAACACCCAAAGCTAGGCTCCAGATGTGATTTAGGTTCCACCTGAACAAAGCTTTAATTCAAAACTGAGTTGCATGGAGAGAGAGGCTAGTACCCATTTAATTGGCTCTGGTTCTGAGAGAGGTGTCAGGTGGCTCTGGCCCCACCCAGCAGCCTTGGTGGGAACTTCCAGATTCCGCTGCTTCTTAACTGTGAGAGAATCAGTCCTGCAGTTACCTTGGTGCTCCAGTGTCGCCGAGAGTCTGTTTCTGCATCTTTCAAACAATTCCTGGAATAATCTGTGTTCTCACTTAGGTTGAAATGGTTTCTCTTGTCTGAAACTAAGAACCTCAGTTCATACAGGAAATACTGTTACAGCCTCAGAACGTATTTGAATAAAAAGACACAAATGTGCAGGATTCCTCTAACATCCTTAAATCTTTTTGCAATTTTTTTGAGGATAAGAACCCATTTGTTTATTTTAAATCGTATATAAAGTGTACACTGTGATATTTTGATGTACATGTACATTGCGAAATGATTTCTACAGCAAAAGAAATTAACATATTCTTCACCTCACATAGTTACAATCTTGCGTGTGTGGTGAGAACACTGAAGATCTACTCTTTTAGCAAACTTCAAGTATAGGACACTATGCTATAGACATACTACACCGTACTACAGACACCGTGCTCTACATTAGCTCTCTAGAACTTTCTCATCCTACGTAACTGAAATTTTGTTCCCTCTGACCAACATCTCCCCATCGCCCGCCCTGTTTGCTAGTCTCTGCCTATCTTAAATGACTGCTGTTAGAATCAACTGACAATGGACATGAAACATATTATGAACTTTAAAGCCATATACAAAATGTAAAGGTTAATATTGTTTTACAAGTAGATAAGAGAGAATAGAGTTATGTTGGAAATAAGTCCACAATAAGTTGAGAAGGAGAGATTGTTAATGTTTGAATGCTTCCAGAATAGTCCCAGGAGCTTATATGTATGAAAAATACATAGAATGTCAATATTCACTGAAGTCTTAAAGATAAAAAGCAGCACAAATAATCAAGACACATCGGGGGAGAAAATAAAATGAAGCAGTAGAAAGTGATCTTCAAAATTTGTTTCATTCCTGTATTTAACTGATATGATTATAGTTGGGATGTGAGACATTCTTGAAACATAAAAGCTAGAACAGAGGCAAAACATGAAAGTACTATAACTGCCAAAGATTTTATACACATTCAATGATAAAAATATTGAGGCAAACATGAAAGTACTATAACTGCCAAAGATTTTATACACATTCAATGATAAAAATATTTTTATTCAAGAAAGTGAACTTAATTTGACAGGTTCATACTATAATATCAAATTATGAACTATGTTAATATAAAGAGAGCAAAGAGGTCAGAATATGTGACATAAGCCAGGGACAGCTTTTCCCACATGTTTTCTTTGTGGTGACTTTTGTGCTCAGCATTACGCATCAGTAATTCTTTATAAATAGTGTAATCATGGATGGTGTTACAGAGAAAGTTATCATAAAGAAGATCAGTTCACCTTCCATTTAGAAAAACATAAGTTACAGTTATATTCTTAGACAAAGACAAAGCAAACTAAATCATAGTTAAGACTAACTGTATAAGGAAAGATGCAGCACTATAAAACTCAAAGATAATTTTAAAAAGTAGAATTATACAGCATATCCTATAAATAATGCATTAGATCTTACATTTATACATGATAAACAGTTCTTAATGTACTAAAAATTATACATATAACACAAATATGCAACTTTTATGTATTATAAATTTGATCTAAATTTGATCCCAGTTCATATAATTAAAGGGCCACAGGTTAGACCTGCATTATCGATAAGTTTTAACTATAGGATCTTGGAAAACTTCCTCAATCTCCTAGACTCAGGTGCCTCTTATTATTCAATTAATTCACTATATTTATTACTTCCACAACTTATTTTAGAAATTTGAATTATTCTGTCTTGTTTTCTCACCACTGCTTCTTTATCGCATTATATTCCTAATTAATGCATGCTGCATTAACTCGAATCTTTGAAACAGCAGATTTTTTTTCTTAAAGTTCTCTTTTGTTGCCTACATTACCTCTGTTTTCTATTAACTCAGTTCCTATCTCTTTTTATTTTTATTTCTCTCTTCATGGTACTGTGTTTTTTCCAAATGTCTAGTAACCATATTTAGGAATGAGGTTCTAGGCTGATTATTACATTCTCTGGAACGGGTGTATGTTTTTGAGTGTGTACATCTGGACCCACAATCATTCTTTCTCCTGAAAAGGAGGGTGAGCTCTGGGTACCTAGGGGGACTATTTTGCCTGGGACAGGTCTCTTTTCACCCCTGGGTAAAACAAGTCTTATGTATTTTTTCCCAGGATTTCAGCAGACTTTGCTATGTGGCTGAAGCAGGGAGAAGCTTTAACTGACTTAGATATTCTGTTCATGATTCTGTAACAAATTATCTGTGGCAGATTTCATTTTGCAAATATAACCACAACAATATCTCCCATTCCACATGATCTTCTTATAAGGTGACTTTAACTCTTCTTCCAAAAAAAGATGGATGCTATGACTCCTCCCCTTGAATCTGGGTGAGTTCTTATCTATGGCAGATATTGGCTTTTGAAGCTAGGTCATAAGAAGTTATAAAACTTCTGTCTATTTCTTCTTGGGACACTCATTCTTCTAACTTAACCACCATGCTGTGAGAAAGCCCAAGAAACCATATGGAGAGGCCATGTGTAGGTCTTGTGGCCAAAAGGTACAGCTGAGGTCCCAGACAACAGCGAGTACTAACCATCAGACATGTGAGTGAGTGAGACCTGAGGTAATGCCAACCCCCAGCGTGGAATCCTTCCTAGCATTTGAGTTACCCACTCATTGAATTAGTTCTAACTTTGGAGTCTTCCCAGCTAACCTCAGATATCGTGGAGCAGAGACAAGAAGACCCTTCCCGAATATTTAACCCATAGAATCTGGGAGCATTATAAAATGATCACTGTTTTGCTTTGTTTTTCACACAGTAAGGGTAACTTGAAAACTATTCTAATTTTACTGCCACTAACCACTCTGTTGTGAGTATTTTACAAACTTGGCTTTAAACTTAGAGCCATATTTGTTTTGCACAGAGGAAAAAAGTCTCCTGACTTTGAAGCACCTTCTCTCGTGTGTGGGTTCAGCACAGTGACTATTGCACTGGGCCTTATGCATCAATACAGGTCATCCACTGTCTTCAAGAAATCCATTGGAACCTCCATTTACTAATTGTGACTTGTCCTTTTATCAAGGATTTAAATATTTTGTATCAGTTCAACAGAGATTGGAGAGTTGAATGTATGTAATCTCTCTGCCATCTGGCATAAAAGTCCAATAAAATCTCATTAACAGGTGCTTCAAAATTTTTGTCTCTAAAAAATTGCTATTTGAAAAAAATAGGATCAGATTATGGCCCTTCATGTTGCTTTTACATTTTTACTATTTTATAGGGGTCATTGTCTATAAAAATTGTGCCAGCCTGTAAAATCTGAATCACATCTAGACAATGTGGAATGATGAACGATGAGACTGAAAGAGGAAGTTAGGAATGCTTGGAACATGTCATTAGCCAGATCCTGCCAGCAAACCGCTAACAGCTAAGGGTTCAGTTCCTCAGGAGGTATATTGATTGTGAAAGTCCGCTAATGTTCCATGAAATGAATTCTGAGTGATTCAGCCTAATGATGTGCAAGCTTACTTATTCACTTACAATATGGAAGAAGCCCAGCTCAGTGTCTGGAACCCAGTAAGAGTCAATAGGAAGTTGCACTTTATGTTCTCCATCAATATTTGAAAACCAAGAGGGTTCTTTGGACTTGGCCAAATTCTCTCTTACTAACATCTTCAGATGTTTGTGTAAATTTTGCTTATCAAGATGCAACCAACCATCAAGTGTTCTAATGCTATATTAGGTGGTACTTTCAAATAATAACTATTCAAAAATGATATATTACACACGTAAGATTTGACCTTCGCTGGAGGTATTTTGTCAGAGGTTAGAGACCATCCCTTATAGGCATTGCACAAGGAAAAGATTAGACCTGGTGACTTTTAAGATTCCCTTAAACTCTGAAATATTTTGAAGTCTGAAACATTAGGGAAATACTTATAATTCCATTTTCTTATGCCTAAATTTTAAAAATTAAATCTTAAACATTTCCTTAAAGTAAACCTTATTCTTAGAGTTATGGTTTATTCTGCTAATCTTTGAGCTTTTATTTATGAAGGACCACATTCTTTAACGATAGTGGCTCTTGTTTTAGATTTCTAAAACAAAGGCAAGTGATTCACATGAATTTCACACTTTATATGCATATGTGCTTAAATTTGGAGAGTAATTAGATCAAGAGGAAATTCAGCCATTTTATTAATCTCAATATGATTTGAAGAAATAAGACACATTTATAAACATATTCTCTATAATATCTAGCACCTTTCACAGCTGTCATATTTTTAAAGATATAGGTAGATAAATTGTCATAAAAAATCTCTGGCCATTTTTGTAGGGATGACAAACATGAATTCATAGAATAAATTATGAAGACTTACTTAGGTAATATCTAGTATAGGAAAAATTGCAGAGAATAAGAAATATCTCATTTCTGAATATTGATTTTTTACATTGTATTGTATTATGCATTATTGCTAAAAAATATATTGGTATTTTTGTATCCCAAATATTGAAACATATGTCCAGTAAAATTTTTATTTTGGTTATGTGCATATTAACACTCTCAAGATTTATCCTCCAATAAATATAACTTCAAGGTATATAGATCAGCAATCATAATCTGGCATTAAAGAACATCAGTGTTTAGTTATGTACATAATCTTTTTCAGTCATAGATATATTAGTTTTCTATTTCTGCCATAACAAATGACCATGAATTTATCAGCTTAGGCAACACAATTTATTATTTTATAATTCTTTTAACAGAGGTCCAACATAAGTGTCAGTGAACAAAATTGAAGCTTCTGGCAGGGCTGTGTTCCTTCCTGGAGGTTCTAAAAGATGCTCATTTGGGATGTTGGTGGGATTCAGTTCCTTGCAGTTGTTGAGCTGGTAGCCAAGGTCTTTTCCCATTTACTAGAGGCATCCCCACCCTCTTTGCTCTTGGCCCCTTTCCTCTATCTCCCAAGCCAACCATGATGGATCAGGTTCTTCTCGTGTTACATCTCTCTGACCAGCTCTTCTGCCTCCATCTTCTGCTTTTAAGAGCTCATGTGATTAAATTGGGCCTATCCAAATAATACAGGATATTTTCCCATATCAAGGTTTATAGCCCTAATCACATCTGCAAAGTCCCTTTAGCTACATAAGGTAATGTAGTTACAGGTTCTCAGATTTAGGAAATGGATATTTTGGGGGGGCCATTATTTTACCTACCACAATAAATAGAATAAATCTAAAGTGCTAACGATTATAATATTCTTAATCACCTCCATATCAGCCACAAAAGAGAGGAGGCACTTATCAGAGCTTTTGTGCAGGGTCTCGAAATAATACATATTATAATAATTCAAACTTTAGCCCACAAACCAGGGAGTTATTTCTGTACTGTTTAGGGCATAGTTATTTCACCACTTCTTTCTTCACAAGATGATGTTTTGCTGATTTGCTATTACTCCTCCTTTTCCCAGCTTCTGGGGCCCTAACTAATCAAATGATAACAATCATCAAAATAACCACCAAAACAATAACAGCAATCATACGATAACTCCGCTTCCCTGCCAGCTAATATTTGCCAGCACTGTGTTAAAAGCACTAGTGTGTTATCTTTAAGATCTGCTGTTGCCTCAAGAAAACTTCATGAGTTGTCCCAGCTGGAAAGTCAGGAGTTAAAACCAGGCATGACTGACTCCAAAGTCTACAGTTTTTCACAACAATTTTGAATTGTTTTCCAGTTTAAAGTGTAATTTACGCTAGAAAATAAAAAAATGAGTTACAAGTAAAAAACAAGATATTTCAAGTAAATTATGAATATTCGTACAATTGTCTTATTTTTATAATATTTACACATTCCGTGATCATTTGAAGCTAGTATTTTATTAAGATTATTTCTGGAGAATAAGACAGAGATAATTCTTATTGTGTTGAACAAAAATATACTAAAACATTACTTTTAAATCATTAGAATTTTCCATTTTATTACCATTAGAATTTTCAAGTTTAATGATAACTTATGCCCCTCCCATTATCAAATCTAACTCCAGAAAAACTCTTGACATTGTTTAAAAAAAAAGCAAATAACTTATTTTTTTCTTTAGGTTGTGATGCCACTGCATTTATAAAAAGATTTAATTAAATTCAGATAATAGGTTTTCCCACTTCCTAGCTCTATATACACCTCTATTGATTACTTTTTTCCAAATTTTTTTTTTCAAATACATGCAAAGATGTAACAATGGGTCTGTGTTACATTAATACATCCCGTATCAAAAGCTAGATTGCAAAATATTGCAAGTTAATAATACTGCATTATGTTGAGTCTGAATCCCTGTGCATGGTACAGAACTTTGCTTGAAAGAGATGGGCAATTAATAAGTGTATAAAAAGAAAGACATTAGTAAATGATAAAAAAGCAACCCCTAAACTGGCTACTGAATCAATGATCATATTCTCCTTGGGTATCAGTCTTGATGCAAATGTAAGTTGTACCTTTCAGATT
Source organism: Equus caballus (assembly GCF_041296265.1). NCBI lineage: Eukaryota > Metazoa > Chordata > Mammalia > Perissodactyla > Equidae > Equus > Equus caballus. Next base: position 37,291,824 of record NC_091710.1, on the reverse strand, counting down.
GGAGCCCTCATGAGTCAACATGAAGACTTTTTAGAGAAAGTACAGTGAGTTGGGAAGTCTCAGGAATGCATATATTGATGAATTTCACCATTATGTCAGGGATCCACTGCATTTCACTAATGACCAGCTTGGCCATCCAATGTGTACCACCTATATAAGCAATCATGATAGGGAAGAATTGATTCTACTTGTGATAAAGCTTATTATCAGTCAGATAATATAATTAATTATACCCTCTGAAATCTTCAGTTGCAGACTTCCTGTCTTGAACCTGTGGTTTACTATTTCTATTTAGGTGGAGAACCATCACATAATTAATAAACTTTTATAGGTTATGATGCCTTGGAAAATATCATTAACTTGACCCCAGCTACCTGTATTGAATTTGACCTCATGACATTAGAAACCATAAGCAACTGACCTTCGCTGGGAAGTGAAAATCTGGTGGTACTTTTCTCAGATGTCATTTTCTTAGCCCATTCTATTCTTCTATTATTAACTGGTACTTAAATTGCAAGACTCCACCCTTCATTACTGTCAGTAAACCATGTTTTCCTTTATGCCTATGACCAGTATCACAGACATCCCTCTGCCATTCCACTCAATTTCCTCCACTGGCCCAGTCTAGTAAGCTATCCTTCTAAGTTTCAGCATGAAGCAGAGTTTCTACCATTCGCCATGATTGTGTGATATCCATCCTGTTCTGATCACAATCATTCATATCTGCTTTCTATCTGAGCCAAACGTTGGAATGCTACAGAAGTTCATGTACAATAAATTTACCTTTCAGACTCACTGGTCTTATCACCATGTTTGTGAAACCTCCCCAACTTATTCCTTTAAAAGGTAGCTTGAAGGGGGCCAGCCTGGTGGCCTACTGGTTAAATTTGGTGTGCTCTGCTTTGGGTTTGTGGGTTCGGATCCTGGGTATGGACCTACACCACTCATCAGCCATGCTGTGGTGGCAACCCACATACAAAATAGAGGAGGATTGGCTAATCTCCCTCAGCCAAAAAAAAAAAAAAAAGTAGTTTGGAGCTCCATCTGGAGCAAATATGAGTATTGAATGAGTACATTGAATTAGAAAACCTTCACATGACGTAGTCAGCAAATGTGAGAAATAGAGTTGGTAATTTGGCTCTTGCTGTCTGTTTTAATTTGAACGTCCTATACCTGAATTATTGCTCCTAGCTCTGATACTTTTGTTCTCCATTAAGCCACATAAGACTGGATATTAGATTTTATTTTTCTCCAGTTCATCTTTGCTGGTGGATCATTTGACTCTCCTTGTTACTTCCTTATGATATCTCAATCCATTCTAGAAAAGACTCAATTGCTTTTCCTGGTCCAGATGCTCACTTATGGTGTCCTTCCACACCAAGAATTATTAAACAATGATCGTCTTCTTCTTCTTTTTTTGATGAGGAAGATTGGCCCTGACATAATATCTGTTGCCAATCTTCCTTTTTTTTTCATTTTTTTACCCCCAAAGCCCCAGTACATAGTTGTATATCCTAGTTGTAAGTCATTCTAGTTCTTCTATGTGGGTTGCACCACAGCATGGCTTGATGAGCAGTGCATAGGTCCACGCCCAGGATCTGAACCAGTGAACCCTGGGCCACCGAAGCAGAGCAGGTGAACTTAACCACTCAGCCACAGGGTCAGCCCCAACAATGACCCTCTTAAGGAAAGTGGCTCAATGTCTTTACTGAAGAAAAAGGAGAGGAAAGAAAGAAAAGGAATAAGGAAAGGTGGAGTAAGAAAGAAAGGAAGAATGTGGAGATTCTGTAAGCAGCATTTACCATTATACACATTTATTATATACATTTAATAATATCAGGCCATACAGTGTAGGAAAAAAATGTGGTGTAAATGAAAGAGTGTGGCTTTTTTTCCAATAAAGCTGAATTTGATATCTAGGCAACCCCTTTGTGGACACTGAGAAGAGTTAGAAGATGAGCTTCGATTTCCTCATGCATTAAACGGAAATATCCCTGCACAGTTTTACGAGAATTAAATAACATAACAAATTGGCAAAGAGTCTAACATTCAATCACTAAAAATGCCGTTTCTTATCCCAGAGACATAAAGATGTTAGTGCTATGAAAGTTGAAGATCGTGATGACAAAACGCATTCCAAGCTGCAATTTTGACATAATTGAGGAGATGACCAGAATAGATACCTAATCAAATTCTGCTAAAATAGTGATAAGGGATGTTGCCCTTACCACTGGCTGGGGTTTGAAAAGAAGGTATTAACCCTATATGTACCCATAGACTCTGGACACAGAAAATCAGGAGAGAGCCTTAATTTTTACTTGTGGACCATAGTTTTCTCCACTTCAGTGCTACTTTTCAGAAAATCCTTCTAATTCCAGGACCACATCCAAGGAAATCTAAGAGGCTAGTACAATGAGACCACAGGGGACTGCAGAGTCATAGCCAACAACCAGAACGTGCTGGAAGCTTATACACCAAACTGTTCACAAAAGCTGTTTCTGGGGATAGAATTATTTTGGAATGGGAGATTTTCACATTGTACCGTAAATAATTCTGCACTGGATTTGATAAAATTTTACCATAAACATAAATTGTATTTTTGATGAAGATGTAAAAATGAAGTATTATAGTTTTCAGGGTACAATAAAGAAATGAAGTGTAATAGTTTTATGTTAAATATAATAAGTCTAAATAATTTTATACTTCATCATGAAAGAAAGGTGCACACCTTAATTTATAGACATTTGATTAATGTAGGCAGAGAATAGTGTCTCCTGATTTAACATTGTTCTCCGGAAGTTCCCGCTCTTCTTAGTTGCTTCTTCTCAATATCAAATCAACACGTTATCAACACCTTCGTTGCCTGGGATGGTGAGGAGCCTGTGGTAACCAAATTATACATGAGACTCTCTTACCCTCGAGTTTACAGTTTATTAGAGGGAGAGACAAAACAAAATAGATGTCAAAATAAAATAATATAATAATGATTGTGGGAAATGCTTTGAAGCGAGGGAACAGAGTCTTGTTAGAGCCAAAACTAGGCCCCGGGAATCTAGGTTAGACTGGGAGACCAGGAAAGGCCTATCTGAAAAAAAAAAAGGCTATTAAAGAGTGACCTGAACGTTGAATCTGGGTTAGCTGTGAAAAAGTGAAAAAAAGTATTAAAGATTGTACAGAGAATAGTTTTACTTCCACTTTCTTCGATACAATGCAGCAAAGGAAAAGGCACAAGCCCGCAAGGAAAATTGAATGGGGTATCAGGAGACTTGAGAGCCGTAAGGGAAATAGAGGTATTAATAAATCAGGAGAAGGAGCCTAGAAGCAAGCTGATTTGAACTGCAAGACCTAGAGAGGCTCTGGAATTGAAGACTCTCCCAGGAACCTCCGAAAGTGGGGCCGAAAGTGGGGCTGAAACAGGAAGCTGGGCTGAGAATCTATTTAATATGCTGGTCCCTGGGTTCTTCCTCCCACCCTGCAGAGCCAGGGGGCGGACCTCCCCGCTCTGAAGGGGGAAGCTGCAGGCTTACTTTCAGATGAAGGTATTTCAGAGTGATGTCAGAGGAGGAGAAATCTAGCAGAGCTAAGTGGGGAGCAGTACACACTAAAACCTGGGGTTAACTAAATCTATACACTTAATCTTAACAACAACTTTTCACCCCCAAGCACACTATGACTAGTCAGCCCCCATTGGAAGATTATAAAATACTTATGACCCATAAAACTGACATCAGGAATCCTCTAATAAACTAACCCAATCAGAAATAAAAACAGCATGAGAGGGAAAATAAATTTTAAAAATGATTAACACCATTTTCGAAAATGTAAGAGAATATATTGCACCCATAAAAAAATAAAAGGATGCTATTTAAAGAGAAATTCAGAGATCCAGAAAAGAGTTGCCAGGAATTGAAAAGCTTAATAGATGGTATGTTAGTCTGCTAGGGCTGCCCTGACAAAGTATCACAGACTGCAGGCCTTAAACAATAAAAATTTATTTTCTTACAGTTCTGGAGGCTAGAAGTCCAAGATCAAGGTGTACACAGGGTTGGATTTCTTCTGAGGCCTCTCTCCTTGGCTTGTAGATGGCTGTCTTCTCTCTGTGTCTTCACTTGGTCTTCTCTCTGTATGTCTTTACCTATCTGTGTTCCTATTTCATCTTCTTATTAGGGTCTACCCTAATATTCTCATTTCAATTTAATTGCCTCCTTAAAGACTGTATCTCTAAATATAGTCATGGTCTGGGGCACTTGGGGTTAGGACTTCAACTGGAGGTTAGGAATTTTGGGGGACACAATTCAGTACATAACAGATGGCTTACAAGCTAAAGTTGCGGAAATCACCGATAAAGCAAATCATAAGTTTAAAATATGATAAATAGAAAAGTTTAAAAATACAACAGGATTAGTTCTACAGGTTGAATGTAATAAGAATTCCAAATCGTACAGTACTCCACCCAGCAAAACAATTAAATTAAAAAATTTTTACAGACTCAAGTGCTTTGAGTTTTCTGGTTGAAAAGATCTGTCAAATGCCTACCACAATTAATGACACAAATACCTACCGCAAGGCATATGATCAGGAAATGTTACAACACTGGGCACAAAGATAAGACGTTAAAGTGTTTTAGAGAGAGACAAAGAAAATAAGGGCACATGCGAAGCATATGGAATCTGAATAGCATCCAAATGGTTACCTGCAGCCCTGGAAGTTTAATCCCAAATTGGAAATATGCCTTCAAAACTTGAGGAAAGTTTATTTCTATCCTATAAATCTATACTAAATATAAATATCACTTACATATGATGATAGAACAACAAAGTTTTTCAGACAAGGAAGACCTCAAAAAATTGATTTCCCTTGACTATTTCTCAGGAAATTATTGAAAGAGCGGTCTCCCCAAAGTGAAGTAGTGAAACAGAAAACAGTAATAAATGGAAACCAAGAAAGAGGGAGCTCAGCACAAGAGAAAGAAGGTTATAGAATACAAAATCTCAGGGCAACAGCTGTGCAGCTGACCTTTCTGTTCCTGACTGAAGAGACAATCCGAGGGCTCCGGGGAGATGGCCACAAGAACGTGACAACATCACACCCGATGTGTTTGGATGTATTGAAAGAAGATTTACACTTATGGAAGGAAGTTATTGTGAATAATTGATAGGCATATAGCCAACTAAGCAAGGCAATTTTTAACTCCAGTTGGAGAGTTCAACTCCAGTTAAAATGTAGTAGAAGGGAAAAGAAATAATTTCTACCACATGGAACAGCTGTGAAGAAATTTTCTGAGTCATAACTTTTTCTTATATGCTGAATAGTGCTAAACACAACTTCCTGAATTTTGATTGAAGCAAATGAAATCTAGGGCCATTTCCTGAGTTGGTCAAAAATGGAGGAGAAGCTGACAGGAAGCAGAGTTTCTAGTTCTAGTTTCGTCTAGAAGCGGGAAGAACCTAGTCACAATAGTAGTGATGGGGACCATTCGAAAAGTCAAGGCTGAAAGTTATCTACTCATTGTCCCTTGCCCTGTTCTTCCTTAGGACTCTGTTCCTGTAAAGTCAGGGACAAGGATGTGCCCATCTGTAAAAGTATACTTCTCAGATTCCATTTTAGGCTCTTTCAACCATTGAGATAAAAGCAGAATTTCTGAGGTGGTGATCACAGAAAATTATTTTTTTAAAGGGGCTAATTCAGCTGGGAGGCAGACAACTTGTTGTCTTTCCATTCTTCCTCCTTGAGAATATAGACCTCAATCTAAGGATGGTGAAGAAGGACTCGCCTGACCTGCCCTGGATGGCTGACCTCCAGAATTCTTACAGAGAGAGAGGGAAAGCTATTTCTTGTTGAGTCAAAGTTATTTGAGTTTGCCAATTTTTGTCACTAAACAATACCAACTTAGGGGCCTGCCTGGTGGCGCAGTGGTTAAGTGCACACGATCTGCTTCGGTGGCCCGGGGTTCGCTGGTTCGGATCCCGGGTGCGGACATGGCACCGCTTGGTGAGCCATGCTGTGGTAGGCGTCCCACATATAAAGTAGAGGAAGATGGACACGGATGTTAGCTCAGGACCAGTCATCCTCAGCAAAAAGAGGAGAACTGGCAGCAGTTAACTCAGGGCTAATCTTCCTCAAAAAAAAAAAAATACTAACTGATAGAATATCAAGTTTATCTCTTTTGCTTCAATGTGATGTCGCCAATCAACATGTACCTCCTTCCTGTTTTTGTTTCCTTGAAATGTCTTTAGATTTGCATTTTAAGCCCCACTTCATCTTTTGAGATAAGAGTTCCTCAAATTATCTGTGGTAAAGAGCAAGTTTATTTGTAATTTCAAATTTTTGCAGACTCATTTTTGTTAAAATATACTGTTGCGTTCTCAGATGTCATGCAATGGCAAATTGCTATTAAAGGGCTAAATGCATAGTCTCAATTTATATTCAGTTTCTATACTTATATTGTCCCAGACCAGCAGTAGGATGTGCATTGGATTTCAACTAGCACTACCTTAAAGGAGATATCTATTTATATCTCATCTATCTGACTATTTTCTTTCTTTCTTTTTTTTGAGGAAGACTGGCCCTGAGCTAACACCCATGCCCATCTTCCTCCCCTTTATATGTGGGACACCTACCACAGCATGGCTCACCAAGAGGTGCCATGTCCACACCTGGGATCCGAACCAGTGAACCCTGGGCCACTGAAGCAGAATGTGTGAACTTAACCGCTGCACCACCGGGCTGGCCCCTGACTACCTATTTTCATTTTATCATTACAACTTCACCTACACGAAGTTTAAACAGGCATAGAATTGCAATCTTAGCTGCACTTGGAAAGGGGAAACCAAATCAGAGACAAGTGCTTTTACTTCTGAAGAAAATTTTCCATTTTCAACTTTTCCTCCTCAAAGAAAAAAGAATACTGAAGTCATTCTGATATATTTTTTTCCATTTGTCTGCAACATTTGTATTTCAAACTGACCTTCTTCATTTTTCAAATTGGATATTTCTAGCATTGTTTTTCTTGCCCTTGAAGTGAAAATTTCACCTGATCTATCTGGATATTAGTTTATTTTAATTATACTTTTGTTGGTACTTAATGGATTTATTCAACTCAAGATAGTTCTCTTCTTCAAGAAATTCTTCTAGTCCCTGCTGCTATCTTACTTTCCCAGTTATCACGGCTTAGATCTCTAGTCGATCCTGCTCACGTCCCATGTTCTCATTCATGTTTCATGTTTTGTTCTGACTCTTCGAACGGCCTCCAATGTCACTGCTTTGATTTCTCTGGTAGCAGTCCTGTTCTTTACTTTAAAGATTCTAAAAGTAACAAATTCTGTCACTGTCTTTCACCTTTCTTTATTAAATCCAGCTCTCTTGCCATCTGTACTTTCTCCCTGGCCAACTCTTTGCTAAGGTCTATTGCCCAAACGTTCTCAACGTTCATGCCATGAACATCCTTGTTTCATGAAATGCATTAAGAAAACGGAGAAGATTATTTTGCTCCTTTTCTAGAGCCTTCCCTGAAAGTGTTGAATAAAAAGTTTCTAATTTTATGTTACTCAATGTTTTTATAGGGTTACCATTTTATTTTATGTAGGTATTTATTTATTGAAATGTTCTCTCGTCCTTCATTTAGAAGCTAGTTTAGGCCTCAAGTTTGTCTTTCAACAGAACGGGCAAGTTCTGTGCATTTCTCCTTGCTCTCCTCTTGGTTTCTGTTGGAAGCCTTCTTTATATTAACTGGAGTGTTGCTTGCTGTGTTTAGCTCCTAGACCAATTTGAGAGTCCATCAGATATTTTTGTTTTGTCTGTGTACTGACCTGAGAAAGTGTCTCCAGCCCTCGCTGCCTGTTTGCCAATATTTAAGAAGCGGAGTCTATCCTTGTTCCTTTAGCAGTTTGTTGTCCTTCTCTTGCCAGAAACAACTTACTATGAAGGCTGCAGAATACGTGTCCACTGGTGCTCTTGGATGGAAGAAGGGGTCATGGATCCCCTGTGGTCAGTGCTGGACCTGGATCTGAAGGGAGGAAGAGGTGAAAATGTCACACCTTTGTAACCCTTCTGCCTCCCTAATATTCTGTCTCAGGATTCTTACTACAACCAAAGACATAGCTTTTCATCTTTCCTGTATTTTAATGACAATTTCAGCGAGAAATTAGGCACCGCTAACTAAGCTTTACTTTATGATAGCAGTTAAACTATCTTTGCTGTCTTGTTGCCTTGGGCCTGGTTATCTAAGGAAAAGAGAGAGACAGAGAGATTGATCCATTAGAGCTCCCTGAGTTTTCCCACAGCCACTAGAGTTGAATGTGTTTACATAAACCATTCGGTTTTTCTATGAAAACATTTTATCATTAAATCAGATTGCTATCATTTGATATATTTCCTTTTCTTCTGTCAACCTTTTTTTTTTTTTTAGTAGTTTCAGAACTGCCATCTTTTTTGGATATACAAGCGTTTCCTGAAAACCATGGAAAGAGAGTATAGAACTTCACTTCCATTTTATTTAATTATCATCTGGCTTATAATACATTTCTACATATTTCCTATTCCAAAAATGCAGTTTCGTAAAAGCTGTCCTTCACAAGACACGAGGACTCGATTCATTTTGGAAGAAACCCTGGTTCCAAGTAGATTCTATCAGCTCTGTGACCATTACATGTGTTTCACCTACTGAGAAAGGCTTCCGGAAGCTGTCTCCTGATTATTTGATATGTCTTCTTCAGGGTCTTAGTCTTAATCATTTCATTTGTTTTGTCTAAAAGTATTCTGTTGAATTGAGCCAGCCATTTTACATCATTTTTCTATAATAAACGAGTTTAAACTCACAAGAGAGTCTTTTCTCTCCAATTTCTAACAAAATCACTGTGTAGTTTTAGGATACACATAAAATTTGACCAAAAGCAGTTTCCTCTTCTGGACTTTCTGGGGCTATGTTTCCTTTTCTTTGGATAATCCTTTAGCTTTTCTATCATTTTACTTATCTTACTGGTATCACATGAGGTCAAGTTTATAAAGCATTCAACAAGAAAGTACTGTGGAAATTGAATCAATAAATAAATGTGCATTCAGCAACATTTTTCTCCCAGGCTTTATGTGCTTTATGTGCATTTATTATTATTCCTAATTTAATGTTTACTGAGCACTGAGAATCGTACTCTGTTTGGAATAGAAAAGTAGATGCCATCTCTGTCCAAAGGACTTATATTCTCATGGAAAATTCAGTTTTTACAGTGTTTGAAAAGGTAACCCTCACTGTCAGATAAATCAAGGGAGAAAATAGACTGTAAAGTTTGAACAAATTTAGCTTAAAATTTATTTTTGCCCATGAAGCCCTGACTAATGTCTGCATGGAGATTAAAATCTCACTAAAAGCATTATTAACATACAAGAGTATTAAGTAAAAGGTGTGTCCTTGATAATCTGCAGTGTAATATTATAGGCTTGAACCTCTACGGAAGTCTACAGACAGGGCAGGCTCCAGGTACAGTACATCAAGACTCTGGCCCTCTTGGTTGCCATGATTCTCTTAGTTTCACCTACTTACTTTGCTTAGCTTCAAGGCCAGATTGGGGTAAATCCAGCTTTGACAAGTTCTAGGCATCACATACAGAAATGTCCATGTCCTGAAAACATTAGGGATCAACTATTTTTTGTGTCTGTAATACACAGGCCAGGAATGTTTCTGAGGAGTTCTTTCACAGCAAACTTTCCTCGCTTCCTGTTGGCCAGGTCTGAGTTATTCGACCTTCCGTAAACCCTTCACTGTAAAGGGAAATGAGATTTCCTCTGGCATAGATGGAGGTTGCAAATGGAATCATAGTGACCATTATAGGAGGTCATTTGTGTAGGGTAACAGCACGTGTAGAAAAACAGGATCTTAAGTCGGAATTTTTAGAAGTGATATGCTAATAAAAGGTTTGTCTTTTTAAAAATAACACATTATCGGGCTGTCCCAGAGGCATAGTGGTTAAGTTTGAGTGCTCTGCTTCAGCGGTCTGGGGTTCACAGGTTCAGATCCTGGGTGCAGACCTACACACCACTCATCAAGCCATGCTGTGCTGGCATCCCACAAGTAAAATAGAGGAAGATTGGCACAGATGTTAGCTCAGGGCTAATCTTCCTCACCAAAAAAAAATTTAAAAATAAAATAAATAAAAATAATGTTACAATTCCTAATGACTGTCTTTTGCTTTCCTGTTTTAGGCCTTATAAACAAATTTATTTCAATTAAAACTTCTCTCATTTTTGTACGATGAAGTCTCTATGAATCTTATACCCCTCTACTTTATATTTTTGCTTACAATTGCTTCTGTAAATATAAATGTTGATAATTTATATTTTTTTAACTTTGAAAAATAAAAGTTGCTTTTAAATGTTTGATATTTTAAAAATTGCTTCTGACAGTATTTGAGGAATAAAACTTGACTGATTTTGTCAAATTTCTGGAGTTATTTTATGCATTTTTTATTATTTAGAACAATTTATTATGGTTTAACACGCACAGTCTTTTATGATATATGTAATTCTGAAATTCCACATAATTTGATGACAAATCTTTCCTGTATTTCTTTTATACTGTTCCTTTTAGAGAGAGCTCATTGGTACTTTAGAAGTAAATTAGTCTTATTTAATAACTCTAAAATTTGAAGCAATTTGAAGTCCTGATTCCTTTCTTACACCTAGCCAAGGAAAGCCAGGCCATAAGATTTGGTCTTGTCTAAATTTATAGAAGAAAACAGAGAAAGAGATTTCAGCAGTGCTACTCAAACTATGTCTACGGACTGAATGTTTGTGTTTCCCAAAACTCATAAACGGAAGCCCTAATTCCCAATGAGGTGGGATTTGGAGGGAATTAGGGTTAGATGAGGTCATGAGGTTTAGGAACAAATATTTGTTGTCTCCGCCACCCAGTCTGTGATATTTTGTTACAGCAGCCTGACTAAGACACTGGTCTACAGACATGGCTGTACTTTGTATAGTTTGTCACTGGCATGTGATGAAGTAAGAAACTGAGAAGTATTTGGCTTACTCCATTTGTTGAAGAGACTATAGACCAACTTACATATCCTGGTCATGGTATGTAATGTTTTAAGGTTAGTCTGTCAATTGTAACCCAAAAGTATATAAAATCCAGACCCCACTTATTTCAACAAAAAGTAGTTGAATTTTAACTACAACTTTACAGGATAAAGCCTTATAACTGACTACAGATAAAGGACTGAAAATGAATTTTGTAGTGTAGCATCAATTGCTTCGTTGTGTGTAACCATTAAAGATGAATATGCTCAACTTGCCAAAACTTTTCTAAAATCTCTTATACTCCTGTCCAATTTTTGTAGACAGTAAGACTGCTTTTATGCTATGAGTATTATTAAAATAGTTTAAGATTTTATTTTTTTCCTTTTCTCCCCAAAGCCCCCCAGTACATAGTTGTATATTCTTTGTTGTGGGTCCTTCTAGTTGTGGCATGTGAGATGCTGCCTCAGTGTGGTTTGATGAGCAGTGCCATGTCCGTGCCCAGGATTTGAACCAATGAAACACTGGGCCCCCTGCAGAGGAGCACCCAAGCCACGGGGCCAGCCCCCTAAAATAGTTTAGATATGTTATATCTTAAATAACCAAATTCAATAAGCTAACAAGGATGAGACAAACATTTGCTACATTAACAAATTTATTAATAGATACATTGTTCATTTGAAGTGTCAAGTGTACTTATAGCTATCTGGTATGGGGAATCATTATTTCAAGCTCACATTTTCATACAAGTAAGATTGTGAAACCAAAAACAGTCACAACATGTATAGATTTTATACTTTTCTTTTTCCTATGATATATGCTTAAAAATGTGCAGCCTTTACTTTGTGTCTGTTTTTATTTCATTGTTCTGTTTATTCATTTTTAAATTTTTATAAAATATCGGTGCATAATAGATTAGGAAAAACCCCTCTGATCTTTTATCACAAAAGTTTTGAGATGCACTGTCCTAAGAAACAGGGCTCTATCCATTCTCATTTTATATGGGATTAGTGAGCAGTGAAAATACAGATACCTATTAAACAAAATTCAGCTCTAAAATGAAAAGAAACAAGATATCATTGCATAAGTTATATCTGCAAAGATCTCTAGAAAAATTACGCTTCCCTGTCCAGAAGATACTAATCATGAGCCTCAGCATCCCCAACTTTTCTTTGTAAATCTGGTGGGTACAGGGAAGGGGTGGGGGAGAAAATAAGCACATTATAACAGAGTTGCAATAGAGATGTGCATGGGTTTAGGGACGTGGGTATAAAGAGACGCAGATGAGAAGGAAAAACAAGGCTGCAGTCAAGGCAGAGAGAAAAAAAAGGGAAAAGAGAGAAAAATGGTGAGTGCCAGTAAAAAAGTAATTAACTTTCCTCCATCCTGTGGAGAAGGCCTTGGCACCCTGTGTGTCTTGGGTGGAAAGTAGGCAAAAGAAGCAGTAAGTACTTCTTAGACTGTGATTTCCCCAAGGCAGGCAAGTTTTTAAAAACACGTTAAATTAGCTAGGAGCGTGGTGCCAGAAAGAGCATAGAAGACTGAAGAGACACCAAGTGACAGGAGAATGCTGGCAGCTTTAGCAGGTCAGGGTATGTGATGAGTCCTGAGCAAGGCTAATGGTTCAAAGATGGTACAAATGTAGTCAATTAATTTCCTATTCAATAAAGACAATACGTAATATTTAAAGAGACTTTATTTTGTACCAGGCATGTGCAAATAGCTTTATAAAGATTATTTTACGTAATCTGCATACCAATCCTATGAGTTATGATATTATCATCTCCATCTCTTTGATAAGGAAACAACCTTGGAAGTTTTTCACTGTTAAATGCTTTTGTTAACCACTAAATTATTCTGATTTAACAATTATGAGACTCCTTTGTATGTCTTTGGGTTAAGAGTTTTTGTTCCATATTTCAGACACCACCGCAAGTCTGGCATGTAGGAAAGGAGTTTTACATTCAGAACACGTTCTAAAAGTAATTTCCTTGGGATGTTCTGTGAGCAATTTAAAAAATATGAGTTCTACACATTTTGGAGGCAAATAAAAGGAAAAGGTAGGGGACAAATGTAGGCCTTCAACAAATTAGAGGCATATTAGAATGACTATTTCAAAATGTTTTGAATGTCTTAATTATCTAACTTACATCTATCCAAGAAGGTATCTTTGAAATTAATTCATTCCCCAGTAAAAGAAGTTGGAAAAACTAGTTTTCTTGACTTGAGATCCTTTATACAATGGACAGTGTGCACTACTGTGGTTGACCATGGGCTTTGTTGGACCTCCAATATTAGAACTGGAAGGCTACTCCTATCTTCTGTTCTTGGCAGATATGGCCGATGGATTAGACCATCTTTCCTCCTGAGTTCATATTGGATTTCAAAATCTCAGGAATTGGCATCCCAGAATGCCATTACCTACCAGTGGATTGTAGTTGATGCAAGAAGTGATCCATATTTGCCATCCATGTGTTAGGGGAATCCCACACAAGACTTTATTCTCAGTTGTGTATTTTAAGCTTCTACTATAAAGTTGACAAAGTATTATATAAATTTTGAGCAGAATATTGCTGTAGTAAATAGAATGTCAGTTACTTTAAACACTTGTCAAAGCTATGCCAACCACAGGAAGTCTGCAGCCAAAACCATTTTTTATAACTTCCTCAGTCTGAGCATGATGCATTCACATTTTGACAGTCAACTTTGTTTAGCTTTTGAACTCTGACAAGAATAAAGCCTCTAGTGGAGCAAGGAGGAGAGAGCTTCAGTTAAAAAGAATTATTGACAAATAGTGTTAGCCCCTAAGAAGGGGGAAAAAAGAGGCTGTGAAAAATAGATTTTTTTACAGTTTTGCTTCATTTGCAAATTGTAAATTGCCCAAATCATTAATATAGAAAGATCTACATTTTTATTGTCTGCCTTGTTGCCTTTTCTGCTTCAGTCCCTTAACTGCAAGTAAATGTTTATGTCTTATGAAAAATACCAAATATGGATTATATAACAGAGTGTCAAATCTTCACGGGGAACACATTATACTACCAATTTTATAAGGCACTACTAAATTGCTGAGAAAAGAAAATTACATTTGGATGAGTGTAAACTAATGTTGAATGGATAATTATATCTACAGCTTTTAATATATTGACTAGAGAAGCTGTCACATTTATAAGCATCACATTTCTTCAAGTCAAAACCTTTTAGCTATGGTTTCATTGAAAAACAAAATCTATTGTACTTGTCATGCTGCTTTGAAGGCTAATAACCAGCTTTATTGGGAACACTGTGACACGTTTATATCCACACTGCTGAAGTGTGGTCACTGAAATGAGGCGAGGGAATCAAAAACAAGCACCCTCAGACAGAGCGCCCCACCAGCCTGGACTCTCAGTTATGCAGCTTGTAGATGGTCTGGGCTCACTGTTTGTACTTCCTTAAGCTTTTATATGAGTACCATATCCCATAGAGGGAAGGCAGGATATCAGACTTTTGATATTGGCTAGTCCAACATAGGGTTTCATGAAGCAGTAGCTTACAAATATGGTAGAAATGCAATTTCTGATTATTTGTACATTTCAGTCAGTCTCCCTGTCCCAAAGTCATAGGAGATGACTGTGCACTCTTTATGGTATTCAGAGTAGTATTCTTTGCACATTTCAAATAAAATTTACAGTGAAAAAAACACAGCCATCTGCCATACTTATGTAATTTGGATTTCTATGACCAGACCAATAATTTAAAAAGCTGAAAATTTGAGTCATTCTTTATCTGGGATGGAATTAGGTTCAAAATCCTTTCTTCCAATTCAAAAGTTCCAGAACACATGCTGTTTACCTCGGGGCCAGTTATACTCTTGATTAAAATTAGTATTCCTATATAAACGTCTACCACGGTTGGCCTCAGAGTTGTATTAAATTAACCCTCAACTTATAAACATCTTACAGCAGTAGTCTTTTGATCTAATGCTAATGTCAATGCACATACGTTAGGTCTATGCAGTTTATACTCTGTATAATCTTCTTAAAATTAATTTTTGATCAATTTTGCCCACGTTATTGTTCTTAGCTAATTCTTTGTAGCATTACCGTTCAGTCTAATAAAAGCATTTTAGTCAGGAATTGGAAATGAACTTCAACCAAATTTATTATAATGAGCTCTTTTCTGCTGACACTGCCCTAGGAGCAGGACTGTCAAGCACAGAATGAATTGACTATGGGTATGAATGACATTAGGATATGTGTGGTATGATTTAGAACAGAATTTTCAAAACCAGCAGTTAAAACTTAGTTAAAGTCTTATGGTTTTCTTATAAGAGTGAGTAATTTTTGCTAAATATAATGGTCAATCAGTCTGGTTTCTTAAATACTTATGTCTCTATCACGATATATTCCCAAAGCCACTTATATTCAATCGTTAATTAAAAAATAGGAACTGAACACCCACTATGTGCTAGGCACTATTTACATCAGAGATCAAAACAGATAAAAATCTGTGCTTTTCTGGGGTTTTATTATAGGGGAGGTGGACCAACGATCAGGTAAATGTGTGAAAATATATAACAATGATAAATACTAGGAGTTGAAATAAAGTAGGGGAGTGGGGGTGTTGGTAGGAGGGAATGAGTTGCAATTGTTCATAGGGTGGCTAGGGAGGGTCTCCCTGAAAAGTTTTCTTCTGAAAGAATCTCTAGAAGGAACAATGAATATCTCTGGGGAAAAGCATTCCAATCAGAGGAAACAGCAAGGGCTAATGTCCTGGGATGGTTGGTCGTCTCACATTTCAAGGACCAGAAAGATGGTCAACGCTTCTGGCTGGAGCAGAGGAAATAAGAGGCAACCTCAGAGGTCAGGGTTGAAGTGAGGAAGTGAGGACAGAGAAGCAGCAGAGGGTCTGAACAGATAGGGTCCTGACAGTCACATGAAAATTTTGGTTTTTATTCTGAAAGATATGGCAGCTTTCGGAAGGGTTTAGACTCAAGAGTAAAATGATCTTGTAATTTTTACGGTATCATTCTTACTGAGAAATCAGTGAGAAGGTTATTGCAATAGCTCTAGGGGAGAGAAGATAGTATTTTGGCCCAGGGTGGAGGGTTGGAGTTAATGAGAAGTGGTCTGACTCTGTATATACTTTTCCTGTTTTTTATTGTGGTAAGATTCACATAATATAAAATTAATCATTTAAAAATGTATAGTTCAGTGGCATTTAGTACACTCACCTCTGCTTAGTTATGAGACTTTTTTGATGCTCCAAGAGCAAACTCCATATGCATTAGGCAGTCACTTATACAGCCCTGTATCTCCAGTCCCCGGTACCAATAATCTGCTTCTGCTTCTGTGGATTTTCCCATTCTGGACATTTGATACAAATGGAATATAGGCAGTCACTTATACAGCCCTGTATCTCCAGTCCCCGGTACCAATAATCTGCTTCTGCTTCTGTGGATTTTCCCATTCTGGACATTTGATACAAATGGAATAATGCAATATATGGCTTTTTAATTTCTTTTCTGGTGAGGATGATTAGCCGGGAACCAATCTTCTAGTTTTTTTTATGTGGGATGACCGCCACAGTGTGGCTTGATGAGTGTTGCTGAGTCCGTGCCCAGGATCTGAACCTGCAAACCCCCAGCTGCCAAAGCAGAGCATGGAAACTCAACCACTATGCCACTGGGCTGGTCTCAATATATGGCCTTTTGTTGCCTGGCTTCTTTCACTTAACATAATGTTTTGAGGTTTATCCATGTTGTAGCTTGTATCAATACTTCATTCCTTTTTCTGGTTGAATAATATCCTATTGTATCCATTCATCAGTTGATGGGCAATGCATTATTTCCACTTTTCAGCTATTGCGTATAATGCTCTGGATACATTTTAAAGACAGTGCAGGGGCCGGCCTGGTGGCACAGCAGTTAAGTGCACACGTTCTGCTTCGGCGGCCTGGGGTTCGCCTGTTCGGATCCTGGCTGCAGACATGGCACCACTTGGCAAAAGGCATGCTGTGATAGGCGTCCCACGTATAAAGTAGAGGAAGATGGGCATGGATGTTAGCTCAGGGCCAGTCTTCCTCAGCAAAAGAGGAGGATTGGCAGCAGTTAGCTCAGGGCTAATCTTCCTCAAAAAAAAAAAAAAATTAAAGACAGAGTAAAGAGGTTTTGCTAATAGACTAGATACAAGTTTTGGAAAAAAGAGAGGAGTCAAGGTCAACGCCAAGGTTTTTAGGGTAAGCATTGTAAGTAAGTGCTAACCGTTAATAGAAAACAGGAAGACTGTAGGAGGAGTAGGCTTCAGTTGAGGATGGGAGATGGGATAGCATAGCTCAGTTTGGGATTTAATAGCTCAAGATGACAATTCCAAGTGGACATGTCATACAGGCAGGTAGATATAGGAGCCTGGAGTCCAAGACTTGTCATTAGGTGGTACTTAAAGCCGTGAAAATGGACTATATCATGCAGATACTTATTGTGGAGAAAAAAGAAAGATTTTTCAGGCCTCCTAATGCTTCAAGATTAGGGAAAATGAAAAGGAAACAGCAAAGGAAACATTGCAAAGTGGTCAGAACAGGTGGAAGGAAAATCAGAACACTGTGTTGCAGTCATTTATTATAGATTATAACTATTACAATATATTTTTTGTAAATGTAAATTGTTAAATATCTGTTTTTAAGATTAAATACCCTTTTTTTGTATTTACTATGTGCTTATTCTGGCTTTTAGTGTCTCTGATACATTTAAAAATTGTTGATGATTTCTTGATATAATAATACAAGAGGATGCTGCTACTGTATTTAACTGTGTCTACACTGGTTTTTACAATAAATTTTATTGTAAAATTAATAATGTTGAGATATGAAAAGAAGCATAGGAAGAAATATATTTCACTAGTTTTAATACTTATTAAAAGTTAGTTTTGTCAGTCACTTTTTTTATTGTTGAAACTTCAAGGAGGGTATAAACATATACATCATGTATGGAGAAATGAAGCTCTAGATGTGGGAAAATTGGACCTATTCCTGGAAAAGAGTAATGGTACTCAGGTCAGTCCATTGGAGCTTGACTGAGTTAGTCCACTGGGTTTTTTTTTTCTGCTACATACATGTGTATTGATTAAATTTGGATCAATCCAACTTTGTTCAAGTATGTTAGAAACAAAAGCACTGTATAGATAGACACATGAGTTCCTGGAAAGGAGGATTATTACAGGCCAGATTTACTCTGGACAGTTCCAATTTGCATATATTAATCCATCTGGGAAACTAATAGTTCTCCCTTTTAGTATCAAAAGTGTCCCATTGGCCAGCCCAGTGGCCCAGTGGTCAAGTTTGAACGTTCCACTTTGGTGTCCGGGGGTTTGCCAGTTTAGATCCTGGGTGCGGACTTATACACCGCTTGTCAAGCCATGCTGTGGCAGGTGTCCCACACATAAAGTAGAGGAAGAGGGGCATGGATGTTAGCTCAGGGCCAGTCTTTCTCAGCAAAAAAGAGGAAAATTGGCAGCAGATGTTGCTCAGGGTTAAATTTCCTGAAAAAAAAAGTGTCCCATTTTGGAAGATAAATGACATATTTATACTTATAGTAAAGAAACAAAAAGAGTTGATAAGGAACACATAAAATACTTTTGACAATATCTCATCCAAACAAGGGAATATTACTCATTATTCTGAAATATCGAATTATGCAACATAACCCACATTTTAATGAGCAAGGAACTATGTTTGAGACATTGTTTTCAAAAGTTCCCACATAATGCAAGCTTCTTTTTCCATGGAAGATTACATATCACCAAAACCATGATATATTAGGCTGCACCATGAGTTTGCCAATACTCAATCATAACCTACAAATTAGAAATTTCATATAGTACGAACCCATAAATCAAAGATATATATATATATATATATATATATGTCTTAGCATATATATACACTATATATAAGTATATATGTATAAGTATATATATATGTTTTAGTAGTTTATTAGTAAATTTTAAATATCTCTTGATAAACATAAGATCAGCTGCCTTCCTCCAAAAAAGACTTCACCTCTTTTTTTCAAATGGGAGTGGTTTTACTCGAGACTGTATGTATTCCTAACTTTTAGTCTAATACATATGCAGATATGTTTTCTTTAATACAGTAACTTTGCCTTTAACTCAACAGATGACATTTTCGAGTTATGAAAGCTGTAACAGCGTTGCTCCAAATTATACATTAACAAGCTACGTTCTCCCTAGAGTTCATGGAGTGGAAAACAGATGAGCTCCCTTAGGCACAAGGAAGAGTTGTGCCACCATCCAGAGTGGCCACATAGTTCTCCATTCAGAAATGTATCTCTCTGGATGAGAAAGCAACAACCACAAATCATAACCACACCCTTGCCACAGAGTCAATAAGAGAGAAACGAATGGCCAACTGGTAAGCATATATATACACTTTCACCTCCAGTGTCTATGAAGACTTCTTGAAAGAAAAAAAGGAGTGCTAAGATTTAGTGATTGTCTATTAAGTGTCAGACACTTTCATATACATTTTCTAGCTGAAGGAACAGGCTGAAAGAGGTGAAATACCAGCTCACAGGTGGATGAGGTGAAACTGCAATTCCAAAATCTGGCCAATGGGACTTCAAAGTTTATATGTTTCTCCTGAATTACGTGATATTTTGTGGCAAATTTTATTGATGGCTAATGAGTATTTGTTAAATAATGAATAGCCACTTCCAATGAATTCCCTAGTCATGTACAACTGTGCTTGAGAAGTTTGTAGGTCAGGATGTTCAGAAGATGGGAGGGAGAATATTAGATGGTCATAATCTCCCTGGCTCTCATCCTTACCCCTAGTTTTGAACAAAATAAAAATTGATGGCATCTTCCATGGTTGCTTGTTATCCAGCAGCACAGAAGCTATTGCTCCTTTCATATTGTGAGCAAAATATGCCCAAATGAATGTTATGAGGGAGGTCCACAAAGGAGTGCCTTCTTATGCCCACTAGAAAAGCAGTCCTGTCGTATAGATGTTAATAATATATGGCTATGGGCTCCACAGAAGCATTTTAAGACTTCATCTACCTAGACAAGCCAAATGATTGTCAATCATACAATCCAGCTACACTTTGCCCTATTGAGATTACCTCTACTATCCAGGAACTGTCACAGTTTACAGTTTGCACAGATATGTTTTCATTTGAATTTTCAAGTCTAAAGAATAGCTAGTGCTGGGTGCAATTGTGGGTTACACCTGCATGTACTCAGCCTAATATGTTAGTTAATCCCATTATTGGGCTTAATTCAGTGATTCTTCATCACACCCACACAACTGAGCTCTTGTATTCCTGTCGTAGAGCTAGAAACTCAGGACATCATAACAATGAATGTACCATCCTATCAGTTCTTAGAACTTTCAGTCTAGGAGGAGTGGAGAAACTGATGATAACATGATAAAGGCTACTGTAAAGATATTCAAAAATTCCATGGGAGCACATAGGATGGAAATCCTAAAAATATTTTAGCAAGTGAATATCTCAAGTGAGGTTTGCTAGATATATTTAGAGATAAGGGAGGAAAATATTAGCATTTCTCCATTTAACTATTTTAATATATAAAGAATTATATATTTATCAATATATGGTAAGTGGGTTGGCATCCTCACTAAGTCCTTCCATCAGATGGTCTCATGTTGGTCTCACTTCACACATGATGCCCACATACATTGAGGGACAAAGGGAAACCCAAGAGTGCTAATCTAAAGTTTTCATTTGCTTTTAGGGGATTGAGATATTTTACAGTTTTCATATACCCAGTAAACAGATTTACAAATCACATTATCTAATTGGAAAACAACTAACCCGCATGAAATGAACAAAAGGTTTATAAAGATTGCTCCAGGGCCGTCCCCAGGGGCCTAGTGGTTAAGTTTGGCACACTCCACTTCCACGGCCCTGGTTTGGTTGCCAGGTACGGACCTACACCTCTGTCTGTCAGTCTGTCAGTGGTCATGCTGTGATGGCCGCTAACAAACAAAAAGAGGATGATTAGTAACAGATGTTAGCTCAGGGTGAATATTCCTCAGCAAAAAGCAAAAAGATCGCTCCAATCAATGGGCAGATTGAAGATAATACTAATTTTTAAAAAATAATTAAGGGATGAAAATGATATGGCAGAATTCTCATCTCACTTTCATGGAGTAAGCTCTGCATCAATCAAAACATGAGGTGAAAATAATGGTTGTCAAGCAATCAGGCAAAATTTAAAAATATTGAGGAATTTATAAAATTTCAAATGAAGACTATCTGTGATATTTACTTGCAGCTGCTTAATTGAGAACGAACGTCAACTTAACTTATATGATGCCTTGAGGTATTAACATGTGAAATATGAAGTCATCATTAGAATGACATTTAAATCAGCATTCAGAAAATGAAGATAAACTTTTGTAATGTTTAACTAATATTTAAAAGTCTTAATGCTCAATTAGTACTTTACAAAATTCCACTAAACTTTGTGATAAATATTAAAACACTCTTTTGAGATTTCTTCCTTACCAGCAATGGAGCAGACTGCCACTTTTGGAAACACATTCTTCCTGCTAAAATAATAATTTGGGAAGCTATATGGCAAAAAAGTAATATTTTATTAGCAAATATATAATTGAAGATTTGAAGAAACTAGTGCCAAAATAAATCATACAATGTACGTCACTTGCTATACAGCTGAACAAAACTGCAGTCTTAGTAACAAATTTAAATTAATGAGGATTTGGAGGTTCTGTTCCAATGATGAAATACACAAAGAAATCCTTTTTCTCAGCCTCTAAAGCAAAGGTATTTTGAAAAAAAAAATTGATCTCAAGAGTAAATAACTTGTTAATAAATGAAAATAAAACAATGTTTTAGGCAGAAAACTTGTGTACACAAAGCCATTATTGGAATAGCTGCTTTGAGTAGAATTTTTAAAAAGGGATTCTGCAGAGGGAGCACCACAAGAGAATTTCAATCACTGCATCAAGCACAGAAAAGAAACTGAAGCGAAGAAGCAGAAGTCAGAAACACTACCGAATGTCACTCTTACGGTAATATTTAAAACGTAGTTCTTCAAACGATGGTAGGATATTTATAAGAATTTTAATCAGCTGGGAATGACAAACAAAGCTTTATTGCTTTTCCCCAGTAAAGTACTTATAGATTTTATTGCTACTGAATGCAACTTATTTATTTATTTACTTGTTATAAATCAATTTATATAAACTAAAATAAAAAACCATTTCACCCATTTCTCCCACCCCACACCCCGACTTCTGGCAACCACCAATCTGTTCTCTGTATTTATGAATACGAGGTTGGTTAGCTTTTTTAGATCCCACATATAAGAGAAAGCACACAATATTTGTCTTTCTCTGTCTGACGTATTTCACTTAGCTTAATGCCCTCAAGGTCCATTCATGTTGTCGAAAAGGCAAGGTTTCATTCTTTTTTATGACTGAATAATATTCCATTGCATACACATACCACAATTTCTTTATCCATTGATCCATCGATGGACGCTTAGGTTGTTTCCATATCTTGGCTATTTTAAATAATACCACCATGAACATGGTGGTGCGTATATCTTTTTGAGCTAGAGTTTTTGTTTTCTTTGGATAAATACCCAGACGTGGAATTGCTGGATCATATGGTAGTTCTATTTTTAATTTTTCTGTTTTCCATAGTGTTTTCTATAGTGGCTGCACCAATTTATGTTCCCATCAACAGTTCACAAGAGTTCCCTCTTCTCCGTGTCCTCCCCAACACTTTTGATTTATTGTCTTTTTGGTAATATCTACTCTACCAGGTGGGAGGTGATATCCCATTGTGGTTTTGATTTATATTTCCGTGATGATTAATGATGTTGAGCAACTTTTTGTGTATGTGTTGGCCATCTGTATGTCTTCTTTGGAAAAATGTCTTTTCAGATCCTCTGCCACTTTTTAAATCAGATTGTTTGCGTTTTTTTGCTATTGAGTTGCATGAGTTCTTTATATGTTTTGGATATTAGCCCCTTATCAAATCTATGATTTGCAAATATTCTCTCCCATTCAGTAGGTTGCTTTCCATTTTGTTGATGGTTTCCTTTGCAGTACAGAAGGTTTTAGTTTGAGGTAGCCCACTTGTTTATTTTTGCTTTTGGAGTCAGATTCAAAATATCATCGCCAAGACCTATGTCAAGGAAGTTACCACCTATGCTTTCTCCTAGGAATTTTATGGTTTCTGGTGTTATATTCAAGCCTTTAATCCATTTTGAGTTGATTTTTGTATATGATGCAAGATAGTGGTCCAGTTTCATTCTTCTGCACTTGGCTGTCCAATTTTCCCAGCACCATTTATTAAGGAGACTATCCTTCCCCATTGTATATTTTGGCTCTTTTGTGATAGATTAATTGACCATATATGTGTGGGTTTATTTCTGGATTCTCTATTCTGTTCCATTGATTTAGGTGTCTGTTTTTATGCCAGTACTATACTGTTTTAATGACTATGTAATATAGTTTGAAATTAGGGAGCGTGATGCCTCCAGCTCTATTCTTCTTTCTCAAGATTGCATTGGCTATTCTTATAAGTATAGGAATACAAATATAAATATATAAGTATATTTGTTTATATAGATTTTATTGTTACTGAATAAAATGCAATTTATTTCTATATATTGATGTTGTATTCAGAAACCTGATATTGTAAAATTTTATCTGGAGATTTCGTTTTGTATTGTTGCAGTACATAATCATCATATGAAAATAATGAAAACTATATTCCTTCCTTCTCAATTGTTGCAAATCTGTACTTATTTTTCTTGCCTAACTGAGCTTGCTAAAACATTTAGTACAATGTCAAATAAAATTGGGTATAGCAGGTGCCCTTGTATTTTCCTTCATATTAGAGCAAATGTTATCTTCTTTTCTCTGTGAAGCACACTGTTTGTTGGAGATTTATCAAGTTTAGCTCAGTTCATAGGTTAAGATTTTTTTCATGAATGGGTGCTTTTCTTCACCTTTGAGGTGATTAAAGGATCTTTAACTTGTCTAATGTGGTGAACTTCATTCTTTCTAATGTTAAAATCAACCTCTCTATTCTGGGATAGATTTCTTAATGTTTTATGAATAGCTGAGTCTACTGACTAATATGTTTGCATCTTTGTTTGTGTTATGATTGACATGCCATTTTCCATCTTTTTACTGTCTTTTCAGAAGTGGACATCAAATCAAATTTATTAGTCTTGTAAAGTGATATGGGGAATGTTTCTCTCTTTGTATATTCAGGAAGTATTTATTTAAAATTACAATTGTTTGTCCCTTAAATGTTGGGTGAAACTCATTTGTGTAATTGTGTTGATCATCTTCCATATTCAGGATTAACTATTAAGTGCCTCCTTACTTCATCAACTTCCCACTGTAACAGAATTTTACTTTAAATTACTCTTTTTCTATATTTTAAATGGCATTTTAAAATTATTTTCTGTGGCAGAGTCTGTCAGTGTGTTTAGTCTATCATTCTTCCAGAAATGGAAGTTCTCTCTCACTCATGTTCATATCTATTCTTATTCTCATTTTATGTGGAGATCCCTGCTCTGGAGGGTAAAGAAAGTTTCCTATATGAGAAAAGTTTTTCTTCTATTTGGTTTTCCTTTTGAATGAAGAAGGAAAAGAATATACTCAAGGTGAAATAATAGCACATTCACGAGTCCAGAGGTGAGAGAACATGTGGCTCTTTTTGAGAACTGAAAGTAACTCACCATGACTGGCTTTGGCAGAGAGTGTTGTCTGAATCGTGCATGAGATGTAGGTTTACATTAAATCTTGGGAGGCATTCAGAAGAAGCTGAAAAATTGGATTTTACCCTGAGAATAATGGAGAGAATTTGATTATGATGATGGTAATGATGGTTATATAAACTTATACTATTCACTGAATTATTGCCATTTATTACGCCCTGTGCCATAAACTACATAGATTGTTTTTAATCCTCAAAATAAATCTGTACAGTCAGTTTTGGGAATTTTAAGAAATTAATGGGCGAGCATTAATATACTATGTATCAGATATTGTGGGAACTTGAGATATGACCAGACTTTAGTGAGAATGACTAATTAGAGATGGGTAGAGTCTATGAATGGGTAGTATTGATAGTAACAGTGATAGTGTTAATATTATGAAGCAAAAGAAGTATCTTTTTATATTGTGATCTTTTCCATTGTATAGTAGCAACGTTTTGCCAATATCACATATTGAGTTGCTCAGGTGTTATCTTTCTTTTATCATCAAAACTGTCTTTTAGAAATGATATCATAATCTCACTCAAAATTAAGCTAAAATTTTCCCAAAGAATCTATATTTTATTTTGAAGAAGGAAGCCTTCAGGTTTAATTGTTCCATTTCAGCACTCATACAAACAGTAAGAAAAAAAAATGTGAGAGATGTGCAAAATTTCTACTCACCACTCTGTTAAAGAGCAAGAGGGAACTCATTTCATCCAACTATTTGGAAAGATATGTCAAGTTTCAGGTCGATTTCCTGTATCATTTATGCATAAGCTTTGTTTATTTGAACTGAAAATGTTCTAATTTCTTAGGGGCTATATATTATGTTTATGTATTCATTCATTCATTCATTTTTACGCATCAAGCATGTATTGATAATCTATTGTCTGCAAGAGGTTAAGGATCTATAATGATGAATTATAAACAGTTCAAGTCTTGATAAACTTGTAGTAAAAGGGAATATTAGAAAGTATAGAGGTGGGAATTCCAGGTTGAGATAGTACTATAAAGCTGTCGTACACAATTTTCCATTTCAGTATCTACAACTTGACAATAAACAATAATAATAACATGAAAATAATTGCAACAATAACAGATAATAATAGCATTAATACACACATACACACACACACACACCACGCTTAGTAAGAACCTTAGTATACTTAGCCTGCTTAGTAAGAACCACGAGAGTATTCTGGAGTGGGAAGGCAAGGATTAACACTCTCCGTATCCCCAGGAGCTAAACTTGGAGGGGAGCCTCAAAAATTCCAACAATTTTCAGTAATACCCACAAATGTAAAACATAAAATATGCCACAGAAAAGAAAAAAACTTAGAATGAAAACAGAAAGATAGCGAACTCAGCATGGAAGACTGCAAGGAACTGACCGGAATGTGCACAAGTATTATGAGTTATACGGTAATTTAAAAGAACTTGAATATAACGACACAAGAGCTCAAACACAAAGTATAAAATTAAAAAATGAGATAAGGGCTCCGTCTGATGGCACAGTGGTTAAGTTCGTGTGCTGTGCTTCGGCAGACCAGGGTGCACAGTTTTGGATCTCAGGTGTAGACCAACACACCACTCATCAAGCCATACCGTGGCGGCATCCCATATAAAATAGAAGAAGATTGGCAAAGATGTTAGCTCAGTGACAATCTTCCTCACACACACACAAAAAGAGAGAAAGATAAAAAGATATCACAAATCTCAGGAAATAGCAAAAGCATTTTCTCAAAACTCATCAATAAATTACAAACAGCAAGGAATAGATTAGATAGAACAACAACAAAAAAACCCTGAATTTTCGGCATAGAGAAAGGACGAAATAATCAGTGAAAAGGCAAGAAGATTCTCATCAGTATAAGAGTTTTTAAAGGCAATTCAGTGTAGAATAAATGGTGCCTATGATTCAAAGAATTTAGTCAATAAAAATTTTGTCATAGATACAATTCAAGAAAACTTCTCTGAAATACAGATTCCTTAGAAAAAAGTGCACACCATGTGCAAATGTATGTGCACCCATGTGTGACCTGACCATATATATAACATAGAAATATATATATGCAGAGATTCATTCAGAGAGAACCTAAACCACAAAAAGAAAAGCTTTAGACTGCCATCAGTCTTTCCATCCAATGCCAGAAGACAATAGATAAAATTCTGCAATATTTTATAGGAAAGAAAATGTTACAGAAGAGTATTACACCTAACCGAGTATTCATTTATGGATAGAAGTGACAAGCAGGCTTACTCAAATGTGGAAGAACTTATGCAATACATCACCTGCTAACTTCTGTTAAGAAAAAGACAAACTGTGTATTGAAATTTATTTAATAAAATAGTTCAACAAATTATGTAATGCATCCTTATGGAGAACTCAGGAATGGCAGAAACCTTTATCCAGTATTGATTATCAATGACTCTCTATAAATGCAGAATTTCTATAGGAAAATGTGTGAAATTAGTGCAGAAGAGATAAATATTATACATTTTGTTCACAAAAATGAAGAGGTGCTCAGAGTAGAAGTGAGAACTATGAGAGTTCCAAGGTTTTTAATCTATGGTCAGGTAATATCTAATATTAAAACAGATAGTTTAAAAATAGTGACTGAAGTCCCTTGTTTTAATTGCTATTTGTTCCTAAATGCAGAGAGATCTTTCAAGAAGATAATACCTCTTATGGTAAAGAAACTTATATTCGATTTTTAGCAGTGTTTTATTTAGGTTTTCAGTTTTACTTGAAATTTTCTTTTACTAAATTTAAATAAATCCAAATTAGCATTGTTATTAAAACAGCATAAACTATATGATAACGTTTTAAAAATTGCCTTTTTAGCTCAAAAATCAGAGCTCATGCCAGGTAGCCCAGTAGAAGGACTTGAATATTGGGGACTATTTGCAAAGGTGTTTGAAGAACTAAAAGGCAATTAGGGGCCATTAAGGAAGTCCATAGATTAGCAACACCATGAAGTCAGTCCCACTCCATGGCTGGAGATGATAGAAGTGATGGTACCTCGGCCCCAAAGCTAGGGTGGCCAGATTGCAGTGGGCTTGCTGAATGTACATGTAAGCTGCCTGGTAGCAGCCAGAACCATAGATGAAGGGGCTGTCCAGGGTGAGCCGGGGCTGTGAAGAAATATAGCTACTGCCAGAGGAGCAGCTCAAAGCAGAATAAAAGGAGACCTATCTCTATGTCTGCTTCCTAGTCTTTAGGATCCTGTCAATTCCTCATAATAGCAAGACCTAGCCAGGACCCAGTGGTCAGGATGGCTGGAACTCGCAGAGGAAGAGCAGGGAACGGATCTGAGAATAAACATTTAAAGTCGCTGGTACCTCTGCATAGAAAGATATTTAGGTGGATGGTTATCTTTAGCTTAAAAATGGTTATTTCTGAATGTTGGACTTCTGGATGATGTTTAATTTTCCTTATTTTTGCTGTAGATGAGTTAGAAGAAACTTACAAATGCTAATTCTTAACTTTAATATTTGAACTTAGATTGATAAATGAGAAAAAAATATTTAAAGAGGAGTGCACAGCAGTGGGAAAATGATTAGAATATTTGGAAAAGATTAATACATTTGATATTGCTACCACAGTTTACATAGAATAGCATTCGAGAGAGCATGATGAGAGGATGGCGAGGCAAGTATGGAAAGGGGCTTTCTTACCAGAAGTTTGAGTTTTTCCAGTTTGCATTGGACCATTCTAAAACATTTATGTTAGAAAGACAGACCCACAGATGTGCTTTAGATCTCCAGCCCTCAAGACAGCTAAGGGATATAGTGGAGGAAAAAAAGTTTCAGAAAATATTGCCCGAGTCCGCATTACAGTATTTATCTCACATGCTTGAGTTAGTAACAATGCTTTAAACTTGCTATGGTATTTGATAGGTGATCAGCTTAGTCCTGGAAAAGACATTTATATTGTCTTTAGGTTAATAGTTTCTCTCCCTGATAACAGGGATGTCATTGGAATATAAACTGACGAAAAATTTTGGAAGTTTGATAGCTTATTATAGTTGGCAAAAATCTCATATATAATTTGTTGACTAAATTAACCTCAGGCCTAAAACTGATTAGCCAATGATTCCCTGTTAACCCTTACAAAGTTAACAGTTCAATTTTCAAGTATTGTTTAATGCCTAGTGTATGCATTTAATAACAGGCACTGAAGAGGAAATATAAATGAAGTATAATATATTTATCTTAATAAATTTACAAGTTAAATGGAAGGCATAGTATGGATTCAGTATTAGAGTCATTGATAATGTCAGATTGTATACAATGAAGGACAAATTGAATGGTTGGACAGCAGGTGTCATAAAAGCTCAAACAGTTGGGAGACCACAGGGAATGGAATAGTTGAAGAAAACTTCATGAAGTAAAGAAATGTTAGGATCTCCCTAGAGTTTTATGATATTTTGTTTTTTTCATGATTATCATTGTTTATTTCTAAAGGACTGCTTTAAGTATTTCTGCAGCCTGTTGATATGGAATTATTTATTAACAAATGAAATGCTTGTGTTAAGTTTTCTTTAGTTCACAAAGAGCAGAAATAATTATGATTAAAATGTAATTCAAGTGTCTACATTAGCTTTTTGGATTATTGCCCTTCATTGTCTTTCAATGAAAATATATTCATCACCACATTGAAGCACCGACATCCAAATTCAGTCTTATTAAACCTATTGGGTATACATATCCTTGAAATATTTCAATGTCATTGAAACTATTAATTGATGAAATACCATATCAATGTCGTGGCAGATAGTGATTTGTTTTTCAAAGAGACCCTTTAGCATAGCAGATGACACTGTTGTTCATTTATCAGTGTATATGGAGAAGAATCATAAGAATATAAAGTAAAGAATGAGTCTATCATACCGTAAAATACTTAACCATTCTGACTTGAAGTATTAAAAAACAGAAAATAAGATTCAGTAGATTGGTTTTGTCTAAAATGTAATGACGTGTTACATTTACTTTTAATTTAAGAATTTTAAACCTTGAAATATGAAAAAAGTAGTTTTCTCTGTTCCCTAGTTTTGCCAGGGTGATTGATGAATACAATGTATGTTTTCCTTTTTCTTGGCCGCTTATCTTATGGTGAACATCTGATGTTTTATCTACTACTTAAAAACCAACCAACCTTGTGGTACTGTTCCTCTCCCAGTCCAACTGTGAGGTTAGGTTGGATCTAGCAATTGACATACTCTGCCACACTACTCACAGTTGGGTGCATGGCAAAGGCCTGGTCCCTGTTCCATGACCAAGAAGAGTGAGCTAAGAATTAACATGTGAACCCAGTGAAGTAATTGATTATTTTATCCAGTATATTTCCATATAGAGCTGGCAAAAAAAGGCCTCTTACTTCCCCAATATAAGTATCAGTACTTAGACAAGGCTCCTGAAGGCCTTGTCTCCTTTCATCCAGAGAAGTCTGAGAGAAAGTAGCCAACAATTTGCTCTGACTGCCTAATTCTCTGATTGAAATTATATTAAACTGAAACTGCCATGATTCTGATATCTCTCTTTATTTCTACGTGTGATTGAAGTACCCATCTGTGAATCTCCTTTTTTTTTTTTTTTTTTTTTGGCGAGGAAGATTCACCCTGAGCTAATATCTGTGGCAAATCTTCCTCTATGTTGTATGTGGGCTGCCACCACAGCATGGCCACTGACCAGTGGTGTAGGTCTGCACCTGGGAACCAAACTTGGGCCACTGAAGCTGAGCATGCCAAACTTAACCACTAAGCCACGAGGGCTGGCCCTGAATCACCTTTTTAACTTAAATTAATTTGAGCTGTTTCTTTGTAATCTGAAACCTAAGAATATCTTCTGTTTCATATCTTCCTCATGGCAATATATGTGAAAAAGAATTACAGGTCCACAATATTTTATTCTAGATCCTTGGGGTCAGATATGGTTCACAAGTCAGATGTCATGTAAAATTCCAGGAGTGTTAGGGCTGCACTCTGGAGACAAACTCATTACGATTTCTATAGTGAAATGAATGAATATTCACACTAAATGGGATTAAAAAGAGTTATAAATGTGCAGATGTTGTTTCAGGTCAGTTTTGTTTCCAAATGACTTTTGACACCAAAACTAGGAAAAACTTATTTTCAGGGGTCTTTGGATTTTGGAATTGCAGAAAAGGATTAGGAACTATGCTTGAGTCTAAGCTACTATTGAAGAATAAATTTCCTAATCTTAAAGATACAATTTACAGAACCACATTTGATGAAAATTTGCAGTAACTATCTCGCACGTTGCTTCCAGCCATTCCGGTCCCCAGCCTAGAAGCTGCCCCCCCAGTGAGGTGAGGTGGTATGCGAGGTTGAAATGGGCATGAATGTGGGCGTTTGGAGATGAAATGTAAGCAACAACAAGATTTTATCTAGTGTAAAATATCCTTCTGAAAGACCAGGAGAAAATCTGTCCTGTTTAGATAGTAGAGTTTATCTGCTCACCGCTTATGACAAAGATATCCGGGGCCCATGTTAATTCTGTTCAAAAAGACATCTGATTTGATAGTACCAAAATTTAGGAACTTATCTATTTATCCATTTTGTCATTTCCTTTTTTCCAGGAAGTAAAGTTTCAAGCAACTTTAAGAAAAGAGAAAAAAATCACAGAGAGCCAGATCAAAAACTTGCATTCCAATTATGTCAAAGAAATGTAAGAATCTTTTTGTTGATAGTAGGTAAGATTTCATAAAATGGTTTCTCTTAATGATCATCATCATAAGTATAAAACTCATCATAATAGCTAATATTTATTGAGAATTAATTTATTCTGAGCCATTCACTCCGCCAACACTTTACACGTATTATTTACCTTAATTTTTACAACAACCCTGTAAGGTAGCTGAAATAATACATTTTATTTTACGATTAAAAATTGCGATTTAGGTCAAATAATTGTCTAAAGTAGCATATTGTATGGCCACCTAATCCCTATTGAGAGAATGAAGGAAAGCTTTTTGTAGCAGATAAAAAAGTCTAAGTTGAGATCTGAAATAGCAGTTAGCTGAATGAGAAAACAAACAAAAAAAAGCTATGTGGGAAAGCCAAAAGATGTAAGCATACTTGTGCATTTGAAGAATAGAATGTAATCTGATATTGTTCTAGGACAGACTACAAGTGTTGCAAAAGAGGCATCAAGAGATACTGGAGAGGTAAGAATAATTCAGTTCATGCAGGGTATTCTAAGCCATATTGAGGAGTTTAAATATTGTCTTGAAGATCATGAGGAGCTATGGAAATGTTTATGCTAAACAGAAAACTATTAGAACTTACATTAACTTATCTTTCTAGTTGCATTATAAAGAATGGGTTAGAAAGAAGCAAAAAAGAAGAAATTCATTTAGAAAGCTACTATATATTACAACAACCTAGGTGAAAGATTAGTGGTATGAAGTAGGATAAAGAAATTACAGTGGTGGGTAAAATTGGTTGGATTCTAGAACTTTCTAGATTGTAGAATCTATAGGAACTGATGGTTCATTGGTTGTACAGGATGAGATAGGAGAAGTTAAAGCCTGTGCTGAGGATTCAGTTGTAGGCCCCAGTGCAGATGGCAGTGCCATTTACCGAGCTAGAGAACAAGGAACATGAACAGGGATTGGGATAAAGACAAGAAGGTGATTTTTCCACAACATGGGTTTGAACTTCCTTTGGAATATTCCAATGGAGAAATATAATATTTGGATATACGAATCTATATTTTGAGAAACATCAGAAATAAAAAGACTTGAAGCTGTGGGAGTAAATGGGGTCAGATCACAAGCACTGAGATTGTCCAGTGAGAGGGGAAACTCTTGAGAAGCGAACTCTGAAAACTCAAAAACTCTAAAGATGGGACAATCAAGCCTCAAAGAAGCCAGTGGAAGAGAATATTTCAAGGAGGATGGTAACAAGATATTAACTTTGATACCGACAGAAGAGTATCCATTAATGACATTGGTAAGAACAACTTCAGCAGAACTGGTGAGACAGAACCTAGGATTCAGTGGGTCACGGAGAGAAAGGGTAATAAAGAAGTCTGACTGAGAAACTTTGGTGATCTTATAGCCCAAAGCAGTGAAAGGTGCCACCACCACGTCCATATGAAAGTCAATGTAAAATATTTCCTTCAAAGCAATGAAAATAAATCCCTAAATTTAAAGAGCTTCTTTTTAGATTTTCTGATTATAAAATTGTGGCTAAATTAAGCGAAGCTAAGCTATGTGGTTCAGTACTGAGAGTGAAGAGGGCCAGACAGCGAGTACAAAACAACAATCTCAGAAAATATGGCTGTCGGAAGGGGAGAAATACTGCACAGGGCAGAAGGGGTTGCCAAAGAGGAGAGAGTTTTTTTGTTTGTTTGTTCATTTGTTTTATTTTTGTGATAGGAGAGAACTGAACACATTTAGATTTTATAAAATTTCATAAGACATAAGAAGAAAACACCCGCACAGAAACATCCAGAATAGTGTTTGACCAAATACCTGGGCACCTCATGGTCTGGTCAAGTTGACACATCAAATTAACCAGCACAGGGCAGTAAAAATATTTCCTGTCTGGGAATGCTTTGTAATGTGATATGTATATGTCATATATAAGAACAGTCATAATTTTCCTTCATTTCTTCACTTATTGTTTTACTAAAATGAAAATAGATGGACTCAATCATGAGGTACCTGATTTATTTGAAAATCATGCTCTCTTCTACTTTAAATACTTCAGGAATTTAATATAACTCATAATCTTTTCATCACCATTGATACTCTCCTCTAGTTCTTGAGTTCTCAGTATTCCTCTTAAAAGAGAAGCTAAAGGAAATATTGCCTAATAAGTTAACATTTCTGTGAAAACCAGAAGCTGACAGACTGTCATATAAAACATTGCCTATATTTTGATCATTAAGGAATTCTGTTGAAAAAAAATCACTATTTGAGATTTCATCTTTCATCTTACAAATTTGAAGTAAAAATTAGTTTAATTTTGTAATTAATTTCTGTTTTCAGCATTGATTTAATCATATTTACATCAAATTACATATTACTCATGTGAGGATATTACTTCACTGGCTTATGTAGTTGAATGTAGATTGACCTTAAAATGTTTTTTTAGGAATTGAATATATTGCATTAAAAACTGATCTATGCCCCACAATTCCAGTTACTTTGGCTTCTAATTTTATTATAGTTCGAAAAGATACACTTCCCCCTCAAAAAAACAATGAAAGTCGTGAAAATAGCCTATGTCTGATAACCATTCTTTCTTCAAGAACAACAGATTTGTAATCTGCAACAGAAAATTCCTAGTTCTAGAAAATTATATACTGCCAATTATTTAGAGTGTTTTTTACCAACCAATCATATGGAATTATTATCAAATAATAATTCACCAACATCCTCAAAACTAAGTAACAGGAATTACCAATGGTATCATTTCTTATAAATAAATATAAATGCACTATTTAAATAAATCAAAAATCACTGTGGAGTTGCCTACTAGTTAATTCAACATAAATGGAAGCTTCAAAGATAAATATAAGATCTTACTCCATGTCAGGCATTCAGGGTACAAAAGGTGACCATGTCTAATATAGTCTCTGCCTACACATAAAATATAAGTTGCAAGACGGGTTACAGCTCATTTGCTAAGAACCATCAGTCTGGCTTTCCAGCATGGTCCACCCCTGGTGCTTCCTTTGGTTAGTTTTGTTGGTCAAATTGCAGTTTCCTCATCAGTCCTAAGGGAGATGTTTCTTGAGAGCTATTTTAAAACATTAAAAAAAGTCAATTTTTTTTAATAGGGAGATCAACCTTTATTTTTTGAAATGGATACATGTTACCATATATAAAGATATATATAGCATACGCACAAAATTTCAGAACAGCATTTGGTTGTTTTTTAACAGTACCTTTTCACCTTTACACATATAGATAGTTTGATTTTTAAAGGTTCCTCTGAGGTTAAGGAGTAGAATTATGAAAAACTTAAAGGCAAAACAATTTAAGTTGCAAAACAGCAAGACAGCACCAGAAGTAAATCCTCCCTACTGGGAAGTAAGCTGATTAAAGATGATTACCAGATGCAAACAGGAAAATGCAAAAATGCATAGATTATATAAGGTCATAGCAGGAACTGAAAGCCAGCAGCAAGTCAGCAGTCCAGCCAATACTCACTTTGTGAGGGTGTAGTTTGGTACTTAAAGATCCAGATTTGAATTCTTGGATCCACCTCTCTAGTTCTTTAAGTATAATACCCTCATGTCACCCACACGTATTTGTCTGGTGAATCCAAAAAATGAAAACACATTCAGACTACACTGGGTGGACTTCCTTGCAGACTGCTGGTAGCTTGAACACTAGGACACAATTCAGGTTTTTACATGTGTCAATTCAGTCACTTCTCGAACCATCCCATAAAATCCAAAATACCTATACTATAAAATATCTTAAAAGTTAGGAATGTTTTCAAATGTTTAAATATAACCTAAGCATATAATTGTCATATTGAATAGAGCAGAGTAGAAACTAAAGAGAAGAAAACAGAGGGAATTAACATGAAATTAAATCTGAATTTAAGTTCTCTTTGATGAGTTTAAAAATAGGCACTTTCTTGCCAATGCTATATAACACGTGTGAATATTCATTTATTACTATGAAATCTAGTTTGCTTCCTCAAGAAAGTACAGCTAACAGCTATAATTTTCACAATTACCAACTTAAAATTTCCTTTTTCATCTTCCATTTGAAAATTTAAAGAATTTTGATTATCAATGCTAATCAGACTGAGGAGTAATATATACAAAATGTATAGTTAGTCTGAAAAAAGAAGTTTCAAGTTATATATTTGGTTTGAAGGACCTAAGGTATTTTTCCCAAGAAACTTTACTTTTATGTGCTAATGAATACTTATCATGGATCACTTATTTATTTATTTTATTTAAAGATTGGCACCTGAGCTAACATAGGTTGCCAATCTTCTCTCTTTTTTTTCCCCTCTTCTCTCAAAGCCCCCCAGTACATAGTTGTGTATTCTAGTTGTAGGTCCTTCTGGCTCTGCTATGGAATGCTGCCTCAACATGGCTTGATGAGCAGTGCCAGGTCCATACCCAGGACCTGAACCAGGGAAACCCTGGGCCACCGAAGCAGAATGTGCAAAATTAACCACTCAGCCACAGGGCTGGCACCTCATGGAGCATTTATGATGAGCTCAGAGCCAGCACAGGCTTTCAGAGAAATTTATACTTATAATCTCGTTGAGGGAACAATTTGCACAAATATGTAACAAGCAGTACAAGGCAGCGTTGAACTGCTCAAGGGTGTGTCATCAGCAGTTCAATTTGCACTAGTTGGACAATTTCTTTCCAGCTAATGCAGGGAAAGCAAATCATATTCTCCTTCCTTCTCATGCCCCAGCTTTTTGCATTTGAACCCACAGAAGCCCTGCTCTGGAAGGTTCAGCTAGATTCTAGTACCTGAATTTTCTGCACATGGGCCTTTTCTTTCCTGGAAAATTCCTACTGATCATCCTGTACACTCAGCTAGGGTGCCAACTTCTCCAATAAGCTCTGCTGGACCTTCCAGACTGGGTCAACGTCTCCCTCCCTGTGGTCCACTGCACTTGCCCCACTGTGCTGTAATGACAGACTCATTGACAACCTCCTTCTTGATTGGACACAGAGCATGTTCAAGCACTTAGCACAATACCTGGGTCTTATATGAAAATAGGATGAATGAATTCTGTAAAAAATAATGAAGTAGAAAGTACATAAATTGTCCTTCTAACCCCAAACAGAGGAGTAAGAATGAAAGTGCTCTCTCTGAAGCTAAGATCTGGTGGCCAAATAAATACTGATGGGCACACACATTATTTCTAAGTCTCTAACAATCAAACCTGGGACAAGACAACTTCAATGACCACCACTCTAACTGCCAGCCATTTCACGAGCTGCTTCTCTCTCGCTCCCTCATATACGATGAGTTCCTGGATGCAATAAATTTCACTCTAAATCTTTCACAAATGCATCCACTTTCCTATCACTTATAACATTCTAGTCAAACTACTATCATCTCTTACTTGGACAAAAGAAATATCATCCCAAATAATTCCATCAACTTTGTTTTTACTCCCTTCCAAATTTCTCTCTTTACTGAAGACAAAGTTATATTTTGAAGATACAGATTGAGTCAGAGTAATTTCCCTTCACTGGCTTCCCACAGTGCTGAGATCACTCCTAACATGATGCGTGGATCTGCCCCACCAGTCTCACCTGCCTGAAGTCCTACCAACTTCCCCTGTGCTCCACGCACTGAGCCACACCTGTGTTTTCTCAGTTGCTTCATGATGCTAAGCTTTATTCTAACTCGAGCCTTTCTATATGCATTTCCCTCTTCCTGTAAATCTCTAGGACTCTGCTCCACCACCCCTGCCTAGCTTGCTCCATTCATTCTTCAGAGAACAGCTCAAATATTCTTCTTCCAGGAGAGCTTCTTCTGTCTCCCAGTTGAGTCTGGTCTCCCTACTCCCTCAATGCTTGTACTTTTCCTTTAATATTACTCGCTACAACTTATAGCCATATACTCATGTATGTGATTATCTAATTAGTCTGTTTCCCCTACTAGGTTAAAAATGCCAGGGAAATTTGGACTGTTTAGCTAAACAGTTACCTAATATCTACTGTAGGGCCTGCCACATCATGGGTACTCCAAAAATCTTTCTGGAAGAAATTAATGAATTAAAACTGCAACAAAAACCAAATTGAAGAATCATGAGTATAACAAATAGTAAGAATATGAGATTTCAGTAATAACAAGGACATGGGGGAAATAAATTGCTAGATCATCATGCTGAAAACTGAAACTAAAGCATGCCTACATATGATTTCCGTTTCCCCAAACATTTTTGGAATGGTCCAGAGCAACTTTGTTTCAAAAGAAACTGACAAATGAACAGCAGATGTAGCAAGCGTATCATTAACGTAAGAATTGAGTGGGTGCACATAGGACTCCATCTTCTGCTATGAGCTTTGCACGGAAAGCAAAGGGCAGAAGCTGAGCACTACGGATTGGGCTAACACTGTGTGAATCTGTGAGAGGAGGTACCAAAATGGAACAGCCAAGTAGGAAATTCAGACTGTGTCTCCTTTGCTAATAGATTACTGGTGCAAATGAGATAAAATAAAAGACAATGATCAGAAATGTGCTAAATCATCGAAAAATTTTTCTTTGGGTACAAGAAAGTTTGTGAATAGGAGAAGAGGCTGGGTATATCAGATAAAATTCCTGACAGATATTGGCCTTGATTATAGAAAATGGAGTTCTTCTGTGTGTCAGAAATAACTCAGACAAAGACTTTGATGAAAATATTAGGTAAACAATTTTCCAATTGTTAGAAGCTTAGAGAGCTGGAAATTTGAAGCATCTTGGGCTCTTCAATTGACAGCTGCCACACAGACCTCGCCAAATGCAGATGACCAGGGCTAACTTAATTGGCTATTGCCAAGAGAATTAGACATATTCAAACTTAATAATTTTCCTAAAATATTTAAAAGGAAGGAATTCTGGAAGTGGAGCAGTGCATAAAGGACAAGGGGATCATTTTGGAAGAACAAGTATTTTATACGCAGTTTTCAAAATTCCTTGCCTGGAGTGCATCCAACATTTAAGGGCTTAAATTTTACCTTCCCTATCTTTGGATTTTTTTACATGAATGATAGACTATAATGTTGGGGGTTTACTTATTTTCTTTCTCTACTTGCATTCAATATTTGTTTTACCTTTGGTTTTCTTTGTTGTTTTTGCAGTTGCTTCTTCCACTTCTCACCAATTCATTTTTAGTGCCAAAACAAAAAGGTTGGTAATTTGAGGCCAAATTCTCTTTATTCTATTCCGCATTTGCAAAAATGAAGCAAAGGCAACATTTGTCAGCTTTCTGGCAGAGATGCTTATGTTAGACAATCATTTGTGTTGTTTTTGGAGAAAGAGGACTGAAAAATCTTACTTTCTCATCCCTACATAATAAATTTTGGACTATATGACCACCTCTAAGGCCAACTCCAATATGCAGAATTCCAGCAGTTGGATTTTTTTCGGAAACAACTGCAGTATTCTGTGTGCTTGTGGCTTTATGAAAAGCACCCATCTCCTTATTCATCATCGTGCATATTCTCCAGGTTATCTGCTCCCTCCTTAAGCCAAATATATTGGTTCTGAAATTCAGTTAGGATCAGTGTGGCTTGAAAAGACAGATCATGGGCTTTGGTTGCTGTCTGCTGAATAAATCTGTTCCTTTTTTTCTTCCATTCTCCTTCACCCTCCTGCCAAATTGCCTTCTGCATCATTTTCTCCCACCCAACAATGATTCCCTGTGGGTGTTGATCAGAATTTGGAAAACAAGAGCTCAAGATATACTTTGAGTACCCAACCACAAGTCTGAAGACTGATTTGGCAGGCTTGGTTGGCCTGGTATCGCAACTTCCTTTGGAACCTGACCTTGGAAATGAAGAAATCAGGATACCTATTGGGTTACTCCTTCTATAACAAAATGACTCTCCGGGAGCAGTAAATTCTGGCACTTCATAGTAATGAGTTTCTCAATTCTTTATATAACATACTTAGCTCTTTTGGTTCTAACAGGTTCTTACTCGAACATGGTGCACAACACGAATTCCTAGACAAACACAGGTCCAAGGCAAAGTCATAGAACCTATTGCCTGCTGTGTTGCCTTGACCAAGCTGCTTTCTCCAGTGGTTTTTTGGCTCTATTCTCTATTTGCTAATTTCTAACATTCCGAATGAGGAAGTGATGTTGCATTGCACTATTTGTATGGAAGAAATTCAAGAATGCACTCAGAAGTTTTATTTTATGTAACTTCAACATGTTATTTCTGTCTCTGACTGAATACTGAGTGTAGAGCATTTTTCTTCATTTGGACAGGAAAGATTAACTTGTTCTTGGGATTCATGATTCTCTTTGCCAGGCATTGGCGGAATTTGTGGATGACAGTGTCACAACTGTGTTCTATGACACAGACACACTTAGAGCTTTTCAAAATGAAAATGCCTTGTTTTTATTTACTTTGGATAAGATATATTCACATTTCCGAATGGGTATGTATATCAAACATCATAATAAATAAAAATTTCCAGCAGAACAATAAACATTTTATTAAATAAGGTAATAATGCAAGCAAAATATCTACTACCAAATAGAAGCCTAAAATGGGGGCTGGCCCCGTGGTGGAGTGGTTAAGTTTGGGAGCTCTGCTTCGGCAGCCCAGGGTTTCAGTGGTTCAAATCCTGGGCGACGACATCGTACTGCTCATCAGGCCGTGTTGAGGTGGTGTCCCACATGCCACAACTAGAAGGACCCACAACTAAAATATGCAACTATGTACTGGGGGGATTTGGGGAGAAAAAGCAAAAAAAAAAAGAAGATTGGCAACAGTTGTTAGCTCAGGTGCCAATCTTTAAAAATAAAAGAAGTCTAAAATGGAGAATTAGTCAACCATCTTTGTTTTCTAGTCTAGCTAGGAATTATAAAATAAAATTTGGGGAAAAAAATTGTAAAGTTACTTTTTCCTCCTTATAAAGATTCAAAAACTAAAGCATTTCCAATTGCCTGCTATGAGATTTCACGATTTTATCACTATTCTCTATAGGTTTTGGGGGTTACTTTCTTATTCCCTGTTTGAATATTAATTAGTTATAGAATATTAATTCAATAAAAAACCATAGTTATATTATACAATTCCTGTAATTATGAAATGTTTATAAATTGATTACCAGTAATCATAATATTCTGATAGAAAATTAATTCTACAACTGACTTTCTACTCTGAGAAAATTTAGATGACAACAGTTACTAAGACCTATTTTTCTGTTGAAACAGCTGTAGTTTCAATAATTTTATGTAGAGTTTAAACAAGAAGACTATATGTGTCATTTTCTTTGTTTCATTTCTGTCAAGTTAATATTTTTGTGAATAAATGTACTTCAAGCACTTTTTTCATACAATTTGCTTCCAGGTTGAAGCAATTTCAAAACCCAGATAAGTAGCTGAAGTAGAAAGTTTTATTTTTGTTGGTAATAAATCAACAAATCCAATTAGGAAAATGTGTGACTCCAAAAGTTTGACAAGACAACATAGTCAGCTTTCAGTTTTATAGAATCAGCAATTTAAGGCCAGTACACATAAAACAAGCTCAAATATATTATTCAAGAAATGGGCCATGAAATTCCATTGTTTAATCAGCAGAAAAGATTTGTCAGGGGGATAAATTGTTATGTGGAGCCTGCAGGTTTAATCCAAACCTGAATCTTGGTTTGTAGTGCACACGATGCTTACCTTGAGGCCTGAAAGGATGAGTTCTCCAAGGACCACAGATGGAGAAGAAAATCTCTCATATAAGGGTAACTACACTACCACTGTCTTTTTCTGAGAGTAACACATAATCAGCTAATGACTTCTTCAGAGTGAAGATGGTTTACAATTAATAGAATATTTTTCTCTAAATTCTCTTGAAGTAATATATAGTTTTATAAAATAGAACCACATAATCCGACTATTGGAAAAGCCTTGTCTTTCATAAATTTCATAATTGTATTTCTCATAACCTTTATTTCAGAACAGTTATAGTTTGAGTCTTGGAGAATGTTGTCTCAACAGTCCATGTCAAAAACAAAAACTTGCTAATGTAAAATACAAGAGCTAGAAGAAAATGAGTTGATTGATTTTAAATTTTAACAAAGTTTTATTAAATAATAGGTCAGCATTCTACGAGGGATTATGTAAAGAACATTAAAAAATCTTTGACCCTGTCAAGGCATTATGCTAAATTAGTACATATTATAATTTTTTTTTTTTAAAGATTTTATTTTTTCCTTTTTCTCCCCAAAGCCCCCCGGTACATAGTTGTATATTCTTTGATGTGGGTCCTTCTAGTTGTGGCATGTGGGACGCTGCCCCAGTGTGGCTCGATGAGCAGTGTCATGCCCGCGCCCAGGACTCGAACCAACGAAACACTGGGCCGCCTGCAGCGGAGCACGCGAACTTAACCACTCGGCCACGGGGCCAGCCCCTACATATTATAATTTTTAATGTATGGTTACTATTCAGTGCTTGTCCTCTGTGAATATTGATCATTTCATAGCAGGATCAGTTTTTAACTTTATAGCTTAAAATCTGCTGAACATGAATTAAGAGGAGAAGGCAGTGGATGAGACTGAGGAGAGCTGGCATGTTGTCTTTCTCCCTTCCTTCTGAGATCGTCTCCATTCAGTTTGCTAGTCCAATCAAGGGAGATCCTTTTGAGAATTACCTCTAAAGAGATAATTTGATAGTGACAGGCTTAGTTTCATAGCACAGGCGTTTTACTTAAGCAGATGATGATGAGTGGTGGAAGGCTCCTCTTTCCAATTATATCTGCCCCATTGGCCATTTGAGAGTTCCCCAGTGTGTTCTTTCTTGGAGATGAAAATGCAAGTGTTACCTGAATGTTCGAGAATGATATTGGCAAATGGAAATAGATCCAAAGACAAGTAATTAGCTTCAAGAGGGCCTAATAAATATATCATATGAGGAATAACTAAAAGGACTGTTGACAATGTGCAAAATGGAAAATTTGGAGAGAGGAAGCTATTTCTCTCCCAATCTAGGAAATGCTGCCATATGCAAGAGAGAATGTAGCACACTAATTGTAGGTAACTTCAAGGGCAGAAATAGGAACAATGGCTAGAAATAGTAGGGTATCCAAGGTGAATAAATATACAAAAAGATTTTACAATTTCAGTGGTCCAAAATGAAATGAACTGCCATAGGAGATAATGGTACCTCTGTCAAAACGGACTACTTATGCATTGGCTAGAAGCCATATGCTGGGGATGATGGAGAAAATAAAGTTAACACATTAAATGTTGTGTGTGCCAGGCCTTGTTTTAAGTGCTTAACATATTATCAATGCATTTAATCCTGACAACAATCTAGGAAGGTAAAATCTACGTTACTCCTTTCTATAGATGAAGCAAAGAGAAGTTTAAATAACATATTCAAGGTCACACAAGTAGTAAATGTGGAGTTGTGTTTTGAACTCATGCAGTTTGTCTTCAGTATCCATTCCCTTAACCACTATACTGTAATGTAATGTAACTCCAAGCGTGGTCTATGTTACGACTGTTGATATCAATATTATACAAGTATTTTTCAGTTATCTAGTGTGATGGAACTGGGAAGAGTACAATATGTATGGAAAGGAAAAGGAAGTCAGAAAAAGTCAAGGTCATTAAATGTTGCTGCAAATACCACTCAGAATGAAACCTCAAGCAAGATTTAGAAGACTTCCCAAAACAAAGTTCCCAATATATTTTAGGCTGATCATTGCTTATAGATTAGAGTGGAGAATGCTGTTTCAGTCTTTATCAATTGGTAGACTGGGGAGTAAAATTTCTCTAACAAAGTAAACTTCAAAGGAACCTATTTTCATCATGTTTTCTCACTGCTCGGTAGTCTTCCAGACCTTGAGTATAATTCTATGTTCCCCATAATCTGACCCACTCTAATGTTCAAACCCTTCAGCCAGACTGATTTTTCTCACTTCCCTTCTCCTTCTTCCGTTTTCTCTGTCTATATGCAACCTCACTTTAGCCTCTGTTCCTTCACTTATCTTATCTTATTAACCTAAAATTACCAAATCCTAACTCACCTACAGGTGCATGTTAAGTTTGATCTCTTCTTGAAGGCTTTCCAGAGTTGACAGCACCAATCTTCCTTTATTCTAAATTATGATTATAAATGTAGTTGGGAGGTTTAGCATTTCTTTATTTTCTAATTAGTTCTCTCTATGTAGGGTGTAAACCTTATTATGCATACTTGGACAGCTGTAGTTCAATATTTTTATTTCTAATACTATGGATAACTGCTAATGATTTACTTCTAAATTTCTTTAGTTGACCGATACAATTATTTCTGGAGGGGTTAACAGTGAGTAGTTTTTGTCTTGTAACAAATTTCTTTTAGATATTAAAAAAATCTTATTAAAAATACATTTTCTGGAGTTCCAGTTACTTGTCTGCTGGCTCTCAGCTTCATTCTAACCCTTCTTTGCCCTCCTCTGTGTGGAGGCTGGAAATGTGCAAAGTAACCTCTCCATATTCCCTTGCTGGCAAGTTTCCAGTGAGATTTGGCCCGTGGGAAGCACTGGCAGGAGATAGCAAGAGGGAGGAAGAAAGAAGCATTATTTATTTTCTGTTTCTGCGGTGCCTCTGGTGGCAGCAGTGGCAGCATGGGGAGGTAACTATGGGCTCCAGGAGCAATTTTAAGTGCCAGAGTCACAAGCATATCAATAGCTTCAGCAACGTCAGTGGAATCCATGTTCCCAGCTCGGCAGCAGCGAAAGGAGCTGTAGCATCCATGTGTCTACGTCAGCAGACGGGCTACTTCCTGTGTTCAGCCCAGGGTTAGAAGGAGACACCTGATTTCCAAGTAACATTCCCTTCTCCCTTTTACTCCTCCCCTTCTTGATTTTACTTCTTTTGCCTTTCCAACAATTTCATAGGCAATTTCCCTGATTCAAATCCTTCTCTACTTGAAATAGCTGGAGTGGTTGCTGCCTTTCTGACTAGAAACTGACTGATTCATCTAAACCGATTCCACATCTGGTGCTGGGATCATCTCTACAACATCCTCTCAATTAAGTGTCTATTCTCTGTTAAAATTCTCCCAATGAGGTTGCATACACTCAATAAACACATCCTATTTCTGAAGAGCCTTCATTAAAAACAACCAAAAAGTATTCTATTATGTTGACTTGAACTCTGTCTCATTGTATTTTCTTTTCAATTCTATTTTATGGGTTGCAGGGCACCCAGCAAATATTAGTCATTATTCCTGCCTGAACGCTGAGCTTCGTAGAGTTGGATTAAAAGCATAGAAAGATAGGCATAAAATTATTTACTTGAATACTGACAAACGCTGTTTAAAATGTGAGTTTAGGGGCCGGCCTAGTGGTGCAGTCATTAAGGGCACACCTTCCAATTTGGCAGCCTGGGGTTTTCCGGTTCAGATCCTGGATGCGGACATGGCACCGCTTGGCAAGCCATGCTGTGGTAGGCGTCCCACATATAAAATAGAGGAAG
Source organism: Equus caballus (assembly GCF_041296265.1). Taxonomy (NCBI): domain Eukaryota; kingdom Metazoa; phylum Chordata; class Mammalia; order Perissodactyla; family Equidae; genus Equus; species Equus caballus. The sequence continues at coordinate 37,246,905 of NC_091710.1, read as the reverse complement.
ATGGGCACAGATGTTAGCTCAGGGCCAGTCTTCCTCAGTGAAAAGAGGAGGATTGGCAGCAGATGTTAGCTCAAGGCTAATCTTTCTCAAAAAGAAAAAACTAAAATCAAAAGCAAACAAAAATAATGTGGGTTTAGATCTTTGACCTAATGTGCATACTAATATTTGAGCCATGGTATAAAATTTACACAGCATATTCATTGTTGTTCATTTAGCAAATACTTATTGAGCCCATTCTATGATCCAGACAAATTTCTAAGTACAGGGTGGATGAGTGAACCAAATAGATGACGTCCATAAAATGGAGATGAGGAAAGGCTGAGGTGAGCACATCTGATTCTTCATCCTAAATCCACCAATTAGAGGAGTAAATCCTCTTTCTCCAAGGTGGAGTGAACAGGGCTCTTGCAGAGAAAACGTAAGCCAGTTAATGTCACTTGGAAGGCTCCTTTTGTAACATGAAGCAGAGACCTTGAGGCTTCCCTTTGGCTTAAACTAGAAATGGCCTATATTAAAATTCAAACATCATGGGAGACCGAACAGATTAAACCTTATCTTTCATTTAAATGTCAGGGTGATATTTTCTGTGAATAGCTTTTGTGTATGGGTATCTGACAAAGCTCTAGGAACATTGGAAGTAGTGATTTTCAAAGTATTTAACAAACAGTTTGTCATGGGTACTGACCAGTCAGAGTGGACACTGGCTATCAACTATTTTATGGCCATACCAGGGTCAACTGGTGAATCTTGTCATTGGGCACTGAGGACCTGAGGAGGAAAGATCAAGGTGGAGAGTGATGAGGAAACCGGAGGTACTAAAGAGAAAGTCACCCACTTTTGCTTACTGACACCTGGCCTAAACATAATTCTGACTCTAATTTTAGTAAATTATATAATCAAGAATCACTTTTACTCTGAAATTTAAAAGATTGCATTCAACTTTTAAATTATTTGGAACATAGTCACTTTCCCATATGTTCTAGACATAACTTTTTATTTGATAATGCATCAAATGTTTATTTAGCTCCTTAGCTGACCAGAGTTTGGAGCAGGTGTCTAGCTGTGCAAGTAATCTTCAATGTACACGTTTATTCTCATTTCAGTTATTTTTAATAATTCTATATCTTATTATTTTTACGTATTTTTTCAGTTTTTCAATACTTGTCTATTTATTTTTTTGAGGAAGATTGGCCCTGAGCTAACATCTGTTGCCAATCTTCCCTCTTTTGTTTTTCTCCCCAAAGCCCTAGTACATAGTTGTATATCCTAGTTGTAAGCCATTGTAGTTCTTTCTATGTGGAATGCCACCACAGCATGGCTTGATGAGTGGTGCTGGGTCTGCACCCAGGATCCGAACCAGCAAACACTGGACCACCAAAGTGGAGCACATGAACTTAATCCCTTGGCTGTGGGGCCGGCCCCTATAATATTTTTATTTTGTATTTTTTCTAAAATATGATGAAAGTACTTGAGTCAGTTTAAATAATCTCTCTTGATTTGTCATTATTATCAATGCTGGGTTCTTTGAAGGCATTTTTAACTGAGGGCCAAGCCATTAAAATAAAGTAAATAATAAATAAAAAAATAAATAAAAGTCAACTTTTCCTTTTATAGTGTAAAATATTGTTGCTGTATAAAACTTTTTTCTAAAATGATTTTACAGTCATTTATAATTTTTATTTTTTCAAATGTCAAAAGTATTTGCTTTCATAATTAGAAAAATTTTGCATAAATAAGTCCTTTGTACACATGATCTAGATACATTGGGTTAGCATTCTTTTTAATTCTGGCACATTTTCATTCCAATAAAATTAGAGATTTTTTTCTTTTTGTATTGGCTGAGGAAGATTCTGCCTAAGCTAACATCTATTGCCAAGCTTCCTCTTTTTGCTTGAGGAAGGTTCGCCTTGAGCTAACATCTGTGCCAATCTTCCTCTATTTTGCATGTCAGTTGCTGACACAACATGGCCACAGCTGAGTGGTGTAAGTCCGTGCCCGGAAACCCAACCCAGGCTGGCTGAAGCAGAGTGTACCAAACTAAACCATTAGGCCATGGGATTGGCCCCAAAATTGGGGAATTTTGTGGTAAGCATATTTTTATTTGGTTGCGTTGTTTTAAGAAATAATGCAGATATATTTCCAGCTATCATTAAGTATGTGTTTGCTTCAACTAAGAACTTAGATTTATTATGAAATCAATAACAAAAGCAATCCCTTTCTAACCTGTTGCAGACTCAATCTTTATAAAGTGCATTGATATAGTTTAGTAGTATTATAATGTCATCTTCAGGAATCTCAACAAAGATAAATAAAAAGGCAACTGCTCTAGATTTTTAATTAGAAAAATATGCAATAATCACATTATTGCCTCGGTATATACATACACAAACATACCTGAGTATTTCAATTTTATAACCAAAGACAAACAGCTTTAAATTTCAGGGCTCATTTAGTACTTATTAATTTTAATTTTACTATCTGATGATTTAATCCTTTAAAATTGTATGCCATGATAACATGTAATAAAGAGATATTAATTTTTGTAGCCTACGTTTTTAATACCAAAAATTGTGATCTTTTATGTTAAATAGATCTAGTTTCCCAGATTATAAGAACTAGAGCTGTAATACAACATAGAACAAATCTCAATTTTCAGAGGTTTTCATAAACTACTCTAAATTGTTACCTGATATTCAAATGACTTAATTGAGGAGGGTGAAGAGTTAGCTCGCCTCTGCTCAGATGCCACACTCACACTTCCAAGAAGACAGGGTTTGCATGGGTAACATTGGCACATAGCCGACAATAGATTGTCTACTCTGATTTGAATGGGTAAGTTTAAGCTACATATCAGTGTCATAAGAGTGAAATGATTGGTTCATATGTAGTATAAATTAAGTTTTCAACCTTTACCATTGGAACAAGTGGTCTATATTTTGCATTTTCCTTGGTTTTGTACCTCTCTAATTCTATTAAGTATCAACTGCCATGGTGCTCCACTTTTCTTTCATTAAGTGAGAAAGAAAAGAAGGGGATGGCTCAGAAGGACTTTGGAGACTCCTGGCATTTATGTGGGTATATGTCCAAAGGACGTAACTCTGACTCTCAACAAAGTTTACAGAAGCCTATAAAAGATATTTAGTTATGCAGGAATTCCTTACCTGACTATGGGAACCAATACACTACAGTGGTTGAGAATATAAGCTCTGGCACCATACATGATTGCAAATCCTCCTGTCAGCGCTTAAAATCTATGTGAATTTGAGCGGTTAATTAACTTTCCTCTGCTTCAGTTTCCTTAGTTTAAAGCAGAAATTTTAGTGGTATATATAGGTGGTAATACCTGTGAAAGCCTGTCATGACAGTCATTACTATTATTTCACAAATGTCAGGTAATAAAATGTGGAAATTCAGAAATGATCATTGTTATGAGATTATTCATCATTGTAAATTGGCTCAGCTTCTTTCCGACCACTGATTTCCCAATGCAAATTGACTATAACCACCTTTGTGATTGCCGCTTACTCATTATCTCTGAAAAAATGATTTGAGTCAATGTATTTAAAAGAAGGAATGACACATTATTTATTGAATGAAGTAAAATGAAATTGGTCTCACATTTTTCTTTCTTTTCCCAATTTTAAAAAATAAATCAGGATACTAAAATTTAAGGTTAAGAAATGTTTCTATATTTTAAGTTGTCACATCCTGAAATAGAATGAGAATTAGAAATAAATAGTAGGCATGCCTTCAATGGTGATTGGTACACATTCAATACTCCTTTATTGATATGGCAAGTTGTACTGACATGTCACAACTCTTTGAAAATGAGTAGATTGGATTTTTTATGCTACTGGGATGATAGCCTTCTTAGATGTTACTTTTTCTGAATCCTAATTGCAACACATTTGAGTTAAATCATGTCCCCTGAAGAAGATATGTTGAAATCCCAACCCCCAGTATTTCAGAATGTGACCTTATATGGAAACAGTCTTTACAGAGGTCATCAAGTTAAAATGAGGCCATCAGGGTGGGTCCTAATCCAATGTAACTGGTTTCCTTATAAAAAGGGGAAATGTGGACACAGAGAGAGGGAAGAAAAGTGAAGACGCAGGGAGAAGATGGCTCCGTGACTGAGTGACTCATCTGCAAACTGAAGAATGCCTAGGCCTGCCAGAAGCTAGGAGAGAGGCCTGGAAAACGTCCTTCCCCAGGGCCTTCGGAGGGAGCATGGCCTTTCTAAGCCTTGATTTTGGACTTCCAGCCTCCAAACTTGTGAGACAATAAATTTCCATTATTCTAAGCAACCCAGTTTATGGTACTTTGTTACTGCAGCCCTTAGCCAACTAATACAGAGCCTTTGATCAAATCTGGACCAGGATTAAGAGGGTTTTAGATCGCTTTCCTATTTCCATTACAGGGAGCAAGTTCCTTTAGGCTTTTACCCTTTTTCTGGCAACTCTAAGCCAGCACTTCATATAAAATAGCCAGAGAGAAAGCCCACTCTATGTAGAGTTTATGAAGATCACTTTCTCACACTATCCTTTTTCAAAAATCCATCACTTTGAATTAAGAAAATAATCCCGTGAAGAAAACCTTGGAAATATTTCCTACAATCAATAATTAGCCAATTGCCTTAGTTTCCTATAACTGCTATAATAAAAGAGGTCTCTCTCCTCCCTTTTTGTTTCTGTTGCTTCATCACTGTTACTGTCTTTGAACCTCCTACCTCCCTCTTATAAAGGCCCTTGTGATTACATTGAGCTCAGCCCGATAATCCAGAATAACCTCCTCATCTCAAGATTGTTAACATCATACCTTCAAAGTCCTTTTTGCCAGGTAAGATAAAGTATTCACAGACTCTGAAGATTAGGATGTAGACATCTTTAGAGGACCATTATTCAGTCTACGACAACAGTAAGTACCCCCTTTGCAAAATATGTTGCTATAAATACCAATTAAATCTTGAAAGAAACTTTTCAAAAGCTGGTCTTTTAAAATTGTTCCTAAAGAAATAGCTGGGAAAAAAAATACAGATTTAATAGAACTGCTACACCTTTTCTATGATAATCCATTCATTTATTCAGTAGATATTTATTTTTAAAAGTGCCATGTTTCCAGCACTTTCTCGGTTTCTCCTCATGGAACTTACATCATAGTAGAGGGAGGAAATTACAATAACTAAACAAAAAAATAAGTGCTATAGTTTCCAGGCCCTGTGAAATAAAGTTGAGTGAAGGAAGATAATTACTATTTGGGACAAGGATATTTCTCTAAAGAAAGTGACATTGGTACAGTCTTGAATTAAATGAGAGAGAAGACAAAGTGAATACTTGTGTGTAGATATTTCTGGGGAGGAACATTTCTATTAGGAGGTTCTTTGCGTCAAAAACATACTATTCTTAAGTGAATAATAATTTACTATATCGTAATAAAAATAAGAAATTTCTCTTAATCTGTTGTCGTACCAGATATAACCTAAGGGATCCTGACGCAAAATAAAAAATGAGGATGCTCTCTCACAGGTACGACGTGGAAACAGACTCAGATAGAATCAACTCCATAATTTTCAAAAGGAGAAGAGTTCAGTCATTAAATTCTTTACTCATTAAGGTGAGGCTCAGATTCAGAAGCCAAGACTCTAAAAAATTCTCTCTCTCTCTCTCTCAATATATATACATACAATTTCTGTATCTAGAAGGGTAGTTTGTTGACATTCTTGTCTATGAAGAGGGAAAGTTAATTGTATATAAAAGCTCATACTTTTATTAAACTATTGATTTGTATATAGTTATAGGATATCAGATATTACAAAAGTTAATGTATATCTGGTTTGAAATAGATACACTCAGATAAACCAAGATTTTTTCTTTTTTAATGGCAGTATTGGAGTATAACTTACACACCAGGAAGTTTATTTTCTTGTTTTAAGTGTCTGTGGAAATTTGTTATGTTACAGATGACCTGTAAGTAGAGACGGATATTCCTAAGAGTAATGAAATGGTCAATGTTCAAAGGTTTTACAATCTAGCTGGAGAAATAAGCATGAGTACCACTACCAAAAATGTAATAATACAGATATTATTACAATTCAAATAAGGTATAATAGTCTTTTGGCTATTTTCTTAAGTAATTCTTTTTTTGTTTTTATCTTCTTACCTCCTTCACCCATTTCTACTACCCCCTACCCCCTGCCGCTGGCAACCACCAATCTGTTCTCTGTATCTGTGAGCTTGTTTTGTTTTGCTTTTAAATATTCCACATACGAGAGATCATATGGTATTTGTCTTTCTCTGTCTGACTTATTTCACTTATTATAATGCCCTCAAGTTCCATTAATGTTGTAGCAAATGGCAAGATTTCTTTCTTTTTATGGCTGAATAATATTCCGTTGTGTGTGTATACAATTTCTTTATCTATTCATCATTGATGGTTACTTACGTTGTTTCCATATCTTGGCTACTGTAAATAATGCTGCAATGATTGTAGGAGTGCATATTTTTCAAATTAGTGTTTTTGTTTTCTTTGGATAAGTACCCAGAAGTGAAATTGCTGGATCATATGGTAGTTCTATTTTTAATTTTCTGAGGAACCTCAATACTGTTTTCCATAGTGGCTACACCATTTTACATTCCCACCAGCAGTGCAAGAGGCTTCCCTTTTCTCTACATCCTCTCCAACACTTATTTCTTGTCTTTTTGATAATAGCCATTCTAACAGGTGTTAGAGATGTTGAGCACCTTTTCATGTGCTAATTGGCCATCTGTGTGTCTTCTTTGGAAAATGTCTATTCAGATCCTCTGCCCATTTTTTAATCAGATTGTTGTTTTTTTTGCTATAAAGTTGTATGAGTTTTTAATATATTTTTGGAAATTATACCCTGACCAGATATATGTGGTTGCAAATGTTTTCTCCCATTCTGTAGGTTGTATTTTCACTTTGTTGATGATTTCCCTTGTTGTGCAAAAGCTTTTTAGTTTGATCTAGTCCAACTTGTTTATTTTTGCTTTTGGTGTGAGATTCAAAGAATCATCACCGAGAGCTATGTCAAGGAGCTCCACTACCTATATTTTCTTCTGAGAGTTTTATGGTTTCTGGTCTCATGTTCAGGACTTTGATCCATTTTGAGTGGACTTTTCTATAAGATGTAAGATAGCGGTCCAGTTTCATACTTTTGAATATGGCTGTCCAGTTTTCCCAGCACCATTTCTTGAAAAGACTGTCCTTTCGTTTTTGTATATTCTTGGCTCCTTTGTCATAAATTGATTGACCTATAAGCATGGTTTATTTCCTGGCTCTCTATTCTGTTCCATTGATCTTTGTGTCTGTTTTTATGCCAATATAATATTGTTTAATTACTATAGCTTTGTAATATAGTTTGAAATCAGGGAGCATGATGCACCCAACTTTGATCTTTCTCAAAATTGTTTTGGCTATTTGGGGTTTTTTGTAGTCCCATACAAATTTTAGGATTGTTTGTTCTATTTCTGTGAAAAACCCCATCAGAATTTTGATAAGGATTGCATTTAATCTGTGGATTGCTTTCAGTAGTATGGACATTTTAACAATATTTATTCTTCTAATCCGTGAACATGCAATATCTTCCCATTTGTTTGTGTCTTCTTCAATTTCTTTCATTAATGTCCTCTAGTTTTCAGTGTACAGGTCTTTAACCTCCTTGGTTAAATTTATTCCTAAGTATTTTATTCTTTTTGATGCAATTGTAAATGAGATTGAGTATAGCTGTAGTAGATTAGATATTACAAAAGTTAATTATATCTGGTTGAATATAGAGACACTCAAATAAACCAAGACTTTAAATTACATGGTATATCATTTTGAAAAGTAAGGATTATCCAAAAGCCTGCAATCCATTCTTTCCATTTACCAGATTATCCAGAAAGAAAAGGAAAAATGCAACCTGATCGATTTGCTAAACAAAATGCTAAAAAGTATTTGCTAATGGAACAGTCATTAACTTTGAAATGATTTTAGTAGAATGTATTTACTCTATCTAGATTTGTTTGTGATAAACAAACTTGAGAACTATGGAGTTATTGAATATATCATCTATTATGTCAGTCAGTATCAGATTTAGCAACCATGGAAATGGTTGACAGATGCAGAATAATGCCCCCCATCCCCCAACAAAAGACATCCGTGGACTGATCCATGAAACTTGAGAATGTTACCTTACATGGGCAATGGGGAATGAAGATTCCAGATGGCATTGAAGTTCCTAATCAGATGACCTTAAAATAGGGAGATTATCTGTTTTTGGATTTGAAGATGGAGGAAGGATTTCACAAGCCAAGGAATGCTACTGACTTCTAGAACCTGGAGAAAGCAAGGAAATGGATTTTTTTAGAGCCTTTAGCAAGGAATGCAGCCCTGCCAACATGTTGATTTGAGCCTAGTGAGACCCACACTGGACTCCTAACCTACAGAACTGTAAGATAATACAGTTGTGCTATTTTAAGCCCTAAGTTTGTGGTGATTTGTTACAGCATCCATAGAAATGAATCTAATATTTCATGATCAAAATGACTTATTTTGTGTAAGTGATGATACATAAAGCTCTGAGAGAACTCATTTGCTAAATCAGATTTAGCCAGGCTATGTCCTGATGCAGAAAAGAAGCACCTTGAGACCTGTATTGGCAATCCAATACTTTCTGCTTCATCTCTGCCTCATGGTTACTTATATCCTTGAAATTAGTAGTAAAATGTGATACTGTGTAAAATCTCTTATTCCTGTGAGTCTGATTTAGCACACCAATTGTTTATATTTTCTCATTGCCTGATTTTTTTCTAAATAAGAACTATCAATGATATATTATTATTCAATTCAGTAAGTGTTTATTTGGCAGATACCGTGTCCTAGTAGAGAATTAGATAGTATGTAAATGCATAATAAGTGAATGAAATAATTACTGTTTCAGGGAACTTACAATCTACTTGAATCATTTCAATTACAGCTCCATAGATATCAGAACATCATTTGAAGATGCTTGTTTCTCCTCTGCCCAAGATGAGAGTCAAAAGTATGTATTGACTTCAAGAAAATCTAACAAAAACTTTCATATCTTTACAGCAGTGTTGGCAGACTTTGAATCCTATTACTGAAAAAAGAAAATTAATCAGTTCTGGAAAGTGTCAAGAACAGAGAAAAAATGCTAAGATAAGGCTGCTTCTGTGAGCCAATGGGAATTTTATACATAGTAGGCCTTCAAGAGTTGTTTGCTGAGAGTGATTGAGTCATCACCGAAGTTAGATGGAGAAAAAAATTAAGTCGAGTTCACTGTGCTCTGCTCCTGTCTCCTCTATCAATTAGCAAGAATAAAGCCAACTCAATAAGGTGAAAAGTACAAACCTTTCAAGTCTAGAATAAATAAGCACAAGGTCTAGATCATTACTATAACAGGGAAAAATTGGAAAATCTGGTTTAGACATTGCTATTATACTTTAGAATTTAACTGTAGCTTCAATTTTGAGAAACAGATTTGATTCTGTACTGCTTCAAACACAATCAGGACAAAATCTAGGTTGAAATAGCAAGGAGTGCAAAAATAAAAATAAAAAACTCAGAATTGAGGAAATTGAACTTGTCTAAAAACTCTGACAATGATCAGGAATCAATATCTGATAAAATCTCTATAGACTAGGACTGAAAACAACTTAATTAAGTGAAATTATTGATTGGGGCATGTAGTATAATGGTTACTTTATGTATGTAATGAGCATCTAAAAGTAAAAGTATTTCAGAAATATGCCAAATTTTATTATATCAACTCAGAGCTCTATTATTTTAATGTCTACTATTCTTAATGTTCCAATTTCCCTTGAGAAATGAAAGAAATCCCAGTAAACTGAACGCCCACCTCAAAAGGTGCTTTGATGTGAGGGTAATAAAAATAATAACAGCTATCACTTATCAAGTGCTAACAATATGTCAGACACTACATGCTCTATCACTGCGCAAATTATGTCACTTACGTCTTTCAACATCCTAATGAGATCTTATACAGCCCTTATTTATATGGGGAAATTAAGCTCAAGAAAAATTTGGTTATGTAGCTTGATAATACATGTAGTATGTAAGAAAGCTCAAATTGGAATCCTTGCCTATGACATAGCACATGATTTTAACAACAACCTAGCCAACTTCTCACTTTTACTTACTCCCTTATTTACCCACTGTCCACTGTCCACTGGAAAATGTTGGTTAATTTAAGACTCAGATGAAAGGTCATTACCCATCAGACTATTTCTCTAATATTCTAGGCATAGTCTAATGCATCATGCTTCTGCTGATCTATAGAGAATATACAAAAGTTATTTAACTTTAAGCTTTTCTATAGCTGAGAGCATTATTTCCTGGCGGAAGCTCCTGCCTGAACTGATAAGTACAGGATTACTGATAATATGCAATTTACAACCATAATGAGAATAGCCAAATATTACTTAACAAAAGAACATTGAACACCTTTAACAATTTCAGGGGATTTGCAGGCATCAGAATGGATGTAGAAATACGAGTGACCAGATAGTTAGATTCAATTTCTGAGCTTGCTCATTGTTACAACTCTATTGAGAATTTCCCAATTTGCACATCACTCTTTCTTCTACACTTTCAATGTGCTAACTCTGATAGCCGCCTCTCCCCACCCCTTTCCTTTCTCTCCCTCCCTCCTTCTCCCTCTCTCTTCATACATCTCCCTTTCCCAGAGGTCACTAACAAATTGCTTTCCTAAGCAAACTATTGAAAGATTAAATTTGTCTTCAACATATCTTCTCCATAACCCACACCAAGTAACATATTGCCACGGCAGTTCACTCTAGCTACCAGTAAAATGTAGAGATTGAAAGCATAAACTAGCTAATATAATTAACTTATAGGTGTCCTAAGAGTACTGGGAAGTCACTTTCGTTGCAATTGCAATGGAGTCTTGGGGATGATTTCCAGCAGTGGCCAGCACTGAGCACCCCTAGCAAGCTTTGGTGAAGTGGCCTGGCTCTAAGATCAATTGCACACAGGAAAATTTAAATACTTTAAGTTATATTAATACACAAAATAATACAATGTTAACTAAAATAAAGTGAAAAGAGATTGTATCTGCTGGGGTGATATTCTTGTGAATGAGTAGGAAGGTGACACCTTGTCCTTGAAGGACTAAATCCTCCTGACACATGGTTACTTGGGTGCCTGCCGTCAGATCTTTAGGACAGCAGCTGTGTCTGTGTGCTATTGCTGCATCCAAACTGTGAATGATTAGACCAGAGCAATCCACACATGTCAAAATTTGATGAAGCAGGTCCATTTCCTAGATATTCTGGGACCATTTTCTGCAAAGGGCAGTGTTTTGCTTGTTTATAATGACTGTGGTTACTCTTACTGACAAGTGATAGCCTTTTGTGCAGAGGTATAACCAGTTCCTAATGTACTTTCAGGATTTCCAGACAGAAATGTTTATTATTGGAGATATGCTCACAAATACCTCAGTATCTCTTCACTGATAACTTCTTCTATGCCTCCTATTTCCTAGCTTCATATTAGGGCCTTTAGGAGTTGTTATTTTCCTTTAGATTATGATGTGATGGCAAAGGCAGGATGTGGTGTCCTCAGGAGGGTATCTGATAAACTCGAAATAACTAACACTATGTGACATCCCGTCTACATTCCTGAGGATCTAAATGATGCCTGAGAGGTGTCTCTAAGTTATTCAACATTATTAAAAATTGTGAACAACTTTCCTGAACTTGATGCTTTGAAAATTAAATCACTCTAATTTCTTCTCTTAAAATCCTTTAACCTAAGCATGAAGGCCTTTAACATGGCCAGGTAGGAAGTTATGACATCAGTATAACTAAAAATAGGAGCGGAGTTTGAGTAAAAGAAATGTGTTTTATTAACATTATGATATAACTATACCATCCAGTCGTAGTAACTGCAAGGAAGTCGTTGCTGAGAACTGGCACAAATACCCAGTTGCCCTCCCAGAATGTAGCTCTTTAAATCCAGGCTGAAATTTGCAGGGTTTTTTTTTTTTTTTTTTTGGAGGAAGATTAGCCATGAGCTAACTGCTGCCAATCCTCCTCTTTTTGCTGAGGAAGACTGGCCCTGAGCTAACATCTGTGCCCATCTTCCTCTACTTTATATGTGAGACACCTACCACAGCATGGCTTGACAAGCAGTGCCATGTCCTCACCTGGGATCAGAACTGAGTAACCCCAGGCCGCCTAAGTGGAACATGAGCACTTAACCACTGCGCCACTGGGCCGGCCCCTGCAGTTGCTTAAAGTGACTTTAGACCCAACTTCTTTCAAGGGCATGTTGTTTATGTAAAGTTGGAAACTTCAGCTGAGCATAATGCTTTTTGTAAGAATAGATGTGTAGAATATTATAAATGGTAATAAATAGCAACTGTGGCTTTTAAAATCAATTCCATATAAACATACAGTATAGATTCCTATACATATATAGTACTATCAAATCAAATAAGAACATGTGGTCAAGAAAACATCATACAATGAGAAAATATCAAAATCAATTTTAAAAAACTATTTTCTTTGGGCCAGCCAGTGGTGTAGTGGTTAAGCTTATGCACACTGCTTCTGCAGCCTGGGGTTCGCCAGTTGAGATCCTGGGTGTGGACCTAGCCCTGCTCATCAAGCCATGCTGAGGGAGTATCCCACATAGAAGAACTAGAATGAAAAGAAAGAGGGAGATTAGCAACAGATGTTAGCTCAGGGCCACTCTTCCTCACCAAAAAAAAAAAAAAAAAAAAAGTTTCCTACAGCTGTTATAACAAAGGACTAAAGAGTGGCTTAGAACAATAGAAATTAATTGTCTCACCATTTCAGAGGCTAGAAGTCTAACATCAAGATGTCAGCAGGCAGTGCTCTCTCTGAAACCTGACAGGGAGGATCGTTCTCTGTGTCTTCCAGCTGCTGTTAGTCCATGGTGTCCTTGTCTTGTGGCATTCTCCTATTCTCATCACATAATCTTCCCTCTGTTCATATCTGCCTCTGTGTCCAAATTTCTATATTTCATAAAGACATCAGTCATTGGATTAGGATCCACTCAAAATGACCTCATTTTGACTTCAGTATCTCTGTAAAGACCCTATTTCCAAATAAGGTCATATTCTGAGTACTGGGAGTTAGGACTTCAACACATCTTTTTTTAAGAGGGATATGATTCAACCTATAACAAGTTACAAATATTTTTATTTGAATTTGGAAAATTTCTAGGATTTCTCCTTAAAAGCCTGTGCATTTTGCCCTTTGGTGACACAGTGTATTAAGTTCCATTCTTATAACATTTCTGCTTTTTGTGAAATATTAGAATTCCCTCTGATCACAGCTAAAAGATTTATGATACCCAACTTTGTTCCGTAGATGAGATTGGAGGCAAAGATAGAATCCTATGATACTGATTTATTAGAATTAAACTAGAATAGTTGTTTTATGTAAGTCCCTGTTTAAAGGAAGGCAAATAAATTAATTTTGCTCAACACAAATTGCTGTTTTCCACATTACTTTGATTTTCAAATCCTTCGCAAACTGATATTTTCCTCTCACTTTGGGTGTCTACTCTGTTATTTCAACGTATTTCTGGATAACTGTGGCGATTCCGAGAAACGAGACTAGCTCGTTTGACTTATCAAATGTTTAGTTGTTTGTGGAGAATTGTCTTCGTCCTTTCTTTGCCGGTGGAGCAGAGCACTGAATGTGGAGATGAGCAGTCGTTCAGGTGTCATTTTCTAAGCACTAGTGCAGGATCTCTAAGTAGGATACTTCCATGTTGGGAATTTCAAAATAGCAACTCGACCTTTATATTGCAACGAATTACCATGCAACTTTTATTGAGAAATAAATTAGGAAGTTGGGTTTTTCGTTTTTGTTGGTCACTGTCTTCTGAGTTTTCTAGTAAAAGATAATGCCACGATTTACGTTCCTCGGAAGCAGACTCTATGATGGCGTTTACCAGGCAGTTCGTTTATTCAGGAGTCTCTTTGGGATCAGCGCTCAAAAGTGAGAAGTCAACACTGGGCACAAGAAGCAACTGAACAGTGATGCAGACCCAAGACAGTCTTGGTCAATCCCAGGGAAAGTTCTGGAGGTAGAATGGTCCTTCAGAGTTGTCTCTTATTGCGTTGAGCTGGCCAGGCCATTATAATCTCTTAGGGATCAGGATGTGAGCCATGGAGGAAAGGCGCCATCTTGGGGAGACAATCTTCTCCAGCTGAGGCGATCCCTAAAGGACCTGATAACTGACAGATATATGCCCACAACCCACCCAAGAACTGAGACAAGTCCTTCTTTTCTGGGGAATCTGGGCAGTGTGTCCCAGTGTGCACCACAGGGAAAAGATTCCTATAATAATTTTGAGATGTGTTTTCACTGCCTATGCACTCATAATGTGGATCCACAGAAGCTATGAAAAACATTTAATGTTGTATTCATTGCATAACAATATAAAAAACAACTCTAAGCTTATATTTTTGTTTTCACTTCCCTTATTAATCTTCTTTGGATAGCATATAACAGAACATTGCTTCACCTCTGTTGTAACTTGAATTAGAGAATATGAATATGGAGTTATTTCTACTCAAAAATTGCTAAACTGTGTAAATGATACCATCATCCTGATCTAATGTTTTTTAATGTGAAGAAGTGTGTGTATGTGTGTGTGTGTGAATGGGGACGTGTTTGTAGTCCTGAGAATAACATCATTCTGTTACCAAGCATTTTACATTCGTCTTGGCTATAGCCAGAGAAAATATGATAGATACATGTAGGTGCTAGTCTCCTATTCCTAACGCCGTCCTTGAATTCTCCAGAAACCAAGCAATATCTTGGGCTCAGAAAGTCCAAATCTATTTTATTTGTTGATATTTCCACCTCCAGTATGCATAATGCCTCATTAACAATTGAATAGAGAAATAGTAAACTTTCAGTCTTGTCAGCAGAATCATTCTGAATTGTGCTAAAATAAGAGACTGGGAGGACACAACTCGTATTCTGATGACAAAGGAAGTGATTTTTAGAGAAAATAGATATCTTTTAACTTAGGAATCAACAGCCTTGATGAGAAAGTTTTCGAGAGAGTGCAAAAAATGTAACCTTGTTGCCCCTATCATTTTCCCTGTCACATTTGTCTCTAAACACCTAAGAGTAGGTCTGGTCAGTCGTAACTACATCCTGCTAAAGTACGATGTCTGTTCAGTGTGGATTTTTTCTATTCTGAGGTTCAGTTAAATTTATAACAGCTCCTGAAATATGACAAAATTTTCCTTTCCAATCAAGTTAGTCAAAATGCCAGCTTGGATTATTGAAATAGATCTCTATCTGGGTTCCCAACCTCTCCTGCTCAGAATCAAAACTAGTTTAATTTTCCAAACGTGCAGCTGGGTTTGAACCACATCTCTGCTCAAAAAACTCTATGTACCTCAGCGCATATAAAATTAAATAAAACCTCCGTGCTGGATTCAAGGTCATTTGTAAGATTGTTTTAGTCCATATTTAAGCTCTGAATTCACACTACTCTTACTGATGGCCCCTATTGTATCACACCACTCGAACCCCCAACCTGCATGAGCCCAATCAAATGAAGCTAAAGTGAACTCCAGGGTCTTAAATTAAAAGTCTGTATGATGAAATATACCCACCAGCCCTCTCCCATGTTGACAGATAAGTTAATTGACTAAATTTTTAAAATTTTCCTCAACTCCACTGTTCTAGAAGTTTTACAAAAATACTTTTATTTTATTGTCTTCCTAATTATACATTTCCTTCTTTCCTTCCTTCCCTTCTCTCCTTTTCTTTTGTCCATCCTGTTCTTCTTCTGAGAACTGCTTTCAAGTTTGCAATTTCATCCCCACTACGTGGAGAACAATATTCAACAATGTATTCCAAGATGGATCTGACTCGTAAATACGCCACTTATGAGATGACTGTATGCATTTGACATGCTCTTCACTCTTCTATAAATTATTTTATTTTACTTACTTTTAAAATGATGCAGCAACTTTCTGAATTGATATTCATATAAACAGACATATTTATTCCACAGTTTAGATTTTGGGGTTTAAAAAAAATCTTCTTCGGTATGCCAATCTGGCAATAATCACTATATTGCACCATTCTTTCATTTCAGCAGACCATTTGAACCTTGTGTGTAATTATGATCTGCCAGTCTATTTGTCTTTGGAAATTATAACTCTGTTCTTTAATCTTCTTTGTTTTTAACGAAGAGCTTAATTGGTGTTTTAGACAACTGCGTTGATAATTACGGAAATGTTTTTTGATAAATTTTCCCATGGTGCGACATAAAAAATGCAAATAGATGAGAACAGTTAAGAAATTAATGTTAATAATTAATTAACATTAATTTTAAAAATTAATAATTATGACGGTAAATTAAGATTCAATATAACTGTGAAGAAGAATACAGAGCAAATGTAACAGAAACAATAGTCAAGCATTAAAAATTATAAAACTTTCCTCAGGTGAAAAAAGACCAGGAAGAACAATCTATAACTATCCAGGTGGGTAAGAAAAAAGAACTTATGTACAAAAGAGGTCAAATTAAGCTGGCTGCAGACTGCTCACCAACGTCAAATGTTAGCAGGCAAGGGAGAAATATATGCAAAGTTTTGAAAGGAAAAATGTTTTAAAGAATTTTTTATTCATCTAAACTGTCTTTCTTGGGTAAAGACATTTCAGTTATATGGGGATTTAAAAATATGCATTATTCTTCTTTTAAAAATACTTAAATTTGATGACCTGCCAACTGAAAAATTGATTACAATTAAGAACCCCAAAACATAAAAATTATGCATGCGATATCTGACTTGAAGCACTCAAGCCAAATAAGCATGGTATCAATATCTATGCTATTATTGTTAGTCTTGTTACAAAAGTTGAATCCATTTAAACAGAAAAATCTAATTTTAAAAATAGTCCTTCAATTTCTAGATTTTTTTAAACACATATCAAGAAGTAGGTAGACAAGAGAAATGAGTAAGTAAATAAATATAACCTAAAACCATAAATTTAAAAAAAGTTAAAGAATACTGACTCTTTGAGAAGGCAGCAGATGCCAAGGTGAAGCTCTAACCAGTGGTTACTGCAAAAGAGCTAACTGCAAGAATAGAGTGAATGGGACATCAAGGCACCAGCCAAGAGGGCTCCATAACCCAAAAACACACAGGGGGATTTGCCCCCAAGTGAACAACCAAGAGTCTCAAAATCAACATCATGAGAGCCAATAAATACACTCAGCAAACAGGAAAAACCTCCACTGAGGAAACAGAGATGACAGTGAACATGGACACAAGTGCATTCAATACCCTATTGGAGGTCTGGGGTACATCACATACATTATATAACAAGGACATGTTTTCGTGCCACCAAGAGCAGAAATTAATGCAAAATATTTAACATTTAGAAACATAAAAATGATTAGATTTGAAAAAAATTAAACCACATATTAAGATGGGCTAAATAACAGACTGGTATTAGATCAAGGAAAAACAAGATAAGTGGTAGATTTTTCTGAAGACAGCATAACATTATAATTATGATATTATCATTAAAGACAGGTGGACAGAAGGTAAAGAGATGGTAAATGTGAAAGAAAGGGAAGAAGGCATAGATATGAATATATACATTCCAATATGATTTTTATAGACCTTTCAGAAGGAAAGACTAGAAAAAATAAAAGATTTTGTTAGAGCTGCTACCATAAGTAAGATAATAACAAATAGTACCAAAAATGATGGGGGAAGAGAAGGCATACAAACACAATGTGGCCAGTCCAGAAGAATATAGATCTTGTAACAAAAGCCTATGATTCCCCACAAGGACTTCCCATTCCTGAAGGCCTTCATAAAAGTATAAATTCTTGTAAATAGGAGTTGGTAAGTAATCTGATAAAGCAGAGACTATTATATTATGGAAAGGGAAGTTTCTGAGCTAAGGAAAACACTGAGACCACAATTCACATCATTAATGATCAAATAAATAACTTAGAAATAAATAACTTAGAAGCCCACTCTTACAGGGCCTACACACAAATTTATCCATTTTGGAAAGCAACCTAAAATCACCAGAAAGAAAGATGCATAGCCCTTTGGTGAAAAGAGACTCACTTGATAGACTCTGGGTGCATCTTGGTGAGAGAAAAGACCTCCCTAGGCTGGGTCCATCTGCCCAGGGACTGAGACTTTGGTGGTAGCCATTATTGTGACCTAGTACAGGTGTACTGACCCAGATGCTGGCAGACATCATTGGAATTCTTCCCTTGCACTGTTAGCATAGGGGTCTGCCACAACAACTAGAGCACCCATTTAATACAGCTTAGCAAGGGCAGGCAGCCTGCCCTAGGGACTGGCCTCACCTAACAACAAGCCTTTAGGCAACTTGTGGGCCTGCATAAGAAGGGTGCCTGGAATCAGCTAGGCAAGTGGGTCTGCTTCTGCAGGAGAGGGCATGCATGAGGGGTGGGTCTGCACTGGTGGAGTGTGTGAGGCTTCTGCAGCAGGGTGACTGGGTCTGCTTCAGCGCATAGGGGAATGCTCATGTGGCCCTGCAGGTTTTGGGGCTTGTCAGCTGTAGCAGATTTGTGCTTCTCAAACAGATACATAGGAGATCAGCCCCACCTTCCAAAGCCTGAAACTATTGGGTATTCCCGTGTCTGGTGTTGGCCCCACTCAGCTGCACTCCTGAGAGAGCTGACAACAGCCTTGCAGTCTGGAGGCCTATAGCAGTTGTAAGCCCCTGAGCCTAGCAACCAGCCATGCTGGGGGCCAACTCACTTAATAGAAAAAAACTGCAACAGGAATATGCTGTTAGACCTAGAAGCCAGCTATGCTGAGGCATTCCATGCCTGATAAAGTGGCTGAAGGGGCCATAGCAGTCACATACAGCTGAGCACTACAAGCAGCCTGCCAGGGCAACAGCAGCAATAAGATCAACCCTGCCACAACAGAAGGACACACATAACCCAAACAGGGGACACTCCTGGAACATTTGGAACTGATGATGAGAGGGAAGCATACTGCTGGGTATTCACATTAGACAAGACTTGGAAGCAACTTCGGTGCCTATCAAAGGATGAATGGATAAAGAAGATGTGATGTATATACACGATGGAATACTACTCAGCCATAACAAAGGATGAAATCTTGCCATTTGTAACAACATGGATGGACCTTGAGGGTATTATGCTTAGTGAAATAAGTCAGAGGGAGAAAGTCAAATACCATATAATCTTACTCATGAATAGAAGATAAAACAACAACAAACAAACACGTAGAGATAGAGATTGGATTGGTGCTTACTAGAGGGGGAAAGGGGAGGGAGGAGGGTGAAAGGGATAACTAGGCACATGTGTGTAGTGATAGATTGTAATTACTCTTTGGGTGGTGAACATGCTGACTTCTACACAGAAATCAAAATATAATGATGTGCACCTGAAATTTATATAATGTTATAAACCAACGTTACTGCCACACACACAAAAAAAGAAATTTTGAACAAATTTTACCTTCAATTCTGAAAGGTTGGAAATCAGCTAAGAGTAGAAAATGTTCAGATAGTTTCTGGGAGCATAGTAAAGATGACTGCACTGACAGAGTTTGATAACAATGTGTAACATTAGCTATAACATTGAATGAATTAAAACCCAGATAAAATATAATCTCCATTAGAGACTAATCAATTTCTAGCCATTGAACAAGAAAAAGTAATGCAGAACAGAAAGAGCACAAAAGATCTTGTCTGCCTTGGAGAGCCTGAAAAAAATAAGAAATATTTTAGACTGAAGTAAGTGAAGTGAGGAATGTGGGACCTCAGCTGAGAACTTATCAAGTCTGTGTATAAATTAATTACAAAATTCCTTCACTAACTATAAAAATGGTTTCCCCCCCCCAAATAACCCCTTTTCCATCGCACTATAAGATAACTAACCCTTAACGTCCATATCCATGCATGTTCACCCGATCCCCACTTGTCCTGTTAAGTAAGACTTGCGGATCGTTTGGTGATTGATCTCTTTCCTTCTAAAGCAGGAGACACACTTCCCAGTCAGGCCAGGCCAAGACTTGATCTTACTCCTCAGTTAGAAGCCACAAGGGAGGTGCAGGCAGATCTTGAAGAAGACAAACATCAAGACCACCAGCCTAGGATGAGACATTTTCACCGTCTCTAGGAAGACCGTCGCTCTAGGAAAGGGGATGGGGCTGCTTCTACTGGCCCAGAGGATTTCGGGCAATTTGATACCCTGACTGTTTCATAGGAGCCTTGTTGGATCTGCTAATTTGGCTTTCTTTGGAACTCTTTTATTCTCACAATTATATCCTGGACTCAGTTTTTGACAGAGTCTGTTCCCTGCTGCTGGAAATGAAAGGCTGTTTACATACTGACATGGAGGCCTTCTGGCTTTCGCACTATGCCTTGAATTAATAACTAACTAACATGAACCTGCCATTTTCTTCCTTAAAGGTTTCAACGGCAGTTAACAACAAGTTATTTTCTTAATTCTTATGTATTTACCAGTTTACCTGTGTCTTTCATGATTGATATGTTGCATAAGTCAGTCCATCTTTTTCACGGATCCCCATCCCAATTAATCTCAGGTTTTTGGGTAATTAGGCATTATTAGCATTCATAATCACGCCTGGTAATAGGGCCCATGTTGCCATCTGGTATGTGAGTAAACCAATTCTAAAATTTCATCCTGAGGAGTCTGTCTCCTAGAGCTGCTTCTGGCGCCAGTTCTCTTGATTTGAACTCCCCCAGAAGCAGTCTTTGGGATGAATATTTGAGTATAAGTAGCTTATTTGTTTATTTGGTCTATTTGGTAGTTATTTGAGGTCAGAAAACAATGGTAGGGAAGTGGGAAAGTGAGCAAAGGAAGACGTGAAAGCCGATAAGGTGGTGTTATCAAGTAAGTTATCACTGTAGGCAACTGCAGCTCAAACCCGTGGGGAAAATTGGGGAAGCAGCAGAACACGCCTCAGAATCTCAGAGAGGTGAAAAATCTGGGAAATTTTCCAGTTCTGATGAGTCCATGTTTGATGGATGCTCCTGGAGTGCATAAGTTCTTGAAGACTTCTGGTCTGTCCTTCAGGAGCCCAGAGAAAGCCTTCAGGCAGAAGTGGAGGGGCTGGTAGTTGAAATTTGGGGTAGCAATGTGAGAAGTAAGTGCTAAGTTGATAGGAGCAGGACAATGACAGCATGTGTGATGAGAAGAAAAAGAGTTAAAATTTTTAGGAGCCAGCCTGGTGGCATAGTGTTTAAGTTCGTTCACTCTGCTTTGGTGGCCTGGGGTTCACGGATTCAGATCCCAGGTGTGGACCTACACATCGCTCATCAAGCCATGCTGTGGTAGCATCCCATGTACAAAACGCAGAGGAAGATTGGTGCAGATGTTAGCTCAAGGCTGATCTTCCTCATTAAAAAAAAAAAATTAATGGTCCTTGTACTATCAAGAGGGGTAAAAGTTTTGATTAATACGATGTCTGATAAATTAAGTACTCATGTTTTAGTCTGGGATAACCTATTAAAAAGCAATTCTTTGGGATAAATATCATGCAGTGCTCATGATTCGCTTTTGTCTTTAATAAAAATATTTCTTTATTAAACATAAAAAACTAAACATTTCTTAATAAGTCAAACTTATAACTCCTTCCTTTTCCCTTGGAGCAAATTTTCCAAATGCTGTTAGACTTTGGAAGTTCTTTGTACTTATTTTCCAGAAATGCTTAGAAATAAAAAAATCTCACTTAGAATTAACCTGAATCACTTGGCCATATTAAAATATTAGAATAATTTTTTCACAGAAATTCAGAAAACATGCAAATGAGCACACTTTTTGAAAAAAAATAGAAAATATACTCCAATCGATCAAATATTTCCTACCCAGGTTCATACCAGATATAAACAAAAGAAAATGGGATTGCCATCAGATTTTTAGACATTAATATTCAACGTTGTTAAACAGTTGAGCCATATTTAATAACACTCATGGAAAGAAATCGAGAGCCAAGGATTTTATAATTAGCTGGCCTTTCCTTTAAATCAAAAGTCTACAGAAAACAATTTTGAATGCACAATAACCCAGGAAATATTGACTTCTGATGATTCTACTACTAGAGGATGTGCTTAATTTCAGGAGATGACTGAGGAAACCATGTCAGGAAAAGACAGACTGGTGGTGAATACTGAATATATTTTTAATAAAATTAAGAACAAAGAAATCAAAGACTGATATAAGATGACAGAATGTTCTGTGTTATATACTCTGATAATGTCGAAACAGCCCAACTAACAAAAAGTAGGAAGAGAAGAGTTATTATAAAATAAGCCCACTTATTGACTCATAGGTAATAACAAAGTAAAAATATTTTATTGAAGTTGACAAATTAGGCAGTAAAAGCTTAAGCATATTTCTGAACATAAAGATGCACACCAAAAAAAAGATAATACTGTTGACTAAATAGGATAATGGAGGAGAAGAAGGACAAGAAATTCTATTTTTGTTTGTAAAAAAAATGAAAAGGAGACTAAAGATGTTAATATAAAAGTCACAGCAGCAAAGGTATGCACATTTTTTAAAATAATAGAATGATAGCAACAAAAAAAGAACAAAGCAAAACACATCAGATATTGAAAGAGTATATGTGTATATGTGCGTGTGTGAATAACATATTCATATATAGCCATTATATATGTGAAAGTAGATAAAATATACATATATATTCACACATAGACATAGACATATATACATAAATATATACACACATGCATATATGCATATATACATGTACATAAAATATTCTTAGATTTTTATTCACATTTTTAAAGTAATTTGTCTCAAATTATTTGCATTGGCAGGTACAAATCCACAGATGGAGAAATAGTTTATAGGTTGTGAAGTATCATGGTACTTTTGTTACTTAAAATTCATGTCAAATTATTCCCCAGCATGTTAAAATGGCAAATGTCTTTTCTGGGAAGGTATCCAGGTTTACATGGATTTTATTTCTTTGAACAATAATTTCACCCTTTTATGATGCAAAGTCCAAATATGGTTTTTGATGACATTTCAGAAACTTATATGCAGTTTAGTTTTTGAAAAGTTGCAATATTCTCTTACTAACTTCTTCTGCCCATAAGAGGACATTAGATAGAAACTTGTTATTTTATCTTCAGAAGTTCATAACATTAAATTGAGGCTTCATGTTATGTTAAAAATCTAACAGTGAATTCATCATTTTGCTGTTAACTGTTTCCAACAAATTGTACTTTTTGATGTCCTTTTCTTGTAGTGGCTTCAAGCCTTTCAGAGTGCATCAAATTCAGAACTGTTGAATTTCCCTTTATTACGTACGTTTCTCACTACTTTTCCTTCAACAATAATTGGTTGGCACATCTCAGGCATTTTATTTTCCCAATGCCTCCTCGCTTTTCTATACTGTCTTCCCATTCCGCAGTCTCTAAGGGCTCATTTTCACATTAGTGGGATTCTTCTGACTGGCAATGCCTGTCTACCACACTGTGCGCAATGTTGCCAGACAGAACTCTCATATCATCTCTCAGCTTGGAAAATTTCAATAATTCCACTTCAATCCAAAATCCTTTGCCTAGCACCTAATGCCACAAAAATTCTGTCTTTTTTGCCAGGGGGCATATTTCTCATGGATGATTATGTATATTTTTAAAAATATTTTTAATTGAGGTATAATTGACATGTAACATTAATTTCAGGTGTACAACATAATGATTTGATATTTGTATAAATTGCAAAATGATCACGAGAATTGGTCTAGTTATCATCCGTCATCATACATAGCTACAGAACTTCTTTTCTTGTGATGGGAAATTTTAAGACTTACTCTTTTGGCAACTATCAATTATGCAATACAATATTGTTAACTATAGTCGCCATGCTGTACCTTACATTCCCATGACTTATTTATTTTGTAAATGGAAGTTTGTACCTTTTGACTCCCTTCACCCATATTGCCCACTCCCCAACCCCCACCTCTGGCAACCACAAATCTGTTGTCTGTATCTATGAACTTAAGCTTGAGGGTTTTTTTGTTTTTTTTACATTCCACATACAAGTGAAATCATATGCTGTTTGTCTTTCTCGATCTGACTTATTTCACTTAGCATAATGTTCTCAAGGTCTATCTATATTGTCGCAAATGACAAGATTCCTTTCTTTTTTTTATGGCTGAATTATATTCCATTATATATTTTTTTTCGGCGTTTTTTATGGTTCCATACAAATTTCAGAATTGTTTGTTCTATTTCTCTGAGAAACGCCATTGGAATTTTGATAGGGGTTGCGTTGAATCTGTATATTGCTTTGAGTGGTATGGATATTTTAACATTAATTCTTTCAATCCACAAGCTTGGGATATCGTTCCATTTATTTATGTCTCTTAAACTTCTTTCAATAATGTCGTAGTTTCAGTATATAGATCTTTCACCACTTTGGTTAAATTTATTCTTAAGTATTTTATTTGTTTTTTTGATGCAATTGTAAACGGAATTGTTTTCTTAATTTTTCTTTCTGATAGTTTGTTATTAGTGTATAGAAATGCAGCAGATTTTAGTATATTGATTTTGGATCCTGCAACTTTGCTGAATTCCTTTCTTAGTTCTAATAGTTTTTTTGGTGGAATCTTTAGGGTTTCCCATTTATAGAATCACGTCATCTGCAAACAGTGATAGTTTTACTTTCTCCTTTCCTATTTAGAAGCATTTCATTTCTTTTTCTAGCTTAACTACTCTGACAAGGACTTCCAATACCATGTTGAATGAAGATGGTGAAAGTGGACATCTTTGTCTAGTTCCTGACCTTAGAGGAAAAGCTTTCAGCTTTTCACCATTGAGTACGATGTTAGCTGTGGGCTTGTCGTACATGGCCTTTATTATGTTGAGAAATGTTCTCTCTATATCCACTTTGTTGACAGTTTTTTTATCATAAATGGATATTTAATATAGTCAGATGCTTCTTCAGCATCTGTTGAGAGGATCATATGATTCTTAGCCTTCATTTTGTTAATAGAGTACATCAAATTGGTTGATTTGCGGATGTTGAACCATACTTGCATCCCTAGAATAAATCCCACTTGATCATGGTGCATGATCCTTTTAATGTATTATTGAATTCAGTTTGCTGATATTTTGTTGAGGATTTTTGCATGTATGTTCATCAGACATATTGGCTTGTAATTTTCTTTTCTTGTGAGATCCTTGTCGGGTTTTAGTATCAGGGTAATGCTGGCCTCATAAAATGAGTTTGGAAGTGTTCCTTCCTTTTTCATTTTTTGGAAGAATTTGAGAAGAATCAATATTAATTCTTCTTTGAATGTTCAATAGAACTCACTAGTGACGCCATCTGGTCCTGGACTTTCGTTTGTAAGAGGTTTTAAAATTAGTAATTAGTAATTAGTAATTCAATTTCCTTACTAGTAATCAATCTGTGCAGATTTTCTATTTCTTCATGATTCAGTCTTAGAAGATGTATGTTTTAGGAATCTATCCATTTCTTCTAAGTTGTCCAATGTGTGGGCGTATAATTGTTTTTCTTATGATCCTTTGTATTTCTGTGGTATCTGTTGTAACATCTCCTTCATTTCTGATTTTACTTATTTGAGCTCTCTCTATTTTTGCTGAGTCTAGCTAAAGGTTCATCAATTTTACCTTTTCAAAGAGCCAGCTCTTGTTGTCATTAGTCTTTTTTATTGCCTTTCTAGTCTCTATTTTAATTTCTGTTCTGATCTTGTTTTTACTTTCCTTCTACTAACTTTGGGCTTTGTGTATTCTTTTTTTCATTTGTTCCAATTCCTTGAGGTATAAAGTTAGGCTGTTTGAGTATTTTCTTGTTTCTTGAGGTAGGCATTTATTGCCATGAACATCCCTCTTAGAACTGCTTCTGCTGTATCCCATAAGTTTTGGTATGTTGCATTTCCATTTTTGTTCATCTCAAGGTATTTTTTTATTTTGCTTTTGATTTCTTTGTTGACCTATTTGTTGTTCAGTAGCATGTTGTTTAGCGTCCACATATTTGTGAATTTTCCAATTTTCCTCTTTTTATTTCTAGTTTCATACCATTGTGGCTGAAAAAGATACTTGATATGAGTTCAATCTTCTTAAATTTGTAAGCCTTGTTTTGTGGCCTAACACATAATCTATCCTGGAGAATGTTCCATGTGCACTTGAGAAGAATATGTATTCTGTTGCTTTTGGATGGAATGTTCTATATGTATCTGTTAAATCCATCTGATCTAATGTGTTGTTTAAAGCCAATGTTTCCTTATTGATTTTCTGTCTGGATGATCTATCTATTGATGTAAGTGGGATATAAAGTCTCCTACTATTATTGTATTGTTGTCTACTTCTCCCTTTAGGTCTGTTAATATTTGCTTTATATGCTATGATGGGTGCACAAATATTTACAAATGTTATATATTCTTGCTGGATTGACCCTTTTATCAATATGTAATGCCCTTCTTTGTCTCTTATGACAGTCTTTATTTTAAAGTCTGTTTTTTCTGATGTTTAAGTATAGCTACTTCAGATTTATTTTGGCTTCCGTTTGAATGGAATATCTTTTCCCATCTCTTCACTTTCAGTCTGTGTATGTCCTTATGTCTGAAGTGAGTCTCTTGTAGGCAGCATATAGATAGGTTGGGTTTTTTTAATCCATTCAGCCCCTCTATGTCTTTTGACTGGAGAATTTGGTCCATTTACATTTAAAGTAATTATTGATAGATATGTGCTTATTGTCATTTTGTTATTTTTTTTTTGGCTGTTTTGCTCTTCCTTTCTGCTTTTCTTCTTCTCTTGCTTCCTTCCTTTGTGGCTTGATGACTTTCTTTAGTGATATGCTTATAGTCGTTTCTCATTTATCTTTTGTGTATCTACTGTCAGTTTTTGCGTGCTGGTTACCATGAGGCTTACATTTAATGGTTTATATTTATATCAGTCTATTTTAAGTTGATAACCACTTAAGTGTGAATGCTTTTACTTATCTTTACCAGTGAGATTTATATTTTAATATTACTGGTTAATACCCCTTTTGTCAGCTTAAAGAAGTCCCTTTAACATTTCTTGTAAGCCTGGTTTAGTGGTGATGAACTCCTTTAGCCTTTGCTTGGATAGAAAATTCTTTACTTCTCCTTCAATTCTGAATGTGGTCTTTGCTTGGTAGAGTATTCTTGTTTAGAAATTTTTTTTCTTTCAGTACTTTGAATATATCATGCCAATCTCTTCTGGCCTGCAAAGTTTCTACTGAAAAATCTGCTGATAGTCTTAGGGGGGAATCCCTTGTATGCAACAAGTTGTTTTTCTCTTGCTTCTGTTAAGATTCTTTCCTTGTCTTTAACTTTTGACATTTTAACTATAATGTGCTTAATGTGTGTCTCTTTGGGTTCATCTTATTTGGAACTCTCTGTGTTTGCTGGATCTTGATGTCTGTTTCTTTCCCCAGGTTAGGAAAGTTTTTAGCCGTTATTTCTTCAAATAAGTTTTCTGCCACTTTCTCTCTCTCTTTTCCTTCTGTGACTCCTGTAATGCAGATGTTAGTCTGTTTGAAGCTGTCCCATAAGTCACTTAAGCCATCTTCATTTTTTTCTTCCTTTTGCTGATCTGATTGAGTGAATTTCTCTGCCCCATTATTGAGTTTATGCCCCATTATTTCTTCTGCTTTATCTAGTCTGTTGTTGAATTCTTATAGTATATTTTTTCACATACTCATAAAGTGAGTATGACCATTGCTTTCACCTCTTTATCATGTAAATTACTTATCTTTGTTTCATTAAGGTTTTTTCCTGAAGTTTTATCTTATTTCGTTTGGACCATATTTCTTTGTTTCTTCATTTTGCTTGACTCTCTGTGTTGGTTTCTGGGTATAGACAAAACAGTCACTTCTCTCAGTCTTGAAGGGTTGGCCTTGTGTAGGAGGTAAAACTTACTGTTCAACCTTGCCCTAGCTCTTGATTGTCTCTCAAAACTTTGTGACTGTTCAAGCAGCCTATTTTATTTTTAAATAGCTCCAGGACTAGCAAGTGGGCCTCTTTCACCAAGATGCTGGCGTGTGTTTCAGTCTGCTCTCTGTGCAGTGCCCTAGGACTGGTAGCCTGCCAAGAAGTGTCTCTTCAATTCTTACAGTCCTATAGGAACCAGGATCATAAGCCCCTCTGTCCAGAAGAGCTGGGTGATCAAGGAGTACCCCCTGGACAGCAGCTGCAAAAACCAGGACACCAGATGTAAAGACTAGGGTACCAAACGTGTATAAGAGTTCCCTCCAAGAAATGCTGGTGCTCTGGAGCGTGGCAGAGGGAGAGTGTAGATAGCGTCCACCCTCCGTGGTCTCAGGAAAGGTTTATAGTCAGCCATTACACATGTGTTTAATTAGAAGCCTGCTGCTCAGGCTGAGGCTATGATGATAAGCTAATGGGTCTCTTTCCAGGAGGATTGAGTTTCTGGGCCTGTTGCTCCTTGCTGCACCCTGGGGGTGGCAACTGTTTAAGAAGACTTTCTGCATTAGTTACAGTCCTGTGGGACCTGTGAACATTAGTTCTGCTGGCCACCAGAGCGAGGTGATATAGAGATGTGGCCTGGCAGCAGCCACAAATATCAGGGCAAGAGAAGGGTATAAGCTCCTTTCTGTAAGACACTAGCAAGCTGGAGTGAAACAGAGGGAGAGCGCAAAGATTGCATTCACCAGCTTCCATGCCCTGAGAGCAGCTCGGTGGGCCCTTATGGTGTGCCAAATCAGAAGCCTTCCCCTCAGGCCCAAACTGCTGGGCCAGCAAATAGGCCTCTTTCACAAAAAGACTGGGGGTGTGTTTCAGTCTGCTGTCTGTGCAGGGCCCTGAGAGTAGTAGTCTACCCATAACTGTCTCTCCAATACTTGGAGTCCTGTGGGACTCAAGACACAAGCCCTCTGGCCTACAGAGCCAGGGGATCAGGAGGTGTCCCCTGGGTGGCAGCCGCAAAACCCAGGGCACTAGACATGCAAAGGTGGTGCCAAATGGCTGGAGCAAGGCAGAGGGGGAGTGCAGCTACGGCAGAGTACAAAGAAAAAGGAAAACAAAGAGAAGAAAAAGGGAAATAAAAAGAAAAACAGCAGGTGCCTGTCAGCTTTAGTAAGGCAGAAGAAGGGCAGGAAGGTGGCACCACCAGCCTCCATCCCTGGAGATTATTCCAGCAGGCCCCTGCCCCTCAGACCAATGCTTTAAAGCTGGGAAATGAGTCTCTTTCACATAAAGTCTGGGCACTTCTTAAAGGGCTGCTTCTGCACTGTGCCCCGGGGCTGGTGAGTCAGTGCACAGGCCCTTTAAGAGATGTTCTTCTGTTCACCACAGCTGCAGGCAGCATGGGTAGAAAACCCACTGGTTTTCAAAGCCAGATGTTTTGGGGGCTCATCTCTCAGGTGCCAGTTTTAAAAATTGGAGTACCTGTTGTGGGGTACAAACCCTTCACTGCTCAGAGAGAAGCTCAGGGGTTTGAGTTCCCTCCTGGTTTTGGGTTTCTGTGCCTGTGTGGGGTTCATGGTGAGACTGTGGATTGGCCTTCCCTCCCCACTTTGATGTGCTTTCCCTCTCATCTGCCCAATGGGAAGAGGCCGCTCTGCCAGTTTTTAGGTTTTTGTCAGAGGAAATTTTTCCGTATGTAGCTGTAGATTTGGTGTGTCCACGGGAAGAGGTGAGTTCAAGATTTTCCGACATGACCATCTTGAACTGGAACTCCCAAACTCTAATTCTGATCACCATCTCGCCTTCTCCTATAATTCAGTCAAACTGATCTACTTGCTTCCCAAACCACAAGACATATGTTGAGAGGCTATAGAATAGTAAAAAGCATAGACTCTAGAACTAGAATTCCTGGCTTCGAATCCTGGCTCTACCACTTGGGTGAGCTTGAGCGTTTCTAAATTTTGTTCATGCCTTGGTGTTGTTATCTGTGTAAGTGACACAATGGGAATGCCTATTTTAAGGAACCAGTAAATATTAAGCACTTAAAATGGCATCTGGTTGGGGGCCGGCCTAGTGGCACAGCATTTAAGCTTGCACGTTCTGTTTCAGCAACCCAGGGTTTGCCGGTTCGGATCCCAGGTGTGGACATGGCACCGCTTGGCAAGCCATGCTGTGGGGCACGTGTCCCACATATAAAGTAGAGGAAGGCGGGCACAGATGTTAGCTCAGGGCCAGTCTTTCTCACCAAAAAGAGGAGGATTGGCAGCAGATGTTAGCTCAGGGCTAATCTTCCTCGAAAAAACAAAAAAGGCATCTGGCAACAGGTGCTCGTCAATTGTTAGCTGGTATAAAACATGTCCAGATGTTCCTGATTTTTGTATTTCTATTTGTTTTCACTTGCTCTTGGCTTGTTAGCTGTTTTGCTATAGAGTGTCAGCTTCTGAATAAACACATTTTAATTGATTAATCTTGAGTTGGTATAAATGATGACAAAAAACTAGAAATTATGGATTTAAACATGCTAGTAGGCATCCTTAGCAAATCTTATTTATTTAAGCTAAATGTTTCTGCTACTTTAAAAAGGAGGAGGGCTATTCGCTTGGTTGTCAGGTTTAAGAATTTAAAAGGCCATTATTCCTTTGCTCTATATACGACTTTTTGATTGCCTGTATTCATTTAAATATTATATGTGTTTTCATGAAAACTGGCTAGCATTCTGCCAATTTAGTAATTGAATAATTTAAACATTTGAAAGTGTTTTCAAACATTAAGAATAGATAACATTAGTTTTTACAACCTCTATAATACCTTCCTTTATTATAACCTATCAACTAAACACTATTTCAACGTGTGACAGGATTCAGAGATTTTAGTGTAGAGGGAATTGAAAGATAATTTTGCCTAGTTTTGTTATTTCCCAAGTGAGATAACTTGACTTTACCCAGGCTCACTGAGTTCATGCGTCAAATCCAAGATGAAAACTCAGGTTTGCTAAATCCGCGCCTTTTGCTGATCCACATATGTGTAAGCATTTGTGGATTTATACAATAGAAATTCAGAGATTCAGGAATTTCATTTATTATTCAGAGTCTTAAATATTATATTTGTGAATTTTGAATGTTAGCTCAATACATTGATGTTATTTTTAAATATTAATAGAGTGATATATTTCAAAATGTTAGGCCTCTTCTATGGTAAACATTCTATTATTTTAAGAATTTGAGTCAGAATTTAGCGGGTGATTCAATATATCTCCAGGTAGAATTATCTGGATATATGTCTAGACTTATTCATAAAGTGAGACTGTATGTGATTTACTACATATTCGGGCCTTCCTAGTACAATTAAGATATAACTCTACTTGCTTGCACTAGTGTAAATGTTCATTCCATTTTGTCAGTTTTTGAAAATCTTTAAAAATTATAATGCTATTTACTTTACACTAAAATTATAATTCTAATCAATGTTTTTATTGATTTTTCAAAAAGCATGCATCTTTAATGTGTCATGCTTAATCAGTGAATTTCAACAAAAAGCCTTATTCCATGTGCTATGCTACAGAGTTTTGCACCATGGCATCAGGACTTCTAGCAAAGCAAGGTGTTAGTTTTTTATCTTGTGGGAACAATTATCGGCTACTCCAGTGTGTTTGGTTAATAGGGACATCTTCATTTCACTGTGGAGCAGATGCTTGCCTTTTATTCTGTATCTCTGTGGGTGAAGTAGGCTGGTGAGCAGTGAGTCCAAGGAAAACACATCGCTATCTAACGCTGTGGTCGTTGCTTGATTCAAAGTGGAAAGTAGTCGAATTTTTATTGACCTTTTGGAGGCCATGAAATCAAAAGTATCATTTCTGAGGATATCTATAAAGCATTTTAATTACTAAGTAACTTTGGTTTATTTATTTTTAAATGTATTTCTTAGACCCGCAATAAGAAGATTAAAGACTCCCCCCAATTAATTCTCATATTATCCCTGTTAAGTAGATGGCAGTGGTGTAACAGAAGAACTCATTACACACATGAGCAGGTTGAAGCGGTAGGAAGTTTGATGTTAATGCCAAGCAGCATGTCAGCAATGAGGCCAGGAGCAGAAGCAAAGCTTTCTACTTCCCAGCGGTGCTCTTGCCACTAAAACACATGATTTCCTCTATAAGAATGCAAAGCTGGTCTGCAAGTTTGAATGTGATGTCATTTTTATCCTATAAAGGAGTAAGGCATTCATTTGCTAATCAAAACAGCATTTGCAATCACAAACCTGCTTATGCAGCACGGTGGAATTCGATATTAGGTGATAAAGTTGGAACCAAGATCACAGTCTATGAGCAATCACGATTTCAAACTTCTGAACAGTTTATTCATTTTGTGACCATGAAAGCATTAGAGGAACATTGACGGGGAGTTTGATAGATAATATGTGGCTAAGGACATACATATAATTGTAATTGTGTCTTTGTGTATTAATATCGCAGAAATACACATTGACACATGGCTAATCCTATCTGATTTTGAGCTAATCACTTATGAACACTGTTTTTAAAACTTCTTTTTTACTTATTGGCACACAAATTCAGGTCGTGCTTTGGAGAAATCTAGAAAACAATGTATTCCAGCTTTTTTAAGGAATAGGCCTTAAATCTCAAGTGCCTTTTCTTCAGGTTTACCTTATAACTCAAAAGTCAAGATTTAGCTATGTTACCACAAGCCAGTCCATTTTATTTCTTATGTGTTTTTTATCCTTGTACAAAAGCGACTAAGTGTTTATAATTGGAGAAGAGAAGGCAATATCTTGCCATATGTAACTAATTTTAGGTTTTGTGTCACAGAAGCATTGAGAATCAATTTCAAATGATTTCTCCAAAGTAATACAAGTGACTCACGACACTTGTAAATAGAAACCAGATACATGTACTCCCATGCCAACATTTGACTAGCAATGCTATATGGAAACATTGCAGAGAATGAGAAAGCTTTAAATAGATCAGATAACCAAATTAGATGATTACAAGATACAAGATATATGACTGTGAACACAGTGTTTGGCTCATAGTTAGCATTCATTACAGGTTTGTTTATTTAGAATGTCTTTTCAACTAGAGTTTTTTGGCTGGAAAACAGACTTTAAATCAGACATATAAAAGCAAAACAAAACAAAAATTCTTTTTAATTTACCCACGATCGTGATCAAATACCTGATATTCAGTAGCAGTTATACACATGGTACAAAAGCAATGTCTTTAAATCATCATCCTTTGGATATCTCCATTTTTTTAACCATTAGTCCCCTTTGATGCAATTAATCAAATACTACTCATGAAAATCACTGTGTCAGTTGCTCTAAGACTGCACTGTGCGATACGATAGCCACTAGCCCCAACCCCAAGTGGTTATTGAGCCCTTGAAGTATAGCTAGTGTGATCAAAGAACTGAATTTTATACTTAAAAAAACTATTTTTTGTTTAGAAATCAAGGCGGTGTATAATATATTTCTATTAACACAACTTTATTGTTTTGTAGGAATACTTTTTACTTTAATCATCGCGCAACCTTAGCTATTGTTATGTTGTAGTGTTCAGGCATTTGCATCATTTCTTTTATTACACATAAACTCATTATCAATGGACTCATTCATTTTGAATGAATTTTTTTCTGCACACCAGTGAAAACCACTGCAATATATTTATTTGCATACCGTATTCAGACAGCATGAGTTAGTGATAGTTAGGTAAATTGTAATGGTAATTAAATTGTGTGTTATTTTAATTATAATTATTTTTCTAGTTTAGTAATACGTAAGGACAAATTTGAAAACCTAAATTGGAGGTATGCTACTGATGTACAATCAAGAGGAGATACAGAAACTAGTGCCCTGCTGCAAATTTCATAATGAATGGCAATTGCAAATTGCTACAGAAAGGCAAAATAAAAAGTTGTTTGTCTTAAAAAATATAAAAAATATTAACATGAGGGGCCAGCCTGGTGGTGCAGCAGTTAAGTTCATACGTTCTGCTTTGGCAGTCCCGGGTTCTCCAGTTCGGATCCTGGGAGCAGACGTATGCTCTGCTTGTCAAGCCATGCTGTGGCAGGCATCCCACATATAAAGTAGAGGACAATGGGCATGGATGTTAGCTCAGGGCCAGTCTTCCTCAGCAAAAATGAGGAGGATTGATAGCAGATGTTAGCTCAGGGCTAATCTTCCTCAAAAAAAAAAAAAAAATTACCTGAATAATTTTATGAGACATTTTCATTAAATAGATAGTGGATAAGATGAGAAACATCATCTCTATAGTCAAAAAAGAGTCAATGAAATTGTCACCTGAAATATGAACTAAATGTCCAACAAAATTTTATAAATGATTTAACAGGTTCTGAATTGGTAACTTTGACCACCTATAAAATGAAGGTCTTAGAGTCTTGAAAACACAAAAAGAAAGAAAAAAGAAAAAAGAAAGGAAAAAGAAAAAAGAAAAAAAGAAAGAAAAGAAAAACGGAAAATATTTTAGATGGAGAGAAAGTGAAATAATTATTTCAGTTAGAGAAATTTTGCTAGAAAATTATGAGAAAAGTCCGAAATATGCAGTTTACAAAAAGCAAAAGACTTATGATTAAGCCACCAAAGAATATATAGAATATGAGATTTTTTTTAGAGTGTCAAAGATCAATTGATTCAAATTTTGAAAAATTGCAAGAACTTTTCTTGAACTTTGGAAGAGTCATATAACAAGGGAAATACTATGTAAATAATACTTTGGATATGTTTCATCTCAAAACGCTTCCATATTTATGAAGAAATGTTATCAATTTGTGACCTAAAAAAATTTAACTCATGGGGGCCGGCCCCGTGGCCGAGTGGTTAAGTTCGCGTGCTCCATTGCCGCGGTCCAGTGTTTCTCCGGTTCGAATCCTGGGGCGGACATGGCCCATCAAGCCATGCTGCGATGGCATCCCACATGCCACAACTAGAAAGACCCACAATTAAGAATATACAACTATGTACTAGGGGGCTTGGGGGAGAAAAAGGGGGAAAAAAATTTAACTCATGATAAAGATAGTTTTTAAACGTTTTACATCTGCATGTGAATAAACTAAATTTGAAGTTTCGGGGAAAAAAAGTTTATTTGTAACCTAACTAGACAGAAACGATACCAGAATTTATTTTGAGCTGAAACTTTTCATAAAACTTCAAAGAAATAAGGATTGTGAACTTTTTTATAACATGATTTATTATGCAAAAGGTTTTAATTTTCAATGTAAAATGGATTCAAAAATTACAAGAAAAATTTAAAGAACCACTTATTGATATTAAGGAATTTAGAGTTACTTTTCAATTTGTGCAAGGTCTCTCTAAATTTGATCTTAATGTTACTGATTTGATGCAAAACTTGGACTTCGCTTAACTTGGACAGATGTAGTTTTGAAACTGAAATGCTTTTGCTTCTAAGTCAATCAATTCTTATAAACAAAATGAACCAGTTTTGCAATGCAGATATGAATATTAAAGAAATATGATTGGTACTTGACTCAGCTTCTGGAAAATTTAAGTCTGGTTGGAACAACATAAGCATATGAATCTTCTTCTTCAACTGCAAATTTTATTAAATCAAATATTTTGGATGACCATTTAGTGTCTGAATTGAAGTATGTTATTGATGTAAAATGTACATCAGATTTTAAGGACAATGTGAGAAATCTTAATAATTTGCATAAAGTTGCATGTTTAAATGATAATATTTTAGGTTTATTAGTTTAAGTAAAATATGTTAAAGTTATTTGCATCTGTTTCTTTTTACTTTTTTGAACATGGCGTCTAGAACATTTAAAATTGTGTATGTGATTCACATTATATTTCTATTGGACACTGCTCTAAGAGATAGAAATATATTTGTCTCATTCTCTTCTCTCAGTAATCATATAATATAATGAGGAGAAATAGAGGTTTGTCTAAAAAGCCAGAATGAAGGCACAGCAAGTAAATGACTTTTTTTGTTTATTTTTCCCTAAGTCTTCAGTCATCAAGCAAATACTCAGTTGTTCAATCCAAAAATAAGTATTAGTTGTTTGCTGTAAGCAGAGTGCTAAAACAGTTTTATCTTCTGACATATTTACCATATTTTCCAATAAACTCTTGATGACAGAAAATCGTAGAATCTCTTCTTGTGGAAGTATCAAGAAAGCATTTGTATATACATGTCTCAAGTTATGAAAGAAAGTTAGAGCTAAAAATATAGACTTTGGGATCATTGGCATATTTGTGATAATTAAGGGTATGTTTAAGACACAGATGGGTTGCACTCAAAAACAATAGTAGTTCATAAGAGGAACAGGTTATCCCATACCAGAGCAAAAGATCTTCCTGTTTCGGGGAATCCTTGAGATACATTCTGAGAATAGGTAAGATCTGGACTGTTGGGAAAAACATTAAAAAGAGAATATGGCAAGGCCAATGCATGGACACAAGAGTACAGCATATTGTGTTGCATGTAGCAGATATTTTGTATCAGGGGAGATAAGACAAGAATGGAAAATTCTGTCAAGTTATGACTTCTGAAGTTTTAAAATGCTATGTAAAGTGCTATATAAAGAATATGAACAATACCCTATTATCATTAGCAAGCAATTAAGAAAGTTGAAAGGAGAATGACCTGATTATAATAGTGTTTTAGGAAGATTCTTCAGCATTAGTGTGTTGGGCAGATTAAATTGGACAATCCCCAAATGAAGAAAGTTAGCCAAGGTATCAATTGATAAATACATGGATTACAATGTTGGTCGTGCACAAAGGAAGACATAGATGTAAGAATGATTAAAAATAAAGTTTAAATAGGCCTTAGTGATGGATGAGATATAGGGAATAAGATATAGGGACTAGCCAAGATGAATGATATTTCCAATCTGGCTGACAAGAGGCAATTGAATTTGAGAAAAAAATGTGTATTTTAAGAGTATAGTAAATGCCAATGCTGAAAATATAAAATCTAACAGAGGAAATAGGTCACTATCAGAAATATACAGTGGAAATTCTTCCTTAATGAGATGAGAGTTGAAACAATAAGGAAAAATTGTTGCCATGGGAGAAATTAAAGGAGAAACTAGGCAACAGCAGATTGATTTTTAGGAATGCATTTATTTTGTGGTCAGAACAATAAAGAGCCTCAGTTAATTAGTCTTAGTGCTATTGGGACAAGAGGAAGAGAGAAAAGAAGATAGAGGACAAGGAGGTAGACAGAAAGAAAACTTCTAAGGAAGAGAACATAGTATGAAATGTTGAAAATCCTGAGACAAAAGATCTAAGAACAAAAAAAGAACAATGGAGTTATGTCATAAAGTTATCACAGAAATTGTTATTCTGTACATTAAATTAGTCAAAGACATACTGTTTATTCTTACATGGCCTATAAAAGATGAGAATAATGAATTCTCCCAGAAGAAACTAGCAAGAAAGGAGCATCTGATGCTTGGTGAGTTTACTAAATTTGGGATTTATTACATAGACATTCCCTAAGATGTCAACTTTTTGATCTGGAACTCTTGGAGTAGTAACAGTTAACAGTTTTTTAAGAGGTTTATGTCTCTAAAATGTACAGATTCATTTTAGTCTGAATAACATTGTACAGTAATATATTTTCTTATTTCTATATCTTAGATAAAATAGAATTCATTTAAAAGTTGTGTAAAATTACACTATTTTTATCAATTATTCACCACCACCCTCTTTCTGCAAGATTTTGTACCCTACTAATTGCCACGTTTTTCAGCTATCTATTGTCATGATAATGCCACAATAATGGCATAAACTGTTTCAAAATCTAATGTCGTAAGACAGCAACCTTTTATCACTTGTGAGTCTATTAGTCTTCCAGACTAGGCTTCTGGTCAGGGCCAGATTTGGCTGATCTTGGCTAAAATCATTAAGGTATTTGCAGGAAACTGAGGAAGAGGCTGACTTGACTAGGATCGCCTCAGTTGGGTGAGTTGTCTCTTCTCAGGGGGTGACAGGGGTCCAGCAGTGAGAGTAAAAGTGTAAAAGTCTCTTAAGGTCCATGTTCAGAAGTGGAATACCACCACTTATACACTGTCTATTGCCCAAGGTCAACCACAAGGCCAGCCCCTACTTACAGGTTGGGGAAATATTCTCCATGTCTCGAAGGGAGAATTCAGAAAGTCACATTCCAAGAATTGTGGATACAAGAAGGATAAAAAGTGTGGATGTTTATATAAGCAACCTACCACGCCATGTGATTTTTGTTGGAGGAGAATGTTTTCTTGCTCTGTTGTTTGGTTTGGCATGTGATTTGCTTTGGCCAAAGTACTTTGAATGGAAATATTGAAAATCTTTTCCTCTTTAAGAGACATTGCATGCTTTATCCACTCTCGATCTTTTCTCTCTACCACAAGAACAACTTGTCTCTAACGGGGTCTGTTGAGTAGCTGAAATGCTGTTATTAAAGACACTTGCAGTAGTTCTGCAATCAGACATAGCCATCAATATTTAATGTGAGTGAGAAATAGACCTTTCTTATTGTAAGTAACTTATTTATTTACTTTTTACCACAGCACAACCTTCCACGAACTATATAGAAGTGTTATTGGAAGCTTTATGTTACTAAGCAATTTTTCAGCCAACAGATATTAAAAATACAACTTGTTTCCAGTGTCTGTCTTCATACAATAAACATTAGAAATCTGGGTCTTGAAGTAGTCTGTCCCATTAGGAGTGAAAGTAGAATATGATGTGAATCTCCCATCTAGCTTTTTTTTTAAAGATTGGCACCTGAGCTAACATCTGTTGCCAATTTTTTTTTTTCTTCTTCTTCTCCCCAAAACCCCCCAGTACATAGTTGTATATTCTAGTTGTGAGTGCCTCTGGTTGTGCTATGTGGGACACCACCTCAGTATGGCCTGATGAGCAGGGCCATGTCTGCACCCAGGATCAGAACCAGCAAAACCCTAGGCCGCAGTAGTAGAGTGCGAGAACTTAACTATGGGGCCGGCCCCCTAGCTTTTTTCCCTGACATATAAGTGATCTATTTGTGAGTTTCTTATTTCATTCCAATTGTACCTTCAGGACTATTGAAGCCTTGTTGAGCAAGGAGGCTGCTGACCTGAGAGTCAGAGTGATAAATTCTACTTTCAAGAGTAAAAGATCAAAGTGGGAGGAGGGCATACGAAAACCAAGAAATATTTATAAAAGAGAATTGAAAGTGTAATATGATACTATTATGTAAACCATGACAAAGGTCTTAAAAACTGAAACTCTAAAAATTCTACTTATTCGTTTTGTTATATCAAAAGTAGAAAGTCTTCTGTTTTCTGTACAAGGAAAACGTTGAGAACTGACATGCAACTCCCAGTGTGCTATCTTGAATTCACAGAGACTGGACCCTCAAGAAATGGTTATAAATGACAGCTTTTAGAAAGAAAAGAAAAGCAGACAATTGCTGTTTGAAAAGTAGTAAGTGGCTCATAGGAACCTAGCCTAGTTTGAATAATGAATCTGGAGGCTTGACTACCAGGAAAGCAATGTTTTCTTATGTTTCTACAATTTTTATTCATTTTTCCTCAAATGTTTTAAGATATAGCCTTAAGGGTTTGGAGGGTAATGAGATAGAGGCAGAAATTTTAAATAGAGTGAGAATGTGGTCAGATGACAATAAAAAGAACACACTTGCACAGGTCTCCTTTCCTATCACCCATCCATTGGTATATCATCCTCATTTGAAGTAGAGAAAAACCTTTAGTACAAATTATCCAGAAATTCATTACAGCTTCAATTTAAAGTAAAA
Organism: Equus caballus; assembly: GCF_041296265.1. NCBI lineage: Eukaryota > Metazoa > Chordata > Mammalia > Perissodactyla > Equidae > Equus > Equus caballus. Next base: position 37,207,117 of record NC_091710.1, on the reverse strand, counting down.
TAGGCTGAAAGGGAGAGTGTTGAAACATGTTTATTTTATGGTCTTTGGAAAGATTGATTTAAAAATCTCCAGCAGAATCCTCAGGGCTCTGTCTAATTCTGGACAAAAATCTATGAAGGTAATACATATCTGGTTCAGGATTGCTACAAATTCATGTATTTATGGACTTCAGGACATTTGGGAAACCTCAATGATATGAAGTTCCTATTAATGAAGGAAAATTTATTGAGCTTCTCTTATGTACAAACCCTCTCCCCTTATGTTGTTTTTTTCAGTATCTACTGTAGTCAAATCACGTTTAGTATCCATTGTACATAGAGCAATATGTACTTTGAAGAGCAAATGGATGGTTCTTTATATATGACTCGTTAAGACTCTTCGTTTTTTTCCATTTGAACAACTCCCCAGTAAGAAAAGCATTGTGGAGATAATACTAAGATTTATAAAAACATTAGTGTTTTACCTCTTAAGAGGAAAGATATACATTTGTTATGATAGAATCAGCTTTATTGCAGTGACGCCCATCCCAAAAAGTCTCTGTGGCTTAAGACAATTAAAAACAAAATGTTTTGTTCCACTATATGTCACATGAAGGTCTGTACGGGGCTCTGTTCCACACAGACCATTAGGGACTCAGGCCAACAGAAACTGTGTCATCTTTTAGCTACACCATTAGGAATATATCACCTCTGCTGCTCTGGCATAAAATGAGACAATAGAGAGAGGTGAGCTGGAATTAAATGCTTAGGCCGAGAAGTGACATGTGTCCCAAATACTTGCTGCCTGTTGGTCAGAACCAGTCATTTGGTCCTGGCTAAGTGAAAGCTCAGAAGTAAAGTTGTCTGCTTACCTAGAAGACAAAAGAAAAAGATCAATATTGGTGAGAAATAGCAATATCTCAGATGTTCAGTAAATTTAAATTAAAAAAATATTGCTGAAGATCTTCTATTAGAATGACATTGTGTCAGACATTATGATGTATATAAAAACAAGCAAAATGCAGTCACTGACTAGAAAACATTCACTTTAACTGAACTAACATATTTATACAAAAATTAAAAAAAAGAAAGAATGTGATGTCATATTAAATTTGAAATTGGCCCCCAAAATCAAAAGGTTCAATTATAAGGTAAAGTAAAGACAATGTTAAATAACTGTTCACATACATATTCCTAAGACATATTTATTTGATAATAAGAGGCTTATTTAGTCATTTGGTAAAGATTTTACTTTAGTGAACAGTTGTGCTTGTAAAATAAGAAGACAAATCTAGAAAGAATAACTATGTCAACATCACTCCAGACTATATACTATTCTACCACAATAATCTTTATGAATTTCCTCTTTATTAATGATCAATCTGCCTTATGTTATTTAACATGTCTATCTGAGGTATATGAATCCTCATATTTTTTTTTTATTTCTTTATAAGTTCCTCATTCAATTTTTCATTCCTAAATCCTCTAAAGGAGATTTGAAACAATAGCTTTAGAGAAAGCCAGATGAACATATACATCTGGCAGTTCTATAGGATACAAATCAAATCATCCAGAAGAGATAATTCAATGAAATAAACATTTTCTTGAAATAATTTTCTTCTGTCATGTTGTAGGGATACTTTTAGTAAAATGTTTAGCTATTTGTAAATTAGACTTCTAAAATGGGTGTCCACCTAGCGATTGTACTTCTTTCTATGTTTTTACATTGTCTTTATTAACATCACATTCTTGTTCCGTGTTTTATGTAGAAAAAGAAAAATTTTATATGGCTCATCTAATACATCATCTCCCAATCTTTCAAATAGATAAAATCTAAATTCAGTCAGCAATAGTATTAAGAGCTTATTCAGGCAATGTCCTGTTTAACCTTCTAATTTCATTTTTAAAATCCTCCCCACAGTTTTCTCTTGTGCGCCTTGCATTCACTTCTCCATTCTCTGTGCCTACTATCCTTCCTCTGAAATGTTCATTCACCTGCATATTTTCAGATCTAATATTACTTATACTTCAAATTCTCAATGTAAATTTCTTCTCTGCAGTGAATCTGTTGTTTACTTGCTTATTATCCAACTTATTTAGTGGGTGCTAAAGATTAAGAAGAAATGGACCTAATCAGTTTGATATCTCACTGTACACTCAACATTGAGCATAGGGCTTGGCATATACTATTCACTAAATAATTTTTCTTTTTGAGGAAGATTAGCCCTGAGCTAACTGCTGCCAATCCTCCTCTTTTTGCTGAGGAAGACTGGCCCTGAGCTAACATCCATGCCCATCTTCCTCTACTTTATACGTGGGATGCCTTCCACAGCATGGCTTGGCAAGCGGTGCCGTGTCCGCACCCAGGATCCAAACCGGCGAGCCCTGTGCCACAAAGTGGAACGTGCACACTTAACCTCTGCGCCACCGGACTGACCCCTGAATAATTTTTAATAAATAATTGAACAAAGAAATGAGGCATTAAAGAATGGTGACACCATTGCTAGGAATGCTGGGCTTGAGCAGGGCCAGTCAATCTTTGACAAGAAGGTAAAATTGAGAATAATCTTAATAGATGCATAAGAACATAATAGATGGATACAGGTTACCAAGAAGAATGACAATGTTGCAAAACGTCACATATCAGGGAGACATCATTCTGTCATTGGGAGATCACACTGAATATCATCCTTGTAAGATTTAGAATTTGAATTCAGTGATCTTTCAAGGTTAAGATGAGTAATAGGGCTCTATCATTCTATAAATTAGTAAAATGGACAAATTCCTTGAAAGACACGAATTACTAAAACCGATGAGCAAAGAAATAAAAAACCTGAAGTACATGAAAGAACTTGAATTTTAATTAAAAACTGTCCCACAGAGAAAGCTTGAGGCCTAAAGTTTCTCTCCTAATGACACCAAACACTTACGGAAGGAATAATACTGATTCTATGTAAACTCTTTCAGAAAATAGAGAAAAGGAAACAACCTTATTACACCAGTATTATTCTGATATCAAAACCAGAAAATGACATTGTAAGGAAAATAAACTATATATTAATATCCCTCATATAAACAGAAACAAAAATTATCCATAAAACACTAGCAAATTGAATCCAGCAACATATGAAGGAGATGTCATGCATGGCCAGGCTTGGTTTATCCCAGAAATGCAGGGTTAGTTTAATATTCAAAAATTAATCAACGCAATTTACCATTTTAACAAAATAAAGAAGAAAAACTATATGATCATTTCAGTAGGTGAAGAAAAATCATTTGAAAATATTAAACAACCAATCATGATTTTAAAAAAATTCTCAGAAAGCTAGGAATCCAGAGGAGGGATGCTTCCTCAACCTAACAAAGGATATTTCCCAAAAAACAACAGCTGCAGCTAACATCATACCTAACACTAAAGCACTGAATTCTCCCTAAGATTGAGGGCAGATCTTCTCTACTGTTTCTATTTATCATTAATTAGAAATCCTATTCAGTGCAATAAGGCACAGAGAAAAGAAGGCATAAAAATGATAAAGAAGTAGAAATTCCTATTAATACCAGAATCAAAATAATGGTGCCTAATTTTACTACATTATTTGACAATGTGGAATTTCCTCTTCAAACTTTCTATGTTTGGTAAAACCTCTTAATAGAAAGTTTCCATTTAGTCTGACTTCCACAGTCTTGATTCCTTTATTCATTCAATAAATGCCAGACGCTATTTTGGTACATGATGCTAGGGATTATCTTTTAGGATATTACTACAGTTTTCTTCCCTGGAACACAAAAAGTTGTGTGATGAATGTTTAGATAATGATCAAGCTTTAGCTTAAGGTGTGACATAAATTACACAGCTGTGGTGTGTGTATGTGTGAGGGACATGGGGCAGCTATGGAGCTATAAACCTGGTTTTAGATAGGCCAAGTCTTTGTTACTTGTCTTCATATCCATCGTGTTTGAATGTTACCCCAAAACCTCAGACTTTCTCTTCTCATTGTTCATCTACAGCAATTTTTGAAAAAATCAACACAGCTTTGCCATAATTCAGAAGGAGTCATACCAGATCTTCAATGAATCATATCTCCGCCAATAATATCAGTAATAATAGGTAACACTCTGCCCTTATTATATACAAGATATTGTTCTATAAGATGTACACATGATAATGAAATAAATACCCTTGAAAACTAATAAAGTCAGTTCTATTTTGTTTTCCTATTTTGCAAATAGAAAAGTGATACAGACAGTTTAACTACCTGGCAAAGTTTGGCTTATGAAAGTAAACTACCTTGAGACCTAAGGTGTGATGACTGGCAAATAATGGAAACACTTATCTTTTGTTCACAATGCTCAAATTAATAAATCCCTTTCCATTATTTGTCTATATCTGAATGCTCAATTAAGGTGAAACGTGAGCGAGCTAGTTAATAAAAATAAGCTGCTCTTAATTTGTTCTAGTTAGTCTGGAAGTCGTTCTAAAACAGAATAAAGTCTAAAAATAATCATTTAAAAAGTCTTTTCTCACTTTAATAATATATTTTACTTAAAATGTTATTTTTCTTTTCTTTTTTTTAAGCATTCATACTATTTTGGGAAAACTCTACATGATAAAATGTATTATATGTTGGATGGTATAAAATTTTATTATTCAATAATTTTGAATCAAATTTTATAACTATAATTGTTTATGCTACAGTTTCAAGATTTATTAATTAATCAACATATATTAATTTGATACTGACCCTATTTAGTTCAAAGGAGATCTATGATTAAAAGAATCATTTTCATAAAAGATTATCAAGAAAAGAATAAACAAAAATACTACTACTAATAAAGAAAAAACTAGAGGAGAGATTATGAAGAAAATAAGAGAAACCTTTGAACATTACATTGTCAAGATGTTTCAAACTTAAAAAGCAAAGATCAATTCCAAGAAAAACATAGCTTTCAAAACAGATCCATAAGTAGGTTGAATAGATTTATAACTAATTAAAGAATTTGAATACATTTTAAAATATCCAACAAATAATTTTTAGATGATTTTAAAGTTTAGTTCACCAAATCATCAATAAATAGATAATTCCTATAAACATACAATTCCTATTATTTACAGGCTTTTCCAGAGAACATGAAAAGAACACTACCATTTGTTTTATGAGGCATATAATTTTGTTATCAAAGTCAGATAAAGATGAGATAATCAATCTCACTCATTTATATTGATGTAAAAAATACCCATTTGAGCTTATTCAAGAAGGAATAAGCTCCCTTCAACTTGGGGGAGATTTTACTTACCTAATTCCTCACGTTAGCAAATGGAAGGAGCACCACAAACATCATCTTATAGATGTATAAGAAGCATTTGAAAAACCTTAATATCACTTCATTTTTAAAATACTTTGCAAACTTGGAATACAGTGAAACCTTAACACAATAAATGATATCTACCAAAATTTTATTACTAATATCGGATTAATGAAAATCATTAGAAGCATTTTTAAAAATAATAAATGAGAAAAAATGGCCATTGTCATGGTTTATACTGAATGTTTTATTTGTCGAATAGAAAAAATAAATTTTAAAATATGAGGAAATATTTAATATTTGAAAACAAACCAAGCCACAAATTAAATAATTGCCTACCTAGGATATCATGAAAGTTTACAGACAAATTGCTATAATTCATCCGACAATTCACCGAGTGGTTGCATTCAAAAACAAAATACAAGAACCAATTGCATTTCTCTATGCCGAGAAGCCAAAAATCTTGATTGACATTTACCACAGAGCTATGCTTATAGAAATTAAATTAAATCAAAGTAAATGGAGACAAATCATATACATGGACAGGAAGACTCACTATCATAAAGATATTTGTTGTGAAATTGATTAAAATATTCAATGATCTTCAATTAAAATTCCAACAGGGATCTTCACGGAGCTTGCCAAGATAATCATGGTGATGAAGACGCGCACTAAGAGAAACACTCATATACTGCTATTGACTATGTAACTTAGTGCATGAACTTTGAAAATTCAGGGTGGTATTCTCTTGTAGAGTTAAAATATATATACCCTTTGCCTTTACAAAGTCCTAGAAACTGTTGCCATGTATACCAAGAGACACCATCAAGAACGTTCTTTGCAGCTTTATATTTAATAGCCAGAAAACCCCTAGAAATAATCCAAGTGACTATCACCAGGAAAATGAGTAAATGTCCTGTATTATACTCATCTAAAAGAATAATATACAGTGGTAAAAACTGAGGGATCCGCCCTTCACTAGTGAGCACGGCTAAGTCACAAAAACACAATAAGATAGAAGAATAAATATAATATGGTGTCATTTAAATAAAGTCTATAAACCTACAAAACTAAGATCTTTATTTTATGGACATACATTCATATACATAGTAAATCCACAGTGGAAAACATGGGAATGAGTAACCCTAAGTTTAAATAGTATTGACCCTTTTATGGGAGATAAAAGCATATTATTAAGGATGAACACAAAGAAGATTCAAGGTTATCTTAAATATTCAATTGCTGAATCTGAGGAGTAGATCCACAGGTTTTTGTTTTATTATTCTTTATACATTAAATATACACTGCATATTATTTTTCATGTTTGAAATACTAAGTAATAAAAATAATTTCAAACAAAAAAGGAAACAGAGTAGATATAGTAGCAGCCTGGTCCGTGTGGCATAGGTGCAGAGGAGAAGACATTCTAAGCAGAGGGGCCAGGCACATTGATGGAACAGAGGTGGCAAATCACAAGAATTTGGGGATAAAAATGCATATCTAACTTTAGGTCATTCCTTCCCCTATGACTAGAATTATCCCTCAGAGAATAAATACCTTATATTTGAGTCTTTACAAAGTGTCTTGTAGGGTAGAAGACTTTCTTGGTTCTTTCTTTTGAGCAAAAAAGTACTTTTGGAGGAAAGATACAATAGCCTAAAATTACCTCAGTCTATGAGAGTTGTAAACAGTTAGAGTTCACCTGAGGGCGTCAGCAGCCAAGAGTTGAGGGATGCCGCAATCCAGCTTCCGGTATCTATTAAGAATAGCAGCTCTTCCAATCTCCTTTTCCCTCCACAAATTATCTGAATGGGTCCTAAGAGAATACTAAAATTCCAGGGATCACGGACTCTCATTTAAAAGGTGAAGGATTTTGAAACTATTTAAAACACAGACTCACACATCAACTCTGATGAAAGAATGTAAAAATGCAAATTTCAGTAACCATTGCAAATTGTTGCTTAATGTATGGCTAAACTTAAATCGGGAGATTTAAGTAGCATAATAAACTTAAATTTAAATAAATTTGAATTCACTGATGATTCCTTGTTGATTATCTCTGCTGCCTGTAGCTTTATTTCATTTTTCAACTGAACGAAGAGAAATATCCCAGACTTTGGTAAAGCTATTTGGGTTTTGTGCTGGCAATATTTTGAAAGGCTGAGTAAAACATTGCCGGAAAGAAATTTTTGTCTTCACTATAACTGGATGCCACTACATGGAGCTTATAAGGAGGCCATAAAAGCTTTGAAATATTCAGCTTTTAAAAGAATATAAAAACTTTAACTTATGTCTGCTAATTTTCTCCCAGATGATAGCATTAAACCAGGCTTGTATAAGTGTTAGATGACATAATGACTTCATTACTGCTATAGCTCTTGTCCAGGCCAGCCCTCATGAATCCCAAAGAATAAATATTTCTCACTCTAAACACTCCACTGGTGCAAAGGTTTCTGAATCATGAGAAAAGATTTGGTTTTACGTCTTCTTTTACTTGAATGTTTCTTTAAAGCTTTCCCCAGATATTCATGCCTGCCAAGCCTATTCAGAAAAGTACTTAAGCATTCCTGGATTCATGGTGAACAAGCAGAGCCTCATTCCCTGTAATCATACAAAATAGACTCTTTCATTTGCTGAACAGCGTGATGCGGGATTGCGGCAACCGTACGTACTGCTTCTTGAAGAAAGGTAAGTGTGCTTACTGCTAAATTAACATTCCCTTGGGAAAAAAAAAACTAAATTGTGTTTTCTGGTGGCTAATCACAGAATGGGTAAATTCTATGACTCAAGATAAATACCACCTGCTGACAATAGTTATTTCCTTATTCTCAATTTTAATTAATTACGTTGTCAAAGGTTTTAGCAAACTCTTGGAAGCTGTACCAGAAGTAATGCTCATAAGTTAAATAAATAAGAGTTTACATTGCATCATTAAAACCCAAAAGCTATAATCACACCACGATATGTATTGTCTGATAAAATATGACAGCAATAAATAGGCAGAATTTGCCAAGATATACATTTATGTTGAAATTTGCTTTCCTGAATTATTAAATTGAAGACATGATTAAAGAGTAACAAAATCAAGGGATTTAATCAAATTTCATAATATGCAGTTTTTGTAGGTGAAAAGAAGTATTGAACATCTCTAGAAGCAATAATTAGTATTCCGCTTAACAGCCTACTGCTTATGCCTCCAAAATAGATTGCTTAAATTAAACATATTCATATAGAAATAATCATGTTTGGCAAAAGTCCCTGACCATTTTCTTGAGATTTACAGAGGAAAAGATATATGTTTCATGGTACAGAAATATATTAATAAGATAATATTTACTTTATTTCATTTCTTCAAACTTTCATAAAATACTATAATTAATTTTGTAGGTTAAATATTTATGGTCTCATTAATATTTACAAGACATTTGTCTTCTTTGTTATACCTTTGCTAAAATTGTTAAGGTGTATTTGGCCAACATAATAACTGTAAAGAATTTTGCAGAGATGAGAAAAATTAAAATGGTTATAATGAAATCCCATTTTTAAGACATGATTATTTACAAGTAATTTTGTGTTGTATACATCAAAATATTTAAGAAGGATAAAAACTTTGAGAAATCTATTTGAAAAGCTAGTGTTTGAAATAAAACCTGGAAAGGTCAATGCTTTTGGAAAATGGAGAAAAACCCAGAGAGATGTCTCCTTATGCTCAGTGGTAAGGGTACTACAACCTTGGCTCCCTCATTGCCTACTACACATAGGTTGGTGCCATATTCATCATATTCTCACCTTTCTATAGAGGAAAAATTATTTTATACTTTATGTAGCTGTGACCAAAGATTTCACAAAATAGAGCAGGATAAGTGAGAACAGTTCTTCTCTTTCTCTCTTTTTGCATCAAGCTAGTTTCTGTACTTCATCTTTATCATTGTTGCCAGGCAATGGCGTATCCATCATCCCAGATCCTCTTACACTAACCATTGTTATGGCAGGACAAGAAACTGAACTGTCATCTAGTAGGCGCTCGATAAGTACATGCTGAATTAAACAAGAACATGTCTTCCTATATCTAAATTGTCATCTGTTGTGCACACGGAGTTTCAATGAAATTTGAAAACACTTCCTTTCCGTGTGATTTTTGGAGATCCCTTTCATGAGCTTATTTTTATTGAATACATGTTCTACCTGTGAACTGCCAGAAACATTCAGTCAGTTTGAAGAACGAAGAACATAGGAGCAGAAAAACAGCAAAAGCAAACAAAAAGAGGATAAAGGAGATTTTTAGTCCTTTTGTTGCTGGATTTTTTCCAGAAGTTTTTGGATGTTTATCTTTGTCTCAGAGTTATTAGAACACGGCAGGAACCCTTTTTGTTATTATTTTAATTTTTTTCTTATTCTATATTATCAAAACTTGGCATTATTGATGAAACAATCTTAGTTAATAGGTCTTTCTTTTAGAATGAGCAATTCCATTCAAGAAATGATTGTGAGAACCTTATAGTTTTGTATATAACATTTTTACTAAGTAGTGTGTTATTTGATATACAATGAGGTGATAAAGAACATGGTTTTGAAGGTAGAGAGTGTTAGTTTTGGGTCCCAGAGATAAAACTTCAGCAGTTAACTCAATCCTTCTAGGCGTCTGATCCTTAAGTGGAAATGTGGGCTTGCATGCTTGCAAATGTTATCATGTGTTCTAAGACCTTAACACAGTGCCTGGTATATAATAAGCACATGATATGTATTATTATTATTATTACACCTGTAAAATTTAATGAGAAGACAAAATGTCCATAATTGAAAGAGTATGATATAAGAGACAATAACAAATTATACATAGAGCTACTGTGGAAACACTGAAAAAGCAGCTTACTAATATGACAGCATGGTAAATATTTCCCTCAGAGAGAAAATGTTTTTCCTGTAATAATTTTTTGGGTTTCTATTCTTGTATATAAGACACAATTGTAAGTCATACTCTTGAACGAGCAAATGTGAACTGGACAGTAAAGAACCAGAAGGATTTCAACAAATGGAGATGTAGGGGAGACATTTCAGACTACAGGAGGGAGAAAATGTGAAGGAAGGTGTATATAGGGAAGCAAGCTAAGTGTCTCCAGGAATACTTGTCCTGAAGTCCACAGAGTTGGTGAAGAATAGGGCAACGTAAAGGTGGGAGAGTCAACACCAGATTGCAGAGGGGCATCTGTCGCCCTAATGATTACCCAGGTAAGTTCAATGGTTTTGGCTACTTGTCACCCACCATTTAATGTGCATCCCTACTCAAACATATCCCACTGGAAGGAGAAAATCTATTTCAGCCAAAGAAGGGATATTCTTGCTTCAGTAATTTGCTAGTAGCTAAACTGCCCTGCTGGAACCATTAAACAAAATCTAAAGATTCATTTATGGTACAAAAAATAATATCATCTCTTCATCCCCTGCTTGGGTGGAAGGTACAGGATGCTGTGCATGGGTGTGGGTGATTCGGGGACTCTATTGAAGAGGAGTACTTTCCTGGAGGCCTCTTACCAGCATTCAGTCAAATTCCGCCTCAAGAACAGAGTCAAGGGAAGCAGTCTTGGCGGGAGAAGTTTCTGATAATGAGAATAGACGAACAAGAGCTGTCCAGAGATGTGCAAAATCCCACTGGTTCGCTCCTCAATTCCTTGTACTATAGTAAGTTTACTCACAGGCTCAAATACCTTGAGAGACATCTAGAGGAGTCTTTACAGGCCAGAATGAAAAATTATCATTCAAAATACATTGTGATTTTCAGTGAAATGCAAAGCACAATTTTAACTATAAATAGAGCTCTCCAGAGCTCAAGGTTCAAATGAGGTCACATTAACATTTAACTCAACTCTCACTCATTCTTGTTGTCCTCCCTTTCTTCAACAGGTCTCCAGGCCCAGGTGAAGTACACAAACCAACATTTGTGCTGCTTTACTAGGGTAAAGCTTTGCCATCCACAGTTCCTGACTAATGGCCAGCGCTACTTCTCTAGTCATAGCAAGAGCCAGGGTTGCTCTGCTGGCCCCCTGGAAACAGCCCTGCCTCCAATGATCTCTGATGGGCAAACATCACAGCTTCACCTTGCTGTCAAGAACAACTGTAGTTTGCTGGGTTGAGTCAGCAGAATGCAACAAGGGGAAGATTCCCACCATTCTGGAGTAAACTCTTTCAAAGCAATGTTGGGTTTTTCTCAATGATTTACGAATAGCTTTTTTGAAATTTTCTTATAGTCCCTTACATGTACACAGGGCAAGACCAAAGCCAAATTAAAGAAATAGAAATCATAAACTCTGAAGAATCTCTATTCCTCTTTGGATTACTAAGAATTTGTTTCTCAGTTGATGCTATTTTGCTAGGCAACTTCCAAAATTTCCTAGAGCAAAATTTCTCTCACGACATTTTCAGGGCCCACATCAATAGACTTCTGTCAGTTTATCCCATTAATTTTCAGAAACACAATTGTGGATATCTGGACTCTAATAAGTGGTGCAGATCCAAGAGAATCTTTGCCTCCATATGAATGGAATTTTATCAGGTTGGTCCCATCAGATTTCCAAATATGTCCATAAATACCCAAAATCCTAGCAGTGTACAGATAGAGCTAAATTCAAAATGAGAAGGTACCTGTTACATTAAAAATTATGCGGATGACCCAATTTAAATTACTCATTTATCAAAATCATCCTATTAATTTCCAACGTTCTTCTATTTTTGGACCACAATGAAAAGTAGTGCTTAAATTTACTTCATCTCCAGAAGAGTAATCTGAGTCTTTGAATGATACTGTACATATCATCTACCAGCTGCATTTGAAATAAAGTTGTGAAGTATTAAAACATGACATTTAGGGTAGTAAAGGGTTATGTCTATCATCAATCAATTATAAAAAATAATATATTCCAAATATGAGGCTTTGTGGTCATTTCTTCCTGCAAGTTAAATAGTAGATTTAGCTGTCTGAAGTCTATTTTAGGTTGAATTATTTTTTTCAGGGTTTATGAGAACTAACTAGAGTAAGAAGAGAAGGCAAAGATACTTTTGATGATGGCGAGAATGGAAAATAATGAACTAGAGTAAAGAATACTTTTTGTTGATGATTGGATATATGAGGTCACATAAATTTAAATGCAGAAGCAAGTCCAGATGTGGGCAGGAGACAGCACAAGGGCCTTAAGTACTTTGTATATTATGACCGTAGAGGATAGTAAGAATTCCTGTGCTGTACAGAGCCATTCTTAGTAATCACTTCACTTGTAATAACCACATACTGCATAATGCTTAATTAATAACACTGTCTTATAGCAAGAATAATTTTGATGTGAGTCAAGCTGTTGTTAATATTTCTACAAACAATGTTTTAGAAAGAAAGCTCTATACTAAGGTCACAATGAAAGCACTCTTCAGTAACCTTCGATTCTTTTTTTAACCTACTATACAAAATGATAAGATTTGAATTCTTTGTGAGGGCTAACTCAAGCTTCCAGATCTTGACACTCTGAATCCAACTTATCATTAAAATTTCATTCCTTTTTCCTTTAGCCCCAATCAGACTGTTCTCTTTTTTGTCCTTAGAAAAATGTGTTGCTCACTTCCATGAATGTGTCTACAACATTTTTTTTTATTCCTCGAATGGTCACTCCTGTCTGTCCAGTTCCAAAAATATTCCAGCACAATTCGTACCAGCTTCTCAAAGAATATCAATAAAGACATCCAAAATGACATTTTTCTCCTTGGAAATTTTCCCACCCATTTACTCACTGTATCACTGCTTTAGCAGTGAATAATATTATTTTTGTGACCTTTTTTGCATTATTATTTACCGTTTCAGAACTTTTTAAAACTTTCTCTTTGTATTATCCTATAATTAGATTGTAAAACTCAGGAAAGCAGGACCTCAGTATGCGTTTTAATGTTATACAACACCTTTGAACATAAAAGCCCTAAGTAGTTATTTATTTTTAAATGAATATGATCCCTTCCAATTAACGAAAATATGCATACCATTCTCCAGAGATAATTGTATAACTTGGATCATAATTGGTACTGTGAGAAAGAGAGAAATGCAGGATTGAGGTATGGTAAATGTTCCCCACCGAGTTTCTGTGGAGAAGATAAACTTCAAGTAAACATAGGGTTTATAACCATAAAAAAGCAATCAAGGACTCTGAAAGTATTGAGTTAAAGCCAGGATAACTTTTAAATATAGCATGAATTCATCAATTATTTAGGCCAATGATGTGAAATGGAATCATGAGTATGTGAGGCCATGCCATATATATCTTCATGTTTCTTTCTGCCTTGAATGCAAGGCCAGGGGGAACATTTGCAACTAAGGAACATCAAATTATTTTCATATTTGAATGCCTACTGTGTTCTTAGCACCGAGTGAACACACTAGAGGACACAAAGGAAAATGTAATCCCGTATTTGCTTCCTCTAGGGAGCCTGTGATCAAAACTACCACATTGAACTGATTGGCTGAATAAATAGAATTTGGTAACTTCAAATCAGATTTCAACTGAACTGAATAATAGCTGCGAAGATGCTTACTAGACCACGTCCTCAGCCGGTCATTTCCTCCCTGCTGCCCTACTTCTATATATAGCACTTTCACTTCCAATGTTCAAAAGGGCCAAGCCTAGGAACCACTTGCTTCCGAGTCCCACGTCATAGCTGATCGGACTAGCAGTGCCTATCTGACGCAAGGGGAGACAAACAGATTCTCTCTCTCTCTGGAATTTGAAATTGATACAGTGAAAGAATATTTTTTGTTGATGATTGGATATATGAGGTCACATGAATTTAAATGCAGAAGCAAGCATTTCAAGGTCGCTGTGGTGAGCTGTGCGCAAGCAGGTGGGTTGCCTAAAGAAGACTTTTTGGAAAGAGAGTAGAATTAGGCACACAGGCAAAGAGCCCACACAACCCAGAGAGGGAGTGAGCACCATCTTGGTTCTTGATGACTTCCCAGTTTCATATTCAAGTCTCTCAGGAGGCCCTGCATATGTTTCCCCTTTTACTCTATGAGTCACCCCATATCCTTCCAATAAGTTCCATTATTTTGCTTAAGCTTAAAATTTAGTGTTTACTCTAGCTTGATCACTGACTTATAAAAAGTTATATGAGTCTAAACTGAATTAAAGCAATATTTTGTACTACCCTTATGCTATCACAATAAAATGAAAGTTATTGTTTGCATGTTTTCCGTAATTCAAGTAATTGATAGTGATAAACACTTTTGAAATGTCAGCTTTGATATCATTACAGAATCATAGTGGCATTCAACATTCGAAATCTTGCACTGAATAAAAAATTTTTGCCCAGAATAATTATGTGATAAGTAACATCTGTTGCTCAAATGTTGGGATAATCTAGCAAATATTGTGTATTAATAAGGATTCATGGTTCTAAGCAATAAAACTCAACTCTAAATGATTCTACACAAAAAAAGGAGTTTAATAAAAGCATATTGACCCAGGAATTCTCCTCCTAGGTATTCACTCCAAAGAAATGAAGACACATGTCCGCAAAGAAGACATGTGTATGAATGTCCACAGTAGATTAATTCATAATAGCCCGAAACTGAAAACAAATAAAATACACACCAGCAGGAGAATGAGAAAACAAATTGTACCATTTCATACAAAGGAATACCTCTCAGCAATAAAATAGATGTGAATTACTGCCCCTTGTAATAACATGGATGAATTTCAAAAATATTAGATTGAGCACAAGAAGTCAGACACAAAAGGATGTATACCATATGGTTCCATTCATATAAAGTTTAAATCACCAAAACTAATCTGTACAGATGGAAGTAGAATAGTGCCTCCCTCAAGGGAGGGCATTCTGATGACGAAGGGGCATGGAAAACCTGTAGCAGTTATGAAAATATTCTATACATTAATGAGGGATGGTTAAATTGGTGTATATGTACATTTAAGTTCTGTACATGTTAATCTGTGCAAAATACATATCAATGATTAAAAAAAGCATATTGAGTAGCTTCCAGAATCATTGGGAGCTGCTGTAGACTGAATGTTTGTGTCACCCCAAAATTCGTATGTTGAAACCTAATCCTCAGCGTGATGGTATTTGGAGGAGAGGCGTTGAGAAGATGGTCAGATAATGAAAACAGGGCCCTCAGGAATAGGATTGGTGCTCTTATAAAAGAGACCCCAGAGAGCTCCTTTGCCCTTCTACCACGTGAGAACACAGCAAAGACAGCTGTCTATAATGCGGGAAGCTGGCTCTCACCAGACACTGAATCTGCCAGTTGAATCAGACACTTGATCTTGGACTTCCCAGACTCCAGAACTGTGAGAAATAAATTTCTGTTTTTTATAAGCCACTCAATCCATGGTATCTTGTTATGGCAACCTGAATGGATCAAGACAAGGGCCTTTCAGAACAAGAGACCGAACCCCTTATAGATCTTCTTTGATGAGAACACAAAGACTTTTGTTGTAACCACTGAGCTCCAGACCCAAGCACACACCTAGAGATGAGTGCACCTCTGACACACACATATATGTGTATGTATGTATATGGTGTGCACCTATGCACAGGTTTTTATGAGTGTTCCTCATTGCATCTGACTATCTCTGTAGTCCCTGATGCTACAGCTGAGCTCGGGGACCCAAGGCTCTACTTTGCAGCTACTACTATTGTTAGTGCCACCATAATCCATCCCTCTTGTGTCAAATGCCTATTGAGTCAAGTGTGGCACCAGTGTGTCTGATTCTCAAAGTCTGGGCACAAACCTATGTCCCAGAGAGGCTGAACTCTAGTATCCCACAGCTCAGGTTCCCTCCCTATCAGATTCATGGAGTGGGAATATTCCAAAGAGGATGTGAGGTCTGGTTCTTTAAAGTGAATATCGCTTGCTATCCATGAAATCCGTTTTCTCTTTTATCATGGGCATGTGGCAGAACTATGTTTCTTTTGGGTATTTTTTTTTTTTTTTTGCTGTTGGCTGTAGTATGTGTCTGAGGTCTTTCCAGTAACATCTGAACAGGAATAACGCGCACCTTGGAAGACTAGGCTAAAAGAGAATGGCAGGGCTCTTCGGCACTCTCTTTCCCCTTACAGTCAACTGGAAACCAGAGCAACCTTATTTTGACCATATGGTGATGACAATGTCCTAGAAGACTGAGGAGCAGCAAGACAAAAAAGACCTTGTCCTTGAATGACTGCGTAGGTAACAGCCACCTGACAATTGGAGCTTCATTTCAGGCTATTACCTGAGAGGAAGATCAACTTCTACCTTCTTTAATACAATTCTTCCAGTGTCTTATCCTTACTTTAACATACACTCAGAAAACAATAACTAATAGCTAGGATAGTATTCTATGTTTAGTTGTAGTTATTTCACCTACATTATGCCTATGCTATTGGTCAAAAAGAAACCAGTAAGCTATAGTAGTCACTTTAGTTACTATCTGTATTTTATGTGTTCTTTGGAGATTATTCAATTTAGATTTACTTTTAAAAGTAAGCTTTCTTGTAATATATTTGAAATACCATATATATTATCAAATGGACACATAGTGACTTTTCTTTGTTATACATTCATGATTCTTAAAACTGTATTTTCTAGCCCATGTTAGCGTTTTGGAAGATATGATATCAGAGTCCAAACTGTTTGATTACCCTACATTTTTGTACATAGTATTTCTTTTGCCCAAACTAATCTTCCCTTTGTCCTCTTCTAATTGGCAAATTCTTATTTATCATTCAAAGCCCTGGTCAGATGCAATCTCCTCTACAAGGTCCCCTAAGCAGTTTTCTGTATTATCTCTACCCTGTCACTCTATTTATATGTTGTTCCATTTTCACAAGCCCTCAATAATTTTCATTGTTTCTTTACGTCTCTGCCTCCCATATTGAATTGTGAGTGCTAGTGAACAAGCTCCATTACACCTTTCTTTTTTGATATCCTCTGTCTGACACATTTGTGGCACAGTTACAAATATTTTCTAACTGAATCTTATTATACTATAGTGAAATCATTAATGTATTCCTATAACATAGCAGTAAGCACATTTTTCACTTGAGTGGTTGGCATGAAGTAGTGTTTCTTAATATTTCTCCCAATTCCAGATGTCCTTTAAAATATATCTAATTCTGTTCCACTCCCCTCCAAAACACATGAAACAAAGGCAGAAAGCAAAGATTTTTATGCAAAACTGCTCAATATCTGAAAACTAAAATATTCATATTTGACAATCTTGTTATGAGCATCAATCCTTCCAATTTTCCCAATATCTCACAGCCACCTGCACTTTGCTTTCCTGAGTTCTCTCAGTATCTCAGTCTTGGTATCTTTTATCCTCCTACCCTCACTGACTTGCCCTTCCAGGCAAACGAACTATTCTTTAACCAGCCCATTCAATGTTTGTATCCTTCTACTATACAAATCCAAAATATTCCTATACCTGGTTACATTCTAAAATGTCTTTTTCAGACCTAAAGTGGAACAGTTGAGTGCTACTGGGAAAAGAGTATGTTTCAAATGACTGTGCCAGCTCAGATTAATAATTGTAACTCTTTATAATCTCATGAAAATTCTTATTAACATTTTATTTTATTATTTTATCACTTTTACTGTAAAACATAATTGCCACCATCCCCAAAATTTCCTCCACTCTCTGAATAAACAACATTCTTTGACATTTCATCAAGAAGAAACCTCATTATTCGTAATCTCTTAAATTCTTTCAGACTTGCCACTTAACATGATTTTAATATCCTTATTTAGACAGAGTTAGACTGTACAATTTGATAGGCTTTGAAATATGTATATACGAATGAAACCATTTCAACACTCGAGGTAATGAACATATCCGTCACCCTAAATTGTCTGCATGCCAGTTTGTAATTTCTCCCTCCTGCTGCTTTTGTCCCCTCTCCCTCTTCCCAGGCAATCACTGATCTTTCTGTCACTCTAGATTAATTTACATTTTCCAAAATTTTGTATAAATGGAATCGTTCAGTGTGCAATATTTTTCTCTGGAAGGCTTCCTGCACTCAGCATAATTATTTTGAGATTCACGAGTGCTACTTCTAGCAATAGTTCATCTTTTCTTGTTGCTGAGCTGTATTCCATTTTATTGATATACCACAAGATTTTTATCCATTCACTAGTTGATGCACATTGAGTTGTTTTCAGTTTGGGAATATTAGAAATGAGCATCTGCATAGAAGTCTTTGTATGGACAGATGCTTTTATTTCTCTTTGGTAGGAGAAATATGGTAGGTGTATGTTTAGCTTTTTAAGAAACTGCCAAATTGTTTCTCAAGGGGTGGTATCATTTTCTACTTCTATTAACAGTTTTTAGAGTTCCAGGTGCTCAAGTTGTTGCCAACATGTGGTATGGTCAGCTTGACTTTTATCTATTCTAATAGATGTGAAATGTTCTCTCATTGGGTTATAATTTGCATTTCCATTATGGTTAATGACATTGAGCATCTTTTCATGTGTAACTCTATTGTTAACAATCCATAAATCTGAATAATAAAGTATTTAAATTTTTTACCATTTTTCACTGGGTTTTTGATTTTCTTATTGGGTTTAGATACTTATTTACGTAATCTGGTAGCAATATTAATCCAATTTTGTTCTCCTTTTTGAATTTCTTTTGGCTGCTTCTGATCTTTTGTATTTCTACCTAAATTTTAATATCAGCTTATCAATTTCTTCAAAGATCCTACTGTGTGATTGGATTGGATTGAATCTATAGATCAATTTGGGGAGAACTAATGTCTTAAAAATATTGAGTCTTCAAATCCATTAACATAGTATATGTAGTGCATTAATTGGCTAGGACTGCTGAAACAAAGTACCACAGACAGCATGGCTTAACCAACAGAAATTCATTGTCTCACAGTGCTGGCAGCTAGAAGTCTTGAGTCAAAGTGTTAGCAGGTTTGATTCCTTTTAAGGGTTGTGAGGAAGAATGTGTTCCAGTCGTCTCTCCTTGGCTTGTAAGTGGTCATGTTTTACCTATGTCTCTTCACATCATCTGCCCTTTATTTATGTCTCTGTGACCAAATTTCCCTTTTTTATAAAGACATCAGTCATATTGGATTAGGGCCCATCCTAAGGACCCCATTTTAGCTTGATTACTTCTGCAAGGAAGCTCTCTCCAAATAAGGTCACATTCTGACTACTAAGGGTTAGGACTTCAACATATGAACTTTGAATTTCAACATAATTGAACCCACAACTGTAGCTAGTGGCTAATATAATATACAGTATAGCTAGAAGATCTCTCATCACCAAATTAAAATATTTGGCTCTTAAATCATTGGCCAGAACCTGTCACATGGCTCTTACTTCAGTGACTGTGGGAAAGCGCAATGCAACCCTGTGTCAGGAAGGCAGGGAACCAAAAGTATTTGTGGATGGCACTAATGATCACTTGCTCTATTATGTGATTTACAATATTTTTATAGTAAGCAAAGAAGGAATTAACAATCAAGGTAAGATACTGGTGATCACATTCTTTTTCTACACAACTATCATTTCCCATATACATTAAAATGTTCTATTATTCCTTTTCAGTTTCCTATGGTTATAGAAAAATGTAAAGATACAACAACAATGATATTTTCATCATTCTATTCATGTAATTTATATTGTTGGAAAACTGTAAAGGTTTCTATAGGTAGGCAGATGTCTTATTTAAATATTATGCCATATGAATTCCCGTTGGTGGAAAGGTTTGAGGAAATCATGGCAAAATTAAATCTTATTAGGATTTAGAAAGGTATTAAATAAAAGAATGCCTTCTTGAAGAATGGAGCACTCTACACTATATTATTTGCTTTTTGATTTCTGATTATAATAAAAACTGCTTTCTCCGTGACATGACAAGTCATATAATATACCTGCCAGAAAACACCTTTTAAACCCTAACACATGCCATATAGTTAATGCTTTGTTGAAACTTACGTCTCTTAATAATATTGAATTTTATTATGTTGTATATTTAATATTAAGTTTTAGGACAAAATTTATTTATTTGGTTTTTCTTGTTTTTGCCACTATCGAAACATCAGCACATAATTCAGTGACCCAACATAATCCTCTATTATTTTCCTTTTCTTTAATATTATAAGCTACAAATACGTCCCTGTTTATATATAGATATCATCTATCACAAAGCTTATTTTCTGCAGGTGTGTGTGTTCCCTTGTCTGATGACCTTAGCTTATTGTTACAGAAAATTTATTAAATGTGATTCTTTGTCTACATAAACAACCTTCACATTCTCAGTTTAATAGTGAGAGCCACAATGCTAGGACACCTTCACATATTATAGTACTTTCCTGAGAATGTTCATAAACAAATGTAAAGGAATCTTCTGGGAAACAAATAAACGTTAGGAACAGAGTAAAGGAAATAGGAAATAATTCTCAAAGTGTAAAATACTTTAAAAGAAATTTAAACTCATTGTAAACTTGTTTCTTATTTCAGGCCTAGATTTATAGAAAATCTATTATTGAAAGCCCATTGAATTTTGTGAAATATGTTCTTTACAATACATTAAAACAGAAACCATTCAGTGATAGTCACAGTAGGGGGGGCAATATTAAGTGCTAAGGTTAGGAAGAGGAGATAGCTGCATTGTTTTCTAGCAAATCCAAAAACACACAGAAAAATTTATAGAAATAGATATTCAAAAATCTACAGAAATATTTTAAAATGTAAGGAGAATATTGCTTTAATCATAACATGTACCATATCTGAGACATACTTAAGTTTATGTACTCACTAATTATATTATTATAGGTAAAATGATAAAACTAAAAAGAATGTGTCTTATTCAGCTAATATGCATGCATATCTCAGTGTCCGTGGAATCACATGGTTAGTTCTCTGGTTCATTTTATTGCTAATCAGTCCACTAAATGACACTCACTATGTTGTTTCCTCAACTATAACTTAATTATCCATCGAGACTCACCCTTGAGAAGTGGAAGAGAGGGAGGGGGCCAGTGCCAACACTGCAGTCACCGCTGCTCAGTGCCCTTGCTGGCATTGCTGCCAAACTGCATGGTAATGAAATTCAATGACAGTTGCGGGAGGACGTGGAAATTGCCAGGGGAGTTCAGAGAAATAACGATGTGAGCCCTTGGCACAAGTGGATAGGAGAAAGTTGAGTCTTGTGTTTCCTTCTCATCAAGATGACTGTGCTATCAGCCTACAGTCCTCTGGATAGATTACCTGCTTTCTAGAATATGGTTGTCTTCCACTTCCTGCCTGCTGCTAGACCTCAATAGAAGTCCAAAAACTGGCTGTAGATGAATGTAGATGGTGAAAAGTGAAGGGGGTGTTCCCACATTTGTTGGCCTTTTTCTAAAAGTTACTTTCAGTGGTGCTTGGAAGAGTTCTCCTTTGGCTCACGTTTTGGTTTATTTGACTTTCTGAATTCTTTCCTTTTTTTGGTGGGGGAAGGAAGATTGACCCTGAGATAAAGTCTGTTGCCCATATTTCTCTTTTTGTTTGAGGAAGATTGTTGCTGAGCTAAAATCTGTACCAATCTTCTATTTTACGTCGGATGCCACCACAGCATGGCTTGACGAGTGGTGCTAGGTCTGCATCCGGGATCTGAACCTGCAAACCCCAGTCCCTGAAGCAGAGCGTGCAAACCTAACCGCTATGCCACCAGGCCGGCCCCAACTTTCTGAATTCTTGATTTCTTTACCTATTTATTCTTCTTTTATTAATAGCTAAAACTAAATGAAAAGAGATAAAATTAAAACAAAAATCAAGTATGCAATCAGTGATATTCAAGGACAAATTGAAAGTGTTTGAGTAATAATTAGGATAATAAGGAGAAATCACTTTGCAGATTTGCAACATATTTTATTGGCAAGTAATTGTCATAACATTGACATAAATCATCTTGATTAGTATGGAAATTTAGAAATTAAAAAAAGACAAAGAAAAAAATTTACCATGACCAGGAAAATGCCTGAGAAAAATTCTAAGCAAAATCTGGTGTATAAAGGTGCAGAGACTAAAAGAAACCATTTGTAGTCGGATTGGTAGCATAATCAAAACTTGCTTTTATTTCCTCATCAGGTTATTTAAAAATAAATTAAATCAGTAAACTCTGCAGAAAAGGAACAGTGAGCTTTAAATCTGTTATTCAAACTGACTGGCAAAATATATATGTATTAGCATGGTTAGTGAATCATAAAACACATTGTTTGTTGTTTTAGTCTAAGATGCTGCTGCTAAAAATCTTATCTGTACCTGCAGCTATAACTAAAGGGACAAATATAAAACTCTTATTGTCTTCTAAGTTATAATGGAATAAAAATGACACTACAATTAAAGAAAATCAAACCTGTTCAGCACTGTACTTTTGTTTTATACAAATATTACATCTTCTCAAATGTTCCCTAATGGTTTGATATTGCGATGTTCTTCAAATCACCAGGTATTCAGAACTTGTTGATGTGATTCCATGTAATTTTGTAAAATTCTGCTGTCCTTCAATATTTCATCACACAATGAACAGCTAATTAAAAACTTGTCATTTACTCCTGAATTTCACTCTTCATCAGGATTTCTGGGATTTGCTTTCATTAGCATTCCCTGATCTAACATTTCCACATATTCACCACTTTCCGATTCATTTTCTCTAATACAAATAGATTGGCATTTCTCATAAGGCTTCCTTCTTTGCCTCTGAGTATTTGTCTGTATTTTATTAAAGATATTATTCTAAGCTAACTATATATGGGCCCACCATAATAAACAGCACACATGGGGTGACCAATGGTCCTGATTTGCCTGAGACTGAACAGTTTCCCCTAGAACACAGGACTCTCAATGCCAAAACCAAGAAAAAAACAATAAAACCAAGCAAATTAGGAAGATTTGGTGACTCCAAACATACCATTTTTTCAATAAATGTGAAATTCTTTTTCTTAATTCAAATAAACAAAAGATAACCCCTTCCATTCATGAATTATCTGAAAGATTTGTCTTCATGAAATACCATAAAGAGAATTTAATCCAGTAAAGAGGACACGAATTGTCATAATGTCCCCTCGTATTAGTTATTTTATTATATATGTGTACATAGCTATGGGTGGTTATTCTGAGTCCTGCTGAATATGGCCTTGTCCACCCAGCTGGAATGCCAATACCAAAACAGCTCCATCTTATATTTGAACATTTTAATGTATAACTATCTGCAAAATGACATCCACTCCATAACTCAGCTGTGGGGATCAAATGAGATAAAGTCAAAAGGCATTTAAACCCAATTATTACGGTAGGATAATTTATTCAATTTAAGTCGTCTTTATTTATTTATTTTTTTGCTGTTTTTTTCCCATTCCGTGACCCAAGAATGTTGCCTAGATGTTTTGTGCCCCCTTGGCTCTTTGTGAAATTACAAACTTCAAAGACAATCACAATTTCTCGGGATTGGTTTCTGAGGTCATGCTAGAGGGATGGGGGTAGAAAGAGCAGGAAGCGAAAGAAGTATGGATGGAGGTAAGATCTGCTACATAATTTGTGCAGCTCAGTGCAGAATAAAAATGCAGGGCCTCTTGTTCAAAATGGAAGAAGAATGCTTCTTCCTTTCTTTTGCGATGTCTCTTAACCAGTCGTGGTATTTTAAAATTTGCTCTTAATGTCACACTCCCTCAGCATAGGACAACTCATGGGGAAGTACAGACCCTCACAGGTGCCTTAGGCCCCACTTTGACTAGGCTCCTGAGCATGTACCCAACCCCGACCCTCCCCACAACTGTGTCCCCCCTTGGGGTGCAGGGTGGCAGCAGTCACTGGGTGGAGACTGGGGAGCCGGCTCCCTACAACTTGCCCAAGAGAAGCAAGGAGGCCCTAAGGAAAGACCATGTGTGAATCCATGCTCCAGGCTGCTGGCACACCCTGCTTCTCCCATCAGACACCACTTATCAAATACAAATTCAAAGGTAAACTTGTTAAGATTGTTAAGACAGCAACCAAAGAGCATTAAATCCCAAGCCTGTGAGTGACACAGGACCTGTGACATTGCGCTGGTCACACACCCATGAAGCTCCCCCTAGACGGGGGGTTCCCATGACTAGGAAACTGGATGGGGATCCGTGAATCTCATAGCTGGTAGGAGAAGATAGGACATCAAGGGCCCCCCACTGCTGGCCATAATCCTCCAAAGTGAAAGAAACTCCCGGGAGAAGGATACGGGGTGCACCTAGAGAGATGGCTAACCGGGCTTTTTGAATTCCAAACTTAACAATTCTCTTGCTTAAATTTAACTTTAAAGGGTCACATGGTCCTTAACAGTGTGGATATCAATGACAACGTCAGCTTGAACACAAAAGACTCTTTTCCAAATTTTGGACAGTACATGATGATCTCCGATTCTAGCCCAATATTGGGGAGGAGGAATTACTGCCATTCGGGTCCACTTAATAAATATCACAGATTCATAAAGTTTCATTTGAAATTGACTTCATGCTCTAACGCTACTTTCTCAGGTGTTTCCTGCCCCACTTTTGGTAATTATTAATGAGCTTTTTCAGAACCTTAAAGGAATATAAACTGAAAGCTTGGAGATCATATAACAAATTGTACTTGAGAATCTTAATGTACATTTAAATGTGGAAGTCTAAATTCAGAAAGAGCTCAGACTAAATATTACTGCATTCAAATATTAAGTTATTGTAAAGAGATAAGTATACAGAGTTAACATTTAATATGAAGAAGTGTTTATAACCAGCCTAATTATCCGTTAATAAGTGGGTGGTATATTACACATTCAAAAACTCATAATCTCTATGATTTTCATTGGAATGGAGCCAGACTGAAAATATGCCTTAAATATGGCAAGACATTTTCTCTTCCAGTTACCGTTGCTACATGAAAAATTATCCTAAAACTTAGGTCAAGCCATTGTGGCATTTTATGGGTCAGGAAATCGAGAAAGCCTTTTCTGGGTAGTTCTTTCCTTGAGTCAGTTGTGCAGCTGCAGTCACATGTCAATAGGATGCTGTAAAGAAATTCAGGGCAGGCAAATGAAAGATGAGAGTCCACGTGGAGAGAGAGCCAGGAAGGCGAGAGGCCCTCATTAGGAGTGGTCTGCTGCAATGCCCCATCCTTGATCAGTGCAGTCACTGCGCATCAGGTAAAGACTGGAGTGAGAACTTGCATTCTTGTGCAATCCTTTTAACTTATTATTTCCTGAATCCAAATATGATTTCCACTGTCAATGGAAAGACGGCGTGATCTCATCCCTTTGGCTGAAATTCCTTTCTTTTTTTGTGGGAGAGGGGATAGGAAGGCAATTAGAATGTTGTTCTTGAATGGACTCCCATATGCCAATTTCAATGCCAACCCTTAGAGATCCCCTATGAATTCTTGCAAAAAAATTAGAGCTCATCTTAGTCTCATTTAGATCTAAGGTATTTTGCCACCAGATGGCTTCCCAAAAGCCAATCATTAACATAAGAGCTAGTGATGACATAAAGTGTTATAAATTATCCGACGAATTTCACTTTGTCTACAAGACTGTCTAGTCAATTCAGATAAGGACAAATTTAATTATTTCACCAGGAGAATTTTTGGCAAAATTATAATTTCTGAATTTCATTTTAAGCAATTCCAAACCCTTAGGTTTATATCAGCCAATACTTCTCTTTTGTCTTTGGGGATTTGTTTTTGCAGCAATGTGTTTGCTATAAACAAAGGATAATTCTTGGTTAAGTATGCAGACATCTTTTATGAGTTGCAATATAACGCAAATGAAGCATGAAGAAGAGTTTTGCAAACTGCACAACTAATTCGGTACAATGCCATACATTTAATTATTAGTCAATGTAGATAGTTCTGAATAAAGCAATAACTAAATCTCTCTTTGATAAAACCATTTGGTCAGTTAGATTATCCTTACACACACTAAAGTATTTTTTGTCTCCCACTTTATTGTCTGTGATTATGATGAAAAATAAATTATATTTTAACCAATTTTCAGTGGATTCCTTATATACCTTTGTCTATTTAAGTGGGTTTAAATCATCCAATGCTGCATAACTTAATAAAAAAATTAATTAAACAAATAAATTATATAATCTATTTATTATTTAGCAACCAAAAAAATGCAACATTCATTTTAGTTGACTTCACTGGAATATTTCCTCCCACTTTTTATTATAAATCACCTTTCTCTGCAACTATTTTAAGAAAAATATTGCAGATATAATTATGAAAAATGTTCACTTCATGGAATTTTATAAACTAATTAAACCGACAGTACTTGTACTAGAAATTTTATTTTCATTAGTAGTAGAGTTAAAATTAAAAGACATGTGCATATAACATATAAATGTATGAATAACATGTATGAATAAACATACATATTTATACATATATGTGTATGTTACATACATGGGAAGTCCCTCACATTCAAAAAGATTTACAGAGATGATTGGTAAATCCATTGTTAATTATTCAAAATATATTTTCACATAGAAAAAATAATGATCTGAGGTCAGACCTCAAAATAATAATTTATCCTTAATTAATACATAGTTCAAATGGTACCATTTCAATGCACTAAACGATCAGTCAGACATTGTCACTACTATTGAAATATACCTTGATCTACAACTTGAAAGGTGAGGCATAATCTTCCTTCTTCACTGGAGGTGATAGTGACAAACAAGTTGACTTCAGAGCTCTGGTAGCCATGGCAAACACTGTTTCAAGGGCTCATGTAACAAAGAATTCAAGAAAGGGAAAAATGGTCAACGTTCAGACAAGTGTACTGCATTAAATTTGCCAATATTTTAAATCGGAAAACATATGGGTAGATTCTTTTACAAAGGTGGATGGCAATAATATAAACGCATACATATGTAGGTATTCGTGTATGCAGACAACTATGTCATTATAGAGAGTAAGACACAAGAAAACCCAAACTCCATTTTATTTAAGAGTAGAAAAGTATTTGCTGTGATTTCAGCCCTTGAAGTCAAAATGACAAGATTAAACCATGGTTCCACAGCTTACTAGCTCTGTAACCTTGGGCAAGTCAAGTAAACTCTATGCTTCATGAGCCTCATCTGTAAACTGGAAGTAAACATAATTTCTATTTAAAAGATTTGGGGAAAGATGGTAATGAGATAACCTATGTTATATGCCTGAACTAATGCTTGACACATGTTAGACGCTCAGTGAATGTTAACTACTATACTGGTTATTTATTGCTACACAATGAGCTGCCCCAAAGCTTTGTGGCTTAAAACAAGTGACATTTATTTAGCTCATAACTCTGTCACTCGGCAGTTTGGGCTAGACTCACCTGGATGGTTTGTCTGCTTCTCAACTAGGCTCATGCATGCATCTACAGGTTACTTTTTGGCTTGGCTGTTTGTCTCAAAATCTAGCAGACTAACGTTAGGTTGTTCACAGTTGACTTGGCTTGTTAACTTTGGCTTGGCAGATCAGGGTTCCAAGGGAACAAGAAGGAAAGCTGCAAGGCTTCTGGAGGCCTAGTGTCAGGACTGGAACGATGTCACTCCTGCAGTAGTAGGTCAAATCACGTCACAAAGCAAGCCCAGATCCAAGCAGTGGAGAAATCGACTCTAGCAACTAATCTAGAGTTACAAAGTCCTGTGGCCATTTTTCAATTTTTTTACGTCTAGGATTATTATTCTCTGTAAGGTACACAGTTCTTTTCATTTAATATTTAATAGGTACTCAATAAATGAATATTGATTTGATATATTTATTTTGAATTTACATATGTCTATGCATAAAATTTAGACATGAAAACAAAAATTGTCCGCTAAACGTAATAAATTTATAACATTAAGGCACACTTGAACCAGAAGTGAGTTTTGAAATGGATGCTTTAATTACGTTTTTTGGTAAACGAATAAAGAGAGCTCCGTTGAAACTAAATATTGCATTCATGGTAATACAGTGACTTAGTTGGCTAGGACTAGAACACCCAAGTCTCTTGATCCTTGTGCAGTGTTCTTTACCCCCTAATGAAGTCATGATAAACTTGGATGCTTAGCAATTTCAAATTCTGCAAAAACCACGCATTAACAGAATGAATTAACTGTAAGTCAGTAATAGTTTGTTTCTATATTGTATGAAAATACACTAATTTAAGTATAATATTTATTCTCTGACTCTCCACTTTACCCGTCCTTCTGTCACCTAATTTATGTGGAAACTAAACAAGCATTATTAATTTTTCAAAAGGATACTGTAGATCTTTTGATGAAATTTGTAATAAAAACATAGAGTGTGATTTAATAGGGAAATAGCTGTCTCTTTAGAAAAACTGAAAATGAAATCAAAATTACTATACAAGCAACATCAAAATACCTCAAGATGATGGATAAAGATGACATTTACAAGGTTTGGTAATGCCGAATAGTAAAGTTTACAGGAAATTAATCTAATATTGGAGACATATCATTTTTCACAGGAGCTGAATCATAATTCAGCTGTCTCTCCCTGACAAGGTCAAAATTTACCGCTATGCAGCTCAAATGCTGTAGCTGGAGCAGTTTCTTCACATCCTGAATCAGGTTCTGTATAATTTCATATATAAAATCAAATTCGGTGGAAAGTATCTGTCATTAATATATTAAAAATTAAAACAAGAAAAACCTTGGAAACTTTATGTTCAACTATTACAGCAAAAAAACCCTGCAGTTTGATACATAATTAATCAGAATTATCAGCAGCTGGATTTCCTCCATATTGCTGGGAATTATAAGGCAAAACAAAGCCAGCTGTTTCTTTCAACAGATCAACGCCATTACTGTCTCAAGAGCTATTCTGATTAAGCCTAACATGATGTGATCACTTTCATCACTTTGCAGCTGCTCTTACAGTGTTTAGATTTAAAAATCAGCATATGCTGTATATTCTGAAACCTAAGTAAACTAAATTCACATCTGTGTTATTTAAATCCTTCCAGAATTAATAGGCATGCTTTCACTAATATGGTAGGTACTTTCCTTTTTCTTCCAGTTATATGCTCTTTAATGAAGTAGATATATTTTGAACAGGACTTAGTTTCATTCTTTAGAGGTTTGTGAGATGATGTAGAAGACCTTATAAAATGTATGGCACTTAAAACTATAAATATAAGTCCAAAATCAGTTATGAACTGAGCATGAGACGGTAATGAATATAATAAAAACGCAATACTAGTATTCACATTCTTTATTTGGAAATGGCTTTAAGTGATGGTGGCAAATTCAGAATTTGTTGACTGTACCTACTACAACTTCCTTTTTCTTAAAACAATCTTATGATTAATCAATTCATTAATTCAAATGAGTAACCACTGTGCCATTTATCTCAAATATATTTTCTTAGTTATAGTCAAGAAAACTTTTTGGTTAACAGCCAGTATGCACAGCATTCTTCCCACTATCCTTGCAGATATACTTTAAGCAACTCATCATTCAACAAGTTACTTTTGCTTCTTTTAATAACCCATTGCAATCATATCTTTCTCCGAGAAGTTTTTTATAGTAAATCAAAGGAAAGAAAAGGTAAGTAGGCATCTTGCACTTCAAGAATAACTCTACCGCATTTATTTAAGGCACCTTCCATTTCTTCCTGTCTGGGAAGCTCTTTCTCTTAAATATTTAGTTGTTCTCTCTCAACTGGATGCTCAGTCTATGCACAAGCTTAATTCTGTAAAACCTGCTTTAAACTCAAGATTGAAAATAATGTCTCCTTCCTTTGATGAGTGATTCTCAAATGTAGGCATACATAAAATGCACATTATCAGATCCTGTCTCAGAAATTCATTTTCTGTCTGAGGTCTGGAAGGAAAATACATTTAAACTAGTACTCCTGTTGAAACAAGATCCATGTTTGGAAACATCATTCTATATTCCATATATTTCATTTGTACTTCTTCTGAAATATCCATCATATTCTACTCTACTGGTCATCCACGCATATATTTTTTTCGAGCAAATTGGTGGTGGGAATGAAAATTGTGCACCAATATGAAAAACAGTATGGTTGTTCTTCATAAAATTAAAAATAAAAGTACCGTATGATCTAGAAATTCCAATTCTTGGTGTATGTCCAAAAGTACTGAAAGCAGATACTCAAACCGATAGTTGCACAGCCATGTCCATAGTTAGCATTATTCACAATTGCCAAAAGAGGGAAGCAACCCGGGTGTCCAACCACGGGTGAATGGATAAACAAAATGTGACATATGCATACAATGTAATATTAACGTTAAAAAAAGAGAAAAATTCTGACGTATTTTGAAACAGGGATAAACCTTGTAGACATCATATAAGCCAGTCACAAAAGGACAAATACAGCATAATTCCACTTCGTGAGGCCTAAAGTAGTTAAACTGGAGAGACAGAAAGTAGAATGGCAGTTTCCAGGTGCTGAGGGGAGAGAAGAACGGGGAGTTACTGTTTAGTGGGTACAGAGTTTCAGTTTGGGAAGGAGAAACAAATGTTATGTAGATGAATGGTGGTGACGGTTGTGCAACAATGTAAATGTACACTTAAAAATGGTTAAAATGATAAATTTTATGTTTCTCATATATATGTTACCACAAAAACCTGACAAATATGTTGGGTAATGTGTGCTTGGTTATCAGGAGGGTATAATTCAAGGACAGTGAGGTAAGAAATGCATAATAAAATTGATTAAATACACATGATAATATTTCAAGGGAAGTGATTAAAAGATAGATATAAAGGCTTCAGCTTCCAAAGCAGTACAAAAAATTAAATAGGGGGAAGAAAGCTTAAATCAATCCAGGAAAAGAAACAAAGGGAGGAAAACATGCATAGAAAATGCAAGACAAAGGAAATACAGTCAGTAAGATAGCAAAACAAGTCCAGATAGTTATATAAATGTAAATTATTTAAACTTACTAGTTAAAAGAATAGACTATCACACAGGAGTAAGAAAGTAAACAAAATCTAGTTATATGGTGTTTGGACAACATGTGTAAAGCATAAATACATGAAAAATTTGACCTAGGTAGAAAAAGACATCCTAGGGATATACCAACGCAAAGAAACCTAGGGAAGGTGAATTAATATCAGACAAAACAGACGTCAGGAAAAAAGCATTATTGTGGATAAAGAGGTTATCATATTATGATAAACGTTTCAGTCCACCTGGATGATAGGATTCTAAATGATTATAGAGGTGACAAAATAGCTTAACTCTCTATAATGTAAAGCTGAAAGAATTTCCTAGCCTATTATTAAATTTATAAGGCAGCTCAAAGGGCCAAGAAGAGCCAAGATTCTCGTGAAACATGATAAAATAGAGGGACTTTAGCTTTGAAAAATCAATATTTAATATACATATTTTAATGAAAATACTGTCATGGTGGGCAAGGATAGACAATAACCATTAGAACGTATCAGAGGGCTCACTTATACGTGCAATGGAGATATACAAAGCAGATGACATTGCTAAGGAAAGAGAGGGGCTATCAATATGAGATGCTAACACACTTGGATATCCGTATTTTTAGAAAAGGAAAATTAAGTCTCTACCTTATGCAATAATTCCCTACCTCATACAGTTCCAAAAGATCAATAGTAGATGTAATGGTAATTAAAGGTGAAAAGCAATCCAGGCAGCCATTGCTCGTATGTTAGTGCAGGACCATAAAGATGACTGAGCAAGCAGAAACTGTACAAAATGATCTTCATAATCAATGGGGAGAATTACGATTGTTCCATGACCTGTAAGTTGTTTTCTAAAATATTAAGACTCTCTGACTGTTGCTTATAAATGTATAGGGAGAGAAAAATGCAATAAAACTAAAATGTCTTTAGTACAATGTTAATGTAAAACATTAGGAACATTGAGGATTACAATGTTTGCTTCTTTGTAACAAAAAAATCAGTAGTGGCTTGAACATTTGCCTCCTTCTCATTGAATGTGTCCAGTGATAAAGAGCATGCATCCTTCATATGCTTTTGTGAATTGCCAAAAGTTTAGATTCACTTCCAACATCTTCTCCTTTGTGCTTTGAAGGTTGTGAAATACCTCCAAGCATTCTTGTAATGTGAGTTTTTTACTAGTGTCATTTCCTCTGGGACATCATCTTTGTCATCCCCACTTCATTCCTCATTTATGCTGATAAGTTTGCTGTCACTAACTTCCTCTGGTTGCATGTCTAGAGTCTCTCAAATGACAGCATGTCGACATTTCCATGTCAGCTGTTGCATTTATAACTCCATTTCTGTTCAATTTGAATTTCACTTCTGGGGTCATCATTTTTCTTTTATTTACTGAATTTGCATCATTTTTGGTCAATTCCCTCTTTTTGATTATCCATTCCTTTAAAATGCCATTTGGGTTTATCACTGGGAGACAATGCAACACACTTGCATGCTTTGTTGTCTATGCCTTAACTGAATAAGAGATACACAGTGACCGATAATCAACAGACTTTGAAAGTGACAGGATTTGTCACTGGTCATGGTATGCATCTTTTATTTATGCATCAATTTGTAGATTGAAGAACTACAGTGAAGTTTGTACTTTATGCAATTATTCACAGTTAATATGCCATGCTAACTCAAATTTGACCTGTGTTTTGGGGGGACCAGTCTTATTTAACTGAACTGTGATAACTGAAATTTGTGCATATCAGAACGATGAGAGGCAACGGATGTCTGTACTTTAAAATGTTTTTGAAGAAATCATAAAGGATATTTTTATGCTCTTGGGATAGAAAATTATTTTATAAGGAAGACTCCAACATACTATAAATGAAAAGATCAGCAAATTTTTCCACCTTAAAATTAAAAACTATCATTACTCAATGGATACCATACAACAGAGAGGTAACAGAAGCCACAAATATAATAGAAAAAAACTAGTTTTATAAAATATGTCATTAAGCAAAAGTCAAACAAATCAATAAATAATGTGCAAAGAATACGAATGGGCAATAGAAGAATAAATGCCTACAGAATGTAAAGAAAAAGACGTTTGCACAGAGTTAAATGTATGTTAAGATTATAGTGAGACCTATGAAATCAATAAAAGTTTAAAAACCTAATAATAGCAAGTTTTTGAAAGAATAACTCTGTCAAACTATTGGGTATTATCTCATAAAAGTTGAATTTTTGCATACTCAATTTGTGTGTGTGTGGAAAACTCTTTATTTCATTGTCCTTTAGAAAGATATTTGTGCAAGTTTTAAAAAAAAAATCTAGGTTGACAGGTTTTTTTTCAGTACTCTGAAGAATTTCCGTTGTCTTTGAGCATTCATCGTTTCTGATGAGAAAACAACAAACAGCATTATACTCTTTGCTATGTGCAAAACTTGACCTTTTTTCCTCTCACTGCTTCTAACATTTTCTCTTTACCACTGGCTTTCAGCATTTGATTATCCTGTTCTTTGGTTAGTTTCCTTCATGTTTCTTTTGTTTGGGGTTCATTGGGCCTCTTGGAACTGTGAGTTTATACTTTTCATCAAATTTGAAAATTTTTAGCTATCATTCTTCAAATGTTTTTTCCAGCCCCCTGTCTCTTCTCTCCTTTGGGGAGTCCAAGTACACATATAATTAACCAGTTTAAATTGTCTCACAGCTCATTGATGGTCTGTTTTTGTTGTTATTTGTTTGTGTTTTGATATACTTTCCCCACTATGTTTTTGGATAGTTTCTATTGCTGTGTGTTCAAGTTCACTAATCTTTTCTTCTGCAGTGTCCAATCTGCTACTGAATACATCCAGTGTCTTTTTAAAAATCTCAGACATTGTAGTTTTCACCTCCAGAAGTTAGATTTGACTATTTTTTGTATCCTCCATATCTGTATATAACATGCTCAATTTTTCCTCTAGCCTTCTTTTTTTTTTTTGAGGAAGATTAGCCCTGAGCTAACATCTGCTGCCAATCCTCCTCTTTTTACTGAGGAAGACTGGCCCTGAGCTAGCATCCATTCCCATCTTCCTCTGCTTTATATGTGGGACACCTACCACGGCATGGTGTGCCAAGCAGTGCCTTGTCTGCACCCGGCATCTGAACTGGTGAACCCCGGACCACCGAAGCAGAAAATGTGCACTTAACCACTGTGCACTGGGCCAGCCCCTCCTCCAGCTTCTTGAACTGAAATGTTGCACTAATAACAACTATTTTAATGTTATTAACTATTAATTCTATCACCTGTGTCATTTCTGAGTCAGTCTCTAATGATTTATTTTTTTCCTCATTATAGATTGTATTTTTCTGCTTCTTTTCATACCTGATAATTTTTTATTAGATGCCAGATGGTGCTGGATATTTTTGTTTTCCTAAAAATATTTTAGAGCTTAACTGTGGGCTCCAGTTAAGTTACTTGAATTTAATTTGATACTTTCAAGTCCTGCTTTTAAGCTGTGTTAGGTCATACGAAACAGTATTTATTCGAGGGCTAAATTTTATCCCCTGTTGAGGCAAGATTTTTCTGAAATCTCTGATATTAGTAAACATACTGTTACGGTATTAAATACTGATGCCCCCCCTGAATTATAAAGTTTTCCACTCTGCCTTGGGAATTGGCATTATCTGTGTCCCTTTGTGATCTGTGAGACTGTTTCCTATAATCTTTTGCGTAGTTTTGCTCCCAGCCTCAACTAGCTTCCTCATGTGATCCGTCAGTACTCAGCTGAATACTTAAGAGGACTCTGCACATCTCAGGAGTTCTCTTGCTGTGTAGCTTCCTTCCAACCCATATTCTGCCCTGTGGACAACACCACTTGGCTTCTCCACATTCCTGGTTTACTCCTCCCTGTGCTATGATCTGGACACTCTCCACAAGAAGGATAGGCATTCATAGGTGTCACCTCATTTAATTCCTGTCCCTTATGAATCCATTGTTTCTTGCCCAATGACCAATATTCACAATACTAATGTTTCCTACATTTTGTCCTTTTTTATTACTTGTTTTGCATGAGAGTGTAAATGCAGTCCCTGTTATTCCAGCTTGAATCAATGTGTAGATTATTTATTATAAAAGTTTAGTCTGTTCTAATACAATTGTTATAGAATTGTAAAAATACAAAATTGTTATAGAAAACTGTGTGCTATGTAGCTCAAAATATGCTGTCATGTCTTAGCAGTCAGGCAGCTTGTAGCAAGTACACAGATATAGCAGGTTTGATAGCTGAACACCTCTCTTGTGTCAGAGAAAATATTTTCCAAAACTGTCACCTTTGATAACTTGGAAAGCAGACTATATGCCTACTAAGTTTGCAGTTCTAGAGGAAGCATTTGTACAGAGCCAGAATATTAATATGTATCAGTGGTTCCTTGAGGATTATAGCAAGGTGCTATAAAAATAGAGATGATCTTAGGCAAAAATTGAGTGCTTTACAGGCAAGCAATGGAAAGAGTTCATAAATTCAAGGCCTTTAGTTGGAAAACTAACTGCAATTGCATTTCCTCCCAAGACTAGTGTTTCAGATAGCCTCAAGATATACACCATTAAGTGTGTGTGTGTCTGTGTGTGTGTGTGTGTGTGTGTGTATGAGGGAGAGAGAGAGAGGGAGACAGACAGACACAGAGAGAGAGAGGAGAGTAAGAGAGAGAAAGTAGGGCATAAATGAGAGCAGGAATGAGTACAATATCTAGAAAAGATTTTGATGTGTTTGCTAGCACATAGATCTCACTATAATCAAACTCTTCCAGAAAACTATTCTTTTTTTTTGAGGAAGATTAGCCCTCACTAACTGCTACCAATACTCCTCTTTTTGCTGAGGAAGACTGGCCCTGAGCTAAAATCCATGTCCATCTTTCTCTACTTTATATGTGAGATGCTTACCACAGCATGGTGTGCCAAGCAGCGCCGTGTCCGCACTCGGGATCTGAACCAGTGAACCCTGGGCCACCGAAGCAGAATGTGTGCACTTAATCGCTGCGCCACCGGGACGGCCCCCTCTTCTATTTTTTGAGAGATTTATATTACCGGTGAAATCCCAAGCTTGGGGTAAAAAGTCCATGCCTAATTGACACTTACTATAACTCTTTGGATCCCAAACTTACGCCATTTGAAAGCAGGCTGCAAAAGATTCTCATTTCTCAAGAAGGGCGTATTTTCCTATGGCCACTGAATTGTGGTACTAGAGGATTACAGCAGTGTAAAGAACATCTCAGAAGGTGAACACAGAGCCAAGAAGAACAATGGAGGAGGGATTTCCATGGGTCAAGGTACTTGCTCCACTGATAAGGAAGAATGTCTTCACCATACCTCTCCAACAGCATGCCATCATTATGTTCAATTCTTACTGTTTGTTCCACATTTTCCCTTTTCTACTTAGGAAATTTTATTGCTGTTAATGTGATTTGTTCTTTGTTGCAGTTATCTGTATATGTATATATATACACATACATACATCACTCAGAGATCTTGGACTTTGATTTGAATGCATTGTTTCTATTGGACTCTGGGTTGCCTTGATTTAGGGAGGGAGAGAGTGTGCTCTAAAGGTGAGAAGAATGCAAATGGATATTTGGTGGTAGGGAACGGATTGTGGCAAGGACTGCTGGCTGACCATGCAATGCATCTTGTCTTCCTGAGCACACAAATAGGCTACTTTTCCCAGCCTCCCTTGCACTTACTTTTGGCAATGTGTATAAACTCTAGGAAGTGGAATGTGAATACAATTGATGTGTGTTAATCTGGGTTGCGACTTCTAAAGTAGAAGTGTATTTTTCCACTGTCTCCTTCTGAAAATGCACATAGATGACAATAAGACTTTAGAAGTTAGAGGAATTAAATAACAGAAGGAGGCTGGGTTCTTGAATCACCACATGGAGCAAATCTATGTGCCTACTAAATTCATTCTCCCAATTCTCCATGGGGGGAAAATCCTCTATTGTAATTGAGCTGTTATGTTTTGTTATTTATTTGTTGTAGTGATTTAGGCTATTACAGTTAGTGTTCTCTGACATCTAACAATTCCTCACCTAGGACACCTTTCAGATCTGTTGCATACATGCACAGGGTCATGTATAGAAAGTAGTACAGTGCATTAAAGCAAAAATCTAGCAACAATTGAGTGTCCTTTAACAGGAAGACAAATAAACAGTGATATATTCATTTAATAGAACATAGTGCATCTAGAACAATAAACAGATTTGTACTATAGACAGTATCCTGGATAAATCTTAGATATGTGATGCTGTGTGATAGAAGACAGATCCAGAAGACAACTTACAGTATATCGTTTTTTAAAGTTCAAAACATAGCTGAGAAATTTGATGGTTAAAGTTACATATATAAGTGATTAACTTCAAAAATAAAAACACAAAATTGATAAACCCAAAATTCACATATTTATAGGAGGAAACTGGACAACGGGATAGTGGGAGAAAGGATACCAATCCAGGTAGTGGGTGACATTTTAGTTCTTTGGTGATGTATTGGTTTCACAGGTGTGAATTATACGATGTTTAATAATTCATATACATATTACATGTATTATTTTGTGTTTATCAGATACTATATATAAAATTCAATGAAGGAAAAATCAATTCAAAAAATAAATGATTGCAGGTGCAACAAACCAGAAGTTTTTGCTACAAATTTGCCTCCCCTTTGCTCCCTCACTATTTCAATGTGGGACTGGCTGTTCATTCCATGCAAACATGCCAAAGCTAACGGTGAGAAGAACGGAGGTGAGTACTGGCAATCAGGCAATCATTTGTGAGCAATGTGAACAGATGTAGAAGAACCCACACTGTGGTGAACGAGAACTGAGTGAGAAAGTCCATTCAAATCCCGGTCCTATTTCATAGGAATTATATCTGCCTCCTTTCCCACACGTAAAGCCTCTGAAATAATAGCAAAAGACATTTTAAATGGACTAATTCTATATACATATCGCTAAATTAAAAGAGTCCTATGAATGAATCATAAATTTGGAATTCCTGAAAAAAGGAAAACAGGCCAACTATAATTGGTAGAGTAAAAAAATCATGCAAAATATAACCGAGTGTGGGGTAAAGGTGGGAACAACTCTGGAGGCACTCCAAGTGCAGAATCAGTAGGCTCAAGGCAAGAGGGAGGGGCCTTTGAGCCATCTCTTGCACTATCCCACAGCCTCCGGGCAGGTCCCTTATTCCTTGCTGCAGTTTGCATTAGACAGTTGATAGTGGTGATGTCTTCCCCAGGATTAATTCAGTGTCTTTAGACCCTGAGGCCAGAGAGGTAGAACAGTATTATCTATCAAGTAGATAGAGATTTCCTGAAGGAAAGCGAATGGGAGAATCCTGCATGGAGAAGACCAAGGACTGTCATAGCTGGTTCAGCAGCACATTGCACACTCCCGCTGAGAGTAGACCTTCCACTCTCAATCAGGAACATTAAGTTTCTCATGCATGAAGATGAGTTCATCAAACCCTTCAGCATCTAACATTCAAGCAAAATAAATGCCAGAGAGCGGAGTACCGGAAGAAAAGGAGTTCGTAGTATATCCTGATAGCATCAAAGTCAGATCTACTCACATTCACTTAAGAAAATAAACATAATACATTGGTTGAATTACTAAAGGGGAGCTTCTTGAACTGGAATATTTAACTAAGAGATTTATATAAAACACAGAAGCAAGGACACAAGAAACAAAATGAAAACAAAGTGTGGACCGAAATGAAAGGGGAAACAGTCAAGTGTCCAGATTGAGGGTATACTTAGAACTGAGAAGGCTGGAAGGGAAAGGCCCCACACCAGAACAATTATAGTGCTATTTAATATTTCCAAAGATAAGGAGACCCTAAAAATTTTCAGAGCATAACATGAGAGACAAATGAGCTCAATGGCAAAGTGGAAATCACCAAGCACGAAGCAATGCTTTCAAGGTTGGGGAGGAAATTATTCAAAAGTTAGAGAATCTTCTCTCCTGCTAAGCATTGTAGAATGAAGGAAAACAAAGATATTATCAAGTCACTAGAGGAGAAAAAAGACGAGAAAAATAAAAATCAATCAATCAAGAGAGATTAAGAAAGGACTAACAAAAAGGAAAGATTAGGTCCAATCATAACAACAATCTCATATATTAAGTTATATGAACTCTCATACTAAAATCACATACTAAAATAAAATTATTTCATTATAAACTTTCAGATTTGGTTTAAAAGATCCAGGTTTAATAGGAACAACATGAAATAAAAGCTACACATGCATCAGCAATTTCTAACAAAATAAAAAGATTTGCATTCTTCCAAATTTAAAATCCAAAGAAATCAAAGTTCAAATATGTTAAACACCCTCACATTTAATTCCTATATCAACCCTTATGAGTTAAACTTCCAAGAAACTAAAGTTCAAAATTTCATTCTTCCTAATGTATTATTTGGCTCATTCTAAGGTAGACAAGTTCTCAGTACTTAGACAGACTTAGTTTAGGATTTGAGTTTTGTTCTCATGTTGTTTTATTGTTGTTGCTGTAGCTTCAGTTGGACTGTCCCTCTGGAGAATGGAAGCAAAAGTTTTATTAGTTCAGAGTTAAGTCTCTGGTTTCCTTTTGAAGATTTAAAAAATATAATAGGAAACACAAAGTTATTGCAGCACTGACCCCCATCAATGGTGATAGATTATTATTTGTCTACTCGTCTACCTCTCTTAGCATGTCCTTGTGGAGATTATATTGCCCAAGGCCACTGGCTCTGGGTTTCACCACGTGAATTGCTGCTCCCAGAGCAAAGCTAGTGGAAGAGCAGTATACTGGGCTGAGGCAAGACTTTAGGATACATTGCATGCTTCTCGTTGACTTTCTTCAGACTTCTACTCTCTCCTTGCAAAGAACATTCCCCACGTAGCTCTTGCTCCTTTAGCCTGGATTCTGGGACATGATGATAACCGACTCAACACAAGGTTGACATAAGGAGAGCCATATTGTACAAAAGAAATCACATTGTAATTTCAAATGACCTCTGATTAGCTAACCCGGACATACTCTGTAGAGTTTATGGCCATGCCCCTCTCAGCTGTGATAAGATGATAACTTTGTTCTTTTGAGTTCTCTAGGAATGTGATGACAGCTGCCGCCCCACCCCTTCCTCCCTCCCCACCCCAGGGCAGAGAGCCTATGCTGATAGTCATCATCAATGACAACTGAAAGATCAGGGTATAGGGCATTGTTCTGAAGGTCCCTGATGCATATCCAGTAAAGCAAAGGACTATCAGGAACTAAGACTAGAGGTCTGCTCCCACCTGGAGGCCAGCTGCCTCCCCAACCCAGAGACCAACCCCCCATACAACTGGCCTGCAGTCTCTGTTCTGTAGGATGGTTCCTTCAGACGTTAGTCAGCCATCTTCTCTCTCGCTAGCAAGCTGTAATAAAGAAACTCTTTCTC
The DNA here is from genome assembly GCF_041296265.1 of Equus caballus. Lineage (NCBI taxonomy): Eukaryota > Metazoa > Chordata > Mammalia > Perissodactyla > Equidae > Equus > Equus caballus. The sequence continues at coordinate 37,166,471 of NC_091710.1, read as the reverse complement.
TCCTACTACCTTGCCTCCTGACTGATGAGGATTTTAGGCTGGTTACTTTTGAGACTGCAGATGAGAGGCAGGCTCTGAGGACTGGAATTTGCTTGCTCTTTGAGAGATATTTGCATTTGTGAAGGAAGGGGGGATGACCTTGTAGGGACCTGAAATTGGCCACCCCAGGATATGTCTCTTTGGCGTCGGGATTGTTTGGGGCTGATTGCTTTTGATAAATTGGGACAGGGAAGGAGGCTCTGGGGAATTGAACTTGCCCTTGTTGGGACGCATTTACATTTGTAAGGTAAATCTCTATTGGTAAAAGGTGCCTCCCTCTCTGTACCAGGAAGAAGAAGAGAGATGACCTTGTCCCTAGAAACTCTTAATGGGGAAGGCAAGAATTTAAGTTGGTTGCTGTCTGGCAATCTCATGTAACTGATTTAGGGTGGTGGCTTCTGACCTTTACTTAATCCGATTTGATTCTTGTCTAAAAGTCATGGGATCACCCAATGACCAGACCCCACCTGCACTGATACCATTTTAACTTTTTTTCATGTTCTTTCCTTTGTCTTATAAAGAGATGACTCATATACCCATGCCTTAAAATTAGCCTTACACTCCACTAATGTTTGCAGCAGAAGCGGCAGCAGCAACATGCCAGCAGCAGCTCGGCCTGCCCATGGGTCCTGTCCCCTCACAGCCTGACTGCCCATGGGTCCTGTCCCCATGCTAGTCTATTCTCTAAATAAAAGAGCACTACTACCAGATCTTCAGAGTCTAAGAAATATTTCTTTCGACTCCTCGGCTCACCGACCCTGCATCACTGACTATTGACAGGTCTTGTGGCAAACAGATGACCCTCGTTGGGTGGTAACAACGAGACACTGGAGCAGACCTGAATCTGACAGGCATCATCTGAGGCCTGACTCTGAGTTGAACCATGTTGTAGCTGACCCACAAACCTGTAATAGAAAAACAGACGTCTCTGTTCTAAACCGCTGAGATTAGGATGTTTGTTACTCTGCTTTATTGTAGCAATAGTAGACAAAGACACTCACTAATCTCCAGGACCTAGAAGAGTTATTGCAGGCAAGTTTTTGTTTCCACAATTCAATACTTAACATAATAAAAAGTATCCAAACAGCTTGGAAACAGTTTGGAAAATATGCTGTTTCCAAACAGCATAACTGAGACTTAGTAATTTCTAAATCAACAGAAAAAAATGTGCCTCTATGTGGCCTTGCATGGATGCTGTTCAGTATATGGCAACTGTTAAATGCTCAGACTTATGTAATTGAACAAACCTTGGAAAATTCTCCTCCAAAAATTTGATTATTGTACCCTTTCTGTAGTATACGGGAGGTAAAAATTCTCCTATGGAAAATGTCATCTTTCACAGAGAGTGGAGTTTGAGACGTTGCCACCCTATAACAGAGTTTTGAAATTCTCACTGGGCACAGCCCTGTTCCACTGGTCTTATTTCAGTTAAATTTCTTTCCCACTCAAATAGTGTAAATCTCTTAATTTCAGTGTCCCTCTTAAGCCTAATATTTTGGGAGCCCTGTAGTTCATTGGGAATGGTGGCAGGATGTCTTTGTGGAGTGGCATAGAGTCCTCCATCTTTCAACGAAAGCCATTATCAGTGAGCTGACACTCCTTCTTGATAGGGAGAAGTTACTGAATCTGGTCCCCATCTCTCTTTTTGCTCCCTCTTTGTTCTCTGTCCTAGGCATTGTTTTGTTTCCCGTAACATATTAGTTCTGAGTCTGCCAAAAGCATATAAGCATTATTCTAATAAATCTTATTTACCCTCATCTTTTTGAGTCTGAATCCACCCCGGAATAGTCTCCCATCAGACTAATATCAAAATCAGATCTGAACTCAATATGCTTTGTAATTCCTGACTCTTCTTTAAAAAGCGTCCCACTGATCCATCTTCCCTTAGAGTCCTGATTTCATGAAATTCTCTCGCACGAGCCCCTGCAATAACTACATCATCCTGAAGGTACCCAAGAAGTTCTTGTGGTATTTCTATTTCAACGCGAGCTTTTGAAAAAGTCAAATAAAGTCAGTTGTCCCCCCACAGCCCTCTCCTGTAGAAAGGGGATTGGATTCTCAATTATCCAACCCAGTCCTACTTCCCTAGGTCTGTCACTGACGGTTTAAAGGTAAACTGCCGTTAAAACTAGCAAATACTATTCTTCCCATCAATGCCTAGGAGGCCTATATTTAAAAATAAAAAACAAAAAACTCACTTTTTCTGAGCTACACCGGTCTCAGGAATTTTGCGCTTCAAAATTCTCTTTCTCATCTGTTTCTCAAAGGTCTTGGCCCTGTGCACCAGATAGTAGGATTGAACTAAATTTCACCTCTTATCCCGAAATATAGGCACCACTCTCCATTCCAGTCTTTGCAGGCCAGAGGCTATAACTGCGAAGCTTATCGTCTGGAGGAGAAGATCAGAATGTAGGCTTGCTGTGTGATTTGATACATGTTCAGTGTTTCTCCCAAACTCCCCAATAGGATAATTCCCTTTCTTCCCCTGGGAACGAGAGAGCGAGGGGCCTGAGAGAGGACAGATGTGTTCTGCTAAGAGAGATCCCTCCACTTTAAAGGAGCTGTCTAGAGTAGGGGTGAAGCGTCTTTCCTCAAAAAAAAGAAATAAAAGTTACAGTATTAGAAATTATTGTAAAAAGCTTTTTCTAAAAAAAATTAAGCGTGAGGAAGTTTTCTTCAGACATCCAACATGTCAGGAAGAGACTGACACATTTGACTAGATAAAATATATTTTAAAAGAAGACTTTTTTAATGATAAAAAGCACCATAAATAAAGTTAATAGATAAGTAGCATATTGGGAGCTTATTTGCAAAGCATTGAACATAAAGGATCTTATAAGGCAATAAGAAAAATAAAAGGGCAAATAACCCAGTAGAAAATTTGGCAAATGAGAAAAAAGAAAATGTTCATTAAACACATGAAAAAATTATTACCTTTGCCTTGACTCGGGAAAATACAAATTAGAACATCAACGAAATGTTTTGCTGTCAAAGCAGCTAACTGGAGACTATCCACTCAGGAAGACTGCATGTTGGAAGTAACTTTGTCAAGGGCAACATGGTTAAAATTAAGCTGAGCATGTTTTTTGGATCAGCACTCCAACTCGGAGAGATTATCTTAGAAAATTTTTTCGTGTGTGTACAAGAAATATGTACACAGAAAGCTCATTTTGTCATTATTTAAAAGAATCATTCTCATACAATGCAGCCATAAAACCCATTTTATAGATATATGAGCTTAGACATGGGAAGATCTCTAAAACTTGTTAAATTATTTTTAAAAAGGTTATATAAGAGTATGCATGATATGGCGCCAGGGCTGTGGTGTAGCTGTTAAGTTTGCATGCTCTGCTTCAGGCGCCTGGGGTTTGCCGGTTCGAATCCTGGGTGCAGACCTATGCACCACTTATCAAGCCATGCTGTGGTAGGAGTTCCATATAAAATAGAGGAAGATGGGCACAGATGTTAACTCAGAGCCAATCTTCCTTAGCAAAAAGAGGAAGATTGGTGGTGGATGTTAGCTCAGGGCTAATCTTCCTAAAAAAATAAAAAGAGTATGCATGGTATGTTCTCATTTCTGCAAACAAAAAAGGAGGAAGTGTATGTAAAAGTACAAATATATACGTAAATGTACAAAAAAGAGATTGACACATGCCCTCCATTTGCTAACGATAGTTGAGCTCTCTTTTGAGATGGAATGTGTTGCTAAAGTACATCATTAGATTATTGGATCTGAGTTTTGTCAAAATGAGTACTCCACACATAAACTCTACACAAGTAACATTTTATTGCAATAAACAATAAAGGAACATTTCAGGACACTTCAGGCTAAGGCAAGTTAACAAAACTGATTATTCAATTTTCTCAAGTTGCTCCAGGGAGCCACCCTCAGCTTGGTCATCATGTTGTTATGGCTGTCCTATCCAGGGTGATTGTAAATTAAATGAACTTCCAAGTGAGTACTTCAAAAACTTTTTACTCCCCCAACCATGTTACTTTGAATTTGTATAACGCTATCTTAAATTATTGTCGTTGCTACTATATTCAAGTGGCCATCTGATTATAATCTGCGTTCTGGGCAAAAATTTTTTGCTAAACTACAAATCCCATTTTATTATACGTTCCACAAATGAAGTTTTCTCTCATTTGGAAGGAAGACCAGACTATTGGCTTATACAATTAGCTATCTGTAATATCAGGAATAGACTTTGCATGGCAGGACTGGGCCAGACCTAGCACACAATGACAGGAAGGGGAGTGAAAGGGAACTTTTACGTTATTGTAAATTTACATATTCATGTTTTATTCACATAAGCCTAAAGGAGTTTTTCCAAAGCCATCAACCACTCGATGTGTTGAAGAAGCTGATCTATGAGTCCAACACTGTCCTCATGTAATGCAAAGTAAGCTCCCCTTCTTTAACTCTTGCATTCCCCAAAATAAGTTCGAAAATCCTGCAAACTATCTGACCCCTCTTGAAATTTCATTTTGAATATCAGCATATTAAAGCATATGTAAAAAGTATAAGGAAACAATTTTAAGTTTATCTAATCCTACATTCCTTAAGCTAAAAGAGAAGGCATATAGTATTTCCTAAAATATACCTACTAACATCCCTCGGAAGAGTGTTGTTTGGGAAATACTACACTGAGTTTATCCTGACTATCATCTCTTTGCAATAGTCTTCCTTCAGACAGGATACAGTTCATACCGTTACAGATCCCCAATGTTATAATAGGTCTGCCTCCTTGAGGTGACATGAAGTTCAGTTATTTTCAAATCTCTTTAATTCCTGCCATTAGATATTCTCAGAGTTTCCTACCACAGATGGATAATTCCATCCCTCCTGTGCAGATGTTATTAAAACCCAGGGCGTATATCTGATTTCAAAGATCTTGGTGCTAAAGTATTTGTGTTTGGTGGGGGTGGGTAGCAGAGTGGAGGAGAGAACCACGGAGTAGATTTATCTCAATGTCATTCTTATAAAGAGTCTCTGATCTAGTGCCTTTCCACATACATTCATGGATTTGAGGGGGAGCAAGGTGGAGGCTGCGTGGACACAGATCTGGTCCTGTCAGCTGCAATCCATCTTCCTCCTGAGCAGTTTCCTTGTTCTATTTTATATACCAAGTTTCTACATATGATTTTCCTGTGAGCAAAAAGAAGAATGCTGAAAAATGTTTGAAAATCACTGTTATAATTCCATCCCTTTATTCAAGATAGGCAGACTGAGATGTAGAGAATTTATGCAACTACACACAGGTTACAGAGCTAGTTGGTCTTGTAGTCAAATATACTTCTATGCACTGCTACACATTCTACTTTTACTCTTCCTATTGCTGCCCTTTCAAACAGAAAGGTTGTTTGATGTCTCTCTTGCTGGGCATGTAGAAGGTGTTTCTTGGAGATCCTCTCTCTGACGTCTTTATTTTAAAGAGGAGGGAAAAAATAGGTGTTTATAGAAATTGTGTGACTGGCAAGGGGGACAGGAAGCCAGGTCATCTGACTCCCATCGAGTTTTCCTGCAATGATGTCACGTGGTTTATTTATCACATAGAGAGTGCCCTTAAAGAATCATGTACCCTAACTATTCCAAAAAGTTTGCTTCTAATAAGGCTGTGATCCCAATTCAATCTACAATAAATCAGGAAGAGATGCTTCTGATTTTTCTGAACTCATTTGAGAAACAGTCAAACTCAACTTGAAAGAACGTCCCAACTTAGGAAGCCCCTTTTGGGAGTACAGGAATGAGGTAATAAGGGGAAGATCTTATTTTCACGTAGATCAGGGCATATTACGTGTTCCATATACTCTAGCTTTCCAATCAACATAGCAAGGAGAGCACCTATGCCTCATATATTAAATAATATATTAAAAAGGATTTCAGGAAAGGATTTCTCATATACTGCACATAATCACTGCTGTTTGGTGTGACTGTTAGTGTATTTCAAATCCTTTAGTGAGCTAAGTTGAGGTTACTGAATAAACACTATAGTTTCAGTTGAATGTACCAAGAAGTTTCTTTATTTTGTTGTAGAATGCCGTGACACAACAGTCTAAAAGTTGGCGATGGCTACTGCTCACTTCAACAGTTATGAAATGAGTCAAAGTGAAGGACCTGCAGGACAGCTATAAAATCATGCTAGTATCCTCATATATATTAACTTTGCAAAACTGCACACAGAGATAAAAAACAAAAAAGCACTTAGTTATAATAAACAAGGCAACAAATAGCTATTAAAACTTTTACCTTATGGTTTTAAAAGATGTATAATATGAAATAGCAAAGAGGAAATCCTTTCCATCTTTTTTATTATACTGAGTCTTTAAAAATCTATTTAATCCTATGTTTTTGAAATAACTTTTAAAAAATCAATGCAAAAATCCTTTTGGTGAACTGTGTTTTGATAACCTCTCTACAAAAGCTATTCTGGGCATCCTTCACCACTTGCCTGTGTGCATTATCTGTAATTGTCTTTTAATAGACTGAAACTAAATTATTAGAAAAAAATTGCATCGCCAGGGAGTAAGGGTTGTCAGATACCACTGAGATGTAATACATCAAATGCTCAGGTGTTCAGCTTTATCTCATAGCCTGTTTATTTTCAAGACACACATTTAAAAAAGAAAGTTTTCAACCTTTCTAACCTGTTCTGACTTCAAATGAGGAAGGTAATGAGCAGCAACAACAAGGAGAACAATAGAATTAATGAGTCCTGGACAAGAACAACATATTAGATACAGGATTTGTGGCTAAAAGGAAGATAATGCAAGTCTTTTATTTCTTACCAAGGCGCAAACATTTTGCTCTCAAAACTAATTAAAAGTTCTCAAGGAAAGAGTTTTCTTTAACAGTCAGGACTCACAATGGCTTCACATTTTTTAAGAAAAATATAATATTTAGTAAATGAAAAGTTTTGTGATTATCAAAGATGTATTTTTGTTGGTTTTATATTCTCAAGAATACAGTATACTTGTGGGTATGTAATTCATTTCTGAAGTAGCTCTATATAGCAAAAAAATAAATAAAAATTAAAGATTTGATATAAGAAAGAATTATAGATCAATAATTTTAAAATTAATTTATTTTTAATTCCAGATTATTTTTCTTTCAGTTGAACTCCATCTGCCTCAATCATTTTTAATCTCTCTGGACATTTTCTAAATCTTTTGTGTCAGGCACAAATACCTGACCACGACTATTTCTTCCTCCATCATATATTAGAGTCTCTTCCATATTTTTCTATCAAATTTTTTCTTTAATTCTTCTATTTTATTCTTTAATAGTGATCTAGCTCTACTGTTTATTTATTTGTTTTTGTTATTTACTTCCCTGATCAGAATTGCTTCTTTGCCTCTATAAATCAAATGACAACCCTTTGTCCTTTAAAATACAGATCATCATTCAATCTCTCAATCTTGTAATTTTCTGAGAAGAAACAAGATGTTTCTGATCTAAATGTGAGTGGACTATTCCAATCTGTACCTTCTCATCTTTGCCTTAAAAAATGCTCGAAATTGCTGATATGAAAAGCCTCAATATTTATGTTCCCCTTAAGCCAGCAATTCCACTTTTTGGAGTTTTCTTTCTGAAAATGGTGCAAAGGATTTTAATTAAAAGAGGTTATAACATTGTGTATTAAATAAGAATCATCGAGAACCAAGTATCCAGCAAATAAGGATGGGTTAAATAAATCATGGTGCGCTGATTCATTAATTTACAAAATAAAGTAATGAAAATAATTTAAAAATAATTGTTGAGCTGAAAATATATTTTAAATGAATAAATAAAAATCTGTTCAGCACTATGCTTTCTTGTTTAAAACACAAATTTTCAAGTAGGTATATTGTCATAGAGAAAAACTGTGAAGTATTTCATCATACTCCATATATCACCTTTGTTTAATGGGATGAAATGATAATTTTTTTGTTTTCTAAATTTTCTAATTTGTTAACAGTAAATATGTTTATATGAAAGGAAAATATTATTTAAAAATACATGTATTCTAGGTTGGTTTCTTTTTTCTTCTAATGACAAGAGCTTTTATTTTTAACCAGGGCTCCCCACTACACAAAGAACTCCTGATGAATTTCATTTTTGTTTTTCTTGAAAAGGACATAAGCAATGTCATGGATGACTATTTCTGCCTATATTAATAATCTTAATTCTACACTTTAGACTCAAAACTGAGATAGAAAAACTGCAATGTTCTTAATTTTTATTTTAGTCATGTTTTCATCATTATGAATAAAACTTTATCCAAAGGGATTTTTGGATTGTTTTCTAGACCTACTCACTTAGGGAGATGCCTAAAGATCAACCCGGTTTGGTCCTCTGTCCATCAAATTCTTGAAAGCAAGGACTGTGTAACAAATTGTTCTTGTGTTCACTCTCATACCCAGACTTATGGGTACTATCGTGTGTTTAAGTAAATACACTAAGAATATCATTACATTTATGCCAATATACTTTCATGGCTGAATTATTAGAGAAATAGAGAAAAATAATTTATAATACCCCCAACCTGAGTAATCACTTTGAATATTTTGGTTCATAAATTTCCAGATACTTTTCTATATTCATTTGTAGAATTCTGTGTACAATATATTAGCTGCTTGTATAGTGTTTAAAAATTTTTAAACAATATGGTGTTTTTAATTTTTGTGTAGTGGAATCCGTTTTTCTATCATTATTTCTATGGGAGAGGGGATCATACATAGAAAAAATATATACACACACATATCCCTATATGGTATTTTACATGTGTGTGATTTTTCCTTTTCATAATAAAATATACACAAGTTTATGAAAGTTTTAATAAATAGGAAATAGATATGACAATTTACTATTTTTTTATTTTAAATGGATCTTTTTGCTAATACTCATTGAAATATCAAACTGTTATGCACAGTCTCCTCAAGCTCCACCATCACCCTCTACATTCTCAAAAAATGTGCTGATTTATTCCTTCATCTAAAACAGTAAGATTATCATATAATATCTTTTCATACTCCCCCCAGACTCTAATATATGGCATGAGTGGACATAAGATAAATATTCATATCCGCTTATTGCTTCCCTCCTTCAGTTTCAGACAATGAGTTATTTAAACACTTGAAAGCCATTTATCATGAATTCCATGGCAGCAAGATCATGTAACTTTCCCCGTTCCTCCTTATTTACTAGTCAATTTTTAACTTTTATTAAAGCAAATTTCTAAATTCCTTGGTTTTAAAGAAAAGGAAAAAATAGAGATATAGTTTCTGAAAAACTCTGTTATTTTCTTTTTTAAAAAGACAGAAGATGTTTGATAAAAGTGATGTCTTGCACGAAGTCACCTCCGCCTAAGATATATAAGGGTAACATAGTAGCTGATTAAAGATATATCGGAGAAATGTGAAGCCCAATCAGTGACACAGACGGGTCAAAATCTTCAGTCTAAATTGGCAGGAAAAATCTGTATGAGTTAGAGAAGGTCAGGCCATTTCTTCTCTGGTTCATCAAAAGAATTTTATCAGCTTAATATCATTTGGAAAACTTGCAGAGCAAATTATTTATGATAACAGCTGTAAAAGAAATGATGAAAGTTGGGGAGGCTTCTTCATAGAGTGAAGATTCTATGTATTTCCTCCATTAAAAATCCTTTTGATTCCCTCTAAACAATGATAGTTTATAAAAGAAGTAATAAAGGAGTCTTTATATCCTATAAATCTTAGGAGACACATAGCAATTTTTGTGAAAATTATGCTTTAAGAGGCTGTTCTATCAGCTCTATCTGATAGTTAAAACACACACAGAAAGAGGGCAGACGTATTTCCCCACTAATAATCCTTTTGCTTTTATTTATTTTTTCTTACTTCATGCATAAGTACTTCAATTTTTCTCACTAACTGTTTAATATAGTAATATTGATATATTCTTGGATTCATTTTTAATTTCTGGTTTTTCATTTTTGTGGTCCTGGCCCTTTCACCAAAATAAACCTTTAAGTTGAAATATTCTGATGATGAACAATATTCTTGTCTTTGAGTACCAGAATAGATTCTTGAAATTCATAGCAGAGGAAATAATCTGGAAATTAGAAGATTTTAACTTTCAAGAGTACTTTAAAACACAATAGCCTAAGCCAAGAGGAAATCAAGGAATAGCGTGTGTACCATAATCAACAGGTTGGCAAGAGGGTATAGATATGGAAATAACAGCAGTAATTAAGTTCTAACAACCAACTGATTGTACATTTACTTGAAAAGTGCACCTATGATAAATAATGCAATGGCAAAAGATGTTTGAAAGCTGTGAAAAGTAGAGAAAGAGCTGAGAGAAAGGGTATATTGGGTTTCTTTTTTTTTGGGTGAATCTATAACAAAACCAATCTTATTTTCCTACAAAAGCCTATTTCATCTGTTTATTATGTGAATATCAAATGGTTGCTTTTATAATGTCCTATTTACATGCAGTACAGTTGAATTGTGTTGAAACCCAATTTGACAAATTACAGTTTTTGGTTAAACCAACCAATGCAATCATTCTATGTAGCTGAAATCTCTTTCCATCACTTGTCAAAAGCACAAGTGTTTGATTTTATTAAAAAAAAAATTCACTTGGAACTCTTTGAAAATGATTTAACTACAAATGATTTAGGTATAACATAAATGAGAATTGGGAGAACAATTGAAATACATGAAATTGTACACCAAAATTTTCAACGGTTTCTGCTTTGTGATTATCTAGAAGCTAGGAATTTTCTATGAAATTAGGACCCTGATCATAAGAGATGACATATTCCGTCAGATTCCTTGCTTTCTCTCTGCACAATGAAGAGAAGGCAACCTACCATTGACCAGACAGCTAAATTCTTTCACAGGATGAGATCTCTGGGCTTCACGAACTATTTGAAGTGTTCTCAATGTTATGAAATTATAAATGCCCTTCACCATCAAGTTGAACATTTAATTAATCAAATGCTGTTCTCATTTTCCTTAGAACCATTTTGCTAGAAAATGCATTTAATTCTGCCCATACTTTTCCAAGCATTTAAGGGTAATTAAACTTTTATAAAGTACACTGAGGATGTCCTAATCTGTACTATCTCAGAAATAGCTGCATGAAATTAAAGTATTAGGATCCATTTTTATATTATATAGGTTTCATAATTTAATTTAGCTATGTAGGTTAGCATCTCTGTTAAAGAAAACATTTGAAATATTTGAGAGATGGTAAAATATTTTTTGATAAGTGTTTTTTTAAGGTACATCCTTAGAAAATTAGGCTCAGCTTGCTTCAAAATGTTTTCTGAATTAGTAATTGAGCAGGAGTTTTCAAGCATGTAATTGTCACCAGTGCACTCCTGGTGCTCTGGTCTTCTGAAAGAGTTAAAATGGCTTCCAGAACTAATTTACTCCCAAGTTATAGCTTATGCCTTGGGAAAAATTTGGATCATGATGCACCCCAATGACTAAGTTTTGTACTGCCAGAGCCAATGACGGGTAAATTTCTCTTTTCCCCAGCACAGCTATATTGAACGGAAACTTTGAGGAAAAACTAGCAATAAATCAGAAATTGCTTTTTTATAAATAAGCAAAAATGTTTATTGACCAGTTTTCCATTTCCAATGTAATAAAATCAACTTTTATCATTCTTATAACATTCTAGGGATTTGAATTTGAAGTGTAAATGAGTATCTATTTTGTTGAGAATTTATATGATGCCTGATGTAATAGTGCAAACAGTGTGTAAAGGACTTCCACATTGGTTGCACATTTCATTGTAAAGGAATACAACAGTAAGTTATAGCCAAAGTTGTAATTCCAAGGATACAATTGTCAACAGCCATTACGTTTTTATGGTGGTAACTCTAATGATGAGAGAAACCACATATTGTCTTAACTTAAAAGATTTAAGTTAAATTCTCCCCTAATTTATATGTGTAGTAATTAGCTTATAATATATAACAGAATATAATACTCAGAAGTAAATGAAGTCTTTACCTCTTGAATTAACTTACTGTTTGCAACTAATTAAGAGAGTCCAAATTCAAAATATATTTCACATGAAAATTTCTCAGAAGACGGCTAAAGGTATTAGAGATGCACATTTCTAATTTTCCCTTTAAAAAATTATGGAATGACCAGAAATCAAGAGTTAAAAATATAGATAAATGTTTTAAGGAGTAACATTTACATAGTAATCACAAAAAGCTGAAAACCTAGGAATAAAATTAACATATCTTCTTATATGCCATTAAGCAGCATCTTGAGAGAGAGAGAGACAGAGAGAGAAGGAGAGGGAATTATTTATTTTACCCATGGAATACAATAAAGCAATTATAAATATATTAAATGTTCTATAAAGCACCTTGAGCAACGTTGTGTTTATTGTAGGCAAAAAAGAACAATTTCCCCTCCAATGTCTAGTGTTTCAGGCAGCGGCTTATAAGGACTTTGATGCTAGAGAGATTTGTATCACATCCAGGGTCCAGAATATGACAGCTACATGACATTGAACAAATTACCTACTTTCTCTGAGCATTATGCTTCACCTTTACAATGGAAATACTCCCATCTCCCTCCCAAGTTCCTGCTAGGAAAGAACTGAGCTAGAAGACACAATGCACCTAATACATCACTTCAGACCCGATAAATATTGAATGGTAACTACTGTCAATCCTCTTCTTTTTTGCCTTATATGACCAATGTGAGTTTTCTATATTATTTGAGAAAATGCAATTCTGTTAGAGAAAACAAACCAAGATGAATACAAAACGTTAAATATAGTAAATAAATACCAAGCAATGCTAAGTAGGTGAGTAAATGACTAGCATGTGAACTCAAACAAGATTCACAACAGATGTTACACCTAAGGAGTAATTTAGTAGCTAGTAAGATATGCTAGAGATAGAATAAAGGGAATATATTTTAGAACAAACAAAATGTTTCATTCTAGGTAGAAAGGAATAAAAAGACTAAGTCACAAGTACACCACCTCTAGGTCTCTAAATCAGCCATCTATTGATAACAGAGTGTGGTTCCTTCTGGCTTCATGTGCGATCTGCCCAAAAAGTGTGGATAAATTCCTCTCTGTTCTGCAGGGCAGTTAGCAGCTCCAGCCATGATCAAGTAGACTCACCCCACAGCTCTCTGATAGAGCAAGTGTGTGTTGGCCACAGGCATGTTCTTTCTGTTGGGCCCTCCTACTCAATTCTGGTCCCCTCAGACCATGTCCCTGGATGTGTGGGAGGAAGAGAAGTGCAAGATTAGAGCATGGCGCACTTCCTGCTTGAAGCCCCAAGAGCTCTGAATCAAGCCTACACGGGGGAAATGGTTAGAGCTTTAAATGTGTTATGAGTTTCAACATGGCACATTTGAAAACAGAGACTGATAAATAATAGAACTTTTTCTTCTTTATACATAAGGAGTTGAGACTTTTCTAATCACCATTTATACAGGTAAGACAACCATGATTACCCAAAGAACTAACAATAACTACAAATGTTCTTAGAAGCTTTCAAATTAAAGCAATATAAACTATGCACTATAACTGAATTCAGACCAAATTTTCCCATCTTTTGTTGAAGATGAAATAGCTATTTTTTTTGCTATTGCTCATTTCATTTAGGTAGAAAGAAGAAAAGCTGAAATATTATCAATTATGGAATTCTTTAGTTTCTATTTCTTTTCTTGTACATATAAAAAGTTTTTACCAACTTTTAACAAAGTCGTTTTTTAAAAATATTTATAAAAGTGGTAAAGAATAATGGTGCTTGAAGGCAAGAGATCTTGTCTTCCACGATGCCTCTGTAAGGCTCTTACTGAATCTCAAAGCTGATTATTTCTGGAAACTTATCCTTTGAGCATCTCAACTGCCCTGTTGTTTGTTCTTTTCTTTCTGTATACCAATTCCATCATCTCTACTGAAGATAACGGCCGTTGTAGGGAGCAAGGATTTTCAGAAGATATAATGGGCACCTCTGTTTTTGATTTATTTTGTTTTGTAAACACCAAACATCTCAACGTTATATTGGAAATTCTAGGATGTTGAGAAAAGTACTCATGTGTGAAGCACTGTGTGATGTCATTATACAACTTTTTTAAAGGTGTGTGTCCCGTATTCACTTATTATTTGGCACAAGTAATTTTAAAGTGTCCATGATACAGATAAAGCTTTTTGACAGATTTGAAAACCTAATTCCAGGGCTGGCCCAGTGACATAGTGGTTAAGTTCGTGCATTTCCCTTCAGTGGCCTGGCGTTTTCGGGTTCGGATCCTGGGTGTAGACGTACACACCACTCGTTAAGCCATGATGTGGTGGTGTCCCATATACAAAATAGAGGACGATTGGCTCAGATGTTAGCTCAGCAACAATCTTCCTCAAGCAAAAAGAGCAAAATCGGCAACAGATGTTAGCTCAGGGCCAATCTTTTACAGTCACTCCCAAAACTAGGGAGGAGTACAAAGGCAACAAGCAGAGAAAATTCAAGACTGTGCTAGAATCAAGGTCCCCATAAAGAGCACACCTCCTACTTTACTGAAAAGTGAGAAAAAAGGGCAGTAGGTTATGCGGGCCATATTGGAATAAAGCAGAACTTCGTTCAGAACTCGATGTCTCTGTTACTTAGGATCAGGGTTTTCAGCTGTTACAAAATATAAGACGCTATGAGGTAATAAGGGAAAGAACAGAATGGAACATACAAAAGAGCCTCAGGGAACACAAATGATCCAGACAGACTTGGTTCACTGAAAGGGGTCTTTTCCTACTCCCCACTCCACTCTATCCCCAAAATGATAGCAGGTCTAGCTTAAGAAAGTTCTTTCTGATTTGTTCTAAATTCTCAGGGAAATTCTTCTAGTAATCCTAATGAGATGGCTGACTAGCCCATTACTTCTCATCTGGCTTTCTTTTCTTGAACCAGTTCCTTTGCATAATCTGTCTCCAGTTCTTTATCCTACTTTTGCCCTTATATTTTTTCCTTTGGCTCTCCCTTTTGCCCTCAGAAAGGATATTCTCCATTTCTCATGTCCAGTTCTCTCACAGATCTCCCAATCCATACTTGGCACCTAGAGGGTGAAAGGTCCAGAATTCACATAGAGGAAGGGTTCAAATGCTCTTTGCCAGAGAGAGAGTGACCAGCAGGGATGTTGTTGTGGATCTTTCCTGACTTAAAGATGAGAATAGAGATGAAACCTTTTGCTTAACATTTTGATAAGTTTCAGATCTGCTTACTTAATACATCTTTGATGCAAGTATGCCTAAAATAAATTTATAATAATTTCAGAGACATCAATGCATATCTCAGTCCTTTTTAAACTTTTATTTATTGTAAAACATAGAGAAATGCACAGAACAAAAAATACTGCTCAAAGAATTATCACGACTGGGCATTCCACTAACTACCACTTCGATCAAGATATTGAATGCTGTCAGCACACCAAATCCTCTTAGAATCTCTCTTTCCCTCCGAAAGTAACCTTTATCCTGGTTTTTATGCTAATCATTTCTATATTTCAATTTATAGATTAATTACCTAAGCATACCTCCCTAAGTACAGTTTCCTCTGCTTTTTATATATTTTATATAAAAAGAATCGTTGTGTGTACTTTTTTGTGTTGTTATCATTCACTTAACATAAAATTTCTGACATTTATCCATGTCATCACTTATATCCGTGAGGAATTCTTTTTTGTTGTTATGTAGATATTGAAACAATTGAGTCAGCATGATCAACACATTTTTCTATGCCAGTAGGTTATATAAATCACTTCATGAACAGATTTAGAACAAGGGAAGTTCAAGGAATCAAATAATAAATGGCATCTCAGATAATCAAATTCTCTATTTAACAATGGAATGATATTACCAACAGGACAAGATGTAGTCCAAGTGGATTATATTCTCTGTGTGTCCTTATGCCAATGGCAGTCTTGCTACTGAGTCCATAAATGCCCAAACTTTTACTGCTAAGATTTCTTCTCCCTTAGGAAAGGCTTAGATGTTCCCAGTGTTTATCTCTGTAGCTCATGTAGATATACTATTGGAGATTGAGACATAGTATCCATTGTTGATTCTTAATCTTTTAGCTAATCATGACTCTTGCACCTTACTGGGAGAACTTGAAGTAAAACGGCTTTGCATTTTAAGGTGTAGGGTACTAATTCTAATTAAAGTAACATACATTTCCTTGCAATTGCACTTTTGCTGTCATGTTTGGAACATTCCAGTGATGGTCTCTTTAAATGCAATAAAGCAGGCCAGCCTAGAGAAGCTGTAACCTAAATCTGGATGGTCCACTAGAGACTGGCAGAACCTGAGTAGAATTGGATGTATTGTTAGTATTGGAGGAAAAAGTGTACTCACATAGTACAAATGATATTGCAGAAATTTATTTTGCTATAGAAATACTTGATTAGAATGTGGTTTCAAAAAGAATAAATACATTATAATTTTATTTTATTCTTATCTGCATAAGCATATGCTAATCTGCAATTCTTAATATGTTAGAATAATTATTTCTTAGTGGTGGGATTATAAATGGTTATTTTTTTTCTTCCTTCTATATAGGTTTGCTTGATTTGAGTTTTTCTAAAATATAAATCATTCATTCTTTTTCCCATTGATTTTACATGTTTTATCATATACCAAATTATTATACTTAAATAGTTTCTAGACTTTCTATTCTAATTCCTCATATTTCTTGTCTATTTCTGAGCAAATATTATCAGGTAAGGAAAATCTTCCTTTATTATTTTTCATTTTAAAAATATTTTTGAATGGCTAGTGGTTCTTATTCTTCCAGATAACTTTATGATTACTTCCTGAAGGTTTAAGGAAAACAAAATATACAAAGAAAACATTTCATTTCTAATCTGATTGGAAAAGCATTATAAGTATTAGCATCTTTACAATATTTTATCTCTTCATCTAAATACACGAAATACTTTTCTGATAATTCAACCCCTCTTTGAATAAGTTTTGTGACTTTTCATATTTTTTCTGGGATATTTTTTGCAGTTTTATCATTAATTTTTAAAAATTGTTTTATTCTTCTTGTTGTGAGTGGAATAATTTATCTTAACATTTGTAACATCATTGTAGGTAATATATTTGGCTTTATCTTGAAAAAATGAAAAGAACAATAATGCAGGGCTGTTTTTAATAGAACTGGAGGGAGATGTTTTGATAATTTTGGTAAATGTGCTCATTTTAAAAATGAAGAATTAAATCCTAGAAAGTTATTTGCCCATTGTCACATATGGTTCAATGCCTAATATCAATAGATCATAAACATTTGCCCCTACAACTTTTTGTAAAACAAACATAATCATTAATACATACCCAGTTCCCAATTTTAAAAAATGCTTTAATAATGTACATTTCCATTCAAATGTATTCAATAATTTTTTAAGCAATCCCTGGTAACCAAGAAAACCTTAAGGTATTTATTTTTAGTTTTGTCTGTTTGAGGCTATTACAAAAATGTGAAGAATTATTAGTATATCAATTTTAAGAAGAGAGAGATGCATGGCCAGAAGGTGGAGAACCAAAAAGCCAGAAAAGTCAACCAATTCATTTGGCTTGCTGGGAGGCCATCGCTTCCCTCAGCACAGCGGATGAGAGACCAGCAAGTGTCATAATGAAACATGCCGATGCCTCCCAGGGCTGTAAGCTGCAGACATCTTTTTCATCTGACTTTCCGTGGAATTTTGAATAGACCATTGCAAGACAAATTGTTCGAGGCTTTGTGTTTCCTTTTTATTGTTAGTGTGCTTATTCCATTGACAGAGAAAAAGACCTTTTGTATAACATAAAGCACTTTTTTGTTACTTTCAACTAATGTTTTATTTGTTTGCAAAGCAATTCATCCTAATTGAATACAGAGAGCCTAGAGTGCAATTGAAAATATAATTTTATCCAATTGCCAATTAATCAGGAGTTAAAACCACTTGAGCAGAGAATTGGCCAAACCCTCCAGTCAGAGAAACAAGGGGATCTTCTTTATCATATAAATGAAGACATTTCCCACTGGAGACAAAAAGTCAGAAAATGAATAGGCATTATTGTCACATTACCCAGATCATTTAATTTTGTTTTCTCTTCTCTTATAAAATTTGTCACAGAACAAGTAGATGACATTGCTTGTGTATGCGCCGCTGTTGGTAACTTAACTATCGGCATGATTTAGAGATTCTTCTATATAGCAGGGTGTATCTTTTCCTTTGATGTCTTGAAAATTCAAGTGGATGCTATTACCTCTCTTCAGTCATAGTCATTCGCATTTTAGTCTTCTCTCCTTACTTATATGGGCTTAATTTACCAGGGATTTTCTTTCCAAGTTCAAGGAGAAAGGGTCTCTGTCAGAAGGTGATTTTGCATTCGTGTAGAGATAAGTTGATTTTGACAATTGTTCAGAAGCACAACAAAAACTTTGGGTAAAGTGAGATGCCATCTTAGACTATGGGATGAAGGTAGCCACAATCTTATTGTAACTCCAAATAAAATTCATATTCTGCCTTAAACATCTAGTATGTTGTCTGCCAATAACTCTGCTCTCATATATTCAGGAAGAGTATATCTTTCCATACAGCCTGTAGCGGCTTCACTTGTCCCCTGGGCACTTCAAGAATATTGTTGAATTCAAGAAATTTTTGGACAAAGTCCAAAGCACTGGGATAAAGGTAGGAGGATTAACTATGTATCACTGTCGTCCTTTGTTTTCAGATAGTATGCTACAGATAACGTTGCTATCAGTATGCACAGATCTGGTTAAAAAGGTCAGCAAAGGATGTTAGGCAGTTGTTTCCAGCTGCATACAAATGAAGACTGAGTTTGCTCTCTTGTCAAACTAGTAGTTAGAGTCTCTTTTTTCTTCGTCCCTAAGATTTACTCATTGTGAACCACCGCGTTCTCTGATGGTTCTGGACTGTCTTATTCTGTCTGCTACTGCTCTGCCCCAGCTTCTTTGCATCCGTTAAACATGGCTTCTTATGAAAGCTGACACTGTGTCTTGTGTGTAGCCTTCTAGGGCTTCTTTTGCCCACCCTGTCTAAAGTAATTTAATTTCACTGCAGTCAAGCAGCTGTTTATGTATCCTTTTGTCATCCATCCTCCACACATTAGCACAAGTTCTATTTCAAAGGAATAAAAAGGTGACTTTATTGCTAGCAGAAAGGCTGTATTCCAGGAATTCATTTGTAGAGAATCTACCTGAAAATAGAAAATTATTAGAACCTTGCTTAGAGTTTACAAAACATTTCTGTTATCCTAGTTCTTAGATCATCATCATCAATGTCATAGAGTACAATGGAGAAGTTGCCTGTTTTTTGGGTTGTGGGGGAAACACTGAACAAAGGCTTTACCAGAAGTCTCTCATGCAATTTTCTCCCTTGTAAGAAAAGATAAAAAGTAAGAGAGGAATGATGAGGAAACTTGTGATTAGAGCATCTAAGTATCTTTCCTGGAATCATAAAAATTAGTAAGCATATGGGACAAACCATGTGCCGCATTCTAAGTCAACTTTTTGAGTTGTTAGAAATACAAATGAAATTACTAATGGAAGCAAATGTTGCACTTTTCTGGACTACAGTTTTCTCTCCTTTAAAATTCATGTAATAGTAATTCTTTATAAGCTTAAGAGTCAAACGAGTTGATATATTTACTATGCTTATAACATTTCCTGACACTTAGTAAGCATTTAGTAAACGTTAGCTATTTTGCTGGTTTAGTTTGGAGCTTATAGCTATAATGATGTAGTTTATCTTTCAGATATCAAAAGGAGAACACTAATCACCATAATTTTCTCTAAGTAATATATTTCAGTGCTATCAATTACTTTTCATTCATTCATTCATTCAGTAGATGTTTGTGAGTGCCCATGATGAATTACAGTTTAGGGACAAATTTTTCTTACAAATATGCTTGCTATCTGCATATCTTCCTGGTCAGGCTTATTTTCATGTAATTAGCTCAACAGTGTCTACAGAGTGGTGCATCATCTTGATAACGCCTCATTAAATAAATGTTATACTGGCCACATGAGCAACAATTGTCATCTTATAGAAGAAGTTAAAGCATTCTTGAAAACTTTGTGTAATCATCAAGTTCTTCAGCAGGATTTAAATAGACTTACTTAGCATCTAATGTATAGTTGTTTTGACAAAGCATGTGGTTAAAATATTCTGGGCCTACCTTATTCTGATTTATTTTCTTGGAAACAAAGAATGAACCAGATGTGAGTGAATTTGAATGGAGAGTAGCTTTAAGAAATATCAGCATGTAGCATAACTTCCGGAGTTTGCTTACAAGTCCCAACTCTGCTGACAGTGTCAAACATTTTGGTAACTCATGTTGAATCACATGCGGATATTTATGTGAAAGAAAAAGGTACAATAACACACAAAGAAATTATAAAACATAGAGAACATTTTTAATGAGTAAGATGAATGCTCTCTAATGGACAAAAAAATTCATTCCAGCAATTTTACTGTGATAAATACCTTTTCTTTATAGTGATAAAAATAGAATGTTAGATATTAATTCCTACAGAATCACTTCTATTAAGATTAATATGACAATATGACTTAAAACATTCACATTAATCTTCCTTGCTAACCATCATTTATTTTTTTAACTACTTATATATTAATCTTTGTGTTTTGGATAAGTAATTCTTTGAGATATCAAGGATACTCTCATTCTTAGATTGATAATCTTTTAAATTATCTTTCTTTAAGTGCTTCACCCAATAGATTTATATTTCAGATTTTGAGAGGAAATTAAGTTCAAACAATATGATTAAGAGAAATTTCAGTGGTTTTGGAAAATCCTCAACCATTTTCTCTTCTATGTTGCCTCTTTCATCTGAAATGTCAATAAGGTGGGTATTAAACATTTGATTCCCTATGTCTATTGACATAGTTTGCACTCCCTTCCCCCGACCTCATACTGAATTCTGTTTAATTTTTTCAGATAAACCTTTCTGTTCAATAATTCTCTGTTCAGCTGTATCTCATCTTCTGTTTAATTCATCTATTGATTTTTAATTTCAACAAATACACTTTCATTTCTGGAAGTTCTATTTGATTCTTTTCATATATGCCTGTTCTTTCTTGATAATCTCTAATTGCTACCTCATATGCTACCTCGCATTTTTAAAATCATTTTTCACATAGTTATTGTACAGAGCAATTGTGTGTTCCCTAACACTTTCATCCTCAAAATTCCTTTGTGGGCCTAATCAGCTTTTTGTGTTGGTGCTCCCTCTTAGGGGGTTGGCCTCCCTGTGTTGTTGATGACATTTGCAAACTCATATTTGCTTGTTCTCAATCTGATGAATAATGAGTAGCTATATTGGAAATGTTCTCTTCCAGAGAAGTTTTATATCCACTTTTGCTAAAAGTCGAGGTACTTGAAGATGGAATATTTGGAGGAGAAAAATGACAGCACTCTATCCTTCTTCACGTGCCTTAGTATAATGTGGGCTCTCAGGTGTGGTTCCCACATCTGGCTACTGGCCCGAGACTCAGTGTTTCGGTTGGAGCATTGTCACTAGCACTTGCTGTCAGGCAAACTTGGTTCTCTAGCTTCCTTGTAGCTGAACACTACCAAATCCAGTTTTGGCTTATAGTTTGTCTCCTATTTTATTTATCTTTGGAGGAGGTTCTTGGAAATTTTCCTACTAATTATCTGTCTCTAAGAATGAGAGCAAATGAAGGATTTTCTGGTCTCTGTTTCTTAGGCAGCAGAATCTTTCTATAATATCACATCCATTGGTTTAGATCCATAAGCTAAACCTTTGGACACTGCACTCTTGATGAATGATTGCTTTGAAAAAGAGTGTCCTTCTATAGGCCCGATTTCTTCATGCCTTTTCATACCTGGTTCTCTCTTTCTCTTTGTTTTATCCAACGTGTTCCTTGTGGCTGAGATTGTGTAAGTCATGACAACACAATAGACTAGTAGAGCCTAGTTTTGCAATTATCATAATAAAGCAATATTTCTATTTGGCCCCATTCCATTTGCCCACCTTTCCTTGGAATTAAGTTTCTAAAAGGGCTGTGTTATAAGCCAGATATGCTGAACTTGGCATAACATCACAATATTACCTTACAGTTCACACATACCACATTACCTACCCAAAAAAGTACAGACTATCTATTTTTGGAGTGGAGAAATACTTGAACTTTTGTTTAGATTATGTTCTGCTTCAATCAGTACAGAAGGAACAACATATATAATGCAAAGATGAAGTGATGTTTCTAGATTTCTCATGTTCCTACTGGGGAAAATTGAACTTAGATTTAATAAGAATGTCATATTGATTTTCTGTTCAATCATATGCACACTAATTTTATTTTTTTTTATTTTTTCCATTTATTTGTGGCCCCATGGCAGAAAAAAGAACCAATAAAATCAAAAAGCAGCCTCATTGAAGATTACCTAAGAGAAAAGCAATTGTTTCTAAGCCTCTGTAGAGATTTTTAGAGTCCTCCTTCCTCTTTCTAATTTTTCAAAGTTCTGAAGACATTAGTTTTGCAACATGCATCATGTCTGGGTAAAATAAACAGTTTAATAAAAAGATACATGATATATTTCTCTGAGGAATGGTTATAAATGGGATATAAGTTAAATCTATCTAAGGATAAAATAAATAATGAAATGCCTCTCAGAATATGAAGGAAATGAAAAATATGTGTTTTTGCAGCAATTCATAACATAGTGTTGAGTTCGTGAAAAAGTAGAGGAACAGCTTCAAATAAATGGATGCTCTTTGAAAACCACATCCATGATACAGAAAGAGTACATACAACTTCTTGCCTCAAATAGTCTTCCAATATCTAAACTGTGTAGATACATCTTTTCAGACATATTCATATCCCCTTTGGATAATTTTTTATAATTAATAACACAGAATTTCATATGAGTTTTTATAGGACTGAAAAGTACAACTGGGCAAATAATATGGCTTAATTTTTTTCCCTAGAAAAGTTGGTACCTCCCACTAAGTTCATATTTCTTCCAATCTCTTGTGATATTACAGAGTAATGGTAACTACTCCGGGGAGACTAAAATAAACACGGTGCTATTAAAACCAGGAAAGCTAAAGTACATTTTCTCCTTTCATCTCTAAAGAGTTTATGGCCTGCAGATATAAGTGTACATTTTAATGTATGGATGGAATTTAGTGCTATTGAAATGGATGATAAATCACATGCATAGGAAATATAAAGAGAGAAACTCGTGAAAGACAGGAGCTTGAAATTGAGACATCAGATAAAGGATGAACTGGCAAGGGAGACCAATAAAAGCAGGCCAAAATTATTGATGAAACCACGGAGAATGTAGTGTCACAGATGTCACTGAAAGCGTTAGAAGTGGTAGGCTGTGAAATATTCTAAAATTACAAATACAATAATGACTAGAATATTTGAATAAGGGTTAGTTGTAGGTAGGCCATTGGTGACATTGACAAGAGGCATTTAGGTGATTGAGAAGGACGAAAGCCAGATAGGAGTGGTGGACTGCAGAGCAAAATAGAGATGAGAAAGTAAAAAGTGTCCCTGTGGCTTCAACTCTTTCAAGAAATTTGAGTCTCAGTTGAAGCAGAAAAAAGGAGCATGACAACAAAGAACACAGAGTTAAGAAGAGCTTCTAATTTCATTAACACAGTCAACGGATATTAATTAGATGTTTTCTATATTCCAGGCCCTCTTCCAGGTAATGGGAATACAACACTGAACAAGACTGAGAAAGTCTGTCTTCTCATGGAGCCTACATTTTAGTGGTAGGAGACTGAAAATAAACTAGATCATTGAGTAAAATATATAATATGTTACCTGGTGATAATCAAAATAAAGCAAAGAATCAGAGACGGGTAATATGAACTGACAATTGAGATTAGAGAAATGTCCTACTGAGAAAGTGGCTTTTGAGTAAAGACCTGAAGAAAATGGGAGAGCTACCTTGTGGATATTGGAGAAGAGCATCCCAGACAGAAGAAAATTCAGGTACAAAGTCCCCGAAGAGGGAGTATGTCTGATGATGGTGTTCCACCAACAGAGAAGAGGCTACTGTGGCTGAATGGAGGGGAGAATAAAAAGAAAGAAGACCAGACAGATAAGGAAGCACAGAACATGAACATTCTAGCATTCTCCTGAGTCACAGTGGAGAACTGTCTTTTACTCTGAGACAGGAAGACACTGGAAGAGTGATGTGCCAGGACTTACATTTTTAACAGGATTGCAGTGACTGTAGTGCTATGAACATTCTCCAGAGGCAAAGACGGAAGTCAGAACAGCAGCAGGGAACCTATTCCAGTAACTGAAGAGAGAGAGCATGGTGCTGAGACCAGAGCAGTGCCTGCCGGGTTAGTAAGAAGTGACAGAATTCTGTGTTCACTTTTAAGGTAGAGCTGACAGGACTTGCTGATGGAACAGATGAGGCTTTTGAGGGAGAAAGAGGAGTCAAAGGCGGATACAAGGTTTTTAGCACCAGAAATGGAAAGAATTGAGTCACCGTTAAAAAAGATGCAGATGGTTGAGAGGGAAGCAGTTTCTGGAAGTGAATAGGGAATATCAGGAGCTCAGATTTTGTTAAATTGAAGACGCTCCTAAGTCGTCCACATAGAGACATCAATTAGACTATTGGATATGTGGGCCTGAAGTTCAGGGGAGACATGAGCTGGAGATATAAATGAAGGAGTTCTCAGGTTGTAGATGATATTTGAAGCAATGAGATTGGATAAAATCACCCAGGGAGTAAGCATGGATAGAAAAGAGGTCAGTAACCAAGATCAGGGTTACACAGAATTTAAAGGGTTAACACATGAAAAGCAAGTAGCCAAGGAATGTAAAGAGGAATAACCAGAAAGGGAGGAAGAAAGCCAGGTGATAAATATCCTGTGAAGGAGGTGTTTCCAAAAGGGCAAAAAGATCAATTATGTCAAATGTTGCTGCATTAAATAAGATGGAGACTTCAAAATGACAGTGGCTTCAGTGGCTTGAGTGTCACTCTCATCTTTGAGAAGAGCAGTGAAAGGGAAAATGCAAATTAAAACCATATAGTGTTTTAAACAGCAGGCAGGCCCGATGGCATAGTGACCAAGTTCAGCACACTCTGCTTCGGCAGCCAGGGTTTGTGGGTTCGGATCCTAGGTGTGGACATCAGCCATGCTGTGGTGGCGACCCACATACAAAATAGAGGAAGATTGGCACAGATGTTAGCTCAGGGTGAGTCTTCCTCAGCAAAACAAACAAACAAATAAACAACCATATAGTGTTTTAAACAAGAGAGATGGACTTTTTAAAAAAATCTGTCATCATCATATAGTCACAAGCACATAAAAAATGGATAAAATTGGACACTGCTAATAGAGATAAAAAAATGATAAACTCTTAGGAAAAGAATTTCTCATTATCTTTTAAGTGTGAAGATGAGAATAGATTATCAGCCTGCAATTCCTCTCTAGTTCTATATTCCAGGGAAATGTTTGCAAACACCACCTGGAGACATATAGAAGAACCTTTGTAGCTGCCTATTCTTAATGACTCAAAACTGGAGACAGTGCAAATGCTCATTGAAAATAGAATGGATAAATGAATTGGGGATAAATTTATACAAATAAATAATAATCATCAAAGAATGAATGAAGTAGTTATAAGAAACAACATAGATAATTCTTAGGAGATAATGTTAAGCAAAAAAGGCAAATCTCTTAGAATGCATAGAATAATTTCGATTTAGATATACTTAATACATTTAACAAACTCAGAAATATAAACTTCAAGGTCACAAATGTGTTGTAAACTTACAAATAAAGCAATGAAATTATAAATGCAAAATTTTATGATAGGGTTTTCACCAAGAGAAAAGAGAAGTTATTGGTACTGAGGAAGGACATGTATAAAATTTTAAAGAAAATGCTAATGTTCTATTTTTGAACCTGCATAGTGAGCATACACAATACTTATGACTGTTCCACCTTACATCCTACACATATGTTACAAACATCAGTGTGTATCTATCCGGTATTTTGTAAAAAATAAAAATAAGTCTTTAGTGATGCATTAATGACCATAATTCATAAAATAGATATAATTTGTGTACAGGTCAATTCCATACATTATATAATCTCATAGTCTCATGTAGCTTTTCTTTGTAACATTTAAAGTAGTTGTAGTTTTACACTAATCTACACACATCTCTTGTTACTATCCCCCCATTAGATGGTACACTCCAGAAAACCTGAAGCTGTGTTTTTTAGCTCTTTCTTATGTATCAAATGTTTAGCATTTTAGTAGGCTTTAAAGAAATTTATATCGATGAATGAAAGAAAATACTATCTTGTACAATACACTCATCTTAAAATTCCTCCTAATTTGTGACTCTATGTAGCATTTTAGGGCTTAAAAATTAAATTGTTTGACTTACTTGAATATGGACCTTCATCTCCCCATAACTGCATTGCAGTTCAAATATGTGTAGCCATTTTTATCAATCCTGCTGAGCAAAGCAATGTATATCCATCCATCCACTCATTGATTCAGCAATTCTTTGCCAAGTAACCATGCGTAGGGTATCCAGGTTGGGGGTGCCTGTGATTCAGTGGTGAGCCATGACAAGGGCCCTGCCTTCGTGAAGCTAATTTTAGAGGAGAAAAGATAAAGTATAGACAAGTAAATTGATGTGTAAAGTTCAATGAGTGTTAAGTGCAGTGGAAAAAAAATCAACACAGCAATGAAATAAAGAGCCTGACAAGTCGAAGGTGGGAAGGTCTCTCCGGTTGGCTTGTCAGAGTCCTCACATTTGGGGTGAGACATGAATGAGGAAAAGGAGGCAGCCACGCAAAGACGTGGGAGAACCACACTCAGACAGAAGGAATGTAAAGAGATGTGGCAAGAATTAGCTTGGCAAACTCAAGGAACAGTAAGAAGCCATATGGCTAGAGCAGTCTTAGTCACAACAGTCAAGGTAAGGGAGGCACAAACAGAATGGATTGTGTAGGTTTTACGGACTTGGTTAAAAATGGAGAACATGTGGGGCTGGCCTGGTGGCATAGTGGTTGGGTTTGGGCACTCCGCTTCAGCAGCTGGGAGTTCACTGGTCGCACCTACGCACCGCTCATCAAGCCATGCTGTGGCAGCATCCCACATATACAGTGGAGGAAGATGGGCACAGATGTTAGCTCAGGGCTAATCTTCCTCAAAAAAAAAGAAAAAAAATTAGGAATATGTCCCAATTGCAGTAAGATGCCATTGAAGAATTTTAAGTAGGGAAATGATACGTGCAGAAGGAACTACAAGGCCATGAGAGAGGAAAAGAGCACTATAGTCACATGTTTAGAAAAGAGTATGTTAGCAGGACAATAAATCCTGGTTTGTTAGGGATTGTCCTGGTTTATCCATGTTGTCCCAGAAAAATTATTAATATTTCCCACGTTAGATAATAAATGTTCTGGTCTTTCTGGTATCCGTTCGTGAATTGGCAAAACTTTCTAAAATACTTGTTAAAACATCGCAACACAAAATATTTCCTTTCATTTCATTTTGCAAAAGAGAGAGAATGAATTTGACTAGAAAGATTTAGGTATCACTCCACCTGAATATAACATGATACGTAGGGGCCGGCCCAGTGGCGCAGTGGTTAAGTGCACACGTTCCACTTCTTGGCAGCCCCGGGGTTCACTGGTTCGGATCCTGGGTGCGAACATGGCACCGCTTGGCACGCCATGCTGTGGTAGGCATCCCACATATAAAGTAGAGGAAGATGGGCAAGCATGTTAGCTCAGGGCCAAGTTCCTCAGCAAAAAGAGGAAGACTGGCAGTAGTTAGCTCAGGGCTAATCTTCCTCAAAATAAAATAAACAAAACAAAACATGATGCTTGACCTCTTTCCCAAGGCCACGCCAGTGTGAGGATTTTATGAAATATGTTCTTTCACATTAGGTCGAGACTTACGAGATGGTTCTAAACCTGCTTTGAGAAATTATCCCAATGGATTATAAATCATCTTTTTATTATCCTCACAGTTGCTGCTGAATTGTTTAGATAGGAAAGAAGCATCAGACTCTTTTATTAGCTTGGACAAAAGTGGAAAAGCAATAAAATGCCCAGAAAAGTGTCACACTGGGGCAATAAAGTTGTGATAAAAATGACTGGGATTTTGTTATTCATATTTGCTGTTTGGCATGCGATGCTTAGAAGGAGACAAGGGGGACTTATTTTATGGACGATAAATTATTCAAAACCGTTGGGTTGTAAAAGTTAAAGCACTGAAGTACGAAATATTCTTTCTTTTCTGCTCCTCTTTCCTACTTTCCTTCGCTATGATGTAGCTGGGGCTCCATCCATTTAAAACGCAATCTGAGAAGGAAAAGAACATACTGCAAAGCTTGAAGCCTCTCACTTCCACCAGAGCAATGAAAGGTAACCAAACCTTGGGCATTAAAATCTAGAGTACCGAAAAACCTCAGAAATGCAATCCAACGGAAATTGTCTAGGAACTAAGCCACTCACTTGCTTTTGGCTATTTTAGATGTTTTGCTATTTACATATCAACTGCAGTCAGAGTAAAATAACTTTTCTTCTGGGTTTTTAATATTTTATTTTTATTCTTGTAGAGTCTAAAATATAAAACATTGTTGGAGGGTTTAAATGGGAATAAACTGTGAATATAATTGTAAACAAAAGGGATCAACGGAAATAGCACCCTCAGCTTGCACATCCACAAATAACCCTTGGATTTTATCTGGAAATAATTGTTTTATTCCCACTTTCGATCCATTGGCGCCACCATTTTCCTTTTCAGGACTGTCATTTAGGTTCTGTAAGGGCTTTACCGTCAGAAAAATGACTGACTGTAAATGATTATTTTTGGAGAAGTCAACCCAAAGTGGAAATTATCTTTCCCAACATTTTTCCTATCAAGTCATTGCACTCATTAAAAAGAAATAAAAAAGTTCAATAATATCTAGTTCCCCACAAGGTAAAATGACACTTTTATAATATACAACAATTGTTTCTACCCCTCCACAGTTAAAGCCCTGGAGACTCGGAGACAATGAGCATTCGAAAAGTTACACAGAGCTGTTAGGAGGGGGAGCCAGGACTCACCACCAGTTCCAGTCTATCCAGGTTCCATTATACAGATCTACTCTATCCTATTTTATTACAGTGCTTTTTTCTAGTCACCTCAGTAGGCTCACTTAGTGTTTATGAGTGCAAAGAAAGAGGCCCACATAGTTATGTCTGAAATATTTAAAGTTCTAAATTATCTCCAAAGTCCAGCCTAGGTTTCAACCCAGAACGCTCAGCCTGCATCACGCTTGTCCCCACCCGGGCTAAAGCTAAGGGGGCTGAGTTCCCCCACCCCTGGCCTCCCTCCAGCCCTGCAGCCTGTGAGCCTCGGTGCTACCCATTATCCACCGGGGAAGGGCTGGCCAAATACGGGCCTGGGCCCAGAACCACATCAGCCTGAACCCGACTTGGGGACTGGAGGATGGGTAGTTTTCCCTCCCTGGAACTTTCCTCTTTAAACAACTTTTCCAAGCAATTCTAAATGCCTCCATCTGAGCAGAGGGAAGGGAGGGAGCATGATAATCTTCGGAACTGGCCTGCTTAGACACCATGTTGGCTGATTTGGGGTGGCCAACTGTAAAGAGCACGGTCACTCTTTCTCCAGGCCATGCTCCACACCTACCCAGGTTTATCCTCTTTTGTCTGCACTCAGGGCCCCATCCTCTTGCCTGGGGCATGCACTTCTGCTCTCTGCATTTCCTCTTGGCTCAATAGGTTGCTGAACTTTCACATAACTTTTTTGTAAGAGCAAGTCAGGGAAAAAACCAGAAAGTCCTTGTGTTTCAATATTTGTGAAAGATGTGGCCTTCTAAAGGGTAGGAGCCCCTTGGGGCCCAGCCTGATGGTTGCACTGCCCTCTGCTAGACACTGATTGCAAGGACTGGGCTTTATTGATCTTTTTACAGTTCCTGGAAAAATTAGGAACTGAATGATTGTTTGTTAAATGAATTTTAATGAGGTAAAATATGTTTTCTATTTTAATCATCATTAACGGAGCAGTTGTGTTATCCTCAGGGACACACACATAGCAGATGTATAATCTCATAGAAGTATAGTAATCAATTCAAAATTCACACGCTGCTATCTCTGATTCAGAGGCCTTGCAAATGAATGTTGTATTTGGGTCATTTTCTTGCTTTTTTTCTATTTCTTTTCTTTTGTGTATTTTACCCATATGAGTGTTAACTGGCACGGCTCAAATCATGATTCCATGTCCCCAGAAACGTTCATTACTCATGCAACCCGAAGAGATATACAGGACTGAAGTACCTCTAAAACCTGTTAATTTTTAAACATATGATTCCACAGACTCTTCACATCTATCCCTTGGAACCCAGGAATTCATTCATTTCTTCCTTCAAACTATTGCACCTATAGCACCTATCATGTGCTGGCCATTGAGGGTACACAGGGAATAAGACAGTTTTCTAACTGATCTCTATCATTACATTTTTTCCCCTTGCCATCCCTTCTTCTCAGAGGAGCCAGGATGAGATTTTAAACACATAAATCAGGAAATGCCATTCCTGTATGTCGGCCGTTCAAAGCTTTCTAATGCGCTAATCCGGCTCTTGGCCAACTTGACTAGACCTTCCTGATGTCTGGTCCTTTCCAGTCTCTGCTACGTATTATCATTTCTTCTCACGCTCTAGACACCCTGGTCTTTCTACCGTTTGATACACACACCAACTCTGTGCTACCTCAGAGCCTTCGCAAGTGGGGTTTCCCAGCCTGAGGACTCTCCTCCCACACGGTCACCGAACCCCAGGTCTCAACTGTAAAGACGTACTACCTGGTCTACCTTTCGAAAGCTGCTCTCGGTCACTCGGTGACATGTGCTATGTTCTGCATAGCAATTATGCATATACGAGAGTATCTTACTTATTTACAAGTCATTTTGTGTGAATGCCTTGTAGTTTCTTCTATGCCTGCCTTATTTCTAATTCCAGACAAGGCAGTGGAGGTATGGAATCTGTCATTGCACTTGCTTAGTAAATAAATGTTGAGTTGAAGTCTTCACATTGAGATGAGGTTAAGGATGCCTTTTACAAAAATATGCTGACTCCACTGCCATAATTTCAGGAAAAGATATTTTATGTAATTAAATTATTTCAGCTCTGCTTTTCTCATTTACGGTTCTCTGAATATCGGGTTCTTTTTTTCCCTTGTAGTTCCTTTTGTTTTGCTGTCTTTGTCTTGAGGTGTTAAATACGTGTTTAGTTATTGCTTAAGAATATATATGCATGTGTATTGTATGTATATGTGTGCGTACATATTAATAATTTTTAAATCGTTTAGAGTGCAACTCACTGTCTATTTGAAATATCCATCAATGTCTATTTTGACTTTCAAAATGCAAAGCAACCTGCAGAAGATCTCTAGTTTACATTTAGTGTTATCTGTTACGGTTTATTAAGGAGTTATATCCAGAGGGAAGGCAGCAGAAATACTCAAAGGCATATAACGTGCTAAGGTTGTAAAAGTGAAAATAGTTTTACTGGCTTCCTCAGGAGTACATTACATTTTGAATTTAGTTGCCCTTGGTTACGTGATTTTATTCCCCCTTCATGTTTGTAGTCTTCAACTTGTGGAAAGCTGTTTTTTTCTCAAAATGCTTTGCTTAAGTATTCATAAGGAATTAGTCATGGATGATCTCTATCTTCCTATCTAATCATGTTTCTGAACTTCTTTTTGAATACTGGCCTTTACATTTTAGAAAAATACACAAAAAGAAAAATACTATATTTCAAAAAAATCAAAATATTTGTTAGTTTCATTTTTGGAAACTGTTTATGTCTGAAAACTGGCGAAAGCTCTCTTTAGAAAAACAATGTATCATTTCAAACCTCCAGGTAAATTTCTCTAATGGCTGTGTTAGCTTGCTGGGGCTCTAGCAACAGTGCGCCACACAGTGGGTGGCTTAAACAGCACAAGCGTATCGTCTCACAGTCCTGGGTGCTAGAAATCCAAAGTCAGGATGTTGGCAAGATTGGTTCCTTCTGAGCGTTGCCAGGGAAGGATGCGTTCCAGGCTTCTCTCCTTGGCTTGTAGATAGCAGTCTTCTACCTGTGTCCTGTCACACTGTCTTCCCTCTATACATTTCTATCTCCAAATTTCCCCTTTTACTGACGACATCAGTCGTAATGGACTGGGGCCCACCCTAAAGACCTCATTTTAACTTGATTACCTCTGTAAAGACCCTATCTATCTCCAAATAAGGTCACATTCTAAGTTACTGGGGGTTAGGACTTAAAAATGTGAATTTTAGGGCTACACAATTCAATTCATAACATCAGCCTATTACAAAATTCTAATTTTTAACATCAACTGACTGTTCTTAAATTGTTAATATGATTATGCAATTCTAAATGTATTTTGAATTAACCCATAGTTTATTTCCTGCATAGCCTCAACATGAAGATAGAAACAAAATTCCTGTTAACACACTGACTTTCTCAGTGGTTCTCTATGGAAAGAATTTTGTTGAAATAAGGAGCAATTTGACATGAACTGGTCCATCAGTGAGAAGTTAAGCTGTCCTTTCCACTGCTCGTATTGTTTCACTCCATCGCCCTTAATCTGTTCCTATAGTTATCATGCCTGTTTTAATATAATGTCTTTCGTATCTACATGAGTTATGAAAATTCATATGCTAACTAAATCTTATAAAAATTCTCTTACCAGTGACATAGTAGATGTGTAAAGATTTGACATCAAATTCCTTTAAAACTCAATTCACAGGATTTGGTTTGTTTTTCTTTTTTAATCACAAATCAACCAAGTTCCATTTGTTGGAAGGCAGAAGTTTTAAATCTTTCACAGAAGGACCTAAGTAAAACAGTTTAACTTAATATTAGTATTTTATTTACTGTTTTTATATATTATATATTATTATATATTATATATGTTATTTTTATATATAAATTTTTTTTTCTGGAGGTTTTATCCTCCAACAATTTGCAATCAATTCATTGTTTAAGGGCGTTATTTTGGTCTCCATTTTCTGTCCATTTAAGAACCTTCTCTGCTTTCTTTTCTGAATTTATATTTTATGTTTCAATATTTTTAATAAAAGTGACAAATTTTATTTCTAAATGGAAAGGATAATAGTAATAATGAAAGTTCACCCTAAAAATGAAAGAAGAAAGTTAAAATCATTCTAAATCTACTGCCCAGAGTCAAATACTGTAAACATTTGGATGAACATAATTTCAGATATTATCTACTTATCTATGTATCTGCTGTCTCTTTCTAGCTATATATCTACAAAATCACAATGCCCAAGAAAACATTTTCATAGCTAGGCTTTTTTCCCCTAACAATATGCCATGAAAAAGATTGCATGTCAATATATGTACACACTCATGAAATCATATAGATACATACATGTAAACAAGTATTTTTATTTTAACAATTACCTAATATATATACATATGCGCACACATATATAGGCATATATATATATATAAGTGTATACACAGAGGCATATATTATATATGTTAATAATTGGATAATTTATTTTTTATATTAACTATAAAATATATAATAAATATGTAATAACGTGTATAATGAATAAAGTTTAAGTAATATTAATAAATTATTTATATACCTCACATACTTAAAAAGTAGATTATTTATAATGGCCAAAACTTGGAAGCAACTGAGATGTCCTTCAATAGATGGATGAACAATTATGGTACATTCACACAATGGAATATGACTCAATGAGAAAAATAACTGAGCTATCAAGTCATGAAAAGACATGGAGGAACTATAAATGCATATTGCTTAATGAAAGAAGCCAGTCTGAAAAGACTACATACTGTATGATTCCAGCTACAGTTTATGACATTCTGGAAAAGGCAAAGCTATGGAGAGAGTAAAAGGGTCAGCGGTTGTCAGGAGTTCAGGCAGGAGGGGGGATGAACAGGCGAAGCACAGAGGATCTTTGGGGTAGGGAAACTATTGTGTATGATGCTGTAATGATGGATACACATCATTGCACATTATCAAAACTCATAGACTGTACAACACATAGAGTGAACCCTAATATAAACTATGGACTTTAGTTAATAATAATGTGTCAATATTGACTAATCAATTCTAAGAAATGTACCATGCTAATGCAAGACGTTAACAATAGGGGAACATGGGGGAGGAGACGGGGTGAGAGGCTTTATGGGCTTTATTTCTGCTGAATATTCTGTAAAGCTAAAAGCTGTTCCAAATAATAATAGCTATTAACGAAAAAAAGTGTATCATCAGGGTCTTTAACATTCTCTTGTGTTCCCCAGATCACAGGGTGAAATTTATCCATTCAAGATCCTGAAGTTTGAATTAATAATTCCTGTGTTTTTCTATGGTTTTGCCACTATCCTCCAAAATAAAATATTTCATTTTTCCAGCTTTTGAAATTTTTATAAACAGACTCTAATTTTATGTATTCATCTAGAATTAACATGTTTTTCCTCAACATGTTCCTGAAATTCATTTACGCTGATTAACTCTTCCTTATTCATTTTATCTTCTTATAATAAGCCATTAAATCAATAGACACAATTTAATTTTTCATTCTACAAGAGCTTGATATTTGGATTTTTGCTGTTTGTTTTTGCTATAATGAACAACACTATTAATAGTCTTACGCATGCTTCTTCCTAGTCTGCAACTTATCCTCATATTTTCCTAACAATGGCTTTCAAAGAACGAACATTTCTAATTTTCATAAAGTGCCGTTTAACAATTTCTTACTTTATGAATCAGGCTCTTTTTGGTCACATCTGAGAGGCCTTTACCTCTCCCAAAATATTAGCAAACTGATTCAGCAATCTAATAACAAATGAAATAAATTATTGGGAAAAAAGTTTGGTCTATTCTAGGACTGCAAGGTTGTTTCTCATGAGAAAATTTATTAAAGTAATTAATCAAATTAAAAATTAAAGTGATAAATCATATTATTATCTTAATAGATGCAGAATAACAGCATTTGATACAATCCAATGCATTTGTGATAAAGACCGTTAGGAAACCAGAAGAGTTGAATCTCCTTAATTTCATCAAAAATATCTACAAAAGACTCAGAGAAACATAGTTGTGAATTGTTCAAAGCTTCTGTTTAACATCAGGAACAAATAAGGGTGCCCTGTATAAATACTTATGTTCAACATTGTATCTCGAGACACTGATAGCCCTCGGAACAGGATAAATGAAAATATACTACAACGTTTTAAAAGAAGTAATAAAATTGGCGTCATCCACAAGTAGTAAGTTTTTTATATAGAAAACCCAAAGAGAGAATTAGCAAGAAAATTTAGTAAATTGTTGAATACAAATTCAATATATATTAATTAATTTCATTTTTATACACAGGAAACAGTTATAAATGCCACACTAAAGATTTTATTTATAGTAACAAAAACTCAGATATGTTACTTAGGAATAAATCTAATGAGAAATATGCAATCACCTATGGAGAAAATAAAAACTTGACTTAAAGACACTAAATAAGTCATAAGTATATAAATGGAGAGACATACGATGTTTATTGAGAAGAAAGCATAGCATTTTCAAGGTGTCAAGTCCTCACAAATTAGTGATTTAATGAGATTCCAGTTAAAGTATTAATAGACTTGTTTTTTGTAGTATTTATCTCTAAAATTTATGTCAATGAGTAAATAGCTAAAATATTCTTAAACATGGATCAAACTCGAAATAATTATGCTGAGTAAAAGAAGCTTAAAAAAAAGAGAGCTCATACTATATGATTCCATTTATATAAAATTCTAGCAAATGTAAGTCAAATTTAGTGACAGAAAGCAAGTCGCTGTTACCTGGTAACCAGAGAGGGAGTGTGGAGCAGGGCGGAAGGGAAGAATTACCAAGGGGTGTGAGAGTATTCTGAAGGATGATGCCTGTGTTCTTTATCTTAATTGTGGTGATGGTTTCATGGCTGTATTACACATATTACCTTTTGCACTGTGAATATTTGTAGTTTATTATATGTTAATTATGCCTCATTAATATAAAAATAATGAATCATATTTTTTTAAAAAAACATAGAGGTCCTTATTTGCTCTTTGGGTTTTTCCTATGCAAGATGAGTGGCCATGGAGGTACTGGAGGTATGCAAGCAAGGCCAAATTTTTAAAAGGCATAATAAAGATGCATCCCACTGTATCCCACTGTCATCCTCAGAAGCTTGAAATTAACAGCATTTCTGTTTGTAAATAAGACCAGCAGAAACTAAAAGCAACTACAGATACCTGCTGAATGGAGCCAGATGGGACCATGACTAGCAGGTGGAATGCGTTGACTTGTTGCCTACAACTCTGTGTGGATACCAATGGGTCTTGACTGGAATCCCTTCTCATTCTTATTTTGGATTTGCATGCCTAGTAATTGAAGCAACGTTTTAACTTTCCAAGAGACTTACCACAGAAAATATTATTTAGGTTGGACCCCCTGCTTATATATCATCTGATCACAGAAACAATTTTACTGTAAGTACAATATTACAATGACCTGAAAAACACCATATCATACAAGAGGCTTATCATATACCTCTCCATCCACAAAGCAGTGGATGGTTTCAAAATTGTAAGATATAGTTGAAAAACCTACTTACTAAAATATTGGGGTAAGAAAAGATTGAAGGGACGGCTTTCACAATGGAATGAATGTGTGTTATAACTTCACATGCATGGAAATAAACAGGGATCATTGGTTAGACTGTTGAAATATTGTGGGGAAGATAAGAAAGAGGGGATAGGAGATGACACAGGAACATATATAAACTTCTTTCCTACTCCTAGTTTTTTTTCTCTGCCTGCTCCTGTCGTACCAGCATCTGGATTGGATTTATGAGTTCTTGATGAAGGATTGTTGCTAAATATTACCCATGGCACTACCTCAAAATTTAACTATCCCAGTTCTTAAAGGGGAGATGACAGAGGTTGTTTGTTCCCCTCATCTGTTGATGAGAAGAGATAGTCTCATAAACTTGTACTTAAGCCAGATTCATATTGCTGCCACTTCTGTGAGTCCATTCTTTGACAGAAGCTGATGGCCCTCCCCAGAGATGAAAATTACTGACAAATGGAAAGAAGGGGAAGTGAATGCTTTTGGAAAGGAAACCAGTAAATGATCATTCAAGAAGGAAATGTCTGTATTAATTTGGTGTCTTGTGAGAGGCTGAGAACAACAGAATGATATTATCTCTTAGCCATGTTTCCTGATGCCCATACGGGTGAAGCTAATTTCTTACAGAGGCCACCTCATTTCTTTCAAGTTGAAGGTCCAACATGGGCTCCAAAAGTTTTAAGAGACATTCAATCTGGAGTCATCTGTATGTTACATGTCAGTAACGCTAACAACTTTGTAGAGGAACACCTGGAATAATTCTAATGTTGCTTCACCTGCTCAAGGGCATTAGCCTGGTTCATGGCAGCAGAAGTTCAAAAAGTGATTTTATGAGGGACTTAGGGTCCCTCTAACCTATGAGAATTCATTAGTGGATGGTGTAATTTGCAAAGGAGCTCTCTAAATGCCAAGGCCCACTCATAAACAAAAATCATATGTACTCAATAGTGCAGTTACTTGGAATTAGAAATTTATTAAACTTGACTAGGATTTTCCCAGTGAGGAGAAATGGGCATTAATTAAAGATTAGGCCCATTGGGAACTCATATCAGTACAACCTTAAAGCATGAAACAAGACATTTGGCTATGCCCATAAGAGATCTGGAATGCAAAATTAGCTGAAATTTCACTTTTGATTTATGCCCTGATCTATGACAATGTTTCTTATATGGGTAACAGCTGCTTTTGGTGAAAAGGCTGAGAAAATGCTATTATATTTAGAACTGGCTAATTTTCTAATAATTGTATTCTAACTCATAATGCAATTGCTTTTTATCATAATATTGGTGTATCTGATACACTTAAATTGAATTGGTAATATTGATATTGATGATCAAATGTAATGAGAGATTGAATTAAAACCTCCAAAAATGTTATTCTGTTGAAAGCTAGTTTCCTAGAGGAGCAACCAGATTTAGTTAATAATTAAATAATTATTAGTTAGTTAATCTATTGCTACCATTCCCAAAGTTCAAATTTTGGTGGTGAAAGGAGTTAAAAGAGTTGTTAAGTTTTGCATGATTACAAACAAGTTTAGGTTGGAATATTTGCAAATGGAAATGTTTCTTTGAAGCAATACTACACTTCATTGTATGGTACCAATAATTAGCATTTTGGTGGTTGTTCTTTGCCTTTTCTGTTTTATAAATGGTACAAAAAATACAGAAATATGATAAGGAACATTGTATAATTTAAAAGTTTGAACAGAAATCAGAAGTGGGGAGTGTATGAGATGAAATTATCTCACAGTAGGGTTGCGGCAGCTCTATGCTCATCTTCGGAGATGTGTGGAATTCTAGCACTCCTCCTTGGCCAAGAGTAGGAGGAGATGCACTAACTGGTGATTGAAGAGGTGCTGTTTGAGGTTCAAAACTATCCATAAGACCCAGGGACCAGCCTTCTTGCACTACTTTAGGATGCATGGACTGGTGACTTACACCTAGTTTTCCCAGTTTTACAGTCTGGCTTGGCTGCATGGCCAGTGTGGCATAAAGGCTCCCAGTGGGGACTTTGGCCAGGCTCTCCTGAAACTAGGATTCCTAAGGCATATCTTGGTGTTTCATGACCTGGCAATGAAGCACATCTTGTGTGCCCAAGGAAGTGCCCCGTGGGACTGCGCCTGAAAATCTCTCTGGTTCCAATGCTCCTGCCCTCCCTTTCTCTTCTGCTACTCTACCCTTTGTCTTTAGTACACACCGAGAAGTCTATGAGCCCTTTCAGTTATTCTCAACGAGTGTAATGGACACACTTCAGGACGACTTCATCTCTAGGAAATTTGTTTTTGTACTGTATACAATTACATCTGTCAACATGTTCATGGTTTCCGATTTTATTAATAGTAGTAATAGCTCATTTTTATTATGTATCAGACACTGTCTAGATACTTTTAAAGAAAGTAATTCATTTGATCCTCAAAACAACATTTCAGGCAGGTAAAAGAAAGGTTATATTATTCCCAATTTTCACTTGAGGCGACTGAAGTGCTGAAGGCCTTGGAAATTAGTTCTCTTATTAGTTAAAAAGTGAAGGAAAGCAGTCGGGCCCTAAGGTCCATGAACTTCCCCTCTGCTTTTGATGTCTAATATGGCATCCTGGTATCAGAATTAGAAAGTTTTTCTCAATCCAAAATTATGGAAATATTTTTTATATATTTTTTGTACTGTATTCTTCATTTCTTCCATACTAAATTATTTGTGATTTTTAAAAATATTTTATATTCTCTATCACCACCTTATTTTGTTTTTATCTTTCCCTTCACACAGAAAACCTTTTCCTAGCCCATATCTCCTTTTATTTAATCTTACCTATTAATTAGGACTCTGCTCTGTTTATGGCAGTCTGAGTTCAGTGTCCCTATTACATGTTCCAGTGACAAACTCTGCACTCATATGCTATAGGACACTTACTGCTAGATTTTAATCTTCTTTTTTCCTAATGTGGATATATTTTTCTACTGTGTGTTTTCACCCCAAAATGTAAGCTCCTGAGATCAGGATTATACCTTACTTTTTGCATCTGCAGGACCCAACAAAATTTCTGAGACATAGTAGTTTTTCAGTAAATACATGTTAACTAAATAAATATGCCAATGTGTGTATTTTTGTTAAAACAATTCTGTCCCTTTGACGAGTTTTTGTTGTTTAGCTTTATTATTTGGTTATTTTCTTTCCCTGTCTTCTACTCCATCAAATAATACTACTGGTTTACTTCGATTTTTCCTTATGAAGATACCAACCAATGAATCATCAGCGTTCACTATACATTTTTTAGTTGGAACAAATGTAGTATGCAATAATATATAAGAATAACTATGCTAAAAAGTTAAAAAAAATACTGAAGGACATACATTGGTATTTATCATTAAAATTAGAATTTTTCAAGAGGAAAAAACTAGATTCCACTGGTCCTACTTTGGAGGGAATGCTGAGTTTCCTATTCTGTTCTGAACTCTCAGTTATACAGCTTTTAGCTCATTCCAAGAATATGCACTTTCAATTTCCTGAAGAATATTGTCAATTATCTCTTTTATAAGAAGGTGAGGGCCAACCTTGTGGCTAACTGGTTAAGTCCGTGCACTCTGCTTCAGCGGCCCAGGGTTGCGCCGGTTCAGATCTGGGGAATGAACCTAGCACCGTTCATCAAGCCATGCTAAGGCAGTGTCCCACCTCAGTTGTAGAAGGACCTACAACTAGAATATACAACTATGTACTGGGGGGCTTTGGGGAGAAGAAGAAGAAAAAAAAGAAAGATTGGCAACAGATGTTAGCTCAGAGCCAATCTTTGAAAAAAAAAGAAAGGTAAAATGAGAATCCTAGAGCATGTAATTAGGTTCATTTATTAAGTGTGCTTGATTTAGCATGCTAGGTCTTAAATTTATGAGTTAGAGATAACTTTAGATCGGTTTTAATCAATCAAAACTAAAGCAATTCTGATCTGGTTGAAGAGTCAATAAACCAGTGAGATTTGAGACGCGGCCGTCTTATGTAACATCCTGGCAGTAGATGGGCCATTTAACACAGAGCAGTCCTGGTTTGGGGTAGGATTGCCTTTCTTAGCTTGTTACATTCCTTCTGTTTGGATAGCAGCTAATCCTACTCTGCAAACTTTGACTCTAATGGAAGCCACAAATTGGCAGAGAGAGCACAGCCAAGGCATATCCAAGAGGAGCCATTAGCATCACACATCCCCAATCTCATTTGGGCCAATAGGAAAAAATACTTTGATTATCGGAGTTTCCTGTCCTACTCCAGGTGGGAGCATAGTACCACCTCTTATCCTTTGTACTCATAGTAGACCCCTTTGCTCTTTATTGTTATTTATTTATTCTTTAATCTTGATTGTTCCTTATTAAGTCTTTAACTATTATAAGGGCCATCCTTAGCAATTTGGCAACTTCACTTTTTAATATTTCTTTTTATAATCCCTCTCAATTTTTTTTCCTAAGACTCAATGTTGATCCCTAAATCAATGAGGCATCTCTCGACATATACATCTGGATTTCCCTAAGCTGTGTCAAGATGCCTGCCCTTTCTTTTTTTTTGAGAAATATTAGCCCTGAGCTAACTGCTGCCAATCCTCCTCTTTTTGCTGAGGAAAACTGGCCTTGAGCTAACATCCATGACCATCTTCCTTTTGTTTATTCGTGGGACGCCTACCACAGCATGGCATGCCAAGGAGTGCTATGTCCGCATGGAGGATCCCAACCAGCGAACCCCAGGCCACCGAAGCCGAACCGTGAGAACTCAACGGCTGCCCCACTGGGCTGGCCCCCTGACCTTTCTTTTGAGAGGGAGACAGCCACACCACTGAATATCCCTGTTCATGAGATCTAGCAGCATTGGAACTACTTTGCTCTGTAAATACAGGATTCCGTGACACAACTTAACTTTCACCTGCAAAAACCCCATTTTAGAGTGGAGCTTCTTTTCTCCTGTGACCCCAAGTGCTTTTGTTCCTAATCCCTTCTCCTGAAACATCTCTAAAGCTGAGGTCTCCACTGGCTTCCCCTTTAAGCTCACTTCTACCCATCTGTCAGGGTATATCTCTCCCAAGAGCACTTCTTCCAGGCCCCGGGCTGAGTGGTTAAGTTCGTGGGCTCCCCTTCAGTGACCCAGGGTTTCACCATTTCAGATCCTGGGAGCAGACCTAGCACCGCTCATCAGGCCATGCTGAGGTGGCGTCCCACAGAGCACAGCTAGAAGGACCTACGACTAAAATATACAACTATGCACTAGGGCGATTTGGGGAGAAGAAAAAGAAGAAAAAAAAAGAAGATTGGCAACAGAGGTTAGTGCAGGTGCTAATCTTTAAAAAAAAGAAAACAGAACCTACCTCTCCTAATTGACGTGGTCATTCAGGTATGATGTTTTTAGCTACTTAAAAACAAAAAAAGCAGCACTTCCTCTCCTTGCCAGAGGTCCAGGTCTTTGACTCTTGGCCTCCTTCTGCAACTGATCCACCCAGGTTGTCCCCTGCCACCATTATCAAAACAATGTGCTCATGCTCATATCTGGATCCTCAGGGCCAGCATAACAAAATCCTCCCCCGCAGCTCTGCCCATTATTCCTCCTCTTTCTGTGTTCC
The DNA here is from genome assembly GCF_041296265.1 of Equus caballus. NCBI lineage: Eukaryota > Metazoa > Chordata > Mammalia > Perissodactyla > Equidae > Equus > Equus caballus. The sequence goes on along the minus strand of NC_091710.1, from coordinate 37,124,148 downwards.
TCTGGCCTCAGACAGTAGTAACACACTTTTCCAGAGTGACTTGGGATACCCTTTGGACTTATTCATGTTTAGGTAAAGAAATCACAAGAAACACCAGTGGAAGAAGTCTTTTTCACTAGTCAGGCAATCACTCTTAAATGCCCCTCAGGGGATATCTAAAAATGTGGGTCTACGACAACCACCATTGAAAAAGGGGGAGTTTTAGACCAGCTGAGACTTAAATTTCATTGCTCAAATGTCTTTCTCTGTGACCGTGCCAGCCTCTGGCCTGAAAGAAGAGCTTTAATCTTTCATTGCATTTCTGATGCAAGATATGAATATGAAAGAGGCTAAAATCACCACAACAATTCAGAAGTTTGTGACTTGTAATTAGGTTCTGGAGCCACCAATTTCCTTTTCCCCAACCCATGCCATTATCCATGGGGTCCCTTATGAAGTCCAGCTAGGATCTCAGGGGGTCACTGTAGGGGTAAGGAAGATTCGCTCTGAAGAAATCTCGTTCCCTGAAGTCCTTCTCACACTTCCAAGGAAAGAGTTCTGGAAAACTTGCTCTCCAATTTAGAGATTGGAATGAAATTAACTCAGTTTCCCTGTGATAGGAATGCATAAGAGTTTATTAACGCTTGTTTCCTTTCCTGATCTTTTTTTACTCCAACAACAGGCATTTGCAAAGACTTACTGAATCCAGGAACTGTGCTAAGCACTCCACAGGCAAGGTTCTGAAGGACTCCTCCAAAACCCTATGCAACTGAGATTAACACCTATATTTTAAAGATGAGAAAACTGATGCTGATAGAGACAGTGTCTCCATTTTTTCAAATTCTTATTTACAGTTTAAAATTATCATCGTCAAGAGGTTATAAGTAGACTTTACAGTAGATTTCTTTTCCTTTTAGGGCACTTCAAAGTACTTCATTAGATACGAAAAATAAAAAATAGATATATACCGTTGTCTTTATGAAAGGACTCGGGATCATGAGATAAATTTCACTTTGTGCTTTTCCTTTTTTAGCTCCTGTCCTAGCAAATATATCAGAGTCCCAAAGAACAGACTTGCAGAGGAATTTATAAAATCTTACTTGATTAATAAATTTTCCAGGAAAGGGATGGGAGCAATTCGTTACTTCAATAATGATAAAAATTTAGGCAATGAGAGTGGTAAGGGGTCTAGATTTATTGCCTACTTGTGACTCTGAAATTTAATTAGTATTAATCCTGAAAACGATCCTATTTCCTGGTACAGTCCATGTCCATCAGTTAGGAGAGCTATTTGCTAAAACTTAGGGAGATTCAGCCATGAGTCTCATCGCTGCTCTTTGATATGGCTGCACGGTGCCCAGCAGAAGATGCCATTGAGTGAGGTGACAAGACTGTGATTCTGTTCTACTTGCTGAAGCGTTCCTCAGAAACAAAGCCAGTGACTAGGAAATTCAGCCTCCCTTACCATCCCCTTGCTCCCTTCTTCAATTTTGTTTGTCCATTTCATAGGCTGGCACCCATCACAAGGTGGACTCTCATATACTGAGAGAGATCCAGGCTTCCCTCCTACTCTGAAGGACCACTGAGGCTGACGTTTTCAGTCAAAATTACTAAGATAGCTAGTTATGTTTTTAATTACCCTTGAAAAGTAGCCCTTAGTTCAAATGCTCCCATCTCTTCTGTTGAATTCAGTGAGACTTATTTTCCCATTTCTTCTTCATTCACATAATCTAAAACATCCCCTCATCTTGATTTAATGTCAGTTGGAGTTCAGCATTTTAGTCAGGAAATGTGGACAGATTATCTGGCATCATTTAATGTGAGAAATACATCTATTGGCTTAGATTTACTCATTTATTCTTAACGCAAACTATATTATCTTAAAGCTAAAAATTTGAATAAATATCCAATTTTGAATCAATTGATGAAATAATAGAAAGCAAAATTATGCAGCAAATTTTCATTTTAATAAAAACCTGAGGGAGCTAATCCCTATTCCTCTACTTCCTTGGATCAGTTCATTTTTCCAAATCAATTGTCTCAATCACCAATTACTTGTTCTTGGTGATAATGGGAAGGGAAAGTATGAAAATATACAATCCCAAACAAGACTGTAATTTTCTATGAAAATAAAATAAAATTACACTATGATTCACTTATATTTAATTCTTTATATTTAGACCACCTTGCTAATGGTTTTTACACAGAATCAATCAAACAGTTAATAGGCACTCTAGTCTGGTAACTATATGAAGATATACTTTGGTCTAAATAGCAGATTTTTATGAATGTTTTGAAAGGTGTTTCTAGATTTTTCTTTACAGAAGCTTTCACAAAAATGTTAAAAGCAGACACCAAAAGAGGGAAAGGCATCATTCAACAAAAGTTGGAGAGGGCCTGGCCTGGTAGCATAGTAGTTAAATTTGTCATGCTCTGCTTCAGCAGCCCGTGTTCACAGGTTTGAATCCCAGGCATGGACATACACCACTCATCAAGCCATGTTGTGGCCATGACACACATATAAAATAGAGGAAGATTTTCATACATGTTAGCTCAGGGCCAATCTTCCTCAAGCTAAAAAAGAGGAAGATTGGCAACAAATGTTAGTGCAGGACCAATCTTCCTCGCCAAAAAAAAAAAAAAAAAAAAAGTTGGAGGAAGGATTGTGCAATTGTAGGATGAGGAAATTTTTAGTGGGTCAAAGACATGGGATTAAAGAGTGGGACTCAACTATATTTGAATATAGAGCAAAGAACAATCACCTTAACTCCTGCCTGCCCTTCCCACCCCACCTCAATTTCCTCCACTGTCTGCTGAGTTATTTACACATTTCACAATGAGCTCTGCTTAGAGTTAAATTATCCATGCTTCTCCTTGCACTTAAGTCAGACAGTAAGTTGAGGCAATCGTGAATCTCCTTTGTAGTGTCCCCTCTCTCAGGAATCACTATCATGTACTATCTTTTGTCTAAAGTCTGAAAATTGTTTTCATGTATTTTATCTAGTTTTCTGGTTGTTTCAGGCAGGAGGAGAAATCTAGTCCCTATCACTCCATCATGGCTGAAAGCAGAAGTTGCATTTATTTTTCATCTTAGAAAAAGAAAAACAAGAGAAAATTTAAATTTACATTTATATTTTATATTCTTATTGAAACTGGCAGTTTCATTTGGTCCTTGTGTCACACGCCATATGAGGAGTTATCACAAACGTCTGAGTCTCAGTGCAGAAGGGTTGGTAGTGGCATCCTTTCCTTTTCAGAGTATTGAAATTAGCATGACATTTCTGATTAAGCATATCTGGAGTTTCTATTATCTACTTTTAGCTAGAATGAATGGTCAAGTGTTCTAAAAAATTCACCAAGCAAACCACATTTTGAAAATAATTTAGAACAAGAGGATAACAAGAAAATTGTTTTGTCATGTCTACTCTAAGTACAAACTCCTCATCAGCCACATTATGAGGCAAAAACCTTGACGACCTAATCTAATATGAGAAGTTACAAAAAATTTAAATTGTTGAGTAGTCTGAAATACAAAATTGCACTTATTATTGTGAAAAATAAATTCTGTTTTAAATAGATTCTACATTTGAGCTACTACTCAATAATACAGTGAAAATTTCATGATTAGCAAGACATTTCAAGAGTATGACAAAAAGACCAATAAAACAGAACAAGAGCTCAAACCAGACCCACACATAGAGGGTCATTTGATTTGTGACATCGGTGAAACTGCAGTGCTGTTGAGAAGGGAATGTCTTTTTAGCAAGTGGTGAGAGGTTAATTAGATATCTACATGGAAAAAACCAAATCACATCTCTATTACACAAAACACAAAAATCAGTTCCAGCCCCGTCGTAGCTCTAACATCGAAGTAAAATAATAAAGCTTTTAGAAGAAAGCATGAGAGAATACCCTCAAGACCCAGATGTAGGCAAAGACTGTTTCAGAAAAGAGTAAAGTTAAAGAGAGTTGAGAGAAAAGCTGACTTCCATCCTGCAAAACGATCTTTGCTATATATATTTGACAAAGGACTCATACAGCATATAGAAAAATCTCCAATAAATCAAAAAGGCAAAGTAGCAACCTAAAAGAAAAATGCACAAAAAACTCATACAGTGTTTCACAGATGAGGATATCCAAAACCCAATAAACATGTGAAGTGGTACTCAAATATTTTAGTCATCAGAAAAATGCAAATTAAAGTCATACATAAAATAGAATGGCTAAAATGAAAAAGACAGAAAAATACCAAATTAGTAAGAACGAGGAGGACCTGAAAACTAATTCCCAGATAGTGTGAGTGCAAAATGGTGCAAATACTTTGGAAGATTGCTTATCATCATCTACTAAACCTGAATATTTGCATCCTCTACTGTTGATAAATTCCAGTCTTTCATATCCACCTAAGAAATGTTAATATTAATATGTACTTTTATATAGTGGGAACATACCAAAACACATATACGATAATGTTCATAGCAATGTTATTTATATTCACCCAATATGAAAAATATCTTAGTCAATTTTCAGAAAGATGGACAAGTAAATTTTTCTTCATATAATGGAATATTATACAACAATTGGAACTGCAATAGGATGCCTCAATAATTCTCAAACATAATAATGTAAGAAAGAATCTGGACACAAAGAATACTGTATGATTACATTTATAAAACATTCAAAAACAAGCAAAACTAATCTATGATGTTAGAAGTCAGGATTATGGAACCTTATTTGTCCCCAATATGTGCTAAATTCATTATACAAAAAAAAAAAATATGCCTTGGTAAACAACATAAACAAATTCAAACTTCTTTATCATTAATGCTGCAGCTAATTTTTAATTAAAGATTCAAATGATTCAAGAAGAATGTATTTGACAGAGATGTTAAGGATAATTTTAATTATGGCATGAATATATAATCTGTAAACCTCAGTATTAGAGGCAATAAAAATATCTAGTAGAAATACATAAAATGAAACTATTAACTTTGAATTTAGCATTCTTTTGAAACCATTTGATCCATTTTATTTTTCTTAGTTCTCTTCAAGCCAAAAGTCGAGTAGGCATTTATAGAACAACTCTAATAATAAACAAATAGTAACTGTAGACACCTTAGCTATTTTGAAAGTACATAAAGAAGTAGAGAGTTGTCTTTTATCCAACTTATTGGATCGTTCTAGATAAGCCAAACAAAAACTCAAAGCCAAGATCAATGTAAGTCCTAAAGGCCTCAGGATAAATCTGTATACACATAAAATGTGTATAGCGTGCATATTTACATCAACTATTTACTTACTTCAAGTATGTGTGGACTGTTGTTCTATTTTTCTATTGAGTTATGAAAATCATATGCAAAAAACAGCATTTAAAGCACTTAATAAGGCTTCATTTTTTAATGTATTCAATTATCGCACAACTTGCATAATTGGAACAACTATATATTATTAAGAAGAAAAGCATAGACTGGAAATTGAAGACTATTTACATTTATTGTATTTGGAGTTCAAAATTGCAAAGGGAATCTTTCTATAGGGGAAAAGTTAGAGGTCCTTCATGGGTACAACCAAGAAAAGACCACCATCAGGCAAAAGCATCTGAGTTGAAGTTGGAAAATAAGTTACATTGCAATGTAAGCTTGAAACAAAATGTTTTAAGAGAAACATATAATACTTTTAAAACTACTATAAACGTATTAATTAGAATAGAAATGTATAAGAAATAAAAATTTGTTTTAAACATGTATTCTAGGTTTTCCCAGAATGAAATATTTAGCTGTTTGCAAAGAGAAGATGGGAGAATGAACAGGCAAAATTGATGGTGCATTTTCTACAACAAGAATTTCAAAAATACAAATCTAACCCCTAATGACTGTGGATTACAGCCTGCAGTCAGTCTGATCATATGCAAACATGGAGTGAACACAAAAGGACCCAGGCAACACTGATAGTCCCAAATTTAAACACCCAGATGGAAATGACAAGTTTGGTACTCCAAGAGTTCTAGTTTCTTGAGCAAATGACCTGCTATTAGTTCTGTTTTGAGACACAAAACAAACCTGGAGATGGTACAATTTACATGGAACTGTGCAATAAGCTGAATTATTGGTTTCCAATGCTAATCCTTCCATCTAATACGTTTGCTGTGATTCTTGCCAACAAGAAAATGGTCTGGGACAAGGGGGATTTGTGTCTTTTCTTTCATCTGTTCACAGAATGAGGAATATCTGAGTGAGGAGGCTGTGTGAAGATGATGACAAGAGATTTTCACATATTGAGGCGTATTGGTGTTCCAAACTGATTCAGCTTGAACTAAAGAAGCCTGACTTGGCATATCAAACATACACTGTACATCTGCTTAAACCATTAAAGAAATGAATGCACTCTCTTAAGGTAAGGCATTCTTTGAACACCCCTAGCCTATTGGTAGCACCCTATTAGTCCCTTTCTGGACATCAGGGTCATGTTGACCTGCTAATTTGCAACTGAATACCTCTTTGAAACTGATGAAAATGTATCCTGGGTGTGTTTAATGTATGTTCTTTGCTCTAAAAAGATATAAGACTGTGCTGAAAACCATGTTTCTCTGGAACACTTTTTTCCTTTCTGGAAAATGCCTTCTCAGGTTATAATCCTCACTCTGGTGCAAGTAAAACTCACCTTATTTCTCTTATCTATAGAATCGTTATTGGTTATTTCGTGTGGACATTTTGAATGTAAATCAGCAGTGAACCTACAAAGAGAAGAGTTCTGAAGATGAATTTGGGAAAAAATGACCCACAGGCATCTGATCCACTTAAAATATAAGTATTTGTATGAGTATAAAAATACTCATTTTATATAGTACAAAGTTAATTTCAGTATATATTCTTCAGAGTTTTACAGATAATTTGAATTTCCTTCTTCATATATTTCTTTACATTCCAAATTTTCTTAAATAAACAAATCAAGAGAGGTTACAAGTGTTATTTTCTTTTCTCCTCCATTCATTGTATAAGCCATAAAGACATGGAGTAAATATTAATATATAATTTTTCATGATAAGTCAAGTTAAAACAATTGTCTTGGGAATGAAATCTTGGCATAGCTATAGATATCTTATATATTTCATATATATCATATTTTATATGATTTAGAATAAAATTTTTAATTGTTTTAATTTTTAAATTATCATATTAAAATGTAGTTTTAGTGTTTTAGGAATATTGAGCTATAATAAGCTACAAATAAGCAAAAAGATGAAGTATTTCACTTCTATCTTACCTTTTTATGCAGACTTGGCCTCCTTGTTTAAGTTATTTTGATATTAGGGATCCATCCCACTGCATATATACATATAGATATTTACATAAAGCTATAGCGAATATGTGGTGATTCTAATTCTGCATAAAGTTAAAACTCTCTTAAAGTTTTCCTGTAGTGATTCTTGTTTGTGATATGGTGATTCTCATTCTGCATAAAGGTGAAAATTTTCTGATGTATACCTTGTCATTGCCATATCTTAGCTTCTAAATTTAATATGAAAATTTAGTCTCTACCAATATTTCAAGGTACAGTTTCTTAATTGGTTACAATGTATTGCTGTCATGTTTCTATAGTGATGCTTAATCTCAAGCAGTTATGGCCAATTATAGTAAAACCTATTGAAGCTCTTGCAATCTTCAATAAAGAAGGGGGATAACGAGGGAAAAAGACGCTGTGTCCTTTGCTTCTTAGAAATTTTCCTTCCATCTGAACCGTCATTCAGTAGAAGAAGAAATTAATTTAGCTTCTTGCTGCCTGAGTGATTAGCTAAGATTGAGTACAATTATTTATTTATCCATTCATTCAAACATTTGTCGTTAGCATTTACTCTGGATTGTGCATAAACAAAGGTGAAAGATTAAAAAGATATGGGAGGTATAGCTGACAGTCTGCTGTGCCCCTAGAAACAAGGTAGTTCCTTAATTCTTCAAGGGAAGAGCCAGTTGACCAGGCCACATGAAAGTGCCTAGATGATTTGAAACAATGGGAGAGGCCAGTATAATAGGAGTTGTCGGCAGCAGAAAGGTTCTTTTTGGTAAATGGCTTGTGATAATTCTTATTCATTCTTTAGTTTCAATTTCACCTCAGGCAGAGAAATGAAATTAGCACATACAGAGAAAAAATTAATGCCGTTTACTTTATTTGAGCAGCCCCCCTTCCCACCCCGAAGAAAAACCTGATACAAAGGCTCATGTGCAGGAAGTTTGTGCTGTTTTTGTCTTTCTGCCTGATCCTAGGGAGATACCTGGAAAGGGGAATGCGGTAGGAGGGAAATACAGGACAAGGATATTTTTATCAAGTTGGCTAGTGATCAAGTCCAGACTTCCTGAAGAGACTTCTGAAGTGTGTCTTAGAATCGTCTGCCTAAAGGAAGTAATAAAATCATTTATCCCTCAGTCTGTCTCCCATGGGTCAGACAGCCCTACTTCACTAAACAGCAACTCTCCAAAGTTCCAAGTAACCCTTATAAGAGTAATGTCATCAGCAAAACCCTAGGGTGGGAACTAAGAGGTATACTGTGAGGGCTTGGGCATATCTGGGTGCTGTCCAGTTGTCACAGATGAGAGCCCTTGACTATCAGCAAAGGATCTGATTTTACACTTCGCTTTTTTGCTGGTTTGGAGCCAAAACAAGGCTTCTCAACAAAAGGAATAAGTAGACAACAAGAGGAATAATATTCCAATCAAGATAAGTTTTCAGGCTGAAATTAAAAATCACGTGAGGAAAACTAACACCAAAAAAGACAAAAAAAACAGCAAAAAGAAGGTAAAATTTTTTCAAAATAATTTTTTTTAAAGCACCATGCTAAACAACTTTAAAATAAATGTTTAAAATCTTTGGAGAGATAAAGGAAAGAATAGCCTCCATAAAAATAAACAAGAAAATATGAAAAATTCTTAAATAAGACTCATTTGTATTTATCTATTCCATAGTTTTGTAAAGAGGTAAATAAATATGAAAAAAAGAGAGAATTAAAATTATATGGAGGCTAGACTTAGAAGCCTCAATATAGCTCTTAGAATAGTCCCAGAAACAGAAAAGTAGAATTTTTAGAGCTAAAATTAGATATTTCCAGAAAGATGTGAGTTTTGCAAGAACATGCCAAATAAGAAGAAGGATTAAAAAAAAAAAATCACCTTGATACATATCATTGTCTGCAAAACACAAGAAAAAACAGAGAATGGTAAAAAGCTATCAAGGACAAATGAGATCACCAAAAAAACCAAAAAAAAAAAAAATACTGTGTATTAGTTATCTTGGGCTGCTAAAATAAAAAAATTCTGGGTGACTTAAACAACAGACATTTATTCAGAGGCTGGAAGTCTGGAAACAGTGTACCAGCATGGTGCGTTCTTGGTGAGGGCCCTCTTTCCGGCTGGTAGATGGCCCCTTCTCATTGCATCCCCACATGGTAGAGAGAGAGCACTGGTGTCTTTTCTCTTTCTTTTAAGGGTTAGTACTAATGTCATCATGAGGAGTAAGCCAAACCTTTTTCTTACTATCACTGTAAGACTCCCAGATTTGGGACAGGAGGAGGAGCAGTATGTAATCTTCTAATTGCATTTTTGAATAATATTAGAATTTTTTAAACCAGCAGTGAAATAAAATAAATTTTATATGGTAGATGCATGTCAACTTCCAAAGTCTATACTGAGTGTTTGCATGACAAGAGAATTAAATTTATAAAGAAGTGGGCACAATGTGTAAGAAATCCTTAGAAAGAAGGAGAAGCCTGAGAAAACTTTAATACCTGAGCAAAAATCAGAGCATGACAGTTCTGACTTAAAAGCAGGCTGGTGGCAAAGCAACCTCAGAAGCTAGGGAATTCACACCCGACTTCTGTCTTATAATCTATGTGCACACATCTGCAAAATGTTGAGCAAATGCTACAGTGGTACCATGGGAAACTGTCAATATTGATATTGCTTATAGATAAAGGGAAGTCACAAAGTAATAAGAGACTAAGCAAACCATCTTAACCATGTCAAACGAATTCCAATTACGATCATTTTTGAGAAGCACCTCACGTGAATATCTATTCGTCATGCCTTTCATTGTGTCTCATGAAATCTGTATCTTTTAAATTCAACGACAAATTGTTTGGTTTAAAAATGATACACATGTGTTTAGTTCCTTGATCACACTATTTCAAATCACAATGTATAAAACGTTACCATCTTGCTGGCATAGTTCAATCAAACAAAGCAATGTGTTTAATTAGAGCTTTCCATCTGTTATTCTGCTTGATGTTTTTGAAGGAAATTATCTACGAATAATATTTTTCTTCATGTAGACTGTCATTATCATATTTTAATTGCTGTTATGTTTTCACAATATGGACAAACTATCATTTGGATAAAAGAGCATTTCATTGTCTTATAAAAACATCCACTTTAGGGGCCCGTCCCGTGGCCGAGTGGTTAAGTGCACGTGCTCTGCTGAGGCGGCCCAGCGTTTCATTGGTTCGAATCCTGGGCGCGGACATGGCACTGCTCAGCAAACCATGCTGAGGCAGCGTCCCACATGCCACAACTAGATGGACCCACAACGAAGAATATACAACTATGTACTGGGGGGCTTTGGGGAGAAAAAGGAAAAAATAAAAAAAAAATCTTTAAAAAAAATCCACTTTAAATATAAGCAGTTCTCACTTTGAATGGTGGTGGGGGACAATGAAAAAGCTGTGCCAGTTGAAAATGTAGTAAGCAAGTTTAGTCAGTGAGGAAAATTATGATAGTTCTATTAGCTTTAAAATTAACTTTTGTCAAAACATTAAACTCTTTACCGTAAGTCATAAATATATAGGAAAATGAAAGATAGTAGAGCTGTTATTTCTTTAATACTCTAATTTAAAACACTAGAAACCTTGAAAATTTACCTGTTTTACTTTTTTGTGAAAAAAACGTATCAGGAGTAATTTGAATAGTACATGCCTTCTTCTCATTGTATAACATCATAAGGAAGAAGCATTTTCATGCCTTGGCAATTTTTCATACTCTTTTCTAGGGTTGAACCAACTTTCAACATTTTTTTCTTTTGCTTTCAAGTTGTGAAGTCTTTGAAAGTTCCTGTAATGTGAAGCTTTCACCAGTATCAATTCTAGCATCTTAATTCTTTTTGTCACAACCACTTTCCTAATTTTTGTCACTGTTTGCCTTCACTATGTTCCTCTGGCTAAAAATCTGGAGTCTCTCAAATGACAGCAGTTTCAACATTCCCACAGCCAGCTATTTCTTCTCTAACTCTATATACATTTAGCATTAACACTCTTCATTTCCTTGCTCCACTCTCATTTTTCTTGCCAGTTTCCTCTTTTGGTATCCATTTTTGTCAAATGTCATGTAGGTTTCTCACTGAGGAATTAAGGAGGCAAAACAACTACATCATTTGCTGTCTGTGCATGAGACTAATAACAGATATGCAGTGACCAATCAATGAAAGACTTGGCAGGAAATGCATGCCTTTCATGTAATGTCATGATTTGTGGATTACAGAGCTCGCATTGAAGTTGTACTTTATGAAATTACTCATAGTGAACAGACAATAGTAACTGAAATTTGAGCTATGCTGTTCAGGGAGTATCAACAAGTTTATTTAACTAAACCACAGCAACAGAAAATCATTCATATCAGAACCATTCAAAGTGACAATGGCCTATACAGGAAAATAATAGATTAAAGTTAAATGACAGAAAATAATATTCCATGTCAGTACACACACATATGCACACACATGCACACACATGTATGTTGGCTATACTAATATCAAAAAGTAGATTTCAAGAAATATTAAGAGATTTAAGAGAGATCTTCATAATAATGTGGTCATGTCAGGACATGAAAATCATAAATATGTAAAAATATAAAAACAGAGATACAAAGTACATGGAGCAAAACCTGTTATATCTGAAAGGAGAAACAGACAAATTCACAAATATAGATAGAGATTTAAACATCCATTTCTCAATAATTTAAAGAAGAAATAGAAAATTGGCAGGAATATTTAAACACCATCAAACAGCTAGACCTAGTTGACATTTATAGAAAAATTCACTAAACAACAGCAGAATACACATTCTTTTAAAATGCACACATATCATGTACAAAGATAGATGATACTTGGGACCATAAAACAAATTTCAATAAATTTAAAAGTATTTAAACCATAAAAATATGTTCTAACAATGGAATTTAGTTTAAAAACAAACAAAAAAGAAGATAACTAGTATTCCCAAACATTTGGAAATTAAACAGCTTACTTTCTCATAATCCATGGGTCAAAGAGAATATCATATTGAAAAAATAGGAAATATTTGGAATTGGGTAAAAATGGAAACACAAATATCAAAAATTTGTACCATTAGAGATAAATTTGTAGCATTAAATGCTATATTAGAAAAGAAGGGCAAATTTAGCCTGAAAAAAACTAAAGGAAAAGAAATAAAAAGATGAGACCACAAATCAATGAAATGGAAAGCAGAAAACCAAAAGAGAAAATCAAACCAAAATTTGTTCTTTGAGAAGATAAATAAAAAGTCTAATATTCTCACCAGACTAATCAGTATAAAAAGAGAAAACACGTTAAAAAAAAACGGGTGAAGGGGGCCAAATGTACAAAGTTTCAGTTATAAAATAAATAAGTCATGGCAATGTCATGTATAGCATAGGGACTATAGTTAATAATTCTGTGTCGCATACTGGAAAGTTGAGAGAGAGTAAATCTAAAAAGTCCTCATCTCAAAAAAAACATTTGTAATTATATATGGGGACGGATGCCAACTAGACTTATTGTGGTGATCATTTTGCAAAATACAGTCATGCACTGCATAAACGACGTTTTGGTCATTGACAGACCCCATATTTGATGGCGGTCCCATAAGATTAAGACATTATACTCTGAAACATACTTTTCATATGTCATGAAAGTATTGCTTAACGCATTGACATAAGTAGAATCTTTCACTTTTGTTAATAAATCAATTTTCTAATAAGGTACACATTTCTGGGGATGATTATCTTTAGCCTATTGCTCTAAATTGAATTCTTGCCCCTCCAAATTCGTATGTTGAAACCCTAACCCCCACTGTGATGGCGTGTCAAGATGGGGCTTTTGGGAGATATTTAGGTTTAGAAGAGATTGTAAGAGTGGGCCCTCATTATGACGTTAATGCCCTTATAAGCAGAGATACTGGGGTGAGAGCTCTGTGGCCAAGTGCTTAAGTTTGCGTGCTCGGCTTCAGTGGCCCAGGGTTCACCGGTTCCGATCCTGGGTGCTGACCTACACACTGCTCATCAAGCCATCCTGTGGCGGCATACCACGCAGAAGAACTAGAAAGACTGACCACACGGATATACAACTACGTACCTGGGCATTGGGGAGAAAAAGCGGAAGAGATACCATAGAGCTTGCTTGCTCTCTTTCTCTCTCTGCCATGTAAGGACACAGCAAGAAGGCAGCCGTCTGCAAGCCAGAAAGAAAACCTTCACCAGAACCTGGCCATGCTGGCACCTTGATCTCACACTTCCAGCCTCTGGAACTGTGAGAATAAATGTCTATGGTGTTCACACAACTACAAAATTGCCTAACAATGCATTTCTCAGAACTTATCCACAGCATTAAGCATGCATGGCTGTACACAAATAAGTCAAACTGAAATTGAATTGCAGAGTTTGGGGTTTTAAAAAAAATTAAAACATATGGGGAGGATGTATTGCAAGTAGTTGTTCATATTGGTAGAGAAAATGAACACGTAAAAATTTCCTGTATCTTAAACATGTTTTCTAAATGCATACATCAGGCATCTTCTCGCAATATTTTTTTGGTGCTGAAAGTTTCATCTCTAACTTAGTTCACTACATTGCTTTCTTTTGTGGCTTCTGGGTTTTATTTTGTGTTTAAGAAAACCCTCTCTGGTCAAAACGAAAACACATATTTCCATTTTCTTCCATTGCATTTTATTGATTTGATTTATGTTTACTTTACATTTCTGATTATCTAAAATTTGTTTTGATTTGAGTCGTGAGGTATGGGTTTTGCTAAGCTATTTTCCCACAAATAGCTCCTTATTTGTTGCCATGTTACTTAAAAATCGATGTTTTTCTCTCTTTGCCTTGAAATGCAAAGATGATTCCACTGTTTGGCTAGAGTCCCTGGATGAAGGATGACAGCATTTACTGAGAAGGGAAAGTGAGCAAGAATAAGGATTTTTTTGGAAGAAGGGCTAAAAATAAAATATTTTAGGAGTGTTATATTAAAGATATTATTAATCATCCAAGTCGAAGCCATCCAGCAAGTAGTCGGATATACAATCTAACTGTATGGTTTTTAAAGTCATAGGGTTAAATGAGATCCCTAAGAAGTGAGTGTAGTTAGAGAAGGGAAACGTTCTGAGGGCTTTGCCCTGGGTCAGTTCAACCTCTAGAGCTATTCTAGCCAACTTGGCAGCCAATAGCCACATGTAGCTGTTAAGCACTTGCAATTTGTTAGTCGGAATTGAGATGTGCTAAAAGTGTAAAAAACACATCCATACCACTACATTTCAAAGAACTTAGTATAAAAACAGAATATAAAATATCTCACTAAGACTATGTATATTTATTACATGTTGAAATGGTCATATTTTGTGTATGTTGAGTTAAACAAAATGTAGTATAAAAGTAATTTCATGCGTTCTTCTTTTGTAAGGTGGTAACTAGAAACTTTAAAATTATACGTGTGGCTCAAATTAAATTTCTATTGGAGAGAACAGATGTACAAGATAAGCAAAGATGAAGAATCCAGCAAAACTGACTAATGAGAAGTGAAACGGAAGTGAGCAAACCACCAAGAAAACGGGATGCCCAGGACAGCAAGTTAAAATTTAAAAACTATTTTCAAAAGGAGGAAAATTGATGAAATACTGATGAACTGGCCATTGGGCTTGGTAATAAGAATAAAGATGACTTCAGCTGACTGATAGGAACAAAAGTGTGCTTAGGAAACAACCAATGCCCATCAACTGGTAAATGGATAATTCAAAATGTGGTATATTCATACTATGGAACAGTATTTAGCAACAAAAAGGAGTAAACTGCTGATACGTGCTACAATATGATGAACTTCAAAAACATTATGCTAAATGGAAAAAAAGGTGCAAAAGACTGCATATTGTATGACTCCATTTATGTGAAATGTCCAGAAAAGGGAAATTTATGGAGTGGAAAATAGACTATTGGTTGCCCCAGACTGGGAGTGAGAAGGGTGCCTGACTGCAAAGCAGCAGTCAGGGTAGTAACCAGCGGTGATGGAAATGCCCTAAACTGGATGGTGGTGGTGGTCACCCAATACTGTGAACTCACTAAAAATCAAAAGAGTTTTAAAGCAAGTGAATTTTATAGTATGCAAATTATATCTAATAAAGCTTTTTTATTTTAAAGTATATGATGAGAGAAAATAGAGAGTGACTATAGAGAATGCTTTTGAGGAATTAACTATAAGGCCACACAGAGAAATAGGTGATTGGAGAGGTTTATCTGGTCAGTGGAAGAGATTTTTGTTTTGTTTTGTTTTGTTTCGTGATGAGGAAATTTACAACTTTCAGACAATGTATGAGTGCTTTCGGTGCTTACAACCAATCTTTGAAACTTATGGTTTTCATTCCTTTTCATTAAGGATGTTGTTTTTAATCCTCATGTATTTATTTTTTTAATATATGTATCTCAGGATTCCTGAATTTTTGCATTTTTAAAGTGTCTCTCTCTTTTGCAACTAGTAACAACTTGGAAGAGTATAAAATCATTGAGTCACGGTAATTTCACTGAGGACTTTGAAGGCATTGTTTTACTGTTCTTTTAACACTGAATGGAGCGGTGAAAAAAGTCTGCTTTTCCCACTTTTGATATGTGACCTTCTTTCTTACTTGGGTGTCTCAGAATCACTACTCTCGTAATTCATTAGCTTTGCCAACGTATTTCTTGTTCATTTTTTATCAATATTTCCTCTGAAAAATGTATGCTTACAAACTATAGATTTCTAATGCCAGAACGCTATCTAAATGATTTGGCCATTTGATTTATTTTTACGACTACATTTTATCTTTGTTGTATGAACTTTTAACTCTGCTCTTTACTTATTCATTTTGACCCAATTCTGCTTGTGTTTAACTACGCTTTCTATGGAATGTGTTGTCATATTTCTCTTAGTTTTTGGAATGGTGTTAACTTTTTAATCATTTTCTTATTGATCTTGGGCAGATTATGATCTGTTTTCTTTGCTTTGCTTTTTTTTCTTTGAGGAAGTTTAGCCCTGAGCTAACATCTGCCACCAATCCTCCTCTTTTTGCTGAGGAAGACTAGCCTTGAGCTAACATCTGTGCCCATCTTCCTCTACCTTATATGTGGGACACCTGCCACAGCATGGCTTGCCAAGCGGTGCAAAGCTTCGCACCTGGGATCCAAACAAGTGAACCCCGGGCCACCAAAGCAGAACCTGTGAACTTAACCGCTGCACCACCAGGCCGGCCCCTGATCTGTTCTCTTAACCATCTCCGTTCTTTGAGTGCTTGTATCCTTTGTTTGAGCTTTTGTTTCAGAGCTACTGTTTTTTTTTTTTTAATTTCTTTGACTTGGGGTAATCCTTATTCATAATATTTCTCTATTTTCTTATGAATAATTTTTCATATTCATCTGCCATTAGTCTCCGTAATTTTCTCACTTTTTCTTGCAGGATCTTTACATGTATCCCATATTGAACCCCTTCCGGATATAACTTCTCTTTGATTGGGTGTTTTGATTTCTACATCAGATATTTGTTGAGGTATGGGATAAGGAAGGGCTGGGAGAGTGAAGGGCACAACATACCCCATATGTTTCAGTCCGTGTTCTCTGAATTTTATCCTAACATTTGGCTTTGAGTATCATTTTACAATAGTCTAGTTTTTCTAAACCTCACTGACTTTCACCAAAGCCCTGTCTTTCCATGTTTGTTATTTTTATTCCTAATAAGATCAGAATGACTGTGCTGCTTATAGTCTGGCTTTTTCCCCCATAGTCTCCAGCATATCACACCAACAACCTGCTTTATGGGAAGATTTTACACCTCTTTCTTTCTCACCTTTCTACTAGTGATATAAAATAATGATCTGATGTTCAGCAGCCCAACCACTCAGACACATTTTGGTCCTCCAATTAAGGGGACTTTGACAGAGCTCCTCATGATAGAAAGGCTGTTTCTGGCTTGCTTCCTGAACAACTTAGTAGCTGTGTGTGGTTTCTTTTGATCAAAAACAAATTTTACTAAAATTTACAATCCTGTCTTTAGAGATTTTAGTTAGCAGTTATGACTGCTTTCTTATTATGTCAAAGACAGTTATATATATATTAAAATTTTGTTTTCAATTGATTTTAGGAAGAGAGAGATTACTTTACTCTTTAAATTACTTTACATCATTTTATCCTTGAAATTCTCAAACTGAGTTTTACAAATGTTAAATTTAAAGTACTTTTGGGAGATGAACAGTGAAGATGTCCAGGAAAATGTGTGAATATATGAATTTAGACACTACTGTGTGGTTTAGAGATATGGATTAGGGCTACTTTTATATAAGTGCTTGTAAAAATCATTGATTGAATCACTGAACTTGAATAGGCAGAGTGCATTTCATGAGAAGTAAAACACAAAATAAACCAAGAAATAAGTAGTGAAATGGACTGGGAAAGAATGTTCAATGGTATAAGAGCAGGAACAGAAGCAAAGGGCGGAGAAACTTTTAATGAGCGATCAAAAGCTCACTGATGACTTTGAAGCACTTTTGCTGATGATAGGCATGAAGACACATTGCAGTTGGTTGAGGAATCAAATGATGGTAAGAATAAAAAGAAAGAAGAGACAGAGAGAGCAATAGAATGAGAAGGATATTAGCCAGAGGGAGGTTTTAATGTTTTAATAGTTGTTTATTTGCTTGTCTACTTGTTTGTATTAAGTTATTTTTATAGACCAAGGAGAAGGTGCTGGAAGAACAAGAAAACTTGAAAAAACAGAAAGCAGGGAGCACAACTGATTGGGTATGACTCTGAGGCTACAGGAAAGCATGGAATTCAGGGTAGAGGTAGAGATGTGATTTTTGAACAGCAAGAATTGTAGGGACAAAGTCACCCTCTGAGACCAGGAGCAAGATTGGTGACGACACCTGTAGCAAAGTGTGCACGCTGGAGTCAGTAAGTGGAGGTAGTTCCAACTTTTTAATCTTGTTTTTCTTAAGGAGGCATAAATTTAGATATTTTTCTGAGTGTAAAGAGAAAGAGGGATTTGATAGGGGCTTGAAAAAATTACCAAATCTTAGATTAGAGGACGAGGGGAAAAAATAAAGACAAGCAGAAAGATTGGCAGGTTATGAGGGCTCAATCAAATGGGAAACGATGAATTCGTGGTATGGCCCTCTGTGGTGTCTTACGTATCTTCACCAGCCCTCTCAGCCCAGGAGCAGGAGCTAAGAAGTTAAGTCACAGGTTTGATTGAAATTGGAAACTTGAATGGCAGCCACTCAAAAGGTAAAGAAAAGTTTGTTGAAAGTGTTAGTGATCTAGTAGTTGTAGAAGTTAATCTTCTTCTTCTGGATGGTCAGGAACGATACAGGCTGTAGAGACTAAAAGAAAAGGAAAAGTTAAAAGATCAAGGGCTGGATGACCTACACAAGTCTAAGAACTTGAGACTGGTCTCGGGTTAACTTGACAAATTCTTTTGTTCTCAATTCCAACTGCCCAATATTAGGATATGCCTCTTGTTTGCTGTCAAACTTTTTAAAGTGAAGATCCATCCTCTGAAACATTATAAAATTATATTTTAAAACTTTTATCATTCATATCTAGAATGTGTACACTTGAATTATGAGGGTTTTTTTTAAATCACAGCACTACAATCATTAACCAATATACTCCTAAATTAGAGTAAGTCACATGCAACTATAGTTAAGTTGCACACAGGTGTCCCAAATCTTTAAAATATTAGCAAACTGTGAAAGAAGAAATTTGGAAGTTTTCAATCTTCTAAGACTTAAATGTGAACTTGAAATATGATATCTCAGATAGAGAATAGCAAGATTATGTTTGAAGTTAAGTTATGTTTGAAGAGTGTTTGAAGTTAAGATAACGAACTCGTTAGAAGGCCCATTTCTTTATGTTGAATTATAAAAACGTTTTTAATTTCATCTTCATTCTAGATTTAAAGTTTCTGTATCTTAAACAATACTGATTGTCATGCTACTAAATTCAAAGTCATCATAAAAGAGTTCTTGATCCCACCTGGAAAGAAAGAAACGTTGTCTATTATAATGTCAGGATTATATGGATATTTTACTTATGGCTGATTTAACAGTGTTCCTCATCTATCCATGCATATGCTTAGATTGGTGTACACACCAAATCTGGTTACTATTCACCTTCTGACTTAAGAAACTTTATATTTATTTCTGAAAGTGATACATTCCATTATGTCAACTGAAGAATACATAGCCATCTACTTTACTACTCCCAAGTTCAAAGCTAGCAATTTTTCAATTTGTTTTTCAGTTTTCAGATAGATCTACAATCTATCCTAGTAAGATTTGGGATTACTACATTTAGGCAACAAACATGAAAGGCATCAGTATTGTTTACTAATGGATTGCAGAAAAAATAAAATTGTAAAAAAGACAAGACTGGATTAATTGTTAAAACACTTTTCTCTTTCTTAACCAGATTTTATTTCTGTATTTTAAAATGCAATAAGAATACAGAATATATTCTCATAATTCTAAATTCTACACAGTTTATGACATGATATAAAATTTGATATGGGTTGATTCAATTTACACTCAGGTGTGGACAAGTTTTCAAAAATATTTACCTATGAGCTTTATGAATATTAAAATTTGATAGTTTGTATTCAGTAGACATTTAAAATAGTGAGAAAATCCTCTTCTTTAGAAAGACTCATAGTTCACTAGCTTCAACCTTGGCACAGATATTATCTCATAGTAATGATCACCATTTTTTCTTACATCCTGACTGATTAACATTGAAATTCTCTCCTAACTTCAAAGTTCACAAGTTCTAGCTGAGCTTTTGTTCTCAGCATCAGCTGAAATTTTAGTATCAAAACATTACCAAGGAATTATTTAATTAAAATCTATTTTCAAAATGTGTAATTTGAAAAAAGACAATTAGTTCACTCCTTTTTCTTCACTTAGAATGGATTTCTTTCATGTATACTAGAGATCCTACGGTAATGAAATATTTTTTAAAAACCTAGTGAGGGGACTTTTTTGTATGTCCGAAAATGTTTTCAGTGAATACCACAGGACTACAATTATCTTCCTCACTACAAAATCGCAATATCTGACTTCTTCACAGCAAGCTCTACACCTGTGAAATCTTTTATTTCCTTCCTAATATTTTGATGATTCCCTTCCTGAATCCCCACAGTAGCCCTTTCAGATTTAATTATTTCATCCTTTTCCAGCCTTATTCCTAAATCAAATGCTTTCTAACTCACTATCTCTATGTCCTTACTTCCCTGTTTTCATTCTGTCCTTCTCAACTACAGAAACTCTACCTACTATGTAATTGTTTGGTAAAGCCAAATATTGGTCATGTTTTGTTCTAGCCTAATTATCAATGATGTCTTCAAATCATACCATGCGTCAACTAACCTGTCAATAATCATACATCTATTAATTATATAGAAATACTTATAATAACATCAATATTCGTGTAGTATTCAAGTTTGCAAAGAGCCTTCACATGTTTTCTGATTTGATCAGAAACACGCCATTGTTGGATAAAAGTTGTCGTGCCTGTACTCAGGAACAAATGTACTAATGGATGTCGTCAGTATTTAGAAACCAGTAAACAGATGCTAATTGTTTGGGTTACTGTTCTTTTAACATAAGTTCAGATAATGTTTAGTGTAATATAACGCATTCCAGATCTATCACCTCTCAAAAGTAAGCAGAGAAACAAAAATTATGAGGTCCAGTCCCTACCCTCCAAAACTTCTCAGTAACGAAATGGTAGTGAAAATCATGGAGCTAGACTTAGATTTAAAGACCCCATGGTCACCTGAGAATTCTCATAATTAAGAAAATAGATTGTTTTTCTTCCCTAAAATTTCCCATTTCTAACAGTAATGCCCAGGTGGATTTTACAAAAAAATTAATAAGAATTAAAATTTCACAGCAAAACAATCTTTACATACTATCTTTTATCTTTAATTAATATTTGTGAGTTTCGCAGCCACTAAAATAATTTTTGTACTATTACCTAAGCTTTTATGTTACCTTGCCTCACTTTTTCTTTTTAGCACCAATCAATTGCATTCTTTTCAGGGCTCCTGTTCAATAAAATGCAGAGTAAACTTAGAAATTTCTGTATGCATTGCTAACTGATAAAGTCATACTGATACTGTCTTGTTGGTGATGGTGTGTGATCCATTAGGTTTTCTCATTACTTAAGTGCTGCTCCCCCGCAGTACTCTCCTAGTGCGTGTCCTCTAAATTTGTGCCTCAGCTAATTTGCAAATTACTACGTATTCTGAAACTTCAGGTCATTTGCAAATTGTCAAACCTCACATACCAAAAGTTTACTGTAGTTTTTCTTGAGTGAGCCAGCCTTCTCTTGGTCTTTGAATCCTACCGCTAGAGAAGGGTTAAAACGTAAGCTTCTTTCTTAGACACGCAAAATGGCGCCTCATTATGCTATCTTTGGAACAGAGAAGAGGAATGTACATGGGCTGCAGTGGCCCAAAATGAGTGATAAGTAAAACAAATTAAGCAAAAACTCTCCAGGAAAAAATTCAAAGTGAAGTAAGTTGAGTACCATACGTATAAGAAATTTTACTCTACACACAGACAGTGTCACACATGGGTATAAGAAAAGGAAGAGTGGGGCTGGCCCAGTGGTGTAGTGGTTAAGTTCCTGTGCTCCCCTTTGGCATCCTGGGCTTAGCAGGTTCGGATCCCGGCACGGACAGACACACCACTCATCAAGCCATGCTCGGCAGCACCCCACATACAAAATGGAGGAAGCTTGGCACAGATGTCAGCGCAGCGACAATCTTCCTCAAGCTAAAAGAGGAAGATTGGCAACAGATGTTAGCTCAGGGTCAATCTTCCTCACCAAAACAAATAAATAAATGAACAAAAAGAAAAGGAAGAGTTATAAACATCATAAACATTCTTTTCTCGTGTGGCTTTTCAAATCAATAGAGAAAGAATAAATCATTTAATAAGGGGCTGTGGGGTATCCTACTACTATTTGGGAAAGAAAAGCTAGACCCTTCCTCTATACCAACAAAGAGCAGGAAAGAAATACAAAAAAACTAGAATAAACGTTAGCTCACAAATTTTGTTACTTAATTTTGACATATGATGAATACATAGAAAAGTAGATGAAATGATTTGTAGGGTTTAATGAATTGTTATCAAATGAACACCTGTGGAACTACCCCTCAGCTTCAGAAATGGATCATTTACAACCTCTCAGAGAAGATATCCACCATCTCCCTTTTCCCAATCACAACTTCCTTACTGCCCCAGAGGTACAGAGGTAACTGCCAGCATGACTGTCATGATATGCACATATTTGTTTTTCTACATAGTCTTACCACATGTGTGCATTCCTAAAATAGAGTTCAGTTTTACCTGTTCAGAGCTTTGTGGGAATAAAATCACAATGTAGGTATTATTTAGATCTTGCTTCTATTTTTTCCCTTTTTTTTGTTGAGAAAGATTAGCCCTGAGCTAACATCTGTGCCAGTCTTCCTCTACTTTAGATGTGGGTTGCTGCCATAGCATGGCTGATGAGTGGTGTAGGTCCATGCCTGGGATCCAAACCCATGAACCTGGGCCACTGAAGTGGAGCATGCCGAACTTTAACCACGATGCCATGAAGCTGGCCCTTAGATCTTGCTTCTTTTATAAAAAATATTATATGTATATAAGATTGATCTGGTTTCTATACCTTTAGTTTGCCCATTTTCATTATCAAGTAGTATACCATTATAATAATACTCTAGAACAGTAGTCCTCCAAGTGTGGCCTGCTGTTCTTTGGGTGTTTGAATCCCTTTCAGGGGGTCCATGAGGTCAGAGCTATTTTTACTGCAATACCATGATGCTATTGGACTTTGTCACTGTGTTTCACTTGCATCGATGTTCCAAAGTCACAGGCGGGTAAAATAGCTGGGGCCTTAACATGAGTCAATAGCATGACACCAAACTGTCATGGTAACAATTATATCTTTCACTGCCACACACCCACAGGAAAAATAACCCTGCCAGCTTCACCAAAGAGCGTCCTTGATGAAGTCCTAAATATTACTAACTTTTTTAAAACACAGAGCTCAAGGACACTTTTCAAAATATTCTGCATAAAAAATGAGAATTTCTAAAATATTGTATGAAGAAATATATAAACATTTGGGAGATTTACATAATAAACTATATTTTCCAAATGATCCTAAATGATGTTACAAAATCGAGCAAAGTAAAAGATCCATTCAAAGTATGAGACAAGTCAATAGTTTTTAATGTAACAGAGTATGAAAAGTTCATTAATATGGCTTCTGATTCCACATTGCAATTAAAGTTTAAGAAACCATCACTTGTGAAATTTGGGTGTAGTATCAACAAAGAATATCCAAAATAGTCTTAAAAGGCTTTTAAAATACTTCTCATTTTTCAATTATACATCTGTGTGAGACTGTATTTCTTTCAAATACTTCAGTCCATGTAACATATTCCATCAATTGAATGCAGAAGCTGATATGGGAAACCAGCTATCTTCTAATAAACCAAACATTAAAGAAATTGACATTTTCCACAAATATAAAGCAATACTAGTCTTTTCTGTGCAGAAAATATACCCTTAATGGGGCTGTTACGGAAACGTTTATTTGAAAATTATGGTTACATATCTCTTAGTGCACATATGCAAGAATTTCTCTAACCTATTGCCGTTTTTAATTTTATGTGTCAATCTGACTGGCCACAGGGTGCCCAGATTAAGCATTATTCCTGGGTGTGTGTGTTTCTGGATGAGATTAGCATTTGAATCATGAACTCAGTAAATCGCCCACCCCAATGTATCCACTGGGCACCGACTGAGCTAGGACATCTTATCTCATCTTCTCCTGCCTTCAGGTTAAGATTTACACAACGGCTCTGCAGGTTCTCAGGCCTTTAGGCTCCTGAACTACACCCCGCCTTTCCTGGGTCTCCAGCTTGCAGATGGCAGATTACAGGACTTCTCAGCCTCCGTAACCACAGGAGCCAATTCCTCACAATAAATCTCCTTTTACGTACATCTCTATATATCCTTACTGTTCTGTTTCTCTGGAGAACCCTGACTAATACAAGTATATACTTAGAAATGAAATTACTGAAATATAATATCTTCTATTTACTAGGTAATTATTTTTTGGAATATTTCATATAGTCTAGATATAAGGTTTTTTCACGTTAGCTGTGTTACAAGTATTTTCTCTCACCTGTGACTTTTCTTTGCATGGTCCTTACTAAAACATTGTTTATATGATATCGAGTTGAAGAAGTTTCTTTTTAAAAAAGTCAAGAAATAAAACTACTAAAGATTGATAGACCTGACTACATAAAGTTTTAAAAATCATGTTATAAAAAATCACAACAAATATAATCAAAAAGCAAAAAAACAAAAAAGGGGAATTCTAACAGTACTCAATACACAAAGAATCATTGTCCTCAGTACATAAATGCTCATAAAATCAATAAGAATAAAAGAAAACAAACTTCAAGAGACTATGTGATAGTCAAGCAATTCATAAAGTAAATGCAAATGACCAACGCACTGAGAAAATTAAGTTAACCTCACCTACAGTCAGACATATTAATAGGAAAAATCTCATTTATTAAATTGACAAAGTTAAAAATAACACCACAAACTTCAGAGCAATAAAGGTTTAAGGGGACAGGTATTTGCTTCCATGAACTGTGAATGGAAAGACAAATGGTGTAATTCTTCTGGAATACAACTTTGGTATCTACCAAACTAGATTTTATTTAACTCAGTAAAAGCTATTCTTATCTCTATAAACAATACAATTAAACGTATGTTTTTATTTCACAATTTTGAAAGATATATGAAAACCAGTAATAATTTCACGACTTAGTAGCAACCATTACAAATATTTTGGCACATTTACTTTTAGTCTATTGTATATGCATAATTTTCAGTAGAGGTGGCATTGAAAGGGTATGAGGTAAGAAAAGAAGAAAGGAAAAAATATAGCTAAAAACATCAGAGTTGCCTGGAATAATTTTAAGTTCACATAAATTCTCCATTGCTTTGAAATTTTAACCTGTTGTGAGCTAAAAGCAATATGTTAACTGGAAAAAAGCAACATGTTAACCACAAAATGTGATTGTGATCCCTACTGATGGAATATTAGCATTTCATCATTTATATATATAGGGGTATGTGCATGTGTGTGTGTGTGTAATTTTAGGTATGCATTCTAAATATCCTGTAATGTTTCTCCTCTAATTAAATAATTTTAATGAGTATAATTGCTGCTTTTATTAAGTTATCAGGTGGATTCTCTATGTAGGTTCACTCTTCTGTCCATTCCTCCCTTCTTCTGGAAGGAGAGCTTGAAAGCAAAAAATAAACAAACAAATTAAAAATTACGTTTAACATCTCCCAGACTCCCTTGCAGATTAAGCCTGAATGCCCAATTAGAATAACTCTTTGGCAAATTGGAAGGCAGAATTGAGATACAGGACATCTTCCTGGGGTGCTTACCCAATGCTTCTGGCAAGTAGATACATGGAACTGCGCAACTTTCCTGCAGGAAAGTTCTGGAGACTGGTGTTCACTCTTAAGCTTTCTGGATGACAGAGCAAGTGAAGGGGCAGAGACCTGGGATGGCTTCTTTGGGTCTAGCTCCCTCCAGTGGATACCCCAGAGGGAGGAGGTCCCCTGGTACGTCAGTTCTGAATTGTTCTGGGAGACATTCCAAGATCCCCAGCCTAAATCTAGCCTCTTCAGCCCTTCCAACAATTTTGTGGACACCTTATTCCCTGAACTGAATACTATTTTACTTAAAACTCCTAAATACTTTAAAGAGCGTAGGTTTCTGTTTTGGGAACTCTGAGTCAAATTAAAAATATTTAAAAATTGATAAATTAATAAAAATTCTTAACTCTACAAGTAGGAGTTAGTAAACTTTTCTCATAAAGAGTCAAATAGTAAATGTTTTATTCATTTCACAAAATCCATGAATATCGTGAAAGATTCCATTCTAAAGATGTTTCAAAACATTTCTGAGAATTCTATAAAACTCATTTTTTTGGAATTTTATAAACTATTCTTAATTACATTTTTTGAAATTATCCAAAATTATAATTTTTTTTATTTTATTTAAAGAGAGACAAAGTTACTACTCTAAGAAACAGTATTTTCAGTACTAATTTAAATAGTTTTTTGCATGCTATGGCGTGTTATTTTTGATGTCATGTCATTTTCTTTGCAATGTTTAATCCAATGTTGAATCATCTGTACAGCTGTAAGATTCTAGTATGCCTGGCTACATGACCCTGCACTTTTTGTTGCCTTAGCCCCAAAGTGACTCATATTACTCTATTCATATTTTCTCAGCTATAATAGTCACATGGCCCCACAAGTGGGCTGAAAAGTGTGATCTCCCAAATACCCAGGAAGGAAAGGAAAATCTACTATTGATGAGTATTAGCAATGTCTTTCGCATGCCCCTTCTAGATTGTAAATCTAAACACAAAGAGTGTTTTACTCTTATATTTATTTCACCTACACATTTAGCAAAGTGGCTAACTCAGATATTTTTGAAATGTAGGCAATGTCATAGAAGTTGACATGTACCGAAGATTAGTGCAAATATGCATTTCAAAGGCCCAGAAATGGACACCAAAAATTAAAATATAATGATGTTACAACAAGAATTATTATAAGAGTACCAATAATGATAATTAACACTTATGACTATTCGCTCTGTGAAAGCACAGCTGTAAACTCATTTAATTTTCACAACAAACTTATGAGATAATTTTCCCTTTTATCTTTGTTTTAAAGAGGAGGAAAATTGAGTCAGAGTTAGGTTAAATAACTTGCCCAAAGTCATGTAGTTAATAAGAGTACATCTGCAATTTGAAGTCAGCTAGTTTGGCTCTAGAATCTGTGATTTTTCTGATGACATTATAATGCTAGATTTCATAAGAAAATCAGTCATGATGATATCCACAACAAGAATCTTTCCAACCACTGTACGATTTACATCATTAATTTAAATTGCTTAATTATTAAGACAAAAAGAAGTCTGCCAGGAGACAGTCAATAAGAGAATAGAAAATATAACAGCCCATGTCATTTACATCAAAGAGGACTCCTCAGATGAGTTTACTGGGTAAAGCAGCATGCCAAGATTAAAAATCAGTTACCAAAGATGAAAGGATCTTGCTAACTGATTAATATTTCCTAAGAGATTGATCTTTTAAGACAAAGAATTGTAATATTAACGAAGAGGATTCGATGTTGGTTTTACATTCTCAGATTTTATGATTTACTGTTTACAATTTAACAATGCACTTCAACAGGATGTACAAATGTCAAGCACTATTATATAGGCTTTACAAAAGAATGTACTCAATTCTAATAGGTTCTTTCTTAAATCTTCATTTTACTGATGAAAAATTGAGGTTAAATAATTTGCCTGATATCACAGTTAGTAAGTTCCAGAGTCAGGATTCAGCTCCAGCAGCCTGCATTTGCATCCATACTTTATCTTTCATGCTATTTAAATAAGAATCTTGTGTAAAATAATGAGTAAATTATCATAAGAAAATAAAAATGTTTAGTTCCTGGGATGCACTGGGGATTCTGTAATGCATGCCTTAAATAAATAACGCCACGTTTCTTTATTGGCTAGTTTTTTACTAACTGATTTATGCTCTATCGTTAGAGGTCTCACCTTGCTCATTTTTTGCTGTCTTGTCTAAACGTAGCAAGTGATTTTTAGATGCAAGGAGTTTATTTCAAGACATAAATATAATAACGTCTATGGCCAATTTTCCTGTAATTCTCCTTAATCTGCCTTAGCTAGTTGATATTTTAAAATGTAAGAAATACAGTATTTTGGGTATAGATTATACAGACAGGCTGAAATATTTGATATGCCAGTGTCTACCCCAGTAAAACAAAATAAAATCAACAAATAAACAAACAAAATCTCTCCCATACGGTATAAAAACAGCCAGGGAAGACTATTCCCTTTGATTAAGACAATGCCATGTGAAGTCTGTGCAAATTTGTTGTTAGCATTATGACAGATGGGAAAGCGCTCATTTAAATTTCAAAAAACTTTTGCCTTGCAAAGGAATTTTCTTAAGATAGTTTGTATTCATATCTAAATAATAGAAGGCTCAAGATTAAGCATTGCACTTGCCATTTATATTACACAGAAAAGTGCAATCTTGAGTGGTTTCTATTAGTTCCATTTCTTCATTTCTTTGAATCGTCCTCATCTTTGAGCTATTATTCAAAGGATGGTGTTGCTTTTTGTCCTTTGTAGGGTATCCTTTACTTTGGCTGATGATAAAAAGTTGCCATTTCCTTTCATCCTTATTATCATGTTCACTGTTGTCCTTAGTTCGGTGCTTTTTGGATGACATCCTTGTCCTGCAGAGAGCTGCAGGACTCCATCAGATCTGTTCCGACACCTGAGCCTAAATAATGAAGCTCTCACTATTCTTCTTATCACAGATTTGGTACATTAAAGTGTTTACCTCTGAGTCACTAAGGATTGAGAGAATATTTTTAAATGGATTATTACTAAAGATCACAAAGCATATCTTATATCCATATCACATATATAATAAAGAGAAATAGAATGTGACCAATTTTCATGTAAGAATCCATTTATTCATACTGCCCATGATTCAGTAGAGATAGCATGCCATCTATAAAGTTACAATTGGAATAGTGTAAACTATTAAACTTTGAAGTCATAACGGGTGAATTGGAAAAGAAAAAAAGAAAGAAAGGAAAAATTCTGGACAAGGTTTAAGCCAGAGAAGAGTAATCAGTGTTCTTGAGACCATCTGGTTTCTCAAAATCAGCTTCTAGTTGGTTACAAAGAGTATCATCATCATTGAAGTAGTAAGAAGCCTTACTACTGGCTAATTAAGCAGCAAAGAAATTCACTGATAGACTATCTGGTCCCTCACAGAATCAGGGTGAAGGATGGAGAACCAACTTGAGAAAAGGGCAGGAAGTAAAGAAGTCCAAGCACACAGGCCTGAAGGCTCTTTCAGTTGAGGATGGTGTTCATAGCATTGCCAACACAGGGTTCTTGATCATAAATCTTCCTCTGGACTTTCATTCCTACCATTGCCATGAATCATTTCTTATCTATCCTAAGATCTTTGTCTTATTTTCTCAAGACTCAAACCCAGGCAGGATTAAGTCATTGACCTGGCCTGAGTCACAGTCTGCACTTCAGTTATCAACGGGCAGGAAGAGAGAGCTCCTGGAGCTTGCAGCCTCATGGACTCTGCCTCCCCAAAAGACACTCACAGTGGGGGTTTTACCAGAAATGGAGAGGGTCTCGAATGCTATTTAATCAAAAGACCATTTCAAGCATCATTATTATATTCACAATGTGGCTAAGAATGATCAGTTAACAAACAAGTTATGTTCTAATTCAAACTCAATCCCTTACCATCTTCATGATCTTGGTTAAGGAAGTTATCTTCTCTGATCTTTTGTTTTCTCAGTTTTGAACTGGGATAATATTATTCTGTCTAGAATATAAGGAATGTAAGGAATGAAATGAGATAATTTGTGTAAGATTTCTTTCAATTTCTTTCCATTCAAAAAAGTATTAAGGGCCTACTATGTATGACACACACACACACAAAAGGTAATAGTAATAATTTATGCCCTAAAGAATGTATTATTGTGAGGTATTATTGTCAATATATTAATTAAAAAATATATTGAAGGCTGGCCTGTGACCTAGTGGCTAAGTTCAGTGTGCTCAGCTTCAGCAGCCTGGGTTCAGTTCCCGAGCATCGACCTACATCATTCATGCTGTGGCAGTGACCCACATACAAAGCAGAGAAAGATTGGCACAGATGTTCATTCAGGGCAAATCTTCCTCAGCAAAAAAAAAAAAAAAAAAGTATATATATATATATATATAGAGAGAGAGAGAGAGAGAGAGAGAAAATATTAGTCCTTATTTATCATTCTATTTGAAAAATAGGAAAAATAGATGAAAAGTCAAAAACTGCCATGATAAATATGAAATTTAGGAGAACACAAAATTAATGCTGGCACATTCCCCATACCACCACTCTTCTTCTGAGGCATATTCATTCTCCCAATCCAACCATCCATTTTTTGTGACAGAGTTGACATACTTACAAAATCCAACTCTAGAGGAAAGCAATTGGTCTAGTGATGGGTCCCTCACCAAACTTAATCAGTCAAAGCCCATTTCTGAAGCCTTTAAATTTGGAACCTTTATAAAATATGCTTCTTGGTCAGAAGCAATGTAGAGTAGTATACATCGATGTTGAATAAAGGATTCAATGTATCTGTTAACTGTGGTGCTGGGAAAAGAATTGAAAGCAGGAAAGGCAACTCCACATCCTAAACAAGTGTTTATTCCAGTGAAGATTAAACATTTGTCCCTGGAAGATGTCATGTGTAATCAATGTGTCAGATGACTGGCTGGGCCATATCAAAAGGTTTCAGTGTTTGCCTCTGCTGTTGACATATTAGCAGCAATATCCAGATCATCCTTATTGAGAGAAAGCCCATGTCATTCAGCTCAGGAATATCTGTTGTGACATTACTTTGTATATGTTGTGGCTGGAGGTAGAGGCTAACTAGCTTTCTCCAGAGAAGTGATCTTGTCACCCAGGTGACTGGGTCTCCATGGTGGATGCCCTCTAGTGGTCATGTACGTGGGTAATGAATGTTTTCGCACTTGCCCATTCTGAAAGTTTTATTCATTCATTTTATTCATTCAAAGTATCATTTCCTCAGAATCACAGCTTTGCAACATTAATATTCGATTATACCCTGATCTCACTACTTCTTCCAGAAATGCGATATTTGCTTTTGGATGACTATCCTGGTGGGGAGGGGGAAGTTTCATTGGCTTCTGTTTAATCCTTTCAACCAAAAGAATTTTTGCTACTTGGGTCAAGAAACCAATGTGGATTTTGGCAAATGCTAAATATATTTATTCTCAATACACATTTTGTGTCTCGGGAAACAACCAAAGGATGGGTCTGTAGTCTCATAGGATTAGTTATGAGATGGACTTGGGCCAAGACAGTCCATAAGCATCCAAAATGGCATAGGTTCTAAGCCTTGTTTTAACAAGCCCCAGTAAGTCACCACGGCATATCGCTTCAGGACCCTCTGGAGATAGCATCAAGAAAGATTGATGATGTAGTCCTGGTTGTCGACTGAATTGTGTTCCCCCAAAATTCGTATGTTGAATCTCTAACTCCTGGTACCTGAGAATGTGACTGCGTTTGGAGATGGGGACTTGAAAGAGGTGATTAAGGTAAAATGAGGCCTTAAGCCAATCTGACCGATGTCCTTATTAAGAAGAGGACATTTGAATACATAAAGAGACACCTTCGGAGTAAGAGCACTGAGGGATGACCATGTGAAGAAGAAGGAAAAGGGCAATCATCTGCAGTCCATGAAGAGAGGCCTCAGGAGGAATCAAACGTTGACACCTTGACCTTGGACTTCAGCCTCCAGAACTGTGAGAAATAAATTTCTACTGTTTAAGCCATCCAGTGTGGCATTTTGTTATCACAGCCCTAGCAAAACAATCGAGTCCTGTATCAGTTTTCTACTGCTGCAGTAACAAGTTAACACAAACTTAGTGGCTTAAAAGAACACAAGTTTATTTTCTTATAGTTCTATAGGTTAGATGTCCAAAATGGAGCTCATTGGGCTAAAATCAAGTTATTGGCAGGGCTGTACTACTTTCTGGATGCTCCAGGAGAAATCTATGCCCTTACCTTTCCCAGCTTCTAGTGGGCACCCACCAGCTTTAGCCTGGGGCTGTCTTCCTCCATTGTCAAAGCCAGTAACCTTGTACCTCTCTGGCCATTCTTCCATCATCACTTCACTTTCTCTGATTCTCTCCTTCTGCCTCCCTCTTCTACTTTTAAGGATCCTTGTTATTACATTGAACCCACTTAGATAATCCAGAATATTCTCCTTATTTTAATGTCAGCTGATTAGCAACCTTGATTCCATGTGCAACCTTAATTACCTTTTGCCCTGTAACATAACATTATTCTGGGAATTATGAGGTGCCTATCTTTCTGGGGAAGTGCGTTAGTCTGCCTACCACAAGACCTATCATGGAGTTGCTGAGTTGTTCCTCAAAGGTCCCATCACTCAAAAAGTAGTGGAATTTTTTTTAACTGTCACAGTTCTGGAACTAGGTAAGATATTGAAATCCCCACAATAATGAGAATTAGATTTCTGCCTAACACATAGAAATTTTCTGCTTATATAGATCAAGTTGCTCCTTAAGAGGCTACCCAATATTCCTAGACAATAAATACTTACTTCATTTCTAGACAATTAATATGAAGAACTAACTCTCCTTCCCTTTACAAATCTCCCGCTGTGCAGCACATTTGCCAAAACTAATCAGAAGCCAGAGGTCCAGGGAGCCATTTGTTTCAACACAAAAAGGTCAGCCTCTTGGGGAAAATAGAAGGGTGGAGAAAGGGGGAGAATGAATCTGGAGTAGAAATGAGAAAAATTCAAGCCCACCATCTCTCACCATTGGATCACCCTTTGCCTTTCAATATCTCTATTCACCTCTCCTCACTACCACTGACACCACCCAAGTCCAAGCTGCCTTCAGCTTTCCCCTGCACTATTGCAGCAACTTCCTCACTAGTCTACTTGCCCTCAATTGAACTTCTCGCACTTATTTTTTCTCCACATTACAAACAGAGTCAACTTTCGAAGTCCAAATGTGTCTCATTCATCCCACTTTAGAAACATTAATGTCTTTCCACTGCTCTAAAGATAAACTCTTTGATCCGTTGACTTTGATCTGGAATTTTGCTTGCTGCCTTTTGCTTTTTTCACTCCATCCCCTTGGCCTTGCTTTGGTCTTTGATACTTTTCATGTTCTTGTCTTCTTCAGGCTTCTGAATGCACTGTTTTCTCCACCCAGGATCTTCTCTCTTCCTTTTCTGCAATTCAACTTCCACTCTTTCTTCAAATACTAAGTATCCTTTTCAGAGTTCCCAGACTAAGTAGGGATGCAGTATTGCTTTTTGCCTCACTACACATCAGCACCACCCTGTTTTTACTGTCTCTTCTGTGCCCTAGAAGAGATACAGTGAACTCCATTGCTCAGAATCACCTTCCCCATAGGGTTCCTGGTTGGAGTTCGCCAATGAGTGGTCCTCTCAAGTGGAAGGTAAAAGAGAAAGTACCCTTTATTCTCTGAAAGCCATTGCAGGCAGTTCAAAAAGCAAAAGAGATCTGAGCTTTGGAGACACTCCTTGGAATCATCAGCTGTAGCTTCTGAAGATATTGTGGGAGAAAATGGAGATATATAGAATGAGCGATTATGTATGTTCACAAAAGCTAAGGATCCATGTGGCATAGTAGAAAGAACAGCATGGAGTATAGATTCTAGTTCATGCTCTGTCACTAGCCAGGTGGCCCTAGATAATTTCCTTTGAAGAGTCTTCAAGCTCTCTCATTTTAAAAAGAAGAGATTTTGCTATGAGAAGAAAAGGATATGGAGTATGTGAAACTGCCATAAAGTAAATTTTATGCACCTTGCTACAATTTCCTTGGTGACAATATAAGTCCTGTTCTCTTTTTGAGTCCCTAGGCTGACATCCTACAATGATTCCAGGAGACTTCTGGGTAAGAATTTGCTTAATGAATTTTGCTCACGTTTAAATAACACTTTTGCCACTTTTAAGCTTATTTAAACTATGTGGGTCTGTCACTTTAATTCTGAAGTCGTGCTTCCCTAAAGTCAGTCCAATATGCATTCGTGGTTTCAAAATATCACTTAAAAATGAGCTCACATTCACTTTTTTTCTTAACGGGCATTTTTGTAGCTTTTTATGAAGACATGAGTCACAAGGAAAGAGTGAATCGTTAATGTTGCTTTGGGGAGACAGCTGAGCTTGCAAGGAAATTAGTCACTGGTATTATGTCCACACTCTAACCCTCCACTTCCCTGACTGTCCAGCGAGTGTGACTATTAGGGCCTGGGATAGGCTTACTTGCCTATTAGCATGACTTGTAATTTTGGGTTGAAAGCTGGAGATGATCAATCAGGTAATAGGAACTGAGGTAAATAGGCTTGCGGTGGGAGATTCTATGATAACCTGGCTAGGAGTTGGGCTGTGTTTAAAGTTTGCTGCAGCTGTAGCCATCAGAGACTAAACTTTCCTCTAGTGTCCTTACTTTTGTGTTCTCTGTGGTCTTTGGGTTTCCCTTCAAAAAGAACCTTGCAGGGCCCAGCTCAGTGGTGTAGTAGTTAAGTTTGTGTGCACCACTTTGGCATCCCGGGGTTCAGGGGTTCGGATCTCAGGTGTGGACCCCCATGAAGCCACACTGTGGCAGGACCCCACATGAAATAGAGGAAGATGTCGAGGCTGGAACTAAAAGTCTTCCATGCACTTTGTTTTAAAAACTGACAGTGTGGTAAAGTGCATTGTTTCTCAGACGAAAGTAAATGTGTTGGTCCCTCCACCCCACTGAGTGTTGATACTATATTATTTTATGTTAAAACATAGAAACATAAATTTAGACTTAAGTTCTTTAGGCCTATAGTTCTTAACCAACTTTTGAAATATGACGCATTTGCAAATTAAACTCAGAAATCCTATAAAAATACTAAAACTTTAATCAATAATATCAATTTAAGACTGTGTGGCTGAACCAAAACATTTTTAACAGGTTTAATAGAGGAAGATACTGCTTAGTTCTGCTCCTCTGCTCAGTCTGTCTCTGTCTGTTAACTTCAGGAATACTCATGCAAGAAACTTCTGTTCATATAGGATTGCATAAAATGTCATTGATAACATCAAGGTTTTTCTTTTTTTCTATTTATGACCATCAGACTTAACCTCTGCTAGCATGCATTTTTTCAATATATTTGAAGAAGTATGCTTTGATAATTCTATAAATGCATTATGTTCACATGGAGAGCTGTGTCCACTGCAACATTATTACAACTTTTATTTAAGTCACTATCTAGTTAATGCTTTGAGATCAGAATATGAAAAAATATTATCTTTGCAAATTTATCCCACAAATATACGGTATTATACACCTTATACAAATGACCTGTTCATTTAGACATGCAAAAGTACCTCTTAATGAGTGTGAAATATATCTTTGCTTGATTTCAGCGTGCATGTCTCTACCACAATGAGCCCTACAAGACTGAAGTCAATTCTTCCAACCCATTTCTCTGATTGAGAAACTCTTATTTGAACACTGGGCATAATATTATGGAGCCTTCACTCCAGACACATATGTCCATAAGCAACAAAAACAAAGTCATTGGAATCCCATGGCAGTAACTGATAGTAAAGCCACCATTCATTCAGGTAATCTGGAATGTGTCTTTTTTGTGGTTTGTTTTCAATATAACATTTGTGATAAAGAACACTGGTAATACATACATTGATCTCAGATTGAGAAAAATGTATATTTTGCCAAGTTTTGAAATCAAACTTAATTGGGTTTAAATACCAGCTCTTATGACTCATAGCTCTATGAGTTTGACAAGTTTTCTTAATATGTCTAAGCCTCGATTTCTTTTCTCTTTGGTTTTTTTTTTTTTTTTTTTTTGGTGAGGAAGACTGGTCCCGAGCTAACATCCATGCCAATCTCCCTCTATATGTGGGACACTGCCACAACATGTCCAACTAAGCCTCAATTTCTTAATCAGGAAATTGACCTAAGTTGCCATGAAATCAAATGAGACGATGAATAGAAAATCCCAACTTTTTAGACATTCTTTCTGTTCTTTCAATTAATCATTAGCTTGACCTGAACATTTTCTACTTGATTCCCTGGTAAGGCACCTTACATGCAGTAAGACCTAATAGATAATATCATGTAATATAATATATATATATATATATATGTACACACATACATACAGAGAGACAGATTTTGTTTTCCATGAATACTTAGATTGGCGGAAGAATGTGGAAGTAATCAAATAGAGAAGTGGTTAGCATTGTGGAAGTAAAGATGTATACATAACAATATTACAGAGACAGCCTAGAAATATAGCCCTCACAGAAATAAACCTTATTAGGATAGAATTTTGGAAAGTTGGTGTCTTAGCTTGCTATTCCCAGAGTCTGACTTTTTAATCATGTGGTGTTGAAAGGGGTA
This sequence comes from Equus caballus, assembly GCF_041296265.1. Classification (NCBI taxonomy): domain Eukaryota; kingdom Metazoa; phylum Chordata; class Mammalia; order Perissodactyla; family Equidae; genus Equus; species Equus caballus. The sequence continues at coordinate 37,087,685 of NC_091710.1, read as the reverse complement.
TCCAAATTTAACAATATACAAAGGAGTTCTTAAACTCTAGACTTTTGTAAAGACCACAGAAGAAACATATTCTATAATAAGATGTTTATACAAACAATTATAAAGGAAATAGAATGAGTCCTAATGTCAGTCTCCAGTTCCTCTTCACTGAGAATTTGGTGATAAATTTAAACTAGCGTACTTAAGGAATAGCCTAATACCTTTTATGCTGGTCTAACCTGGATCCACTCCGGTCCTGCCCTGGAGCCTACCCCTTGTCGAAGCTGCCTGGCTAGAATGTGTGTTGCTTGCTCCAACTCCTCAGTTACTATTACCATTAGTCTTTAAGAATGACTGTGTGATACCGTTACTTTCTGTCTCTCACAGTGCACTGTTCCTGCATTCTTTCCACCAGGCATACTGTCTTCTGAGGGAGTGTTCTGCGGTGGCCATGGGCACGGCAAGACCATGGTGGCCATCTTTTGGTAGGACGTATTATGTCTCCCTGCTTAGAGTACCAAGAAGTGCCTATGGCATATAAACTAAATACTTTCCCCCAGAAAAATTAGATTTAAAAATTAGCTCAGTAATGCAATGTTGTGTGTTTTTTATATGAGTCCTACTGGAACTTGAATGTGATCAAATACATGAGATGAAAAGTGTAAAACTCTGACAAAGTGGTAGAAAGTGAAGGACATTCCTTTCCTCTGACCCCATACCTGGGACCCCTTTCCTACACTCTACTCCTGGGGAAATAACAACTTGTTAGATGCTCGAAAGAGGTCTAGACATAATGCTAACATCAGTATAGGTTGAGCTGAAGTAAGCATTATTGGATTATTACGTTTTCTTAGTAGGCATCCATAGTCTTTCCTCCTGTGTTTGAAGCTAGAGGTAAAAGATATAGGAAAAAGGATGAAGAAAGACAAATCACTTAAACATGGAGTCTTGCCTCAATGTTATATAGGATGAAAGAGGAGATAATATGAATTAGTAGAAGATAATGAGATTAATAGAAGATAATAGATAATGAGAATATTACAGAAGGCATTCATATCTTATAAAAAGGGAAAGATTAATCTACCATATATTATGTACCCTGTTACAATAATCCTCATTTCTTTTCACTTTACTTCTCTTTTTTTTATGATATCCTAGATAGAAAGAGGAATGAGTTATCCGACAAATTTAGATTTTGCAAACTTGTACATTGATGAGAGTCCTATTGAAATACATTGTTAAGAAAGATTTTCAACACACAAATGTGTCATTTCCTTTCTTCATGAACCAGATGGCGAAATACTATGTGATAAAGATTTTAGCTTTCATTTGTAAAGAGAGGGAAGTGGATAAATCAGTGCTGCTGTCCTCAGGATAAACGGTAAAAGAAGTTCATTTTAATATTTTTCCCAAATTGCTTCCATTGAGTATATAAGTCTGTTCTGTGTCTGTGTGTGTTTGTGTACGTGTGTGTGTGTGTGTATGTGATATATATATATATATATATAATCCATAATTTATGGTAGAACTTTTTATCCTACTACTAATAATTTGATTTGGTTATTTCAATGATGAAAAATAGAGATTTCTGCAAGGTTTTCTGTGAGTGAAAAACGTGTGTGCACAAATATATATGAAATATACTAAATACTTTGTTGGTTGAACTAGCAAGAAATTTTTGGCATGTAATTGTCCATATTTTATTAAAAAATTATTGACTTTATTCAAAATATGATTAACCATTTTAATTAGTTTCATTTCCTTACTTTTCATATAATAGTTTTGGCTTTAACGTAATACATTTTATTATCTTTACTTTCTCATATAGCAAATATTGGCTGGACCTTTACTGCATGCACTTCATTGAGCTAGATGTAAGGAAGGGATACAAACAATAAAATACAGTCTCTGTCTTCAGGGAGTTTGTGATCTAAGACAAATAGGTGTAATATAATTTGAGCACCTTAAGTAGGGGGAAAGCGCTATAGATAACTAACATGGGAACGAATGAGAGGCCAAAATTACTTCAAGGGGAGAAAGGACTATTCAAAAAAACTTCATGGAGATGTTAGCATTTAGGTTCATCTTGAAGAATAGGTGAGATTTACACAGCATCAAACAGGGTTAGCATTCTCACTGCCACGTGAGCATAGTGATAGAAAAGTCATAGAATGAGATTATTACGTTTTATGCAGTAATTAGGAGCTGCTATTCTGGACGTACACCACCTACATTCAAATCAGCTCCCCTACACTCTAGTTGTACAACATTAACTACTTACTTAAACATTTTAGGTCTTGGTTTCCTAACCTTGTAAAATGGAGAAAATACTGCTGTGTACCTCACGGAGCTGCTGTGAGGATAAAATTTTAAAAATCCATATAAAAAAATTGACATTTTAAAATAATGGTGAGTCATTTATTGACAGTTGTCTATGTACCAGGCAATTTACAAAAATTATTTTTAATCTTCATAATTCTTTCAATTGATGTAATCATATTTTACGTATGTAAAGAAACTGCAGTCAAATAAATTAAAATATTTGCCAAAGATCACATAGCTAGGAAATAGCATAGTCAATATTCAAATCTAGACTTCAGATTTAAAAATGGACGCTCTGTCTTCTTCACTACCTAGGATGAACATGAGTGGCATCACGCACAGTATGGACTCTTCCATTTCTTACCTTAATCCATCTTGTGGAGAGCCACTGGCTTGACAAATACGTTAATTTTATTTTCATTTCATATATATTTTTAACTGTTCATAAAAAATCAAAGTCTCTGTTTTTAAACAATAAGGAAAGTTACACAGTGATTATTTACCCCAAATTGTAAAGATGAAATGAACCTTAAGAGTTTGATGATAACTCTGAATAGGGACAGTCTTAGAAGAAAGAATGTGCAGTATTTAATACATATAAAGAATTTTCACATCTATATAAAGAAGGATCCCCTGGGGATGTAAAAGCTATTGATATAAATAAACAAAAACCCAAGAAGAAAAATAAATAGTAAACAATTACATGGAAATACCTCTTCCACATAATAAAAAATGCGAAATAAAGCCACCTTGAGATATCATTTAACTCTTATCAAAATCTAAATGACTCTAAAATAATTACTACTGAATAATTATTACTAACTAGTGGTGAATTTGGTTTAAAACTGTCATACTCTTATGAATGGAATCTTTGTAAATATTTAAGATCTTTTTAAAGAGCAATCAGTAGATTCAAAGAAGTTTAAAATAGTTTTCCTGACACCTGGTGGTTCAACAAATGGTGAATTATCATAAAGAAACACTTCAAAAGAAGAAGGCTGAATTATGAAAATATTTACATCATCATCTATATTAGTAAAACATTGCCTCCAAAGAAGAGGGGAAAAATTTTTCAAAAAGAATTACATTATAGGAAAATGGTTACATAAATAAAATACATATATTTCATGAATTATTATGTAGCCCATCATTTTAAATTTGAAAAAAATCATCTGAAATATAAAAATATTAATAGTATTTTAAAGAAAATATATAAGGTCAAATGATAATGTACATTATGATATCAGCTATGTAACATATATGTGGACGAAGACTCAAATTTCCTATGAAAAATGAAGGTATTTTTTCTTATATTAGGGTGACGGGAATGATAGAAATTTTGTCCCAATTATCTGTAATATTGTTATAATGTTTTTGTAATAAAAACAGGAGAAAATAAAGGCTGTGTTTCCAAACAGGTTCACACTGAAATTCTTTCATTATTGTTTTCCTGCTGGAGCTTCTGTAAGCTTTTCACCCACTTTATAAAAAGCTGAAGTTGCACAGATGTGTTTCACTTCTCATGAGAACATGCTTTTAATAGATTATCCTAACTCAAAAGATTTCTCAATCCTTTGTCAGCGCATTGCGTTTTGGTAAGAATTGTAACTTTATGTCAAGTTATTTTTTCTCTTACCTTTGGAAATGACATTAAAGGCTCATTTGAATTGTGTGAATTGTTCACTGACTGCTAACAAAACTTCACATGTATATGTGTTCTCTAACGTCACTAAAAAAATGAAAATGATAATGATCAGAGTAAAGAACTGAAGTAATCTAGTAAATCTAATGAATACCGTGGAGGCAAAGTGGGGACATTAGGGATCAAATATTTTGTTTCCGCTTCCTATTAACACAATGCAGAGAAAAACCTTTTATTACCCAAGGTGTAACAGAACTTTTTAAATGCCCACATTAGCGAAATACGAACTTTTGGGGTTGAGGCACAACCCCAGATATGAAACCCAGTCATCCTGCAAAATATTTTGCATTTCATTTATTTATGTGATTTCTCATAATATATTTACGTATGTGATGAACACGTTTTGAGTGTCAGGAACTCTCTGGTCATTGACCCAAAGAGATAAAAACTCCTGAATCATGGGTCTAATTTGGGTGAAAGGAGGCCAGCAATAGACAAGATAAATGAGGAAAAAATATTTCATGTTAGATGGGGATAAGATCTGAGGGAAAAATATCAAGCCAGGAAAGAGAAGAGGAAGTGAAAAAGAGAGGTTGCAATTTTAAATCCGATGCCCCAGAAATATCTGCCTGAGAGAATGAGGTTTTAGTTAGGACCTGAGCGAGATGGGAAGGTATTTTGAGCAGAAGAGTGACAAGATCCGACTGACTATTTAAGAGGAACATTCAAGACATCATGTGGAGAATAAGCCAGAAGTGAAGAGTGAAGCTGAGAGGCCGGTTAGGGAGCTATTAAGATAGTCCAGGTGAGGAAGAGGATGGAGCTTGGGTCAGGATGGTAGTAGAGGAGGTGATGAGAAGCAATCAGTTTCTCCATAGGGTTTGAAAACAAACCAACAAGATCTGGTGATAGATTGGATGTGGAGGATGAGAGAGGGTGGGGGACAAGGAAGCTCCTAGATTTGGGCCTTATTAGAAATCCAAGTAGTCATGTTGCTAGGTAGTTGCATACATAAGTCTGGAGTTCAGAGGAGAGATCTGGGCAAGAGATAGAGGTGGAAGAGTCATCAGCTTTAGAAACTGTATTTAAAGCAATAAGGCTGGAAGATTACCAAGGGAGTGAGTAAAGCTAGAAAGAGGACAAGAACTGAGACCTGACACACTTCAGTGTTAATAGGTTGGGAGATGAGGAGGAATAAGAAGCAGGGAAAACTAACTCTCCTCAAGGTACCATCTCAATGCAATCTTCAGTATCTCTTCTCAACAGAAAAGCATGAGCATGACCAAATTTCTGGTATATACTCAAGGCCTTTCATTTTTTTACCTTGGCTGCTTCTTGATCTCTCAAGAATGTGCTTCTGCCTCTACCGTACATAAAACAGCTCAGAGACATGTGGCAAGATATGGATGTCCCTGCATGCCTTGAGATTCCTTTCTCTTCTTCATGACCCTGACTTCCTCTTCTCCCATAGTGTCCAAGGTTCTTCTTTATCTTTAGGGCTAGTTCGTCTTCCTCTACTTGCCCACTAAATACATTTGTTCTCAAGTTTACGTCCCCCATATTTTTTTCCTCAATAATACTTTCTACTGTTTGATTTTTTTCTCCTATTCTTTGTTAAAGTCCTCCTTGTGATGCTTGTTCATCAATTCTTTTAATTTCCTTCTTTTCTTAATGCCTCTTGGATTCTCCCCTTAATTGCCTATCACATGGCTTCTATCCAAGATGCCTGTCTGGGGTAGAGAAAAAAGAGCTGAAACCCAAACATTGGGAAGGCATGGCTCTGAGGAAGTCAGGAGTTGCTGAGCAATCAGATATGGGTCTTGTGCGTGAGAAAGATCTAGAATAAGGCCTTGGCTGCTGGTTTGAGTGATCATGCTTTTCTAATGCCTGTATATTACTTCTGTATTGTCATATGCCTAACTGTATCATGTATGTTCCACTACACATTAGATAGAAGATAATAAATGATTATAATAATAAATGGATGATATACCAACACCAAAAATGCTGGAAAAAGAAAAGTTAGGTTGATGTGGAAAATTTACCATTGTAGCTAGTTGTATTATTTCAAAAAATCTGATTCTGAGGGGCTGGCCCCGTGGCCAAGTTGCTAAGTTCACGCCCTCCACTGCAGGCGGCCCAGTGTTTCGTTGGTTTGAATCCTGGGCACGGACATGCCACTGCGCATCAAGCCACGCTGAGGCAGCGTCCCACATGCCACAACTAGAAGGACCCACAACGAAGAATATACAACTATGTACTGGGGAGCTTTGGGGAGAAAAAGGAAAAAATAAAATCTTAGAAAAAAAATCTGATTCTGAGACGTGAGATCTGAGCTGGATATTGGCTTGGTCTGTATGCAGGTAGTAGTTCAAGCCATAGAAGTAGATGTCATTCTCAAAAAGAGCGTGGAGACTAAGAATAAAAGAAAGTGACAAGAGAAAATGCCAGCAGTCCTGTGACAGCACCATCTATGATTAACCTAACCTTTTTTTTTTCTGGAAAAAAATGTACCAATATTTCATATAGTTCATGATGAACCAACCTGCATTATATGCTGCCCCAGAAAACAAACAAAACTTCATGTGATATACTGAGAGGAATATTTTTCAGTCATCATTCCACTCAACAGATTTTAGTGTTCATCTTCCTTCCAGCCCTCCACACCTCTCAGGGGTTTTATATACACTGGATATGGGCAATTAGGGTGATCTACTCACAGAGGTTTATTAGAGGGTTTGTTTTTTCAAAATTTTAATAAATCTACCCAAAGAAACAATAGTATGAAATACAATTATCTACAAAACATTTATTATCATCTATATAAGCCCATAAAAGACAGATCAAAGCTTAGAGGCCTGAAGAAAAACAAAATTGAGCTTAATCTCTATTTCAGGGGGAGAGTGAAATAACCAAAAATGTATTTAATGACTATATATGTATTTTATCACTAGTAATATAAACACCACTACAGCCAAAGCAAAGAGTAATTTATTACTTAATTTGTGTAGGTACATCTTCATTTTTGAAAAATGGAATCCACCTTTACATTAAAGATCCTACATTCCCCAGTCATTTCACTATTAAGGCAGTTTCAAATGTTTCTAGGTGAGAAATGTAGCGATATGGTTGTTTGAGATTGTTCCCTCCTATTTCCATCAAGATTTGATTTCATTTAAATTGTATCACAGTGTTAGCTAAAATGATAAAGGTAAAACAGAAGTCTGGATAGATGTTTTCAAGGCAGCTGGCCTGTTTAGACTATTACAGTTGCAAAAGGAAGGTGATATCTTTAGTTTTCTGGCAAACTAAAAGCCAAAGAAAGCAAGTTGGATTGTGCAGTGTTGAATTACAGAAAAGATAGAAACATAGCTGCAAACATAATTTTGTCTTCAACTAAAACACAGGAGGAATGGGTTAATCACATAAATTTTAACCTAAATCACTCTAAGTGATATAGAGGGGACAGTTTCTGTTTTTTTATGATGAAATTATTATAGGTAACATTTATTGAGTACTTACTATGTGCTGGGCTCTAAGTGCTTATTTATTTATTTTTACCTTTTGACCTCTTTCAGCCATTTCTCCCACCTCTTACCCTCTGCTTCTGGCAACCACCAATCTGTTCTCTGTATCTATGAACTTGGTCTTTTTTTTTTTTTTAGAAACCACATATAAGAGAGATAACACATACATTATTTGTGTTTCCCTGTCTGACTTATTTCACTTAGCATAATGCCCTCAAAGGCCATCCATGTTGTCACAAATGGCAAGATTTCATTCTTTTTTATGGTTGAATAATAATCCATTGTATATATGCACCACATTTACTTTATCCATTCATCCACTAATGGGCACGTAGATTGTTTTCATACCTTGGCTACTGTAAATAATGTGGCAATGAACCTAGGGATACATATATCTTTTCAAATTAATGTTTTTGTTTTCTTCAGGTAAGTACCCAGAAGTGAAATTGCTGGATCATATGGTAGTTCTATTTTTAATTTTTGAGAAACTGCCGTATCATTTTCCATAATGGGTGCACCAATTTACATTCCCACCAACAGTATTCAAGGTTTCCGTTTTCTCCACATCCTCAACAACACTTACTATTTCTTGTCTTTTTTGATAATAGCCATTCTGACAGGTGTGAGGTGATATCTCATTGTGGTTTTGATTTGCATTTCCCTGATGATTAATGATGTTGAGTATCTTTTCATGTACCCGTTGGTCATCTGTATATCTTCCTTGGAAAAATATCTAGTAAGATCTTCTATCCATTGTTCAATTAGAATGGTTTTTCTCGCTATTGAGTTGTATGAATTTTTTGTATATTTTTTATGTTAGTCCCTTATCGGACATATGATTTGCAAGTATTTTCTTCCATTCGGCATGTTGTCTTTTCATTCTGTTGATGATTTCCCTTGCTGTGCAGAAACTTTTTAGTTTGATGTTGTCCCATTTGTTTATTTTTGCTTTTGTTGATTTTCTTTTTTGTCAGGTTCAAAAAATCATCACCAAGACCAATGTCAAGGAGCATACCACCTAAGTTTTCTTCTAGGAGTTTTATGGTTTCAGGTTTTCCATTCAAGTCTTTAATCCATTTTGAGTTAATTTTTGTGTACACGCTAAGATAGTAGTCTGTATAGATATATCTTGAATATTATTTTTGGAGTAGGTTGTGAAAGCCAGATTGATTTATATAATCAGAAGAATGAAAGAAGAAATTGATGAGTAGGATGCCCCCAACTACATTCTCCTCTGGCCTCTTCTGCTAGGCCCTCTGCCCAGAGCTCCTGCTTCCATGATGCTGATCCACTCTGGTTCCCATGTTCCTCATGCCTTCATGCTCTTTAACGTATTTTCCATCCCTGGAATATTTTTCTTATTCCAAATTCCTGCTCATTTTTCAAAATTCTGATAAACTGTTATCTTTTCTGTATTCCCATCTTAACTAGCCACTTTCCCAAAAGAGTTAATCACTCTCTTTTGGACTATGCCTGTGCTTTGTGTGTATATATACCACATTGTCAGGAGATTATTTATGAAGATTTTAGTCATTCATATTAATGCAGAAAATTGTTGGTGGTTGAGAATGTTCTATACATGATGACCTTGGCATTCTAGTGACTTGCACAATGCTTAATATAATGACTCATACCAGGAATTGGTTGGACTGGCCTATGTGAAGAGATAGGTATTTCTATCCTAAATTCATTGATTGAAAATATCCCAAAATTTATCATTCACTTTTCTGTTTTTACAATGTAGCATCTAGCATTCTAGAGCCCCCTAAAAAAACCCAATGGGATTCTTTCTTTCTCCCAAGAAAAGTCCTTTAAGCCAAGGAGGCCATGTGGGTTCTAAATTGCAAATTTATTTGAAAGTACATGTGAAGTTTCTGAGCAAGTATATGGACAAAAATAAAGTTCATTCTGCTTTATTGAGGCCAAGATTAGATCAGTGAATGATCATCCTGGATTTGCCACTTTCTTTTCTCTTTAAAATATTAAAATGTTTAAGTTTTCTGTAAGAAGCATTCCTATACGCTTTGACAAAGTTCTGTAATATATGTATTTAAAGGGCTAAACACAGACGGAGTGGTTTGAGAGAAATCCTCCAAGACAATTTGAGCAATCTGTTGCTAAAGCTCATGAAGATTTTTTTTTCATGAAAACAAATCTTCATTAAAGACATGTTAACAGTCAGATTGCTCAAGGCAAATATCGCGGGGAGAGAGAGAGACAGTTCCTGACTGTCCATTCACGCTGAGGATGCAGGTTGAAGAGTGGTTCTCAAAGAGGGATGGGTATTTGGAACTGTGTGGGGATGAAGTTTTTGGATAATTGCGGGGGGAAGCAGTGAAATAATGATTAGGAGACATTTTTGACATCTAGTGGGTGGCATCCAGGAGTGATAAACATCCTACACAACTAAGATACTCCTTCACAAAAGGGAATTGTTCCAGCCACAATGCTAGGAATGTTCCCTTCAGGACCACAATGGGATGTGACCGTAGCTGGTTGTCAATTGGACCTGACAAAATAAAAACAAACGCTAATATTATAATAAATATTAAATAAATAATAAATATAAATATTTATGATTCCTGGTTGCTTTAGGCTCTGGTAATATAACATTGAACAAAACCAGACATGTCCCTTCTCTTATGCAGTTCACAGTCTAGAGAGATTTGTCAGGTTCAATAGGTTTCACTTTTTTAATAAAAATATTCCCATCTTGAAGAGAGTAACATAAGAGATGTTTCTTTTGTGTATAAGTGAAAATGGAGTCATAATGTCTCAAATATTAGGACCAAAGCCATCATCAAACACGTGGAGAAGTGGCCAGAAACCTGACTGAAAGGAAAGGATTTCTAGTTACATAGCAGGTGTATCTAAACGTATACTTTGTGAGCCCATCCTTTATAAACTTGAGCTCAAAGTTAAAAATCTTTGTCACATAGTCCCAATTGCTTTAAACTATAGTTTTAAAATGAATATAACTAAGCTTTATTGTCATCTCAGTTTTTAAGATTTTGTTTTTTTGAGGGCCAGCCCCCATGGCCTACTGGTTAAGTTCAGCACACTCTGCTTCTGTGGCCTGGGTTTGGTTCCCGGGTGTGGACCTACACCGCTCTGTTAGTGGCCATGCTGTGCTGGCAGCCTGTATACTGAAAAATAGAGGGAGATTGGTATGGATGTCATCTCAGAGCAAATCTTCCTCAGCAAAAAAAAAAAAAAAAAGAAAAAAAATTGTTAATTTGTTTTGCTTGGAAAGTAAAACTGTCATCCAAATCAAATAGTAGAGTAAATTCAAAAGGTAGAAATGGCAATAGAGGTTGGATCTGAATTATCCAATTTAGTTTTCTATAATGGTCAATTTTCCCCGATAATTATTTATTTCTTTCACTTTGCCTCTGCCTAAGAAAAGAGGAGGTAGGTCCTATACCTTCCCCGTCCCCTCCCTTCCTCCACAGTGGCCAAACATTTAAATACACTTCTTGGTCAGATCAATAGGATTTACAGAAACTACAACCAATCCATAGGATGATACGTGTACAAAGATTGTCATTGCAAACTGCAAAATAAAGAATCTCCTTGATAATACTTAAAACAATATATTGACAGGAATTGAGTCGCATCCTTACTTGTCAATATCTCTCCCCAAGGCAGGATGAGCATTTGCATATGAGCCATTGTCCTTCATTTCCTGGACAAAATGTGAATTTGGTGTCCTGGAACTGCCAGTGTACTCAGTTACAATTACAGGTGTGTTAAATCCATAACTTAGCTTGAGAGAAAATAAGAAATGATCAGAAGATGTTGGCTTCATGCTAAATTTATCAATCAAATGAACTCAACTGTTTCCAAGAAAAAGTCATACGATTTCTTTTGACCGAAAACGATCTTAAAATGGGTCCTCAGACTGGCAGGAGCAGCGTTGCTAGAGAACTTGTTGAAATTGCAAATTCATGACCCTCACCCCAAATATCAGAAACTCTGGGGGTGAGGCCCATCAATCTGTTTTTAATCAAGTCTTTCAAACGATTCTGATGCATCTTAAAGAGACACAGGCATAGATTATGTCATAGAATATAGATTGTGCTTAAAAAGGTACAAGGACATTTTTGTGATGCTGCCAGTGTATAACGAGAAAAGCCCTGAACAAATATATAAATACAAGGGAAAAAAAAAAAGAAATCAAAAACTTTTTCCTGTTGTTCCTAATCTAGTAACTAGACTTCATCTTTCCAAAATCATAAACAGATGCGTTGGTAAAAGGAAAACTGACTCATGAAGCTCTGATAAAAGGTCACAGGAAATATTTGCTCCAAACTTTGCACATCTTTGTTCCAAGGGAAACTATTTTTTCTTTTCAGCTAAACAGTTGTTTTCTGTCACTTGGGAAAATATTTTTCTAGCTAAGAAAAACAACTACCTTTCATTCTCAAAAAACACACACCTACAAATAGATACACATTTGTATGTAGAAATATACATGAGTAGGCTCCATTAAGTCTTGTAATGTTAAAATTGCAAGGCATGGGTAGGTTTAATTTATGGCTCTATATGGCAGATTTGTAAATTTAGCTAATTAATTATGCTTGTTTCCTTGCTATAATTATAAAATTCAACTTGAAACATTATGCCAAAGGTCCTTAGCCATTTCATGTGTAATTAATATATTTTTCCATGTGTTTGATAGAAGTATGGAGCAGTGGGATAGCTTTTCTGATCAACCAGAGGACGCTGACAGCTGTACAGAGTCTGTGAAGTTTGATGCTCGCTCAATGACAGCTTTGCTTCCTCCGAGTAAGTAGGAGGTTGGAGTGCCCATGGAGGTTGCCCTTAGAGTTATTGACATCATGTAAAATTATAATCTTGAGACTTGCCTTAACTGTGTATAAATGTTCAAATAATACTCATTGGATGAATCAGTCTTCTCCTGTCTTGACACAGAATAGAAAATAAGCTTAAGTTGAAGTAAGGAAACATTGTAATAGATTAAATTAGTCTACAATATTGATTGAGTCCTCTGATTTCCCAGGCACTGGACTAGGTCCTGGGATTGACTATGACCCTAGCACCATGAATATTTAGAAATCATGGGTAGTCAGTGCTTGTGTTAGTTTCTTAGGGCCGCTGTAACAAATTCCCACAAGTCAGATGGCTTAAAACAACAGACATTTATTCTCTCATACTTCTGAAGGCCAGAAGTCTGAAGTCAAGGTGCTGGCAAGGTCGTGCTCCATTTGAAGGCTCTAGAGAAGAATCCTTCTCTGCCTATTCCTAGCTTCTAGTGGCTCCTGGCAATTCTTAGTGTTTCTTGGCTTATAACTGCATCATTCTAATCTCCTCCTCCAGCTTCACACGGTCTTCTTGCCTGTGTCTTTATGTGTCCTCTTCTCTTCTTATAAGGACACCAATCATTAGATTAAGGCTCACTCTAATCCAGTGTGGCCTCATCTTAACCAGATTACACCTGCAAAGATCCTGTTTTCAAATAGGATCACATTCACAGGTAACCAGAGTTATGACTTCAACAATATCCTTTTGAGGGACACAGCTCAATCCACAACAGTGCTGAAACAGATTTGGCACAGGTTACAGGGGCTCCATAGAAGCAGTGCTCAGCTGTATCTGCACAGGCTCCTTTAAGGCAGCAGGATGGCGTGGCTTATAGCTCTGCTAACTTTTAAAGAATGAAGCATTTCCCCAAAAGGATGGGATGAGTGGGGAAGGAACCATAGAGGTTTTTCAGTCAGAGGAAGCAGCAAATACAAAGTTATAGGATTATATGTGAGTTCTTACATAGACAAACCTGAAATACAGACTACAACCCAAGGCACGATGCATCTTGTGTGCTGTGCAAACGGTGGATGAGAGAATGTGACTCCCATGACACAGAGGAAAAAAGATAATAGTAAAAGCTGTTAGGTGGTGGAGCTGTTGAGAGATTGGTGAGGGAGGACAGAGGCATTGGGGACCTAGAAAAGGCAACAGAAAGTTTTGAGAACTATTTAAATGGCAGAATACTGAGAATTTATTGTAAATTGGAGATGAGAGAGAATATGACTCCTGGGTTTTAGGCTTAATCAATCTGGCAGATGTAACATCCCAGCTTGCTTGTATTGTGGGTTGTTCTTTTTCTCCTTCGTTAGATCGTTTCTTTCCTATTTCTTTCTCTTTTCTTTACTTAAAAATTTTCTCTCCTTTTCCTTTCACTTTCTCATAGAACATTATTAAACAACATCTAAATTTTGTGTTAAATTTAGGAGTTTACAACCTGAAAACAAAATTTACCTCTGTTTTGGGCCAGCCCTGGTGGCCTACCAGTTAAGTTGGGCACACTCTGCCTCAGCAGGCCGGTTTGGTTCCTGGGCGAGGAACTACACCACTCGTCTATCAGTGGCCATGCTGTGGCAGTGACTCACATACAAAATAGAGGAAGGTTTGGCAGCATATGTTAGCTCAGAGCAAATCTTCCTCAGGAAAAGAAAAAAATTACTCCTTTTTCTTTGAGCAGTATAAACAATGGCCATAGGAAAGAAGTTTTTAATGGAAGTTTTATTCACCTAACCAGAGAAGTATCTTCCTCTTCTACTAAGATTCCCCCTACATCATTATCTTTTCCACAGTTAGCATCCCATTATATGAATCACTCTTCCATATAAATGAATAATACGAAAATATTAATATGTGCTGAAATATCCAGAGGATAGGCTTCATTGATCCATTCCAAAGTTTACTCAAAATGTGAAAACTTTTGTTTATTTCATTGCTTTCTTTTTTTTTTACATTGTATTCAGATTATAAGAGGTATCCAAATAAAAAATTAGTGAGATGGATTGGAAAAGAAAATTTGCATAATTATCATCAAAAATAAATTTCTATCTGATTTAAAATCTTAAAGAATTCATAATTATATAGTTACTTGAGTAATTTTATTTTCACTCAGAATATATTCCCACATGAAACAGAAGAATAAAATTTATGTTTGCGTATGTTGGACGGTATTAAAGTTGCCAACTAAATGCCCCAAAATGAGACAAGTACAACTTGCAGAGGATAGTAACTTTGTCATGGATGTTTCGTGAATGGATAAGTAAATCAAATGTCCATAGTTACGCCTGTATTGGCTTTTTCTGTGACTGTCGTTTTTGCTTCCTCCCAAATAAGCAAGGACATATTTTTTTCCCCTTTTTATTCTAATAGTCTTGGTAGTGACAATATAATTGGAGATTACAAGAATCTTAAATAAGAAGGGTGAATTTTCTAACAGTAGGTTTGGATTTTGTTTATTTAGATCCCAAAAATGGCGCTGCCCTTCAAGAGAAACTGAAGTCCTTCAAAGCTGCCTTGATTGTCCTCTATCTCCTTGTGTTCGTAGTTCTCGTACCCATCATCGGAGTAGTGGCAGGTACAGTATCCTAGAGTTCTGAAACTCAGCCGCCTATCCTGTGAATTAGTGGTTGTAGAGGCAAAAAGAAACATTCAATCTTTTGAATATGGGAGATTTAAAAGGGAAACTTCATGTCACAAAGTGTTCCTCAAGTTTATTAAATGAAAAAGTAGATTCTGCAAAGTTATGTGAAAAAAGAAAAGAAAAGAAATAGAATAGAAAATGAAAGATTAAGATAAAAATATAGATTAAGATAAAAAAAGATTAAGATAAAAAAATGAAGGTAAGATGGGAAAGATTAGATCATTACAAAAATATGTTATCCTCTGAAGTCCTATATATTTCTGGCAGTGGATCACAAATTTCATGTTAAGTATTCTAGTTACCAATGTGAAGATATAAACATGATAATTTACATTAATGTGTAGACTATAAACAAAAGCTTATTGTTCAGGAAAAGCTTTTCTATTCTGAGTATTGAGAACAAAAGAAATATTCCTATAAGTCTTCAAAAAGAGGAGACCTTGTAAAATCTTGGCCTACACCTCATTGGTATCAATATAGTTTATATAGTCAGATGTTTCATAAAGCTATTATTTAAAACATCTCTAAAAATAACCTGATATCATCCTCTTAAAAAATATTTTAGAGAAAACACGTGACGCGGGCTCAACATATTTTCCAGGTACATATTTCTTCGGAGAGTCGGGCTTGAATTGGGAATAGATTTGAGGCTTTCCACAAGGGTGGATGGCTTGCATATACCTCAAGCAAATCCATAAATATCATTCTCTTCAGTAGCATTTTTGATGGACTTGATTGGTATTTGAATTTATATGACTTGTCGCTCTCCTCTTCTCTCTGACTGGCAAAATGTCTGGACATATGCTCTCACAGGAGAGAGGCCAGGAGTAAGATACATTTTTAAGTGCATACTAATCAGCTTAACAAGAAAATGTTCCTAAATGCAGGGATAAACCTCCCCTGCTAAGAGGCAACCTAAAGGAATACTCCAAGACAGCTAAAATTCTGTTAACAAAGAAATGATAATGAAACAACACAGTGGTAACAATACTATCATCTTTGAGTATTTACTGGGCTATAAACTTTCCACAGATTATCTTAAGACACCATTACAATCACCCTTCAGTAGACATATATTTAGCCTTTTTATCCACAAAAGGAAACTGAGACCGCTCAGTAGTGGAGCTGGTCTTGCTACTCATGACTCTTAACTCCTAACTCTATGGTCTACTATCTCCCAGTGTAATTGGGTTTTTAATAACAAAATATGGTTGGCCAATAGAATACTAAACAGAGTGGCCATAATTTTATCCAGGAAAATATTTTCCACAGGTAAAAATTAACTCCTATTTTGACCATTAAAAACAAACAGAAACAAAAAAACCAACCACAACAAACTAAACTAGTTAACCAACCAACCAACCTCAACCATCCTAAGGAAAAGGACCTGATGTGTCTGCCAGTAAACAGTTAACTTCCTGATGAACTAAAGTTATCTGTATGTTGTTCATGTATATGCTTATCTGTAGTTTGAAATGCATAACTGAAAGAAGTTTCATTGTTTGGGATCATTAGCTATAAACCAGTTAGAATTTGGGTGAATTTCTTTACTTTTATGCAAACTATCGTCCGCAGAGGCAACCCTAGGGAACACAACTTCTTCCTAAGAGGCCCATGCAGAATGCAGACAAAAGTCTGAAAAGCATTCAGGGTTCTAACCAAGTTCAAAGTTTCTGGGCTATTCAAAAATACCAAGTCAATACATTTGTTCTCGAGTGATCTCAATGATTGATCTGAAGTAGTTTTGTCTTCTAAAACTACAACAGACACCTATAAAGCCCGGACAAGAAGCTGAAAATGTTCAAATCTTTTAAGTTCACATTAGCACCCAAATTTACCAGAATATGGAACAGATCTCACTGTGTCTATCATATTTGAATAATAAACATGGACACTCCATTTACAACTTCAATTAAGTTGTAGATCAAAATATTTTCAAAAAAGGAACTAGATTGTAATATGTATCTCTACTTGATATCAAAAAATTACAAATATAGACAAAATATGTCTGTAAAATGATAGAAATTACTCTGTTTTGGAAATGAATTGATGGATGAAATAAAATGTCATACATAACTGTTCTACTTAAATTTCAAGTGTCTTATACATTGAAAGATATTACTTCATTATAAATTCTACTCCATATGCTACCTTTTCTTAAAGAAGCTACTAGATCACTGTCCCATTATAACAACATAATAATGTCTCTGGACAATAAAATATAATCTGGGATTAATGCATATAAATCATTACT
Organism: Equus caballus; assembly: GCF_041296265.1. Classification (NCBI taxonomy): domain Eukaryota; kingdom Metazoa; phylum Chordata; class Mammalia; order Perissodactyla; family Equidae; genus Equus; species Equus caballus. Next base: position 37,070,499 of record NC_091710.1, on the reverse strand, counting down.
GAAATATTGAAGATTCTTTAGCTCAAAATAATATAAAATTTTTAGTAGGATAGGATATTACCAACTTGAAAGAGTAAATGTGATCTGTAAAATCAAATATGACTCTGCCTAGGTGTTTGCACAAGCCGTAAAAGTTTGTCTCCTTTCCTATGGGAAATAGAACAGTCACAAAATGCCATCTCTCTGATGATAATGAGCAAAGGGAACATTTGAAAATATGAACTCTAGCATTCTTTACCTAGATTTGTGATACAGAGTTAAACATTTTTAACAAAAGTAAAGATTAAATTAGTTTTCATTCAGGATTTGGAAAAACAAGCCATGTTGTATTTTTAAAACTATAAGCAAAATGTACCCTTTATTGTCAACTCATATTGAACTTGATATTGAATAAAAACACTTGGTCACATGACATTTTCTCAAATCAGTCTTTTATGTCCACACTTTCATTGTTTCCAGTGAAAGTAAAATTATGTAGTTGAGTAATTAGATCAATATGCCTAGTAAAATAAAGCACAGAGACTACTGTGCTCATCGGAACACCCAACTTCCCACCACTTTTTTCTATTTCACAATATTAATTCTCCCTAGTTATCAATATTGGAAAATGGATAAGTCACAGATATTGAATCCAAAATATCAATAATAACAAAAAAGCTGAAAGTTTTCAAATGCTTATTGTGTGCCAGGAAAGGATCTGAGCACTGTGTTAGCTCATTTAATTATTTAAATACTGACTATTAGTATCCCATTTATACAAACAGTGAAAAAGAAGCTTTGACAAATTAACTTGTCCAAGGTCATAACTTATAAAGGAAAGAGCAGGACTTACTAACCCAGGCAGTTCTATTCCAGAACATGACTTCTTAACTGCTGCCTAAAAATGCAATAATCAAAATGCAATAATCATCATATAACGAAAATTTTTAAGGGACAAATTTAAGATAATTTTGTAAAAATTGTTAGTTTGGGTTTCTGATTGCTAAGTTCAAAATCCATTTCCAGTCAATTTTATATTCCCAGATTTGCTCAAACAGTGCTGTCTATTTAGTCGGTGCTTAGTAAATAATAAATCATAGAATTGATGAATGTATGATTGAGGCTGTCCAGCCAAAGCTTGTTCCCCACATTTAATTTAATAAATGTGATGAGATTCAACTAAAACACATACTTTTTTGTTCACTTTCTTGATAAATCAGGTATAAAATAATACATACTCAATATGCCCTCTGTTGTGGATCATATCAAAATATGGTCACATATTTTATTAATTCAAGTAATTATAAAAAGAATGTAACCAGGAGACTATGACATGTGTTTTTTAAAATTGGGATTTAATTGCAAATATATTTAATTCTTATTCTTAATATAATAATAGCTACAGCAGCAACTGTCATCAAACAGCTTCTTTAGGTAAAGGTGGTGGGGACAGTGTATAACTAAGATAATATCTTCCATGGATAAAGGCACTTAAATTTGAAGAGAGTTTTCATGTGTGCCAGCTGTGTGCTTTGAAGTTTACATGCCTTATCTCATTTATCCTCGGCACCACTGTTGAGGTAGTAATTACTTTTAGATCTTTGAGCAAACCAAAGTAAGGAGAAGATAAGTAACTTGCCCAGAGTAGCGCACCTAGTAATTGAGGAGTGGAGCGAGATTCCAGAATCAGGCAGCTTGCTCCTGTATAAACATCGAGCTCTCATTCATATCAGAGGTACACTCAGCTCAGGATGGAGGGAAATGTTTTTCATGCGTTATCTCATCTAGTTCTCAAAAACCTTTAAAGCTGGTATTATTGCCATATCATTTGTGTTAAGAAAAGTGACAGATCAGATATAGCTGCTTATGTAGATATATTTTTAAACCATATAAAATTATTCCTTTATTGCTCGATAATGGTCAAATATGGGAAATCGTATGCATTCAAACTAATGTGAATAAGAGGTTGATATATATGTAGATAAAAGGTAAAAATAATATAGATAAATATAGAGAAAGATGAAAAAACGACAAAATCTTAACCATCGCTCATTAGTGATACAATAGTGTTTAACATTTTCTTAATTGTGTATAAACTTGTATTTTTATCTTCAAAGTTAATGTTTATGCTTTTCATTTTTTGAAACTGTAAACATATTGCTCTAGATCCTTTCAAAAGGATAATTAGCTTCTTTAGAGAACATATGCTCATTTGGAAATATATGTCAGCAGCTCTGTATGTCCCCAAAATATCATTTATTAGAATTTTTTTCTTTGGGAAATAATTACTCACAAAATTTTTCATCAAAACATTGAATATATGAGTGGAGACAGACAAACTAAATGTAGGGATTTTGCCAAATAAATCTGGCAGATCAATACATAGAATACAAGCTACTTTTACTAAAATTATTTTTGTAAAACAATATTAAATAATATGCAAAAGTCTTTGTGATGTAGTATTAATTAAAAAGTAGCTTTCAGATTTCATGTAAAATATAGTCTTGCTTTTGTAATAATAATATGATAGTGGCAATAGAGAAGCAGATTTGATATTCATACCCCAAAATGTTAGCATTTAACTCAGGATCGTGAGATTAATGGTAAATTATTTTTCCTTGTTACTCATCTTTTCTAAATTTTCTGCTATGAATATATGTTTTATAAGAGGTAAAGAGGAGCCTTATAAAAGGAATATTTTTAGAGTAAAATAATTTGTCCATTTTTCTGCTTCACCAGCTGTAAATTAGGCCTGTATAAAGTGAAAAAGACAATTCTCTGCTAGCTTAGTGATAAGATGAGGAAGTTGAATCAACATTTGATTCATACAGTGGGTGACATTAATTCTTCTACTTTTGCTACATATTGTTTTTGCCATCGTCATCGTTTATCTTTGTAATAGCTAACGTATTCAACATGCTCGCTTCAGATACTGTGTTAAGCATTTTCTCATTTTATCCTAATAACAGACCTGAGGAGTAGGATACAACGCACTTCATAATCTGTAGAATTTACTCTTACCGTCAAAGCCAAACCCAAAGGCCCAGACGATTCATATAAGCGGCAGTTCAGAAAGATTGACTTAATTCTGAAATAAATTCTAATGTAAAGTGAGAAAAAGAGACTGTCTCTCTCTCAGCAATATGCCCAGTGCGGTTCATACATTGTATATTTAAAATAAATACCTGATTTACAAAAGTATTCAAGATGTTTGAATGGAATAGAATGAAATGGTATGGAATGGAATGATAGGAAATGGAATGGTGTATGCATTTAAGGATATAGGCCTTGACCCTGTTTATTTTTACTTAAATATGCAGCTCAACTCCTGAAGTGGGAAATGAAGAATTGCACAGTTGGTTCAACTAATGCAAATGATATATCTCAAACTCTCACTGGAAAAGGAAATCACAGTGAAGATGAAATGAGATTTCGAGAAGTTGTTATGGACCACATGAGCAACATGGAGAAGAGAATACAATCTATTTCAGACACAGAAGCCAATCTCATAGATTCAGAGCATTTCCAAAATTTCAGTGTGATGACTGATCAAAGATTTAATGACATTCTTCTCCAGCTGAGTACTTTGGTTTCCTCAGTCCAGGGACATGAAAATGCAATAGATGAGATCTCCAAGTCATTAATAAGTCTGAATACCACCTTGCTTGATCTGCAACTCAATATTGAAACAGTGAAAGGCGAAGTCCATGAGAATACATTTAAACAACAAGAGGTAAGAGTTTTTGTATTGGAAGATCTCATGGTGGGGTTGAATCCATCCTGATCCTATCTCCTCAGACAGTGCAGGAAAATAAAAGTTGCAAACCCTATTTCAGTATCATCCTCCTTACCCTGATTCCTCTGGCAATCTTACCAGAAGTTTTCAAATGGATTTACCTAGTGCCTGCTTCAGATTTCCACAAAAGGGGGATTTTTTTCCATTGGATATAGACTTTTTAAAGGTATTTTAATTTTATAAGTCCTGTTAGAACGCCTTTTGAGACTGTCTAAACCAATTATAACTTTTAAATTATCTTATCATATCTGGAGACATAGGTACTCTGTATTTGTAAATTTTACAACAGACCCCAAATTTCTTGATCATCAAAGGAATGGAAACCTAATTTACACGGATAACCTACAAAATCTAAACTTTAAAATAATTTATTTTGTTATTCCCAAGAAATATAAATGTTTTTCTGTGTAAAGATAACTATAATTAATGAATTAAATTTTGAATAATGTAGACATCTTATCGTCATAGGATCAAATGCACAAGACAAGAGAGCAAGGCATAGTCTAGACTAATTGTTAGCAAAAGCTTCTTTGAAAAGCGCCAGATGTAAACATTTTAGGCTTTGGGTACCACAGTTTTCTCACCTCTGCTCTAGACCATTCTGTGGCCAACCCTCTGGATTATTTTGTATTGATGAGAAGGAAATTAAGAAGCAAGTCACTTATTTCAAAATTGTATTATTTTTTGTTGTTGAGTAATTATAATTGCTCGTTTCTCTGAAAAATAATCTTATGACTAAAAGTTCACAACTCATGTGAAAAAGTAATCTTTGTATTACAAAATATCTAAGACCTAAGATCAATATTAATGTGAAACCTATCAAATTTCCACCATTGGTTAAGCAACACTGGCATCTTTGTAGTATATTTCACTTGAATAGACCCATTCTTAATTAATAAAATTGTTTTCTGTACAGGTACAATATCACACAGTAGTGATTTTTACAAATGGATGTCATCAATATAGAGCAAAGGGAAGCCTCTAAAGTTATAACTTCAGATGAAAACCACCTAAATTATTCAGTAGAGAATAGACTAAACAGGTTAAGAAAGAATATTTTATGAATTATTACTTGTAAGGTGCAATCACTCAGAGCTTTTGAATTTTTACATGGTCCTTATCTTAAAGGGTCAGAAGACAATGGCATTGCTGTTTAAATATGGGGACTGTGTTGGTGAATTTCATCCCAACACCAACCTTGATACTCTGCTTCCATTCCATGTCACATCTTCCAAAACCTGACTGTTAGTGTTTCCCACATGGTTAAATAGTATCTAAGCATATCAAATCCTGTTGGCATATCAAGGACTTGGGCTATGGAGGGGTTAGAGAAAATGTACAAAGAAGAAATTGTCCATAGGATTGGGGAATAGGGGAGACAGCGAAAAAGAAAAAGTCAGTTATAGGAGTAGAAAGTGACTAAGTTGGAGGGAAAGAGGGAGGGAGAAGAAATTTTACTTTATGTAGAAACAGGATCAGAGGCGCAGTGAGACAGGGTGAGGAGAGAGAAGATGGACACGATGGAAGAGCAAGGATATATTTGATATTGGTAATGCCCCAAATCCAGCAGAGACTATAGAATACCTGTGAACACACATAAATGAGAAGTTGAAACCAAACTCGAAACCATTTGGAAGGCAGAAGAAATCTTAAACATGTTTGAAGTGATAGTTAACGGAAATAAGCAAAATCTGGTGATCAGTGAGATGTTTGAGTTGGATAGAGGGGACTTATGTTTTGGAGGGGGTCCCAGCATTAGAAGTGGAGGTACAAGGGAATGGAGGAACTTCCAAAGGTAAGTTTTTTTCCAAAGTTATTTCTTTTTAAAGGCAGTAGTCACTTGTAGAGATTCAGAAACCAGACCAGTGCTAGTTTACGTGTGTGTGTGTATGTGCTTATGCATTTGCTCACTGAAAATAATATTCAGAATCTCATCCTCATTGCTGAAACAACTTTATACATCTTTGAATCTTTAGCCCAATGCAGAAATAAGTCAATTAAACAAATGCCTGAATCAGTAAATACTGTTTGAGGAAAAGATTTATAAGTAATATCAGCATAATACTTATGAAGGGCACAACAATATTAATCTGAAAGAAAAAAGAAGAATACTGGGACAAAATAATAAGAGAGGTGGAATTTACTGTCTCTGTTGTACATAGAAAGAACTGTAAGACTGCAAAATCAAATGCCTGTTTCCAGCAGTGCCGCTGAAGGTAGACTGTGGAAGGTGTGTGTGGATGCCATGTAGGACTTTTTTAAAAAAATCAAATGCAGTTTTCCTCTTTCTAATAAAACTTATTTCAAGTGAAATCTAGCTAATGTGAGCACCATACGCAGTTTTCAAAGAAGGGAATAAAAAGGCAGCCTCAGCTTTAGGTATGAAAAACATAGGCAATTCCTGTGTTTTAGGTAGCAAAATCACCTGCTAGACCCCTCACCTCTGCTCTGTGGACATCTGGAGCTACCTGACACACCTGCAGCAATTTGTAGCCATTTAAATTAAGCCAAGTGTATTTATCATGTTGCTGTGTTCCGCAAACATCCATTCTCCTTACTCCACCATGATACCATATTGTATGGAAAATGCCAAAAATTCAGGGAAGGAGGAAGTAGAAGGTAGAGGTGTTCCAATCTAGGATAAGGTTTGGGTTGGAGCAAGGCACAGTTAGAGCAGTGACAACTGCTAAGTCTCTTTGCTTGAATACAGTGCCATTGAAGAGACAAATCTGGTACACGTTCATCTCTTTTCAAAGGTTTTACACTCTGTCTTGACCCTCTCACTTCAACTTGTCCAGCCCAATTGAGGAAAGTGTAATTTTCTCTTCATGCCTGGATTAAGGAACAATAGACCATTGGTTTACGTCTATGAGAATCCATCAGTTAAACATAGAAGTTCTTAGAAAAGTATAGAACATAGAGTAAAGACAGAGGATGCAATAAAAGTAGGAGAGAGAGACAGAAAACCTCCCATCCACCAGAGGAGATAAGAAGGTTTCATGCATTGGAAAGAGAAAGCCCAACACCCGAAAGAAAACCAAGCAACACGCTTGAAGGGAAAAGTAATATAGAAAAATGTTGTCAAAAACTTTATGACCGGATATTTTTCAGCATAATTGAAAAGCAAATTAAGTAACAATGATTTGTAACGTGTCTACTCTTACTCTACAAACTTAAATACATTGCTGGTACCCAGTATCTGGGTGCCAAAAGCAGGCACTGACACACAATTAGTAAGATTCAAAAAATGACATCATATATTTGGAGGGCAGAGTGGCAGTACTGAGCAAAAATTGTAATGTTTAGTCCCTTTGATAAGATCCACTTCCAGGAGGCTGTCCTATAGAAGCATTTGTATAAATAAATAAATATATATATATATAATAGTGTTCACCGCAGCATTGTTTAAAGTTGTAAAAAAAAGTGTGTAGCTCAAAATTCTATCAGCAGAAAGCTTAAATAAATTATGAAAAATACTACTCCACTAAATCATTGAAAATAAGACAGTCTTGGGACCAGCCCGGTTGCGCAGCGGTTAGTGCGCATGTTCCGCTTTGGCCGCCCCAGTTTCACCGGTTCGGATCCCGGGTGCCGACATGGCACCGCTTGGCAAAAGCCATGCTGTGGTAGGCGTCCCACGTATAAAGTAGAGGAAGATGGGCACAGATGTTAGCTCAGGGCCAGTCTTCCTCAGCAAAAAGAAGAGGATTGGCAGTAGTTAGCTCAGGGCTAATCTTCCTCAAAAAAAAAAAAAGGAAAAGAAAAGAAAAGAAAACAGTCTCTAAGTATTAAATAGGTTATTATCCTTAATATCTTATTGAGTGAAAAATAAAAGCATATTCCAGAATGTAGCATGATCTCTCTTATTCATAATCTCTCTCTATATATGCATGTATGTATGTAAATATACACAAAATGAAATGTACTTGAAAACACAAAATAATAATGAAACCTCAGATACAAAGGTAATAAAAATGGAAAGTTTTGTTAATATTGTTAATTGTTAATATGCTAGTTGAGATTTTATTGAATATGCAAAGCTATCCTTAATGTTCATTACCACTGAGAATTATGACATCAAACTTTGTTATTGCTATACAACAGCTAATACACAAATTATTGAAGTCACAGAATTGGAATATGTTGCTACTTTAAGTAGAATATAAAGAAATTTCACTTCAGATAAATGAAAAACCACATAAGTTAATTTATTTTATTTTATTTTTAGTATTTTGACATATATATATTTGGGAATAGAAGCATACCTTAGATATATTCAACTAATTTTTTTTGGCAGAGGGTGTGACAATTCAGCCATTCAGTCAAAAGAGGAAATGCTTCCAAATGAAAGAATCACTATTTTAAAACAGTTCTCTAATTTCTATACTCTTATGCCATAATATTCCTATAATGTGTGTTTTTTAAAAACTTGGTTCCCAGGGCTTCTTAAATGTACATATTTGATAATTATGTGTGTGACCGAAATTGTGGGTGCTTGCTTATGTTTCACAGGAGATCCGTCAATTAGAGGAGCGTGTGTACAAGGCATCAGCAGAAATTACGTTAGTGAGAGAAAAGCAAGCGCATTTGGAGGAGGAAATAAAAGGGGAAGTGAAAGTATTGAATAACATCACTAATGATCTCAGACTGAAAGATTGGGAGCATTCTCAGACATTGAAAAATATCACTTTAATTCAAGGTAAAACATCTTCTTAACCTTCCAGAAAACGACATATTAAAATGTACTGATATATGCAGAGATTTGCTATTTGAAATCCTAAAGGTTTAAAATAGTTTTTGAACAAATATTTACTACAAATATTCAAGGGAAAGAATCTTGAGATCATGTCAAGACGTGGTAAGATAACACTATCCTGGTATCCTTTGAACAGAAAGGGATAAAAAATGAAATTGCTCTTAAAGTCTAATAAGCCATTGTTCAAAATATCCCACATGTACTGCAGACAAATTTTCTGTAAGGCACAAAGTCTCTACCTGTCCATAAACCAAGTTTGTTAATTTTGTTTTTCAAAACTTCCAGATTCTTTCTTACTTCTTACCTGATTATATTTTTAAGTAAATAGTTCTTTGAACTCTTAAAAAATAACGAAGAATTTGTCAAATTCTTCGGTTCATGTTAGTAAAAAAGGTGAATTAAATCTTAGAGAATTTCTAATCAATATATACATCATATATGGTTTTACACTAGCTTTTATTACATTATATTTTTCCATATTACTGTCAACCTTCTTGTATTTTTTTTTAGTTTTTGTATCTTGTAAAGAACACATTATTTCTATTGTTATTATTATTGTGCAATCTGACCACCTCTTTTCATTGTATTATTTCTACCACCTTATTTTCTGCTGCTTTTGTCCAGTTCTTTCTTCCTTTTGCTTTCCTCTCTTGTAGACTGTTGGATTGATTGACATTTTTCTCATTGAATTCTTCTCTCCACCAAAGGCACCAAAAAAGATTTTGAAAACTTTATAGTCTATTCCCATTTTATTGATAGTTGCCCTTTAAATGTATCTTAACAAAATCTAAAGTTCATCGCTATCTTCACCTTTATCCTAAAATGTACAAGGAACTTAAAATGCTCTGTCTGATGACCCCCTTCCCTGGTTTCCTCCTATTTTTGCATTTCACTTTTATTTTATGTGGGTTTTTAAAATGAATAATTTTGTCAATATTATTTTTCTTACATTATACAGACAATATTATTTTTCTTACATTATACAGACAATATTTATTTAGATTTTCCCATGAGTTTACCATTTTTTTCCCTTCCAAATGCGTCTCAGCCATCTCTTCTGGAATTATTTTTCTTCTTCCCAAAGTCTATCTTTTGAAGGTTCGCTTAGTGAAAGCCCATTGGTGATGAGACTTCTTGATTTCATTTTTTTTCTGTATTATCCTTGATCTTTAAAACTGTCTTAGTGCACATACTTGTGTTAGGTTGACAGCTATTTTTGTTATTTCTATTAGTATTTTAAAGATATTATTCCCCTGGCTTCTGGCTTTCCTTGTTGTTTTAAAAATGACTGCTACCAAAATGCTTGTCATTCTCTTTGTCTTTAATACATGGAATTTCACTAATCTGTGTTTTTATATCTACAATTTATTCATTTGGCACTTTTTTCTTTCTATATTTGCATATTTAAGTCTATCATAAATTTGGAAATATTATCAGCTTCGATCTCTTTGAATGTTTCTTCTCCACGATTCTCTCAATCCGTTCCTCTGTAACACTAATTAAAGTCATGTTAGATCTTTTTATTCTAGGTTCCACGTCTGTTAAGCTCTATTTTGTAATTTTAATCTTTTTATTTTAGCTAGTAATAAGAAACAGAAATCCGAAAGATTTCATTTTACATAATACTAGTTTAGGAAAATTAAGAAGTCTAATATCTAAGTGTTTACAAGAAAAACATTTTTGAAACAAGTCCAAGTAGACTATATATAGTGCCTTTTTTGCTTCTAGTGTTCACAGTTTAGCAAACCATGGATATTTATAGATACTTACACATGTAATAAAAATAGTTGTTTTTAAAATGCAGGAAAATGAGAAACACAAAATTCAGGTTAATATCTCTCTCTGAAAAGAAAGTAGATGAATGAGATCGGAGAGCACCTGGAGAGATACTAATTTCTTGGGTTGCCATGTTGCAGGGGTATTCTCTTTATTATTGTGCTTTGTAGTTCACTTATATAGAAAACATTGCATGTATTCTTTAATTATTACATTAAAAATATGATAAAGAAAATTTTGAATTAATCAGCTTTCCCTCTAACAGTTAGACAACTCCACTTTGGACTTCAAATAAGTTTCCAAAACTTTGCAAATCCAAAACTAAATCCTTGATTCTTGAGCATCCCGCCCCCATCCACCCACCAAATTCATTGCTTTTCCCATCTTATCTGTCAATTACATCATTGTCCAACTAGTTACTCACTCCAAGATCTTGGAAGCTCTTTGTCTCTTTCTCTCTCTCCCTACATCCAATCTCTCTATGAGTCCTGTTAACTCTTCTTATATCCAATATTTCAAATAAAAGCCCTTCTCATCTCCTCTGCTACTGTTCTAACTCAAGCAGCTGTATTCCAGTCTGATGCGCTACATCAGCTTCCCAATTGTTCTCCCTGACTTTACCCTTAATACGTTCTCCATAATGTAGAGCAAAAGGGTGCTATCAGAAAAATACATTATTAGATATTTTCTCTCTCATGGTTAAGACACTCCAATATCTTCCCATTGAACTTGGAATAAAATCTAAAGTTCTACTTGGTCTAGAACCCATCTACTTCCCTGCCTTTGTTTTCTGATTTTCCCTCTGGCATTTCCTCTGCCTGACTTGGAAATCTGGGAGAATGAAAGTGCCATTAAGAAGTATATGGTAGTAAGGAGGAAGTGCTAGTTTCGCTTCTTGTCCATAATGTTCACGAGACTCTTTCTGTCTCTCATGAAATGTTCTTCTCTTAGATCTCCACTCCTTGGCTCCACTCAAAATTACCTTTTATAGAAATAATTTCTCCCTCTTCCATTCCTATTCTTATGCCCCATCCCTCTATATAATTATTTGCTTTAACTTCCTCATAGTACTTACGACTACATGAAATTGTTTCCTATATACATTTGCTTATTTGTTTATCATGTATCTTCTCTAATAGAATGTGAGCTCCATGTGGCTGAGTCTTGTGTCTCGTCTATCCCTTAATACTCAGCACCTATTAGCTTGGTGTATTGTAGGCGAGCAATCATATATGTGTTGAACGGATAAGTGAAGCTAGCTCCTCCTTCTTATTAAGTTAACTTTGTAATGGTAGTGTCATTCTTCCAGGTTTCCAGGATAGAAATTTTAGTTGTTTTTATTCTTTCTCCCCAGACCAGCCTTAGTTCTTATGTTCTATATTCTTTGTGGTCTTGTCACTTCTTTATATTCTTGTGTGAATTATTCTTATCACTACTCTGCCGGATTGAAATAGTCTCCCAAGCATTTCCTGCCTCAGTCTTTCAGACTCTGTCCTTTCAGACCCTTGTTAGAATGCAGCCTTCCTGAAGGGAAACCCTAGATGGCAAAAAGTTTGTCATTCCCTCCTCATTAGACCTACATTTCTCTCTTTAGCACTCAAAGTCTTCCAAAATGTGTCTCAACTACTTTCAAATACCTCATTGCCTCCCTTTTCCCTTTTTGACAGGAAATATGTCAACTGATTTTACTTTGATTCTAACATACTCAGTACTTTTTACATCCTGCCTCATGCCTTTTCCTTCACTTAAAATAATATCTTTCCTCTTCTATTTATATCTGAGTATATCTATCATTCAATGTCGATCTAACATGTGAAGACTTCTCTGGTTCCACCATAATAATACTCTTGCTGATATTTACATCTTGCTTAATATTGAACACTGAGTATTCTTTCACAAGAGAATTCTTCGTATGATAGTCTTATCTAAAAGTATCCCATACTATCTTCTAGTGAGATGTTGCCTCTTCTTAGAACAGTAAGTTTCTTAAAATTAGGGACTATTTCTTATGTCCTTTACAACATCTAGCCATAAAATAAAATGTTAATAAATATTTATTAAACTATAACCTGAGAGATATATTACATAAATTAATGAGTGCTTTATCATTTGTTGGTGGTAGGATTAGCATCATTACTTTGTGTCTCTCCTCTTTATATTAAGAATGGCTAATAATCATGAAGATAAAAAGATACAATGTTTTAATTCATTTCTCAAGTAATTGTAGTAATTGGAGTCCAAAGGACTAAATGAAATTTTATTATTGAAATGGTGAAGTAGAGTTTGGTGGAGAGTGGGGGATAACATGATCTAAAGAAACAAAGTTGGTGAACATTCGGGGAAAGAAGTTAAGAGAAATAAAATATAATGGGCTCAGTGGTGAGAAAAGATAGCATGATATTTATTTGAGAACATTTTAAACATATTTTCTTTCCAAGATCTAAAAGTGCCAAAAATTATCTATCTATTTAATCAATTTTCATGATAAGGAAGAAGGATAAGCAATTGATAGAATTTGAATTTGGAGATTTGTGCAATTATTATTGGTATGTGAAAAAATGGATTGTGTCTTTAACAACTACGTAAAGGAAAAATTCGTCTCAGAAATAATGGAAGAGCAGATGCTAAAAATGAGGTCAATTAAGTTTGGAACAGTATAGCCTAGGATGTTAGGAAAAAGTGTTCCAGATCTGGTTTTACCCAACTAGCTTTACCACCATGGGCAATTCATTCTCTCTGACCCTCTATGAGAATATTTGACTCAGAAATCTTTAAGGCCTCTTCCAGATTAAACATATCTAAGTCAATGAGCATGAAAACTGGTAGAAAAAAAAAAAGAGGCAGGTTTAAGCAGCAATAGCTTAGAAGATTTGGTAGATTTTTATGATGATCTAAATATGAGGCACGATTAAGAATGAAGTAGAAAATGGATGATCATAAAGAATGGGGCATAGAGGAGCATAGCTCTGGAAATTAAGGCAGATATTATTAGTGCTGTGTTATTATCTGAGGATTTTAAATGATATAATATGCCTGGGTTTGCTTTTTGACAAAGAGATATAATTAAAAAAAATGAAAACTGACACTGAAGGAAATAGGGTAGAATAGAAAAATATGTTCAGACCAGATAAAAAAAAACTCTAGAAAAGTCCACCTGTAGGATGATGATGATGTCAGCTGTAGCAGGGGTGGAGAGGAGACCAGTCTGGGAGTCTAACATGATAGTGTTATGGTGACAGTGTTCTCAAGAAGCTAAGAGAAAAGTGGCATATGATCTGTGTACTTCCATTCCCTCCAAAAGAGCTGAAAGACGCTAAAAACATTTATTGAGATACTTCCCACATTTTGTTCTAGGCAGTAGAGGAGATGTAACAACGTATAAAAATGAAACATAATATAATAGGTGAGATTAATGTTACATGAAGAATAAAATAACAATAAAAATATATCATCTGATACACCTAGTTGGAACTCTTTAAGGAAAGGCTTTACCTGCTTTTCTTACTCGGGTTCAGATACTTGGTGTCAGTATTTTTATATGAAAATACACAGAGAGGGATCTTCAACTCAGAATTTTGTGAAATAACACAGATGGGTTTGCTATGATTGAACTAATACTCCAACATTAGAGCTGTATAAATTTACCATACATAGTCACATGCAAAATAATTGAAAGGATAGTTAGTGATTATGAAAGAGCTCCACTTCTTACCTACTAAAGAAATGGTGAAAACTCTTATTCTCAGAGGCTGAGAGCCTAGATCTAGTCTGTGTGGCCTTTGATTTTTGTCTCACACATTCTAGTTTTTCTGGAATGTCTGTGTCTTGCTTTAGAACCCTAATTACTAAATCAAAATCATTTCTTGTGCTTTTTTTTTTTTTTTTCCAAAACACCATCCTTAAGTACTGTGGATTTGCTTCTCTTCAATTTACTCAGCAAAATTCTGGCTGCAAATTGACTCTTTCTGTCCTACTTGCCCCTCCTTCATCGCGGTGCAGAGAGCAATGAACTGCAGCTGTGTTTGTGGTCTTGAAAGTTAAACTCCCTTTGTTGGGAAGAACTACATTCTGCGTGGAATAGGAGATGCACACAGATTCCCACTGATGAAGAACCATGACATTTCTTGTGCAACACCTAAATATATGTCTCCAACATTAAGCTGTAGCTTAGGAGAATTTGCTTGCACCATGATTATGTAAAAAGAAAAATGCAACCAAAAAAGATACACACACACACAGAAACAGGAAATAAATGTTAATAGTCTCTTAAGATGATAGGATTACGAATTATATTTTTCCTAAGCTTTTATATTTCCTATAATAAGTAGAATTGCTTTTATAATGAAAATACAATAAAATATTACTGCCCAATGTTGAGTTTTAAGAGCGAGGGACAATGTGCCATCGAGAAGAGCAATGATATTTTGAAAATTGAGTAACCAGGGAAGGAAGGTTCTAACACCCGTGTTAGACCTTGAAAAAAGGAACAAATAAGGAAATGGAGAGAAGCAGGGACAAAGACTTCCAAAGAAGCAAAGAAAATGGACAGAATATACGTATTTATGAGATAATCTTTACCTATTTATGTGGCCCCCTCTTAGAATTCTTCGGGTATTCTATCTCCACACCTGATTAAAAGGTGTAAACAAAATTTGTAGACCAGTGATGCTAAATATAGTTGTGTGTTGTCCTTGGCCTATGTATGTGGCTGAATCATAGCAATTGAAAATGCCTCTTTTAAAACATTGCTATTTGATTATTCTATGGTGTATCCAGGTTTGTTTCTCCCTTTTGGAATTGAAAAGAAAATTGCTAAGCATTCTGCTTTAAATGAAAGGAATAATATTTGTCCTGTATACTCCATATAGAAAAGGGAGTACTGGCAGGATTACCTCTAAGTTCTAAAGACATACCTAGTGCCATTATTCCATAGAGGTGATCACTGGATATGTGTTTTGCTGGGCACAGAAAATTCAAGTGACTAAATAAATGTTGATCCAACTCAGTACTCAGAGGACACCTGGGAAATTGTGAGACAAAAGCAGTCAAATTTTTCCCTGCAACCTTTCCATCTTATTTTATAATATCTATATCTACCTCGAGATTCTACTTAATATTTTACTTGAAAAAGTATTTATTTACTCATTTTTACTGTCCTGCCTTTCCCCACATCTCTCCCACTTACCCAGAATTCTCTTTCTTCTCATTCTACCTATTCTTCAAAGTACCCTTCAAATCCTTCTCCCTCAGTAAAGTCTTTTCAACCTTTGCCACTCATGCTGATCTGCATCTCTCCAACGAATATCTGAGTTTGTCATTTTCACCAATATGGGTTTTGGTTGTCTACTATGTATGGTCTTCTGTTTCCCTTGAGGGTACCACACATGACTTGTAAATCTTTACTTATACATTTTCCACTCAATGTATCTATACTATGAGCATCTATCGAACTCAGTATAGTGAAATCCACCTGGTATTACACAATACTAAAGTGGGTTTGTGCCATCGTTGATTCAGTGTCTTTTCTCTGCCCCCAAGTCCTGAGAATGTAGAAAAGTGCTAGGCACACATAGACGATATTGAATATATAATTTGGTTGTCTAGTTTAGGGCTATCTCACCCACACCTGTGTAGGGCATTGCACTACTCAATAGCAGAGTGTGCCTCCATTCAGGAAGGGAAGTCTTATTCATTCTATGCTATTGCTCAACAAATAAAAGACTTTGAATTTACTTCAACAAATGATGAATCCATTTTACCTATGCTTTGAAACTATGATCAGTAAGTGTAATTTTTTTTAAAGGTCCTCCTGGGCCCCCAGGTGAAAAAGGAGATAGAGGTCCCGCTGGAGAAGTTGGTCCACGAGGCTTTCCAGGTCCAATAGGTATGGACATAGTAACTGCTTAATCATATACTACAGAATCAGGTAATATACATCCATATATGTGTCCGGGGTGGGTGGTGAAGAGCTACTTGATTTCCCCCGTGGGATGAGTGCACGCGTGTGTGTATGTTGAGATGGAAATTAAGTGTTCCAGTGGCCTAATCACTATAATGTAGTGAATGGTAAGCACTGACTCTTAATTTTTGAAGAAAGTCAAATGCTTTAGCCAGAGCCACCACATGGGGCTATTATTAAGTCTGGGGAGTGCTATCTGTGTCATTGAATATGTCTATATCTATATCACTGACTAGAAACAAGGTATGGCAGACCTAGCTTTAGGTCACGTGTGAAGGAGAATATGAAAATCATCTTCACATTGAATATGTTTGCAAGTTATCTGGTTTTTAAAATGCAAAAAAAAAAAAATAATTAATATGAGTCAAAGGCAAATTGGGTTGTATTCCTTCATAGTCCTTCGCTGGAAATTAGCTGCTTAAACCTACGAAATCTGAATGTAAATGCTGACTAGAACGCAGATGACTTTTACCTTTGCTGTCAGTCACTCTCCCTATTTTACTTAGAGCAAAAGTATTTCAAATTATTTTCCTCTGTCTATGTTGCAATCTCGAAAGCAATATTTTGAAAGAAGCTAATAGAAGACAGAAAAGGAGAAAGAGCATGAACTTTCTTTCCTCTCAAGAAAACAAAGACAATAACAATAACACGATTGTCATGTTATTCTTGGCTAGAAATCAAATACCTTGCATGCTTTTTGTAAGCGGGGAATACATTGCATGGTCTAATCATAACTAGGATGGTTTGTGCTGCCAAAAACATGTCTAAATACCATGTACATCATCTTATTTTTCTGTCTTTTGATGACACAAAATGTTCTTCTTTTTGATCAATGTATTTACTAGCCCAGGTTACATTAGAAAAATAACTTTTAAAAATGAAGAGCATGAATTTGATACTTAAATGACCTTTAAAACATTGTGCTTAAAAAGCAATATATGACGTTTACATTTAAAAAGATTTTAAAATTATTTTAAAGAAAAAACATATCTATTTTATATATCTCTATCTATCTATCTATATATATATATATATTGCGTGGGTTGTCAGTGTGCCTTTGAAAGTACTACCAGATACGATTCTTTATTCACAAAAGTCTTTCTACTTGACTAGCACTCAGGAGATCTTAACAATGGTGCGTTAATGCCGTAAGAAGGGGAAGTAACCAGTATTATATCAGCTGCCAGAGCTGCTATTGTCAAAGTCCCATCAGATCTGCCATTACAAACTGCAATTGTCAAAGCTTTATAGCTCAACCATAAAGGCAGTCTGGGCTATAACTTGCCGAACAAAGCTTCATCTTGGGAGCATCTTTTGCAGCTCTCTCTGAACTACAGATGTATGAAATAGAAAGAGGAGTTTGAAAGTTTCAGCTTCTATTAATACCGTAAACAGACACCATTGCAAAGCTGGTTTGATTCTTTTAGTGAGAGCCTAGTCTGTTCCACTTGGTACTGCTCATGTACACAAGTAGGCATTATCTAGTCCCTCATAAAAGAGAGTTCGATTTCATTGTTGGGCTGATAAATTGACTCTTTTAGATTATTAGGTTACCATTTGGTTTGCTGCACTGCGGCAAAAGTATTTCAATTTCCAGGCATCTCTCCTAATGGATTCTTCCCCACTTAATGGCTTCATTCTGTTTTGCGCTCTGCCAGATTGCCTAATTGCCCCATACTTGGTACTAGAATCTGGAATTTAAGGGTATATGATGTACTGGCATGATAATTCTACTTCCTGATTTCAGCAAGTTCATTAAAACTCCACTTATACATCCAATTGAGCCCACTAAACTCAGCTTGACAAAGTCAAAGTCACGTAGACTAACAACCATGATATGAAATTTAAGTATTTATTTTAGTGGTCTTAAATAGTCAATATATTAAATATATTACAATTGTTACTCATGTACTGGGGTGGACATTATGTTAAAATGTGCTTCACTTCAGAATAATATAATAGAAATCCATTTCAGAATATCATTTCCTTGGAAACATGCCAGGGAGAATGACCTAATGCATTTTACTTGAAAAAATGTCTACTGAGCACTTTCCCGTGCATGTCTTTGCCCTACCCTGCCCCTCCTCATAGTCTATGGCCCAGAGAGGCCTCTCCTCCAGGCCTCAACAAGGACAATGCTCCCTAAAATATACGTTTAAGGAAAGAATGTTGACAGCTTCAGGCTGTTGCTCTGTGCATGAGTATTGAAAGCAGGTGGGGGTTTTTTTGTCCTCATTTTTTTCCCTCCCCAAACCGAGTACCTAGTTGTATAGTCTGGTTGTAAGTCCTTCTATGTGAGTTGCCACCACAGCATGGCTACTGACAGATGAGTGGTGTGGTTCCATGCCTGGGGACCTGAACCAGGGCTGCCAAAGCAGAGTGTGCTGAACTTTAACCACTAGGCCATCAGGGCTGGCCCTGAAAGCAGATTTGTTTGGGAGGTAACAAACTGTGCAAAAGCATCCAAAAATGTCACTGCTAACTATACACAAAAGGCTGGTGAAAATAATTATTATATTACTACAAAGAAGGAGTACAGGGAGGAGGAAGAAGGGGTGGGGGAAAAAGAGGAGGAGAAAAAGAAGACCTAACACCAAGCATTTATGATGTGGTGGCACTATTCTAAGTGTTTTGCATTTATTAGCTCTTAATCATCACATCAAATTTATAATGTAGGTACAAATAATATGCCCATTTTACAGATGCACAGGGAAGTTAAATGGCTTGCCTAAGATCAGTCAGCAGCTGGTAAGTGGCAGAGCCACTATTTGATCCCAGATGGACATGATTTCAGAGTCCGTGCTCTTAACCAGTCCGCTAGACCACAGAAAGAAGCCTGGATGGAGAGCTGGGAACCGAGAATATGTGAATTATTATCAAACCAGCTTTATGTACATGGTTTTATCTCTCTGGTCTTCTGTTCCCGCCTCTGCAAAATGACATATTTGGACGGGATGATTTGTACGGTCCCTTGAAGCTCTCACATTCCATAGCTGGATTCTGGGTAAAATGTGCTGATTTTGCCTGTGAGTTAGAAGCAGGTGCCAGACCCTTTCCCTTTGCCACAGATAAAATTGCAGAAAATTAGCTGATTGCCAACTCAAAGGCTCAGAGAATCTGATCTCTTAGAATAAAATTCAATTGTGGTGCTTATATTTAGGAGTCATATTTGCAAACATCATTAAACAAACAAGTCACATGACCCATAGGCCATGTAGAGCTGCTTAAATTTCTCCCATAATAGAGGTCTGATGATCGAGTGACTGCAATGAAAGTATCACCTGTGCTTCCTTCATGGGTTCATTTGAATTTCATGGATTCATGGATTTTATTTATTTGAAAATATAACATAATTTCTAGTAGAATAGCTGTATTCTGAGTGTCACTGTAATGTACTCAATGAGCCATCATTGGAGAGGCTCTTTCAGATCCCCTTCTCTAAAGCAGATCCCAAGGCATTCTCTATTACATTTCTTCATTTTTCTAAAATTACGACGTCCAACATTACCTTTTTTAAAATTTATTTGCTAACTTTCTTACATCCATCTCCCCTTACTGTTTCTCCACACTGGGTGATCTGTTTGGATGAAAACCTTTGTAACTCCAGGAATGGATAGGGATGCACAACATGCAAGCATAATATATCTTTTGTTGAATTAATGGATAAATGGTAAAAATGGGAGACACCAGAGTGCAGGATGTTCTAAGGTTAAAAAAAAAAAAAAAGAGAGAGAGAATTTAGAGTTGATGTTTTTATTTATAAATTTGAGTGACAGATTTTAACAATTGTAAGTCGAAAGTTCTGACTACCTTGCTTGGATAGTGAAGAAAGATACAAATATTCATCTATAAGCCTGTCCTGAGAACTGATTTTATGTATTTTTTAGGCTGTATGCTATGAAGTCTAGCCAATATGTACTACAAAGTACTTATATATATAATCTCAATATTTTACATATGTATATATTGTACTTATATCAATATTGTGCATATGTATATATTGCACTTAGGTATATATTGTATATTTCTATATATACTATATATACACAATATATCAATATATACACAAAGTAATATATATTGAGTAAATTGAGGTGGCCTGACTTTACTAACATTTCTAAACATAACTTACCATTTTATTGCTTTAGATACCTACTTAATTTCCATTGGAATGAAAGTTTTACCCTGGGTTGAATAATATTTAACTATTTAAAATAATATACTTCTTAAACTGAACATTTCATAGAGAACAGTTAACCCAGTTTTAGGTGTCTATATAAATGAATCTCAAAAGATTTTTTAAATGAATTAAATATGCGTAAGTCCTGACTCCTGGAACTTGTAAAATAATGGTAATATATTAAAAGATTGACACTGGAAAAAGATGTATAATCAATTTTTCATAATGTGCTTCCCAAGGAGTTAACTGAAAATTGGGTTAATAGGATCTCTGTGAACTGATAATTTTTTTTACAATAGTTTCTCTCAAACCACTGGACTCCAGGATGAAATATTTTACTCCACAGGAAAATAACACTTTCTATTATATGCAGTTTTCATAGTCACCACAGATATTTGGGGTAAAAAAAAAAATGGCTGTTTTTATTTAAGCATGTAAAACCCTGGGTTTGCATATGTGTATAATATATACCCATAAATGAATCTCTGTATACTGTACACACAGACACACACACACAGAGTTACACTATTGTTTGGGATTACAATGGAATATGTAAAAATAAGTCCATGAGAGATAGAGTAATATATTCTAGAAATAGAACCCCTGTTTTTTAAATAAATACTCTTTGATATTTCTTATTGCTTGAGTTGTGCTTTTTCTGCGACAATTCTTAAGAACTCAATTTTCAGCTTATACATCTCAAAGTTATCATTTCAGCTACAGCAAAATCCTGCCATTTGGAGATTTCTGATTAGACTGCATGAAACTCTGGTTAAAACCCCAAGATTTTTTTTTTCTCATGTGCTTTTATTTGTAATAAAAAATGTATTTATTGAATGTCTACAGTGTACTAATTGTACCGACATTCTATTTACTGTTTATATTATCTACCAATGGCACACATGAAGTTTTAGGAAAGATGTTTTTCCTCTATTTGGAGATACACCTATTTCATATTCATCAATGAAACTAGATTGTTCATTATACCCTCAAGTCTATATGAAAAATGAATAATTACCACTGTGTTTTCCTCCTTTAACCATGTAGGTCCTTCAGGTCCTAAAGGTGATCGGGGAGCAGTTGGCTTTCCCGGAAGTCGAGGATACCCAGGACAACCGGGGAAGAGCGGGAGGACAGGTATTATGATAACGTATATTATCTTTATAGAATATGTAAAATAACACAGTCCACACACATTGTTTTCAACTTCCTAGATAACAAAATGATGGTCATCATAGCATGAACAGTAGCACTCATGCAATTTATTTTGTGGTCTTAAACATTTTGAAACTGATTTCTGTCCACCTGAGGAAAGTTTCTATATCCCTACGGAAAATAGTTTACTAAAAATAAAGCAGGATTTATAAACCCCAAATAATCATAAATCACCATGAAAAATGGTATCTATCTTAGAAGAAAGAAAGTGGAAAGACGGGCAAAGAAAAACAAGCAAAGTATAAATATCTCTTTAACCAAAACTGACCAAACTTTGTTCAGTTACGGTTAGCAAAATAGAGATAGACCTGAAATCTTATCCTATGCAAGATAAACTGCCTGGTATTATATATAAGTACTTAATCAACATTGATTGGGCCCTTTAAAATTTACATACATGTTGATGTTATTTCTACTCCTTATGCCAGTAGCCTAAGCTTGAATTGTGAACTTTGCACAGAAATTGTAGAGGGAGACAGGCTTATTCTTTACCCTAATTTCAAAGAAAAGTATGACCAAGAGAATAGGATCCTTATCATTGAGGTGTTTTTTTAACAGATTTTTTTTAGAGCAGTTTTTAGGTTTACAGAAAAATTGCACAAAAAACGCAGAGTTCCCATATACTACCTACCCACATAGTTTCCCCTGTTACTAACATCGAGCATTTGTGTGGTGCATTTGTTATAATTGGTGAACCAATATTGATCCATTGTGATTAAAGTCCACAGTTTATATTAGGGTTCACTCTCAGTATTCTGCTTTCTATGCCTTTTGACAAATGTGTTATGACAAGTAGCCACCACTGGAGTATCATGCAGAATAGTTTCCCTGCCCTGTGAAGCAGATGCCCAGTGGTTGACCTACTCATCACCACCCTGCTCCCTCCCCAACTCCTGGCAACCACTGATCTTTTTTCTATCTCCATAGTTTTGCCTTTTCCAGAATGTCATGTACTTGGAATTGTACTGTATGTAATCTTTTTAGACTCGCTTATTCCACTTAGCAATATGCATTTAAGTTTCTCCATATTTTTTTGTGGCCTGATAGCTCATTTATTTTTAATACTCAATATATTCCAATGTATGGATACACCACAAATTGTTTATCCATTTACCTATTGAAGGACATCTTGGTGGCTTCCAAGTTTTGGCAACCACAAATCAAACTCCTATAAGCATTCATGCACACATTTTTGTGTGGACTTGAGTTTACCTAGAAGTGTCATTGCTGGATCACGTGGGAGACCTATGTTTAGTTTTATAAGAAACTGCCAGACTATCTTCCAAAGTGGCTGCACCATTTTGCATTCCCACCAGCAATGAATGAGAGTTCCTATTGCTCCACATCCTCACCAGCATCTGATGTTCATCGGTGTTTTGGATTTTAGCAATTCTAATATGTGGGTTGAGGTACTTTTGGTAGTATCAGTGTTTGTGGACTGTGTCTCCCCCAGAGACCTGAGCACCTGAACTGAATGATGTATTTATGTACCAACCATCTCTAAAACCAGCTAGCTTTAATCAGGCGTTTTGGGCAACGTGGGAAGAGTGTGTGTTTGTTTGTTAATTTGTTTGACATTATCTACATCGCTCAGGAATTGCTGAATTTCCTGGATGGGCAGTTTGTGTTCAACAGATAAATGTATTTGAAAACCTTTAATTTGACAAAATTGTGAAGCTACTTATAGATTCCAAGATAATTCAAAATAATTCTGTGAAGTGAGAAAAGATATTTTATTTGTGTTGTTTTAGTTAAAATGGTGTCTTAGTCTACTATCTATCTCAAATAGATAGTCATTTATTATCCCTGGCAAAATTGTGGTAAGATTTTGTTTGGGACTCTTTCTGGCATGATCTATTTATAACTTCCTATTTGTATTAAATCATAAGATTAACTTTACCAATGAATATCACTATGAGCTCTGAGTAAATTAGAGTTACTAATTTGTCTTTCTATAAAGACTACACAAAAAGGGGAAAAGTGGCAGAAATTTTAGGAATGTTAAGAAAGCCTCACTATTTCTCACAAGTGTCTGTCTGTTAAGTACAACTTTCTCTCTATGTGGTCAGGGAAGAAGTTAGAAATGAACCACAGAAGAGTCGTGTAACTATAGCACAACTTAACTGATTTAACGAGAAATAACTTTCCTCATTTGTTAGGTGTCTATTTTGTCTCATACATTCTGCTTGGAGCTGGGGATATGACACAAGCTAGTTCCCCATCCTTGAAAAGTTTTCTCGCAGGAATTTCACAATGACCTCTCTTCAAAAGTATAATCAAAAAGATGATTCTGTAAAGTTTGTGTGACGTATCTAATCTGAGGTTGTTTGTTTTGGAGGATTAAATGTTTGTCAGAGGGGTTTGAACTTGAATCTCATGGTGGCACATAGTTATTCCATGTATATTATTCTTTTTGCCTTGTTGGAAAGCACAAGGATAGCATGGTCCATATTTGTATTTTCCAGGGATAGCACAGTGCATGTTTGAATCCTAGGTTTGAACCCTACCTCCCCACTTAGTTAGCCTCTCTGTGCCTTGGTTTTATTATCTGCAAAACAGGGCTGGTAAGAGGACCCACACTTTAGAATTTCTATAAAAATCAAATGAATTAATAGATGTCTTAAAGTGCTTCAAACAGTGTCTATCACACAGCAGGCTGCATATACATGTTAGTTATTAGCTACAGCCAGTGCAAGCTCTAGGTTTCTCTCTACTCCTAAACTCCTAGAATTCAGCAAGTGCCCATAGTCAAAGTACTCGGGAGAGCGCTCACTGAGTCATTCATGCAGTCAACACAGTATTATGAGGGTTCACTGTATGCTGGAGATAATAGAGCACAGGCACTGCCCTCCCAGAGCAGGAGACAGAAAAATACAGAAGCGATTAGCTATAATGTAATATGGTAAGTGATAAACATTTGTGAAGTAGGACAAAATGCTATGGGAGTAGAGAGTTGAGAGTCATTAATTCCACAGAGCAAGACAACGTGTTACAGAAGTGGTGCTAGTGCTGGCCTAAGAGATGCATAGAATTTCTCTAGGTCTGTTGTTCTCCAACTTGAGCAGGCATTAGAGTCACCTGTAGGGCCTGTTAACAGAGCATCCTAGACTCGACCCCTGGAGTTTCTGATTCAAGAGTCAGCGTTTGGTTTCCCTCAGGAATTTCCATTCATCACAAGTTTCCAGGTGATAGGGATGATTCTGATGCAGGGACCACACCTTGAGAACTACATCTTCAGGTAACGAAAAGGAGTGGAGCAAAAGAAACTCGGCAAAAATAAAACCAAAGGAAGAGGTAATAAAACCTTTAACAAAAGATATCCTTAAGGGGCTGGTCCAGTGGCACTGCAGTTAAGTTCACATGTTCCGCTTTGGCGGCCTGGGGCTCACCGGTTCAGATCCCGGGTGCGGACATGGCACATGCTGTGGTAGGCGTCCCACATATAAAGTAGATGAAGATGGGCACAGATGTTGGCTCAGGGCCAGTCTTCCTCAGCAAAAAGAGGAGGATTGGCAGCGGTTAGCTCAGGGCTAACCTTCCTCAAAAAAAAAAAAAAAATATCCTTAAGATATCACTTCCTTATAAAAAGGTTCAAATTTGGTAGAAATGTGAGCAGCAGTGCCTGGTACTGCTTTAGTTGTACTGCAGACTAAAACAAGGACTAATACAGAGTGCTTCCTCTACAAGAGTCCACAGAAGCTGGTAAAATTAGAGATGAAATCCAATAATTGATAGTCTAATGACACAGCCTGGACTATCTGAGTGATATCAAAAGCTTTATCAGAGTTCAAAGCAAAAAATTAAAGAAAGAGCAGGACTATTTATTTATTTTCTCCTGCTTTCTCCCCTGCTCTCCTTTTCTTCCTGACCCCAACCCCTTCTACATGTATTAAGTACATACTATATATACAAAGTACCATGCTAGATACAGGGAAATGATGAACGAATAAGGCATAGTCCTTGGCTGATCAGATACACAAATAAGAGAAGATAAAAGGAAGAATTCATGCTTTCTTCATGCATAGAAGATCTATGGAGTAGGGCATTTACAAGATCTGACATACTTACTTCAGAAAGCTTTGAGGATTGAATTGAAGCGTAACCTTACATATCTTCAAAATCCCTTGAGGACTCTGGATATAACCTTGTCCAATAAACTAGACTTTCTACCATGTAAATAATGTGCTTCTCTCCACTCAGACTTTTGGAGTCCATTCCAAGTCTGATTCCACAAAGGGTGAGTTATGGTCTTTCTTGGGAGTATCTAAAACTATGGACCATAAATAGTTCATTTATTTATTTGAGAAATACTTACTGAACACTTTCTCTGTGTCATTCATGCGGATATTCATAGATAGTTGAATATATGGCTGTGGAGTTCAGAGGAGAGGCAAAAGCTAGAAGGACAAAGCTGAAGCTGTGATATATACATGTTCATTGGAATCAGTGATTTTAATTATATTTTGTGGGTAGACAATGAGAAAAAGATGTGAAGACAAGGGGCCTAGGATAAAGCCTTAAGTAGTTCCAGAAGTACAGGCTGAGCAGAAACAGCAAAGCAGTAGATTGAACAGAAGCAGCCAGAGTGAGGAAGAAAACCCAGAGAATGTGGTACGAAAAATCCAAAGGCAGAGGGAGTTTCAGAAGGTGGTCAAGTAAGATGACGTGTATGGAAAGCTGCTTGCTTTTGTTGTTATAAGGATGTTGCCTTTACTGAGAGCAGTTTCTGTGGGGCGGGGCAGGGTGAGGTGGGAAGCAGATTGGGGAATGCTTAGAGGTGAACTGGGGATGAGAGTTGTAATTGCTGGGAAACCTGAACCTTTGTAGAGGAAGAGAAAGAAATCAGGTTTTTGTTTGTTGTGTTTTTTTCATTTGATTTGCTTTTATTTCTGTGAAAGAGAGATTTGAATCTTGCTTACATGCTGTTGGGAAGATAAAGTAGAGGAGTGGTTGAAGATAGAGAGGAAAGAAGGGTAGAAGGATAGTGTAAGATTAAAAAGAAGGTTGAAGGTGAAGAATTCGGGAAACAAGTATTAGGCGTAGGAGGGAGATGGTCACATCTGAAACAAATAGCTGCAAACAGTATGGCTGGGATATTTATGACGTGTACGTGAAAACGACTAGTCTAATGTCTAGCTCTTGGAAGGGGCACTAAAAATGCTTAAAATCGTAATGATTTATTGAAATTACCTCCCTTTATATTTAAAGTTAGAATGTCAGTATATTACATACTATTTACTTCTTATTTTTCAATGACTTTCAGAAATACGTGTTCTTTGTCTTTGATTGAAGAGCAACATGTATGACAGGAGATGGTTTATTCCAGCTTTTCACTAAGTTCCTGGGCTCATTTTTTAGCCAAAGGTGTCTTTCTAAAGGAGGGAAATACTCCCATTCTCTAGAATGTTTTTAATGGATTCAAGTGTGAGAAAAGATTTCCAAGTGTCATCTGTGAGATAATCTCTGCATCATGGTAAAATGACATAAAATTTGTATTTGTTTATAAGAAGAAGGTAGTTTTCATTTTACCATCATTAAAAAAAAGAGTGGTGTAAGGTAAAAAGCAAATAAAAAAGAAACTAATTTTTTTTAATGATTTTTTAATTTTTTCCTTTTTCTCCCCAAAGCCCCCTGGTACATAGTTGTACATTCTTCGTTGTGGGTCCTTCTAGTTGTGGCATGTGGGACGCTGTCTCCGCATGGCTCGATGAACAGTGCCATGTCCGCACCCAGGATTCAAACCAACGAAACACTGGGCTGCCTGCAGCAGAGCGCGCGAACTTAACCACTCGGCCAAGGGGCCAGCCCCCTAATTTTTTATTTATTATACAATCCTAGAGCTATCAAGACTTAAGTGGGTCATTCACTTGGTACTCTGACTTGAGCATTTCTATTCTTAAAATACCCACCACAAGTTGCAGTAATGAAAAGATTTTTCAAGAATAATATATGGTCACTTCCTTTATTCTAATTGTGAAAATAATTCTGAAATGATGAAGTTAAGCTTGCTTATTATATTACTTTCTCTGAAAAGAATTAGAACTGATCAGTGACACCCTTTTAATTCCCCTCTTTCTCAATTGTTTTTTACTATCTTAGACTTTTTCTTTTGAGAAATCAGAAACTTTGATACTATATCTCATAAAAAGATACCATCAAGAAAAAAATAGGAATGGTTTTAGGTACTCTGTGCTAAATTAATTATTTTTGCCAATTTAACATTACCTGAAATGACTGAATCATAATTAAAAAGTGAATGTAATCACGTACAATGTAATCACGTATGCAGGGCAATTAGAGGCATTCTCTTATAATACTTTGATAAGGAATGGTTGGCATTTCATGAACTCTTCAAAATAGAATTTTAATTGGAAATTATTTATACTTTTTAAGTGCTAAGTCTGAATTCTCACATTACTCATCACACATAATTTTATATTTTTTAAATCTGGTAAATTGGGGATCAAAAAATCTTCTCTAAGAGGTGAATAAGGACAAATGTTCAAAAATAAAGCACAGAAGAAGGCAAAGTAAACTGGAGAAACAAACAAACAAAAAACCCAAAATAAAGATTAAAACTTTAAAGTAAAATAAAAAATAATTGTGCCATAAAAAGTGAACTGAAAGGCCAGCCCTGGTGGCCTACTGGTTAAGTTTGGTGTCCTCCACTTCAGCAGCCCAGGTTCAGTTCCCGGACGCACACCTATTCCTTGGTGGCAGCTCATATACAAAAGAGGAAGATTGGCAACAGATGTTAGCTCGGGGTGAATCTTCCTCAGGAAAACAAAAAAAAGTGAACTGAGATGAAAAGTCCTCTTATTCACTGAGAATAACATCACAGAGAGACAGTTCTAGCTAAGCTTTGGGAGATGTAAAACAAAAAATAATAGTAAGAGCTACTATCAATTATGGGAAAGGCTGCTAATTTTCAAGGCAACTCTGCAATGGAAAGTGTTATTTTTTCATTTGACAGAAGAATAAGCTTTAGCTCAGGAAGACTTATTCAGAGCCACTTACTAGTAAGTGGCAGAACAAAATAATTCAAGATAGGGATTTGTAAATTATTGTTATTATTCCAAAGCCCATGATTTTTAAACTACATCCTCTGACCTCCTGGATGGAAAGATAGACGTTCTTGATTTTGTTGGGCGGAATCAAGAACGTTAACAAAGACTTTGTTAGAGACAGACAGCACTATGATCTGTCCTATATTTATGTCAAGAAGGTTGTTACTTGCAAGGTAGATATCTGAGGACTGTTGAAAGAAGAATTGATGAGCAAAAACACCACCACTCTCAGAAGATGAAATGATTACCATTAAAATCTCTAGTAGGTACCAAAGGGCGGTCTTCTGGGTATACCTTTAACAATGGAACTGTGGGTGAAATAGCAGCCCATTAGCAAAGACTAAGGTCCTAGCAATGTTTCCATACCTATTTGAAGTCCTGATCCTCATGTAAAATGATAACATTTGGACCACACCCCTAGGGAAGTGGCTGAGGTTTCTCAAAGCCAAAAGGAACTAGCCCAGAGGCTGCGATGCCCCTCAGACCTTCCTGGCTTCCCCCAGGACTGAGGTGGGTCTTGGCACTCCCAGAAATTCATCCCAGCCGGGTCTTTGGGATGCTCCATGCTAAAGAAAGGGAAAACAAGATAGAGAAGTTGTCATGGGAATAGAGTCACAAGGAGTAGGATGAGATGGACAGCACCAGGCTCCCTGGGGGAGGAAGGAAGGCACAGTCAAAGGCTGGGGACGAAAGGATAAATCAGCACCAAACTAACTGCTAAACTGCTTACATTTCAGTTTTTCCCACTTTTAGGAAAATGGAACATTTAATCCCTTGTAAATAATGAGATAATGTGCTAAGGACCTACCCAGAACAACGCCAGGTTCATAATAGGGCTTCTAAAATGACAGCTATTTTTATTATTACCATCATCAACAGCATTATTATATTTGAATATCTGTAGATTGTGATACGTTAATATTCTAGATCACCTTGAGGTATCCTGTCTCCTTTAAAGCAAGCATTGTGAACTTCCCTAATTTTAAAAAGTTATTTTTTGGCTTTTCTTTTCAAGGAAATCCAGGACAAAAAGGCCAGAAGGGAGAAAAGGGGAGTGGAAGCATGCTAAGTAAGTTTATAGTTTCTTGTTTTTCGTGTGTGCCTTTGTTATAAACGAGTTGTGATAGTAGTGGTCTGGGTTTGAGGCAAATGTTGGGAGCTTCAGCATCAATCCGTAGAGATTCTGTGGAAGTCAGCCACAGTTTTCTACAAACAAAGCGTGCTAATTGGAGTAAAACAAATAGATTAAATTACACAGCTCTTTAAATCTCATTACCCATTTGTATTTTATTTTTGTGGTGAGTACGATTTTCTAAAAATTCCACATGGAAAATTGTTCAATTTTCAAGTCCATTTCTATCTGCTGAAGGAAAATCGAGTTTATGAATAGAAACAATTACAGCCTCTTTATCTACTAACTGAGCTAACTGAAAGGTTACATGTAGGAATTTGGACAATCTAAGGACCTTCACAGACTAATTCTCTGATGGCTCGGGTTTTTGTGTTTGGTTATATTTTACCAAAAATTTGAGAAGTGGTATTCTATATCCTAGACTTTCAAAACTGCAACAGAATAGATTTCACAACAGAATTCTGTGTCGATGGAATGCCCACCTCATGTTGCAGTGTAGAAAATCTGTAAATTGGACCTTAAAAACTAAATATTAGAAGAGCTGCCTTCAATATGCCATGCCATAAGTCAACTATTGTGCGTCTAGGCCCAGTCTTCACAGATACAGTGAAAGGATTGTGAAAAGGATTGAGGAGTCCACACGTGACTTCTCAGAATGCAGGGACAACTCCTCTGGATTCCCAATAGGAGCTACAAGCGATGTGTGTGTGTCTGTGGGAATAGCTGGTACACACACACACAGCAACATAATCTTTACCCATCAAGGGTCTGTTTTAGACAGGTTATGGCAAATCCTTTAAAGTACTAAAAATCTAGCAGTTTTCCATTGTAGCTATTGTTTTAAAAACTATAGTACAATTTCCCTGTCTCAGCAAAAATAATTATTTTAGCCTAATACTGTGTATGGATGTCACATTTAGACAAATTAGGGTCACCGTTGTGAATGCCATTCGTTAAAATATAATGTAACCACAGGGTGCTTTCCACCATCATTGCCTTGTTGATCTGTCTTTGCTCCTAAATTGAACAACACAGAATATTGTGTCTCCTCAAAGTGCTTTGTTTTATTCAATCATTATCAGTGTTATTACCATTGTATTAAGATAATAGAAACATTAGTATATCTTTTCTCCTTTGTATCCATTTATCCTTTCATGTGATCACTTTTGTCTGCTGTATAGTTTTTATTCCACTTCTTTCCCTTTCTTCTTGTCCCTCCATTCATTTTCACTTGAGTTCCTTGTATAGCTCTCTTCCAGGTCTTCATGCTTTTCTTTCTCTTTATCTCTCTCTTTATCTTTATCTTTGGTTCTTCTTTATCTTCTTGTCTTGCTTTCTTGAGAGTTTCTCTGAGCTTCTTAACCTTGACTCTGGTCAAACTTGGCAAATAAGGGGCTTCTTGATTTTGTAGTCTGTACTGAACACACACACTGTCTTCTGTTACCTGAAGTTATCAAATGCTTTGAACATTTTTTTCAGATATGTTCAGAAATGTTTTCAGCTGCAGATAAGATATTTTTATGGCTATTTTGAAGTTTATGTGCATACTTTCTTTGAGAAAGTAATGGGAGGTATTTTCGTGTATTAGCCTCTAAATTACCCTAATGCTCACCCCCCATAGAAAGTATGTAATACTATAATGTCCCAAAAGAGAAAAAGAATCATCTACACAAACATCTATACAGTACATTCTGCTTTCTTATTTAAGAAAGTTCTTAATATTTAAGTTCTTCTTATTTAAATAAGTTCTTCTAACTTAATTTAATATGCCAGTCGTCTGCCCATGTCATTATATATGGCTCTACCTCCTCTCTCAATGGCTGCACATTATTCCATTATATAGCTATACCATAATGTGTCATTCAACCCCCTAGCCGTGAGCACTTAATGATTTTTGTTTTCTTTTGTTTGGCTTTAATAAACAGTGCTACATTCAGCATTCTTATATACGATCTTGTGGGAACAGTTTTTGATAGAGAATTTGCTAAAAGTAGAATCAATAATCCAAAGATGATATGCATTTTACAATTTGATGGATTCTTGCAAATGGCTCCAAAAAGATACTCATGTATTCTGTACGAAAGTGCCTGATTCTCTACATCTTCAATTAATTATGATATATGAAAATTTATATTGAATTACTTTAATATGCATTTTTTTCATATTTTTCAGGCATAATTTAAACGTAATAAAAATAATCATTGATTTCCTCTCTTATATATGTGTCAGGACCAGTATAACTCCCTGATCATATTAGGGCAGGGCCCTTTTAAGATCAGGTGGGTTGGGCAGGAACCCTCTGCTACCATCTCATTAAAAGGCCCTTCACCTCTGGACAAGTCATCAGCACAGCTGACTCCGAGATCCCTTTGTGGCTCCTCCAAACAACCTTGGTTCCTGTACGGTGCCCGGCTTCCTCATGGCTTCTCCTGGTCCTTGGTGCTGTTTGGGACTCTGCTCCCATGCTCATACTTCTCCCCTCTCCAGTACCCCACCATCACCACCATGCCCTAGCACCCCTGGTTGAGATGTACCAACTGAAAGGCTGCTCCTACCAGTCCACAGAGCCAGACCAGCATCCCTCTGCCACCCATTCATCTAGTATCTTGCTGAACCCAATTTAACCCACTGGGTTCTAGGAGAAATCTCATGAATACTGATTATATGTGGGTTCTTTACATTCAAAAACACTATTCTCAACTAGAGATAGAGATGACATAAAAGAAAATCTATTTGTTCATTCCCTCATTCATTCATGCATTTGGCATATGTTCATTACGTACATACATATAGCTCTTTATAAAGCTGGACACAGCAGCTAATAAGATAGCTATTGTCTCTGGCCTTAAAGAGCTGATTGTCCCTGAAAGACATAGTCATGTAAAGAGGCAACTATACAATAAAGCAAAGCTATGCTGGGGGAAGAACAGGACTCTATGGGTGTTTAGAGGAGATCAAGAAATTTAAATTCCTTAGAATATTAAAAAGATAAATTGATTTTGATTTGCTTAGTTTACCTTCTTGTCTTATTATCCAAGTTATAGCATCTTTTTTTCAAGTTTTATAGTGAGGAAAAGTGGAGCTTGGACAGTTCATTCAACACATTTGAACCGAAAAACAAAACTATTTCCTTAAATTACCTGACCATTTAAAGCAAGAATAGTTTGATCATGAAAAAATAATGCTGATAATTTTTTATTCTAAAAAGCTTTTTTGTTTTATGCTTTAGCTATCCAGTATAGATCCTGGAGAAAAAGAAATACTTCAGTAGAACTAGAAATGATATGTGTAGGTGAAGAAAGGGCCAAAAATGAGAAAGGAGAAAAAGTAGGAAAAGGCAGGAGAAAAAAAAGAAGTAGGTAAAATATGGGATTCCATGGTATTTTTAAATGTCTGTCTATTAACAGATCACATTTTTACAGCACTGCTTTCCTTCAAAGTTTAGCACAAAGTCCCAGAACTCACAGCATTAAGGTTCTAGTAGAATTCTAAGTCACACTATGTGTATGTGTATCTCACCACTTCCATTCTCTCCCCTGTAAGATGGGGTCTTGACACCTACCTCACAGGGTTGTTGTGAGGATCACATAAGATGTTGAGTGGATGCAGATGCTCTATAAAATCATAAAATGCTTTAAACATGTAAAGTATGGTTCATAGTGGTCTCTCTGAACTGGAACTGCTGTTCCTCACTGGTATAATGCAGACATTTTAAATCTGTAATCAGGACGGAAAGCAAAATGAAAATGCAAGAAGCCAAATAAATGTCATGGACAAAAAGAGAGATGCTAGAGAATAAGACGAGATCTTACATTTGATAGAGCAACGCAAGTGTGACCAGATCACAAATCAGCGAGTTTGTCTGAGCCGAGCAGAAGAGCATAAGTTATAAATAAAAGAAGTGACTGAACAGAGGCCACACCAGGGCCGGAAGCTGACAACAGAGGTCAGAACAAAATGTCAGGCCAATAAAACAAGAGGGCAGGCTCTGAAGGACAAAGCATGAGCCCAAGATGTGGCTGATGAGAAGGCTCCAAGAAGGGTTGACACAAATTAGAGTTGTCAGTGGTCATCTGGGTCTGTGCCTGCATGACACCAAAGTCTCCAGGAAAAGAAGTGAGAAGGAGGGGCGTGAGCCAGTCATCAGAGAGCCCTCAATGTTAGCAAACTGGAGAGCTGACTAACCGGTTAATGCAAACATCTGGAGATTGGTTGGATGTCTCTGTCCGTGGTTTAACTGGATATGACTTCCTACCCTACTCTGCACTGGGGGACAGGTGGGGCCTGGGAGGAATCCTGTTCTCTTGCCAGCCAGCCTTGGTCCACATTGGCTACAGAATGGCCCTGATTCCAGAGACCGTGGGAGACCATTCCAGGAGATTCAGTTCATAAGTTAGCTGATACTCCAAACTACAAATGGATCCTTAAGTGTGTGAAACACTAGCCTGAACATTCCAAATTAGGCGAGAAGGGCTTGTCTTCTCTCTTTAGATCAAAATAGATACTGGATGCCCAGTTCAAACGCACAAATTATATCAACTTTAATAAGGTGTAATGAAGAGAAAACAAGTCTGCACTGAGCTCTAACACCGTCACAAAGGTTTGTCTGCAGTTTTCTCACTGACTTGGAAGGGTAAGTGTTTCAGTCAAGCAAATGAAGTCCTTCCACACAATGAAACACCTTGTGTGATGCTCTGTCCTAAAAATCTCAATTACTAATGTGTCATTTGTTAGTATTTTGTGCTTTGCTCATGCCCAATGAGACTATAGCTAGGATGTGAATTTAGAGTATCTTACTTTGAAGCTTGTACGATGTTATGAAATCTCAGTTTGTCTTTCATTAGATTTCTACTGAGGACTCAGCACAATCTTAAAGGAATTGTGGTCTTTCTCAAAGCATTCAATTGACTGGAATACAGCCTTCTCCTCCAAGCACTCAATAGTTATAACAATGAACAGTTAGAGAGCATTTGCTGTGCACCAGGGCCTTTGGATGCATTATCTCATCTAATCCTCAGAAGAGCCTTTGAGGTAACTTCTATTATTATTCCCATTTTATAGATTAGAAACTGAAGTTTACTGCTAATAGATAGAAGGGCAGAAACTCAAAGCCAAATGTGTCGATCTCCCAAATTCCTCTTTGTAACTATGACTCCATTCAACATTCTCACACTAGCGTTACGCATTTTTATATACAAATGCCACAAATATGTAGTATGGAGGGTATGGAGAGAGAAAGAAGGAGGAGAGAGAAAGATTTGCAATGAGCAATTTAGTTTTCAAGAATGGGCCTAATAATTTGAAGACTCTAAGGAGATGAAAATTCTTACAGTATGACTTCCATTAGGTCAAATTCCAAAAAAGCATTCTCAGTCTTTACTTATGTTTCCACCTTCATTTACTGCTGTAGCTACTGCCTCCAGTCTCTCCCCTAAGTGTATGTCTCAAAAGCATATTCTCCCTGGAATGCTCACAAAGCTTCCATTATCAGTAATGAATGTGACTTACGTGCGCCAAGGGAGGGAGCTATTGTTAGTATTCTAGCTTTGTTTCAGGAACTGGCTCAATTTTAACATTTTTCAATATAACATGGCTGCTTTGATGTCTCTCTTTTTTTGTTGTGCCTCCTTTTTCAACTCCTTG
The DNA here is from genome assembly GCF_041296265.1 of Equus caballus. NCBI lineage: Eukaryota > Metazoa > Chordata > Mammalia > Perissodactyla > Equidae > Equus > Equus caballus. Next base: position 37,034,996 of record NC_091710.1, on the reverse strand, counting down.
CTGTACCTCTCCCAGGAGGCCCGGTTATGGTGTAGCAGAGCAGAGCATACTCGAGCAGTGATGGCTCCAGGCAACTTAGAGAAATGCTGCTCAGTCTTGACAGTTACGTGGCATTTAAAGCTTTATATAATTCCACAAACTGTTGCTAAAACACGTAATGTTCCATTAACACAATAGATGTGTTCCTTAATAGTGTGTGTAACTGATATGTCTTGTAAATTGATACACAGATTTGACTCAGTAATGGATCCAGCAGTTAGTGCTAGTCTGGTTTAGTCCCTCTTCCAGTTGACTCTCACAGCCTGACTCTCACTAGAGCCAATTAGAAGGGACAACAAAACAATCCACACAGCTTCAGCAAAGCCTTTTGCACCAGGAAAATTTGAAATTCACCCAGTTATGTGCCGGAAGGCAGATGGAGGAGAGAGACCCAACACGCCACTTCTGGTTCCTCCATAGCCTCAGAGGACCACATGGCTTTCCTGCACCTCTTCAGAGAACTGGGTCCTGGTTCGCTATTCCACAGTAAATTTGGTCCTACACTGACCCAAGATCATCTATTTTGTTCCAATTAAAGCATCTTCCAAGAGTACAGGTTGACAACATAGTACTTGCCTTCATCAGCCTGGCTGCTCTGGAAATGCACTCCCCTACAGTTACTTGCTTGCACATGAAGTGTTGGAGGAAGATCTCTTGTTGTGGCTTAACCTACACTCTTGACCTTTGCCCAGGGGCTATAGTTATTCCCGTTTCCTGCTTACCCTGAATTCTTACATCCTGCTTGACCCCCTGCAAAGTTAAATAACTGAGTCCCAGCAACCTTTCTGATGCTCATTACAGGAACTATTTAAAGGAATCCCAATGTGAATTCTTCAGCAAAATGAAAAACACCCTTCTTCCTAATGATGTTTTGTGTAATTCTGAATTTTCATTTCTTATAAATGCTGAAAGGTAAATTCTTTCAACTGAATACAAATACAAATATTAGGTTTCTGTGCACAATATTTTCACAAAAACTCTACATGGCTTGCAGCATAATCTATTTGTTCTCTACAAAATGATTATCTGTTCTATTCCAAAACTCTCCTGTTATATTCTCATTTAGTCCTGTTACCTACTGTACTGGGGAACACTATTTCTCCACCAAAACAACGTGTCATGCATTAATCACAGAGAGTAGCTAAATGAATAATTGTTATTACTGTATTCAGACATCTAGTAGGTCCTTAATAAATACCTTTGTAGGTTTTCTTTTTGCTTTTGTTTCTAAATTCCTGAAGATTCTTTTTTCTTTTTTAAAGATTGGCACCGGAGCTAACATCTGTTGCCATCTTTTTTTTCCTTCTTCTCCCCAAAGCTCCCCAGTACATAGTTGTATATTCTAGTTGTGAGTGCCTCTGGTTGTGTTGTCTTTTGTAGTTTTTTAATAAGAATCTTCCAAGCCTTTGAAGTAGGTGTTTCAGTGACAAAATGATTATTTCGTTAAAGAGAAGTTTGTAATCTGTTCAGATCACAATGTACTGGGTATGGCGGCTTATTTCTTATTTATAAATTAAAGACAAAGCTTATATTTTCAACTTTATACCCACTGGGGTACTCTGTTTCTCATTTCATTTGAAACTAATCAAAAACACAAAACAAAGTGAAAAAAAAGGAAGTATATTAATCTGCTAACGTTGCCAAAACAGAATACTACAGCCAGGGTGGCTCAAACAACAGGAATGTATTTTCTCACAGTTCTGGGGACTGACAGTCCAAGATCAAGGTGCCTTTAGGATGCCAGTCCTCTTGGATTAGGGCCTCCCCTCCATGGCCTCATTTAACCTCAATCATCTCCTAAGAGGCCCTATCTCCAAATATGCTCACATTAGGGGGTTAGGACTTCAACATAGGAATTTTGGGAGATACGAGTCGATCCGTAACAGCAAGGTATCAAGAATTGACCTCAGCATCTGTGACTGTGAGCAGTCTCATGTTAAATCTTCACAGCACAGGGCTGCCACTGTTCCAGAATGAGGAAGATCTTGCCTCAGTTGTCTTTGCCTGTCTTTCTGTCAGTCTGTTCTTAAAGAGGGCCTAAACTGTAGCATAAATAAGTTTGAGACATTCTTGTGTTTTTATAGTTAAGAAAACAATTTCAATGCTGTTTTTTTGCCAATATTGTGTTTTCACGTTTCTGTGATGTTCTTTTACATTATGGTGTTTCATGAAATAATGAAAATTGCTGGGTAATGAAATTTAAGTAGACAGTAACCAGTGGTGATGAGACAAACAGAATGACCTGGGAAACTACTTCTAATGTTCTTTGTCAAATAATCGCCACCTAGGTATTTGTAAGAACTTTTTAAGTAGAAAATAACAGAAACTTGCTTAGTCAAGAAGCAGAATCTATTGCCTCACATAATTAAGAATTCCAAGATGGGTTTGCTTCAGGTCTGGCAGGATCCAGGACTTCAAACTAAGTCTTTTGGACTCTGTCTTTCTTTCTCTTTACGTATGTTTCATTGTCAAGTAGGCTCTTGCTATGCTGCATTATCTTCAAATCTGACCATGTGTGAGAAAGAATGCCCCCTTCGTTCTGTCAAAAAACTCTTGTCTCTCCTTGGATCCTGAGTTTGCCGTTGACTAACTACTGTAGTGTCTAGAGAATGGGGCACACTCATTGCCAACAAAATGAGGGAAATACTGAGTGATGGGTTAGTTAGGATTGCCCATTCAGAATCTCAGAATGCAGGGTAAAGGGCCCTGAAAAAGTGGATCAACCTGTGTTGTCCAATAATATTTATTAATATTCTTGCTAACTGCTATTAGGCAGCAATGTATTAGGTCAATTCTTCCATAATGTGAAAGGTTTAGAACTCTCTAAGAAATCACACTATGTTCTAATATTGTTCTAGCAATTGTTTTCAAGCTGTGGCGAGCATAGGAATGACTCTAAGGCTTTTATCACATACAGATGGCTGGACCTGACACATAGAGATTCTGATTTCAAGGGTTTGCATTGTGGACAGATATACGTGATTTCCAAAAGCTCCCCTTGGGATTCTGAAGCACAAAGTAGTTGAGAAACTCTTCTTTAATCTATGATACTTTTGTGCCACCATAACCCGTTCCCAATCATGAGGCCAAACATCTGAATTTTTAAGAAATAATAATATTAATAATAACAATAATACGTGTATATAGTGACGCCTCTGTGCTGGGCACTTTGCAAAGCATTTCTTATGTCTCCTTTACCTAATCTTCACAAGTAAATTCATGCTGCTGTTTTTCCCCTGGGGATTTAGACCAGTTAAGTGACCTGTGCAAAAGCACACAGCAGGGTCTATGTGGTGGGTCTGCAGTTTGCATCTTGGTTTATCTAATTTTAAATTCTATCACTTAGGTACAACATTATACTGCATCTTAACCTGACTTTCCCTCTCAAACTTCTTCAAAGAACTTTCGTGAACTAGAGTCATTCTCACTACATTCTTGTGAGATAATTACAAAAGATGCCAGAAAAAACGAACTAATTAAAGCGCAAACAGGCAAAAGAGTATGTCCAAAGTCATAAAGCAAGTCTGTAGCACAGTCCAGCTGGGACTAGAGCCCTGGTCCCCTAACTCCTGGTCTAGAAAAGCATCGGGTTCATGGTAGGCATCCTGCTCCTTCTCTGATGAGTGAGCACAGGACCCTCTCTTTTGAAATAAAGCATTTAGTACCCCAATCTAACTAAGAACCCAGATGTTGAGATACATCATATTTTACAGTTCTTTGCTGGTTTTCTTTCCATTATTGCCCGAAGAAAATATGCCCATCTCATGTTTTTTTCTTGTTTCTAAGAGTATCTACTTTGATTACACCAAGATAGTCAAGATTTAACCTAAGCAAATGGAAGCAATGTTTCCTGGAGGAGGAAAACAGCTTCTCTGTTAGATTTTTGAGGCATCAAGTGATCTATCTCAAATGCCTCCAGGCACAGCTGTTGGACACAAATTATGGCCTCTCTTGTTGAGTGCAGACGTAATGAAGACCGCTCGCACTGTTGTCTTCTACCAATTCCCATAAGTCAATCTGATAACAGCTTGCAGAGTTCTGAACAGTTATGAGCATGAACACAATATAGCACACAATGCCAAGGAGAATGTATATTGACTTTCAGTTTACCTCCCAACTCAATTCAAGGTGCAAACACTCAGTTATTTCAGAAAATTATTTTCTCTTCATGAAAAGTCAGAGAACCTGTACTGAATTGCCAGCCCTGCCAATATCTGGACAGATTAAACTTTAGTGGGCCAAATTTGGGACATTTTTCTCCAAGATCCAAAGCTCAAATCTCCTACAGTCTATGATTGTACAGTTTCCTAGGATATTCGGAATAAAATATAATTAATAATTCTATCACTACCATTTGTATAGTAATTTACCGTTTAAAATACATTTTTTTACGTATTGTCATACTTGAAACCTCAATCCTAAGAGGTAGGTGTTATTACATTTATTTTATAAACGGGCAAATGAAGGGTCAAACAGATTAGATTACTTATCAGTGATAAGTAATAAAGAGCTTATAAAGAGGGCCATGAGGACTTTATTAGGTCTGAGGCCGACATTTTTAGAAAGTAGAAAGAATGATAATGTAATTTATGCTGTTTTATGAAGTGAGTTTCCTAAACTAGTTTGCTTAATATCTTAATGGACAACTTGATTATTTTTATGCCCTAGGGTTTTAAGTGAACAGCAACATTTTAAATACCCTACAAATAGGTAAATAAAATTCACCTTTATAAATTTTTTAAAGTTCTCCTACATAACTATAGAAACTGACTCACTTAGAAATGAAATATTAAATAACAACAAGATTGCTCTAAAATCGTAACAAAATCCCAATATATGAACATGATCCCTTGAAGAAGACAATATGCTCTTTGAAATGCAGACATTTTTATTTGATTGGAAATTTGAAAATCCAATGGTAAAAACAGCATTGTAGCTCATGATACTGTGAAGAGAACTTATACCATAACCATGCTCTGCTTTTCTTGTCTCAGTCGACTTTTCAGTTTTGTTTTTTTTTTCCCCAGATAAACGGATACTTAATCATCACATCCCTGTGAGGATTTGTACATCTAGGGAAATATTCTTTTTAAATGCCAAGTTCTTGTTTCATCTTAATATTTGCCATTTCTTTTAGCAAGAATTTTAAAGTCCTATTTCATGATTTGATTCAAAAACTGACAAATTAAATGTAGGAAATTAAAAGCCTTCTATTTTTTAATTTTCACACATTGAAGTAACTTACTCTTACTCAGAATTAAGTGAGATCTACTCAGCATCATCTGAGTTTAGCACAGTTTATTCTGGAGCAACACATTTGCAATGTTCAGTTATTCAGCAGTTGAACTATGGATGTTCAGTATAATTGTGCTTGACTTTGCTAACTGGTTAATTTCCATTGTAACCAAAATATCTACTGCTTGGCTATTCTGCAGTTCTCACATCTTGGAGGTCTGTTTGTTCTTTACTCATTTTTTTTTAACTTTTTTTTTGGACAGGAAGATTGGACCTGAGCTAACATCTGTTGCCAATCTTCCTCTTTTTGCTTGAGGAAGATTGTCTCTGAGCTAACGCCTGTGCCAATTCCCTCTACTTTGTGTGTGGGATGCTGCCACAGCATGGCTTGCTGAGCTATGCTAGATCCACTAGATCCGAACCTGTGAACCCCGAGCCACCAAAGTGGAGAATGTGAACGGAACCACTACAGCGCTGGGCCAGCCCCAGTCAGTTTGTTCTTTAATATTGAATTAAAATTGTTTGAGCACGAGCCTCACATTCTAAGGCAATTCCAGTGTCTCCTATATAAAATAGTTTGAGGAAAATACAGAAAAATTATGTTCCTCCATGTCTCTTCATCCACATCCCTGCCACCTCTTTGATAGTGGGTTTAACAGTGTTTCTTACAATTCATGTCCATCTGAAACCTCAAATGTGACCTTATTTGGAAGCAGGGTCTTTGCAGGTGCAATTAAACGAAGATGAGGTCATATTGGATTCAGGTGCGCCCCAAATTTAATGACTAGCATCCTTCTAAGAAGAGCAGGACACACAGAGGCACAGCAAGGAAGACCATGTGAAGATGAAGGCAGAGATTGGAGTGACGCAGTTACAACCCAAGGAACTCCACGAATTGCTAGGAGTCACTAGAAGCTGGGAAAAGGCAAGGAAGGATTTCTCCCCACGGGCTTCGAAGGGAGCCTGGCCCTGATGGTGTATTGATTTCAAACTTCTGGCCTCCAGAACTGTGAGAAAATAAATCTCTGTGGTTTTTCAGTCACACATTTGTGATCATCTGTTACAGTAGCCCTAGGCATCCTCGGCTGCTCCTTTCTCTCCACATCACTCATTCCAGCTGTGAGCGCAGCATCTCTCCCTTCCCTTGGCGAAGTACCCTAGTTCCACCTGGGGATCTAAGAGAATTTTACTAAAGATTTACGCAAAACAGGAAAATGCAAGCAGAAGAGTCTACAACTGAAAGTTGACCCATCGACTTCACTGTGTTGAAATTCCCAGCTGGCTTAGAAACCAGATTTTCCTCACTGGCTGTTCTCCTCAATCTCTCTGCTGCCATCAAAATACTTTTGTACACTCCTTCTCCACTGAAATTCTGTCCCTCTGGTTTCTCTGCTTTCTCCGCTTTACCTTGTCTCGGGATTTCCAAAATACTTGTCTCCTTTGACTCCCAGAGTAAGAGTCAAAATCTGTTACATTTTTTTCCTGTAGATTTTAACACATTTCTCCAAATATCTGATATCCAATTATGCCTTTCATAGCTAAACACCTCATTAAGCTGATTATCTTAAATAAAAAAATCAATTCCCTTTCTAGAGGAATTTTGCCATATTGCAAGGACTTCCAGGTCAACCTGAAACCAGATTTTTTTTAAAATTTCTTTGTTACATTTGGGACTCAAATATAATAATCACCACTGTGATAAATTTAACCTTAAATCTTAGTTCAAAAAAAGAAACATGACAAGGAGGTGAACAATATGATAATTAAAATGAAAGGACTACACTCCTCAAAAATCTTTTTACGTTTTTGGTGAGGGAGATTGGCCCTGAGCTAACATCTGTAGCCTATCTTTCTCTTTTTGCTTGAGGAAGATTGGCACTGAGCCAACATCTGTGCCTCTCTTAATCTATTTTGTACGTGGGATGCTGGCACAGCATGTCTGGATGAGCAGTGTGTGGGTCCGTGCCCAGGATCCAAACCCGTGAACCCTGGGCCACCTAAGCAGAGCACACAAACTTAACCACTCCACCACCAGGCCGCCCCCTCAAAAGTCGTTTTGGACCTCAGTTCTTTATTTTTACTTGTGTAGCAGTGAGGGACCCATGCAAAGAAGCTCCCAGAGTTCGCATCCTTCTTGACTTGTCTGCTCAAATCAGAATATTGTCTAATATAGGTTAGTAAATTGATATTATCCTTTTTCTAACTTTTAAGGAAAGACTTGTATATGAAGCACTTTTGTAATTAATTAGGGCTCATGTATGGCTTCCTCAATGTCACTGTGAAAGTATTTTCTTCTTTAAATAGAATATATTTTAAACATAAAGAAAAGAAGGAAGAACATTTATAAATAGCTAATAAGTAGTCTGTACTCATCACCTGGATTTTGGAGATGTTGACATCTTACCATAGTGACTATAGGTATTTGTTTTTTAAGAAATGTAATGTTAACTAATACAGTTGAAGCCCCATTTATGCCTGCCTCCCTCACTTTTCCAGGGTAAACTTTCATCATGGAGTTTATATGCTTCTCTCCATTTACATTTTTATACATTTACTACATGCGTATGTGTGCATAAATAATAGGTGGTATTGTTTTTTGTGTTGTTTTGCATAAATGGCATTATACTACATCTCCCATCTGATCTCGTTCTTTCCCTTCAATTTTATGAATTTCAGCTTTTTTTGAGTCATAGACCCTTTAGAACAGTAATGACATTGGTGAATATCCAGCCACCACTTATTTTAATTAAATTATTCTTAGTTTTTAAAATAACACAATTACAGAAAATAAGGGAAAGATTATATGTTCAGTTTCTGTCCCATGTACAGAATTACTGTCAATACGCTTGGATACTTCCTTTCAGTCTTTTTATGTATCAAATTTTTTTGCATAATTGAAATAAAATTTTAATCTTAATATAGTCACTTATTATTTTATCATCTTTTTTTTCCATTTTCTACATGATCTTTGGCAGTTATGTTTAATGCATCTAAAACTATCACTCTAATATATAGATATATACTATACTTAATTTAGTTATTGTTCTATTCTGAGCTAACATATTTTTCTTTTACTTCCTCCTTTAAAAATAAGCCTTCAAGAACAAAAGAAAAATAATCACTGAATTTAACTTTTGCTATATTTGGAGTTATGTCCTCAGATTAGATTACAAAACCTGTTCTAAATTATTTGCTCTATTTTTTGTTTTTCTTTTGGTGTCTTACGGCCATAAAAATATGAATGAGCTATTTGTGTAATAATTGTTTTACATATTGTTTTTATTTTATATACAGACTTAAATATATAGAGAAATTATCAGTATAATACTCTTCCCTCCAGACCTAGGAAGTAATAAGACTGCCTTTAGAAAGTTAAACTGCAATGAATCGGAGCAGAGAGATGTCAAATCACCTAAGCTGATTGAATGTATTAACATATATAAAGAAAAATGTGTTAACCAAGGAGCATTGGCCAGTCCCAGAGGCAAAATTTCACTGCTATGTCTCCCTGTAAATTAATAAATTAATTGAACGAGTAATTCACTGATTGTGATTTGACTTCCTGTGCAGATTGCCCACAGAGAGAAAATGGCCTTGTCAAGCAGATATAAAATATTCCAGTTTTTGAGGCAATTACATTTCTCGTTGTAAATTGAATTGACATTTAGTCCCAAGATTCTGTTGAACATTAGTCTGCCACTAAGAGATAAATTCTCTAAACCTACAAAATCTCGTTCTGGAATACTTAAGGCTCCTGATTAGGACCCTGCCACCTGTCCCTCCCACCTTTTGGGGGCGGGGGGGAGCTCTCAGGAGACAACCAAATAGTTTTTTCCCGTAATAGGATTCATGTTTACCTTGTTTAAATCAATCTTTCCTTTACGATTTCTCTCATTGCTTCCACACATAGAAATTATATTCTCTCTACAGACTTGTGAAATACCAAATTCTCTTTCTTCTATTCTTTGATATTTTAGGCATTTACCAATTTAATCCACTCAGGTAACGCATTTCGCGTATCAAGAAGCGCTCACTATTTTCATTCATTCATTCAGTCAGTCCTTAGTAACATAACTCTTCATCAAGTGACTACGAAGTGAAACCCTGCGTTCTGTCAGGTGCTGAAAAGATACTGTAAGGATCTCAATCTAGTGGAGAAAATAAAGTGGTTTATAGTGCTGTGGGAGCTTGAAGAGGGAAATCCATCCAAACCCAGAGGACTGAGGGTGGAGAAATGAGAGGAGTATGCGTGTGGGAGTGGAGGTTGCAGGGGACTAAGGGAGCATTCTAGACAGGGACCAAAGTCCCAGAAATAAAGGAGAGCAAGGCATATGCGGGAAGTGTGAGTGATTATAACTGAAGTAAAAAGAGTTAGGAGTGCGGTGGCGGAGAGGTTCTCAAAGAGGCAGACTGGAGAGGTAAGCAGAGATTAATCGTGACCTTATTTCTTCCAGGGTCACTTGGCAGCTCTATCCCCACTCAAATCCTCTTTCATTCTAGCCTATTGAGTTTTCAACTATACCAGGGGTTTGGCAAGCTTTTTTCGTAAAGGGCCAGATAGTAAATATTCTTTACTTGTCAGAAGGTCTCTGTCACACTATTCAACTGTGCTGTTGTAGCCTGAAAGCAGCCCTAGACGATGTGTAAGCTAATCTACATTCCACTAGAACTTTATTCACACAACAGGCAGCAGGCTGGAATCAGCCTGCGGGCCACAGTTTACTAGTTACTGGCCTAGAAGAGACTCTTCGTAACATCATGTTTGGAAATAACAAAGGTCAAATGAACTCACATCTTCAACCATGGGGTAGGTTTCTCTACCTGTAGAAGCTTATCCCAGCTGGTTATGAACTCCTCTTTGAGAAAGATAAGCATTAAATAGGGAATTAGTAAAAAAAATTAATGAGTAAGGTGATTAATATCACAGATAATATATTCATTCTAACACTTTCATGGCAAAATGTAAACCTCAAAATTTTCACAACTTATAAAAATAAAAACTTTATATTTCCACCCCATTTTAAGGAATGAACTATTTCTCTAACCTTCATAATAACCTAAAAGATACCTAATTCTTGAAGGCAGGATATGTGTTTATTATTCAAATTTATTTATTTATTTATCCAAATTTATTTATTAATTTTATTTATTTATTAAATTATTTATTCATTCAAATAATTCCTGGAACTGAGGGAAATGGCTGGCACAGAGAAGTTGTGTTTAGATGCATTTAACTGAGAGCAAATATCATTTTCTCTTTTTAACAGTTGGAAAATTTGGTCCTAGAGAGGTTAAATGGTTTAATAAGTTTGCATAAACAGTATCAGAGGCAGAACTAAAATCCAGATTATCTGACTCCTGGGTTTTTAATTTCAGTTACTCTCTACAGCCACAGATATGAAAAAGAACACATGGCTAAACATATACAAATATATATATATATATATATATAACTAATATTCATAGATACCAAGATTATTACAATGTCTTTTATGGACTGAATTATTGTCTTGCTCAAAACTCACCTTAAAACCTTCAACAAAGAAATGCCTCTCCATCCTTACTCAAGGAATGCTACATTATTGCAAGTGACACTGTCTTTGGGCCTAGCTGTTTAGTCCATAAATTGACAGCTGGTCCAAACTAGGCCATCGGAGAACTTCCTTGGGTGTTTTAGAACTGCCATTGAGAAAGAGACTGTAAAATATAAACTTAGGGGCTGTTAACAGATGTGTTCTGTCATGTGGACTGGGGAACAAAGATATCCAGCCTGCAACAAAAGAGAAGAATGAAGCAACTTACAGAGACTCCTGGGTAAAAGTTGGAGAAAAGAGTCCTGAGCAGATTCGAGTTTTGGTTCAGCTGTTCCAGATGCCTAATATAAACTTATTCCCAGGTTCCATAGGCAATCCTGTGGTCCTTAACATGTAATATCATTTCCAGTTTGTTTGTGTTTCTGTTTTGAGCCAATTGCAAAGAAATAACTAATACAGAGAATCATTCAGTGGGCACATAGTTACTTACCTGTGTTTATCTGATTTGAATGTGGAAAAAGTCTACATTAATAAAGTCAAGAGGAAAATTAAGACTGCTACCCAGAGAAAAATGCATAAACCATTCTTTCTTCTGATCTTTAGATACAAGACAAAAATTCTCCGTTGGAAAAAAATCTATCTGACTAAATATGTTAGCTTGATGCCAAAGAAACCATAGGCGTTATTTACATCCGTATAACGAGTTGGCTAAATTCAAAGAAAATTCTGATCTGCCGTCTTATAGAGAAAATGTGATGATTGAGGCTGTGCAAAATGACAAAATGAACTTTTCTCCATCAGCCGAACAGAAGTGAATGTGTGATGCTGACACTTGAATAAGTCTATCAACCTGCCTCTTTCCTCTATATTCCTTCAGAGGTGGTCAAGGATCAGCAAAGTGTGGTCACCTGTCAGTAGTTGATTTATAGTTGAATATATTTAGGTGACAGATAGGCATAGGCATGCCCAAACTTATTTGGCCCTAAGGGGCCGGCCTGGTGGTGTAGTGGTTAAGTTCGCACCTTCAGCTTCTTGGCGGCCCGGGGTTCACCGGTTTGGATCCCGGGTGCAAACATGGCACCGATTGGCATGCCATGCTGTGGCAGACCTCCCACATATAAAGTAGAGGAAGATGGGCATGGATGTTAGGTCAGGGCTAATCTTCCTCAAAAAAAAAAAAGGGGGAATTCAAAATCCCACAAGCATGGGAGATTTGAAAGAAACCTGCAGCCATTCTTTTTGGAATAAATGAGGCCAAAGGATTGTATAAAACTATCAGCATCAGCTGGGAATTCATTAAAAGCACAAATTCTTGGGTCCCACTCAAGACCTACTGAACCAGAAGCCCTGGGTGTGGGATTAACAATCTAAGATTTCAGTGCAGACTGATATGGATCGAGTTGTGTCCCTCCTTCCCAAATTCACGTTTTGAAGCCCTAAACACCAGTGTGATGGTATTGGGAGGTAGGCTCTTTGGGAGGTAAAGTTTGGATGAGGTCCTGAGGGTGAGGTCCCTCATAATGGGAGTGGTACTCTTATTAGAAGAGACGACTGGAGAGCGTGTTCTCCTTCTCTCCATAAGCATACACAGAGGAAAGGCCATGTGAGCACACGGGGAGATGGCAGCTATCTACCAGCCAAGAAGCTGGCCTCAGAAGACACAAGACACCAAATCTGCCAGCACGTTGGTGTTGGACTGCCCCGCCTCCAGGACTGTGAGAAATAAACGCCTGTTGTTTAAGCCACCCAGTCTATGATATTTTGTTGTAGCAGACCAAGCTGACTAAGGACACACTAAAGTTTGAGAACCTCTGCTCCAGGACAGCCAAGCCTCTTTAATGATATTTGGGAGGGTAAAAGGTAAAGAAGGCACAGTGAGAAGACTTTCCTACACTTACTGGTGCAATGAGACAATCGAGCTCATATAACCAAATGTTTGAATATGGTGTCTGTTTTGTTATAGCATCGTGATAAATATATTATGCTTGGATACATGTGACTTCTGTAAAAATAAACATTTGGGAGTGACACTAGTTAATACTACATGACTCTAATTTTTAAGACTCTACACAATCCATTCCTTGATTATTCTTTCCTATTTTCTTAGGCAATTACCGTGAATGACTGGGTCACCCAGGTATTTTACTTTGTAAATGAAAGTTTGAATACTGTAATAGCAAATTATTTTCCCTTTTAGAATGTTTTTAACTCATGTTTATCAAGTAAGGGATGGTTCATGCACTTGGGCATGATTACATTAATTCAGTATCTAACGCTGAAGTATATTTTGAAAGAATCGAGAAATAATTATAATCGTAATACTATATAATAACATGTTAGCTTTTCATGTTCCTAAGTGGCTCAGTCAGTTTTGTTATAGAAAATGGTTGGTTTTCTTTACATGTTATTGGATTACTGTTTCAACAAAATTTACTCCAATTAGAAAAAAAAGGTTACTAAATATTTCTTCAATTAACTGAGCTCTGAAACCCCATTTAGTAAAACTCCAGTTTCACATTAGAGATATTTTTGTTGTGGTAATTATATCTTGCTTTTTTATAATATAGTGTATCTCAAACTTATATTGGAAAAGATATATTTAAATAAAACTGTATTCATTGGCTTTATGATTATTGAAGAATATTGTTTTTATTCAGCACTAACTAAATTTTGAAAAACATTTTCTGTCTCTGCCTTTCATTCTCTTCTTTAGTCAAATGACTTTTAAGCAAATACTTATTAGAATAGCACAAGCTCTTTAAAGAAATATTGATATTCCAAGTGAATTGTTTTTGTAATGTTAATTACGCACTTCATTTATCTGTCCCTAGGTTCAAAATGTTTATGTTGGTTTTTAAAAATAGGAAAGACACATTTAATATTGATGTAAATCTCTGAGCATGATCAAGACTATACAAAAGTTTATCCTTTATATGGCAATTTTGATTACTTAGACAAGGCAGAACAAAATTACTTTTATAATTAAAAACATTGTATATTTCTCCACAAAGTTTACTGCTTTAGTCATTTCTCAAAATGCACAAAAATTATCTGATTTTTATCTCATTATTGGGACAAAATGCAGGGGTCTTATAACCAGGAAGATCTGCGCTATTTCTAAAAGAATGTTGTTACTATAGTTATCTTGTTTCTCTCGGTAAAAGATGGGATGTTTGGTCACCTATTGTTGTGTTTATGATATAAAATGTCCTCGACCTCTTACATCATTGAAAGTCACTGGGTTGTGTTAGTGTGTCAAGAAAATAATGAATCATTTTGGTATAAACTTTTCTAACTAGTGTGAAAAGTCTATATAACATTGAAAAACCTATAGCTGTTGAATAGTAGTTATTGGAACACAGTCCTTAAAGCACTCTCGTATATGTAACTTCGTTGTTAGTGCGGTAGAGTCCACTCCAACTACTAGCGACCCTGTGAACAGCAGAGCGAAAACCTACCCAGTCTTTTTGCACCATCCTCTCATCTTTTCAGAAGTGGGTGGCCAGGTCCTTCTTCCTACTCTATCTTAGTCTGGAAGCCCCACTGAAACCTGTCCACCATAGGTGACCCTGCTGTTTTTTAAAATACCAATGACAAAGCCTTCAGCATCACAGTGACACATAGCAATCACAGTACGACAACTGAAAAACGAGGAGTGTGGTTCCCTGACCAGAAATGAACCCAGGCCATGGTGGCGAGACCACCAAATCTTAACCACTACACCACCAGGGCTGCATATGTCACTTATATAAATGTTAAATTAGAGAGAATAGATTTTATGCTTCAGCTTTGACTAATGCAATGTTTGCCATTAAACTCTTTACCAATAGGTGGTGCTAGAAAGTTTAATATTTATTCTAATAGTTCAACTTGCTGAAAAAACATGCTAAAGTACTTTTTAAAAAAGTGTTATAAACTATATGTATATATAATATACACGTATGTAACTATATACGTGTATATATAATTAATCCCTGGTTGTTTTTGTTACAGCTCCATCTAAGACGGTTCGACTGGTTGGTGGGAGCGGCCCTCACGAGGGCAGAGTGGAGGTTTTTCATAACGGCCAGTGGGGTACAGTTTGTGACGATCGCTGGGAACTGCGTGTCGGACAGGTCATCTGCAGGAGTTTGGGATACCAAAATGTTCAAAATGTGCACAAGGGAGCTTATTTTGGACAAGGTAATTTAAGAAAAATGTTGTTTCTTAAAAAATGAAATGTAGGCTTCTCCAATATGTAGAATCAGGTAGAGACAGGAAGATACAGGATAAGAGGAAAAGTTCCATGTACGATTTTTTTAATGGCCTTTCCTAGAAAGTAGAAATGAAAAGAAAGAGACATTGAAAACAAATGATATATGCTCTCAGACAACCTTTAATGTTTACGTTTCTAGTAGACTCAATTGGTTAGTTGAATACTAACAGAGAGGAAAATAGAGTGATCGGTAAAGCAGAGCAAGAGAAATAGGGACAAGAGCATTATAGAGACAAGGCATGACATCCTGCGAAACTCAGTTTACATATCTGGGTCTTGTGGGGATCTGAGCAATTCCGCATGTTTGCTCATATTCTGTCTTCTATAGAACTGGAGAGGAGGGAGCCAGCTTCTGCATTTCCCTCCTAGTCGTGTCCCACAGGAATGAGGTATATCCTTAATCCATGATGGTGCACCTGTTTCTGAAAGGACAGTGAAGGGTCATGAAAGAGAAGGAAGCAATTGCACAGAATCTCTATACCCACAACTTATGACTTCTCCTTTAAGGAACATGAGAAAATAAGGGAAGATGTAAGGTTACTTCCCCTCTATTTGAGGCTGATAAAACTTTGAATAATTCTTTGGCTGCATGTGCATTTGTGTATTTTCACTTGGATGACCCAGTCACCTGTTCCATGAATGTATTAAAAGAGCTGGGAAGAAAATTTGCAGGAGACAAAATATTTGAATGTATACCCATGACAGTTTTACTGTCCCGTTGTTTTTTTCTAAATTGCCACCTTATAGCAGGTTTTATGTATTATTAAACATATACAAGGGTTTCAATTCTGAATGACAAAGGGACTTTTTTAAAAGTAGCCATACATACATGAACTAGAATTTAAAAGTCAATATTTCCCATTTACTTATCCTACTATCCAAATCTGATAAATAAATAATTGGCTTCTCTGAAGTTGATGTGGACCAAAAAGAAAGATTTGACATTCTTGATTTCATAAGTGTTATTCTGGATAGATACGGGCACAAAGAAATTGTATGCAAAATTATAAAGATAAGATTACCTGTTAATGCTGCTATTTTATCTCTATAAAAATATGATAAAATAGGGAGGTGTATCAAATCATCATATCAAAAGACCAGAACAAGATAAGATAGATTTCTTAAATTCATAAAAGATATTAAGTGATATTATGCTACAATTTATTGAGTAACAATTATGTTCCAGGCATTGTGCTAAACACCTGAATACTATTAATAATGGGTCACAATTATATCCTTTATTCTTTTACCTAAGAGCATTCACTGTATCAGATTTAAGGAGGGGTCCAGGCTCTAAAGGCTTCAGAGGCAAGAAAGATAATTTATTTTCATAAAAGGGCTAGACAAGACAAGAAAATGGTGATGTTGTGAGTTCAGCCCCTGGCCACCAGTTTTTAATTTGTGCCTTAAAAGTTTGAAAAGAAGAAACAAGGAAATGGAAAATACCCATGATTTGCCAAAACCAAATAAATATTTGGAATTTCCAAATGTTCCATCTCTGCTACACTTTCAGCACTTTTTCCCCAGGTTGAAAAGTGCGAGCCTAAAATCATTCTTGCACCTGTAAAATTTACCCCCTAAAGTGAAATGTTCTAAACATCAATAAGTTAGATTTTTTTTTTCCCATAGAAAGGGAAAAGAAAAAGATCCCCAGCTCTTAGCCCCTAGAGAATCAGTCAATCATTTAGCAAAACTAAGCTGCCAATCTGAGTTTTCACGGTGTAGTATGGGGAGAGAATCCATTTCTATGATAACTAAGATCCGTAGCATGAAAGACCGTTTATTTAAATACACAATTGTATAAAACATTTCAGATGACTGTTAGCATATATGAAAAACAGGCAGCTCTAGTTCTAATGGAAGATACACAGTCGTCATCCATGTGGCTTACTCACCTGAAATTCTTGTTTCAGAAATAGCAGCATGTGGATGCTTTGGATTCCCAGGACGTGCCTCTGTTGATGAAATGAAATATAGTTTGTCAATTGTTCAGATAATTTAATTCACATGGGCTAGCTGAATAGTTCAATTCAAAAAGAGAAAAACATCCTAAAATACCTTTCATCAAGATGAGTTATTTTATAGCTTACGTTATCCAAAGAGTTGACAACTCTGCATTTAGCTTTGTATCTTTAAGAAACAAGCCCGGTAGTACAGTTTACTAATCTCTTATATCTTGAAGGAAATCTTTAATCTATTACAAAGAGAAAACCAAATTCAGAGCAACAGCAGTAGTATCTGTACCTTAATTCAGGGGAAACTAGGAAGGTTTTGGCACAACCCAATTTGTGGTAGGAAAGCGAACGAGATGTTGTACCAAAGGTTTATTTCTTCTCTGAACATGAGGCTTTGCCATGGACTTCAAAGCTGTTTTTCCCTTGAAGTTCCAAGCATAGATGGGAAACACGTAGTTGGCGACTATTGTCCTAAGATTGCATTAACTTTAAAGTCTCGCCTCACAAGTAAAATATTCTTTTCCCCACAGCTTTTATTCATTCCTGCTTATATCTCGAGAGATTTCTGGCTGAAAGCACTGGTCAGAAAGGAAGGAAATAAGTATTCTGAAATACTGGCAAGAAAATGTTTTCTATTTAAATAAGTAATGAAACAATAGAGTTTAGTCTCATGTGAAATTATTTGGCCCTGTGGAGACAATTTCTCTCAAGTTTTCTTCAGATAACTGACTACTTCTCTAAGATGTTCATTTTTGGTGAGGCTGTGTATTTATGGTAGTTGGTGATTCTAAACATTATACTAGAGCTTTATTATAATAACACAAGGTGTGTCTGAATTTTGTTTTTCCTTCCACATTTTTAAGTGCCTACTGAAGTGACTTGGGAAGACTAGGAATTTTATAACTAAGGAGACAAGAGTTGAAACCTCAGCTCTGATACTTATGTCTCAGAGTTTCAATTTCCTTTCCAACAAAATGAGAATAATAATACCAACCCAGCAGATTTATTTGGAACCTTAAATGAGCTGACGTATAGGAAGTGCCCACTTCGAAGCTTGACTCACAGCATTGCTCAATGGTGGCAGAGCTCACAGTTAGCAACACCACCAACTGCATGACTACAAGTTTATTTGCCATCCTCTTTGAAAGGTAAAACAGTCAGATCAGTATTATCTTGTGTAGCGACATCAGTGATGTTCTAAGGGTTGTAAAGTTGAATGTGATTTTCTGTTGCACAGAGGTGTGACTGAAGAAGTATGCTATGTAGGAGCTTTATCTCCTCACTCCACTCAAGACAGACCCGGCTCTTGTTTCAGCTCTCTGCGTAGAGTTCAGTCCCAAACAAGTGAAGAATGATTATGAGAATTTTAAACTAATAAAGCACGATGAGCTGGGAGAAATAATAGAACTGAGGTTATTTGTTCTGAAGAAAAAGAATCTGAGAAATGAATTCCATGATCTGCTTCACCGTACATTGTATTTTAAGAAACAGGCTTACGTTGTAAGCTGATTTTGGATTAGACATGGCAAGCAACCCTTTTATGTAAAGCTGTTTAAATTCTTCCTTATTTTTCCACTTCTTCCCCTTAAATTTACAGTTTTACTCGGGAGGAAAAGAAAAAGCAATTTTGAATGCAGAATAGCGACAGGAAAGGAAACAGAAATATGATTGGAGGGGTAGAGAAGAGTAAGAGATACACCAGAGTTTTAATTATTTGTCATTCTCTTAAGAAAGTAAGAAGAATCAGATTAATACTATATTGTACACTATTACCAAAATTGAAACGAAGAAAAAGGTTTGAAGAGGATAAACCCTTTATATGAGTCCCCCATTAAAGAAAGCATACAATTTTCTGGACACAGTTTCCCCCTCCCTTTTTTAAATTCTGATTTTAAAATAGCAAACCTGGCTTACCAGAGATAATCCTTGTTAGCTTTAAGAACAATGAGCTTTGCAGCTGCAAGCAAAATGATTTATAGGAATAAAGCTTAAAGCACGCTCCTTTAAATAGGTTCTTTCATTCGGGCATGCCTTTTGCATCAAGTGGAATGTTCTTTCTTTTTCCTAGGGAGACAGAAAGTGTAAATTAAGGAAGCACTGAGAGGCTCTGGTGCTTGTCATTGCATGGGGCAGGGAAGGGGGAGTGAGTCACTTCTCCCCCTGAGCATGCTGTCCTATTTCTTGTCCCCATGGTCTCCCTGTAGCAAACTTGGATGAGCTTTACCACATAATGGTGGGTCTCCGGGAATTTGTTTCAGGCATGTCTGGGCCTATTTGCTGATGCATGAAGTAAGAGCAAGACCCGGAGCAGCCATCTCGTCTTCCGAGTTCACAAGAGTCTGTGTGCTGAAGCTCCAAACTTGAAAGCAGAAACAAAAGAAAATTCTAGACATAAATGCCATCTTTTATTCATTACCCCTTTCACATTCCATAATAATTCTCTAAGTGGAATTTAAAAAAATACAGGAATAAACTGAAGGAGATCAAAAATATATCTGCATCTCTGAACTATCCTTTGGTGAACAGGAATAAAAATAATCCCAAAGGTAAATAAAATATATCAATGGGTCAGTACTCAAATTCTTACATACTGCTCCGTGAACACTGAAAGTTTTAAAATGTAGATGTTTAAATGTTGGATATTGTGGAATTGATATAGAGCCTATGGAGTTCTTAGCGTATCTATTTTGTTACTTATGCTAAAAAAGACAATATTAAGTATGGAATAATATTGTTTATCAAGTGCTTACCACATGATCTCATTTAGTGCTCACAGTACCTGTGAGAGTTAGATATTATAGCCCCAATTTTCATAAAGGAAGGAAAACTGACAGAACTGTCACAAAACTTGGCCAAATTTACATAGCTATTATGTTGGTTTCAGGGAGTGGGTGAAGATTCATGCCTTCACCTGTCTCTTTCCACTGGACAGAATGTCCTAAGTTCTTTATCCATAAGAACTTCATTTCTAAGGAGCTTGCTTCTTCAGAATCTTAGAATTGTATGAATGAAATCTTAGAGCTATTTTAGTCCCACCCCTCTCTTGTGCATATATGATAAAACAGGGAAAATAAGTGGCTTCTCTAGAACCACAAAACTAGAATCCAGAACTATTGTCAAAGTTGACCCGTTCTCTATTCTGATTCCCACTCCTTTTGCAAATTTGATCCCCTCAAAATAATGTTTTCCTCGAAGGAGAAGCTGTTAACAAAGCATTTCCCAACTAGAAGTCTTAAAAGTGATACAAATTCATGTCACCCAGCCATGACTGGATTTCATTAAAATTCAGAGACTTTTAACCATTAGTGATTTTTGCTTCCCCACTTATCTATTCAGCAGCTAATCTCAAATCTCGTCACTCTACCACACATCTGGCTAATGTATAAAATATGATTATCTTTTTTTTTCATAAAAGCAGTGGGTTACTAAGGATCAGATTAAAGAAACTCAAATCCCTCAAAGAAATATCAATATCTGTCTTTTTTTAAAAAAGAGATTAAGAAGAAATGGTATCATCTGTCAAGCGTACTCTCAAGCATCACAAACCAAGCTCATAAAATTCCAGAAGCCATGGACAATTAGCGTTGTCATTGTCTGCTTTTGGAAACACAAAATTGATCAATTTGTCCTCCCTACAGCCCTCAAATTGTCTAGGGAATTGTGGATGTATATAAATGGTTAGGCAGATAGATAGAAAGATGATAAATTGATAGGATTAGAAAAAAAAACATATCTAAAATATACACATTACTTTTGCATGTTTCCACTAGCAGAAAGCATAGTTCAGAGGCAAAAAAATAATAATGGCAGAAACAACACCAAAAATCCTTGAGTAACAGTTATTACCTGAAGAAATAAAAACAAATTTGTTTGATAATCTTTGAGGCTTACATGAAGAGAAAATTTTATGCTACCTTTGCATTAATTTTTAATGCAGAAAACAGTTTGGAAGGAAATGGGAAATGAGTATTAAACAAATTTTCCCCTTAGGCTCAATAGTTCTGAACATATTCATGGAAAATTTTAAAAGCCTTTGAAAATTATTTTGATAACTCTGTTTGGGCTTCTGTGTAGTCAATGAATAGCAGCAAATTTGAGATATTTTGTTGCCTGGCTCTATTCTCTCTGCTATTTTGAGAAAGTCATCCATCCTTCCTGAGTCTCAGTTTATTTACCTATGAAATGGAGATAATTGCCATTATTTCACAAGGTTATTATAAGAACGATTACAAGAACTTCTAACATTCATGAATTCCCCTACTGTGGTTTCTAAAAACTTGTGCTCACGTGTCAGCACGTTAATTGACTAAATAATATCTATCTTATGCTGCCCCCGTGGGGATGGCCCTGCTGGTGCTGCTGCCATTGGGAGGATTCTCATTCTTAATTCTCTTTCCCTGGATTGTAAAAATTCTGCACTGCTGAGATCTAAATCCAGTGCCTTGATCTACAGAATGTAGAGTGAACACATCCCAGTGCCTGGCTATGGAGGCCATGGAGCCATAATATCCTCATGCTCCCAATTACAACAAAGCCATGGCTTGCACCAAAAATTTTACTTGTGTTTGTTTATACAATTTATAAACGTCCATAAATGCAATCTATAATTGTCCCACTCTTTTGGCTCCCTTCCGTGTTAACATGAAAGTAGTTTTACTGTTTGTGCAATTGTTATTATTCGCCTCTATTTTTGAGTAGCCCTTGGGGGCTTCCAAAAAAGTTTGTATAGACTTTATGTATTTAAAAGAAACACACATACACAAACCTACTACACATACAAACACTCACAAACACAAAAGGCACAGCGCTATGCCCAGTCAGAGCACTTTGGGAACCAAAACGTATTCCTGACAAGGCGTCTAATTCTGAGACGACAATCTCCTTCATCTGTCCTGTTTCTCTGTCTTAAAATTTCAAGTCGAAAAGGTTCCATACCGTTACGAACATTTCAGAAAAACCCTTGAGCTCTCCAGGTTTCTGCTCTTATAATTGATCAGTCCAGGAAAACCTTTGCTTTTCTAATAGAAACATTGTTAGGATTCTAATGATTTAATTACTGTTATAGGAAATGCAAAATACAGTATTCCTAATTACCTTGATAATATAAAGCTAAATATAATTCTGTCTAATATTTGGATTTTTCTAGTGAAGGTATAAATTATTAAAATATCAAGTGGGCAGGCCCCATGGCCTAGTGGTTAAGTTCGACCCACTCAGCTTCAGTGGCCCAGGTTCAGTTCCCGGGCATGGACCTACACCACTCATCAGTGGCCATGCTGTGGTGGCATCCCTCATACAAAATAGAGGAAGATTGGCACAGATGTTAGCTCAAGACAAATCTTCCTCAAACAAAAAGAGGAAGATTGGCAACAGATGTTAGCTCAGGGTGAATCTTCCTCAGCAACAACAACAACAAATTAAGTGAATGCACCAATTTATTTTATGTGTGGAAATCAAAGTTCCTTGTCTAATTCTAAGATAAATAAAAACATGAGTCTTCAAAAGAAATGTCTATTTAGACATCCTATTAACTGTCCTTCTGGCTTACAAATTTTTTCTTCTTCAACTTCTACATTTCTGTTGGACATACAATTCTAAAATGTAGTTCTGATGATGTCATTTCTTTGGTGACTCACAATATAAAGTTCAAACATTTTTAAAGCATGGCCCCATCTTTCTATCTAACTTTTCCAATGAGTCCTCCTCCCCTCATTAATATACTGTGTGTTTTAGATACCAGGAAACTGTTAACTGTTCTAATACAGCAAGCATTTTCATGCTGCCCCCACTACATGGAATGACTTTTTTTTTATACATGGAAAACCTCTATCCATTTTTTAAGGTTAGGTCAAATGTTATCTACATTGTGATTACAAAATCCCCAATATCTGCTAATTTATTCATATATGCACATACTACTATACAATTCTGCACATTATTAACCATGTACATATTGTAAACTTTTATTTATTAAGCTCACAAGATATGTGAAAATCAGAAAGAGTAATGTCATTATATGTGCCATGATATATGCCTCTTAGAAAAACAAGTCTTTGGGGCCGGCCTGGTGGCCGAGTGGTTAAACTTCCACACGCTCCATTTCAGCAGCCCAAGTTCACGGGTTTGGACCCCAGGTGAGAACTTACTCCACTCATCAGCCATGCTGTGGAGGCTTCCCATGTACAAAGTAGAGGAAGATTGGCACAGATGTTAGCTCCTCAAGCCAAAAGAACAAAAACGAAGATTGGCAACCGATGTTAGCTCAGGGTGAAACTTCCTCACCAAAAAAAAAAAAAAAAAAGAAACACAAGTCTTCATTTAACTTGTTTTGTACTATTTTATAGCTACACAAATGTTTGTTTCTAAGTCGAATTTATTTCTAAATATGTTTTATATAGCTCTTGTGACTGAAGGAGAACCTTTCAACATCATATTGATCCAAATGAAAAAAATGCATTTTTGATTATGCTTATAGTATTACTATATTTATTTACCATTCACCAGTTTTGCAAAGGTGTTTGTTAAAATTTACTTGCTAAGTAATCAGTTTCTTGATGGCATGAAATGCTCTGGAAAACTCATTAAGATGTTTGCATAATTATATGTTTAACAAAACCATTTAGAAGTTTTTCAAAGGCTCTGTTACCAAATGTCTTAAGTGTAAGAGAAAGGAGAACTTTTAACCTTTTCTCCAAACATTCATTTTTAAAGTTATCTTTTCTTCCCATGAATTCCTTTCAAGAAATGCAGCTGTTTTCTTACTCATTGATAAAATAACATCCTTATCTTGAAAGCGGCAGTTAAGCTTGTTTATTTAGTTAATTATCTGCTAGGTAGACCACTGGTGACAGCCATTGTTTTTCCTTCTAGCGTGTCTGAGGACAAGTCTCGACAAAGAGCATTAAGTATTACTCTGCCGTGTTCTTGTTGTTTGCTTGCTCTTGCAATTAATAACCCGTGGTCTTCTTGCAGGATAGTTTGTAAGCCCTTTGCTGATTGTATTAGTCTTAGTTTAATTAAAAATAGATAATATATTTGGTAAACCAGGCACATGTAAACTGAAATACACTGGGAGCTAAGAAAAGAACCCCAGGCTATCTTACATTCCAGATATGCCTCATACAGATGCATTTAGATCACCGGGTCACTGCATATATCCATTATTATTAAAGCCTATTTCCTTCCTTATTTTTAAAATATAACTAATCTGTCAAAGCCTTAGAGAAAAACAATCATCCTTTAACCTATGATTTTGTGGAACTGTGTATGCACCTTTGTTATAGCTCTTATTAGGTTGTATTTTGGTAGTCTACACATTGACAGAGTATAAAGTTTTCTAGGGTGGGCACTTAATTTTGAATCTTAATAGAGGACACAGAATTTGTATATAGATAAAGATCAACACATTTTTGTTAAATTAGTGAATAAATTAATGGCTTTGTCCCACTCAAACATAAGCACTAAACTATACTTACTAATGCAGATTTATCGGATTTTTGCAGGTACTGGTCCAATATGGCTGAATGAAGTATTTTGCTTTGGGAGAGAATCATCTATCGAAGAGTGTAAAATCAAACAATGGGGTGTGAGAGTTTGTTCACATGCTGAAGATGCTGGAGTCACTTGCGCTGTATAATGAACGTACCATATTTTCATTTACACTTATGAAATCACTGCAAAATGACTTTTATGACTTTGCTCCATTAAATCAGTTTGATGAATATTTAAGAGATTAAGAATATTGTCCAAGGAAAAGGAATATTAAAAGTCAGTGGATAAATATATTGAATACCTTCATACTTACTGTATGTCTATATTTGAACCATTTTAACTTCTCTAGGTTTTTAATGGACTTTTCTAACATAATGACGTATATTGAATTGAGTATATTGAAGTTTATGTATATTCTTACATAGAATATACATATTCTATACAAAAGTCAATGATCATGGAAACACACTCCAATCATAGGCTCCAATTTATATCTTCACCACAAGATTACAATTTTTGTCATTTTTGTCTTCTTTGTAATCTATTTAGTTGATTTCACATGCCTAGAGTAATTTGAACTTAGGGAGGAAAGAAAAGAAAGTCAAATATATTTGTTAATCGTCATAAGAACCTCCCTAGGGCCAAATAAGTTCAATCAAACCTGTAAAACATTTCAATTTTTTAAAAAAATCTTTGATTCTTTATCCTTACATCATTTCCTTAAAAAGAATGAGAAATTAATGACACAAATTGCTCATTTATTTCCTTTTGTTAAATTACATAAAATTGTCCCACTCTAAAGGTTCAATGGCTGAATAAAATGAAAGCACAGCTGCTATTCTGAATGAGGGCCCATTAGAGAAGTCAAGGTCTGCTGACTTATAGACCTAATATGTCATATATCCAAGTGAGCTGCCAGAGTGGTTAGGGGATAAAAGCGATGACCTGAGCGCACTCGGAATAAACAAAAAAAAGAAGGAAGGAAGGAAGAGATCCAAGGAATAGCAAATTTGCTAATCATCACTTCATTATACACCGAAAATTTTGAATTAAAAGGTAGGTCGGTTTGTGATACATTTAAACATCTTATGCTAATGGAATGAGATAAATTAATTGGAAAGAAAAGCTCTTGGACTACAGTAATATTAGATAATTATTTTTATCTTAATATTCAAATTCTAAAGTTGACTTTCTACTTAAAAACAGAGTTTCATTCCACACAGGTAGTAAGGGACTCAAGAAATTTAAGGGAACAAATTTATCATATAAAAATTCCCTAGCAATGGCTGTTTACTCAAATTAGAACCGGGGGAGATCTCCACCTGTAAACTTGATTTACGTTCACATAGAGAAAACAAAAGAAATTTCCTATGCTAGAACGCCATTTGTTGTATTTTTCATTTTAAAATAGAATTACAATATTATTATCTTTTAATCATTAACATGAGAAAAATCATCACATTAAGATAAAGTACAAATGCATAACATTCTCTGTGGATTATGCTGTTTTGGTAGAGATGAAAAACTTAAACAATTCATTATTATTTGCCAAGTGCCTTCTCCACAAACAAGGCATTTCATTGTAGTCATGTCATGCAAAGGCTGCTTTTTATTAGGAGGCCATATGTGCTCAGTGGACCGGGCAAGAGCGGGGAGATCCATATTTCTGTCCTGGCTCTTCCTCTTGCTGGCTCCATGTTCTTTACGGAAGTCATTTAATCTCTAATCCTCAAATCCTGGCACATAAAATGGGAATGATTATATGTGTGTTACCCAACTCAGGGTGTGCTTGTGAGGACCCGATGTGAACATGAATTACTGACACGACAGAAATTACTCATTTTCAAGTACTGCTAGTATTTACTAGCCCTTCCACATTTGACGGTGTTAATACAAGTAAAGAACTTGAATGATTTTGAAATTGCTCTGTTTTCTAGACTGTGTCCTTTTCATCTGGACTTGACTCGGAGACCCCCACACATCATTAGGGTTCAAAATATGATAGCGTCAGTAAATTAGAAAGTTATTGTGTATCTAGAACTTTTAATTTACTCAGATCTTTAGGGAGGGAGAAATGCTCTGCGAATCAGCTTAGTCTAATTTAGTGAAGGAATTACCTTGTAAACTGAAAACATAAAAACCAATCAGGGGGACTTTTCCAAGCCTTCCTGGGGGTACTTGGCTTGCCCAGTGTAGAAAGCCAGCTCTAGGCCTCCATAGGAGTTCAGAGAAAGAAAAGAGAAAGAGGAATTTTCACAGAGACTGATCCTGAATGGAGCCATAGCAGAAATCTCAGATCAAGAAGTGCTGGCAGAAACAATCCCAGATGAATCTACTTCTCTCTGCCGTCCAAAGTTTCAGTCCTCTTACTGAAGATTTTTCTTTCTTTACATCCGTCCTCTCTTATCTCCACTGCTTCTTCACTTTCGCCTCCCACTCCAGAAAAGGCCTAGAGTTTAATTTAAGAGGTGTTAGACTAAAACTGGCGAGTCCTAGAGAACGCCTGCCAAGGTCTTAATCCCAACCCCTCCCTCCTTCCATCCGTCAGCCAGCGCCTGACACAGCACACAATCATCCCAGCCAGGCCGTGGAAAGTTAGAGAAGTGGGAAACAAAAAAAGGATGAAGCTTAGGCTTTTCTTGGGAAGTGGCTGTGATCTCAAGGAGAAGGACATGCTTTGGCAAAGAGGAGATTTTTACAAGCAGGGCCACGAAAGGATAAAATTGAACAATCTGAGTAAAACACTAAGAGCTGAAAACAAACCAACTGATGGCTAGAAGAGCAAGAACTCCAACTCAGGAGTTTTTAATTGGATTTAAGAGGCATCTGGGAACCACTGGAAAGCTGTGGAAAGGGAAGTAATATCTAATGATGATGGTGGCTAGAAGAAAAGCTGGTTATCTGCAGGCTTGAGGGACCAATGGTTCATAATACCAGGCATCCGTTTAACTTGGTGATGGGCTTGTTTAAGCTGAAAGTGATATTCCTCTCTGTTGCGCCACAGCACTTTAAAGTGGGTTACAAAAGCTGGATCGGAGCCTCATGGTGCCCTAGGTGGGTAGTGTGAAATCAAGCAAGCCAATGACACTTTCTATGCCTAACGCATTTTCATGTTTAAAATGAGATATTTAACACCTCGACCTTCTACTTGTGTCACTGTTGTGAAAAAATTGGATTCAGATATGAAAACCTGTGTAAGCTGCACAGTCTAATAAATGTTAAATTAGCATTATTATTATTATTGCTGTCTAGGAAGAGAAAGTAAGAGAAAGGCAGAGAAAATTTGTTTCTGTTTTACACTTAAGGAGTGAGTCTGGCTAGTATAATTCTGAGTCTAGAATTATACATGTGTGTAGGATGAATTTTTAATATATGATAATAATATAAGTTTCTTAGTAGTTCTGAATAATCATTTTGGCATAATTACCTTGTTTTATTGTATAATTCATGTTATGACATTGCCAGGTGCCAGCATCGTTAGTAATAAAGACTCTGCTTTAATTTCCATATTTTTTTAAAAGGCTTAAGAAAGGCCCACCTTGGCATATAAAAGGCTCATGATGTGTGGAAAGTGTTAAGGGAAGAATTTTTGGCACAGACCATGATGGCTCCCTCGCTTACAGGAGCTCTCGTTTTTTAAGTCTTATGGTCAGATGTGAGTTTGGTGCTGGTTCCACCACATATGAGTTTAAACTCCATAAACATCAATTCATGAGTATCAATTTTCACACGTGTATATGGATATAATAAAAGTACTTATGGGCTCGTTAAAATCAATAAAATAATGCAAGAACAATTGAGGGTAGTTTTTAAAGCTTGGTATTAAATAAGTCATTTAGAAGGAAAGATTTCTCAATATCAAAAGACAATACTGAAAGAGACTATTAAAAGCTCTAGTAATGAAGTCAATGGACAGAGTTCTATATATCTATTTTAATTTTTGGGTGTTGAAATTCTAGCTCTCTACCCATAGAATCTTAAAATATACTTCTAGGACATGAAAGTACACAGCAGGATGCTAATTTAAGGAATTCATCATTTTGAAGGATTATAAATGTGTTTTTATAGTGAACAAGTTCTTTAAGATCTGGGTATATATAATTTTAATGTCAGATCTGTATTGAATTACAAAGTGGGAGGATAAGATGTATAGAGAATTTCTTTTTGCTCTCATGGTCTGGAACTGGGAAGTCTTTTAAAATGAACAAATCCTTTAAATTTACATTAAACAGGTTGATTTCCCACCCCACCAGCAAAGGAAAACCTAGGTCCCTCCGGTTGTCTCCAGGAATTTTACTAAAGTGAATGATCAGACCTGATGCTTTCCCTGCTCAACCTGGAATTCCCATTCCTGCTTCCTCTGAGTTAGTTAATTTAGGTTTCATCGTAGAGTCTGAAGAGTACCTTTTTTTTCCTTCATTGCCTCATTATGGATACCGCTCAAATTCCATCATGCCCAAAATATCACAAACACAAAGCCTGAGGACTCAGAGAAACAGATAAGATTTGCAATAACATCAACAACTCAGAACGAAATATGAAACATCCCTGTTGTTGAAGTCACTCACCACTGGGAACATCTCATTGGTTGATCTCACTTCCTCTTCTCAGACACCTACCTTTTCCTTCAGCTCTTTCTCTTTTTCTTCAGGCTCTAACCTAGTGCCCAATGCCTATTAATTGCTTCTGCATCACAGATCTTCGTTTTATTTTTTTTCACTATGTCCCTGATGAAGGAGTTTTACTTTCCTTCTCTAAATCCACCAACAAACCTTTACCCAATACAGTTATCACTCTCTCTAGGAGGATTTGTTACAAGCTGCTAAAACAATATTCTTCTCCACCTTAGTTTCAAAGAGAGAATGCCACCATACACTAACTAAGAACTTAAAATAGGCAAGCACCTCTCTAGGTCCGGTAAGGAAAACCAAAGTAAATAAGATGTAATTGTTAAACAAGAGATGGACAGGGACTATCACCATGGTTGGAGATGTACTGAGTTTATTATTCATAATCAGTGGAAGGCTTTAGCAAATAAATAGGCTCTGTTACTTAACGATTCAGTCTGGCCAGTTCTTGAAATAAGACAGCACACATGTTAGAAACTCAATTCTCCCCAAGCAGCTGTGATCCCAAATCATGAGCACAGCCATAATCCTGGTATCCATCCTGTTTCCTAAGACCCTTGAGTGTCCTTGTGCCTCAAAAAGCTGACCTCTTCTCACTCCTACTACATACGCTGGCCAAATTACTGGATGTCTGCCTCAGTGCCTGATTATGGCAGGCTTCTTGGGATGCTGCCCAGCTTGCTGGGGTCTTGTGGTCCCATTTAGTCCATGCCCAACACCCGCTCTCTTTCAGTCCAGCTGGGACTTCTGGTCCAGTAAACCCTAATGTACCCCTGCTCATCTCGAGAGAGACCTTGAAAACTACAACCCCCTCCATCCTTTCCAGTGCTGTGTCTTATTACTTGGACCCTGTGGAAATATCGGTCCTCTCTTATGCATCCTAGTCAGTGTTCAGAAGGGATGGAGCTCTCTTTATTCGCTCCCTCTCTCTTGTGCAGCAAACTCATTGATCCTCTAGTATCTCTCCAGCAATCATTTGAAAATAGTTCAACTCTTTTATCACTTTATTCTCCTGGTAATGTAATACATAATATTACAGTCCAGTGCTTCTGAACAATGCTCCATTTAGAAGATAATGTGAATAACTACTAGTTCAAGCATAGAATTGTTAATAGACCATAAAAAGGTATTTGTCCATATAAAGTATCACTCGTTGCTTTCCTATCATACTCTTCATCTAAGCCCTGTGTTGATGTCTTTGTGCAATAATAATTTCATTTTTGAACTTTAAAATAAGCCTTTAAATGACTTAAGCATCTGCTTAGCTGAAGAGGCGTAACTTTCCCTGAGTGTTGGTGCCAGGGCATATTAACTGGGTTCTCAAAACATTTTCTGACTCCTAATGGCACATTTTAATAAATTAAAGCTAACAGAAAACAATTTACAACTTAAATAGCAGACAGAAAATATAATAGCTTAGTTAGGAAACTTTTTCTATAGCTGAGTATTCTCTCAAATAATACTGGTGGCATCTCAGAATCAGTAGCTTTTATAGAATGGAAGTAGAAGAAACCAGAGATAAAGAGAAATGTTGTCAAATAGAGAAAAATGTTGATTTCTCAGCATTTGTCATTTCTGAGGATTTATTAATAAGGCAGAGTAGCAGGGGAGGGGAAGGATGACACCCTCACTCGAGACAGGGCAGAATGGGACATAGGGTGGGCCTGGCTGAGAGAGATTTGTCAAAGTTTAGTCACATACTTAGCGCTGAGGCATCTGAAATGATGCCATGAGATGACCCATCTGCAGATTGAAGACAGAAATGGGGAATTTAAGTGCAATACCACAGTAGGTGAAAAGGCCTACTGGAAGGGACACAGAATCTGAAGTTCAGGAAACCTGGGTTCAAATCCTGACTCTGCGTTTTATGAGTTTACTAGTTGTGTAATCTTAGGCAAATTACTCAACTTTCCTTAGACCCGCTGATCTTCCCTCTTATAGTAATGTAATAATAATCATAAAAAACCATGGGAATCTTCTATCTCATTGGAAGCCTCACTAAATGTTGTACACTGTAGTCTGACTTCAGTCCTTAAAAGAACAGACCAGTGATCAGCTTACTTGCTCCTAAATAATAGGATTGAGGGTTCCAGACCAAAGGGGAAGCAGGGAGGGGACTAGCAAGAGGATAGGGCCTATAGAAACTCAAACTGGTGTTAAATGTGGACTAAAACAGAGCACTCTGGGCCACGTGGGAGCCTGCGAATTTGGGGCAGATCCAAGTGGGGTGAGCAATTTGGGGTCCTAGCATTCCGCCCCGGGACGTGATGAGCCGGTGAGCTCTGCAGCAAGAAGGACTGGAAGCACAGTACCCGACAGCAGCCAAGGAGTTGGCACTGCTGCTATGTCCCAGTCCAACCTAACAGAAGGAGCAACTGAATTCTAAGAGATTTTTCTATTCTTCTACCTTGAGGTTGTTCTGGAACATCCTGCCTCAAGGGTAGATTGGTACTCTAACTAAACACTGTTTTGTCAGCAAGAAGAGGAAATTGCTCATTCTTGACTTCCTTCACAGATTTATGAATAAACTCATGCAATATTTCTCCACCAAGCCCTTAGAAAATGGCCTTCATTACTTAGGGGTCAATTGTGAGGAAGTGTCCCATAGGCTATGTTACCTTGCAATGGTTTCTTGTCTAGGATGCTGGGTATTGTTGAAGTGCCACCTCCCAAATCTCAGAGATGCAATCCAGAGGATCTGCCTCACTATAATAACACCCCAAACAGAGGCTGATGTGGTAAGAAGCTGAGAGACTGGTACTAGAACTCTAGTTTTTCAATTCCAGGTTTACAGAACCAGGTTTGTATGCCATCCCTGAGCTCAGCTGCTCAGCTTGTTCCTTAGTCTCTTTCTGGAGGGAGGAGTCATGAATCCTGCTATTTTCCCTTTGCTATCCATGCAACCTAAATCTTAGCCATGTGAGGGTGGTGGAAGATGACCAGTGTGGTTCCATATGTCCACAGGGAGTCTAACCTAGCATGGTTATGACAGTCACTCTTTCTGCTTCTTTTCTACATATTTTAGGTAGAGAATAGAATGAATCAGGCAAGCACTCAAAATATATGCTGGTCCCTATGTTCAATCTCTCTACCATAATAGTAATCAAGAGATATGATTTTTTAATCTTACATATTTATGAAAAATCTCATAAAAATCTGATAACTTTGGAAGAAAGTTATAGAACTCTTTGAAAGGCA
This sequence comes from Equus caballus, assembly GCF_041296265.1. NCBI lineage: Eukaryota > Metazoa > Chordata > Mammalia > Perissodactyla > Equidae > Equus > Equus caballus. The sequence continues at coordinate 37,002,661 of NC_091710.1, read as the reverse complement.
TTGTGTTTGTTTGGGTGTTCCAAGAGGGGGACACTAAGATGTAATTAGCAATGCGATAGATTTATTAGGGGAAATATCTGAGGGATAAAGGGGCAAGAAAGTAGGAGAGCCTTAGACTGTGATGCAGGTCTGACACCTGTGAAAGAAAAGGGGGAGGAAAGTAGGGTTGGGTAGGAATTGTCTACCCACACAGCAGACCACAAAGCAGTTCTAAGAAAGTTTCTGCCAGGCTGATGGGGAGTCCCTGAGCCAAAGTGACCTGTCAGAGGAGACCTAAATTAAGCAGGAATAGGCCTGCATTAGTACCCCACTGTGCTCAGTCATCAGCTGGGAGCAACCTGGGGCAAGTGCAACATCAGCTGCCTGAACATGATGAGGGATCCAGAAGTGCAGCAGCTGAAGGCTTCATCAATCTACTATGCGCTCTACAGTAAGAGATCAAAGAAGTTCATTCTCATGGTCACTACAACACTAAGAAAAGCTACAACCAAGTAGCAAGAGATTCCATCTTCATGAACAGAGAGATTGAATTTCATAAAAAAACCTCAATTCTTCCCAAATTGATCTAGAGTCAACACAAGTCCAATTAAAATGCCAACAGGATTTTAAAATGTGGTTTTTGTTTGGTTTTGTGTCTTTGTTTTTTAGTAGAACTTGACAGACTGACTCTAAAATTATATAGAAGAGAAAAGGGGGGAAAAAAGACACCCTTAAAGGAGAAAGAACTGGATGAGAAAATTTGCTTCTCCAAATATCATAACAGTATACTAACTAAGAAAGGATGATGTTGGATCTGGAGTAGACAAATAGAATAATGGAATTGAACTTAGAGCCTAGAGTAGACCAACACATATATGGAAGCTTGGTACATGATAGAAATTTGGAAAAGATGTTCTTAATTATTATGCTGAGAAAATGACTCTTCCATATATGGAAAAAACCAAAATTGGTTTCTCACTTACACCAAACACGAAAATCAATTCCTGGACAATCAAGGATTTAAATGTTGGGGCCAGCCCAGTGGCTCAGTGGTTAAGTTCGCACGTTCAGCTTCTTGCGGCCTGGGGTTCGCTGGCTCGGATCCTGGGTGTGGACATGGCACCGCTTGGCAGGCCAAGCTGTAGTAGGCGTCCCACGTATGAAGTAGAGGAAGATGGGCATGATGTTAGCTCAGGGCCAGGCTTCCTCAGCAAAACAGAGGAGGACTGGCAGTAGTTAGCTCAAGGCTAATCTTCCTTAAAAAAAAAAAAAAAAAAAAGTGGGATTTAAACGTTAAAGCCAACATGTAAAACTAGAAGAAAAAATAATCCAGGAGGATATCTTTATAACTTCCTTGTAGAGAAATATTTCTTGAATGAGACGAAAAAATATAAACTATAATGAAAAGATTGATGAACTTTACAGCACTGAAAAAATGTATATAGGAATCTAAATCTACAACACAGAGAAAGAAAAGACAATCCAAAAATTGCAATGCATATAATAAGAAAATAATTAGTTTCCATAAAACTGCAGAGCATGTAAAATCAATATAGAAGAAAACAAATGACTCAACAGGAAAGTAGACAAAAAATATGACCAGAACTGATAGAGAGCAAACCAAGTAATAACTAAGAAAAGCAAACTAAGCCACAATAAAATATCATTTAACTTTGGGGAAAATTTTAAAAGTCTAACAGTTGCAAGTACTGGCAAGAATGGAGAAAAGAGTATTCTCAAGAGGTTCCAGTGGGAATTCAAGTTATGACAATTTATTTGTAGAGCAAATTTTCATTATCTAGTGAATTTTAAAATACACCTTTCTTATGACCATCTATTACACTTTCAGGTTTTAATCTTGAAAAGTGGTGTTACAGAATTATTCATAGCAGCCTTGGAGATAATCACTTGACAGAGAAATGGATTTTAGAAAATTGTGAGAATTTAAACACAATTCCATCATACTGTAAACAGTCCTTTCCTGCCCCAGAGTTAAATAAAGCTGAGCTATGTTAACAATAGCCCTATGTTAAACGATATCGAGAATAAGCAAAATAAGTTAGCTTCCTCCCAGAAATACTTGCTCCTGGAGATAAGCCTGTGAACCATATAAAATAGTCTGCTTTGAAAAGTAATAATTGTCCTGTCACCGCAAGGCTATCAGACTAATCGAGATTCTCTGCAAGACCCTCACTGCAAAGATCTGATGCCATAAACCCTGTCCAATCCCAAGCTGATTCCTGCCTTGCAGGGCCCACCTTAAAATCACCCAGTCCAGCTCCGAAAACTCCATAAATATCCTCCTTTGCTTTCCCTCTTCTGAAATGCTTTTCAAACAACATCAGGAGCCGGCCCCATGGCCGAGTGGTTAAGTTGGTGCGCTCTGCTTCAGCGGCCCAGTGTTTCGCTGGTTCGGATCCTGGACGCGGACATGGCACCGCTCGTCAGGCCATGTAGAGGCAGCGTCCCACATGCCACAACTAGAAGGACCCAAAACTATGTACTGGGGGAATTTGGGGGAGAAAAAACAGGAAAAAAAAAAAAGGAAGATTGGCAACAGTTGTTACCTCAGGTGGCAATCAAAAAAAAAATCAATATTGTGTTCTCTTTTACTTCAGCAAGTCTAATAAATTGAACTTTATTTGATTAGCAACTTTTTCAGGTGGCCTTTTGGGCAGTCAACAGGAGTATATTGTAAACAATGAATATACTATAAAAAGAAATGATCTATAGCTATACATATCAATATAAATAAATCTCACATGATATTGACTGACAAATGGTAACAATAAAACAAAAGCTGCTATAGAGAAATACAGGTTAGCTCTATTTACATAAATTTAAATAAATGCAAATCAATAGTATAAATTAAGGATACATACAAATGTGATCAAAGTTGGAAAAATAAAGATAGATAATATACCTCAAATTCAGAATTTGTTTCCAATTTGGTGAGAGAGAGAATTGCAGTCAGGAAACACATAGGAAGTTTGAACTGTACTGGTAATGTTTTAACTCTCAAGATAGGTAGTGGTCTCATAGGTGTTCATTACATTATTATTTAAACCTTTTTGTAATTGTATTTCATAAATAATTTTCAAGGAAAGAGTACTGTAAGGGTATAATATTTGAAGGAGATTGTTTCCAGAAAGAGGGAATGATAGCAAAGGCTGCAGGGCGTTCGAAAATAAAAAGTAAAAATGTGTCCTTTAGATTTAAGGACCTAGCAAATTCTTGTTGACTTGGTGGCAGAAGAGTGGGGTGGTAGGATGGAGATTGAAGAGAGATTGGAAATTGCGGAAGTAGTGACAAGATTTATGGAGGATATGTTTACTCCAAGTGAACTGTGTTATAAGAGAGTCTGGGCACTGTTCAAAAGCAAACCCACCATGAAGAGGTTTCTCGTGTACTTTTCTGTGTGTACACTCCTGTCACACTTAAACCAACAAACATTCTGATCAGTTCTTCTACGGAGAAGCAGCAAAACACAGCAAGTACTAGTAATCATGCCTTGTGCATTTTTACTAGTAATCATGCATTGTGCATTTTTAGAGACCTTAATTGCTTTGACTATAGGCTACTTTACGTGAATGAGAAACATCCAAAAAGGTCAACAGGGTGGATGCACTGGAGTCAACTTACCTATGAGTTTTGGATTGTTGGCTCAGCTGTAGGGGGATAGGAGGCAAAAGAGAGCAGGAGAGAGAGAGATCTAGGAATCAGGAAGAAACAAGAGAAAAACAGGAGAAATAAAATACTATGAGAAGCAAGGATTAGGAAAAAAAAAGCCTTTCTCAATTTGCAGTTACTGACCCATGAGAACACATTTAATACTTCCTTTGCCTTCAATAAATACATTCACAATTAAAAACGCATTATCTGTGCATAACACATTGTAAAACTATGTGCTCTCTTCTTGAAGCAGCCAAGCTCAAGTATTTAACTAAATGCTTACAAAAATGTTAATCCCGTTGCAACAGTGTCTGGAAAATTCTGTTTACCAAGTGAAGTTAGAAATAAATTATCACAAGCGAAGGTTAAACCAGAACATCATACTAAAATATAAAGGTGGGAAATAAGAATTTAATAGCAATAATCAAAATGAGATACAGTCGTTGATCTGCTCTTGAGTTGCCAGATTTAACAAATAATAACACAGAATGACCAGCTAAATTTGAATTTCAAATAAACAACAGATTTTTTTTTATAGTAGCAGTATGTTCCATGCAATGTTTAGGACATACGTTAAAATCATAATTTGGTGTTTATATAAACTTCTAATTGAACTGCATGTTCTGTATTTTATCTGGTAGCCCCAGTGCTTAGATACTCCCACTGGTTTTTCAATCTGAGTTAAACGTTTATGTTCTTTCTGTTTCTCGCTGTTAATTTCATTTTCAATTTCCCTGTCATATTTTTCCGGTTTTCCTACATTATACATCTTTCAGAGATGTGACAAACTGAATGAGGCTTCATTTCTCTGAGGACATCTTATATTTTAGACTAATTGCTTTACTTACAACCTTTTCTGAATGATCTAGATATGCTTTGTTTGATGTGGTTCTGGTAATAAAGTCAATTAGCATGCTGGTCCTTCTCAAAATTAATTTTATTCAGAAGCCCTAGTCCTGGATTTTATGTGTTTTAATTGAAAGAGAGGGAAAGAAATGTTTTCCTCTATCCATCTTAGGTACACTGGCTGGCTCCTGCAAATTGGAGACAAAAGACAGGTTAACAAGAGAAAAACAAACGGAAGTTTATCAACACATGCATTGCACATACACACGGGGACTTCTCTAGCATCTTAACAAAAGTAAGATACATTTGTAGAGAAAGGACAAGACAAAGGAAAAGGACTTAGAGTTTCTAAGAGAGACAACCTGTGGGAAGGTAAATATACGGGGGAGCTAATGCACCATGAGGGCTAGTTAGTCAAGTTGGTGATATAGATTCTTCTGGTGCTATTTCTGGGCTGAAAAGAATCCAGAGTTGTCTCTGGTGATTAACTTGTGTCCTTCCTGGTAGAGAGGGGAAGTGGGGTGGACACATTCACAATTTTGTCCTACTTTTAGGCAAATCAGGAGAGGGCAGAGTTTCTCTGACATCTGCTTCTTCTGAACTGCCTTCACTTTAAAAGAATTCTTATGTCAAGGTGGCATATCTTGGTGTGATAAACTCTGCTACACTTCAAAATTTTGGCTTTTCAACAACCTCAGTTGAAAAATATTGTACAGTTGTATCATCATTCTTTTTCTTAAAGAAGGAAGAAATGTTATCACATTATCAGAAATAAATAATTTAAAAAATTAAAATTATTCTGAAATGTGCTCTGGGGAATAGACATGGCTAAATATGTTAATAAGGATTAATTTTTCGAATGTTGTTCATATGAAACTATATACCAATTTCCATTGACCCCTGTTTGTAATCTAAGGTACAGTAAAACAGACTCAAGATACTCATTTAAGGAAATAAATATAAATCCAAATCCAACATAGATTTCTTCACTTAATATTGTAGTTTAAGAATATATATGTAAGGGGCCAGCCTGGTGGAGCAGTGGTTAAATTCGCACGTCCCACTTCGGCAGCCCTGGGTTTGCTGGTTAGGATCTCAGGTGCGGACCTACACACCACTTGTCAAGTCACACTGTGGCAGGCATCCCACATGTAAGGTAGAGGAAGGTGGGCACAGATGTTAGCTCAGGGCCAGTCTTCCTCAGCAAAAAGAGGAGGATTTGCAGCAGATGTTAGCTCAGGGTTAATCTTCCTCAAAGAAGAAAAAGGAAGAATATATACGCAAAAATGGATAAAAATTATTCAGTTCAACTTACTCCAAAAATTATTTATTCCAAAATTATTAATACATTTCCTTTGGTAAATTTTAAGTATACATTAAGTTTTCTTTGTTATATGAAGGATTTTTTAATACATTAGATTTTTCCAAAACTTCCCTAGTTTTGTTATTAGACTTGACTCTTCTTATTTCCTCAGAAAGTGAAATAAACTATTTGTAATTTGAATTTTACTGAATACAACCTATTAACATTTTAAAGTTTCTTTCCTAAGGTAAATATCTTTCCAAAGATAAATACCATTCTATTCTCTCTCAAATGAGATCTATTTCCATATTATCATTACATTGAGGTATGACAGCTTTGGTCTTCCCAACAGCACCAGAAAAAGTACAAGGCTTTGTAGGAAAGCTCAGATGGGACTTAGTCCCAGCTCTGACTTTTTGCTGTGTGATATTGTAACTTAAACTGTGAATTTCAATTTTCATTTTCGTAAAAGTGATCTAATTAGAACTACCTGGTAAGGTTGTCGTGAAGATTAAAATTACAAATGCAAGCAAAGCACTTAGCATAGTGTCTGGCTCATTCTAAGTGCTCATGGTAGCTTTCATCTGTGGGGAGTCTTAAATCTGATTCCTTTTCTCCATTTAAAGAAGCACTGATTTTTGTCATAGGGGCATTCACAGTCATTTGGGATTTCTTACATTTTCTCTATAGAAGGGACGGCACGTAGCAAAGTAAGTAGAATGTTTTCAGAAAAACTTCCAATGCTCATTTTCATTCTTCCTTTTCTATTTCGACACCCTCTTCCTCTGTCTCAGTTATTCAATACCTTTATGTTGTTGTCCCCATCATATGTGTCACAGGAGGATGGGGAAACAAATTTTCTTAGTAACATATCACTTCCCCAAATCTCCTGCAAAACTCATCTTCAGACCTACTTTCTGGCTAACCCTACCTCTGTTAACATTTATATGACAAATTATTTAGAACCGAAGTGTGAATATAGGATCAAATCTCTCTTACCTTTTTGTGGCAGAGAAAAATGACATTTAACAAACTTATTTGCCTTCCTCTGGTGAATACAGTTAAAGAAGACTAAAGAAATGTGGGAAGAAATGATATACATCGCTCACAGGCATGGTCCATAAAAATCTTCCTCTGTGTCTCTCGTCCTCCTCCTCCTTTTCTTCCATTTGTAGTCTGGAAGACACCACCAAAGATAACCTTCGAAGCCATTTTATAGGAAGCAGAACCACTTCCAGCTTGGGTCTTACTTTGGTAGGAGACCTACCAACCAATAATATATCAGAGATATTTATATGGGGGAGAAATAAACATTTATTGTGTTAAGTCACTAATATTTGGGGGTTTACCTGTTACAGCAACTGGTGAGCATTTCTGTAACTAATATACCCATACAATTTATTATTATTCAACATGAGCTTTAAATTAACCACCCAGAAGAGACACAGCTGAAATTTGGAACAAAACAGTGGGATTTTGAAGTAAGGGATGCTTTCAGATGATCTCATTTGGTCGCATCTAACTAGAGTTAGCTCTTTAATTCTATATTAGGCAGACCTAGTTCAGAGGGGTGGAAATTACACTCTCTCCTCTGTGCCACAGCAATCTAGCTGACATACCCATCTATATTTTCACTATGACCATCAACATATACATACAACCTCTGGAGAGGGGCAAAATGCAGGATATTGTTGGTGGGTAGGGAAGAAATACTGGCTGCCTAGAGTGAGAGAACAAATTGCTGTCCCCAACAGCATCTCTCCCCACTCCAACAGATTTAAGATGAGAGCGTAAAACTGAAAGGAACGGTTTATTAAAATCCTTATAATTGGCAAAATTTGTATGAATAAAGTAAAATGAAGACTTCATGGATATCAAATATGATTGCAGGTGTAAAGTAACAGGACGCTGCTTAATTTGTCAGGGACATCCCTGGGATATCTATCTGTATAAAGAATTTGATTAAAAATGTATTAAGGGGCTGGCCCAGTGGCGCAGTGGTTAAGTTCACACGTTCTGCTTTGGGGCCTGGGGTTTGCTGGTTCAGATCCTGGGTATGGACCCACGCACCGCTTGTCAAGCCATGTTGTGGCAGGTGTCCCACATAAAATAGAGGAAGATGGGCATGGATGTTAACTCAGGGCCAGTCTTTCTCAGCAAAAAGAAAGAAGAGGATTGGCAGCAAATGTTAGCACAGGGCTAATCTTTCTCAAAAAAAAAATGTATTAAAAATAAATGTGAGGTATAGTAATTTATTGATAAGATTATGAACAATAGGGAGAGAAAAAGATACTTACATATTTAGTTACTGTCCAATCACTGCATATGAAGACTCTTTTAAGTATACAGGCACCATTTTTTCCTGTTTATGTTCAGGGACCATTTTCTCATGTCTTCTCTAAAATCTTTAGTCCACTAAAGACCTCACTATATTCCTAAAACATGATGTCTTTCAATGTTGACCACATCGCCACATTTGGTGGCTAACAAGTAGAGTATATATCATACACTGTTAAGGGGAAACAATTTAGAGTTACTCATTTCCTAAAGAAGCTTAAAAACTAATAGGTAAGTCAAAGTGAGTAGAAATAGGCATACATGAACTCAGATGTCAGGAATATTAAACTAACATATCTGCATTTATAGTTACGTAAGACCTAAGCGTCATAGAAAATAAAGAAAATAATTATTGGAGCTATTGAAATGAAAAGAGGCAAATGGAATTACACTAGAGTGACTTTCTGGCAGAGTTTAATATTTAATTAGAAGGATGAATTTTCTGGGTAGTAGAAAATACACAGGACAGGTTTATATTCAGTATAATATACACTGGGAGTAAAGGCACCAAAGATTATTACAGAAGGATGCAAGAAGAATACCTTTCAAAAGCAGAGAGTAGGAAAGATTTCCTGAAGGAAGGTGTTCATACCTCCGCAGGGGATGCACAACCTAAAAATAATTTGGAAGAATTTTGGAATTTTACCTAGAAGTAAGATGGTCCAAGTTGTCCAGTTTCTTATTCCCAGAAGCTGTGAATATGTTATGCCACATGGCAAGGGGGAATTAAGGTTATGTATGGAATTCAAGTTGCTAATCAGCTGACCTTAAAGTAGGGAGGTTATCCTGGTTTATGTCTGTGGGCCCAACGTAATCACAAAGATGACTAAAAGTAGAATAGGGAGGCAGAAGAGGAGGTCAGAGTGATGCAATGTGAGAAGAATTCAACCTGCTATTGCTGGCCTTGAATATGGAGGAAGGACCCCCAAACCAATTGAACACTGGTGGCAGCTTCTAGAAGTTGGAAAAGGCAAGGAACTGGATTTTCCTCTTGAACCTCCAAAAAGAAAAGCAGCCCTGTCAACATCTTGACTTTAGCCCAGTGAGATCCATATCAGACTTTTGACTAGAGTCCTGGAAGATAATATCTATGGTATTCTAAGCCACTAAGTTTATGCTAATTCCCTACTCTTCCAGCTTCTCGTAGTTGTCATCATTCCTTGACTGTGGCTGCATCACTCCAGCCTCTGCCTCCATGATCACATTACCTCCTCCTTCTTCTTTCTGTGTCAAATCCTCCTTTGTCTCACTCTTATGTAAACACTTGTTATTGGATTTAGGGCCCAAACTGGAATTTCCGGGATGATCTCACATGCAAAGCTACCAGGGAAAAAAATAATAATTCTGTACTTTCTGACCCTAAATTCTGAAAACATGTTGCATCTTATTGGGAGGCTACAGTCAAAATTCTAGGTAATAGTGGACAAGTAAATATGAGACCTAAGTGCCATCAAGAAAAGAAATAAAAGATTTTTAAAAGAAATACCAATTCTTTGGATATCACATATATTATAAATTTGAGAAACATACTAATTGATAATAATAAAAAAAAAGCTGTGGTAGTGGGATGAAGATGGAAGAAACAACTACCTAATATAAACTTTGAGAGAGAAATCATTCCTCTTTCTAACCTACAGGCAGTTTTTTGTCTGTTTGTTTCAGGAATGAGATTTTTTTTTCTCGTGATATTTGAGAGAAATCACAATTGTTTATATTGTTTTTAAAATTTGCATGACAAATACCAAGTAATGGATACTTTGAAACATTTCAATTGAGACTTTCAATCCTACAACTTGATAAGAGCTCATGTTATTCTAATTTATAGAGAAAAATATTAAAATTGAGGGTTTGTTTGTTTAAGCCATACAGAGAGTAGAGGAACTAAACCTTGAACCTAACGAAACTGACTCAAGGTTAAGAGCTTCCTGTGTTATACCACGCTGCTTTTTACAAAGCTTACAACCATTTAACACTGTTAGTACAAAAAAGAGAGGTTTTTTTTTTAACATCCGCAAAGCTAAAGACAAGTACTATATTATGCAGAGCTTGTGTTGAGCTCAACTATAATAGAGCTCAGAATTCCTATCTCTCAGAACCTAGGCACTTCAAGCCACCCTGTCCCTAGAAGCTGCCTGGACTCTAAGGTTTCAAGGAGAGCATTGGCATCAGACAAGCCTAATTGCTTCACTGGCTCAGGCCGTGCCATGGTTGTATCTATGTCTACCCAGTGGATGGACGGATGGCTGCAGAGCCAGCTCACCACATTCAGGATTCTACACCCCTGCGGGCAGTGGTCATAGTAGGAGGCTGACCTAGACTTATTTACTGTTGTCACTCTGTGCCTTACGTCTGAACTTCTTGTCTGAGTCTCTGAACCGTCTGCATCTTCCTATTGATTCTCTTACTTCCTAACTGGTTTTAACCGATTGTCTTACTCTCATTTATGGTGTAGACAAGTTTCTAATGACAATGATGCTCCATCATAACTAGACTAGGGCAAAGATATTACAAAGTTTTAGAAATTAGCTTATTAATGTATCTATTTACTTTTTATTATGGTAGACCCACGTTAGTGATCTGACTACTCAGTTAAAGCCAACTTTCAGTTATCTAGGCCTCAAATGCAGAGCAGAATTTCTATTATATATTCCTCTCAATTGCCCCTCTCCTACTCCTGTTAAACATTATTCTGATGCCCACAGATGTCCCCATTCCCCGCCCATCTTCCTGCCTGAGGAGAATCACAATCCTTCTGTCACTACTCCACTATCCTAACCTGTGGTTAAATTCCATTTTCATCTTATTTTGATTCAGGGGCATTCTGTTCTTTCCATCTATCTCCTTCCAAGGACCTCTTTCCTATTCCATTTGTCCAAAACAGAGAATATCGTCATGCTCTGTAGAATTTTACTCCCACTCCACCTAAAACCCTTTTTCCCCACATGGCTTTTATAATGCCTCCACCTCCAGTTAATAAGTTCTGTAAAACTTTTAAGTATCCATTTTTGCAAGTAGAAATTATAAAACGTGAAACACATAACTCACACATGCATAGCCTAAGTTCATCTCCGTAAAAAGTCTAAGTTGATCGTAAAGAAGGGAATGAGATTAAATAGATCCAGATAAGGTAAGAGCTGAAACAGTGACAAGAGAAAAAATGATATTTCATACCAGGGTAGAACCATTTGTCACAGCCTGGGGCTCAGAATACTGAGAAGATGGGTAGGAATATTCCTCCAAGAGATTTGGAGGCAAGGATGGTCTGACAGCTCGGACTGATAGCCAGGCTTCTAGCAATCATTTCTTCTGTCACAGCTGCCTTCAAATGAATGGGTAGAACTTTCGTCAGGCCACCCAAGATAAATCAGCCTCTCACACCACTTCCGCCCCAATATTTCCTGAGGAGTCCTCATACTATCTTTCATCTGCCTACAAGTCAGAAAAATGCTTGGCTCAGCTGCATTTGGCATAGGGACACATCTTTTGTCAACCAAGAGTGATCAAAAAGCCTCTTTTTCCCCCCTCTTCCCTTTCCTTTCCCTTTTTCTTGTCCCGGGAAAAATTGGTGGGAAGATAAGGGAGAGGTATATCTTTGTAGAAGCCCTCTGCCTTTGTTTTACAATCATTTTTAAGAAAATGTCAGCACAAAATTATCTTTTGTTGACAAAATGTAATAGGGGACTCAAAAACCAAACTTAGGACAAAAGTCAGCCAAAAAAGAACATTTTTTGACTTCCAGAATTAGACTTAAAAGAAAAAAGACACAGTACAAAGCCCAGTTATGTGCTATCAAAAATGTGAAGCACGATGAAGAAAGATCCTTCTCAACAAACTCCATCATATGTGTGGTAGCCCCTTAAATTGCCTCCCAGGTGCTCACAAGCCTCAGGATAAAAAGCTGTGTGGAGTGGCTTCTGCAAGAATGATTATTTGAGCACTGTGCAATTTGCTGACACTGCATGGTAGGATGGAAATGGGAATACTAGTTAAATGGCTAAGAGATCACTGCTCCTGGGGACAAAGTGGAACCCATAGCCTTTAGGGAGAGATGCAAGACTTCTGTTTAACGGAAGGTACAAAAGAGCAGAGGACTAGCCACACATGGTAACTTCTAGCAGCTGCCACACCTGGTGCTTCCTCAGAGGAACCTCTCTCCTCAGGAGAAGAGAATAATTTTTTTCACAATGTTGTCATCAATTTTCTTCCAAGAGGCAATTTATGCTTTAAAACTTTGAAATTGTTGACACTTTCAATTGACCCTTCTCTATAGATCATATTTTTAATTAAAAAATTATTTTCTCTGCAGGGGCAAATTCTGCTAGATAGAAAATATTTTCAATTCTATTTTCGTATTAAAATATGTAAATATTTCAGCTAAAATATTTTCACAGGTACTTTTTATCTCTTTTCAGAGTAGCTTTCTTCTGTAAATGTTTTTGCAAGACAAAATGTTTCTATTTATGGTGCTCTTGAATGTTTTGTGAACTTCAGATGCTGAAAAATCATAGGGTTTCTCATCTTATTCCAGTGCAGAACTGAATGTAAATGAATCCAATTATAAAAAGAAGCACCATCAAAACATTCTTCCCATTAGTTGAGATATTCTCAAGCATACATATAATTTCAAAATTATATCTTTTACACAAAGCTTTCATCAATTAATTTGTTCAATTCCATCCTCGCTCTTGCTAGGATAGCTTTCAGCATCTTCCTATTTGCAACCAATATTTTCAGGACGTTTGGCATTTGTTGACATTGTTATCTGATTTTTACAATAGCATTCGCACTGTCAGATACTTCAACTTTGACAAGAAGAACCCCAAGTTATTGACATATGTGGTTATGAGAACTACATCTTGAGAATGCAGAATCATTTAAAATTAGGAGGAAACAGCCTAAAAGAATCTAGAAAATCTTCCCAGAGATCAGAACAAGGAAGATCATTTCCTTCCCGCCCATTTTCCACACAAATTTAAAGCGAGTACAGAACAGAATTATTGATATCCATTAAAACTCAAATCATCTTCCACATATCACCTGGTTGGTTGATTCCCATTAGATGCGAATGCTCCTAACAGCCCTGATTATCAGGAAATTTAGCCTCATATTGCAATATTTGGACAAAAGTAGAAAAAAATATGAGCATGGATTTCTAATGGGGAAAATATGTAAATATATCCCTCCCTGACACTGGATAGGGAAATTTTTACTCTTATGAGCTTAAGCCAATTGACTATTGAAGCGAATATTAGCTTGGATTCATGACAGGATTTCATGAAAGAAGATATGTGATATAAACTAGGAAAAAAGAAACAAAATATTGAGTGTTCTACATGGATTTGGCCCTTGAGTACTATGCATGATTTTGATGGAAGAAGAGTGTTAGGTATGACATAGGCATGCCATTTATATCCACCATCCCAGAACGACAACCAGAGATCCCTTTTGGCCAAAGAGGCTCTCGGGAGCCACAACTATATCAAAGGTTCTGCCATGTTTGTGTCTGTACTACAGGAGAATTAGAATCAATATCAGCCAAGCCTCCAACCCCTACTTCTGATAGCCTAGGACCAAATAGGTTTTATGTGAGTGTCTCTAAGGATCATATAAAAGACATTTCCTCAGTACTAGTGAACAATATTAAACTCCAGAGGTTCAATGAAATCTTCTTAAGGTATCCATCACCTTGCCACACTCTCCTGATATCTAAGGCAATGAGTGACAATATTGGCTGCTGCCCCAGATGCAAAAAATGATGGTGGGGTCTAATATTTGATTTCTAGGCAGTTTTGCAAACTTATAAATCTCTCTGTCTACTTAGTGCCTTGGTTTATACATGGGACAGACTCAATAAATGTCTGGCAATTAAGTGTAAAACACAAGTATGAATTACCTCTGGAATTCTTTTTTTTTTTGGTGAGGAAGAGTTGCCCTTAGCTAACATCTGTTGCCAATCTTCTTTTCTTTTCATTTGAGGAAGATTAGGCCTGGGCTAACATCTGTGCCAATCTTCCTCTATTTTATATGTGGGTTGCCACCACAGCATGGCTGACAAGTGGAGTAGGTCCACACCTGGAATCCAAACCTGAGAACCCAGGCCACCGAAGTAGAATGCCCCAAACTTAACCACTACACCACAGGGTCAGCCCCTGGAATTCAATTTTTAACACAATATCAATTTATATGAGTGTATAATTATGGCTAAGAATTGGGTATTTTTGCTGACAGTTTCTTAAATCTTGGAAGCCTATTGCTTCCCTAAACTCTATTTCATTCTTGAAAAACTTTCTTTTCCCTCCCATTATGTATGCTAATATTTCAACGGAGAATAAAGTCCAGAGCAGTGGGCCATGACCTGCAAATTTTATGAAGTTTGAGAGTACATCTTCTTCCCCAAAGTGCCTATTGAAAGAGCTAAAATTCCCCTGGCTGGTTTGAGTGGTAGGGAATCACTTCCCTTCTTCTGTATGTTGGAAAACATGTTTTCTATACTCTTATAATTGAAAAATATTGCCATTATTTAGAAGTAAATAGATAGATAGATAGATAGATAGATAGATATAGTTTTTTTTTTTTAGATTTTTCTCTCAGGAATAGCATCGGTTCCTTTTCAATATATATTTTTGTTTTACCTATATGGTTTTCTTATTTCTCTAGTATCCCTGCCTGATTTATAAGGGCTTTTTTAATAACTTATAAGTTCCAGGTTTTTAGTTCTAGAGTTAAGGAGTTAATTTTTTTCTTACTATGACCAGTTCCATTCGAAAGAACATTTTTGTTGTCTCTATAAAATCACAGCTCTCTTTTAAATTTCCTCTACTTTGTTTCTGACCTGACCCCTTTCCTATAAACTTCAGTCCTGAAACTCTTTCAAATTTCTTGCCAAAATGAATTGTTTTTCTTTCTCTCCTTCTTTCTCTCTTTCTTGGCTTTTTGGCTCAGTTTTTAATAGCATTCATATCTTCTCTCACTTATCTTTGTTTCTGCCTATTTTCCTACATTGCTTTATAGTGATTATTTAAAACATATGTTATAGGCACTTCTTTTGGGAAGATCATCACCATTTATGTATTGGAAAATAGAATTTATCTCCCAATCTATTTTTCCACTATTTGGGGGAGCAATTTGGCTCCTCCTCTATCACACAAAGTTGGAAAGTCTCATAGCAAATAGGAATATGGGCTGAAAGAGAAAGAAAGGAAATAAGATAAACTAGTAAGTTTATAAGCAAAGCTACTTTCCTGAGTTGTATATTAAATTTACTAAAAGAGTAGAAGCAAATTTCTCATCAAAATATTGAATCCTGATGGGACATTTTTAATATAGAATGTGCCAAGTAGTGTGTGAAATTTTCTGGGGGTTTTGGGAGCTAGAAAAGAATGGCATACATTTCACACTTTCTGGGAGTTTACAGTTTACTTGTGGGGAGAAAATCTACAAAACAAATAATTTCACAAGAAAATAAGAGGTAATACAAGGTCATATTTGATTGTGTCAAATGAGTGGACTAAGCCATGGCAATTCTAAGTCCAGGGAGGAGAAAGATCATTGCCTTGATCCTATTGCATTATTGTTTTTAAAAACTCTCTAATATATAATAGGGCAAACCTTTCTATAATTAAAACAATTTTTTGTGTACCAATTTTGAAGGCAATAGCTCTCATTGATTATTAGAAACTAAACATCTGTTGTTATTTAAAAAAGGAGCTTGGAATGTCTGCAATAAGAAGTTTGAAATGTTTGCAATTTAACCAAAGACAATAATCACAAAATATGTGCATAAAATGGCAGTCTTTAATAAGCATTCATCACCATTTGTAGCTGTAGATCCGAATATGTGACTGTCCAGGTGCCTGTTAATCAGGAATGAGTAAATGCCGGCTGCTGGGGTGTCAGATGCAAGGGGCAGGCTGTCTTAATGCTAGGAAGAAAAGTGAAAGTGAAATTTAAGTAGTAGCTAAAACCATAGATTATATTAAATAAATGATAAAATAGCAGGGTTTGAGATAGAGATTGTCAGTAAGTGTAAACCATTTTAACTGGATTTTGTTTTTGTTTTTTACAATTTTCTGCAATTTTCTACTTTTTCTGCTAAAGCTGTCAAGGAAGATGACCCAATTTTGTAAGAGACGTTCCACAATTTTCTTAGGCGTGATTAAAACTCAACGGCAAATATCTTGAGCTCCTCCCGTGTCCACTTGAAAGTGGAACACAACCGCAACAAAATAACTGAAATCTTTCTCAGAAGCAATGTGCTGCCATTAGGCATTTTGGGTGAAAAGTAGAATGCACTGATTGAATAGCTTTATTTTGATATTTTGGATGCTATCTCCTCCCTCCATTTTAGATTTTGATAACACAAATTGGACACACTCAAAATACATGCTGAAAGGAGTGGACTTGACGTTTGAGAATCTCCTTCATAGAGGCTCAGAACAGCTGAGTGAGTCTGCACAGACCCTGCATCTCCTCCGTGAGCAGTGGGGCGGCCCCGCAGCCTGACTTGTGAGGGTCCCCTGAAACGGTCAGCACGCCCCTCGCAGGAGATGCTCCTCCGTTCGGTTTCAGGCTATTTGCTTATAAAATTATTTGGAAAGGGATCATAGATAAGAGAGTTTTGTTTGTTTATAAATTTCCATGAAGAGTCTGTAATCCACTTATCTGAGAAATGATTTTTTAAAGTTGAATAAGTTACTCTCTTTACTATCTTGAAAACCTTTACTGGAATGCCTTGCCTACAAGATGAAATTCACAATGCCTGCCTGAACTGGAAGACTCCTTAAAATGGCTCCCTAGCCTACTGTTTCCCCTGCCTCAAGAACTCCACTTTCTCTCTGGCATGAGCTTATCTCGGCTGCTCACGATTCTATGAACACTCTGTGCATTGTTATTTCTCTGCATACTTGTTTATTTTTCCCTCTGCTTAAAATGTCCTCCTCATTTCTCTGATAGACTCTTAAAACATTTAGAGTCGAAAACTTCCCAATTCTTCCTTTCGACACTTTTCCCCTCCAAGGATCTGCCCCTTCCTTTCCCTGAGATTTCCCACAGTACCTGGTACATATTCTGTTGTTGCCTTATCATATCAACACTATTTTAGTTTGATCTCCTCAAGGACAGGAACTGTACTTGTATTGGCAGAAAGAAAGAAGAAAACAATCAAAAAGAAAAAATAATGGAAGGATGGGAAAGAGAGAATGAAGAGAAGAGAGAGAGAAGTGAGGAAAGGAGGGAGGAAAGAAGAAAGAGAGGGAGGGAGAGGGAGAGAAGGAAGGAAGGGGAGGGGAGATTGCATAATTAGAAAATGTCTCCTTTTGAGTAAAATAAACATGTCACTACTCATCAAAAATTAAAACTCAAAATTCAAAATATAGAAATATATGAAGTACAGAAATTAGAAAGTAGTTCACAAACACCCATAAGAAATATCAGAGGAAGTGACACCTAGCCAATAAATATAAAATTGACTCTGAAATGTCATTCCAAATTGGCCTGTAGTCAAAGGGACTAATTAGTTAAGCTTTTGTCAACATTGATCTACTTTTATTAGAATCGAAAATAAAAATCAGGCAGCTGTCATCACCTACAGTTGAAAATAAAACATCAATTTATCTGATCCTAAAATCACATTTTTGAGAAGCATCCCAACAACTTGTATCTCTAACCATCATGTAAGGACTATGACATTTGTTCTAAGCTAGCTATTTTTTAGAATTTACTGGCAAAAGTAGAGTGATAATGATGGAAATAATAGGGTATGAAAAAGAGAAGGAGAAGAGGAAAAAGGCAAAGATGCTTTACCTAATAGATGCACATCTATAAAATGTCTATTTAAAATATTTTATGTATCAAACCTCTGTTGGCTCAGATCAGGAATGAAAAATGTGTCAAGTCAAGCAGACCACCCCATCTGGTGAGGTGCAACTATTTGAGTTGCTGTGGTAAATCCTTAAGTTCTCTCCTATTCCAGTAGCTTTTATTTTCATTGCCTTGGGCTGAGGAGTTCCTTATGTCAGATTAATATAAGACATCTGTTTCTGTCTATCAACATAGATGGTTACTTCTGGATTAATTTTGTTATATTCGCTTTACGTTTTATTGTTTCCTTTAATCTCTCTCTAACCTGCTGTCCCCTGCTCAGTATTTGCCTAATGTAACAAGGTGACATACATCATAGGGCTTGATTTTCTAGGGCGTGCGCATTTTTATTTATTTTATGTAACCTTCCGTCTCTGACTAATGAGGTAGCTTTAGTGCAGCCCCCAGTAATGGATCTCGTCATGTTTGCTCACTACACCAAGGTTTAATGACATTTTGCTCAACTGAGATGGTATTTAAGAGGGGAAAAAATGAAAGAGGAATGATGTGCGTGTTTTCTTTCCATTGTTCTCTCTTTCTTCAGTCTTTCAGTAGGTTGGGTTGAAAGCAGGAAACTCTGAGCCAGCTGGAAAAACGATAGAAGCCTGACAGACAGTCTGCATTATACGAGGAGAGGCAATTACTTCTAGAGCACCTTGCTGTAATTTTCTCCCTGGCCAACACAAACGTCTATTTAGAAGCATATTTAGGGAACCACATTTTCTTTCCAACATTTCCAAACAGCTGCCTTCTTCTTTAAAGGAGTCAATAGTTAACAACTGGTTCTGGAAACGATAATAGCCTTGACTGTCACTGGAATCACTGTTAGTGAAGGGCTGATGGCAGGTTCCAGACAATTCCCAGAGACCAAACAAAGCCTTACCTTAAGTAGTTTTTATAAAGCTTCTGCAGTCGTCTTTAAATTCAATTTTCTATTCTTTGTGACAGAGGTTCCAAGCATTTCTATCAAATTATACTGTGAAAAGCTTGTTCCACACTGGCAAGTTCTCCCTGGGAATTAATTATTTTAACAACAAACTCATTTTAAAAGTTATGGTCTGGAATGAACTTGCAGACTCTTCCATTAGAAGCCAGTTATAAGCAATGTGCACTTGAAATTGGTTTAATTTGATTCCTTCATTTATGGTTAAAAAAAAAAAAAAAGTCGAACCCCTACCCCTTCAATCCCGATAATAGTCTCTCTATTATTTTCCTATCTTAAGCAAAACTATGCGTTGGTAGGCCTCAGTCCTCAGATTGACTGCAAGTCTCTCATTTCCAGAATTTCTACTTTGTCTGCACCACTCACTGCCTGATTAACCTAAAGCAAAGCAAACAAACAAACAAGCGAACAATAATTTTAACATGGAAACAATTTAGTATATTTGAGAAGGCCTTTACAATTTTTAACATAAAAGAGTAGAAAAACGTAAGATTCCAGGCAAGTCATCATGTGCCTGTGAGAAAACTCCAAGCTTTGTTATCATGGCAACAATGGAAGAGGGGGAGTTAGGCTGAATAATTTATATCATCAGATAATCCAAGCCCCACATTTTGTCAACGCTCCCAGCTGCCTCCTCGCTATTCTCATTCACGGGCTACTAACAGAGAAAAACTATGAACTTGAGTTCCACCTTTTCATTTCCCCATTCTCTCCTTGATGCTGTTGCTACCAGCCAGTGAAGTGGCCCTAAGGAACACATCCGTGATGTAGGTAAGGGAATCTTATCAAACCACAAAACTAGATAATTAGACCCTGAGGAAATGGGCTTTCTGGCCTCCCATTGAGGTCTTGAAACCCCCTGGAGTTGAATTGAATGCTCTCATTGCACATTTCTTCTTGCCATTGGCACAGTTAAAGGCATGGAGAAGAAAATTCCTTTTGGGATATGGCATTAGAAGAAAGAAGACCTCACAGTATGCCGAGCTGCTCAAGGGGAAAAATTGCTTCTTGTTAATAAGTGCCTGACTTATCAGGTGCTCAAAATGAGTGATAAATAACTAGAATTAATGAGTGAGGCAGTGAGCAGCATAAGAATTATTTTCACTTTTTGCAGAACCTCTTACTAGTTACGTGAACATGAACGTGCCATTTCACTTATTTGACTATCAGTTTTCTCATCTAAGAAATGGTAACAGAAATATGAGTTCTGGCTATTTAACAGAGTATTTCACATGACATAAGGGATGTGAAAGCACTTTTCACATGAAAGCATGATTTATATATATATACTCTTCTCTTCATGACCCTTTCATTTATCTTGAGCCCACCAGCCAAGCTGGATTGGTTTGGTCCTAAATAGAACAGTATCAAAGCTCTGGCCAAACCATCTCTAGAAGATCCTCATCGGCTCCTAATTTGTATATACACCTGTTAGAAATTTCCTGATGCACCATTTCTCAGAATTTTGATGCACACGTCTCATTTCCCTCTGCTTTCATCTTTGAAGTCCCAGCATTGAATGGGCTCCAAACTCTTGGAAAATATTTGGCAAGTAGTCTTTGGGTCCTGCCCTGGATCTTGTCTAGCTATGGATCTTCCCTCTATCCTTGCCCTCAAACTTGATTCAAGTGTCAGACTTCGTTTCATGTCTACAGTCTTGAACTAGCCACCACCCACCACATTACTGCTCACAAATAGGCATGCCAGACCCTGGGTCCCAGAGCCTGCCTAAGTTAATCCTATTGTAGTGGAGAACATCAAATCACAGAATCCAGTCCCCATTGGATCTGAGGTGTCTGACTTGGAAAGCTGCAGACTTTCTTTTCTTTTTTAAAAATATTTATTTGAAGTTAAAACTGTATGAAAACCATACCCGCAAAACTCCAATTTCTAAGCCTTACTTGCACAATCTTCCTGTCCGCTAACAGATAATTATTTTTATTTGTTTACACTTTTAGCGTTTCTATTCAAATACAAGAAAATATGAGGACACATACACATATTCTGATGCCCCCACATTCTAACATGAAAGTCACATACTATACACTTCTTATCCATGAACTTTCACTCAACAATATATACCTATTAACATATGACTAGTATATGGATATCCTCCAAAATTTTTTTCAACTGTTTGATCTATCAGTTTCTGAAAAGTGTTAAGTTTAACCTCTCAAAATACATTTTGACTCATGTATTTCCCCCTGGAATTCTGTCGGGTGTTGGTTTTTACATCATAAAACTATGTTTATCTGGCACAAATGTTTATGATCATTTTTTTTCTTGATGGAATATCACTTTTATCTGTACATAACTTTCCTTTTTTGTTCCTTATTTTTTCTGCTTAGTTTACTGGCTATTAAAATGGCTACCATAGCTGCTTCTTGTTTATGTTTGATTTTCATATAAATATCCACTTATATTTATATGGACCCCAAGGAATGACAACAAACATCAGCCATGGTACTAGAACAGGGTGCTGGCTGTCATCTCTGCATCAGGAAGCCCAGGAGCTCCCCAGTGAGGTGACAGGTTGGCCAGAGTAGTGGGGGTCTGATATTTCTTTTTTTTTTTTGCTTTTAAATTATGTATGCATTGTTCTGTTTGAGGTCTTCTTTTATGGTACTTATGTTTTTCAAATATTTAGTCCCTTGAACTCATATTGTTTTGGGAAAATCTGGTAATGTTTTGTTGAGAGGGAGGGAGATGGGGTGAGGTGAAAATCCAGGTCCTAGCTGCTTTCCTTTCTGCCTATTTATAAATTGTGGTAGAATTTGCTATATAGGGCAGAGAGTGTCCGATATGCAGTATAGTTCTAACACTTCTCCATCACACTTTCCCTCTCACCAACCAATCCTTATTTTTTAGGGCATCTCTTTATATCTCAATTCTAGGCACTGCTTTTTTCAGAGAACTACCCCGGGTTTATTCATCTAGATGTGGTGGACGATGAAGAATCCATAGTGGTCAACCTATTAACACAATGTAGAACTCTTAGAATCCTCTCATTATCCAGCATGTTCTTGATGCTTCCGCAGTGACTCCAGTCAGCACTGAACTCCTCCTGATGCTTTTCTGCCTCCAGATAAAGCCGGGACAGTAAATGATCCAAGCAGGGCACGATCAGAAGAGCCGCCAAGGAGCTCTCTTTGGCACCCATTCCTTTCTCTCCAGTCTATTATTTCCTGAACTTACATTAGAACCCAATCACCATCTAACTGATTGTCAGTTTCTTGTAGTTTAAATATTAGATTCTGGGATAAATCAAATGTTCTCTTGCTTCTCTGATATCTGCAGGGTCACATTTCCGGGGAGGGTGGGAAACAGCGGCCATTAGTTCACCTTCTTATCCTCAAGTGGACCTTTCATCTTCCTTCCTTCTCCTAATAAATGCATGTTGCACAGTTTACAATTAACTTCACAGTATCTATCCAGGAATCATGACAGAACATATTTTTGAAAATCTCCAAACCTTTATTGCATCTCTATTTTATAAATAATTCAAACACATAGGCTTCTTGAAAATTGAGACCATATATGATTGATTATTGTATTTTTCCAAATATCTGCCAAAGTGCTTTGAGCATAATTGTACTGTAAAGGTTATCTGATTTAATGGGCATTCTCAGCATAACAGAAATTCAGGAAGATAGCTTTCACACAAGGACAAGGGATATGGAAATTCATGCCATCTTAGATGTGCCATCCAGATTACTCTGCATATGAGAAGGATATTCTCTCTCTATCATGTGGTTTCTGAATGAAATGTTTCCATGGATATTATAGCTTGAATTATTTCCATTTCATTAGTTTTAAAAGCCCAGAGCAGAAATCTAATGTAAACATCCTTCACTGCAATGTGCAAGAGCTGTACTCTGTTTCCTTTATGATATAAAACATAACCTCACCACATATTGAGCCCAGAAGATCCAAGCCATAAACTCAGTTTTTGGAGAAGAGGTAATATTATCTAGTGTTAAAATCCCTGCTTTTAAGGCACAGTTATTTTGCAATCATATTTTTTAAGAAGAACCAGGAGGGGAAATTTCAAGATGTTAACCCAAGATAATGGATTAAAAATGGGATGTGAGAGAAAAAGCAGAGTCTGGACAATTCCAAGGTTTGGGGCCATTTGGAATATTAGATTTTAAAAAACTGCTAATCACCCATGTATCTGGTAGAAACCCTAGAGACTGGAGAAGGTGAACTGCAAAACAGAGTTGCTGGTGAAACCACAAAAACTATCACAACCAAGAAATCAAATCTTTATTGACAAGTATGAGTACTTTCTTGCCAGTACTCCAAAGTCCCCTGACACTCAGTCCTTTGTTCACACTGATTTGGCCATACCCCGATACAATATAAAATCATCTGTATGCATTTTCATTGCTAGTACCTGGGTAGCTAGATACAGCTAGAGAAAATTATATAAGATGAACCAATACCACCATAAATGCACACTATTGACTCTCAAAACTGCTTACCATATTTCTTGAGTTAACTTGGTTTCATGCTCCCTGCTGTGACAATTAGAAAACTTTCTATAATTTCTGTCAACTGGGCTACCATCTTGGGCTACCATCATCTCTTGCCAGGACTACATGCTCCTAACTAATCAGTGCAATTCTACTCTTGCTCCTCGCAAATAAAAACTCTTCATGAACAACTGGAGCAAGGTTTATTATTTTAACTTTTTATTAAAGTATAGCATACATGCACAAAAGGCCACCTATCATGTGTGCCACTTTATAAATTTTCATAAACTGGAAACACTCATGAAATCCTTACCAAGTCAAGAAAGAGAGCATTGCTGGCATGTAGAAGTTTGCTTTGTACTCTCTTCCAGTCACTAGCCAGCCCCCAAGAGCAAATAGTTCCATGACATCTACCACCATATTTAGTTTTATTTGTTTTTGTGCATTATATAAATGGATTCATAGAGAATGTATTCTTTGTTGACTGGCTTCTTTCACTGGAAATTACAATTGTAAAATTAATCCATGTTGTATAATATTTTATTGTGTGAATATACTAATATATATTTATACATAATTATCCATTATATATTACATATTTCTATTGTGTGAATGTATATATTAGTATATAAACCCATAAATGCCTGTTTATCTAGTGGGCATTTGGTTAGTTTCCAGTTTAAGTCTACCACACAATAGTGCTGACATCAACCTTTCTGTTGATAACTTTTCACGTATGCCTTGCTATTGCATACGTACCCAAAAGTGAACTAGGTAATGCATTTATTCAGTTTTACTATGTACTTCCAAATAGTTTACCAAAGTTTTGTACCAATTTATACAAACAACAGCATGTAAATGAGAGTTGCCGTTACTTCAGGTTTTTGTCAGAACTTGATATTGTCAGTCTTTTTTTTTTTTTAAACCACTCTTAAAGATGTGTAGTTGAGTCTCATTGTGATTTCAATTTGCATTGCCCTGAAAACTAATGGAGTCGAGCACATTTTCATATGTTTATTGGACATTTGAATATCTTCTTTTGTGAAACATCCTATGTTCTTTTGGGTTGACTGGCTTCCCTTATTGATTTGATGGAGTTCTTTATACATTATGAATATGAATTCTTTGTCATTGAATACAATGTGTATTGTAAATATCCACTCCCACTCTATGCATTGTCTTTTCAATCTTTTAATGGTGACTTTTTAGAAACAGAGTTTCTTAATTTTAATGCAGTCCAATGTACCATTTTTTTGTAGAAAATATTTTACATGTCCTTTAAAAGAAATATTGACCTACTCTGAAATCACAATTTTTCCTTCAAATGCAGCTTCCTCAAAGTCAGCTTATCTGTCTTTGATCCAATACTACATTGTCTTAATCATCATGCTTTATAATAAGTCTGATTATGGATACTTGGTACTGTAAGTAGTCTAACTGTTAATCCTTCTTCAAGATTGTAGGACTATTTTTGATCCTTTGCATTTCTATATAAATTTTAGAATCAGTTAATCAATTTTTTAAGAAAAAAACCTGGACTTTTGATTGGGACTGCATTGCATCTATTTAGCACTTTTTGGAGAAATAGTCTTGAATTTTCCACCTTCATTTATTTACATCTACTTTAATTTCTCTCAATAATGTTTGCAGTGTTAAGTAAAAATATCTCACAATTCTTTGCTGTATTTATTCCAGAATATTTGATTTTTTAAGATTATCATTAAAGGTTTCATTTTATAGTTTTCTCTTTGTTTGTGGCCAGCACATAAAAATACAATTGTTCTTTGTATATTGATTTATGCCCTAAGACCTTGCTTAATTCATTTATTCTAATATCATGTCTGAATATTCTTTTGGATTTCCCAAGAACTCTGTCATGTCATCTGTGAATAGTTACAGATGCATCTCTTCTTTTTCTAATACCTATTTTTTTTATTGTTTTATTTTTTTTTACCTTAATGCACTCAGATCTCTAGCATAGCATTATATAGAAATAGTGGAGTGGGCATTCTTGTCTCATTCCTGATCTCAGTGGGCAATTTTTAATGCTTTACTATCAATTATGTTGCTTACTGAAGATTTTTATGATACTTTTATTAAATTCGGGATGTTCTTTTCTAAGTTTAAGTTTTATCATGAATGGGCGGTGAATGTTGTCAAATATGTTTTCTGTATCGAACAAGATATTTAATTTTTCTCCTTATTTTGTAAAATTTTGATTAGTTGCATGGATTGATTGATATTCTAATTTTTAGTGGCCTTTCCATTCTTGAAATAAATTCCGCTTAGTCCTGATGTATTGTCCTTATAAAAATTGCTAGATTGAGTTGGCTAATGATTTGTTAAGGATTTTATGAGATAGACTGGTCAATAATTTGCCTTTGTTAAGATATCTTTGCTAAATTCTTGAATTAAGGTTATCCTGATCTCAAATAAAATAATTAATAATTGTTTCTTATTTTTCTTGTTCTCTGAAAGAATTTGTTTGATATTGCTATTAATACTTTCTCATAGGTATGGAAGAATCCATCAGTAAAGCCATTTAGTCCTAGAGTTTTATTTATGGGAAGTATCTTAAACAATATATTCAACTTCTTTACCAGACATAGAACTATTCAGATTTCCTATTTCTCTTGTCATCTATGATAATGTATTTGTCAAGGAATTTATTCATTTTATTTAAATTAACAAATTATCAACATGAAGTGTTTATAATATTTATAATTGTGGGATAGAGATGAGGGAGCTTTTGAAAATGAAACTATGATCATTGAATTTCTCTATTTAAATATTTCAATGATACTTCTGACTCTTAGTTAAAGATCACACTATTTTCTTTTCCGAAACGCTATACTTAATATGACCTTAATTCTTTCATTGGTCTTTTCTGGTGCTCCTCTTTTTGCCTCTGCTAACCACATTCTAGCCAAAATGAGCTTTTGTCAGTTTCTTAAATATCACATTCTTCACCTCTTTATAGGGTCCTGGAATACTCTTTTTCTCTGCCAGCATGTTTTTTCTTATGCCACTCCTTTTGTGTAGCCAACACTTATAGCTATCTTTCAGGACTCATCTCAAATATGACTTCCTCAAGTATGTATATCTTAACCTACTTGTAGGTTCCTCTCCCCACCAATGAATCAGAAAATCTGAAGATGGTCCCTAGAGTTTGCATTTTTAATAGTTTCTCACATATGTATTCTAAAGTTTGAGGATCTCTGTCTTAGTACTTGGATAGGGTAAAAAGCATATCCAACTTATGATGAGATGGTTACTAATACTGGACATGGAGGAAAGTTAGATACTTTATTTGGAGGGTAGAGGAACATATGTACTTTCTGGTCTGTCTTTTTTTTATCCTTTGAGTAGTTAATTTTATCCTTTACTAATGAACACTGGGTCATGATGAAACTGACACGAGGGATAGTAACTTACCCAATCCATTTAGGATCTTTGAGAAATATATAATATACTGGAAAGAACATTACCTTTAGATTAATGACGCAATTCTAATAAGCCCCACTCTGCCAGTCTTACAGGATCATGGTTAGAATCAAATGAAAGAAAAAGTATGAATAAGCTTTGTAAACAGTAAATGGAAAGATCAGCCATAGATGTATAAACTATAAAAATGTAACTTTTCTTGAAACCATAAGAGAGCTGAGATTGCAGGACAATCAAATTGCCTGAAATCTAAGGAAAGACAGACACCTTCAAGGAAACCAAGTGAGGACCAGCCTCAGGAACAGAGAACTCACACCAGCTTGTAGACTCTTCTCCATGGACCCAATAAGGTACTCGTAAGAAAGAGAGAGCCAGCCCAGTGGTGCAGTGGTTAAGTTTGCATGTTCTGCTTCAGCAGCTCAGGGTCTGCCAGTTCGGATCCTGGGTGTGGACCTGTGCACCACTTGTCAAGCCATGCTGTGGCAGGAATCCCACATATAAAGTAGAGGAAGTTGGGCATGGATATTAGCTCAGGGCCAGGCTTCCTCAGCAAAATGAGGAGGGTTGGTGGTGGATGTTAGCTCAGGGCTAATCTTCTTCTTCTTCAAAAAATCAGGGGCAGAGTGAGAGTCAAGAAAGTCTCTCTTCTGGGTGTGTGTGGAGGGGTGACCCTCTAGGAAAGGCATAAAGGCCTGACTGGATGTTTCTTACTTACCCATCTGCCCAGCAGCAGAGCTGCCCACTGAGCTCACCTTAGATCAGCTCACCTCTCACTGGTTGCACTCTCTGGCCAGGGAGGTAGTTAATATTAGCATTGTATCTGTGACATAATAAAAAAGTATATTTGGGCTTTGTCTCTGGTTCCTAGCACAGAGCTTCAAAAACGCTTGAAATTTCTCAAGTGATAGAAGTATGCCTTCTATTATTCATAATTATCCCCCTTTATCCATACCTGAGTTTATGCTAATAAGGTGATTCACGGTGGGAGCCTACATAGTTTCAGATGGGGTAGCCACTGGAAAAACAAACCACATGATTACAAAGTTAGAAGTTTCAGCCCTACCTCCTGACCTCCAGGTAGGGGGGAGGAACTGGATATTGAGTTTAATCTCCAATAGGTAATGATTTAATTAATCATGCATACTTAATAAAATCCCAAGTAAAACTGTGCACGTCAAGGCTCAGTGGAGTTTCTAGGTTGGTAAACACACTGATGTTCTGGGAGGGTGACGTGCCTGGATTTCACAGGGAGAGGGCATGGAAGCTCTGTGTCTACCGCTTTCCCCAGACCCTGCCCTATCGGGAGATCCTGTCTCTTCCACTTGTCTGTCCCTGAGTTGTAATCTTTATACTAAAACTATAATCATAAGTATAGCTCTTTCAGTGAGCTCTGTAAGTTCTTCTAATGAATTATTGAAGCTGAAGAAGGATCCTGGGAACCCTTGAATTTGTAGTCAGTTTGGAAAAAAGTGCAGGTAACCTAATGCTATGGATTAAACTGTTTCTCTCCCAAATTCATATACTGAAGCCCTAAACCCCAATGTGATAGTATTTGGAGATGGGGCCTTTAGGAGATAGTTAGGTTTAGATGAGGTCACAAGGATGGGGCCCTCCTGACAGCATTAGTGCCCTTATTAAGAAAAGACACCAGAGAGCTTGTGTGTTCTCTGTCTCTTTCTCTTCCCCAACCATGTGAGCCATCTACAAGCCAGAAAGAGAACTCTCACCAGCAACCAAATCAGCTGGCACATTTATCTTGGATTTTCCAGCCTCCACAACTGTGAGACAATACATTTCTGCTGTTTAAGCCACTCAGTCTACGTTATTTTGTTATGGCAGCCTGACAAGACTAGACACACGGGAATCCCACTTGCAGCTGGTGTCTGAAGTAGGGACAGTCTTGTAAAGGGCTGTGCCTTGACTGTGAGGTCTTCGCTATTTCTGTTTAGTTAGCGTCAGGATTTAATTGAACTGTACGATATCCAGTTGATGTCAGAGAATTGACATTGGAAAATAGTATCAAAATGCAACAATCTTAAATTTCCCATCTCTAATATTTCTGAAGTGTAAAACAGGACAATCAATGACATTTGGTCTCTGAACATCCCATCTGCTAAAGTATAAATATCTATAACTTTCAGACTGGTTTAAATTCCATTATCTGCATCCTCAGCTATACCACCAGCACCTAGAACAATGCTGGCACATAGTAGACACTCAATGAATAAATGAATGGATGAACCAATAATCTTTTCCAGAAAACTGGAGCATAAGTACCTCCAGAGTTTTGAAAAATACTTTTTCCTAGAAACTTTTCTAAAATAGATTATGTACTTGCTAGTTAGATTTAACCCAGATGTAATATAAGGTCTTCTCAGTTCATTAAATCTAGGTAGGATTGCCTCAAACCCCAGTTTCACAGTATGACAAAGTTCTAAACTTTTCTTCCTCCCTCAAAATTTGTGCTACTTTGTAAAAGTATGTATTTTATGGTTTCCCGCAATTTCTATCTCATTTTTGATATACATGCCTTCTCTTTTATCTCATGCTGACCCTTGTGCAAAGTTCATTCCTGTTTATCAGTACACACACACACCCATACCAAGCATTCTGTAAACTTAATAACTTTACAACAGATCTGGGAGGTAGAGGTCCGAGGGAGTCACATGACACAGCAGGTTATCCATTTCCTCCTGCTGCGCCTCCTCCAGATTCTTTTATCTTTGAAGTCCTAACGCCAGGTCCTGTCCACACCCCGCAGAGACTCATTTACCCAAGTGGTCTAATCAAGGCATCTTCCAAACAAAGGCAGCTTGATCCCTCGGTCGCTTTTTTCCTACCAGCTATGAGAACTCAATTTTCCCCCTCATTACATACTCCCACGAGCAAAACAGTTATAGCTCCTTGCAAATTTACTTCATAAACTCTCTCCTTGAGCCTTGAGTACAAGAAAAGCAGCACAGTTACAACAGGCCCACTCCCTTGGCCCAACTTTCTCCTCTCTTTCTAATCCAGAGTCATGCAGGGGTCATCTGTGACATCCCAGAAGAATAACACTTCCAGAACTTTTCTTGTTGTTTACTAACTTTGTCTTTGTGCATTAATTACCCATGATGATCCTCTATTCAATGGCACAAGTGCCTTGTGGGCTATGAGGGTGGCTGAGAATTGTACAGATATATTTTCTTCAAACAAAACAGACTTTAGATTTAATAAAAAGAGAGAGAGAGAGAGAAGACAAATTTCCCTTCAGAGTCTTTTGACAGAACATCCTCATTCATAAAACAAGGCCCAAACCCCTTGGTCCAACTCCCACCATTGAGGATAGTATACCAGGACTATGAGCCTCCAGCTCAAGTGGGCCAGCAAAGTGCACCTTCTCCATGACCCCATCTTCTGTTTCCAACATCGCCATCCAGAGATCACACTGGAGATTTACTACTGGAGGCCCATCCTCTCTGTGACCAGAGCCCCTGGGAGTATCCCGCTTTCCCTTACATCTGCCGCATGCAGACCACAGCCTGCTGGATGCGGGGATATGTGTGTCCATTCTTCCTAAACATCCTGTTCCTCACAATATTCTCCACATAAAAAGGCAAATTGATCGGCATAATCTCAGATCAGGTCACAGGGCTCATTCTCGAAAATTGTCTGAGTGGAGGTGGAGACCTTCTGACTGGAGGTGGAGACCTCCTTACTTCCACCACCTGGGGTCTAGCTTGTTGTGTGTTCAACTTCAAGAGGCTGAATGTATCCACCACATCCAGCTCCCAGACTTTGAATAAAGTCTGCAGTCCCAACTCTACTCTGGGTCCTTCCCCAGATAGAAGTTAATGTTGCTTCCCTTCCTTCTTCCTCCGGAGGTAACTTCACTAACAGTGAGGCCACATGTGGCTGCTTGTAAAAATTTAATTTAGCAACATGCAGAGAACTTTTCTCCTACCTATAAGAGAGAGTGTAGCTAGAACCTAGGTATCTAAGTCCCTGAGACTCTCTGTTTTATTGATACCAGGGGGAGCCTGGTCAGGCATTCTCCTCAGAAAGAGCTAGATATATTGCTAAATTTGTGGCTATATAATAACTCTTAAGGATAGTCCCTGGAAACTTTCTACCAACCATCTTTTCTTCTCCACCTCCGAAATCTGACACTCCTGTAATATTTTAGTGGTTTATTCTTCCCAACTCAAAACTTCTCTCTGCAAGCTTGACACGGCACTGCATGTGAATGTCTCTGATTTCTCACAGAGAAATGCCCTAAAGGATGCTGAATAAACAGAACCATATAAGTGTCAATTTTCTAGGGCATCCTGTCTTCTCTTTAAAACAGGACAGGGGCCATTAGAGTCATATATAAGCCATAGATCTCCTTTCTTCACCAAGGAAAACTCATTTTTAAAAGAAGTAATTGTGTATCTCTTGATTCACAATGCTCTTTTGCCTGCTTCTTCATGGGGAAATTGCATGAATTTTGTCACTCTTATAAGCTTGTATAATGCTGACCTTTATCTATCACACGCTGTCTCAAAAGTTATGTCTGATAGCAGATGTCTTCCGTCTTTACATAGCGTTCCCAGAACCATAATGACCCATGCAGGGCTGCTCTCTGTTCCATTAAACCCATTCATCCGACTGTTTTGGAGTTATGTGGACAATGCACTTCTGCTGGGCTGGTGTGGGGAGATTTCATCTGATACAAAGCAGGGACATGTACTTTAAGGTTATATTTCTTGGAAGAGCTTCCAAACACAGGTAGGTGATGGCTGAGGTCCTTCCAACCTTGAGATCAGAACAGAGTGCCTTGGATTACTAATTTGATAATGTGGGCAATTCTAATCCTGCCCACAATTCTGCTTAATCCTTGTGTTCTCGTGGGTCTCCTTTAGTCTTGGCTCCTGAACCCTCATATGTTGCTTCAACTTCACCCCATGACGGTCCAGACACAAAACCTTAACCTCTTCACCAGTCTCTACACAACTAGAAACTCACCAAGAATTTTACCAATTTGACAACTTGTTTAAAGTTCTGAGAATTTACAAGGAGGCTCATGCTGGAGCATGTGCAATCTTCTGAGAAGACTGACTCATTCTGTCTCTTGGGAATGTTGACTCATTCTCTTTCTTCCCTCACCCCGACTTCATTCCTTTGACACCCTTCCTCCTCACTCCTACAGGCAAACAAATGATATTTTCTCAAGCAGAGTTGTTTTATTCTCTTTTGTGACAAGCATGCTCAACCAAGTATTCTAAACACAGCATTTTCCAAAGTCAGTTTGCTCCTTAAATTTAAAAAATAATAATCCATTTATAGGTAGAAAATACATTTATTTACTATCTGCATAAAAGCACAATGAGGTAATTATTATTCAAAACTCCACCAACCAGCATTAGCTGCTGTTAACATTTTGATGAATCTAATTTTGGTCTTTTTTTAAAAAATACATCTTTTTGCACACACACATACACAAATCGTATAACACAATAAATTACAAAATTTTTCCTCCTTTTTATGGCTTCATATCATGTCCTTGAATATTCTTACATAAGCTAATGTTAATAAGCACATAGCATTCCACTACACTGATATTCCTTAATTTATTTAACTGATATTCAATTGCTGAACAATTTTTTTTCCTAAATTTTCTAAATTGTTGGAAGCAATGCTATGAAAAAGAACTATGCCATAATTATAAATTTTCACATGCAAAGCTATGGTAATGGTGCCCTTTTAAGTTTAAGCGGAAAAACCAGTGCATTTGGTTCACTATAATACAGAAGAGACAATTGAAAAAGTAAAGTTAGAAGAAGTATTTACAAATTGAGTATTTTCAATATGAACCAGGGAATGCCTATATATTTTTAAGAAACTGCTTCTCTGAAGGGATTATCTCAGAGTATGTGTTTTTTTTTTTTTTTTTTGTTAAGCAGAGCAAAGTAACAGAAAATGTGACGGATTCACTGACAGATTTTATCTGAAGCATGACAACTAAACCTTCTCTAGATATTCACTGCAAACCAGTAGCAGAATTTTGTGATACTTGTTTCAATAAAACAGCAGATCAGATTCCCAGAAGCAATTCTTTTCTGGACTAAAAAAAGATCCAAGAGAAAGTCATCTTTCCAAAGCTATAGCCACCACAGAATTCACCTTTTTAGAGAATCTGAGCATTGAAATCTTGGCGAATTTAAGCATTGAAAGAATAGACCACCCAGGATCTATATTTTGGACCCACAAAAATTTCACCACCCTGGATACTTGTCCAAAGCCACTAAAGAATAGTTTATCATTACTTGAGGTCTTCATCTATCTTACTATCATAAGATATAAAACTACTTTCTTCAATGTGGGGAGACAATACAGTAAAATGTAATGTGTGTGTATGTGTATACTGCCCTCACTAGAGGCAGATATTAAACAAATAATCATAGAAATAAACTTGATTGTAGTAACTGGCATGTAGGAAACTTCAAATACAAATTCTTATTTATATAGATTGTCAGACTATAAATTTACAAAGAGGAGTGTATTTATAATACGAAATATGTGAAACAATATTTTTGTAAGCATCCTGCACACAAGCATACACAGAATAATTTTATTTTCCTATATTAAAGGAAGATAATGAACATCAGTTCTATATTAAAGTTTTAACCTATTTAATTTTCACTAAGGAGGAAATAACTTTTTGAAATTTTATTCCAGGGAAATTTTATATTTCCCCAAGGATTAGGTTTGTGTTTTCTCTTCCAAATTGGGAACTTGATGACAAATCAAGTTTTCTTTCACGTAATAATTTTGAGGATGCTTAGAGCCAAATTTAATACTACATTGACTATCATGGCTCGCATTTGTATCTACATTTTCCTTGGTTCTGATTTTATATTTCTATTGCATCATTACTTGTATTTATCTTTCATTATAAACCATTTAAGAAAACTTTGTAAAATGAGAATTGGAATATATAAATAACTTCTTTGAACAATTAAAAAAGCTAATTATGTGACTATACATCTAAACGGATATAAAACAAAATGGAATTTCAATCATTCACATAATATTTATTAGGCATCTACTTTGGAAATGCTTCTATAAATAAAATAATTATTAATAAGAGAAAATCTATAATAATCATCCACCCCTTCTCCTTACCTTTATCATTTAAGCCAGGACAGAAGGATTTAAACTAGCAAATGGTATTATTTTTTCTTCAATCTATTAATATGTCTGAAAATCCTATGTGATTTTTGCTAAACATGCTTTCATATATTTCATGTTATGAATATGTTTCTCATTTGCCCATAAATTTATATTTTGAAAACCTACATGAAGGAGAGTTTATATTTGAAGTTTCCTATATAACTCTTATTTGCAATTACATTTATTTCTGTAATTACTTGTTTAATATCTGCCTCTAGTAAGGGCAAGACTGTGTGTATCTTGTTCACCGTGAATTTCCATGTTCCTTTAGAGCAGAGGTTGGTAAACACTTTTGTACAAAGCCAGTTGATAAATATTTTAGACTTTGCAGGCCATAAGGTCTCTGTCACAACAACTCCACTCTGATATTCTAGTGTGAAAATAGCCATAGACAATAAGTAAATGAAAGGGGGTTATTGTGTTCCAATAAAGTTTAATTTACAAACACTAGTGGCAGGTCAACCTCTGCCATAGAGTACAGTAGACATTCAATATTTTTGAAATTGAATGAACAGGAATCTTAAATTTAACATGGTAAGATCTGGAGAAAGGATAGATTTCATGTTTAACAACACTAATGGTGGAATAGCTTTTTGTTTCTTTTTTAAATCACGTATTACTCCTGAGTAGAAAACAAACTTAAATATTCCAAAAGAAATTAATACAAAAGTTAATATGCTCACGCTTGGCTAACACTGGATGGTAATATCTAAAAAAATATTATTTTGGTTGTTTGCAATGTAATTTCAGTGGTTTGTCATTATCTTACTATCCTAAAAGGAAAGAAAATAAAATTATCTATTTAAATATTTCCAAATTTCAAAATTTGATTCATTTTTGCTTTCAAGTATCCCCTCAAGCTATAAACATTACATTACAAAACAGATTTAGTAAGGTTTATTAAATGCATAATACTTCTCCCAACAAATTATCTAAAGCAAAGTCTATAGTTGCAAAGGTATAGAAAAAATAAAAAAGAGAGCAAAAATTACGATCCCAATAATTCAACGCAAAATGGTGCCCGCCATTTTGTGAGAAAGTATTGTTTGGCCTGGTTTATCACTGTATGTGGTCAATAATGACTATCTCCTTTCTACTATATTCAGAGATAATTATAATAATAGCCTAATAACAAATATAAAACATATGCATATTGACGTATGTGAAGAGTGTCATCAAAACCAGAAATCACTATAGTTGAATGGATTTAAACAGTGAAAGCCTCTTGAAGTCCTTGCCTATTGAGCTGTGTTTTTGAAGGGAAAGAAATGGATTGCCTGAAAGCATAAGAAAAGACATTTCAGACAAGGCATCGTAGATAATGGATGTATGGTACGACAAGCCTTAATTCTCCACTCAACTTTGCTATCTTGGGCCTAACCTAAATAAAGAAGTATCAAAGGAATGCCTCCAAGGCATTTAGCTCTTAAAAGTAAGGCTAATTTGTCGTTGGACATGGCTTCCCATAGTTTGCCTAAAAGTAGTTTCTGCTGCTTCTCACATAGACTATAACATGCTATTGATTTTTGTAAGCTTTGTAATTCCTTTTTTCTTTTTTTTGGTCTACCATCTCTTTCATGCTTTGGTTTAGAACTTATCTCACCTGCTGGTCATACTGCTGGAGGAAACATTTAATTTGAACTTAAGCCATTTTCCATCTGGGCCTCAGAGAAGAAAAGAGTTTTTTGATTTCTGTTCATTTATTGACTGGAAAAAAAATGTAACACATTGCAGAAAGAATTAACTTAACCCAAATTATGCTGAGATAACAAAACACATCTTGATGCGGTATCTACCACGTTGCTAGCTTAATATGCTTTATGATCTACATGCAAGATTGATTCCTTTGCAAATTGGCTTGTTGGACTTACAAACTAAAGAAAAAACAGTGAAGACAAGGTTCTTGAAGCTAAAACAACATTTAATTTGAAAGACAGATTTTATGGAATTAGGAAATAATTGTGCAAAACAGTCAAAGAAAAATCAGAAAATAAATTTCAACGTTGATCTAATCTCTGAGGGTTGGGATGGGATGCAACACTGAAAAGAATCACTAAAACTTTTGCATAATAATAAAAACAGACTGGGAAACACCTTTGCAGATAATACATGAGTGAACGCATTTAACGTATTCTACAATGGGCTCTCTCTCTGTAGAGTGAAACATGGTAAGCAACCAAAATATAAATGAAAAAAGGAAATAAATAGAAAATGTACAGAAGGCAAATATAACTTGAGAGCAAATACAAGGCCACATTTCAACACTTGTAAATGAAGATTGCCATGTGGCAACATTTTGGTCAAATTCGTTAATCCATTTTAGGAGCAGTCCCCAGTGACGGTAAAGGTGTGGTGGCGCTGGTTGGGCCTGAACATACTGGTGCCATGACCCCTTTTTGGAAAGCAATGAGGTATTTGGTCAAAGCTGTCAAGAAGAGAAAAATGTTAACACTTGGAATAAGTCCTCCGTCATCAGGGGGCTATGGGGAAGTAATCTAAATGGAGAAACGTATGTATCTTTCTAAAAATTTTCAAAGCATTTTAAAAATAATAAAAAGCTATAAAAAACTTAAATGTTAGTAATGCTGGCACATGCAGACATTTAAAGTAGCAATTGTAAATACCATGTACTGCAAGACAAATGCTGCTGATAATGTTAAACAAAAATCTGGATACAAATTATATGTAGATGATTATACACATACATATGTGTGTCTATATATACTGTTATATATTTAATAATCATATGTAGAAAGGGTGGGAATATGTGTGATTTTCAAAATTTCTCGTTCTACCAATGATGGAAATGTACAATTAAAAATTTCAACTTAGGCGCTGGCCCCGTGGCCGAGTGGTAGGTTCGCGCACTCCGCTGCAGGCAGCCCAGTGTTTCGTTGGTTCGAATCCTGGGCGCGGACATGGCACCGCTCATCAAACCACGCTGAGGCAGAGTCCCACATGCCACAACTAGAAGGACCCACAATGAAGAATATACAGCTATGTACCAGGGGGCTTTGGGGAGAAAAGGAAAAAAATAAAATCTTTAAAAAAAAATTTCAACTTAAATTAAGATGAATGCAGCAAATATATTAATTTTCAATATAATTAATAGAAGCATTTAGTTAAAATAATGTTATTGAATAACTTTTTCATGAATTCCCATTTTTTTAAAGTTAGAAAAAGAAAAACTATTTTCTTAGTGGCATAATTGCTTTTACTTCTCAAGGATTTCTTTGCAATTGGCTCATCTGCCAAACTGCAAATAAGCCCAGTTTCAGCTTTTGGGTGATGACAATAACATGAGGAAAGCATTTTGGTGAAATTAAGCTTCCATATGTTTCTACCTCCAAAATAACATTGATTGCTTTCAGGAGAGGGCTGAGTCGTACAGATATGGAGTGTGTGAGACCGTTTAATAAATGTGCGACCTTGGCCTGTTTATTTATTTTGGAGCCTTAGATTTCTAATTCATAAATTGGGAATAATATTTTCTATTTTTCAAAATTCTTGTAGGGGGCCGGCCCCGTGGCTGAGTGGTTAAGTTCAGGAGCTTGGCCTTGGTAGCCCAGGGTTTCACCGGTTCATATCCTAGGAGCGGACATGGCACTGCTCATTAGGCCATGCTGAGGTGGGATCCCACATGCCACAGCTAGAAGGACCCACAATTAAAAATACCTAACTATGTACTGGGGGGATTTGGGGAGAAAAAGAAAAAAAAAAAGAAGATTGGCAACAATTGTTAGCTCAGGTGCCAATCTTTATAAAACAAACAAACAAACAAAATTCTTGTAAGGCTTAATAAGATACAGCTAGTTCCATTAACATAAATTTATTTCTTTTCCTATTTTACGTAATAAAGTAAAATATCAGAAAAGTATATAATAAAATTCCCTGCCCTGAGAAGCAAGAAACCTGATTCTTTTTTTTTTTTTTTGAGGAAGATTAGCCCTGATCTGCCACCAGTCCTCCTCTTTTTGCTGCAGAAGACTTGCCCTGAGCTAACATCTGTGCCCATCTTCCTCTTCTTTATATGTGGGACGCCTGCCACAGCATGGTTTGATAAGCGGTGCATAGGTCCGCTTAACTGGCGAATCCTGGGCTGCTGAAGTGGTACATGTGAATTTAACTACTCCACTGTCAAGCCAGCCCTGACACCTGGTTCTTATTCCATGCATGTTAGAATTTTCTAAGTGTGTACCTCCTACATACTTACCCCGTTTCAGGCTCAGTTGTCTAATCTATGAAATGGAGCTGGTCTGGATGATTTATTGATGTTCTGCCTAACTTTATCACTCCCAAAAAGTGAGAGTTATACACCCTCATTTATAATTATAATTTTTTCCACATTCGATCTTAATAAAAGTTTTACTTTATAACTGGAGTGAAACCCTTAAAGCACCAGACATGTAGTTAAGGATTGAAAACAGCCACTGCCTAGATATAGTGTAGCTTTTGTTTGATTGTTGGACACGAGTCAGGGACTATGCTGAGTCATCATGGACTTTGCTGAGTCAGTGTGGATCATGCTGAGTCAGCTCTGATTATGCTGAGTCATCATGGACTCCAAGGTAGACATTCATGTGAGAGATCCCTGGTCACTCCTCCAAATCTCCCAACTCCCTTGAAATTGTGTTCTTTATTTAAAACTATTAATTTACCGAATGTTACATATAATATATTTGCATAATGAGTCCAATTATATTTAAAAGTCCCTCTACATGATCACATTAGGGACTTGGAAGTCTCAATAACCATCACCATCCTGTCCCGGGATTTGACAACACGCTGTTTTATTTGGCCATGTACACAAGATTGTCTTGAACTGAAAACAGAGGAGAAAACTGAAAGGAAAGCAAAATTTATATTCCCAAAAGAGGCGCATCAACCTGAGTAGGAAATACTCAAGCCCCACTGGAAAGCGAGGCTTTCTCTCCTCAATGGGAAAAACAAAGATTTGAGGAGGGAATGAAATGGAAAGAGAGCAGAGAAAGGAGACGGAGGACTCAATGAGATGCCAATGTCACGGAAAGAGAGAAGGGCAGAGCACACCCTCCAAGCTGGCCTGGTGCCATGAGTGACCATGTGACCACACCCTTAGGCCAGAGCCCCATAAAGGAAGCAGGATATAGACTGAAAATCCACAGAAGCTTTGAGAACACTCTCCATGTTGGTGAGAATGTGATTAAAAAATAAGACTGAAGAAAACGTGCAGACTGGAACGGAAAAAGGGAAGATTTTATCATTTTTGTTCACACTCACAAGCCTAGAAGAGCAGTGGTAAACCTCTCAGCAGCAAGGTCTTCCAGGATGCACAATATCATGTTTTTATGGTTTCCTTTTTCATAGCCGATATTACCTAATTAAGAAAAGAGATTTTATTGCAGATTTTATTTTACTGTAAAAGTCAAAGCACTTTCAGAAAATGAATGTAACATTTAACCAAGGTGCTTAGCTAAATGAGAATATCAAAAAATGGCAATTGGCAAAATCTTCCCCTTTCCTGTGAATGATTGGTGAAAAGAAAAGTAATAGAATGATCCTCTGCCTGAAAAATATAAATACCTGTTAATGTAGATTAAATCTCTAGTATTGGAGGTTGTAAAACTGTACAGTGAATTTTATACAAATATCAACCTTCACGGGAATGGCAGATTTTAACTTATATATTCATTCAATTTTGATTGTCTACTGTGCACAGCATGGTGCTGGATCGTACAGATGCAAGGTGGCTCTACTAATATTATCCCTTTCTCCTTTTCAGTTCTGAATCCATTGAGAAATATGACAAAAATGAGGCCTATCCCAGGATACCGTTCCCTTAAGGAATCCCATCAAGGCTCTTTGCTCAATTCATGGACCACCTATTCTCATGGAGACTACCAATTAGTAGTTCTCCTGGTACACACCAAAGTATAGACTATAAGATTTTCACAAAGATACTAACAAAGCAACATTCATACAATAGGAAGGATTACAGAGAAGGAGAAGGAAGAAGGATTTGGTAGGAAGAGTCTCAAATGGCAGAACACCTCTGAGAAAGTGCTTGCTGGGTTCATCCATGGTTCTTTCAGCCCAATAGAAGCCCAAGGAATGTGCTGTGCTGGGATGCCCACCATGCTCAGTCGTTTGCTGGGACCAACTGGGGAAGGAAAACTTCAAGGCAAGCATAGTGTCATCCAGAGGGCAGCAGTGGAGGCTGGCAGTCACCTATGACCCCAACAGCAGGAGATCA
Organism: Equus caballus; assembly: GCF_041296265.1. NCBI lineage: Eukaryota > Metazoa > Chordata > Mammalia > Perissodactyla > Equidae > Equus > Equus caballus. The sequence continues at coordinate 36,962,378 of NC_091710.1, read as the reverse complement.
GTGTGTTGCATTTTCATGGCTGCCATGCATAGTGCAGTAATTATGATATTTTTACTGTCTGACTAAAGTCTAGTCAATATAGTCATATATTGGTAATAAACTCTCAGTTTTTTCATCTGTAGACATCTTTGTTTCACTTTCATGCTTTGAATATATTCACTGCGCAACAGTACTGTATTGACAGATATTACTTCTCAGTCCTTTGAAAATATTATTGCATGGTTTTCTAGCTTTCCTTTTGTAGTTAGAAGTCAGATTTCAGTCTAATTCTCTATTTTAAAGTAAATAATTTCCTTTCTAGTTGCTTTTAAGATGATTATTTTTGATGTTCTGCAGTTTCATACAATGTGCCTAGGTATAAATTTGATTTATTTATACCAAGTGAATTTTGCTGGCATTGAAGAATCTGGGCATTTATTTCTCCTACCAATTCTGGAGGTATTTTTTTCTTCTGCCTCTATTATCTCTTTCTGTAACCCAAATTAGACTTATATTCAACCTTCTCCCTCCAATTACTGAGAGGTACATGGGGTTAGATTTTGCTCAACCAGAGAAACAGCTGATAAAAATTAGGTATTTCTAAAGATATTCTACATTGCCTAAGGGAGCAGTGAGGGTTTTGATTTTAGTGCTAGAAATATATGATCAGAGTCTGGCATACTTGAAGATTATCATCTGGCTGATATTTAAACGTGATAAGAGTGAATTTATAAGATGATCTTTAAGTTCCTTCAAATCTTGAAATTCTATTATTTCAATGAAATAATGTTCAAGTAATTCTATTTCTGAAGCTTCAAAGGCTGTTAAATACAGTACTTTAACCTAAATTGCATAGTAGTATGTGCAAAAAGGGCCCACCTCTTCATTCTTTCAAGAACGCTGAAATTAATTTAAACTGTTCGAGACAGTTGACCTTGATGTTCACTCAGCATGGATTAATGTTGACATGAGTAGTACAGCTACCTGTCAGAATTATTTTAGATGGCCTCCGTGTTCTTGTGAAGCTTTAATCAATTTAAAGGCATGTTTTAAAGAAGCAAATCTTCCTTCTCTGGCTACAGTTCCCATTTATTGTCCTGTAATTCTTTTTTTAATTCTTTCCTGTAGGGCCTTTGAAAAAAAAGTCACCAAAAACCAAGGAAAAAGAAAACAGTTGGGATGATGGAAATCAACTATTTAGTAATTAGGAAGAACAAATATTTGTCCTGTTTGCACAAATACTTGCCTTTAGAAAGCATTTCTACCACCACCCTAGATTTCCTGTACTCCTTAGAATCCATGATGTAGCTCATATCGGCCCACTTCCCCCCCATACTACTAAGTTGTCTTTGTTATCACTTTCTTCTAAATCGAACAAAAGAAGTCAATGAATTAATATATGTAGAGCATTTAAAACAATGCCTGCAGCATAAGTGTTCAATAAATGTTATTATTCCACTTTAACAGAGTAGTAGTATTGTACAACTGCTGGGGGCGGCCTTCCCGTCAGAGTCCATGTAAATGGCAGCCTGACAGCCTTGGGCTGTAGAGTGGCCCTCCACTTTAATGTATCTGGCAAAAAGTTATCACATTTTTTCGTAGAGGTGAGAAAAATGTTCTTATTTCATTGGTCATAAAGAAAATAACTATTATGGCCACGCTGAACTACTTCCCAGTAATGCTAATTATTATGCATCCATTCAAATCAATATGATATTTACTGATATGTGCATACGTAGTGATTTATAATTTTCAAAAGTTAAAACTATGAATCTCATGCAAATACAAAATAAACACAAGTCAGCAATTTTATTTAACTCAAGAATTAATGAGCAAATTAGTAAGACAAAGACTAATTCAAAGAGAATTTGAAGAACATATATACGTGTGTGTGTATGCTGAAATGAATGTTATTTAGTACTAAACAGATTAATATCCCTTAGGGCAATAAAATGAGATGTTTGTGGTTATCTTTTCTACATGGAAGAAATTACTTGTATCCCACTGAATAAAATGCATGTGTATTTCTATGGACAAATACTATTTACATAACCAATAGTTCTTTACAAATTAATTTCTAACCCACAAAATTATAAAATAGTCTACAAATAGAAAAATCAATTAACTGTGCACCCTCCCAGACAATGAAATAATTGCTGGAGGGCTTCCTAGACAATGCCTTCTGAAATCCATTGCTCATATCCATGTCTCAACTCAGAGAATTACCGAATGTATTAAGGATATGAAAAATGTGAATGTGGTTGAAGAAACATGAATTGTCTGAAACTGTTTTCTCTGAACATATAAATGAAGGCTGTCTTTTTAGTTACTTATTTACATGCTTATATTTATCTGACAGCTAAGTATAGTATTTATTCTTGAGGAAGTTTTTATTTTCTTATATAGTCTTTCTAGGTTAATGCTTTGTGTGTGTGATTACTTATATCTTTAATATATTGCACATAGAAAATTTCACATGTAAGATTAACGGATATAGTAAAAAGTCTTACCCATAAAGTCCAATGTAATGTTTACTTTTTAAGTAACTCCAGATAAGCTCATTATCCATTAAGCCCATCAGCTGTGATGTTTATAATGATTTCAGTGAATATTCTCTCATAATTGGGGAATTTTTCTTTCAGACATCTAGAGTAAATTTATTTACAAATTTTTCCCATAGAGTTTAGACACGATCTGTGCCAGTATATTTCCTTCCTGCCAAATGAACTTGAATTTTCTTTTAAGCTGACTTATTAAAGTGTTGATCTTTTTGTAGGGTGAGATGCTCTCTGTTCCTTCCTCCTATCCCTTTTTCCATTCCTTCATCATATTCCAAGGCATTGATTGGCCCATATTTATTAACGTGCAGAGTCATGGCAGCCTGAAATGCACGCCTATGTGTGTGTGCCTCTCGCTCCAGCTTCCTGTTGCCTCCAAGTGAAATCAGTATGCCATCTAATTCTCCCTTTGTGCATCTTTTCCCTGTACATACAGCTAAAGCCGACTGGTTATCACTTTGGATTGTTCAGCCAGGTAGAAGGAGCTTAGTTCATAGGATTAGGATTTAGGCTTATGGAAAGAAGATGTCATGTTCACTTCTGGGAAGCCCCGTGCTGGAACAGTGTTTCACCAGCACTCTGAACTTGAGGTGTTAGGCACTAGCCCAGCAGATAATTTCATTGCTATTTTTTGCCCCAGCAATGTTGCTACACTTCTTTGTGTCTCTTAGTTTCCTTAGGAAGCTGTGCAGAGAAGGAATAACTGGCAACTTCTCTCATACACCTGACAGTTGTCACTATTGATTCTTTTGGGAAAATACATATATTGGTTAATATTTGGTATAGATGGTTGTACTTTTTGCATTAAAGCTGTTTGTGCAACACAAAAAGAGGATAATGTTTTTCATTAAAAAGAATAAGAATGAAAAACAGGTTTTTTAAAGTACATTTTTCACTGCTCCTCCTCACTATGCCAAAATGCCATCAAAATTAATACTTAACGAAAAGGAAAGAAAAGAAAGCAAAGCAAAAGAAAAGAAAGAGAGAGAAATTAACGAGAAGGAAATTGAGAGTCCTGAGTGAGTTTCCCTCATGTATCAGGGGCTCTGGCCCTCCTGGAGAGGCAGCATAATGCCCTGATGAAGAGATTGGACTCTGAAATCTTATTTCCTGGACTCACCACCTTCCACCACTTGGTAGCTAAATGACCTTGGGCAAATTATATAACTGCTTTGCTCCTCAGTGTTCTCATCTGAAAAATGTAAATAATAATGGCTGTTGATAGGACTAGGTAACTTACCATCTATAAGGCTCATGCTAAGTGATGTGATTTTGTATCATCACCTTCAATTTCACACTCACCCTGTGAGAAGCATTTAACTTTTGAATGAGAAAAAGTAATCAACCTGAAAGATCACATCTAAATTATTAACACTTTGCTTCTTACTGTAATACAAGGTATAAATTTGTGTCTGTATTTTAGATTTATTACAAACAAAATAAAAGTTTTGGCCCAATTTGAAAGTGATCAAGAGGTTGCAAACATTAGTCTCTAAATATTATTTATCTGTTTTTCTCATCAAGACAGCACTACAAGTATAGCAAAGAGAAAGTAGATACTAAAATAACTTTATTTTTAAGGAACACTGACAACAAGAGACATTTCATTTGCAGAAAACTTACTTAAATCTCTTTTACTAAATCTCCTTTGTATTGTAGCCACTACTTACCTTTTCCAAATAGCTATCATTGTCTCTGACATATCTCAATTCTCTAGGCAAATAGCACTACTTGCTCTTTCCCATACACACGCTATTATTTCTTGTCTCTTTGATAGATAATATGGTGTTTTAGTCAAGCCTAGAGTGCATCTATTCTCTCCCTGAATTATCCTAATCATTCTTCTTTCTAGGTCAGCCAAAATGCAAATATTTCCAAGAATCCTTGACTGAGTCCCCCAAATATATTCAATCTCTCCCTCCTCTAAACAGACTTCAGACTTGATCTGCATGCGCCTTTTGGCACTGTTCACATGATTATTACTTTTGTGATCAAGAGAAGGAATTACCAGTTGGAGGCTAAGTTGTGTCTGAGTGTGTCATTTAGTATATGTGGATATGTCTAGGGAATTGCTGAGTCCATTAAGCCCAGCAACTCCATAAATCTTAGACTTTGTAGCCTCCAAGGAGAATATCTCTCCTAAGAGAAAAGGGTATTAGGCCTAATGAAGCTTTATTTTTCAGGGAAGTGATGAGAATTGCTTGATGTCCTTCACTTGAATTTGTTATTGGATAAGTCTGTGCCTAGCATGTTTAAGAAAAAGGGGTGGTGGGAATGTTGTAAGCTAAAACTGGAGAATGTTTTACTAAAGATCCGCAAGAAGTTAGAACGCAAACAATATGCTTTGGTATCTTAACCACAGTGCATTACACAGAGAAAAGTGGCCTCTTCCCATATTATGTTTTAGAACTTTGACGTCTTGAGAGCTGTAGTGCATCTGTGGTGGTACCCAGCAAACATCTAGGAATCAGCAGCAATGTTCCTTAGGCGTGGATAGTGGTGCCTGGGGTGTATGGAATGCCCAGTGCAAGAAGCTATGGAGCTTCATAACAGCTCTGCACCTAGGGAGTGACACAGAACCCAGTGAAATAGGCAGGGTGCCCCAAAGACTCACATTACCTGGAGGGAGCAGCAGAGGAGGAGCAGAGCTCATGGAGTGTCCAGCATCTAGTGGACGAGGGACAATAGATTAAAGTCCTGTTCAATCCTAAAAATATTTCATGGTGAATGATTCCACAGTAGGTGAGGTGCTAACCTAGAGAATGAAGGGAAATGACAGCAAAACATGGCTTGTTCCATATAATGTTAGTATGTTCTGTACAATTCTGCTCTCTCTCCTACTAGGACAAGTAAGAGGAACCCACACAGCGAATTAATCCCCACAATGGCTAGCCTTGTATCATGTTTGGAATAATGTAAATAAAAATTTGAGAAACAAATCAGTGAAAATGCAACAGTATGTAAGTGACAGGATTAGTGATTTTTAGATCCCTACCATATGTCTGGCAACAGTGATGCATCATGTGTTTCTTTATTTACTGTGTATGAATTACATATGAGGAACTGTGTTAGGCACTGTGAGAGACATGATAAATAATTATAATTGACCATGTGACAACAATACAACTTACTTAAGAAGATGACAGACCTAAAAGAAAATCAGAAATCAGGCAATCGAGAGATCTAACACTATTCTTATATCAACAGCATTGTAGTTAGCCCTAAATTTCTTCCAGTTTTTCAGGATATCAGAAATTTTGGAAAAATATGCTTCATATTATGACAACAAACAAAGCACAAATAATTGAAAACTGTTTCACATTTTCTTATCATTGATCAAAATGATAAATAATGAATGTTATGTATCATTATTCACAAAGCGTGATTCACTCATGATGTAAGCCTGCTTTTGAGAAAAAATTCTATAGCCAAATTCAGGGAATATCACCTCATATTTTACTTTCTTGGAGATTCACACAATATGAGCATATTAAAGACCCTGACAGCAGTTACAGTAAATAATCTTGATGGAGTAAATCAATATTTACAAAGTAACTTGAGTAAAGACTTGTTTTTTTAACGGTACACTGGTCTTCTGATGAAATGAATTTGAAAAATGTTGATTTTTCAAATATTTAAATAAAATAAATTAACATTAAAATGCAAAGAATAATTTTATTAATTCTTTCTTATTTCTCTTTTTGACTACTAGCCAAAACTGATAATAATATGCGATAAATTTCCACTTCCTTAAAATGTTCAACTGTGGATGATTAATTTCCCCAAGTAACCACAAACTTTACTTTCATGACTCTGAAAAAAATTATTTGGCATTTGTACCTTGATATATATATATATGATAAGTCAAGAATTACAAGCTAATGTGGGTGGGTTGCATTGTTCAATAAATCAATCAAGAAAATAATTTGAAAACAATTTATTTAAATTCTTACCTTACAATATATACAAATGTACTAAAATGTATTTTCATTAAAACTAAAAAAAAGGCATTAAAATTTGAAAAAGTAGTGGAAAATATTTAGCTAATATGTAATTACAAACTAATTTATATGCATATGAACAATGAAAATATTTTTTTAAAGTCAGTATATATGACTATGTTGGTATAAAAATGCCTGTGCATTGAAAATACCAGAAATAAGATTAAAAAGCAAACATCAAGTTGAGAAATATGCCATGTGGAAAGAACTCAACTGAATGCTGCCAACTTTGAAGGTATAGAAAGGGATATGAGCCAAGACACGTAGGAAGTTTCTGGAAGTTGAAAAAGAGAAGAAAATGGATTCTCTCCTAGAAACTCCAAAAGGAATGCAGCACTGTCAAAACTTTGATTTTAACCCAATAAGATCCATTTCAAACTTCTGATGTAAAGAACTGTAACATAATAGTGGTACATTGTTTTAAGTCACAAAATCTGTGGTAGTTTGTTACAGCAGCAATAGAAAACTAATATATCAAGCACAACCAAACGTATTTTATTATTTTGATCTCATCCTTATACTTCTAAAGTTAGAAAGCATACATTCTCCAAAAAGAAAAGAGTAAAGAAAAGTAAGAGTCCTCTTATTTCTCAGAATAAACTTTGAGGGTCTCTGAATCCTGGGTTGAGCCAGAGACTATGTAATTCCATCTGAAGGGCGTCTCTCATTAATGCTAATTTAGTTCAAAGATGAGTTTATCTACTGGGCAGATGACTATAAGGAAGAACCAAGAAACAAATCCACTTTCTGAATACTCACAATCATTGTATTTCTATTTCAATATTAAATTAAGCCGTTATTTTCATATACTTATCTTTTAATTGCACCTTTTGGGATACCTCAGCAGGAAAGACATAATTATAAGGTGTGATATGAGCAATTTCGTTTTCTTTTCTATTTATTCAGTGACTAAGAATGGTTGAAAATTGTCCTCTTATTTTTCTGGTATAGTATTCAGATATTTAATCTGATTTGAATAAGACTGCAAAGGGTTTCTAAGCAATTACTTTGTTCACACATTGAAACCACAGCCCTCATTAAAACATAATCATCAAGTTCTATTTTATCCAAGAATGGAAGCACACAATGCATCTATTGTCAATTTACTTTATACGAAAAAAAAAGGTATTTATGAGAGAAAATCTGCATCTTTAAAAACAAATTAACGATGCTTTCTAAATCTACAAATGACAGTGCTGTACAACTATTGAAGTCTCTGAAAAAGTTTAAATTGATGAAACTGAGAAAGGCTCAGACTTACTTGCAAAGCGATATGCCTGTTTGCCTGCATAATATACATAGGCGTCTAAATTGTTTGGAAAAAAGAATCACATTTTTTGAGCATCACTGATGGAGGTAATATATAATAAATGTGGCCCGTTTGATTTGCTGAGGTTCATCAATATAATTCATTGCTTGCATACTTCAGATAACAAGCTCACTGATCCCACAGAACTTGTAGCACCGTGATGAAAGATGTCACTCAAACCCTTAAGCGTTCCTCCATCTTCCCCGTGAAAATAATAGGTTCTCACTGGATCCCTCAGTTGCTTAAAACAATAGATGACTTTGCAAACACGTAACTGCATTTAGCCAGTTTAACGTTTTGAACGGAAGGCTTCACTTTAGTAAACACCAATAAATATACACATTTATGTGTATAGACATACTTGCATTTGTGTGTGTGTATATATATACATGTATACATGTGTACACACACACACATATACCCCATACCACATACACTCACAAATTCCACAATTAAGATTAAATATAATAAAAAAATTTTAAGGCAAAATTCATTCTAGTCATGAAATTATGTAACTGGAGAACATTAAGATCATATAGTTAGCATTCTCCTTCTATTAAAGGAAACTGAAGACCCCAAAACATTAAGAAATAAAACTATATACAAATCAGGGCTAACATTCAGGTCTCCTAATGCTTATACCTAGTTTTATTTTTTCTTTGCTTTATTCTCACTCTATAAATAAGATGCATGAGTTTTATATGTATGTGCAGATTTTACATTATTTCTTTAGGAAGACACCTGGCTTAAAATCTTTCATTTAAGAAAGAATGCCTATATGGTCTCTAACTATTATATGTGTGTGTGTATATACACCATACACACACATACATATATATAACTTGAAGATATATAAAAATTAAAAATGTACAAACTAATGTTTAATTTACCTGGCTTAGCTAATGAATGCATTAGCTCAAGTCTCTCCTAGTTATTTCTAACACAATGTATTTACCTACGAAATTAGTTTGATCTCACTTGTCACTTTTCTTTCTTTCTATTTTGTGTCTCCAGGCACATGTTAAGTAAAAATTAAATGAATTGACCCAATTGTAGATTTTATGCAAATTATTTAGGAAGCTAAATGTTTTCTAATATTGTTTTATCTGTTTGAATGAATTTTATCTAAGGCAGATTTTAAAATTTGAATATTTTCTAATTTGCTTTAAAAACCAAGGCAAAATAAATCTTTCTTGATTTTTTTTTTTTTTCTGATTTGCCTCAATGTGGTAGGATCAATTATGCACTGTTTTTCAGAGAGAGAGAGAAACAATATGCTTTCCTGCACCTTTTCCAAAATTTTCCTTCTGGAGTTTCTGGTCCCTTCTTCCTTTTGCTTCTACCTATATAGCACCTAATTTCTAGAAGTGTGTTCTTCTCCCCTAAAACCACAGTAGATGCATGTAAGTGCCTATATGTATCTTACTAATTTGATTATTCACTGAGGCTATATCTACTTACAAATGGTTTGAAGTTTCCAGTCAGATCTGCGATTTGATAATGTCACCATATGGAAGTTTCTCATTAGCAATGATTAATTATACATATACATACAATGCTTTTTTTTTTTTCTCCCCAAAGCTCCAGTACATAGTTGGACATTCTAGTTGTAAGTCCTCCTAGTTCTTCTATGTGAGCCACTGCCACAGCATGACAATTGACGGACGAGTGGTATGGTTCCGCACCCAGGAACTGAACCCAGGCTACTGAAGCTGAGCACACTAAACTTTAACCACTAAGCCATCAGGGCTGGCTCCAATGCTTTCTTTTCATTTTTATGCTTAAAAGCATATACAAACCATATAAAGACAGTCAAATCCGTTGGATCACATCGGTAGCCATATTGAAGTCAAGTCCACAGAGGAATGTTATAAAAAGAAAAAGACAGTCTCAGGAGATCTCAACGTTGTTCATGTACTTTTTTGACATGTCTTCAATGCTTTTACTCTACTGCAACATCCCTTAATCGCTCTTCCCCCTTCTATCCATTTCTCTCACTCTCCCACAGCTGCTCTGGTCTTTCTTCCCAAATTCTCCTCATTTCTGAATTCACTAAGCTGTCAAAAATATTTTTGGACACATATCATTTATGTGTCAAGCAGGAGAGAGAACCAGGAGCCACACAGAGTCTTGGCCCTTATGGAGCTTTTATTTTGGTGAGAGAGTGAGATTATATACATCTAAATAAGCAACCTAATAAAATTAAAGCAAGAAAAAGGATTACAGAGTAACTAGTGAGACCAATGACTTCTGAGGCCCAAAGACACTGAAGACCAAGAGAAGTCTGGGTACTTTTGGTGTTCAAATAATGAGAACTATTGAGAAACTTTCTATTCATTTAGAGAACTGATCTTCCAGCCCTAAAAGTGCTAAGCAGAAGCTGGAGATGTGGATTGCTAAGCAGGTTGTTCCCAAGGCTGGGAGATACAAGGAAATCCACACTCCTGGTGACTTACCCCAGGGACCTTGCACAGCATGATAGCCCATCTGTCTCTCTACTGTCCAACTGTAGGGTGGAGATGGCATTAACTTCCACTGCCTGTCGGACTGCTCCCATTTGTGGCCTGAAGCTTAGCAATCCAACAAAGAAAATAACAACCTCTCTAAAAGAGACTAACATTTAAAGAAAGAATGGCCAGAACGATCAGAATGCATTTCCACAGAAGTAAAGCTACTCAGGGATACAGATGACAATTTGATTAAAAATAATAGAATTTATAAGGAGATTCAAGTATAGCAAGTACATAGGAGAAGGATATTTGAGGGCCTGCTCAGTGGCATAACAGTTAAGTTCGCATGTTCCACTTCGGTGGCCCTGGGTTTGCAGGTTCAGATCCCAGGCATGGACCTAGCACCACTTGTCAAGCCACCCTATGGCGGCATCCCACATAAAATAGGGGAAGACTGGCACGGCTGTTAGCTCACCGACAACCTTCCTCAGGCAAAAAGAGGAAGATTGGCAACAGATGTTAGCTCAGGGCCAATCTTCCTCACCAAACAAAAAAGGATATTTGTGGATTAACAACATGATTTATCAACCAAACAATTCAGGAGATGAGTTGAAAGGGAGGATGTTTGCTACTCAAATGTGTGTCCTAGAAGATCAAGTGCAGGAAGGATTCGAAAGCACAGAGAAAAAAATGACAGAGAAATGAAAGTAAAACCATGAGGGAAAAGAAAAGAATCTTGGAGGATATAACAGGAGACTTAATCTAAGATTAAAAGAACTCCCAGGAAGAGAAAAAAGACAGATGGTGGAGAGTCAATCAAAAGACGAATAATAGGGTTTTCTTCCCTAACTCAAAACCTGATGCCACAGATTAAATGGGCTTTCTGAGCTCCAGACCAGATTGATGAGACAAGAAATGACACCTAAAGACATCCTGTAAAATTTCGGAACTCTAAGGGAGAAAAAAAAAGGAAAGACAAAATATGTTCTAAGATTCACGGGGGAAAAAAGGTAAAGAAAAAAAGGCGAGAATCGTCATCTACAACAGCGGAAGCCGGAAGACAACGAAAAAGCAGCTACCAACCACTGTGAGAAAATGGTACTGTTCAAGAACACGGCGAAGATTTTATTTCATTTTAGAGTTAAAGAAACAATATTTGAGAACTACCAGGGAAACTAACATCCAAGTACTCTATCTGAAAAAAAGTGGTAAAGTGTCTTAACTAAACAAATCAGAATAGAAACCTAAAGGTGACAGAATAGGAAAAGAAGAGCCAGTGGAGATTAATCAATAAATCTTTATGTGTAGATATAGATACACACACACACACACACACAAAATACAAAAATATGTACTTGTGAATGCTACTAGGTTAAATGTATAATATTGTTTATTTTTCCTGTTTTTAATGGTTTCTTGTCATATTTTTGAGGCCCTGGCTTCAGCAGCTGATTAAGTCCACATGCCAACCACTTCCCTTATCTGACTCTCACACTCTGGGCCACCATACATCTGCCCTAATTTCCCCTGGGGTCAGGTACTAGACAACTAGCAATAGCCCCTATGCCCCGAAGCCCTGAGAAATTGTTCTAATTAGCCAGACTCCAGAGACATAGCAAAATCTAGGTAACCACTTGCCATACATAAGCTTCCGTCTGTTGTTACTCTGTCTCTGACGCAACCCCCTAGTGGTCCTGCGGGGTAGCTTTCTCCCATTCAGAGCTGTAAGAACATAAGTTTGTACCTTTCTTCTATCTGTCATTATGTGTGTCACTCCACCAAAATAATCTTTAAGTCTTATAAAGCAAAGTGTGAAAGTACAATATACTTCTGAATAAGAAATCATTAAGGAAAAAGGATATGCTCTATAGGAAATTCTAATAATGCTCTAGAGCTAAATATGAAACTACCTAAAACTTTAGAGTCAAGCATGATGGAGAAGGATTAAAGATTTTGTAAAGTGAAGGAAACCATGAGTTCTATTTTAAGTAAATCAAATTTAAGCTACCTATTGGACTTCCCACTGCAGATGTCGAAGAAGCAGTTAGATATTTTAGTCTGGAGCACACACACTATAAATTTGAGAGTCATTATGAATAATTACATGTTAAGGAGCTGTAAGACCTGAGGAAATTACCGAAAGGTGCCATGTGGAAGAATGACCTCCAGGCATGCAACATCAACAGGTAGAGGCAGCAAGATGAGGAAGAGCTAATGAAAGCAACCAATAGGGAGAGTCCAGGAGGGTGGAGGGAAACCTAGAGAGTGTGGTTTCCCTGGAGCCAGGCGTAGAAAGCATTTAAAGAATGAGAGACAAAGATTAACCCTATCAAATGCTGCGGAAAATTGAGTATAATGGATACTAAGAATTGGGCATTGCACGTGGAAAGATGGAGGTCTTGAGCATCCTTTGCAGAAGGAGTTTCAGTATGGTGTAGACAAATCCAAATAGGAAACTTTCTGGAGAGAATGGAAAGTGAAAGAGACAGTAAATGTGGATAATGCTTTCACAGGATTTTGCTGTAAGAGATAGGAATGAAATCAGACAGCACCTAATTGAAAATGTAGGATCTAGGCAGATGTTTTGTTTTGTTTTAGGATGGGAGATAGTCTATCCTATTCTGATTTAAAGAACCTAGGTGGAGAGAAAAGTTGGGATGATGGGGAGGAGGAGAAAAGGAGGAGAGAAGAAAGAGAGAGAGACGAAGGATTTTTGTAGGAACAAAACCCTCGAGTAGGAAATAATGAATGCTATTCTATACATAAATGGAAGGATCAACGTAGACAGGAGCAGAAACAGTTCATTCTTATAACCTGAGGAAAGATAGATATGTGGTCCAGATGCAAGTAGGTAGGTTTGGTGGAGGAAGGATGAGAACATTCTTTCTGATTGTCTGATTTTCAAATAAAATAAGAAGCATATTTATCTGCTCAGAGTGAGGCTGGGAAGGGGATGTTTTTGGTTTGAAAAAGAGGAGAAGATCTGAGAGTGGAGGAGCTCATTGACTAGGGAAATCAATGATTGAAGGGCCATGTTGCGGCCCCACTGGGGATTGGTGATAAACGCTTAACCTGAGATGGGAAATGTGACTGTATTTTTCTTCAGCCCTGGGCAGTGTTAGGGTTCTGGCACAGATTGAATTCGTCCGAGATGGGTCTGGCCAGACCGGTACCACGGAGAGAGAGTGAGACTCTGCCTGGGAAAGATGAGAAGCGAGGGCATTCCCCAGTCCCGCTCTCAGGAACTTTAGTCCTTGTATTGCTCCTCTTTTCTCCCAACTTCTCCAAATTCTATCTCAAGACAGTTTAAAAAACTGCCAAAATTTTCCATGAAAGGTAGGAGATAATAGGAAACTGTGTCAGGCAAAGCCAGAACCCTTTTGAACAGGCAGAATGAGGAGAAAATTCTGGAACAATCTATATATCTTCATAATTGTTCTGGTTAGGTTTTTTTCTTCTTGTTTAAGCTCTGTGACCTCTATACATTTTACCAGTGTGGAAATGGAATTAAAATGCTACAGTAGACCCTAGTAAGTTAGATATTATTGGTGAATATGGCTAATTTCCAGGTATAAAACTCAAATATTTCCTAGCTTATCACCTGGCACCAAACACAGTGCCTGCCCCCACCCCTTGGTTTCAGAACCCAGAAAGTAGAATGAAATCAACTGTACTAATTGAGCAGAAGGAGTTGCATGTGAAACCACTGATTTGGCCAAAAAGACACATATAGATAGGCAAAAATTGTCTTGTTGTTGTTTGTGAGTGTGAGTTTATGATAAAATTTGGGCTGGAGGGCCTATATAGTAGGTTAACTCAATATGCTCACTGTTGGCTTCCTAAAATATATGCTTATCTCCTATTTGTACACAATTTGTAAAGTACAATTTACCATTTAAGAGGCTGCTGGATCATCATGATTATTACTTTCTTAGCCTCTAAGATGGGGAAGATTTTAATAATTATCACTACAGGGCACTGATAGCTGTTTTAACTTAATAACTCAAAAGATGATATATGAAAAACATTTTAGTAGCAATTTAGTTTTTTTTTTTGAAACCATGAAGCATATAGTGCCAAGGAGAAGTAACATACAGATCATTTTTATTTAGGTACAAGATAAAGCAAGACGTGAGGAACCAAAAACTTAGCCAGAGCCATTTGCAACAGTCAAACCAGGAATGTAAGAGACAAAGGCTCTACATACAAATAACTAGTTCAAGGCTTTTGTTTGAATTAGTTTATCTTCTCTAGGATAGAAAAATCTCTTCTTGAAGTCTTTATTAATGTAGGACACTGGACTATTCGGCTGGACCATGTTTCAATCCGTTGATCACTTGGCGTGATTTGGCCAACCTCACTGCCAGGCAAGGAAGTCTGCACCTTCTCCCTTCTCCTGCAAGCTTTGTCAAGGAAAAAGAGCTTCCCAGAAAGATGAGGACAGCTTTTTTTCAGCCATGTAACATAGTTAATTCTTTCTTCAGTCATCATCTCCTAACACCCAAAGTAACCAACAAACAGTGCATCACAGTGCAAGGAGATTTAAACATTGAAAGAATACTTGCCAGAGAATGCAACTCAAAATTAAATAATAACACAATAGGACACTTTGTGTAACAAGAGGGAAAGGTATATTGAAATATTCTGATTTAAGTTAATTTAAATTCTTCTTTTGTTTGTTCTGTTTTTTGTGAGGAAGCTTGGCCCCAAGCTAAAATCTGTTGCCAATCTTCCTCTTTTTGCTTGAGGAAGATTGTTGCTGAGCTAACATCTGTGCCAGTCTTCCTCTATTTTGGATGTGGGATGCCACTACAGCATGGCTTGATGAGTGGTGTGTATGTCTATGCCCGGGATCTGAACCTGCAAACCCCAGGCCACCAAAGCGGAGCACGTGAACCTAACCACTATGCCACGGGGCTAGCCCCCCGAGGTGAATTTAAATTATTCTTGAGAGGAGGAAAGGAAAATAAGAATGTGCCCAAATCCACTTTTGTGGTCTTAAACACACTGAGACAAAAGTTCTACCTTCAGGAAAACATCTTGTGCTGACCTCTTCACAGAAATAGAAATGCACCTGCATATGTGTGTTCATACTCACCTACAGGCCTGTATCCACAGACAGTCACGCTGGGTTTGATTGATGCTCCATTAAGATGGCTTGGGCAGTCATTTTGTGTTCCCATTCTTACCTAGACAAACTATTTATTTTAATGCAAAAAAGCAAAGGGAATATAGTATGTAAATGATATAATCTTCTTTAAACTAAAATTATATCATTCATAGGTGCACTGTATACTTTTGCAAAGATCTCCCTAACTTAATATGCATGGGGAGAAGAGAAAAGGGAACAAAGTCAAATAGCAGTTGAGAACTCTCTAGTAGGTTTTACAAAAGTACTGTGCTTTAAAACACAGTAAACAGTCTGTTTCTTCAGAGCCTTTTCTCTGTCTGTGCCCTCTGCCTAGAAACCTCTTTCCCTAGGAACGTGCATGGCTCTTTCCGTCTCTCACTTCAAGCCTTTGGTAAAACCACATCCCCTCACACAGGCTGTCCCTGATCATCCCATCTAAAATAGATGCCACTTCCCTTTATCCTCCATGTCTTCAATTATTCTTCTTCCTGGCCCTATCACCATTCGGCATATTGTATATGTATTTGTCTTTGTTTACTGTCTGTTCCTCTCCCTGCTCTGCCCCTGCCCCACTGTAATGCAAATTACACGGGAGTACGGGATCTTGTCTGTTTTATTACCTGCCATATCTCCATTACCTAGAACAGAGCCTGGCCCGTATTTGTGGAATAAATGAATAGATTCTTCATTCTCCGCTAAGTCCCAGTAAATCAAAATTTCTTACTTGGAGTACTTAGTCAACTTTCTGATTAGTTAATTAAATGCTTTGTTGTCCAGCCGTGGTCTACAAGGTATTTGCTCTGCTGTCACTACCACAACATCTGCTTAGAAATCAGAATAAGAGAAGGGGGAAAATAAATTTCTGACAAATTGTACACGACAAACACTGGGAGCCGGAGTCTTCCACACGGACTATGACTTGGGAATGTTCATATAATAAAGATATTTACTCATTCCTTCTCTAATCAACTCGTGCTCATTTGTGATGCCTATCAGGCCTCCCAGCAGAGATGTTGACAAGGCAGGAGGATTTAAAGCTTCATGTTCAGGAGAGAGGCCCAGACTGAAGATAGATATTTGGAAGTCATCAGCATTTTGATGGTATTTAAACCCATGGTACTGCGTGAAATCACCAAACTAGCAGGTGTAGACGGAGAAAAGGGAAGACTCAGAACTGAGACCTGAACTCTCCAACATTTAGAGGCTGGGAGGTAAGAAAGAACCAGCAGAGACTGAGCAGGAGTTTCAGAGAAACAGGAAAGGATGGCGTCTGGGAGCCATGTGAAGGTAGTTTATCAAGTGGGTGAGAGGCAGAGGGCATCTGAGTCAAGTGCTGCTGTTGGGTCAAGAAAATAGAGACAGGCAACTGGTCATTTGGTTTACCAGTGGAGGACATTTGTGACCGTCATATGAACAGTTTAGATGCAGCAATGTGGGCAAGAAAGTTGGAAGAGATAAGGACATATCATAGACAATTCTTTTGAGTAGCTTTTGTTTAAAGGGAAGGAGAGAAGTGAGTAAAAGCTGGAGGAGGAAGAGAAGGTTTTTGTGGTTATTGTTGCTTTTAAGATAAGAGAAACGATAGCTTGCTATTTTTCTGCTGTAATCTGCTTCCTGCAGGCCAGCTGCAGAAAAGATCTGCCTTATTTTGCATTTATGCAATTACAGTATCTGTATAAGTGAAGCATTAATCTATTCACCTCAAATGCCAGAACTCACGTTACAAGAATTTCTTAATAGCAAAGCACATTAACGCCTCATAAGTCAATGCAACACCTCTACAAGGCAATATTGGTTTTCCAACATATCGAAGGGAAAGGAGCTTAACATTGATGAGAGAGCAATTTATTTTGCCTGCTTTCTTTTATTAAAATGGAACGAATATAAGTATATTGAGCCAGATACCTCTGGAGCACTAAGAACTTTCTGGTTGAATTAATCCCCTTTAATTCAACACCCTTTAAAACTGTTGTGTAACAGGAATGGATTGTTCCATGGTACTTGGATTATAGATAATGTCAGTTTTTAAAATATTAGCTGAAGTCTCTGAATACCAAGGTTGGTGGAATTTTCAATACTGGTCAGCTTTCAAGGCTCCATCCCCACTACTTTTATTATATATGAACCTTGGAACCTGTATCATCTTTTAAAACATCCTATGAAACAGGATGGGCTCTGGTTGTCAGTGCTGGGATCTGTGTTTGGCTCCATGTGGTCCAGCCAATGCCAGCAACAACACTAGAAGTTTCTTTCCACTGGGCTAAGTGTGAATACAAGAGGCTCCTGGCCAAGGCTTCAGAGCTCAATGTTAGTACTCGCTGGCCACACAGCAGACATCTCCTTCCAGAATTCATCCCTCTCAAAGGAGCCATGTTTGGACAGGTACAACACTCTGCAACACTTAGAAAATCCCTTATCCTCATTCCCAATATGGGGGCTCCAATGCCATCCTCTCAGAGTCTGCCGCATCAGCAAATCTCCGCTGCCTTTGGACAAGCCCAGCTTAAGCACTGAAATAAGTCTAAGGCCTTCAAAAACAAAAGCTTTTTTTAGAGATTTTCTTCTGGACATCCTATATACAGTGAAATTTCTCTTTTTTGTCAACAAATGCACAAAAAAGATTTTATCTGTACCCCTAGAATGTAGAGAATTTCAGGACGAAGTGTCCCAGGGATGGGCAAAGCAGTGGAGATGTGGCTTCCTCAAATGAATCCCCCTGCTGCAGTAGCACACTCGAATGTAGTTGTAGGGTAAACATGAGTCAGAAGTTACAAATGATTATAGCCTTTTCAGTTATTCTTAATTGCTTTTTGTACAGCTCTAAAATCCAGAAGGTCTCTGGATTATGGAAGTTGTTCTTCTTACTGCGAGTTGAATGTGAGTTCGACAATGCAGAACCATGCTCATGGACCAGTTTCCAGTTATGTTTTCTGAAAGCACAAAGTGGCTGGGTGTTAAGGTGATGTGGTGTCACACACAGCACAGTAGAATACATTTTCCAATGCAGCTCAATTCCTCACCTATTTGAAGGCCAACTTTGTTCAACGCGATGTGAAAGGTAATCACTATTTGCCATAACAGAACTTGTAGTGAACCAGATGGGCAAGAAAAATAAACGAGTATCATTAAGAAAAGGTAATGTATGGTAAATACCTAAGAAAAGCAGAATGTATTTCTGCAGAGGGAAGTGATCACGGCAGGCCTTGGAAGAATGAGGAAAGTCAGTATTTGACATCAGTCTTAAAGCAGTGAATTTCAAACCCTAGGTCTTGACCCTTTGGTGGTAGAGAAAACAATTTATTGAGTATGTGTGGTATTTTAAAGAATCAAATCAAATTGAATAGAAAAGAAAATGTCAGAATCCTCACAAGTAGTAAGAGTAAGTGTTGTTTCCTGAAATACTAATGTCAAAATATACGTACATATGTGCCTCAGTAATGATTGGTCTTGGCTAAAAAAGTGTAAGAGATGTTTGTTAATGTTGCATGGGATATAATCAGGTAAAAATGGGAGATGGTATTGCAAACAGAGGTAACATTATCAACAAAGCGCAGATAGAAAAAAGGTGTAGAACGTGCTAGAGAGGTGATGAGTGGTCTAATTTATTGAAATCGTTGGAGAACTGAGAGAATAGGGAGAGGCAGCAACATAGAGACATCTTGAGGAAAGAAAAATAAGCATCTAAAACTCAGAATGTTCAAAAATAGACATTTTTCTTCCTGCCTCAAATCTTTTCCCCCTCAGTCTTACAATCTTTAATAATTGGCACCTCTCACTCAAAAAACTAGAAGTCATCTTTGGGTCATTATTTTATTTCATTCTTCTCCGTATTAATCTATCAAAATCCTGTTAGCTCCTCCCAACATTTCTTTAAACTCTCTACCTCTCTCTGGTCCTGCTATCATCATGAGTCAAGCCTCCGTTATCTTTTGCCAAGACTATGTCAATGGTTTCCTAATTGGCATCTCTGCATCCCCTTTTGTGCTTTCACCTTTGCCCTCAATTTATTCTTCACATGTCAACCAGCATGATCTTTCTAAAGCTCTGCTACCCAATATGGTGGCAACTCGCTACATATAGTTATTTAAATTCAAGTAAATTAAAATTAAATAAAATTTAAAATTCAGTAACTTAGTTTCCCTGGCCACATTTCAAGTGCCCAATAGCTATCGTGTCCAATATGGCAACCAAACTGGACAGTGCAGAGAACAGTCCCATTGCTGCAAAGAGTGATATTGGACTGTGCTGTTCCAAAGTATGAGCCAGAGCATGTCATCCCTCTGCTCAAAACCCTCCACTGATTTCTCATTACAGCTACAATAAAATCCCCAATTCATACCATAGCCCACAGGTCCTACACAAGATTCTTCCTGCGTTTCTCTCCAAACTCATCATTTCCAAGTTTCCTTCCCTCAGTCACTGGCTTCCTTTCTCTTCTTTGTTCAAATCAAGGGCCCCCTTGTGGCCTTTGCACTTTGTTTCTTTGCCTAAAATATTATCTCCCCCACTGCTCTTCCTCCACACAACTGCTCTGCTTAAATCCCTTAGGTATAACGTTAGGTTACATCCTCAAAGAGGCCTCTCCTCACCTATCAAAAGCTGCCTGTCCTGGTTATCTTATATTTATATATTTTATATTTTATGGAGTCATTTTGTATATAAAACTTGTTCATGCCGTTCATCATAGTTACCATAATCTGGATTTATGTAACTTATTAGTAAGTTTATTGACTATTGTGTTCATAGATTGTCTATCTTCTCCACTAGAAGACAAACCTATTGCCAGCCTTGTTCGCTATTCTATCTCAAACGGCTAGTACATTCTCAATAAATATTTGATGAATGAATAAACCCAAAAAGAGAGCTAAACCTGTAGAATTGATAGGAAGGAATCTTGAAAGCAAGAGAGACGATGGGCAATATTTACAAGAAGTGACATGATCAGATGTCTGTTTTCGAAAGATTAATCTGATAGCTTTATATATGCAGTTTGGAAAGTTAAAATGGATCAAGAGGTACAATTGTATTGCATTGGGGGAAGGTAGGTGAAGGGTATACGGGACTCCACTGTTTTGCAGCTTCCTATGAGTGTAAAACTATTTCAAAATAAAAAGTTAAGAAGAAATTGTAAACTGTAGTGTTCCTAAATTGAACAAGTTGCAGTATTCCTAACTGATGACGAAAATTACAAAAGTAATGAAATAGAGATTTATGTGGAAAAATAGTTAAGGGAAAAAAGTGATAATAAGCCTGAATTTAGTATATTTTGCTTTACACAAATGAATTACTGTGAGCTTTCTATTTAGATATTTTAATTTTTTTTTTAAGATTGGCCCTGAGCTAGCATCTGTTGCCAATCTTACCCCTTTTTTCTTCTCCCCAAAGCCCCAGTACATAGTTGTATATCCTAGTTGTAGGTCATTCTACTTCTTCTATGTGGGATGCCACCACAGCATGGCTTGATGAGAGGTGCCAGGTCCGCGCCCAGGATCCGAACTGGTGAACCCCAGCCTGCCAAAGCAAAGAACACGAATTTAACCACTTAACTACAGGGCCTGCCCACTATTTAGATATTTTATTAGCATACTGAAATTGAAGGCTTTGAACTTTCGTAACCAACAATCCACAGAAATACACAATGGGCCATTGCTGTATCATACATCTAGTAATCAGTAGCGGTCACCTATAGATATGAGCTGTAGTTGATGGCTTGGTACCCCATGTCACATTCTCTCTGCTCAGCTCAAATTTCATCCACAATAGTCACTTTGGACTGACATTTGATCTCAAGAGCACTGTGCATCTTTCCACCTTTTCTGAACCTGCAGGAGCCCTCTTGGCCCATTTGCAAGCACAGCCCAGAACACCCCCAGTAGAAGTCCTCAAGAATATAAGACAGGTTCTGGTGGATTAAGGCCCTAGCCTTCTGTCCTTCAGGAGGAAAATTCTGGGAGGTATCCTATACTCTTCTCAGGAAGACTGAATGGAATCAAACTCCTATTGCCCACAGCAACAACCTACCTAACTGACTCTTCCTTATTCTTTGTTTCAGTCTTCTTTTCCCCTCCCTTCTGTTTCCTAGGATTCCCTAATTCCTAAATAACTTACACTTGCTCAAATTCTTGTCTCAGCCTCTGCTTTCAGAAGAACTCAGACATAATTGGGGTCACAAGTGATTTTAGAAAATAGAACCCCAGGATGGAATGGTGGAAGTGGATCACTCACCCCTCAGATGGCAACAAAGATGACAGTGCTGAGGAACAGTGGAGTGACAATGGCCTTTGGCATGTTGTAGCATCTCAATTCTTTCATCTAAAATGGATGGGGATGAAGTACAGGTGGAAGGGAAAGCATTGGATTTTCTAGTAGCTGTAGCACAAGCACAAGATGAAGGCAATTGAAATTAAAATGATCATATATTGGCAAGTTTCTCTTGTTTGTCTTGGAATCCTTAAAGAAAAAAAAGACTGAAAATATAGGTTCAGATTAGTAAACTATCAACTCAGGGATTTCTGTCAGTGCTATAAGCACCCCATGACAGCATTTAAAGCATCTTTCACAGTATTAGGTTAAATATGTTAAATATCCAGCTCAGGATTTAATTGAAACACTAGCAGAACCACAAAAGACACTGAATATGAAGCTTGACAGACCTCTCATACTAAAGTTACGGCCTTGACAGGGAAAAGGTACAATCCTGAGACCTGGTATAAGTATATTTGTGTGGTTGTGTTCAGGCTACTGAATACTGTGAAACTTCATTTCCCTAGTTCCACTGGGCTATTAGAAGCAATCCTCTCTCCGCTACTATTGAGAAGACCAGTTTCACTGTTTCTGGATACCTTGCAATGACCTGCTCTACAGAGATGCCTTACAAGACAATGCTTGTCCTTTCCCAGATCTGCCCCATCTTCTCTCATTATGTGCAGGCCAATGACTAGAGTCACGTCTCAGAACAGGCCAAAAGGAGAAACACTGTTCCTGCTCTGGGACTATTCACTGAAAAGCCCATTCAGTGAACGAGGTAGGACCTGGCTAATAGGTACTGGCAGGAAAGAGGGGAACAGTGTGGAAGTGGATCCAGGGGGTGTTGTTGGACTGGAGAGGAGATGGGGTATAAGATGAGGTAGGAGAGAGTTTATTGATGTGGGGAACTTTCTCATGACTTGGGATTTTTGCCTCCTGGATTGACAGTACATAGCAACATTAAGAAAAATGCTTAAATTTGCTTAGCTTGGACCTTCTCACCCTCCTGTCCAGCTAGAGATTCATATCCCAAAATATCCCAGGCCCGTTTTCTTCTTCCAGTTGTGTTCACATTTAAAACATCTTTCTGAAATGCCTTAGAAGAAACCTGGGCACCTCAAGTAACGTCTCATCAAGAATCTTACGGCATCACCAATCACCTGCATTTCCTTATGGTAACCTTGCTCATAAAGCAGTTTTATGTCATAGAAAAATAACATGATCAACCTGTACCCATTTATATTTTAATATTTTATTTTTCTTCAGTTAAATTTTAAGATCCGTTTCAACCCTAAAATTCTATAATCTAATTATAAGTTTACAAATTGTATTTACATAGATCAGTGGTGATGTCTTTGGCCATCTCAAATATGTTCTAAAACTAAGGAAATGGATTGTCTCTCATAACACAAGGTCTAGAAGTGGGGTGGCTCCAGGCAGTGTCATCAAAGAACCCGGTTATTTCCTCTCTCTACTTCAGCATCTTTGGTATTTTGTCTCTGCCCTCAGATTGACTCCCGTCATTGTTGTAACAGGTCTGCAGAAGTTCCAGATGTTACATCTAGATTCAGTATACCTAGGAGGCCAAAAAAGCACATCTCCCCAGTGTCTGCTTGTCAAGAGCTAGAAAACAGTTCTTGGAATCCCCTCCAGAAGCCTCATTGGCCTATCTGGGTCACTTGCCCAACCCTGAACAGTCAAAGGTGGGAACACACAACAACCATGATTGGATTAGCCTAATTGGAACTCATCTCAGGCTGCGGATGAGGTCATCTTTCTCTTGTTCATGTGGTAACTGAAGAACATCAGGTTTTGTTGTTGAGGAAGAAGAGGGAAAGGAAAGTGAGCCAGACAATCAGTTGTATCTGTTGTGCATAATTTTCAGTGAGGGTCCTGAGAGCAAGACGGTGAGTGCATTATCTGAGCAGCCTACAGCACAATCAGCTAGGCTCCAGTTAGGTGCCCCTTAGCAAGGTGATCTGGCAATTACTGTCCATCATTCTGACTGTGGGCCACAGAAACAGAGTTCATTGGCACTTTAGTTCTGCTATTAAAGTGCCAGAGAGTGACCAGAGCCTTATGTGACCTGAACTCAATGTTGATATCTGAACTCATAGTCTTTGAAGGCAACACATAACATCACCAAAAGCAGATAATAAATAATAGCAGAACAAGCAGTCTTGTTTGTGCTGTTGGCTGTAGCGAATGCTTTTGATACATCACCTGCATTTGCTACTCTCACCATCAGTCCCGTGGGATCTTAAAGAAGGATGTAGAGATGTTTCTGCACAGCAAGTTTTCCACAGGCTTGCCCCCAAATCAAACACTTGATACAAACAGAGGCCTTTTAAGGTTGACTATACATATATAGATTTTGATACATCTTGTTTTATGCTTCAAAAGAGATCTGTAAAGCTATTTTTTATTAATCAAATGCATTCTTTTTAAAAGATTGGCACCTGAGCTAACATCTGTTGCCAATCTTCTTCTTCTTTTTTTTTTGTATTCTTCTCCCCAAAGCCATTTGGTACATAGTTGCATATTCTATTTGTAGGTCCTTCTGGTTGTGCTATGTGGGATGCCACCTCAGCATGGCCTGATGAGCGGCGCCCTGTTGGCCCCCAGGATCCAAACTGGTGAAACCCCAGGCCACCAAAGCGGAGCACACAAACTTAACCACTCGGCCTTGCAGCTGACCCCTTCAAAAGCATTTCTTAATGGATTGTGGGTTACTGTCTAGAGCAAAACTGTGAGAGAAACTAGTTAATTAAGAAAATCCTGGTTAATAAATAATGCTTTCTTAATTCTTCCTTTGCAAATTTAGATTTAGGCACTTTGGGATTTTTTTATATTCAGTTACACTGAATTTAACTGTTCTGTACAGTTTAAAATATCCATCTTCATGATTGTTACACCATATTTAGCAATGTTAAAATTATTTCACATATAAGAACACCTATTATCAGAAATAGTACTGAAAGTTAAATTCTAAAAAACAAAAATATTTGAAAGCATTTGAAAAATCAATTAAAATTTTGAAATACAAAAATTATCAAACCAATTCTGGAGGTCTGCTTTTCTACAAAGTAGATTTTTATGAGAAATTAATACACTTCTTTTTTGTTTTTCCTATTCATAAAGCAAAGCTATCAAATTATCTACATAAAAAGGTTGCCAAAAGTCCAGATGCATTTGCACCTTGTTTTCCTTAGTGTTTTTGACTTGCTTAGTTCAGCCCGATTAGAAGACATTTCTGTTTAGTATAAGGAGTCACATTCCCACAGATTGTTCCAACCCTAAACCAACCTTTGATATAAGGAATTGCTTTAGTTGGTAATTGCTTTAGTCAATAATTTCAATTTCAGAATGTGAACAGCTTTAAATTAGTTAAAAGATAACAATTATCTCAAAAGATCCATCCGAATAATTGAGCTGCTCCATCTTCTAATTAAATCATGAATGTAATCACTAGCCCTCACAACCAGGACAGAAAAGACTATGGGAACTGTGAAGGAAGTCAGGAAACAAAGTCATGAGGAAATTGCCATATCCTAATTCTTGGTTGAGTCTCTTCAAAACTGGGGAAGAATTTAAAATGTGAGATAAAGTAGGCTAGTTGCATATGTGTAAGTCTAGGAATATCCAAAAGATGACTATAGCTTAGGCAGAATCCATCAGCTTTACAGAATTTTAGGGCTGAAAGAGTCTTAGCAGTCCAATTCAAAGTCCTTTATTTTACAGAAGGTAGTACCAGCTAGTAAGTGACAGAGCGGACACTCACCTCATTTCCCTGAGTCTGAACTTAAGGCTTCAGTATGCCCAGGATTCTGTGCAGTCTCAAAAGTGATGTTTCCTAAGGTGATTCCAAGCAAGACCACTGTTCTGCAAGATTATTAACAAGTGTTTCATGAGAAAAGGCTCCATGAACACATAATTAATGCTGGGAAGGGCTGCGTCAAAGCTAACCGGCTTTCTTTACTGTGGCAATTACAGTGCCTTTAATTTGCTTCAGTAGACCCTGGGTGTTCACACTGGCCGCGTATGCATCAGGTTGAAATGTTTTACAAACTTAATTGACGTCCGTGGTTCTTGTTTTGTCTCATTGTTGTTTATGTGTTTGTTTAGTAGTGGTTTGGGGGTTATTTTATTTTTGTTTATTTTTTATCGAAGCACCCAGAACAATAATAGTATTTCATGGAATATCAGAAAATACTATTTGTATCACTTAGAATTAGACATGCTCCACATTACAGAAAAAAATAAAACAGGCTTAAATAAAGTAGAAGTTCATTTTTCTCTCAGATAAAAGGAATGTAGAGTACGCAGTCAGAAGTACGGAGATTCCAGAGTCCCCAGGACTCATGCTCCTTCCATCTTGCTGTTCTACCTCCTAGCCTGTGACTTCTATCTTCAAGGTTAACTCATAGTCCAAGTCGGCTGCCAAAATTTCTGCCATTTTTTCACCATCAGGAAGCAGTTGAGTCAGCTTGTTTTCAGCAGCATTCCCAGAAAGCCCACACAACACATTTGTTAACAATTGGCCAGAACTACTAGAAAATGAAATACTTTAGATGAGTACAAGATATCCCTCGATAAAATTTGAATTCTGCAACTAAGGAAGAGCACAAAAATGTATAGGCAATTAGTAAACAGTCTTTTCCACACAGTTCTAAGGCAAAGAAGAGGAAAGAGGAGAATGGGGTGGAAGAGGGGAGAGGGAGGAGGGGAATGGGGTGGAAGAGGGGAGAGGGAGGAGGGGAATGGGGTGGAAGAGGGGAGAGAGAGGAGGGGAATGGGGTTGAAGAGGGGAGAGGGAGGAGGGGAATGGGGTGGAAGAGGGGAGAGGGAGGAGGGGAATGGGGTGGAAGAGGGGAGAGGGAGGAGGGGAATGGGGTGGAAGAGGGGAGAGGGAGGAGGGGAATGGGGTGGAAGAGGGGAGAGGGAGGAGGGGAATGGGGTGGAAGAGGGGAGAGGGAGGAGGGGAATGGGGTGGAAGAGGGGAGAGGGAGGAGGAGAATGCGGTGGAAGAGGGGAGAGGGAGGAGGGGAATGCGGTGGAAGAGGGGAGAGGGAGGAAAAGGAGGACAAGGAGGAAGGCGAGGAGGCCTGGGGAGTAGGAGGGAGAGAGAGAAGGAGAAATTGTTGTTTTGAATGAATTTTAAAATACACTTTATTAACCCAACAAGTATCTGGAAGTAAAGAAGCACTTTATTTACTGCAGAAATGGTAAATGGATTGTCATTTCCATCAAAGTCCAGTCGTCTGCTTAAACAGATCTCAGATCTTGACTGATATTTTCTGAATGCTCAAATTCACAGCATATTAAACTGTCTTCCTAGTAAGCCCTAACCTTACTTTCTACACTTTGCATACATTTACCAACTGCATCCATTATCATAATGAATAAAACAAGTAGGTGACAGTTCAATTATGAGATATAATAGGGCCAAAGAGGGGTGATTAGTAATCACATTGGAAAGTTCATTTTTTGACAGTTTATAACATCCTGAACAAAAGTGCTTGCTGATTGCCCACTACTTTTCTTACTTAAGCCAGATGTCTCTCAATAAATAGTAGGGAAAATGAAAATATCAAGGGAGAATTAAACTTTGGTTATTGCAAAGGTTTTCTGTCAGTTCTCATAAGCATCTTAAAAAGGAAGCAAAATTTAACCTCTAGTTTTCCTGGAAATAATGCATATCTTGTTCAGAAGTGCTTTAAATGGATCTGTTTGGAGTGAATGTTCATATATAATTTTTAAAAAATATTAGCACCTTTTTTTGATAAAATCAGAGCAATTGACTTAATTGGAGACAGAAATCGTAGCAATTATTACTAGAGTATATTTGGAAGAAGGCGATTCATGTCAACACAAGTATGATTCCATGGTTCATGGTCAGACACTGGGACTTCCCTCTGTCAGTTGTTAAAATTAATTGTACATTTTCTATTTTGAGCTCAACTTAAGTGGTCTGAGGGTGGTGGGAAAGGGGGACAAGAAAATAAGGGAATGAAACTTTTACCGAGCATACCACACTATATCAGGTGCCATATTGTGTTCCACGTGTATTTTCATATTTACCTACCATAATTAATGTATGAACTTGTTTAATCATCCCACTTTATAGATGAGAAGAATATAATGTAGACAGAATAAAGTCTTTCTTAAGAGGCTTAATCAATGGAGAAGCAGGCTGTTGCCCAAGTTAGCCTGGTTCCAAAGACTTTTCCATCTCTGCTCCACCGATCTGGCATGTTTTTTCAGGTTGTTACTTCCTCAGGAGTTATGCATTTATTTCTTTTGAGCAAAAGCTCTTAGAAATAAACAAGGTAGAGAGCACAGAAGGGAAGAGAAAATGCATTCCTAAGCAAGGTTTTAGGAACCAAATTTACTTCCTTCCGGAAGGTGAAGTAAAAAACCCAGAACTTGGTAGAGCCAACATGATGAAAACTGACTCCACTGAGTTCTGGACAGGGCTGACGGACTCCAGGGGCGCCATGGAGTATGTTTTTAAAATAAGATTTCTGCATCCTCAAGAACAAATGAGTAGTTGACCAAAGCAGAACAAGAGAGAAGTCTTGGTAAATATGCTTTCGGGGTGGTGGTGGTGAGGTAGGGACTTCAGGAATTTGGACAATGGCAGAAAGCTGAAAGTATACTTGTAGTAACCAAAACAGTAGAGCTAACTAACTGAGCACTGTGGAGAGAAGCAATGAGAAAGCATTTTGTCACAGGGTGAACTCGCAGGAAGCCATCGTGAACTAGGCACAAGCCTGGATCGTCACTTCTCTGGGCATCACTGAAGCCTTTGGTCTTTCGATTAAATACATACACTTTAGAAGTAGTCTGAGCGCTCTGTCAACATTTATGAACCTTCTGGTGTGTGGGATGTGGAAGACTAAGCAATTTGTGAATCATGCCAGGAATCTCCCTACTCAAAGTATTTCGATGGATTTTGAATTCTAGCAATCCTGAAATAAGGGGGCCAAATGTAAGAAATACCGCTTCACTAATCATTAGTGGATACTCATACACACACACACACACACACACACACACACACACACCACTTTCTTCCATCTAAAGGAGTTTTGCTTTCTAACTCCCAATTTCCTGAGGGAAAAGAAGAATGAATGAAGTGAGCCAGTCTCTCTTGAAGAAAAAGCGTTGCTCATCTCCATTTTGTCCTTGCTGCTTAATTGGGCTGTTCATAGGAGGTAGGAATGAAGAGAATATAGGCAAAAAATGGTCAGGTCACTTTCTTTGGAATACACTGCCTATCATTATGCCTTCTAAATTCTAATTCTTCAAGAAGCCACTATATTATTGAATACACTAAAATGGCTATTTTGATATTTCCTTTTCCAAGCAATTTGAAGTAATCTCATTCCTCATTGTATTTTTGAGAATTTCACATATTTCCCCTGTCTATTCAGTTTTCATTTGTTACAAGAAACCCATAAAGAAATAACTAAAAATTTTATGGAAATATTTAAGGGTCATTGTTTCCCTGACTCTCTCTATTCAGATTATTTCCCAGGCTACAATAGAAGATTAGGCAGCAACACTACTTTCTGCACTTGGCTCACAATTTTGCATAAGTGAATAACTCTAAATAAAAGGAAGCAGGAAAGAATATAATCAATAGCCATATTTACTGAGTGCCTTTTCTTTCCATTTTATTGCACCCAGCAAATACTGTGTGTGGAAGTATAATACATAACGCAGTCAGGAACAACTGAACATTACAGATGAATATTTTCTTTTTTTTAAAGATTGGCACCTGAGCTAACAACTGTTGCCAATCTTTTTTTATATGTTCTTCTCCCCAAAGCCCCCCAGTACATAGTTGTACATCCTAGTTGTGAGTGCCTCTGGTTGTGCTATGTGGGACGCTGCCTCAGCATGGCCTGATGAGCAGTGCCATGTCCATGCCCGGGATCCAAACTGGTGAAATCCGTGACTGCCAAAGCAGAGCACGAGAACTTAACCACTCAGCCACAGGGCCGGCCACTACAGTTGAACATTTTTAATCCATAGGAATAAATACTTTTTATTTCTAGAGTAAGCAAACTGAATTTAATATTTAAAGATTTTCTTCAGGACATCATAATTACACTTATTGTCATCAGGGAGAAAATTTACTCCCAGAAAATCATAAAGCCTCAAACACGATCTGGGGGAATGAATGGCGTAGCCATACTTTACAGCATCACCAGCTCCCTCTTGGCACCACAGTTCTTCCATCCTAACCATTTGAAGATCCATTGTTCAGAGGATGTAAAGCAAAAGGCAACACAAATCCTGTTTCCATCTCCTTGTAACAAAGGAAAGTTGGGTATCTGATTTGGAAAACAGGATCCTTATTGGAGGATCTAGAGATTGCACTTGGTGAATGACTAGGGAGGACTATACATTTCCGTCAAACAAATGAGCTTCCTCTCAAGTGTTATGAAGAAGGCACATAATTCATTTACTGCACAAATAGTTACATTGAACCACAAATAAATCATGGTAAACCGAAAAAATAGCTTATTATAGAATACAGGAACAGGCAGAGGATTCTGTACCACTCAAAGCCCGGAGTCACACACAAGTCCTAAGGCTAAAGTCTGGGTTAAGAAAAGAAGTTAGCTAAGTATTCACCAGTTTGCCTTTTTTTGCTGCCCTTAGCTCCAGGCCCATTCTTTGAAGTGTAGATTAGCTGAGGACCCTTGGGGAAACCCCGAGGGAGATCTTGTGTCTTTGTATTGTCCACACAAATAATCCATAACCAATCTATAAATGAAAATTGGGATGAGTTTATTCTGAGCCAAAATGTGAGGACTAGCTTCGCCTGGGGACTTTTATTCCCAAGGAAAGAAAGGCACCAAAGAAGTGGGGTGTACAGAGTGGTTATATCCCCTCAAAGAGCATGTTTCACGTAATTGAAATGTCCCATTTATAATACTCGTGAGACTGCTCTCTGGCACAGCAATTGATGGACACAGCAGGTAGGTCTGCTGTCTTGGTGGACACAGCAGGTAGCAGGTCTGTTGTCTCGAGCTGGGTGGTCACAGTTGAGCACAGCAATCAGTTCCTAGCCTAGGGAGAGATGCTTATGCTTAAGGAAATGCCAATGTGGGGGAAGTTGCGCCTTTATCTTAAGGACATTTGTTCTTACCTGTGGGACATAGCAAATGCTTGAAGCAGATATACGATGCTCGCTCAACGGCCACGTCGGGCCCTTTTGGAAAAACAAAGTCAGGCCGAATTGGCTTCCATACTCCAATATATCCTATTGCTTGCCATTTCTGTTTGTCCATATACAATAACTGGTTGTTTCCAGATTTTTCTTTCCCTGTGGAGGAGTTAGTCTTCAAAGTCCTAATCTTTATTTAAGTGGAGATTAACTGCTTTATTGGCTTTTTTATCATACTTTTGAGACAGGAGCCAGCCTAATGAGACGAGGCCATCTGCAAGGCCCCTGGCCTAAGAAGATAAGGCCCCTAACCAATCTGCAAGCTGGGAGAATCAGAGAGACCACCAAGATCCACATTCTGCAGTTTCGGGACTTCCTGGGCTTCTGCACGCTCTCTAGTACCCAGGAATTGTCTGAAGGTGACCCTAGCCTCATTACCATACTAAAACTCACACCCAGACATGGAGAGCTAGCATGTTAATGACGCATACACCACATGTAGTACATGCTGCATGACAGCACAGGCGCAAGCACAACCCCACCTCTACACGCCATGACAAGGCCCTCCTCCCAGCCTTTGCCTAATAAAAGTCCCACAATCCCACTCCCTAAGGAGCCGATCACCTGCCCCTTTCCTTTCCACATTGGCTCCCTTGTGCCTCTCCTATGCACAACCTAATAAACTTTTACTTTTCTACTGCCATTTGTTGTCTCTCAATTTCTGTCCTGGGGGACAAGAAACCAATGCACCAGTAACACTTTTAGCAATTCAAAAAGGAAATATCATGTGGTCACTAACAAATAAGTAGTTAACGTAATATGTCTGGATCTGTGCTGACCATCAGCCTTGCCCTTATAGGTTTTGTATACTTTCATCTTTGCAAGACTTTGAGCAGATAATCCACTGAATGCAGTATAATGTAATGGGTGCAACAGGAAGTAAACAGACTCAGAAAACACAGCAGAGGGAGCAAGAATCTCTGTGTAAGAGATTCAAGAAACACTACACAGAGGAGGTGACATTCCAATTCTGAGTAGAAATTTGCTGGGTGGGGATTGGAGTGCACAGATTGGAAAGGCATTACAGAAAGGGAAATCAGCATTTGCATATAAATTGGTGTATGCTTGGGAAATAGTGGGTAGTTCCATTTGGCTACAATATGGCAGTTAGAGACATGGATGCCAAAAATTGAGGCTAGAGATGTATGTAAGGGCCAGGGTATGAAGGACCTCCACAGCCATTCCATACAGTACATTGACTGCTTTCGGTGGGAACAAAGTCATGATCTCTCCCCTAACACTTTGTCTCTCCCACCATTTTCTCTATGTCCATTCAGACACTTCCTTTCCTTTATTCAATAGAGCCAGATTTAGAATGGAGAGCAGAGATGCACAGCATCTTTGGACATAAAAATCTCCATCCTTGAAGTGTTAAGGGCGTGAACAAAAACAGAAGGTTTCCTGGAAGCGATCTGTGCTATGATCGTTGTTTAGAAGTAGACTAAATTTTATCGAAGTACTAGAAACCAAGTCTAACAGATGAAGATAAATGCTTAACTTCATATACAAAGACCTGCGATTTTTGCTTCCATTTAGCATGTAGAAGCCTGCAAAGAAAGTCATTCCCAATTGACTATGAAAAGAAGCCAGATGAAAAACAAAATCTTAAATTTTTACAAGCCATCAGAGAGCTGGAGTTCACAAGGCAATCTGAAAGCCTGAATTTTAAAGAGAGACCAACCTTTCCAAGTGTATCAACTGTATCACTTGTGGCACATCATGGGAAAAGAACTAACCACCATAAATATGGAGAAGAAGAAATCAGCAAAATTTTAACAAGTTGTTAAAGAATGGGTATGTACTAGTGTGTCAGTCTGGAATAGCTGGAGGCCCCAGACACAAGGGAAGCTCACTCTCTCCCGTAGAAACCACCAATCTGTTCTGTTTCAATAAGCTTGGTTGGTTTAGATTCTACATATAATTGAGATCACATGGTATTTGTCTTTCTCTGTTGGAGTTATTTCACTTAGCATAATGCCCTCAAGTTTTATCCATATTGTCACAAATGGCACGATTTCCTTGTTTTAAAGGCTGAATAATAGTCCATTGTGTGTATACATATATATATACATACATATGTATATATTTGCATATATAACATCTTTTTATCATTCATCCATCGATGGACATTTAACATTGTTTCCATATCTTGGCTATTGCAAATAATGCTGCAATGAACATGGGGCTGCAAATATCTCTTCAATAGTGATTTTATTTCCTTCAGATATATACCCAAAAGTAAAATTGCTGAATCATATGGTAGCTCTACTCTTAATTTTTTGAGAAAATTCCATGTTGTCTTCTATAGCGACTGTACCAATTTACATTCCCACCAGAGGTGCACGATTCTCTCCACAATCCTTTCCACATCCTTGCCATCACTTATCTCTTGTTTTTTTGTTGAGTTCTTCTAACAAGTGTGCTGTGATATCTTATTGTGGTTTTGATTTGCATTTCCCTGATGATTAATGATGTTTTCACCTTTTCATGTACTTCTTGGTCATTTGAACACCTTCTTTGGCAAAATGTCGATTTTGCCTATTTTTTAATTGGATTATTTGGGATTTTTCACTATTGAGTTGTATGAATTCCTTATATATTATGGATATTAACCCCTTTTTATATATGTGGTTTGTAAATATTTCCTCCCATTCCATAGGTTGCCTTTTCATTTTGTTGATTGTTTGCTTTGCTGTGCATAAGCTTTTTAGTTTGACAAAGTCCCACCTGTTTATTTTTGCTTTTCTTGCTTGTGTTTTCAGTGTCATAGCCATAAAATCATTGCCAAGACCAACATCAAGGAGCTTTTTCCTTATGTTTTTCCCTAGGAGTTTTATGGTTTCCGCTCCCATATTAAATCTTCAATTCATTCTGAGTTAATTTTTGTGAGTGATGTAAGGTAGGGGTTCAGTTTCATTCTTCTGTATTTAAATACCCAGTTTTCTCAGCACCATTTGTTTAAGAGACTATCTTTTCTCCATTGAATATTCTTAGCTCCCTTGTCAAATATTAGTTGTCTGTATATGAATTGGTTTATTTCTAGGATCTTGATTCTATTCCACTGATTTATGGGTCTGTTTTTATGCCAATACCATACTGTTTTGATTACTGTAGCCTTGCAATATGGTTTGAATCAAGAAGTATGATGCCTCCAGCTTTGTTCTTTCTCAGGATTGCTTTGGCTATTTGGGGTCTTTCATGGTTCCACACAAATTTTAAGATTGTTTTTTTCTGTTTTTGTAAAAAAAAAAATGCCATTGGAATCTTGATAGGGATACATTGAATCTATAGATGGCTTTGGGTAGTATGGATATTTTAACAATATTAATTCTTCTGACCCATGAAGATGGGATATCTTTCCATTTTTTGCGTCTTCAATTTCTTTCATCAAAGTCTTACTGTTTTCAGTATACAGCCCTTTCACCTCCTGGTTAAATTTGTTCCTAAGTATTAGATTGTTTTTGATGCTATTGTAAGTGGGATTGCTATCTTTCTTTCTCTTTTTTTTTTTTTTTTTTTTGGTAATTCATTACTAGTGTATAGACGTGCAACTGATTTTGTATATTGACTTTGTATCCTGCCACTTTATTGGATTCATTGATTATTTCTAACAAGTTTTTTGGTGGAGTCTTTAGGATTTTATATCTGTAAGACCATTTCATGGAAAAAGGACAATTTTCTTCTTCCTTTCTGAATCAGATGACTTTCATTTCTTTTACTTGTCTGATTGCTCTGGCTAGGACTTTCAGTACTATGTTGAATAGGAGTGGTGAGAGTGGACACCCTTGTCTTGTTCCTGATCTTGGAGGAAAAGATATCAGCTATTCACTGTTGAGAATCATGTTAGCTGTGGACTCGTCACATATGACTTTTATTATGTTGAGGCATGTTCCTTCTACACCCAATTTACTGAGAATTTTTATCATGAATGGATGTTGAATTTTGTCAAATGCTTTTTTTTTGCATCTGTTGAAATGATCACATGATTTTTATCTTTCTTAATGTGATGTATCATACTTACTGATTTGTATAAGTCATGATAGAACTTTTTAACAGGGGTGCTTAAATTGATTTAGGGAAGTACTGGAATTCCAATGTGAACTCCAACCATGTTTTAGCCAAATGTAAGACAAAGACGTTCTAAAGGTATCTGGAATAATAAATGTGTGAGAATAACTAAGGAATTTTTGAACTTGCACTATCAGATAGCAACACATTTTATAAAGGAATAATTAAAAAATGTGAAACTAGTATAAGTATAAAGTGTGCCAGTAAACAAAATGGAAAGTCTAGGAACACATTTTATTATATAAAATATTGTAGGTTAAGGTAAAGGTGGTATTTCAAAGCAGTAATGAAAAGGTAAATTATTGAACAAATGCTACTGTGACGTTTGTTTACTGGGGGAAAACATAAAGTATGAATCTGTATATGAGCTCACATTATAAAATGCATATAAATTAGATTTAATTTCTATAAAATAAAACCATACCTGAATTATAAGAAAATAAATATAAATATCTGATTTGAGGATGCAGCATATTTGCAAGGCAAATGTCTAATATTAGCAATATGTTAATTAAAAATATAGGTAATAGAAAAACCAATAAGAGTAAAACGGCTATCCCAATTAACTTGGGAAAGGGCTTATGTAGACAAAACAACAAGAAGAAAAAACCCTAAAGCCAATAAACTTAAGATATTAAAATAATCAAATTTATTAAGATATTCAAATTTATTAGATACAATAAAATCATCTTAACATGACAATGAACTAAAAGTTTCCTATTATCAAAACAGCATTGTTTTTAAATTACAAACCCTACATTTGTCAAACAAGTGATAGAAAGTGCCCTCCTGTATTTAATGAAACAGTTGTAAACTGGTTCTGCCTTTCAAGAAAGCAAATTAGTAGAATATATCAAAAGCGGTAATGCTCACACCTCTTGACCTTGTAATTCTACACCTATAATTTTATGCTAATGAAATATAGCCAGAGATGTTTACCAGCATTTACATACAATGAAATTTATCATGGTGTTATTTATAACAAATAGGGAAAAAACCCAATACTAAAGGATTAGTTAAATAAATACTAATAAAGCAGTGGTATGGACTATTGCTTTTATAGTAACTAAAATCTTGCTTTTGTAGAATAATTACTTTCACAGAAATTGTTTATGGTGTAAGTTTCCTTAATAATATACACACATATAAGGAAAATATATGAAAATAACCATATTTATTTTTAAGTGGAGAGTATAAATGAATTTCTAAATACGTTTTTAAAATTTTTACGTACTTTACGTTTTCGAGTAATTGCTTGTATTCGGATTCTCCAATTCCATTCCTTCCTTTCTAACTTAATGCACTCCAGTCAGGCTTATGCCTGTTTGAAATTCCATGAAACCGCTTTTGCTAAGTTCAGCAACGATGCCTGCTTTGCTAAATCTAGTGGTCTGCACTCAGTTTTCACCTTAAGTTGAACGACTGCAGCATTTGACCCAGTTGATCACTCTCTCTTCCTCGATATACTTTCTTCATTGGCTTCCGGGGCACCACATTCCCTTAGTTTTCTTCAAAACTCACTCTCCTCCGCTTTCAGTCTCCTTTGCCAATCCCTCCTCTTCTCCCTGAGTGCCCACGGCTCAGTCTTCTCTCCAATCCATTTACGCTAACACCCTTGGTGACCTTATGTAGAATTACGACGCCCACACTGCGCAAAGGTACTGCATCTCTAGCCTAGACCTCTGTCCTATACTTCTCAATCATATACCCAACTGTTAAAATCTGCACAACTACTTTGGTATCAAATTGTAGACATCTCAAAACAACAAATCCAAAGTTGGACTCTTGGTGTTATCTTACTAAAGTCTGCTCTTCCCACATTTTATTCTCCTTTATTCCTTTTTTTTAATAACTCTTCGTCTCTAATTTCACAGAATAAATCTAGCTTGCTTTATCCTAAAGTATACCCAAAATCCAACTATTTTTATCTAGTCCACAGCCTACCCCCATTTGTTGCCTAAATAACTATAATAGTCCTCTAAGTAGTCTCTCTGATTCCTCTATTGCTTCTGAAGAATCTATTATCAATACAGCTGTCAGAGTGATCTTTGAAAACATGAGGTGGGTCATCTTACTCTTGTGACCTACAAAAGGTTACCCATTTCATTTAGTAAGACGAAAGGCCTCACAAAGTCCCTGTGTGCTCTGTCCATACCTCATCCTCACCTCCGTTATCTCTTTGAGCCCATCTCTTATTCTTCTGCCTCTCACTCACTCTGCTCCACTGTACACTGGCCTCTTGCTGTTCAGATAGGCAAGGTACTTCTACCTCAGGGCCTTTGCACTTACTGCTACCCTCTGCCTAGCATACTCTTCTCTAGTAACCAATAGCTAACTTTCCCTCTTTTATTAAGGTTTTGCTCAAATTTTATCTTCTCAAAACAGCTTACATTGAAAACTCAATTTAAAAGAACCTGATTCCCAACTCCAGTTCCCTGATCCTGACTCAGTATCTCTGGTCCCTGATCAGGGAGAATCCCAATTATCCCTGATAACCTGTATTAGTTTTTTCCTATAACTAGAGTAATCATTATCATGCTTAAATCCAGACAAGAAAGGCTCTGCTCCAGGCGCATTCTAGCCCTTTTGTAGCTGATCCCTCCTCCTGGGGTGAGGAGAAGTTCACGGGGCCAAGAGGCATGCCCACGGGAAAGCACAGGTCTCCCCTTCTAGACCAAGATTTGAATATCAGGAATCCAAAAGATTCTTATAAAACATCCTTGAGATCCTCTTCCCTGTGTGTGCATTTGTCCCCAGGATATCCCATGACATTGCCGTGCGCATCCTTGGATGAAAAGTGGCCAAGGGGAAGCTATAGAGGGGGTGATCTGAATGGAGTTTGGAACATGTAGACTGGAACGTCCACATGGGTGTGCATAAGGCCCTTCACTGTGAGATGAAACAGAAGTAGGAAGACAAGGCAGCTTGGCCAGCTCTCCATTAGCCTCCACTGCCTTACCTTGAAACTCTGAAATGGCTGAGAATCTTAAGTTGACTTTTGGAAAGTAAATATGTTATGCAACATGTCTGCAATCCATTCACCCCCTGAAAAAAAGTAGACTGGCTTATTCCACAACTCACAACTGTGATTTCCTTTCATTCAGAGATTTTGTTTTTCCTTTCTAAGCCACCAGCAATAAATACATAAACACATTTTGACAAGGAAGGCATTGTCATCTGCTGCTGTTGAGAATATAAAACTTTTCTTGAAGATGATTTGTCAACAAGTATCAAAGTCTTAAAAATAAATATCTTTTATCCTAAAATACCACTTCTAGAAATATACCCAAAGAAAAGAGGCATAGACAATACTAATATTTTCTAAAAAGTAACTCATGCCAGTGTTGTATCACAGAAATATTATATACAAAATAGGTATCAATAAAGTAAATTGTTAAATAGTTCACTGTACATCTATGCAATATAAAACCATACAGCTCCTAAATATAATATCATAGCATAACATTTCATAACGCAGAAGTATATTTATGCTAAATTAAATGGAAAAGTCTAGGTAAAAAATAAATAGAATGGAAAGGTTTTTCAAAAGAAGATAGCTGTAGAAATATTTGTGCATGTATAGAAATGTTTCTGTTAAATATGTCTATAGTTATCAGTGGTTGCCTCTAAGTGGTGATACTACAATGAACATTTTAGTTTTTCTTTAACAAATATGTTTTGTATTGATAATAAAATGAATTAAAATATGGAATATTTTTATAAGAAAGCATCTCAGCATTCATCTGTTTTTTTTCAGATGAATTATGTTTTAAGTACTTCATAAGGTTCCAGAAGATTCAAGTCTCTCTAGTTGAACTTTGCTTACCCTAGTGCCCTTAGATTCATTTCATCAAGAAAAGGAGTCAGTAACATTTAATTGCCAAGAAAAGAGATAGTTCCTTTGAAATATATTGCAACTTATCATATTATTTTACCAGTGTAGGAACAAGATCTTAAGGCAAAATTACATCTAAATGCTCAGATTCCAAGACAATTTTTCAGAATTAATATGAATAATTTATATTCAAAAATTAAAAAAAAAATTTCTAGGGACCATCCCTGTGGCCAAGTGGTTAAGTTCGCACACTCTGCTTCAGTCGCCCAGGGTTTCCCCAGTTCAGATCCTGAGTGTGGACATGGCACTGCTCATCAGGCCATGTTGAGGCAGTCTCCCACATGCCACAAGCAGAAGGACACACAATTAAAATATACAACTATGCATTGGGGGGATTTGGGGAGAAAAAGCAGGAATAAAAAAAAAAAGAACATTGGCAACAATTGCTAGCTCAGGTGCCAATCTTTAAAAAAAAAACAAAAAGAAAAACAAATTCCGATTTGGGGTAATTATAAAAATAAATGCCAGAATATGTATTTTAACAATTCTTCATTTCATGAGTGGATCATAACATTTCGGCTGTCTCTTATTCACTATGGAAGGCTATTTGCACTCTGAAATATAAACCGTCATCATCGTAGGAGGTACCCATGAAGTCGAGTTTAAGAATACTCCATTTGTGGGGCCAGCCTGGTGGCGTAGAGGTTAAGTTTGTGCACTCCACTTTGGTGGCCTGGGGATCACGGGTTCAGATCCTGGGCATGGACCTACACACCACTCATCAAGCCATGCTGTGGTGGCATCCCACATAGAAAAAATAGAGGAAGATTGGTACAAATGTTAGCTCAGGGACAATCTTCCTTGCCAAATAAAAAATAAACAAGCAAATAAATAAATAAATAAATAAAAAGTAAAAGAATATTCCACTTGTGACCAGTATCATTTGTCCACAAAACACTCAAAAGGGAGGGGATTTTATATCCAGTAAATATCACTAACCCACAAAACACCCATTAAGAAGTCTTTAATATAAAATTAGATCAAATAATGCCTCTTCAGCTATGAGTTTTTTCAGCGAGGTCTGTGATACTCAGCTCCACTCCTCATTTTTGAGAGCAACCTTTTATTATAAAATAAGGTATTTTATTAACAAAAATTTGGAAAAGTAGGATCAAAAGATCCTTCAATTTTCCCAATGTCAGAAATTCTTTTAGTTTTTCAAGGTCATAATCACTCCCAAATCCAGGTGAACATTTAGCATAAGCAGATTCCAATGGATCATTCATATTTGGATAATAATAAAAGTTAGATTATCTAGTATTTAGTCTACATAGAGGAGCCCCTCTCCTGTTCCTGAAAAGAAGAAAGTTTACTGTTTCTCAATTTGTTACTCACACATACTGTGTGATGATTCTCTTATAGATTTCGTACAGGCTATATGGATTTCCACTGGCAACCAGTGCCTCACAAGTCTAATATTATTTTATAGGAATTTCACTCCTGCCAGACTTTGAGAATAGGCCTAACTGCTAAAGTTTGCCCCAAACAGTAAAGTGTTCTGGCTTAGAAAAAGGACCTAAGTTTTAGTCCTGGTTTTGGCTCTATGATTTTGGGCAAGTCACCTTAAAATTCACAATCTTGAGTCCTTCCTCTATCATATGATGGAATTGGACTAGATACTCTTTAGAGCTTCTTCTAGCACTAGTTTTTATGAATTTGTTCCAGGTTATAGGATATAGCTAAACACTCTAGAAAATGTTGTCATAATCTTGACCACTGGATATTGACTACAAAGTCTTGAGCTATAATTGCCAGAGGTGTTAGAGCATGTTGAAAGAAAATGTATCTCTCCAAACAGAAAATTCCATTTCCAGTCTAGAAGGTTTCACTTTTGCGCCTCCCGGATACCCAGATAATTCATGTTAATTGTTCCTGTTGTAAAGGTGCCAAATGACTCATGAATAGCCTAGAAAATTACACATCAGAAAGTATGTGAAAGATGTGGAAGAATTTCAAATACTTTCAAGTGAAAAATCTTTAAGATAATCCAAACCTTCACAGAAATTAGGCTGCTTTTCAGGAATATTTGGCAATAAGCTTTTTGATGTGATTGTGATAAGGGAAGAAAATTTCTGTTCATGTTTTATCATAATTTAAATGAGTAAGTTATTCTTTAAAATTGTGAATCTGAGGGACTTCTGGTTTGGGCCATGATTGAGTAATGAATGAGTAACACACTTACCCTCCCATCACAAACTAGAAAACTGAAACTGGAACAAAATATACAAAGAACTATTTTCAGGCATTTGACAACAGACAGTGCAGAGCTTGAATCCGTGAAAGGAAACATGGATGGAGAGCTCCACACTGACCCTGGCTTTCTTCAAATCCCTGACACAGAGTAGCGGGGCCTAAACAGAGAGCAGTGTTCTCACTGGGTACAGAAAACAGAGCCAGGAGTGTGGGGCTGCTGACACAGCTGGAATTTGCAGGCAGCCAACTGGAGAAGAGGGAGCTGCACAAAGAAGGAGTTCCATAAACCTGCATAGGAGTATCCTTGCGTCTTTAAG
Organism: Equus caballus; assembly: GCF_041296265.1. NCBI lineage: Eukaryota > Metazoa > Chordata > Mammalia > Perissodactyla > Equidae > Equus > Equus caballus. The sequence continues at coordinate 36,920,990 of NC_091710.1, read as the reverse complement.
CAGACACTAGGTCTACTTGCATAGAGCGAGGTCAGGTAGAGAATGGCAACCGGGGCTTGAAACTGCATGAAAATTCTGAAGGTAGCACTATGCTGGAGGAAATTGATGGTCTAAGGAATCCAAGTCACAAGAGCTTGCTGAACACCCTGGCATTTGGTTAAGAATTTAGAAAGGCCACATCTTAGGAGTGAAGCTACTCTATCTCCAGGCTCACCCTAACAAACCACAGAGCTGTGCCTTGACAGGGTCAAACCATGGAGCTAGGCAGTAAGTTAACTGCCTGCCAGAAGGAAAATGCAAAGTAGACCAAATACATAACACATAGTGCCTAGATAGGATCTCAGACCAAAGAATGCTACTACACCAAGGGTAGGCATATCCTAGAAAGTCCTATGAATTTTGGAGGTGACTATAGCAGAAAGAGATGCAAATTTAGCAGACAGGCAGCACATATGAAAAGAAAAATAATTTATAAAGAATGGTAAACAGGTGGCCCAACTCAGAGAGCATTCCTGCAGGAGAGCAAAACATGCAACAGGGAGTCTACACGATGCACTGCAAGGAACTGTGGGTAAGAGATCTGTGCACTCAGGGAGGTCTGACATGCATTCAGATCTAGGTTCTGGGTTGGGGAATAGGACTATGTTTGTGTTCTTGCGGATCTGCCCAAGAAAGTCAGGTTGGCAAGAGAGATGTCCAGCGACTACCAGAGCAGGGACAGAATATTAATAGCACTAGCAACAAGGCAGGCCTGCCGTGTTTGACTTCCACTTGACAAAGAAAAGACTGGTTCCAGAGTTAGAATGATTCTAAACCTACAGGTACGAGGTGTTCCATAATTCTAGTAAACGGCAGAGATTAGGTCTCTATGAGAAGAAAAATAAGATCATCAGTCTGAGATTCATCCATTACTGTCCTTGTTCTCTTAATCAACATTTGGTTCTACTTCCAAAATGTATCCCACATCCATCACTAATCTCCATATGCACCGTTAGTCCCCTACTCCAAGCCACCATCGCCTCTCATTTGGACTTCTGCAATAGTCTCTTCCTTGTCCCTCTACCTAGTTCTTGCCCAGCTTCTGTTCATTCACCACCAGGAAGCCAGAAAAATTTCAGTGAAATCAGATTATAGCTACCCCTTGCCAAAAAACTCTTAAATGGCTTCCTACTACTCTAAGAAACTCCATTCATTGTGTAAAAATCCCTACATCATTTGGCCCTGCCTAACTCTCCAACCTCATCTCTTTTCTCTATAGTCTACACAGCTAACAGATCCAGACACACTGAATTTCTTTGTATTCCTCTAATGAGTCAAGCTATTTCTTACATTGAATTCTCTATACTTGGTATTCTCTCTGTCTGGAACTTTCGTCTACGAGATCATCATGCAACAGTTTGATGAAAAGCCATTTGCTCACATATGTATGAAAACAAAACTCATCTTAATCTCAAAAGTCAATGGGAAAGTTTTGGCTCTGACCACCACCCTTTCAATTTGTCCAAAATGGAGAAATATGCATATTTTCTGTATTCTAATTTAAAAATAGTTCATTTTAGTAATTGACTTTTTTGGCTCAAGGAGGTTATTAAAATCTCAGCCATCATGTCTCAAGTCTTGCTTGGCCCTCCTACCTAGAATAGTGGCCCACTGCTACCACCACCACCACCACAACTACCACTATGTTCTAACATTTGATCCTACACTGTCCTTGTAGCATTTGGGATTTTCAAAATGATCTCATTTGTTTGTTGCCTGAATGCATCACATCTCTAGCCCTGGAATAGGAGCAGACACGGTTTCTGTTATGAAAAAGCTAATTCTTTGTGTCTATGTCTGCATATTCCTCTGGTCAAGATGTATAATATTTTACTCTAAATATGGGTTCTGAATATTTAAAATGTGAGCATACTCTAATAAAAGTGATTTTCTCCTGAATGCAATAATTTGTAAAGGAAGGGACCCCAACTCAGTAAGGATCCCAACAATAGAATGCCAAGCATGAAGTATTCAAGTATAGAAAGATGGGACAGTTGCCAATTTGATTAACTGGTAGGAATTCTGAAATAGCAGCCAGTCTTGAGTTCTACCAGAAAAGGTTCAAAATCTAAGACAATATTATGATTAAATACCTGCTTAAGGATTCTGAAATCCATGAAAATTTTCTCAAATGAAAAAGTAAATGTTCATCATTATATTCCAGCAATTATCACCAAAGCACTTGAAAAATGAAGTGATTTGGTATTTAAAATAAAAATTTTAAATGCTTTTTAGGAAACAGGGAAAAGGTGGAAACATTATTCTTGCCTGACAAATTCCCAAGTAGGACTTTTATAAGGCAAAAATCTGATATTCTTTGTTATAGGTAGCATTATCCTTTAGATATTTCTACTGTAACAGTAAATTTTACAGAATGATTTAATAAATTGCCTCAACTTAAATAGCTACATTTTCTTTTCCCTTGAAAACATCCTTCTTTTGTGATTAATGCTTGAAGAACAGTAAAACAATTTCTGCACTAATCTACAGAGTGCTAGGAATCAGCAACCAGGAAAGCATGATGCAAGTTTTTGCATTAGTCTGAAATTCAATCCTTTCAGGATTGTTTAGGCAATCAACAGGAGATTGCTATGAAACAAAATCAAGAGAAGCTTGTAAAGTGTTCTTAAAGATCTACTGGTGCACCACAGTGTTGGTACCTCTTTACAACACAGCATATCATACCACTGAGAGAAGGGCGACAGTTTCACAGAGCCGTGAAATAATATTACTGAGTCTTTCTTACGTGAATATTAGCTCATTAAAACCATCAATGACCTTATTCGTAAGTAACTGACATGACTCTGTTACTGCTCTGAAATAAATGGTGTGCAGCTTCCCAGTGGCTATAATAAAGTCACAAAGTGATCTATCAAAAGGTAACAGAATGCTAAGTGGCATTGGCATCAACAAGAAGGGATATTTTTGTTTGCAAAAGTAACAGCACTTTCATCCGAATCTATGACCTACGTAACCAAGCATGCATTCTTTGCCTACAGAATTTTCTCTGAACTGGCTTGATTGCATGATTGGCAAATTGAATATACGTCATCAGTATCTATGAATAAACTGGAAAGTTGGATGACTGACCTTTTCAGACTTTTTTTTTCTCCAGTTCCTACTCCTCCTTTTTTTTTAACTGAATATATTTTAGTGTTCATGAAAGTTGATGACCCGACAGCTCTGGAGACAGAAGCTCCTCATGAGTCCACAGGTACGGATAAGTAATTGGCAGTATGTACTCTGCCCAGGAGATGGGGTCAATTGTGTGCTCGATGAGCTGTGGGTTCGCCAATAAAGTTGTTGACAAAGATGGCAATTAGTGTCAGACAGAAAATGGTCAATACAACAAAATCTAAAAAAAACCCTGACTTTCTGTTCAATGTGTATAAATAAGACCTCAGGAATATAAATTAAAACTGAGGGACAGGGGTCAGCGTGGTGGTGTAGTGGTTGAGTTGGTGTACTCCTCTTAAGCAGCCTGGGGTTCACAGGTTTGGATCCTGGGTGCAGACCTAGCATCATTCATCAAGCCACGCTGTGGCAGCACCCCATATAAAATAGAGGAAGATCAGCACAGATGTTAGCTCAGTGACAATCTACCTCAAGCAAAAACAAAAAACAAAGGAAGATTGGCAACAGATGTTAGCTCAGGGCCAATCTTCCTCACCGGAAAAAAAAAAATTGAGGAACAAAGGAGGCAATTCTATTGTTTAGGTCATATTGTTCAGGTCAGTTTCAGGGAATAGCAGACACTACGTGTCACATTGTCTTTTTTGATCTTTTAAATTTATTTTGATACTAGTAGAGAAAGAGTAAGTTCAGGAAAAAGAGAACAATAAATATTTTATTATCCTGGTTAAATCAACAGTTGAACTTCTGCATCCTTTTTCCAGGTTCCTAACTACCATAGGCATATCTTTTTTTGGATACTCAAAATATTAGGGGGAAAAAAATAGGCATCAAGCAATCCTATGGACACCACAATCAATCTGAAGAAAAGCTGACTGCAAACAACCAATATGATAGTCTATAAAATCTTCATACCAAGCTGAAATTGTTTTTTCCCATAGGCTCTCATTTCACTCATTCATTTTTGTCTACTCTTTTCTACCAATACCTATCTTGTACTTCTCAAGATGTCAACTAATTAAAATTTTTAAGTGACCGGTAGTGGAGAGCTGAGAAACTGTTGTCAGTGCAGTATATTGGAAAGATCACAGAGTGAAATCAGTAGGACCTGAGTTTGCTAGACCGGATGTATTCATCCTACATAAATGACCTTGGACAAAGTATACCACCTCCATGAGCATCTTTTTTTGTAGATGTAAAATGAAAATAAAATAATATAGAGTTGTTTAAAAATAAAATAATATCTTTAGAAAGTGTAGTGATCCAGTAGAGTGGTTTATAAATGTTAAAAAGATGGTGTACAATCTAATCAAAGTCTTCTGTAAATAGCATATACTAAAACTAGTGAGTTAAATTTTTGCATCTAATCAAATAGTGATTTTCAACTTGACTATATCAAAACAAGGAGAAGAGGAGTAGTAAGACTGGTCCAAAAAAATTAGGGGACAATTATGTCCCTTCAGCCTTTCAACATACTACCTATCACTCCTGTTCAAAGGACTTGCAGTAGTTATGACACCTTGGTGAATTCTCTTTGGAAAATTTTGGATTATCATCAGATAATGTAGGACATTGTCAGTAAGCTAACAGTAGGGCAGTGGATGATAGATAAATATGAGATAGGAAAAGTTGGTGTCAATGATTTCAGCTTTACTATTATGATCCATTTAATCAAATGATAAATGATCCCTTGCTAGCTTCACCTCACAACCTGAGCTCTAATTTTGCTCTGCTCAAAGGACGGAGTCTACTCTTTTCCCCTCCACTTGACCTTACTGAACAACAGTTTCTGCGGTCAGCATATGAGCTTTCATGGTGATTGTTAGAGATGACTCATTGGCTTACACCAAAACGGATGAGTGGTACAGGAATAGTGCTATAAGAGCACTTTTTGAGAAAAGCTGCATGGTGAAAATTATATAGATTTTGTATTGGAGGCTTTATCGTTAATACTAATATTTAATTTTTATGCTGTTACTGGAATTTCAGAAATTGAATGAAATTGAATGATGTGAAGGAGAGAGAAGTTCTTTGCGGTGACTCTAAAATAATACTATGGAATCTGAGGTCCATTCTTCTTTATTGTGTTATCCTGGCTGGTTATGCCCACTTAATAACATTGAACCCTCATTATACTGAAATTAACTACCCTTCCTTTCAGCTCTTTGAGCAATATTGAAAGCAATTTGGCAGCATGATCATGAGCCTTAAAAATACTCATAATCATTGATGCGATAATTATACTTCTAAACATCTATACAAAGGAAATACTCTAAGGTAAAGAAGGAATCTTTATTCCCAAATATTTATCCCAGAGCTATTTATATTTCTAAAAATATTGGAAACAACTTATGTGGCCAGAAATGTATTATAAAATCAAGTTTATTCATAACATGGAGAATAATGCAGCCAATAAAATGTTTATAAAATTTTGTAGCAGAGAATATGCTGATATTACAATATCAAGTGAAAAAGTCACAATAAAAACTTTTATATAAGCCATGATTTTAACTGTGTGAAAAATATTCCAAGACAAAAGGTTGGAAGAAATACTTCAAAATATTAATGTTTATTTCTTGTGTAAAGAGAAATTTTTCTACTTCTTTGAACTCTATGTACTTATTAATACATATATATTCCCTTCCTAATCAGAAAACAACTTATAAACAATAAAATAATATGGGCATCATTTAGCTTTAGAAGAATTGGTAGTTTTGGGGAAATTTTTTAAATGTATAGTAGTTTAAAGATTAGATTTCAGAGGAACTTGAGCTTTCTAAATAATCCCAAAACTAGAGTCTTGGCAAAAAAAAGTTTTTGATCCATTGCTGAGTTATTCCTCCTACATACTGGTAGATCTGATAATAAGACTCTGAAAGTCTTTGAAACTTCTATATCAAAAGCATCTTTTCCCTTCCTAAATCAACCTGAAATTTGAAGAAAAACATGTTGGTGATTTTTTAAAATATACCAGCCTATGTACCCCTTTAGAATTCTTGCTCTGGCTATCTGACATTCCGGTGATATATTACCGTGGTGTGTCATCCAGGGAGGACGAGCTGATCAGAGATCACTTGCAAGACATTGAGTAGCTTCTCTAATAATATGCTGCTTGAACATATCCTTGATATAACTGATAGCTGGAGAAGGAATTTTCTAAAAGGACTTCCAAGAATTTCATGAGAAAAAATATATATAGTTTAATTTTAAATTATAGATTATCTTAAGATGCAGAAACATTGGCATGAATGCCTATATAGCCTATAGGGGATACTTGATACTATAAAGACAGTCTACCATGTGAGGATGGCTCTGAAAAGGAAGCTTAAGGTATGACTATCAACTAAGTAGAAAGTACTCTGAATACAGGAGGAACAATTACGAATAAAAAAGAATTCCACTGAATTGCTACCTAACCCATTTTATTCTGAATACCCCCTGTTGAAGGGAAGTTATTCTTTAAACAAAGGCAGTGGGTTTTGTATATTGATCCACACTGTCTCTCATGCAGGAAGATAAAGATACTTTAGTGATTGAGAAATAATATTTTCTCCTAAGTGGATAGAATGTGGGGAAAATAACTTCCAAAGTTAATATAAATAATATTTATAAGGCAGTATAAGTGAGGACCAATCTGACTATATAAATTATGTTTAGAAGGAGCAAATTAGTGTAGATAATTTTCAATATGAGACCTGATATACATATCATATATGAAGAGATATAAAAATATATATAGATATAGATGTGATATATGTATATGGAATACATATATATTTCCCATCCTCCCCCTAAAAAAAACCCCATGTCCCCTGAACTGACAAGCTCGCCTAATTCATGTAAACAGGAATAGCTCCGCTAATAGCTAGATGTCCATAAAGGACACAATGGGAAGGAAAGAAGGTGTTTCCCTTCCCCAGAGATAACTGGGAAAGAATCTCAGTCATTGCCAAGACTCTTGCTCTGACTTTTGGCTCTGCTTCTTGCTGCCTATTGGTTTCTTTCTCTCTTACTGCACACTGGCTTCCTCACATAGTGGGCAGCATGGGCTCCAGTCGCCCCCAAGCCTCCCTTCCAGATGCTCCACCTCCAGGCTAACTCTCTTCCCTTAGTTCTAATCTTCAAATTCGTGAGAAGAATTTTCTAACTGGTCCAAATTTTCTCAGATATCTCTCTCTGGATATATCATCTATATATTTGAGTGAATTTATAAGCTCTAAAATATTTGATTCATAAATAAAATCCTATTAAGTATTGAAAACACCAAAGGAAAGAGAGCAAGCCCCTCTGTTGAGAGTTCCTGCCCATCTCATTCAAGAATTACAAGAATTTTCATGAACCTGTGTATCCTCTATAAAAGCCTCTTCACCTTGAAGAGCCACATCACAAAAGTAAGTTACTGTCCAAACTGAGTGTAAATTTCTCTAAAAATTAACTCAAGTGTAGCATTACTGGACTTTACCCTGTATTCATGTTACATCACCAAACTCTTTATTTTGAGATTACTATAGATTCTTATGCATTTGTAAGAAATAATACAGAAAGATTACATGTATCCTTTATCCAGTTACCCCAATGAAAATCTTGCAACACTGTAATACAATATCACAACCCGGATACTGACAGTGATACAGTCAAGACACAGAACAGTTCCATCACCACAGCGGTCCCGCATGCTGCCCTTTCATAGCCACATCCTCTCCTCCACCAACATCTGGCAATTATTGTCTCATTCTTCATTTCTATGTCTCTATATCTTTGTCATTTCAAGAAGATTAAATATGTGGTATCATACACTGTGTAACTTTTGTTTTTCGGCTTTTTTCACTCAGCATGATTTTCTTCTAATTCATCCAAGTTGTTGCATATATCAATAATTTGTTTCTTTTTACTCTCGAGTAGTGTTCCATAGTATGGATGCACCACAGTTTGTTTAACAATTTACCCAATAAAGGTCATATGGGTTGTTTCCAATTTGTAGATATTACAAATAAAGCTGCTGTGAACATTTGTATAGAGGTTTTTATGAGAACACAAGTTTTCATTTCCCTAGGATTAATGCCCAAGTGTGCAATAGCTGGATCATATGATACCTGGATATTTACATTTATAAGAAACTGCCAAACTATTTTCCAAAGTGGCTGTAACATTTATATTCACACCAGCAATGTATAAGTGATCCAGTTTTTCTGCATCTCTATCAGCATTTGGTGTAATCACTTTTTAAAAAAAAAATTTAGTCATTCTGACAGGTACTCAAAGACAATGAGGAGTATTTCATTGTCATTCACATTTGCATTTCCCTGATGGCTGATGACGTTGAACATCTTTTCATCTGCCTGTTTGCCATCTGTATGTCCTCTTCAGTAAAATGTCTCCTTCTGTCTTTTGCGCAATTTCTAATTGAGTTTTTATTTTTTTACTGTTGAATTTTGAGAATTGTTTATATATCCTGGATACTACTCCTTGGCCTATGTTTGGTTTCCAAATATTCTCTCCTAGTCTCTAACTTGTCTTTTTATCCTTTTAACAGCATCTTCAACAAAGTAAAAGTTTTTAATTTTGATGAAGTCCAGTTTATCAGTTTTCCCCACAAACGAGTCATGCTTTTGGTGTCAAGTTTAAGAACTTTTTGACCAGACCCAAAGACTTGTCCTATTTTTTTCCTAAATGTTTTATAGCTTTACACTTTACATTTAAGTGCATAATCTATCTTGAGGTAATTTTTGTATATGATGTAAGGTTTAATTTGAGGTTCATTTTCTTTGCGTACAGATGTCCTATTCCTCTAGGAGCATTGACTGCAAAGGCTGCTCTTCCTCCATCAAGCTGCTTTTGCACCTGTGTCAAAAATCAGTTGAGGGACTGGCACGGTAGTGAAGTGGTTAAGTTCAGTGCACTCTGCTTCAGTGGCTCAGGTTCACGGGTTTGGATCCCAGGCACAGACCTACACCACTCATCAAGCCATGCTGTGGTGGCATCCCACATACAAAATAGAGTAAGATGGGCACAGATGTTAGCTAAGGGACGATCTTCCTCAAGCAAAAAGAGGAGGATTGGCAATGGGTGTTAGCTCAAGGACCATCTGCCTCACCAAAAAAAAAAAGAAAAGAAATCAATTGAGTAGATTTGTGTGGATCTAGTTCAAGAGTCTCTATGCTGTTGCATTTGTCTATATCTATCCTTCTGCCAGTCCACACTGTCCTGCTCACTGTATTTATATTGCAGCCCTTAATATGGGTAGAGTGATTGATTCCTCCCACTTTTTTCTTCCTTTTCAAGATAATTTTAGATATTTCAAGGTTTATTTATTTCCACATAAATTTTAGAATAAACTTGTCTATGTGTACAAAAAGATTTTAACTGTTTTTCAACTACACTTGGAAAAATAAATTCAGAATCTTTCCAAAACAATCAAAAGCAGAACACAAATTTTTTTTAAAGGGAAATTCCTTTGCCTTCTGCACAATCTGGATGCTCACTATTAGAATTGCTTGTGTGGACTGAGTGTTTCTTGCCTGAGTCCATGAATTTATGCTGTAGAGCAGACGCTGGCCAACTTGGGCCCATGTAGCCTCTGTTTAATGAAACCTGTGAGCAAAGAGTGATTTTTACATTTCTGAAGGGTTCTAAAAACAAACACAAAAGAATATGTGACACAAGCCATATGTAGACCACAAAGTCTAACATATGTCTGTCTCTTTACAGAAAGAGCTTCCTGACCCCTATTCTATGGTGTCACACATTTGCATTATGGCGAATAAGAAAAGAAATATATTGTTACCACCTAAAAAATGTAAAATTCCCTCAATAAAAACCAAATTTACCCAAATATAAACTTCTCCTTGGCCACGTTAAGATCACCAGTAAGTGAATCTCTAAGCTACTGAATATATTCCATTAAAATTATGTTAACAGACAACTTACGTTTCTAATTTAATGTAGTTTTGCAAACTGAAAAGCACAATACTCTTCACGTATAGGGTATTATTATTGTTCATGTTGTTAGCAAGATCATTTTATGGAGGCAGCATAATTTACTGCTTCAGAGCACGGGTTCCTGAGCCAACTGCTTTGAGTCTGATGCAAGGCTTTGCCATTAACTAGCTGTTTCTTGGCTAAGTCCCTTAACCTCTCCAAGCATCAGTTTCCTCATCTGTGAAATGAGGATAAAAACAGTATCACAGTGTCATAGTGAAGAGTATTGCAGCAGTTAAAACAATGCTCTATGCGATATGGGTTTCCCGGTAATATTATCATCTATATACCAGAGTATTCATTGTTAACAGAGTCCAAAAATTAACAACTTCTTCACATCACCAAAATCTCAAGGAGCTGGTTCTTTTCATGGTAGTTTGTATTCATAACATTGAAATAAAAGAGTATGACATTAATATTCATTCAACGGATATAGAGTTCTAAGTTACACAGTTCCAGGCACTGTGGGGGAGGTTCTGGGAAAAAGGCAGAAATCCCACCCTGATGAGGACTTTACGAAGGGTGTCCTTGAAATTAGTACAGTGACAGACCTTCATATATTACTCAATGTAAATACAAGTCAATAATATTCTGTAAAATCGAATTGCCAGTATGTAAGCTACAATATGCTTAAGTAAACACATCAACATGCTGGATTTTTATTACCTATAAAACAGAAATCATGAAACCATATGCAGAAAACTAAAAATAAATTGCTTTGTGAAAATGGAAACTAAAAACAGCTGGGCTTCTCTTTGCAAGTTGAATCATTAATCCAAACTCTGTGCTACAGAGATAATCATAAACCTTTCTAATTCTGGTACGATGTTATTGTATACAATTTTTGTGTAATAATAGTGAAGTAGACATGTAAAATTATGCTTTATTTGTCATCAAGTTATCTAAATTGTATTCATATAGAAAAACCAAATTTATGACTATTAGAAGCCAAGTTACACCGAGCTGATAAATCAGAGCAGGGAGGCAAACTAAATTTTTCAATGCAAGTTCGACTCTCAAGCGTTACCCCACGGCAGGCTAAAATGTAGTTGAACACAAGAATAAGCTTTTCTCTCCATACTCATATTTTTTGGTATAATTGGTTGTCTCTCAAACTCAGATTTGATAACTGCTTTAAGCCTAGAGTCATAATTCTAAAAGATGAAATGCTACGTCTGCTTTATGAAAGAGAAAAGGAAACGTCCTCCTTCAATTTCCCTCCTTAACCTGCGTTGTGTCCAGTCACCCGTTATGATCAATGTCTTTATACTAAATAGCTAAAAACCATTCCAGAAAAAAAATATTTTAATTACTGAAATTTAGGAAATATAAACATATAAAAAACTATTTCAAGTGAATTTCTCTAAAATTTCGTACAAGAGCTTAACCGGTTGTAACCCAATGAATTAGAGGACATACCAGGTTGTAATTCTGTAAAATTTCTTCCATTCTAAATAATGTAACACATAAGAAATACCTGAAAGATTTAAACAAAGTTCCCAAAGTGTTACTTCATATTAACTACGTATCCTTTGTCAGTAAAATCTTTAACTTGTAGTATATCTGTGGTCAGAAGACATGAGGCTGCTGACACTAGCATAAAGTCAGAGATAAACCAGATGGAGAGAGTATTTAGAGTTTTGCATATATTACGCAGTGATACTTCATTTGAGATACCCATTGCCTTTGTGCCTCATAAATACTTCATTAGGGTATAACAGGAATCCTAACTTCTCTGTATAATGAGATATACCTCCTAACCTACTAAATCTCAAGACAAAAGTCATTCAATCTGGCTTTTGCTTGCATAGAGTACATTTAATCCTATACCAGAAACACACCGTGTTCACTTTCAAGACCTCAAGGAGAATAGCACATTGAGGAATACTAATAAAAAGTTTCATGATTTAATTATGCCTCAGATTTCACTTTGCTTTTAAAATAGCATTTCAAGTTTCTGAACTTGTGAAATGATTTTCATGGCACATGCCTCAAATAATTTAACAAAGTAATTAAATATCTTCATCAGACATGGAACATTATTGAGCTGAATTCTCATGGTTTGTCAGACATTTAACAATCAAAGTTCATTTGACCTTAAATTAATTAATGATAGACCTACACTACCTAGACAAATTCTGAAGATATTTGTAGAAGCATCCTATTAAACACTGGATCCCTAAAAGATATTTTTCTGTCACCAAAATAGAAGTAAAATAACTATGCGGTAATTTATTTGTTGAAACATCTGTATATATTCAGCACCATAAATGCAGAGAAGCGTAACAGAAAGTAATTACAGGCCTGTATTTACATCCTCTTGTACTCAGACAAAGCATATTGTGCAAGCAAGGGGTAACTGCATGGTTTATATTTAACAAGTTATCTCTCAAGCAGCTGTCATTCTGCTTAAGATAAGGGAGCCACACATCAAATGTAAATTACTTTTCCCCTCATCGATCAGAGTCAAAAAAGATTGTTGAAAAGTAAACAACAAAACCACGGTGCTCAACTCTGCATCTGATTTAAGTCAACAGTTGGCATGAATGCTGAGTGGGAGTGAAGAATTACAAACACACGCAGCTCACTCTTCACCGCTAGACAAATAACTATCAGAAATTTAATTCAATTAGCCAAATATTTATTAAGACCCTACCATGGGGAAGGGAGAGTAGGCTTCTCTCCATTCAAAAGTCTGCAATCTATTAACTGGGGAAAGAAATGGACTAGAGAGTGGAGAAAGGGAAAGAGGGAAGACAGCTGCTATGAGAATACGGATAACTACATCATAAGATAAATGTGTACATTGCCTTGAAAATTCAAGGGAAGGAGAGATTTTGTCCAATATAGTAAGAGTAGTAGCCAAGTACGCATAGCTAAATCAGAACCTCAGTCTAGGTTTTAAGAAAATAAAGGCAGTGTGGTATAGAAGACTTGACCTTTCACGGGAAGGTCCAAATTGCCCATAAAACTTCAAACAATGTCAACCAGGAGTCCACAGTAAGTCGGCTGACTTACTGAGTTAACAATTCTGAGTCAGCAAATCTAGTCTTTCCATATGGACCCAATAAAACTTACTCCCAAAGAAGAGGTCCCTGCCAAATTACTTGTTAACATTCCTTCAAGCATTATGGTTTTATAAAATTAAAATTATCAGCTAAAATAGAAATATTAATCAAGTCATGTATTTATGGGTCTGAGCATCTGCATTTATAAACACTGATATAGCTAGAGCAAGTTTTCATGAGGATGGAATTAAAATCCCACAACCATATCTCTGTTTAATGATCATTAACTTCAGAATCATCTAGAACAATGTACCTTTTACTGAAATTGGTCTTGGATTTTTTAATTCTATTTATTATATGGGTTGAAGTGGTTCTTTGGAATGTGCCTTGCATATAGCCGAAAACAACTTTCCAAAAATTACAATAAAATAAAAGTTGTCTGTATCAGACAGAGTTAGTTTGAGTCACATGAAGCAGAGAGTCAAAATAACAGAGGTATAAATAAAAGAAAAGTTGATTTCTCTCTCATGTAAAATCTAGAGGCAGCAAATCCAGGCCTGGAAAGGCAGCACTGTACAGAGACTAGGGTCCTTTCAGTTCATTGCTCTAGGGCACAGCCCTTGTCATCAAGACCTCAGATAACGGTGAGCATCAGTCATCACCTCAAGTTCCAGCAAGCTCAAAGGAGAAAGGAATAAAAAGGAAAGGGCAAAGGGCAAAGGACACTCATAAATTATCTTCCAAAAACCTTCCTAGAAGCTGCCGCATGGTACATTTCCATCTTATTTCATCTTTTTTTAATTGAGGTAAAATTGATATATAACATTATATAAGTTTCAGGTGTGTAACATTATAGTTCAATATCTGTATACACTACAAGGTGATCACCACCCTAAGTCTAATTACCACCTGTCACCAAACAATTGACCCACTTCAACCATTTTCCCACCCCTCAACCCCCTGCCCCTCTGGTAAACACCAATCTCTTCTCTGCATCTATGAGTTTGTTTTTGTTTGGTGTAGTTTGGTTTGTTTGGTTTGGTTTCTTTAGATTCTACATATGAATGAAATCATATGGTATTTGTCTTTCTCCATCTGACTGATTTCACTTAGCATTATACTCTCAAGGACCATCAATGTGGTCACAAATGGCAAAACTCCATTCTTTTTTATGGCTGAGTAGTATTCTATTATATATATATATATAGTGCCATGTTATCTTAGTGATGGGGATACATTCTGAAAAGTGCATCATTAGGTGATTTTGTCGTTGTGTGAACATCATAGAGTATACTTACAAAAACCTAGATAGTATAGCCTACTTCTACCTACTTACTATAGGCTATATGGTACTAATATTAAGGGACCACTGTCATATATGTGATCCATAGTTGACCAAAATGTTGTTATGTGGTGCATGACTCTATACCATGTCTTCTTTATCCACTCACCCAACAATGAACACTTTGGTTGTTTCCATATCTTAGCTATTGTAAATAGTGCTGCAGTGAACAAAGGGTGCATGTATCTTTTCAAAATAGTGACATAATTTTCTTTGGATGAATACCCAGAAGTGGAATAGCTGGATCATATGGTAGTCTATTCTTAATTTTGTTGAGGGATCTCCATGCTATCTTCTATAGGAGCTACACCAATTTACATTCTTACCAACAGTACATGAGAGTTCCCTTTTTTCCACATCCTCTCCAACACTTATTTCTTGTCTTTTTGGTAATAGTCATGCTAATATGGATGAGGTGCTATCTCATTGTGGCTGTGTTTTCCATTTCCACAATAATTAGTGATGTTGAACATTGTTTCATGGGCCTGTTGGCCATCTTTATGTCTTCTTTGGAAAAATGTCTATTCAGATCTTCTGCCCATTTTTTAATTGGGTTGTTTGTTATTTTGTTGTTGAATTACATTAGTTTTTTATATGTTTTGGATGTTAACTCTTTGTCTGATATATGATTTACAAAGATCTTCTCACATTCAGTAGATTGCTTTTGATTTTATGACAGTTTCCTTCACCGTGCAAAAGCTTTTTAGTTTGATGTAGTTCCATTTGTTTACTTTTGCTTTTGTTTCCCTTGCCTTTGGAGTCAGATCCACAAAAACATCACTAAGACTGAAGTCAAGTACCTTCCTGCCTATGTTTTCTTCTAGGAATTTTATGGTTTTAGATCTTACATTCAAGTCTTTAATTCATTTTGTGTATGGTGTAAAATAGTGGTCTAGTTTGATTCTTGCCATTTGTCTAGTTTTCCCAGCACCACATCTTTTGAAGAGACTATCCTTTCTCCATTGTATGTTCTTGGCTCTTTTGTTGTAAATTAATTGTCCATATTTTTGTGGGTTTATTGCTGGACTCTCAATTCTGTTGCATTGATCTGTGTGTCTGTTTTTATGCCAATACCATACAGTTTGATTACTATAGCTTTGTAGTATAGTTTGAAATCAGGGAGTGTCACATCTCCTGCTTTGTTCTTCTTTCTGAAGTTTGCTTTGGCTTTTCAGGATCTTTTGTGGTATCATAAAAATTTTAGAGTTATTTTTTTCTAGTTCTCTGAAAAATGCCATTGGAATTTTTATAGGAATTGCATTAAATCTATAGATTTCTTTGAGTAATATGGACATTTTAATAATATTAATACTTCCAATCCATGAACATGAAATATCTTTCCACTTATTTGTGTCTTGGTCAATTTCTTTCATCAGATTCTTATAGTTTTCAGTATACAGGTCTTTCACCTCCTTGGTTAAATTTTATTCTTTTTGATGCAATTATAAATGAGATATTTTCTTAATTTCTCCTTCTCATAGTTTGTTATTAATGTATAGAAACACCACAGATTTCTGTATATTGATTTTGTATCCTGCAACTTGACTGAATTCATTTATTAATTCTAACAGTTTTTTGGTGATGTCTTTAGGGTTTTCTGTGTATAGTATCATGTCATCTGCAAATAGCAACAGTTTTTCCTGTTCCTTTCTGATTCGGATGCCTTTTATTTCTTTTTCTTGCCTTATTGCTATGGCTAGTACTGCCAATACTATATTGAATTAAAATGGTGACAGTGGACATCTTTGTCTTGTTCCTACTCTTAGAGGGAAAGCTTTCAACTTTTTTGCCATTGAGCATGATTTTAGCTGTGGGTTGTCATGTACAACCTTTATTATGTTGAATACATTCCCTCTAGACCCACATTGTTGAGAGTTTTTATCATAAATGGATGCTGAATTTTGTGAAACACTTTCTTTCATCTATTGAGATAATTATATGATTTTTATATTTACTTTTGTTAATGTTGTGTATTGTGTTGATTGATTTGTGCATGTTGAACCATCTCTGTGTCTCTGGAATAAATCCCACTTGATCATGGTATATGATCCTTTTAATATATTGTTGAATTCAGTTTACTAATATTTTGTTGAGGATTTTTGCATCTATTTTCATTAAGGATATTGGCCTGTAATTTTCTTTTTTGTGGTATCCTTGTCTGGATTTGGTATCAGGATATTGCTGGCCATGTAAAATGAGTTTGAAAGCATTCTCTCTTCTTCAATTTTTTGGAAGAGTTTGAAAAAGATTGATATTGAATCTTCTTTGAATGTTTGGTATAATTCACCAGTGAAGCTGTCTGGTCCTGGACTTTTATTCATTGGAAGGCTTTTGATTACTGATTCAATCTCCTTAAAGGTAATTGGTCTATTCAGGTTTTCTATTTCCTCATGATTCAGTCTTGGAAGATTGTATGTTCCTAAGAATTTATCCATTTCTTCCAGGTTATCCAATTTGTTGGTGTACAATTGTTCATAATAGTTTCTTACGATCCTTTGTATTTCTGTGATATTAGTTTTAACTTCGTTTTCATTTCTGATTTTGTTTATTTGAGCTCTCTCTCTTTTTTTCTTGGTTAGTGTAGCTAAAGGTTTGTCAAGTTTGTTTATCTTTGCAAAGAATCAGCTCTCAGTTTCATGGATCATTTCTGTTGTCTTTTTAGTCTCTATTTTATTTATTTCCACTTAGATCTCTATTATTTCTTCCTTCTACTAATTTGGGGCTTGCTTTGTTCTTCCTTTTCTAGTTCCTTTAGGCGTACAGTTAGACTGTTTTTTTTTTTTTTTCAGATGTTTTTGTTGTTGTTTCTTAAAGAAAGCCTGTATTGCTTTGAACTTCCTTCTTAAAAATTCTTTTGCTGCACCCCATAGATTTTGGTGTGTTGTGTTTCTGTTTTCATTTATCTCTAGGTATTTTTTTTTTTTTGCTTCTTCAGTAACCCATTGGTTGCTCAGAAATATGTTGTTTAATCTCCACATTTTTGTGGCTATTCCAGTTTTCTTCTTGTAGTTTATTTCTGCTTTCACATCGTTGTGGTAAAAGAAGATACTTAATATGAGTTCAGTCTTTTTTAATTTATTGAGACTTGTTTTGTGGCCTAATGAATGATCTATCCAGGAGAATATTCCATGTACACTTGAGAAGAATGCACATTCTGCTGCTTTTGGATGGAATTATCTGTATGTATCTACTAAATCTATCTGATCTAATGGGTTGTTTAAAGCAGTTTCCTAATTGATTTTCTGTCTGGATGATCTATCCATTGATGTAGGTGAGGTGTTAAAGTCCCCTACTATAATTGTATTGCTGTCAGTTTCTCCATTTGAGTCCATTTATATTTGCTTTATATATTTTTGTGCTCTTATGTTTGGTGCATATATGTTTATAAATGTTATATCTTCACATATAACATCCTATGTATACATCAGTCTGTTTTAAGTTGACAGCAACCTAAATTTGAACACATTCCAAAACATTGCATTTTTACTCCCCCCTCACAGTTTATACTTTTGATGTCACATTTTACATCTTTTTATTTTGTGCATCCCTTAACTAATTACTGTAATTTAATTAATTCTACCACTTTTGTCTTTTACCCTTAATAATTGCTTTATAAGTCATTGATCCACTACCTTTACCATATATTTGCCTTTTCCAATGAGATTTTTTACTTTCATATTTTCTTATTAATTAATGCTATTTCTTTTCAGCTTAAACAAGTCCCTTTAACATTTCTTGTAAGGCCAGATAGTGGTGATAAATTCGTTTAGCTTTTGCTTATCTGGAAAACTCTTTTTTATAATATTTTGTAATATTGTGTAATTTTAGGTGTATATTATTATTTGTCAGTTTCTGTATAGACTGCAAAGTGCTTACCACCAATAGTCTAATTTTTATCCATCACCATACATATGTACCCCTTCACCCCTTTCACCTACCCTGCACCCCCTTCCCCTCTGGTAACCACTAATCTGTTCTCTTTATCCATGTTTATCTTTATTCATGTTTTTGTTTATCTTCCACATATGTGTGAGACCATGTGGTGTTTCTCTTTCTCTGGTGGTGTTTCTCTTTCTCTGTTTGGCTTATTTCACTTAACATCATAGCCTCAAGGTCCATCCATGTTGTTGCAAATGGGACAATTTTGTCTATTCTTACAGCTGAGTAGTATTCCATTGTATATATATATAGCACAACTTCTTGATCCAGTCATTAGTTATGAGCACTTGGTTTGCTTCCACATCTTGGTTATTGCAAATAATGCTACAATGAACATAGGGGTGCATGAATCTCTTTGAATTATTGATTTCATGTTTTTTGGACAATTACCCAGTAATGGGGTAGGTGGATCATATGATAGTTCTATTTTTAATTTTTTCAGAAATATCTATACTCTTTTCCATAGTTGCTGCACCAGTTTGCATTCTGACTGTGGACGGGGGTTCCCTTTTCTCCATATCCTCTCCAACATTTGTTATTTTTCGTCTTGGTAATTATAGCCATTCTGACAGGTGTAAGGTGATGTCTCATTGTAGTTTTGGGTTTCATTTCCTTAATAATTAGTGATGTTGAACATCTTTCCATGTTTCTGTTGACTGTCTGTATATCTTCTTTGGAAAAATATCTGTTCATATACTCTGCCCATTTTTCGATTGGGTTGTTTGTTTTTTTGTTGTTGATAGTTCTTTACATATTTTTGAAATTAATCCCTTGTAGGATACATGATTTTCAAATATTTTCTCCCATTTGGTGTGTTGTCTTTTCATTTTATTCACAGTATCCTTTGCCTTGCAGAAGATTTTTATTCTGATGTACTCCCATTTGTTTATTTTCTTCTTGTGTTTCCCTTGCCTGAGTAGACATGGTATTCGAAAAGATGCTGCTAAGACTGATATCAGAGTGTACTGCCTATATTTACTTCTAGTGGTTTGTGGTTTCAGGTCTTACATTCAAGTTTTAATCCATTTTTTAGTTAGTTTTTGTGTTCGGTGTAAGATAATGGTCTACTTTCATTCTTTTGCTTGTGGCAGTCCAGTTTTCTCAATACGATTTATTGAAGAGACTTTCCTTTCTCCATTGTATGTTCTGGGTTCCTTTATCAAAGATTAGCTCTCTGAGGAAGTGTGGTTTTATTTCTGAGCTTTCAATTCTGTTCCATTGATCTGTGTGACTGTTTTTGTGCCAGCACCATGTTGATTTGATTACTATAGCTTTGTAGTATATTTTGAAGTCAGGGATTGCGATGCCTCCAGCTTTGCTGTTTTTCTCAGAATTGCTTTAGCTATTTGGGTCTTTTTTGTTCCATATAAATTTCAGGATTCTTTGTTCTATTTCTGTGAAGAATGTCATTGGGATTCTGATTAGGATTGCATTGAATCTACAGTTTGCTTTTGATAATATGGACATCTTAACTATGTTTATTCTTCCAATCCATTGGCATGCAATATCTTTCCATTTCTTTATGCCATCTTTGATTTCTTTCAAAATGTCTTATAGTTTTCAGTATATAGATCTTTCACCTCCTTGGTTAAATGTATTCCTAGATATTTTGTTCTTTTTGTTGCAATTATAAATGGGATTGTATTCTTGACTTCTCTTTCTGCTAGTTCATTATTAATGTATAGAAATGCAATTGATTTTTGAAAGTTGACTTTGTACCCTGCAACTTTGCTGTAGTTGTTGATTATTTCTAATAGGTTTTTGGTGGGTTCTTTAGGGCTTTCTATGTATAGAATCATGTCATCCACAAACAGCAAGAGTTTCACTTCTTCCTTTCCAATTTGGATACCTTTTGTTTCTTTTCCTTGCCTAATTATTCTGGCCAAAACTTTCAGTATTATGTTGAATAGGAGTGGCAAGAGTAGGCACCCTTGTCTTGTTCCTGTTCTTGGAAGGACGGCTTTCAGTTTTTTGCCATTAAGCATAATGTTGGATGTGGGTTTGTCATATATGGCCTTTATTTTGTTGTGGTACTTTCCTCTTATACCCATTTTATTGAGAGTTTTTTTATCATAAATGAATGATGGATCTCATAAAATGCTTTCTCTGCATCTATTGAGATGATCATGTGATTTTTATTCTTCATTTTATTAATGTGGTGTATCACATTGATTGATTTGTGGATGTTGAACTATCCCTGCATCCCTGGTACGAATCCCACTTGCTGATGGTTTATGGTCCTTTTAAGGTATTGCCATATTCGGTTTACCAATGTTTTGTTGAGGATATGTGCATATATGTTCATCAGTGATATTGGCCTATAATTATCCTTCTTTGTGTTGTCCTTGTCTGATTCTGGTATCAGGGTAATGTCGGCCTCATAGAATGAGTTAGGAAGCATTCCATCTTCTTCCATTTTTTGGAATGATTTGAGAAGAATAGATATTAAATCTCCTTTGAATGTGTGGTAAAATTCTCCAGAGAAGATTTCTTGTCCTGGACTTTCGTTTTTTGGGAGGTTTTTGGTTCTGTTTCACTGTCTTTATTTGCAATTGGTCTGTTAGATTCTCTCTTTTTCTTGATTCAGTTTTGGGAGGTTGTATAATTCTAAGAATGTATCCTTTTCTTCTAGGTTATCCAATTTGTTGGCATACAGTTTTTCATACTGTTCTCTTATAATCCTTTGTATTTCTGTGTTCTTGGTTGTAATTTCTCCTCTTTCATTTCTAGTTTTATTTATTTGAGACTTCTCTCTTTTTTTCTTAGTGAGTCTTGCTGAAGGGTTGTCTATTTCATTTATCTTTTCAAAGAGCCAGCTCTTAGTTTCATTGATCCTTTCTACTGGTTTGGGTTTTTTTAAATCTCTATTTCATTTTTTTCTGCTCAAATTTTTATTATTTCCCTCCTTCTGCTGACTTTGGGCTTTGTTTGTTCTTCTTTTTTTACTTCTAATTCTTTTCTAGTTTAAGATTACTTATTTGAGATTTTTCTTGTTTGTCGAGATTGGCCTATATTGCTATCAGTTTCCATCTTGGAACCACTTTTGCTGCATCCCATAAGAGTTGGTCTATTGTATTTTCATTTTCATTTGTCTCCAAGTATTTTTTTAATTTATCCTTTGATTTCTCCATTGATCCAGTGGTTGTTCAGTAGCATGCCGTTTAGTCTATACATATTGTCACACATATTTCTTATTGTAGTTGATTTCTAGTTTCATTGTGTTCTGGTCAGAAAAGATCATTGATGTGATCTCAATCTTCTTAAATGTATTGCGGCTTGCCTTGTTTCCCAACATATGGTCTATATTTGAAGACATTCCATGTGCACTTAAGGAGAATACGTATTCTGTTAGTTTTTGGATGGAATGTTCTCTATGTATCTCTTAAGTCCATCTGGTCTAGGTTTTCACTTAAGTCCACTATTTCCTTGTTGACTTTCTGTCTGGATCATCTATCCATTGATGTAAGTGGGGTACTGATGTCCCCCACTATTATTGTGTTGCTATTAACTTCTCCCTTTAGGTCTGATAATAGTTCCTTCATATACTTTGGTGTTCCTATGTTAGGTGCATATATATTCATAACTGTTATGTCCTCTTGGTGGAGTGTCTCTTTTATCATTATATACTGCCCTTCCTTGTCTCTCTCTGCCTTATTTATCTTGAAGTCTGCTTTGTCGGAGGTAAGTATGGCAACACCTGCTTTCTTTTGCTTGCCATTTTCTTGGAGTTTCATATTCCATCCCTTCACTCTGAGCCTGTGTTTGTCTTTAGAGCAGAGATGTATTTCCTGGAGGCAGTATATTGTTGGGTCTTATCTTTTAATCCACCCAGCCACTTTGTGTCTTTTGATTGAAGTACAATTAGAACGATTATTGATATATGAGTGTTTAATACTGCCATTTTATCCCTTGTTTTCTAGTTGTTCTCTATTTCCACTGTTTCTCTTCCCTTGTATTTCTGACTGCCATTTCAATTTGCTGGTTTTTTGTGATGGTTTTGTCAATTTTCTCTTTATTTATGATTTGTGTCTTTTCTCTGATTTTTTGTTTAGTGGTTACCATGAGGTTTGTATAAAATATCTCGTAGATGGGATAGTCCATTTTCTGATAGCCCCTTATCTGCATTATGCTAAGCAAGTTCCATCCCTTTCCTCTTCCTCTTCTGAGTTACTGTTGTCAGAAATTATTCTGTTTTGTGTTGTGAGTTTGTGACTAAATTGAAGTGTTTATAGTTATTTTTGATGCTTTCCTTCTTTTTATATTTTATGTTATATTTCAGTATTTGCTAACTTGTTCCAATAGAGAGCTGAAATTTTCTGATTTTGTCTGTCTATTTATCTCATTGCTCAAGGCTTCATAAACCTTTCCTTTTTTATTTCAGGTATAAGGGCATCCTTGAACACTTCTTATAGGTGAGGTCTGGTGGCAATGAGCTCCCTCAGCTTTTGTTTATCTGGGAAAGCTTTTATTTTTCTATTGTATCTAAAGGATATTTTCACTGGATAGATATTTTTTGCTGGAAGTTTTCGTCCTTCAGTATTTTGAATATGCCATTCCATTCTCTCCTAGCCTGCATGTTTTCTGCTGAGAAACCCACTGAAAGCCTGATCACATTCTTTTGTAGATTACTCTCTTCTGCCTTGCTGCCTTTAATACCTTTTCTTTGTCATTGACTTTTGCTAGTTTTACTATTATATGCCTTGGGGAAGTTCTTTTTGCATTGATGTAATTAGGAGTTTTTTGACTTCATGTACTTGTAAATCCAGTTCTTTCCCCAGGTTTGGTAGGTTCTCAGCTATTATTTCTGTAAACAAGCTTTCTGCTCATTTCTCCCTCACTTCTCCCTCTTGAATACCTATAATCCTTATGTTGCATTTCCTAATTGAGTCAGATATTTCTCAAAGAATTTCTTCATTCTTTTTTAAGTCTTAGTTCTCTCTCCTCCTCCACTTGAAGTAGTTCTATATTTCTGTTCTCTAAATCACTAATTCTGTCCTCCATAATATCAGCTCTGTTTTTTAAGGATTCTGGATTGTGTTTTATCTTTCATTGTATTCTTCATCTCCAGAATTTCTGTTTGGTTTTTTCCAAGAGTTTCAATCTCTTTGGTAAAGTATTCCTTCTGCTCATTAATTTTATTCCTGAGCTCATTGAACCATCTTTCTGAGTTTTCTTGTAACTCTTCTAGTTTCTTTATGACAACTATTTTGATTTCTCTGTCATTCGGGTTGTAAATTTCTGTGAGGTCAGGATTGGTTTCTGAAGACTTGTCATTTTCCTTCTGCTCTGAAGTATTACTGTAGTTTTTCAGGGTGTTTGATGAGCTGATCCTTTGCCAGGGCATTTGTAGTAGTGTCAGGTCACAGATCCACCTGCCACCTCTAGGGGAGCAGGGCAGGAGCTGTGTTTTCTGAACCTGCTGCATTTGCTAGAAGTTGTGCTACTAGGACTCATCTGCATTTTCCCACTAGCTGAAGCCATTTGGCAAGTCACACATGCAGACATATGTACTCTGGTGTGGAACCACTGCCTTGGCAGGGGACCGGCCAAGCTGGTGTGCTAGGCAGTAGGGGAGGGGCGCTTTATTTCGTGCACATGGGCTGGCTCTGTGCTCATGAGTGGTTAACCTGAGCTGCTGCTCTTGGTGGGGGCTCCTTTGTGGGGTCTAAGCCACACCACACAATGAAAAGCATTCCCACAGGTGGGGCCACCAGAGCACGCTGGGCACTCCAGCAGCCAAGCTGCAACTCTTAACATGAAAGCATTCACATGCAGGCTTGGCTGCCCCCATCTCCTGAGGACCCACCACCTAGATCTCTGCCACTAGGGTTGGGGAGAGATCTGCTCACCTCCTTCCACTGCTTCCTGGGGATCCAGTCCCCCACCTTCAGATATAAGGCTGTATGGATCTCTCAGATGTCCTATTGTGCTTTGTAGGGAATCCTCTGTTGGTTAATGAATGTCTGTTCAGTTGTAACTTAGGGGGAAAGGCTAAAGGAACAACTCAGTCTGCCATGATGCTGATGTCACTCCACTTATTTGGAAAACTCTTAATCTCTCCTTCAATTTTGAATGATAACCTTGCTAGGTAGGGAATTCTTGGTTGGAAGTTTTTTCCTTTCAGCACTTTGAATATGTCATGGCAATCTCTTCTGGCCTACAAAGTTAGCTGAAAAATCTGCTGATAGCCTTATGGGGTTTCTCTTGTATGTAACAAGTTCTTTTTTTCTTGCTTCTTTTAAGATTCTCTCTTCATCTTAACTTTTACCAATTTTAATTATATTGTGTCTTGGTGTGGATCTCTCTGGTTTCTTATTTGGAACTCTCTGGAGTTTCTGGACATAGATGTTTCTTTCCTTTCCCAGATTAGGGATGTTTTCATCCATTATTTCTTCACATAAGTTTTCTGGCCCTTTCTCTCTCTCGTCTTTTTATGGAATCCCTATAATGTGAATGTTCTTCCACTTGATCTTTTCCCAAAAGTCCCTTAAGTTATCTTTACTTTTTTTTTTTTTTTTTTGCTGAGAAAGATTTGCCCTGAGCTTACATCTGTGCCAGTCTTCCTCTATAGTGTGAGTGGCTCCCTGCCACAGTATGGCTGCCAAGGAGTGGTGTACATCCATTCTCAGGAACTGATCCTTGGCCATTAAAGTGGAGCGTGCCAAACTTAACCAGTAGGCCACAGGGTTGGTCCTGGTATCTTCACTTTTTTAAATTCTTTTTTCTTTTTGCTGCTCTGTCTGGGTGAGTTCCATTGCTTTGTCTTACATCTTGCGGATCCATTCTTCTGATTCAGCCAGTCTGCTCTTGAACCCCTCTAGTATATTTTTCAGTGCAGTTATTGTATTCTTCATCTCTCTAACTTCTGTTTGGAACTTCCTTATAGTTTTTGTCTTTTTTTGAAGATCTCACTGGGTTCATCCATTCTTCTCTCGAGTTTGGTGAGCATCTTTATGACCATTACTTTGAACGCTTTATCACGTAGATTGCTTATCTCCATTTCAGTAAGGCATTTTTCTGAGATTTTGTCTTGTTCTTTTGTTTGGAAAATATTCTTTTATCTCTTCACCTGGCCTAAGTCTCTGTGTTTGTTTCTATGAATTAGGCAAATCAACCACCTCTCCCAGTCTTGAAGGAACAGCCTTATGTAGGTGATGTCCTGTAGGGCTCAGATGTGCAAGCCCTCTGGCCACTAGATCTAGATGCTCAAGGGGCATCCTTTATGTGGGCTGTGTGCACTCAACTACTGAAGCTATGATGCAGTAGTGTGTGGGGCTGTCAGTGGGGTGCTCACACTCTGTCTAGCAGGTTAGAGGGAGAAATCCAAAATGGCACCTGCTAGCATCAGCATTAGCAAGGAAGAATGAGTTCGTAAAAATGCCCCACCAGTGTCTACATTCCTGAAGAGAGTCCCAACAGTTTCTTGCCTCTCTGACAGACACTTTAAGATTAGTAAGTGAGTCTCCTTCACAGAGGTGTAGGAATTTTTCAAACTGGAGTTTTTGTGCTGCGTCCCAGGGCCAGTGAGTCTGTGAGCCCTTTAAGAGTGGCTTCTCCGTTCCCTCCAGTTATGGTTTTCCTGAATATAATCTGCACTGGTTTTCAAAGCCAGGTGTTTTGGGGGCTTGTCTCTCCTTTACAGGATCTAATGTGGGGCACAAACCCCTCACTTCTCAGGAAAAATTTCCATATTTTTGAGATCCCTCCTGATTGTGGAGTGCTGTGCCTGGGATGGGTCTTTTTTGGCTAGACCATGCCTCTGCCTCTTCTGCCCATCTAAGTGCTGTCCTTTTATCCTTTATTGCAGAGGCTTTGTTCATTCAGTTTTCAGGTATTTTTCAAGGGGAATTATTCCATACATAGTTGTAGATTTGTTTTGTCATGGTGGAGGTGCATTCAGGATCTTCCTCCACCACCCATCTTGAACTGACTCTCCCTTATTTTATCTTGTTAAGCAGAGCTGTGTCACATGGGAACAGCAGTTGAAAGAGAGCCTGAGAAACTTAGTTTTTCTTCCAAATGGCCCTGTGCCAGCTAGAAATCAGGGCTTCTATGAAAATAAAGGGGAGAATAGATATTGGTCTCTTCCACATTGGCTGAAAGAGCTAAAATAAAAATAACAAGCTTTTTAGTTCATGGCTTTTTCATAATCAGCTGAAATGTACTTTGCTAAGGTGACAAAGTGTTTGGAAATTTTTACCCATTGAATTCACTCCTGGGAATTTATTCTGAGTAAAAGCAAAATATAGAAAATGCTAAAAGAACACAGATGCTTGTCACAGTGTTATGAGAGGGAAAAGTAGGAAAGTTAAGTTACCAACAGTAGACAAATAGTTACATAAACATTGATAACTCCACATAATGAAAGAACATGGAGCAATAAAATATACACCTGTGAATTTTATATAGACTCAAGGAATATATTAACTGAAGAAGTATATAAAACGCTTAATATTACTATAGTAGTTCAATAAGAACATATATGCATGGAAAAAAATTTGGAAGGATTTATACATCAAAATAATACCAATGTATATTTTGGAGTGGTAGGAGTAAGAGTAATTTCTTTTCCTTTCTCTTCCAATCTTTCATTTATAATGCAATTTAATAGAAAAATATAATACAATTCAAATGATGATTAAGATTTTTCACATCTTTAAATTCATAATATACTGCTTTTATTTGTATTTAATGATTTTCTCTAGTCATAGATTTTATGTATAATACCTCAGTTATATGTGAAACTTTCAATTACGTTAAATATTAACTTTATCACTTTATATGACGAATTTATAATTAAATAGAACTTTGACTTCTGCATATTGTATTTACTACACTATTCAACAATTATTTAAAGAATTCTATGTTTGGAAACTGATTACTCCTGTTAAATATTTTGCATCTCTATGATCAAGGTTTTAAGTTTCTAGTGGGATCTATATTTTCTCTATTTTAACACCATAGGGATTGACTAAAGATGGCATATGATAAGTATACTTTGTAAACATACTAAATAAAAAATTTAGTAAATGATAAAGTACCAGCTATTTAAAGTTCATGCAAACCACTTATCATTATTTATTATTATAATAAATATTATTATAATATTATTATTATTTATTAGTCACTTACCGTGTATTATTCAGTATTAATGGCCATCACTTATTGGATTTGTATGGAGATGTCTGTAGCCAAATAAAGCCAGCAAGTGATGGGAACTATTTAAATTATTCAGACCAAATGACCATTTTCCTGGTTGCCTAGAGTCTGGATAGCCCTTCTGAGAACTGTATGGTTACTTGTAGGTGTCCTTCAAAAACAATAAGGGATGGGGCCGGCCCTCTGGCGCAGCGGTTGAGTTCGAACATTTCACTTCTCGCCAGCCCGGGGTTCACCAGTTTGGATCCCGGGTGCAGACATGGCACTTCTTGGCACGCCATGCTGTGGTAGGTGTCCCACATATAAAGTAGAGGAAGATGGGCACGGATGTTAGCTCAAGGCCAGTCTTCCTCAGCAAAAAGAGGAGGACTGGCAGTAGTTAGCTCAGGGCAATTCTTCCTCAAAAAAAAAAAAAAAAGAAAAGAAGGGAAACAAAATGATTCCTCTTTTCCAAATGCCCACCCAACAAATGGTACTAAAAGTAACATGATGTGAGAGATCAATCGATATTTAATTTTACCAGTAACTTTTCATGTGGGAGTAATAGTATACAAAGAACAAATTTTGTATGAGTTGGAAAAAGGATAAAAGAAAAACAAACAAAAATGACTCAGTTTCAGGTTGAACTTCCTCTTCGTAAAACAAGCTGGGAAATTTTTATGATTCTAAAGAATGCGCATACAGGAACCTTGTCTCCTGTAAAAGAGTTCAGGCACCGCAAAGACAGTCTACAATGTTCCAAACTGCCTGCAAAATTTGACCGCAAATCCTTAAATTGAGAAAGACAGGTTTGTTAGAGGAGTAGAAAGTTAGGGGGAAAAGCGAATTTGTCTTAAAAACCATGTGGTCACATACAATACTATATGCTTCAGACACAGACACAAATACAAATAACTTATCTCCATTAAATAAATGATTTCAAAAACATCACCAGTTTAAGAAAATCATTGTCACAGTAAGAGTCATTTAATTGACATGTATTAATATCTTAACTGTGTAAAAAGTCTCTGCAAGAGGATTTTATATCCTATTTTTAAAACCAAGAGAAAGTTCTTTAGGATTGACACAGGTGTCATTATAGGTACTTATGTAAACAGAATGACCCCTGCCAATTCACAGGGAATTTCCTGTCTAATTAGTTAGCTGGCCACCCCACACCAAGAAAAGTGTCATATGTGGGACACATCTTGAAATTATTAATGCACCTCATCACCATTCCAATTTCCATGCAGTTCATTTTATAGTAACTCAAATTTTCAATGATGCATTTTTATTACTGGACTGCTTAAAAGATTCAAGCAGGTTCACAAATGAAAGGTAAGATGATTTTAGACTGACAGTTTTGCCAAAGGAAGAAAATCTGTAACTATCGGGGAACTATGTTCAAAAATGATACAGCAGGTAAATTAAAAAGACAGGCTGCTATAAGCAGATATGTGATTATTAGGATTATAGTTAATGGGCAGGGAGGAAATGGAGGGAACATAATGATATCAGAAAAGTATGAGAACTAACTTGTTAGTACTTAATGAGGAAAATGGTTATATTCCCCCAAAGTCCTATTATGCCCCTTTCAGTGACTCTAATTGATTGGCTGGGTTGGTTAATGAGGTACTGTGTGCTAGTAATTCTATGCAAAGACCTCTATTCTTACTTTATGATAGCACAGATTGATTGCAGAGTATTCACCAGAGACTGGCAGATGTTTCTGGATGTTTCATATATTTCATTTTATATCTGTGGTGCTGAGATATTGTTCTATGCTTCAAAAATTGACATTGAATACTACTTTTAATAGCAAATGTAAGGATGTCTTTAAAATTCTAACTGTATGATAGTATGGCTCTACATTTAGTCTAACTAGAAAATCTTTTTAGTAAACATGCGATTAATAGAAATCAGAAACGTATACTGAGACTAAGAAAATACAGCACGTACTAAGAAAAATTAGTGTAATCTATTTTCCCCCTCAAAAATTATAAAACCATAAATGATGTATTTCTTAAGCAAAGGAAAAATAAAACAGAAATATGATTCCAAACCTTGTCAAGAATTGGCAGCCTGTTCAAAATAAAAGCTACTTGCTTATTTGTTGACTAGAATACTCCCATAGAAATTTCCTAATGGCAAATAACCTACTCAATCTTTGTTGAATATTTAAGCACTTCTAATTTATTCGGAGTCTCAATAAAATCCATATGTCTTAGCTTGGGCTGCCATAACAAAAATAGACTGGGTGGCTTTGATATCTAAAAATGGGGCTTGCTCTGCTTGCCACAATCTGAGCCAATTAATTACAATGAGGAAGTTTAATTAGATTAGTCAGCAAATCGGAAGACGACTAATGTCTCCAAAAACTATCATCAAGGATTACAGAGTCTTGAGGCAGTTATATGGGGAAAATGGGCAGTAAGGAAGGGGTTTCCTTCAGGCATGATGGACTCCAGGGTCTTTTATTGTTCCACTCTTCTGCCAGCTGTGATAGATACCTTGTAGGTGTGTTTCCCACCTGTGGTCAGCCTGTTCCTGGAGAGAAACTCACAGAACAAAGTTTCAATTTATCGAGCTATTGGGAAGTACATATGTATGTGGGAGGCCATAAATTAGGAGAGCATGTGAAGTTTCTAGAGTACGTGCAGAGCAGCAAGTCGTCACACAGAGGAAGGGCTGGGGCCATTTAGGGAAACAAGATGGCCTCACTTTTGCTCGCTTACAGCTTAACCAACAGAAACTTGTTTCTCACAGTCCTGAAGGTTGTGAGGGCCAAGATCAAGGTGAAGACCTATTTGTTTCTTGATAAAAGCTCTCTTCCTGGTTTGCATATGGCCACTTCTCACTGTGTCCTCATATGGCTTTTCCCAGTGCATGCATTAGCAGGGGGAGAAAGAGAGAGGAAGCAAGCTCTTTGATGTCTCTTCTTATAATGGCAATAATCTCATGAAGAGGGCCCAACCCTCACGACCTCATCTTCCTAATCACCTCCCTTAGGTTCCATTCTCCAAATGCTGTCACATTGGGAGTCAGGGTTTCAACATATGAATTTTGGGGGGATACAGACATATAGTCCAAAGTACCATAAATTTTAAGAGAGATGATTTTGTGGCAACTAAAGGGTCAGAATGCTTGACTTTGAATTCTAGCCCCATGGTTTGTGCTTGGTGCAGTGCCTAACATATATAAAATATTCAAAATATACTTGCTATTTTTAATCTATTATTAATATGAACCATAAATTATGCAAAAGAGGAAAGGGTAAAACTATTTGTGTTGTACCTAGAGATGATAAAGATCATATCTAATATTGATTTGATATATCCTTTATACAGCCTTAGTGAAACAAGTAACTCTCTTCAGTAGAGGCAAGGAATGTAAAGGATAATAGTTCCTATATTCAGATATTTTTTAAATGCTCAAATTAAATGGCAAACTTTCTAACAATTTATCACATGTAAGTGTAATATAAATATATATAATATGTATATTTTTGTACAATGACATTTAACACTGCAAATAGAGATAACAATAATTTTGTTTCCCTTCATAACTGCTTCAAAAAAAATTATTAATTCCCTTCTTTTTTCATTTCTTAAAGTCACCTGCTGTGTTTATTGTCAGTTTTATAAATCTGCTTATAATGAAACATGATATTACAGCATTTAAATGTAGGTAATAACCATTGCAGTATTTCAAAAATACATGGGAAGATACTTTTATTTCTAGAAATTTCAAAATGTATCTTTAAATGTTATGGTACCCAAACAGAGCCCTCACAGATAGGTAAGCAAGTACAGAAGTAACAAGACAGCCTCAGAGCCCCAGAGATCAGCTTCCAGTGTTATTCTCACCCAGTGAATCCTGCTTTTGGTACCTGTGTAAAATCCTGCTTGCTCTGTTGGAGTGGGGCATGATAGTGTTTGTGGGGTTTTACTCTGTTCAGTGCTTTTGGATGGAGATGCAACTCAATGATTTGTGGAATCAATCCCAAAGACACTAATATCCTCCCTTTCCTAAAGCACTGATCTAGGTAGAATTTTCTGCTAAATCATTAAATTCTATTCCTTCCAAGTCTGGCAGATTAGTGGTTGTCTCATAAGTCAGACTTCCTTGGAACCAGACTGAGAGATTTCCAGGTGGGTCCTTTATTGGTGAGGGCTCATAGAAACGCCTATGAGTGGTTAGGGCAGTAGGATTCAGCAGAAAGAGAAGTGGTCTGTGGTGCAGTCGCAATAGAGGCCTCAGTCAAGCCCTTGGGGAGCTCCCAGCAATGTTCTAAATGGAGGCAGGGGATGCCACGACCCAGGAAATACAGGAAGGGAAGCAAGCTTAGAGCTGAGGGGTAGCGATGACTTTGAGGTAGTTGTAAGATGGCAAAGTGGAACTTTTCAGAAAGCACCTGTAAATATAGGTCAAGAGTTCCAGGAAAAAGTCACAACTGAAGACCCTAATTTGAGAGAAAGTACAAGGATTATTCAGGGAAAGCTTGAGGAAAAATAGAGTGCATGGTTTGGAGGGTACTAGCCAACTGAAGAGAATGAAGAGGGGTCCTCAAAAGTGGACAAGGAGACTCAGGAGGGAATGAGGCTGTGGACATCTAGGGAGGTTCTACAATAGGAGTCATAAATGGGATAAAATGTTGCAATCTGGTAAACAGAATTAGGATTGAAACAGGTTCATTTGAGCGGGAAATTAAGAAATTGCGACCTCATTGAAGACATTCAATATTGTCATGGTAAGTGGAATTAGGATTGTGTGGGATAGAAAAGGAAGTCATGGGATAGCAAATACTTAATTTCAAGAAACTTGGTGCTGGTCAGAAAAAAATATCTGCACATAACAGGTAGGCAATGAGTATTTGTTGTGGAAAATAAATAGTATGGGCATAAAAATCAAATATAAAACAAAAAGGAAAGAGCTCTTTGAAATTAGAAAAAAGTGTGTTCCCTTTAGTTTATGTGATCTCTATTTTATTTTTTCTCTTTCTCAAGAGGCTTAGGAACTAGATTGGATTTGATCGTATTTCCTTTTTGGCCATCTGGGCTTTGCACTTACTGTTCAAAGGACAGAAGGAGAGAAGCAGCATTTTGAAAAATTTTTGTTGGAACAAACCAGCATCATTTTTTTAATTAAATGATGTGCTGAGAGGGACACACCACCTTCTGTGGTATTCCTCCCCAAAATGCATCACCTGAATCTCACGATGAGGACACACCAGACAAACGCAAACTGAAGAACATTCTGCAAGGTAACTGGCCTGTACTCTTCAAAAATGTCAAGGTCAAGAAAAATAAATATTGAGGAAACTGTTATGGATTAAAGAAAATTAAAGCAATCTTACACGTATACACAATACATGATGCGGGATTGGATTGTTCATAGGGAAAAAATATCTACAAAAGACATTTATGAGGCAATTGATGATTATGGACTGTGAATTCAATAACATTGTTGTACCAATCCTCAAATTTCTAATTTTGAGAACTGTAGCGTGATTATATTAAAGAAAGTCTTTGTTCTTAAGAAAGACACAATTATTTCAGTATAAATAGGCACAACATCTCCAATTTACTCCCATTGATTCAGAAAAAAATTATGAATAGATAGATAGACAGTAGAGTGAGAGAATGATAAAGTAAATTGGCCAAAATGTGAACAATTGAGGCGTCTGAGTAAAGAACAAATGAGAGTTTCCTATACTATTCTTGCAACTCTCCTGTAAACTTGAAATTTTCTCGAAATAAGTTGAAAACATAATCCTGGAAAATAAAACACATTTTATTTCCAAAGGTAAATCTCCCTGTTGGGAATTTTTTTAAATCCAAAGAGTACCAGTGTCCTACAATAAGAATACAGCAGAGGAAATGCAAAAACAATTCTGAGGAGGATGAGAAAGGGCTATTTTAAGCTGTAACAGGCAAAGGATATGTAGAAATGAGTACATTTCAGGTGAACAGTGCCTGTGCAGTCTGGTGAAACTGTCAAAAATGAGGTTCATGAAACACGTTGTCAGAAAATTCATCCACATAAAAACTGCTCAAACTAACAAAAAGATGAAACGAGATCAGCTCCCTGAGCTTTATGAACCCTAACATTTGTATGGCTGTTCTTTTCAAAGGAGGCACAGTCAGGGATGTTTTGTTTTCTTTGACTTTGTGGGGTTTGGAAATTGACACTATTCAACAGGACATTAACATGTCCTAATGGTTTGAAAAGAGCTAACATTAAAAAGACACGGAGAGACATATAAGAAAATGGTGTTGAATAGGACGGAAATCTCTGTCCAAAAATGAGAAATTGACAACTTTTCCAAAGCTCAGTCTGAAAGATCACATTAGAAAAAGACAGCGCGAGGCATTGCTGTTCACCGGTGTTCATGGAAGGCTCTTCTTTCATGTCAGGAATGTATTTTTATTCGCAAAGACTATTCTACAAAGAGGCTGAGGTCACCTCACTCGTGAACTAGTAGCCTCAAATAATGTTTATAATTTTTTAAACAATCAACTCCTTCTTAAGCATCAAAGTTCTGCATGCCTATTTAACAAAAATTGAAGAGTTTGTGAATCTATGACTAAGCCAAATTCAGCAAACCTTGGCCCTTGTACATTGTTACCAATATTACTACTTTACTTTTTGCAAGACAGACATATAAACACACACGCGTGCACATATAACTTTCTTGTCACCATCTAATATCCTGTAGAAGTTACTCCCATGAAATTATGGAATTAAGTCCTTTTTTTTTTTTTTTTTTTGAGGAATATTAGCCCTGAGCTAACATCTGCTGCCAATCCTCCTCTTTTTACTGAGGAAGCCTGGCCCTGGGCTAACATCCGTGCCCATCTTCCCCTTATATACGTGGGACGCCTACCACAGCATGGCTTAACAAGCAGTGCGTAGGTCTGCACCCACGATCCGAACTGGCGAATCCCAGGCCACTGAAGCAGAAACTGTAAACTTAACCACTGGGTCAGCCCCCGGCATTAAGTGCTTTTTAAGTTACCCCTGTCAAGATCCTATACTGAAATGCTCTCTTTGTATGAAATGTTGAAGAAGTAAGGAACAAAGAGTATTTTATTGTACAGGCTGCATGCAAAGTTATAACCATAGATGTCCTCATATTTTTCTTATGATTCCTCAAATTTGCTACCAAAAGGCATATTTTTCAGAATAGCCTGGCATAGGCAATAACATCTGAAGTACAGGACAACATTGACGGTTCACGTTAAGTCAAAACAATGAGTGTGAGTGACTTTATTTTCCATAGGAACTAGTATGAGTGCTGGAAAAGCAGATTCAGTGACAAGTAAACTTTAAAAATGCATCAGCTTTGATGTCATTTTTTGAGACCATATAATCAATACTAGTGACACTAGAAAGTAGCACATGATATATCAAAAGATATTTAATTCAGTAAATGAAAAAAATGCAGATGACATTGGTCCTCTTTGCCTGCGTACGTGCTTTAATAAAATACAAAACCGAAGTTTAAATTATTTGGCAGGTTAATATTAGGATTCTAAATTCTTTATCTAAAACATTTGCACGTACTTAGATGAAAAAATTTGAGGGGTGCATTTAAACACTTCTAAATCTTCTCCCTCCTCAAAAATTCTATGATTATCTGATTCATTTAATATTCTCATTATCTTTATAAACTTAAAGGATTTTTTAGAAACTCCCAACTGTGGGAAGTGTTGATTTATGCATCATGAAATTATGTTGCATATTTCATGCTTATTCTCTGGCTCTCCATTCTCCAGCCATGTCCCAACCAAAGATGTCATGAGGGTAGGTAACAATTATCACTCAGGTTCAGAATATTTCAAAATAGTCTTCTTTCACTTATAAAAAATATTTTAACAAGAGCACTAATTTCACGTCTTATTTACTTGAAATCATAGCAGGAATTTTTTTATCTAAAAGTGTTGGCTCCTAGGTAATTCAGGCTGCACTGTGATTTTGTGGCACAAGGGAAAGAAATGTGCGTAAAGGTGCCTTGGGCTTGCTCCTTACTAGTTCTTTCTACTTCTTTCTCTGGGGAAGTCTGGCAGCATAAAATAGATCTTTTTTTCTGCTGAATTTATGCTGCTGAATCACCCTTGTTTTTCACAGTCTCTCTCTACCTTTAGTTGTTTGAGAAAGAAGTATCTATGAATTATCATGTTATAAAAAGAATTTTACTTTTCGTAACATTTAAACATGTGATCACTCAATCGTGATTCATGGTTTAGTTTAACGTTCACATTTTCCATTACTTGTTTATATATTTTACATCCAAATTTCAATCTGTTATTACTTATTTTACTTTTGATAGAAAACAATGAAATAGAGCATCAACTATGAGTAAGGATATAAACATAATTTGGGGGGCATGGTCAAAAAACCATTTTGTTATCTTTAAACAGCTGTTTCAGTTGAACTAATAGAAAAGTTAGTGATGGTGTAAGAAAGGATGTTGCTTTATGATCCTATCACAACACAGAGCTTATTTTTAGATATAAAATTTACTAACTCTCAAAATTAGTAGCAAGTAATGTATGCCTATTATTATACTAAATTTTCACTAAATTGCTGGATTACTGACTTTAGAGATTAGTGGTGTTTTACTCATAGAGCATGAAGGCAGTAAACTGTATTCCATCATGGACCAAAACATTGACCTTTTTGGAGGATAACTGGAAAGAATAACAACGCATATCACTTGCTGTGAATTCAGGGACACTTGGCTTTGTTTGTTTATTTGTTTGTTTATTTCTGCAACTGCCCAACTTTCCTGCCACAAATTTGAGTCCTAGACATTGGACGATATTCTCCAATACACTTTTGAAAACAGTTATTAACACCACCTCTACCATCTTGTGTTCTCTGATTTTACGCCAGTTTGCTTGCATTTCTGTTTCATTTCTGACCTGAATTGATATGCAGTATCATAGTCTTCTATGGGGAAAAGATGATATCTTATGAGTCTATTGTATGAAGATTGAAAATTCAGAAATAATGATGAGTGCCTGGGGCAAAATTCTGAAGCAGCTGAAATTCACGTTTAGAAACCACCCCCTCCTCTTTTTAATACCTCTTTCATACTGTTTGGTTTCTTCTGCCCCAGATTTGATCACCCTGTACTCTCCTCCTGTAGCTAAGAGAGATTCATATCTAATACAAACATTTCTGAAGTACCCTCTTCTCCGGATTTTTACTGACATCAAAACATCTCTTTTCTATATGTCATTACTTCTTAGCTGGCTGTCTTTGGGAGAGTAATCTGAAGAAATCATCTTTCAAAACCATCTAAAAATATTAATGACTAATAATGCCTTAGTCATTGCATTTTACAAATTTCTCTTGGAAAAAGTAAGTCTGAATTCATATAAATTAATCGCCAATGATGTAATCTCATCTACAACTAAAGGCTACCATGTCTGGGCGAGAAAACTTTTATTGCTGTTGTTGTCTCAATTTACATCACTCTCAGGCCTGCCTAAGTGCACCTTACAAGACCTAAATTACTATTTCCAATCATTTTCTTGTCAATTTGACCTACAGTTGGTTATAGTTTGGCTTGATTTTGGGAAGGCTGAAATTTGACATATACGTGCAGAAAGATGGCCCTGCACTATGTTAAATTAATTCATACATATTTTATTGAGTACCATTCTGTGCCAGAAACAGTGATAGAATTTTTTAAAGAAGGATATAAAAAAGCAAACAACAAACTAAAAAAGGTTCCCGTCCTCATGGTATTTATGTCCTAGAGAGGGGTCAGGTGCAAAATTAGCAAGTTCAACACATCATGCTAAGGAGTGTAATGGAGAGAAAGGAACATTGATGCTGCTTGGAGAGAACTGGGATTTGAAGTATAGGAAGAGACCTTTAGGGAGAGTAGCATTTTCATTACTTGGATTATGTAGATGAGCTACAAGAAAAAGCAAGTATGAACTCAGTATCTTAGTCAGCTTGAGCTGCTGTAACAAACATTACAGTAACAGCATACATTTATTTCTCACAGTTCTGGAGGCTGGAAGACCAAGATCAGGGGGCCAGCACGGTCAGGGTCTGGTCAAGACCCTCTTCTTGGTTTGCAGATGGCTGTCTTCCCTTGGAAGGAATGTAAATTGGTGTAGCCGCTATGAAAAACAGTATGGAGATTTCTCCAAAAGATGAAAATAGAACTACCATATGATCCAGTAATTTCACTTCTGGGTATTTATCCAAAGGAAAAAAACACTAAGTTGAAATGATATATGCACCCCGCGTTCACTGCAGCATTACTTACAATAGCTAAGATATGGAAACAACCTAAGTATCCACTGAGGGATGAGCGGATAAAGAAAATGTGAGATCTATATATAAAAATATTGTTCAGGCACAAAAAGGAATGTAATCTTGTCATTTGCAACAATGTGAGGACCATGAAGGCATTATGCTAAGTCAAAAAAGTCAGATAGAGAAGGACAAATGTTGCATGATCTCACTTATATGTAGAATCTTGACAAAATAAAAGAAAGCTCATATCTATAGAACAGACTGATGGTTGCCAGAGGCAGGTGTTGGGGAGTGGGTGAAGTGGGTGAAGGGAGTCAAAAGATACAAACTTCCAGTTATAAAATAAATAAGTCATGGGGATATAATGTACAGCATGGTGGCAATAGTTAATAATGCTATATTGCATATTTGAGAGTTGCTAAGAGAGACTATACTCTCATCATAAGAAAACAATAAAATTGGCTATCATCCCTCTTCAGGAAATGCCTCAGCTAGAGAGAGTCATGCCCCTTTTGGGGCAACCTGTATTCAATGATTCTTTGACATAGGGGCCACCTCAGTTTCAGAGCTGCCCATAGAGTTGGCTGAGGCCTTCACTGAGACTGCATCGCAGCCCAACTTCTCTCTCTAGCCAATCCAGCTTCTTTCCCTTCACAAATCACCAAAGCAAATGTGTGTTCTCACCAAGCCCTTTTTACATCTCTCATGTTCTGTAGAGGAGATTTTCTACTTAAAGTATGAAAACATTGGATTGGTGGGTGAATGTTGATCAAAACTTCCAAGGGCAGCTCCTGATAAAATTCTTGCACACTGATCTCTCCCTTAGAGTCTGCTTCTCAGAGATCAGAGTGTGTGACTCTGCCCTTTGTTGCTAACATCTGACTCTCCCCGCTCTAGAAACGCTTTCCCCATGACTCTTCTCCAGAGAGGTTTATCATGAACATTTGGACACAAACCCAGAAGTTCAGGTTGACAAAAATGCTATACACAGGTCACACTCCCATTCATTCGCATCACCATTACTCCTGCGCACCCCCTCCCCACAAAAAAAAAAAGAAAAACCCTGGCAGTCTTCTTGGGCTTGTATGCTAAATATTCTACTCTGTTTCTATCTGTGTTTCATTAGCTAACTTTGACTACCCTTAGTATCAGGGGACCAAAGAGAGTTACAGAAACACATTCAATTCTTTCATCCATATTGATTAGGAGAGTCAAATGGTTCCTTGACTTCTCCAAAGATGTTCTTTGACAAATCTTGAGGACAAAAACACCCACAAATGCGTGACCTCACCATGCATTTTCTATATATATCTGATATTTTTCAGGGGAGATTTCTACTTAAAGCATGAAAAACATTGGCTTTGTCAGTGAATATTGATCAAATCTGTAGATTTGTCTAAGTCTGCTTATACTGAGTTCTGCAATCGGTTGTCAACACTACCAAGTTTGTTGAAGACTATACTGGCAGAGTTTGATGACATGGCTGCCTTCTTGTTCTTTTTTATTTCTGTTCCCTTTTTTCTTATGTAGTAAACATAAATTACCTACTAAAATAAAAGGAAATTGCAGCTTTCTTTCTTTCTTCTTTTTTTTGTTTTTTTTTTTTGCTGAGGAAGATTATCCCTGAGCTAACATCTGTGCCAATCCTCCTCCACTTTATATGGGGGTTGCCACCACACCACAGCATGGCTGACAAAGTGGTGTAGGTCTGTATCCAGCATCCAAACCCGTAAACCTAGGCCACCAAAGTGGAGCACGCTGAACTTAATCACTATGCTGCGGGGCCAGCCCCAAAATTGAAGCTGTTTAAAAAAGCAATACTGAGGGCAAAAAGAAATATTTGGCAATGACAGAAGAAAAATAAGACAGAAAAAATTAAGGCATAAAAGGTTAGCAAAAAAAACCACTGTTTAAAAATTTCGCTTTTTGAAAAATAGTATTTTTAGGTGGCAGTGTACCGAGGAAACAAACTTAGCATAAATATGGGATGCCTCAGGAATGAATAAAACAGAAAAATAGAAGAAGGTGTTTAAGTATAGCACACGTAGTGTTTGCTTGTGTAAACAATGTAAGTTCAGTAAAGATAGCTAAGAAAGCAGAGAGCTAATACTACAGCTTTTATAAAAGTCTCTTTTAAACCATTTCTCCTAGTGCTGACAAGGACCAGAGAAAATGTCTGCTTAGAAACAAAGGGACCGTGGAGGATCTGACTCATCTCGTTACCTGCGTGACATCAAAATAACGCAACAGACACGCAGGATTGTGACTGCAATTCTGAGCAACAGTATTTAGGACTACTTCACAAAATTGCTGAAGTGCAATCGGAGATGCTGGAGTAGAGATGTCACAATAGATGAGAGACCCACTTTTTAAGGCTTTTCATTTTAATCCGCAATTCCATTCTTAAAAGGGAAATGACCGCCAATGCTGTGGAGGCTAATCCTCAAACAATAACTGAGGAAATCACATGTAATCAAGGAGAGACCGCATTAACATGTTGATGTTAGTTTTGACCACATTGTGGTGCCAAAATAGGCTACACCTGTGGCACAAATTGGAGGAATTATCACAAACAAGATGCCTTCCCTCTCCTGACTCTCCTCTTACTTTTCTGGTAAATTACTTCTAACTTCTTTCACAGCTCTTCACCAAATCACCCTTTAAATATTTGAGGTCGCCTCTTAAAATGTATGCTTTCCCTGGGTAATCGCACCCCACTCTCATAGGTTCAATTGCCACGTGCCCAAATCTGTATCTCTTATCTAACCTCTCTTCTGAGCACAAGATTCATATATTCAACTGCCTGCTAAATGCCTCTAATGGAAAGTCCCACAGGCAATTCAAATTCAACATGTCTAAATTCAAACTCAGCACTTCTGATCTCTTTTCCAACTTGTGTCCAAACTTGCTGTTATTCCCCTATGGCCTATTTCCATGAGCATCATTAAACCTCCCAACTATATCTCGGCCATTTTTCTCCAGCCTTTCTCTTCTTACTATACCAGCTCTGTCTCTTCAGTCGATCCCTCTCCAGCTCTCACTTGTTCCATTGCAGAACCCTGCTAACAGGTCACCCTCTCTGTGAGGGTGACCTCTTCCCTGTCCAGTCCATCCTGAAACTTCTGATGTACGCATCCCCTACAAAAATATCCTTGATGCTTTTACATCGCTCCAGAATAAAGTCCAAAGCATAAGCTATGCCTGTCAAGGTCCTTTGTAAGTGGGTCCAGCTGTGCATCTGGTTATCCTTTGCCATCCTTTGCCAGGCCACTGCATGCACCTGTGGGCTTCTGTGCTTGTACTCAGGGTTTTCCCTCTGCCTGCAGTATTTTTTTCCTTATTCTATACTTGATGGACTTCTTAAATTACAGTTTAAACCTTAAGTTACCACCCCTGTGAAGCCATGCTTCTATGTGTGCTCGGTTACCCACACACTCCATGCCTCAATGCCATACCATTTTGTACACATGAGTTGTATAGCACTGGTCATGTTGTAAAATAATCTTGTCTACATATCTGCTTCACATCCTCTTCTGAGAAGGACAAAGATCATGCCTTACTCATATTTGCATTTGCTCAGCCACACTAAAAGACTGTTTTGCCCAATTCTTAAAATTTAAAATCTATTTTGAATACTTTTACCATCAAACCGTTGCTCTGAAAACTTCTGGGGGACCAAAACCTTTCCAATGTTGTATGATCAGCAAATGTCATTTATCTCCTCCTTCCACACCATCACCCAACGTCCTTGCTCCCTCACCTGCTTCCCCACAACACACTCAGTTCATCCCCTATGATACGCCACTTCCAAATTCATTCCAGATGCAGTTTACCATTTGTGGTGCTTAACACAAGATGAAAAGAAATTTCAATTTCTTCATAATTGCATTCATTACATAAACACATTCTTTGGTAAATACATATTTTGTAGTATATGTGTTTATTGAAACTTTACAAATGTGGGAAAAAAACGCAAGAACATTGATTTATGTTCCTGTACTAGAGAATGATAACAGGACTCAACATTTGTATTTTCCAATCTCTGTAAAGCTTTGACGTAGTGTTCCTCCCTTGATTATAGGCTTATTCTAAAACCTTATGTTCGTGGATATCAGTCACATTATTTTCAGGGTTGATCTATACATTTATGTTCAATGTCTATGTTTTTACATCCTCAAAGGAACAGCTTTTCTTTGTTTTCTATCCATCACATTTTTCCCGTAATAAAATTGGTTTATTTCATAGTTCTATTTAAAGTTTAACATTAACCACTTTCATGTGATTTATATATCACAATTAAGGAAATTAAATTTCATATCTCTACAAAAAATAATGTATATTCTAAATGGTAATTCAAAATAGAAATCAGTACTATTTATAACTTCTTAAATTATAAATATCTTAAAGCACTTCACAATGTTCAATTTTCTGTTTAGTAATGAGTGTGAAAGTAATTGTCATTTATTAAACTATTTTATATATACCACATAACCATGAAAATTTCTAAATATATTTATTTAAAAAAAACAAAGTTTAACATAAGCTTTATAACAGTTTATGAAAAAGTATTATTTCAGATAATGCATAAAATACCAGATAATTACAAGAATATTAATACAGTTCATATGTAACTTGGAATCATAGCCATTCTCGTATAAATAATATTATGATAAATTAATAACATTGATTACTAAGCCAAAAAGTCTCATCTTACAGTATAATGATTCAAATGTAAATAAATATAAAACATTAATTCTTATAAAATATGCAAGCATTTCTAACTAGGGTCAATGAATTTCTGAAAGTAATTGCTTCATTTTAAATCATTTTACAA
Source organism: Equus caballus (assembly GCF_041296265.1). Lineage (NCBI taxonomy): Eukaryota > Metazoa > Chordata > Mammalia > Perissodactyla > Equidae > Equus > Equus caballus. The sequence continues at coordinate 36,878,299 of NC_091710.1, read as the reverse complement.
TCATGTATGAATACATGCATAATATGAGTTTTATAATTACCTTTTAATGGAAATAGTATCTTCATATTTAATTTCCCTTTCAATCTGCATATGCCTAAGGATGGCAAAATGCATTTGAAGAAATTCCACCTAGGGGAGTAGGGCTTCAACTTTATAATAACATAAGAAAAGGTTAATGTGGTTCTCTGTGGTTAATTAAAGCAGAGTCCCCAATAGTCTACTTTTTAATTAAAGGAATGTTCTAAATAGGACATTCATTTTATCTTCTTTTTAGTTATACCCAATAGTCCTGGTTTGCCAGCCTAAGGGTTGGAGAATCATCTTGCACTCCATGTGCCTTCACGGTCAAGGAGAATTTACTCTTCATCTGCAATCAATGCCTGTTCTCTGAAATCAAATGCTCGTCCATCCCCACTAACTCATATGGACCCAGAGCACATTAAGGAGTCAGGATAGACGTTCATAAGTATATCTATGGAAAATTAGCTGGAAGCTTTCTTGAAGGCACAGATGTGTTCTTACTCACGTCTTTAGCATCCCACCCTTCATCCTCTGGCCCATAGAAGGCATTATTAAAATATTTAACTCAATTGATTAGATTATATACTGACAACAGAGCTCAACTGATTTACTCCACCATACAAATACTCCCCCTCCCCCCCACACACACACCTTATTTTAGACTCTTTTCTTAACTCTTAGTGTCATAAATTGGGTGGCCTGTGTCCTGGTTTATTCATGTTATTATGGCATAATTATTAATAGTGGTCCCTTTCATTCTCATAGGCGACCTTGTTTGGACGTTGTGATAGGTGAAATAATGTTCCCAAAGATGTCCATGCTCTAGTTCCCAGAAACTGTGAACATGTTATCTTCTAGGACAAATGGATTTACAGATGTTATTAAGGGTATGGACCTTGAGATGCAAAGATTATCCTGGATTAGCTGGGTGGGTTCAACTAATGAATTCGTAAAAGCAGATAATCTTTCCAGAGTGGGTCAGAGGAGAAGTGGCATAAAAGGAAGGAGGAAAGATTTCAAGCATTAGAGAGACTCAATCCATCTTTGTTGGCTTTGAAGATGGATGATGGGAACAAAAGCCAAGGAATGCAGGTGGCCTCAAGAAGTTGAGAACTGTCCTTTGTTCACAGCCAGCAAAAAAAGGGGACCCTCAGTCTTAGAACCATCAGGAACTGAATTCTGCCAATAACTCAAATCTGCCAGGAAATGAATCCTCCCCTAGAATCTCCAAATAGAAACACCGCCTGAAGACACAATTGATTTTTGCCTGATGAGATCATATTTTTGACTTATAGAACTGTAAAGTAGTAAATTTACTCAAGCTGCTAAGTATGTAATAGTTTTTAGGGTAGTGTATGAATCAGCCAAGGCTGGTATAGCAAAATACCACAGACTGAGTGGCTTAAACAGCAGACATTTATTTCTCGCCATTCCGGAGCCTGGGAAGTCAAGATCAAGGCCACCAGCAGATCTGGTTCCTAGTGAGAGTTCTCTTCCGGCTTACAGATGGCCACCATCTTGCTGTGTCCTTACATGAGGAGAGAGAGAGAGAGAGAGCTCTCGGCGCCTGCACAGTTGGAGCCCAAATTATAAACCCACATCAATTCAAGAGTCAGAGTGCAAGAGTGTAGAGAAAGGCCGCCCCCCCATCCTCTTCTGTATCTGTCACCACACCCTCCAGGTTTTGAAAGAGAAGGGGAGCATATATTTTATATGTAGCTTGCTATCAGGTGATGCTGGTTTTCTGTTATTAGAGGTTCAAATTTTAATTTTATCTCTTCAGAAGAGCTAGTTTACAGACATATACAGAATGACAGTGTTGGCATTTTTGAGAGTATGGCAATACAGTTGAATGAATATGAGTTATACGAAAGAAGAAAGCACTGAAGAGTTTGAAAAAAGCTGCTTCCGCTGCTTTGGTTTTCCATTGATGTAGTGCTGGCTTCTGCAACTGCCTTTGCAGCTGTTTCAGGCTCAAGCGCTACTTTGTCCTTTAATTTGACATTCTAGAAATTAGTTACTTTAGTTTCAACCAGCTCGCTTATTGTTCATTTCAGACTCTAATTCATTTACTTGCATAGTAACAATATTGCGGTGAAAAATAGTTTGTAAATGTACAGACAGATTCATATGCCTGTTTCCTTCCCCATAGGTTAACATATTTAAACACAACATAGACTGATTATTTATTTGGCGCTATATTTATTGTTTATTTTCCTGATAAAAGTTTGACCTTCACCACTTTTACTTAGAACTGGAATCGTCTCCTCAGTAGCTAGAAGAGCATCTTAAAAATAAATACCCAAAGAATGGAAGCCTAATGATGTCAGACCTAAGGAATTTAGCACTTTAAAAAATAACAAATCACAGTGACAGCATTCCAGCTTTTAGGGTGTGAAGTTTATCAGAAAAACGTTAGTGAGGAAAATAACAATTCAGACAGCATGGGATCCTTAAAGCCTGTATTTAATTAAAAGATTTTTAGAAAGAATGGCAGCAAACACAATTGCAAATTTTAAATACAGCTTAGGTCTCTTGCAATGTTTGAGGGTTTAAAAGTACTTTAGACTAAAATATTGTTAATATAATATGATGCTCTTTTAAAACATTTATTCTCATTTCACTATGTATCTTAGATGATTACTGCTAATTCTCTTTGCTGTGTACAGTTCGAAACACTTCACTGTTTTAATTCTTATGACTAACCAATGTTCCTAGTAAATCTCAGAAATAGTATATGTAACTAAAAACAATGCCAAAGGCAAGTGAAAAAATTATAGAAGAGATCTGGGTTCTGAAATCCACTGCCAAGGCCCTACAAGTTGGAAAAGAGAAGGAAAAGTGATTCCTAGTGTATTAATGAGAAACTGGTTAATTCGGACTTGCCACATATACAGTGGAATTATAGTACTCAGTTTAGTATGGGACGCTATTTACCATCTTCAAAATCATTAAAGGCTCAAGTGCCAACTCTCAGAAAACCTTCTATGAGATCAAGTCCAATTTAGATGACACTCCATATACCCTCACTGCTCTCTTTGTGATCATGTATAACAGAGCATATAATAATACTCACCCCTCATTGTGAATGTCAGGTGACTTCTCTGCTTTTATTATTGGAGCACAATGTTCCATGATCACCTGGTCTTCTATATCCGGTATTCAGCAAAGCAACTAATATGTTGTATATTCTAAATAAAATAAATGTGGAATGGGTAAATGAACGTGCTTATATCTAACATATGCAAATATGATTAGCAGATAAAAAACATGTGGATGATAAACCAGTGGTTGTCTCAACTTACACTAGTCGTTTATGAAATTTCTATTAAGGCTTTGTAAAAACTTTTTGGTTTGAGGAGGTAAAAAAAAATCCTAGCCTAAAAATCTTGCTATAAGCATTCACAAAATAGTGGGTTTATTTCTAATTATATTAAATTATACTTTCTGTTTAATGAAAAAACAATTGTAAGTGAATGTATTAAACAATGGCTAAAAGGAAAAGCTTATTCTTCCTGCTACCCGTGTTTGTTTTCTTGAAGATTTCCCCTCAATATAATTTCACCAGCAGGTGATTCTGGGCTTTTTAAATAAATAACTTACTCGGTTGTTACTGTAATTTGTAATGACAAACTCTGAAGTAAGCACTGAGGTACTGAGTTTCTAATACTGAAAGTCTGCTGAAGGCAACAATAGAAAAGCCCAGCTTATTGTTAACTTTTGTCTTTCTTGTGTCTGAAATTTTCATCTATATTTTGTGTCATTTTACAATAGCATTAGTCCTTAAAGTATTTTATTAGTCACTTCTTTTTTCCTTGGTTCATAGTTTTATCTGTCTACAAGAAAATATACATCTGCATATGAAAATAATTTCTTTTCATTCAACGATGAACGTTATTCATCTATAAAGACTTTCTGCTGTTCTTAACTCGTGAAGGGAAATCAGCTTTGCTTGTCCATTCTCTAAGACGCTGGAGAGTCATTAACTGAGGAAAGGGAGTGAAAAACCATGAGGCCACTAACTCGTTGTGTCACCCAAAGTCAAATAAACTTAGTCCTTCTGAGCTTCTCTACCACATCTGAAAAGTAAGGGATTTGCATTTAGACTGCGTCAAAGGACCCTTCTTGCTGTGTGTGTATGTCTCTGACCACAGTAAAGATGTGCCTTTTCAGTGCTCCCTGGCAGCTGGAGTCTCCTGAGTTGGTTCTGCCTCAGGTCCCACTGTCCCTCCCAGAGTGTGTAATGGTGTCTACCAGTTTGTCCCTGCACCCCTTAGGGGACTCTTGACTAACTTAAGGTCATAGATTGATACTCCTAGCTATAATATTAAAACCACCTGTTCCAACCAGCCCCAGTGGCCTAGTGGTTAAGTTCAGTGTGTTCCACTTTGGTAGCCTGAGTTTGCTTCCTGGGTGTGGATCTACACCACTCTGTTAGCAGCCATGCTGTGCTGGTGGCCCACATAATAAAAAATAGAGGAAGATTGGCATGGATGTTAGCTCACGGCAAATCTTCCTCAGCAAAAAAAACAAAAACCAAAAAAAAACAACTTTTCATTTTCATCTTTGAAAGCTTCCTTCGAAAGCATTTTCAGAAAAACTCCAACACTACCTCCTTGAGAGTTGGGATTGTAGATGTATATAGGAAATATGAGGAAATTTTCAAAATATAAAAATTGCAGGATCCACCATGTACAGAAGCTGAATGGAGGAGAAATTTTTGTGGGAATAGTTTCATCTCAGCCTCAGGTCTGTATGCATTTTCTATGAGACCACATTTCATGCTTCCAGAACTAAATAAATTTCTCCAAAACTGAAAAAAGTCAAGATAAATTTCCCTTTTAAATTATACATATTGAAAAAACCTGGAAATATTGTCTTCTCTCTTTATGCGTCCTCTAAGTTAAAAGTGAAGAAAGTTGAAGTAAATCCATGCCATACCTTCTTTAAAGATAAAATTTTCTTAAAGTGCTTCTTAACTATTTTGGATTAGCGGGATCTGAGCAGCTCTGCTAACCCCCTTCGGCATCATGAGAGCTGGTCTTTGTCAAAGGCTTTCAAAAGACTAAATTTCTGTTCTGTTCTGTCTCTGTTTCTCACCAGAAAATACCTAACAAGTCTTCTTTCCTGGAGGACATGCCTACTCAGACACATCCTTAAGGCTCCATCAATATGCTTAGTTTGATTGCTACACAGACATAGTTAGAAAGCAAATGAGGTCAGGAATATATGTGTTGCACCCTCTATTTTCCATAAAAGCTCCCAATCTCCACTCCCCCCCCACAAAAAAATCATCTTCATATAGGAAAAGAGCATATAAAATGAGAACATAGGTACATAAGTTTGCAATCAGAAGTGGGTTCAAATCCCAATTCTACTAGCAACAAGCTATGTAATCTTTGGCCAAATATTTAACCTCTCTAAACCTTCATGTGCTCAGTTGCAAAAGTGTACTTTCCTTTCTGGGTTGATGTGGAGTTTGAATAAAATCGCGTATGGTCTCCCTCTGGGGAAATGTCTATAGTTGAAGATATTTATCCTTCTTCCCAACACTATTGAATTCGTGGCTTTGATGGGATTACAAAGGAGATAAAGGCATACAGAAATAGCCTGAGGATGACAGGAAATTAAAAAAAAAAGTGTGGATAATTCCCCAAATTCAATTCTCCTTATGGAGAAGACAATGACCAAGTCATGGGAAGTTGTGGCAAATGAACAAAGGGCCAAAACAAGTGCAAGGGGTCAGACTGTATAAAAACTGAATAGGAGGGATCTGTGGCAATAATACTCTGGCATAAAAGATAAGACAGAGGAGGTGTGTACTGCTTTTTTTTGTTATATTGGCGCTAGTCATTCATGTTCTTTCAATCTCCCTCTGCTTTCTCCTGAACCCAGGCCCCTTTTAGACAATCTCTCTTTGGAGTATCTACCTTCCTTACACTGCTAATGATGTTCTGCCCATGGATGTAGTAAAGGTTAACCCTCATTTAAAAAAATATAGCACTTTTGAGAACTAATTCTTCTATTTATCTTCCTATATTGATTTTTGCCAAAAATAACCTTGTCATGCCACAGAGAAGCTTCTTGTAAGCAGAAGTCAAAATGATTTCTACTTAAATCTTTGACTGTCACCTTGGGTTTATAAATGCTGACACTTCTAGCATATTTTTCAAATCCTTAAAAACTATTTTTATTCCATTTAATATATGTCTCAATGTTAACACCTCACTCTGACAAGATAAGCATTTCTATCTCTTCTTCCTTTAGCTCAAAGCAGGTTTCCAGACTCCATTTCCTTTGTGCATTAAAAGATCAGGAGGAAAGGCTTTAGGTTGTTTCAGATGCCCTTAGGAGACTCTCCTTAACTCTGTGCATTAACAGTTCCAGTTCTGGAAATCATTAAAATTTATTTTTACTGACAATCAGGTAGTTGACTCACACTTCTTAAGGATGGAGTAACCAGAAGAGCAAATTGAGATCCCAGGCAAAAATAACTGTTAAATAATTAACCAGCAGAACAACTTACCTGTTGTCTCCCTTTCCCCTCTGACCAAGAGACCCCATGTTCTGATGCATCCTCAAGTGCCAAGACTGCTGTGTGATCTCCATCCTCCCACACACAGAAGGAGTCATGCCGGGGTGGACCTAAGCACGATCTTAGCATTTCACCATTTCCCAATAACGTGTTCCTCAGAATCTTAATTCAATAAGATATTAATGGGTATTAAGCAAAAATTTTCCACAGTCAAATTCTTTTGGGAAACATTTAGTTGAACAAAATTAAAAAGATACCTTCGTTATAAGACTTATCAAAACATTTAAGACACTAATGCATAGTATGAATCTCCAAAAAGGAATCTAATAATGTAGTTCACAGCTTATATGTTTTTAAGGAATATTTCACTGTTTTTCATAGAATACACTATAGACTATATTGGCAGGAAATCTATATCAATATGAAACATGAAATATTTGGAGATAAATTTAACAAAATATGGGCAAGACTTCTACCTAGAAAACTGTAAAACATTGCTGAGAGAATTAAAGAAGATAAACAAATGGAGATATACCCATTTCATAGGCCAGAAGACTCAATATTGTTAAGGTGTCAATTCTCCCCAAATATGCCTATAGATTCAATGCAATCCCAGTTAAAACCCCAGTAAGCAATGTATAAAGTAATAAACGGATTCGAATATTTACTTGAAAATGCAAATAACTTAGAAAAAAGAAGAAAAAAGATTTCAAGGCTTAATATAAATCTAAAATATCAAGAGGTGTACTCTTTGTATAATAATAAAATATAGAATAGTAGAAAGGGTCCAGAAATAACCCATACATATATTTTAATGGATTTTCAAGAAAGATCCATGATAATTCAATGGGGAAATGATAATTTTTTTAGTAAATGATGCTGAAACAACTAGATATCCACACGGAAAAACTATGAACTTTGACCCTAACCTTCATAACATACCCCAAAATTAATTCAAAATAGGGACAGATAGGATATATTGTAAAAAGTAAAATTATAAAAATTCCAGAAGAAAACAGAAAGAAATCTTTACAATTTTGGAATAGGCAAACATTTCTTAGATAGGACACAAATCATGAAAAAAAAATTATAAATTTGACCTCATCAAAGTTAAAAACTTTTGCTCTTTGAAAGACACCGTTAATAAAATGAAAAAGCAAGGTATGAATAGGAAGAAATATTTGACATATATGTATCTGACATATGTTTTAGACTTGTATCCACAATATATAAAGAGCTCTTACAACTCAATAAGAAGAGAAAAATCCATTTACAAAATTGGCAAGACTTGAACAGGCACTTCACAAAGGAAAATATACAAATGGTTAATAAGCATATCCTGGGATGCTCACTATCATTTTTCATCAGGGAAATTAGTACTAAAATGATAATCTGTTATAGACTCATTAGAATGGCTAAACTGAGAAAGCCAAGCAATACCAAATGTTGACAAGGATGTAGAGAAACTGGAATTCTCAGACATTGCTGGTGGGACTATAAAATGATACAACCACTTTGGAAGACAATTTGGCATTTTCCTATAAAGTTAATCAAACTCTTATCATTCAACTCAGTAAATCTATGCCTAGGTATTTACAAGAGACATCAAAACTTATATCCAAACAATATTTGAATGCTTCAGTAGTAATACCCCTAAACTGAAAACAACACAAATTCCATTATCAGGAGAATGGATAAGCAAACTCTCATATATTCATACTACAGAATACTACTAGCCATAAAAAGGAATGAAATACCATTACCCTAAACAATATGTTGGAATTTCGAAATCATTATGAGAGTGAAAGAAGTCAAAGATGAAAAAATCCATATTACACGATTGTGTTTCTAAGAAATTCTAGAACAGGTGAAATTAATCTGTAGTAACAAAAAGCAGATCTGTGGTTGCCTGGTTCTGGAATCAGAGAAGTTGTTGATTGCAAAAGGCACGAGGGAGGGTGATGAGAATATTCTCTGTCTTGATTGTGGTGATGATTATAGGAGCATGAACATTTGTCAAAATGCATTGAACTGATTACTTATAGTGCATTTTATTGTACACAAATTATAGCACAATGAGGTTGATTAAAAGGAGGAGATGAAGGAGGAGGAAAAGAAGAAAGCAAAGGGAAAGGAGAAGCTCCTGTCGGACCAAGCTCTATAAGGGAGGGAAGCTCTTTTTCTACAACACTCGGAACAGCAAGCTGCATAGCCCAGCTCCTTGGTAGAGCTCTGTAGAGACAAGATTCCCAAAGTAAAGGTTTATGGAGTAGATTTAGTCAGACAAACCTGAGACAGTCACAGAAGCTCATGTGGCCCAGCATGGCTCGATCGCAGCAGACTTGTCCCCTGCATTGAGAGTGATGAGTGATTCGAAGAAGCTACTACAACTGCTACACAGACAATTGTGTAACTCAGCATGGTGCAGAAAGAGCAGATACATCCCCTGCTGAGTAGGGGACAACATGGATCTCTCTAACAGGAATGACAGAGGACACAGTGACAATCTGTGTGTGCTAACAACTGGGGACCAGTTGTGATGCCTGTGCAAGTGGCCCCCACGTGCACGGAAGATAGGGGTCAAGTCCTCTCAGTGTCAAGTGCCTGGACGACCACAGTCTCTCAGACCTTAGAAAATACTCCAGGGAAAGGGAGTGGGGACCCCAAATTGCCACCTCACACAATGTGCAGAGATATATAATAGAAATTTAGATGAGTTAGAGAAAAATAAATTCCATCCCTGTCACATCCAAGGTTTAAACTAAGATTTGTACTTCGTATAGATCCATGATCTTCAAAGGAGTTTATATTTGTTGATAGCTGTTTCCTTTTTCTTTTAATGGAGAGCACAAGAGAAGTCTAGTATTTAAAAAGTAATCCCCTTAGCTTAGTATTCTTACTTTTAAAAATAATCTATACAATAAACAAATTGTGCTAGGATTTTTTAAATGTGTTTTTATAGCGATAAGAATCTTGGGGGGCCCCACCCAATTCCCAACCACAGTGTGGCGCATCCCTCTCACAGTTGGCCTTGTGCCAGCAAACAAGGAGTCCGCAGGCTGCCCTGGAAGACTCCACGTCTCAGTCCTGCACAGCTAGGACACCACGCCACCATCCTGTGGCCACTGAAGCCCTTTGACCAGAGAAAGCTGCAGCTTGTTGAGAAAGGAGGTGGGAAGAGCATGAAGGGAGAAAGGAGAGGGTAGAAACAGAAGAGGTTTTACAGGAATTTTGAGAAGAATCGATCCTGTCTTATCTTCACTATGAGCTTCCAAAAGGAAAGCCAAAAGTCTATCTTAGTACATTTCCCACTTCACCAAAAACGTCAGATCCTACAGGGAAGATGCACAGGGCAAGTTCTGTAACTCTCTCAGGATATTTTAAATGCAGGGTCTCACAGGTGCAAGAGCTATAGGTATGCAGCTATCCACAGACCATAGAAGTATCGAATAGGAGGCAGATAAATGTGATTAACCATCCACTAGGGGTCATTGGCTTCCAGTCCACCTCATTGCCAAGCTCTTTCCATATATAAAATTGTAGTGGCTCCATAGTGGCTGCAGGTAAAACCTATTTCTTTGCTCATACCAATTTCTGGTTTCTTGTTCCCTATTCTGTAACTTATGGTCTAGTTAATAATGGATAAACAGTTTCTTCTTCCCTTCTGCCCTATTTCTATGTGAATTATTTCACACCTGAACTGTAACCACAGTGTTTTGTAGAAAAGAATTCCTTGAATTGATTGCACGTATTTTATTTTAATTTATTTTTCTAATAATCATAACAATGTTAAACATAAAGATAATTCTTTTAAAAAGGTAAGATAGTCTCAACATTGTGGCATTAAATAGGAGTCTTGTTTAACAGAGACCAATAGAATATGATTCTTTTGATTTTAAGATTTACTTTTAAATTTGATATGCTTAAGAAATTTCCAGAATGAGACAGGTAGATCCTTAGGTAGACGATGGGTTAGACCAGAATGGCAGCATCCTTCCAAATTCTCTCATTTGGGATTCTGAGATCCATCTTGCTAGAGCAGTGGTTCTCAACAAAGGAGTGGGAGTCGCGTGGGGGCCATGAGCAGGGGCATCACCAGAAAGATGACGTTAAAATCGTTTGCGGAGGTTTTTTGGATTTCATGTGTCCTCTGCACCTCTCAGAATTCTGACTCACCTGCAGGGAGAAGGTGTATATACTGAAAAATCCCCCCAGGTGAGTTTAATCTGTATCATCTACTGCCACCCTTAATGTGCCCATCACCAGCCTGAGCAGCATCATATTAGATAATTCTGCTTATCGGTTAGAGGGGCTTCATTAAGCAATGGGCAGGGTGAAGGGAGAAGGAAGCAGCCTTTGTTGGCACTGTGTCGGTGCCCGTCCTGTACTGACGGCTGCTGTTCATACAATGGGGCTGAGGAGAGCCTGCAGCAATGATCTCTGGAGTCTCTTAAATTTAATCCCCTCAAGTAGGACTTAGGGAATTAGAATTCAGTGATTCTAACAAATTAATGAGAAGCTGTCTCTAGAGACACTGGAGGAAGGTATGATCATTCCCCAAATGGTCTCATTTTACAATGTGTTGTAGAATGACATTAAGCGCTCGGAATATGTCACATTCACTGACTGGCAGACCTGGGGAGGATGATTTGCTCAGAAATACACTTCACAGCGGAAGTGACCCATAAGCTGTTTACTAACTTAAATTTGTTATTACTGAGAAGCATTATATTAACTGTTATAGGATTGAAAATCTACCAAAATATTGAAACAGTTCAGCGGTGAGAGATACATTTATAGAGTTTAACATTAAAACAGTGAGAGGGTGTCGATATCGTATTATTCATTAAGATTTGATTTATACATTTCATATTCTCCAGGTGAAAATTGTGGCCTATATATCTTCATATCTCTTAAGTATAATTAATATATTCTAAGTTTTTTATTTTTTTGTTTTTTTCTTTGTTTTAATATATCCTACTTTTTGACGATGATGATTAATATGAAGTATTATAAATTAGCTGCATACCTATATTCTTACAGATCAGAAGCTGCAAAGGGGCAGCTGAAGGCCACATGTGACTCCCATATATGGCATGTTTGCCTGGCATTTTGTTTTTTAAAATGTGAATGCATTTCTAAAATTTCATCCATAAATATTTTTGTATGTATCCTTAAAGATAAGGATGATTTTCTAACATAATCTTTTTGACTTTATCATATTTTTAAAATACACTATTTTTAAAATTTTAAAAATCAATAATAATTTATTGATATCAAATATCCAGTCAGCATCTCGCAGATGTTATCGCTTTTAAAAATCAAGATATATATAGGTTGACACATTGCAATTGGTTAATGTATCTTTTAAATCCCTTTTGGTCTATAAGTTACCCCTCCATTTCCTTTTTTCCCTTGCAATTATTTGTTGAAGAAACTATGTTGTTGGTCCTGTAGCTCCTTACAGGCTGCGCTGTGCTGATTGCATCCCTGCGGTGTATTTAATAAGCTCCTGTTCTCTGTATCCTTGTAAATTGGGAGTTGGACCTAGGGTCACATTGTGTTCACTTTCTATTTATTTATTTATTTGGACGACTGCCCACAGGCAATGATATATTCTTCCATCAACTCTCTCTTTGTGATGTGAATAGTCATGGATGTTCGATGTTGAGATATGGTAGCATTTTTTCAAAAAGGAGATTTCTGGATGGATGACCTGTTTGAGAAAAAACTCAAGTAATCCATGAAAAATTAGCAAGAGCTAAGCAGTACCTACCCACTGTAGAGGGGGTATGTGTTCTTTTGACCCAACGTGCCCCATAAACCCACTCCCTGATGGTTGGTACTTGGCCCACTCTCTCATTTACATAATCTGCAAATCTCCTGGAGGGATTTAAGTTTTCAACATTACATGTAAAACGTTCTACTTGAATGGAAACAAAATAGAAACTTGAAGGTTGTGTGTGTGTTTTTTTTAATTAAAGCAAATATACAAGGAAGAACAATTAGAATAGATTAAGGAAGAAATGAGATATGAGGGAAAATATTTGTATAGAAGAATGGAAATATTTCTTGGTGGTAGAAAATAAAAAGTAATAAATATGAACAACTAGAAAATCAAACATCGTGCGTCATTAAAGGATTTGTAGTTTGCATATATACTACGTCAGAATGACAACTCAAGGAGAATTTAGCAATCTCTCAAACATTTTTTTAGCGAGGACTGAAATATTTTATGTCCAGTCTAAAATCACTATAGGTTTAATTTACTCCAGGCTGGTAGTATCAAGGTATCATTTTCCAAGTACAGTTTTACTCTGCCAAGGTTTAAATTATTTTAGTCTAAGTAAATTGCTTATCCATCTGTCTTACCTTCATCTTTTTGTTATGAATCCCCTATGGCAAGATGCCTTTGGATTTTCACAGTAAGTTCTCTGGTCATCAGAGTCCGGCTCACTCATTTATAAATATGAAGATTTTTTTAAAGCCATAAACAATGTTCCAAAAAAGTGAGTAAAACCAACAAAAATTGAAGTAAATCCTAGTTAGAAAGCTCATTGAAACCCATAAAAAGAAAGAAAAAAGTAAATGTTCTCCAGCCTGGCTAACCTCAGTAGTAAAATCATTTTGAAATGATAAAATCACTTTGCTCCCAGACAATCTTCTTTAACATTATCTTCGTTTTTATTCTCCAAGTCTGTTCTGAATAATGAAGATCATTCTTCTAGCCTAACAGATGTTAAAATAGTATTTCTTCACTTATAGGAAACTTTACATTTACTCTATCTGCATTTTGAGGAAAGAATAGAACTAAACTAAAGTGTTATTAACAATAACATTCTATGTAGTATTCTAGGAACAGACAGCTCATTAAGAAGATACTCAACAACTCCTCTAATGATCCCTGGAGAGATTTCTGGAAGAATGATTTGTACTGCAAAGTAACTGTAGGAGTTCTATGTTCCTTTGGCAGTAAGAGCTACTAAACAAAACATACTCAGAAAAAGAAAGCCAGAGGAAAGAATCTTAATAATATATTTTATATTTGGACATTGCAGCCAGGCCCATCAGGTATAGATTAATTTATTAAATAAGCAGTTATTAAGACTTATTTTGCATTAAAATATAGATAAAGAAAGTATGACACCTGGAAAAGCAAGCAATCCATTGAGAGTGACAGGCTCAAAGAATGAGTTACAATAAAATGTGATAAATGTTAGTATAAACATAGATAAATTGTTGCTAGAACATAGGTGAAAAAGTGAATTGTTTTTCCTGAGGGAGTCAAGGAAATATTCACAAAAGAAATAAATTTTGAACTGGGACTTAAAGAATGATGACAAGGAACATTCTAGGCAGAGAAGGGCTGAGAGAGAAGAGCCTGTGCAAAGGTGCAGATACTGATGTATATGGCATGGCATATATAATGTGGTGTAAAAGATACAGCTTTTTTAACATAAGATCAGATGGGAAGTTAGCATTAATTAAGTGGCTTAACAATGTCAGAGTTGGCATCTCTAAAATTCTGTTGGTCCCTCATGCTTATAATTTCAAAGTCACAAGATGGCTGCCCTAGCTACAGAAGTTCCATCGCATCCAAGGGAGTAAGAATAAATGAAGGATTCTGTCAGCAATGTGTCTTCTTTTGTCAGAAAAATAAAACCTTCCACAGAAATGACCAGCAGAGTTTCACTTATATCTTATCAGCAAGAATTGTGTGTTAATGGCCATTCTAGCAGCAACGAAGTCTGGAAATGGAGATATTGAGCTGGTGTTTGGCTTTTGTATTCTCTCAGCAAGAGAAAATGCGAAAAGTGGATACCCAATAGGCACAAATTACGGTGTCTACTATATATTCAAGAGATAGAGAAAAAATAATGACATGTTAAAGGTGTGTAGCCAGGGAAAATATCTTTCAAGAATGAGGGAGAAATAGACAAAAGAGATCCTTCATGTTAGAATTTAAGATAGTGGTTATATGGATGATAGAGGGAAGGAGTAATGTTGGAAAGCAATACAAGGGAAACTTTTTTTAATATTTTATTTATTTATTTTTTATTGAGGTAACATTGGTTTATAATATTATAAAAATTTCAGACATACATCATTATATTTTGACTTCTGTATAAACTGCATCATATTCACCACCAAAAGTCTAGTTGCCATTGGAAAACTTCTGAAATGCAATAAAATGTAAATATTAATACTAAACAAAACAATTGAGAAACATGAGTAAGCTTCAAGAAGAAAACTTTGACTATATACAATGATAATGATAACAACAACTAATTTGGTTAGATTAAAAAGTTAGATAAGCTAGGATATTAGACAACAAGAATATGCATGATTGGACAGGATAATGGAGCTAAAACATTCCAAAGGTCTTATATTCTTCACATGCAAGATAATTAAACTGTTTAATATCTTAACAAAATGTACACGTCAAACGTTAATCATGACAGGCAAACAAGAACTTTCCTGCTCTCTGTTCAGTCTTCTCTCCTTTGCTTTGAGATTAGATGGACCAGAAACTTGTCAGGAAGAAAGAGATGGAGGAATGGACACAAGGCTCCTGAAGCGAGAGTTCGTACTGTACTCCTTTTCCAGCAGAGGGCAGCCCATCTCGGGGGCTGGAGTGTGTCTTTAAATGATGACTAATATAGAAATCAATACATTGGATTGGCTTTCTAATTTCTAAGTCAAGACTATGTATTGTGTGGTTCTCAAACTCTGAGTGGATGAGAAACATCTGAGGAACTTGCACATATGCCAGACCCTTTCTTATTTGTTTTATTTGTTTTGTTTTAGTTTAAAGTGACTATAAGACATTGTTTTACCTAAGAATTGTCAGATAAGTCATGGATTACCTGCATTCTTATCTCGAACTGGAGTGAACTTTCCTCATTGAGTCAATTTTTAATGAGTAGTAGAAGACAAACATACAGTTGCTTTCTGATCACGAGGTATGAATCCTGCTCATTCAGTGACCCCATTATGGACATACATTAGAAGGTTAAGGGCAAGCACTAGAAAAATAGAAGTAGAATGTATAACTTTCAAGTTAATGGAGGACAAAAAATTGAAAAGATTAAAAATAATCATTCTGAAAAAGAGGGGGCTCTACATAGCATGCTATAGGGTCAGGAAGATAATAAGTAAATATAACAAGTAAACACAACAAGGAAGACAAAGCAGATTACATTATTAAGGTAATTTTAGCTGCTCTATTTTCCCATCCCCAAACTCAGTGGCTTAAGCAATTAAATTCTCAGTCCCATAAAAGTCCAAAACAGGTGTTCCTGGTCAGGCAGCTTTTCTCTAAACAATGACTCAGAGATCAGTGTGCCATCCATCAACCAGTGCCAGAAGCTCAGATAGGGAATATTTTAGTTGTCTATTACTGTGTAATAAGTTACCACTTGATTTAGAAGCTTAAAACAGCAGCATTGACTACCTCAGAGTATCTGTAGGTCAGGAATCCATGCACAGCTATCGAGGTCCTCCACTTCAGAGCCTCTCATAAGAGTGCAATCAACATTTCACAGGGTGGCTTTAGTCTCAAGGCTCACTGGGGAAGGAACTGCTTCCAAGCTCACTCATGTTACGGTTGACGGGGCACAATCCCTTGAAGGTTATTGGACTATAAGATCTTATTTCTTCTTGACTGTTGACTGGTGATCACCCTCAGATTGTTACCGTGAGGGCCTCTCTATAAGGCAGCTCACAACATCACGGCTTTATTCTATTAGACAGTAAGCATCCTACTCTTTGCACTAGAGGAACACACTATCACTATCTCCCAGGGCTGTTCACTATGTCAACATCTTTCAAAAGATAGTAAGGAAGAAAGGCAGCAAGATGAGCAAAAATAGGGGAGACCCCTGGAGAATTATCTTCCAACAAGTTCTTAATTTCAGACAAATTATATTACTCTAACTAGTTTAATAAAACTATTAAAGAGTATAAATATGTCACAGAATTGTTAAAAGGGCTGAAAAAAGGGACTATAGGTTGAGCTTCCAACAACAACGTAGCAAAGAACTGTACTACCAAGATAGATGCTACTTCTAACACTGATCAGGAAGCTGCAGAATCAGAGAACTTCCCCCACAGGTACTACCTCCAGAACGATACCACCTGTACCAAGATCAGGAAAAAGCTAAACAGACAATGGTTGGCCAAATCATTGAGTCGTTGCAATGACTGTTGGCTCTGAAATCATCTCTCTCCAGCATAACAGATGCCTCACATTTTTTCGCTACTCCACTTAACTCAGTTCACAAGATTGACAGGGATTAAATTACTTCTAGGACCTTAGCAATGAGGACATCCACAAAATAGATTTTTTTTCATTAGCTTTCTAGTGCCTAAAATCCAAGAAAGCATATCAGAAGACATTGGAAGTGGGTGTTTGGCAAGACAATCTTTATACCCACCACAGTTCCTATCCACTCAGACACTTCTTTCAAAGCTTCTAGTCTGCTGTTTCCTACTCTTTTCTTTGGGAAACTCTCTCTCACTTACACGGAGAATTTTCAGCACCTCAGTCACTTTTTGTATCTTGCAAAACCAAACACTTCAAAAGAAGTGAGTGAAATATAGACCCAAAAAGGAGGGCGAAAGTGTTGGTGGCAACATTTCCCCAACTCTTAGGTGGAATGTACATTTTTCTGGTATGTGTGTCTCTAACTTTGCCTCTGCGAAACAGCAGTCCTGACATTGTGGGCCTCAGTAGCGCGTGACTCTTTTTTGTGCCCCGTGTACATCGTAAGAGGCACCACAGAAGTCAGAATTGGCTCTCCTCTTCCCATCCATTTGGAGTGGCATCAGCTCAGGTTCCCTTCGTTCCAAATAATTCCTCCTTACACTGAGAGAAGAGAGGAGTATTGAGATCATTAATCCTCTTGCTTTTTTAAATTATTTTTATATAGTGTTTCAGATAACAGAGGTAACAGCTGTATCTATCAGCATTTATTAAATGGCAAATTTTGTTTTCTGGTTTTGCCAAATATTCCTGTAATTAAAAAATGTAAAAACAGTGATCCCATAAAAAGTTAGGCCTGTTTCTGATATAACACCCTTGGGGAAAATTGGCCAATGAGAAGCAAAGTATAGTTTCTGAGGACAGAAAGAAAAGGGAAATTGTAAGAAGAGTAGACCTTGGTCAAAGACAGGGTGCTTCCTGCTTATCTCTATGGGATTCTCAGACCTAGATGGACTTTTTACTCCTCCCTTAAAAAAGCACCCAAAATAGGGACCCAGTAATGTTGGGTCAAAAGAAGTTTTCATCAATGTCTCCATCAGTAGGCATATCCATCCTATGGGAAGAAACCTTCATACCAAGCACGGGGAAGAAGGCTCCCAGACTGAGGAGACAGGCTGTTGGGGCTATTAATTCTTCTTTGTGCACTGCACTGCCAAAAAAAGCCATCTGCCATATGATTTTGTTGTTGTCATTTAGTCATCTTACAGGGTTGTGTCAGGGTGGTTTGGAAAAACCCATATTTCTGGTATTGAGTTTGAGGAAGTAGCAAGCAAAACCTTGTCCATGGTTTCAGTCAAGAAGACTTCTACTGCCATGTCTGATTTTAAATTTCATGTCTTCCTAACCAAGGACAAGCTCCTCTCATCCCTCATATCCTCTTCTATGTCTTTATTCCACACGAATTTCAGGTAGGTTTTGATGTACAGTTTCAATTTTGCTTTGTGATGGGTACAAGTAGTTTTTAGGTTTCTACACAATATTATAATATAGGGGTTAGGATTGGGCTTCATTGGAGGAAGAGAAAATTCAAAAGGCCACAGCCAGGACAGAAATACACATGGTCCCTCAGGCTCCCTACCACCTCTTAGAGAAGCTTGTCAGAGTCATGACTTCTGAGGCACAAAGTATGTATTCTGATTGCAGTGGAGGGAACCCTCTCACTATAAATCTCCCTTTTTAAGAAAGAAGTCATGTTGGGGCTGGCCCAGTGGCATAGTGGTTAAGTTCACACACTCTGCTTCAGTGGCCCAGCATTCACAGGTTAGGATCCCAGGCACGGAGCTAGCACCACTCATCAAGCCATGCTGTGGTGGTATCCCACATAAAATAGAGGAAGATTTACACAGATGTTCACTCAGGGCCAATCTTCCTCACCAAAGAAAGAAAGAAAGAAAGAATTCATGTCAATGAGGAAATAAACAGGGTACTTGGCACCAGGCAAGCTATTTACAAGAGTTGCCAGCTGCCCTGGTCCTGGAGAGCTTGCTTTCCTTGGCATATCAGTCCTCTCTGTGGGGAATGAGGGTACAGATGGAGCAAGCTTGTGCTTCTATAGGAAACTAAATTGCTTGGATTTGGCCCCCTTGTTCTAGGACAAGGGACAGCCCAGTCCTAGCCAATGCATTGTCCAGGTAACCCTGCATGAACTCACAAGGTCACCTTCAGATATCTTTGTTTATATGCCACATTCTCCTTTCTCTCTCCTTTATCACAGAGCCAGAATATTGAAAGTCCCAATTAAGAAGGACCTTTTATGATATTCTGAGGAGGTCCAACTTGATCTGAAACCAAGTAGGAGAGGTTGAAAGTGTTTTATTGTTTGTTTTGAGAGAGAACGAGGAACAGCATTGTGTGGTAGCTTTTTAAACAAATCATTATCTATGCGTATTCCATACACATTTGTTGAGGACCACACCCACAGAGGGACACTCATTTTTAAAGCTGTGATGTTCCACAGTGGCAACAGATACACTGGCACGAAGACAGCTCCAAACGTCTGGCAGGCAAATCAGAATCACCACTGACCCTTTTTCAAACTCCATAGTCTTTCTTCCGTCTTCAACAAACCTCAATAAAAAGAGCTCTGCTCTGTTTGAGATCCCTCCCCTGGCAAGCAACTTCTGTCGGGCCACAGTATGCCTCTGCAGAGATGAGGCAGAAAAAGAGTGCAGACACACAATTTTAAAAGACTATTCCTGATATGAACTAAACAGCAATTATCCCTTTTTAAACAACTGAAAGAAGCAAATACTCACAGTTTATATTTTGGTACAAAAGCTTTATGCCATCATTTTTCCACATAAATATAATTTTCTCCCATGCTTCTCTCTTTCCTATAGCCTTAGATACAGAATAGGACTTCGACCTTCCATCTGTCCACCTTCATGTAAACAAATAGGTTTCTAATGCCCTTCCCATGTGTGAATTGGACAAAACCAATCAAATCCTGAGGTACGAATAAGATGACACGCCAAACTTGGGTCCTTTTCCCCAGGGTCAAACATAGAGAATAAAAACAATGATAGTTTCTGAAATAATTCCAAAAATCTTACTTAAATCATGTAAGATAAGCTTTTTGTATGTGCGTTTTGCAAAGCCATATTACTAATTCCCCTCAAAATTTAAATTAAAAAACTATGCACTGAATTGTTGATTGTTAGTCTGTACAGCTTGATAATTTGCCCTGTGTGAATCATTCAAAGTTTTATAGATTTAAGAAAAGCCAGAAAAAGCTACATATTCATCCAGATTACTCTAGTGTGTAACTTACATCCTGGGAGTGAATTCAGTATGTTGAGCGGAGCATTAACTCCTTCTGGCCACCAGGGGATCATTGAGGAAATTACTGCTCCCGGGTAGTATACAGCACCATCGGGGCCAAAAAAGAGTTAGAATATTTCCCTAACTTATACAACTAACTCCCTAACAGTGATTTATATAGAAAATGTTGCTAATTTGCATTTTTAAATGTTCTATTAGACAGTGTGTGCTTTCTAGTTTTTTTTTTTTTTTTTTTTTTTTTTTTAGTGAAAGGGTAAAGTTTTTAATGTCTAGTCCAAACTTGCTTACAACTGGGTGTGAAGAAACATTAATACCTCCAGATATTAATAGATGTTATTCAAAAAAAGTGGAAGATATCTCTTGGTCAAATAAGTCTGGTAAACACAATGTTACAAGAAGTTAAGCAGGTCTTTTTAATGAGCAAATCTGTACCTTTGGGGCCCAAGGCAGGCCACCCCAAAATATCCCACAACAGCATATATTTTTATTTTTCCTGAAGAAGATTGGCCCTGAGCTAGCATCTGATGCCAATCTTCCTCTTTTTGCTTGAGGAATATTGTCACTGAGCTAACATCTGTGCCAATCTTCCTCTATTTTGTATGTGGGATGCCACCACGGTATGGCTTGATAAGCCGTGTGTAAGCCCATGCCCAGGATCTGAACCTGGGAACCCCAGGCCATGGAAGCAGAACATGCAAACTTAACCACTAAACCATGGGGCCGGACCCATATACTGGTTATTTTTTTTTTTTTTTAAGATTTTATTTTTTCCTTTTTCTCCCCAAAGCCCCCCGGTACATAGCTGTACATTCTTCATTGTGGGTCCTTCCAGCTGTGGCATGCGGGACGCTGCCTCAGCGTGGTTTGATGAGCAGTGCCATGTCCGCGCCCAGGATTCGAACCAACGAAACACTGGGCCGCCTGCAGCGGAGCGCGCGAACTTAACCACTCGGCCACGGGGTCAGCCCCTATACTGGTTATTTTTAATTCAAGTTACTTGAGAAGCAAAAAGGGCACTCTGACCCTCCTGTCTCTGTTCCCCCTGAAAGAGGAAATAAATCTCCCGTGTGAGAGACGCTCTCCTTGCATCCTGATCCCCAGAGCTGGGGATTCAGGGCAGAGAATTCCGCATAAAGAAACCTAAATTCGGCTTAAATTCTTCACTAATTATATACCTCAAATCTAAATTTCTTTGTCCTGTCATTCCTCACAAATTTATAGTTTTGTTGTGTAAAAGATATATGTACTGCCTGCTTTGTTGGCTCTCCAAGAATCATTTCTCTCTGCTCTCCAATATGTACGTATTAAACTGAGATTTTCTCCTGTTAATCTGGTCATTGTCAATTTTGTTATTAATCCAGCCATAAGAGCACAAGAAGAGTAGAAGGGGGATTTTCCCTTGCCCTGACAGTACTCTTTAATAGAGTACAATGATTTCTGATCTTCCAGAGATTAAATGCATTAGGTAGCATTTCTCAAATTTAGATGACCAGGTTATTTTTGCTTTATTTAAAAAAATACTCATTAGCATCTTGCAGAATAACAGGTCTTAGAAAACAGCTTGTTGGAAATAGCTAGTCTTGTCTGTTATAAAATATTGGTATTTTCAAATCGCTTTCCACTTATAAAGCACAACACAGAGCATTACAGCAGCCTCAGAGCAAAGGCAGTGCTCACATTTTCCTCTCCACTCACAGAAAGAGAACTAACCTAACAAGTTTAAGGACTTGACAAGATCCACACACCCGAGTATGAAAAGTAGAATGACAGTCTGGTGGTTCCACATACAATTATGATAAATTGGTAACATGTTTTTTAAATGCTTTCTTTATATAATTTTCATTATTATTTTATAATTATGTAAGATAAAATACAAAAAAGCTCATTTATATTTCTTGGGATTCTATTTTAACTCCTATTTAAGAAGTTCTAGTATGGCCAAGATTATGTCTTTTAAAATGAAAAGACTAAAAAGATATAAAACTAAAAGACGTGGTCTTAGATATGTTGGAAATTTTTAATACAAGAATAGAAATAGAGAAATAAATGGTAGATAGATAAATAAAAATAGAATCTAAAGATATACAAATGGGCTTTTTGACATTTTTGTGGGGATAATTATAAAATAATAAAAACACTAAATAAAGCAAGTGTTTAAAACAAAGAGGCAAATTGAGAAAAACATATGTATTTCAGGAAATATCAGTAATTAAACTGGAAAAAAATTAAATTAAAAAATACAGCTGTAAAGAGCCAGAAAGTTAAGTTGTTACCTTTTATCAGCAATGTCCATGAAATGATAATTATTTACTAAATAAATTATGATGTAATGCTTTTCTTACCCGCTATATTAGGTATTGAAGACATATAAAGATAGACTGGATTCTTCCTCTCCTGGCTTCTTCAACTTTTTGGTTTTATAGGAGAAATAATGATGCAAATGATGAAAAAGTATGAAAAACTAAGGTGTCGGAAAATCACAAGAAAAAGAAATATGCTGGGGCCGGCACAGTGGGACAGCAGTTAAGTTTGCATGTTCAACTTTGGCAGCCCAGGGTTCGCTGGTTCGGATCCCGGGTGCAGACATGGCACTGCTTGGCAAGCCATGCTGGGGTAGGCATCCCACATATAAAGTGGAGGAAGATGGGCATGGATGTTAGCTCAAGGCCAGTCTTCCTCAGCAAAAAAGAGGAGGATTGGCAGCAGATGTTAGCTCAGGGCTAATCTTTCTCAAAAACAAACAAACAAACAAAAAGGAAATATGCTATGTGATTAATTGAGCCTCAATTCAGTCATTGGAATAGCAGGAGAGTTGAATTTAGGTCAGACACGGAAAATGAAGAAATATAGGTAGTGGCTTGATTGTCAAGTTTCTTGTCTACCATTTGGAAGACATATCTAAATCATATGAAACTAAGATATCAACTAAGGTTGAGTTAAAAATCTCTGAATTGGGGCCAGCCCCATGGCCTAGTGGCTAAGTTTGGTGTGCTCCACCTTGGCGGCCGGGGTTCAGTTTCTGGCCATGGACCTACACCACTCATTGGCAACCATGCTGTGGCGGCCACCTACATGTAAAATAGAAGATTGGCACAGATGTTAGCTCAGGGTGAATCTTCCTTACCAAACAAAACCCAAAAAACAAAAAAAAACACCTCTCTGAATTAAAGTGACACAAACACTGCATTTATAGTTGAAAGAAATGCGCATTTACTTCCAGGTGGAGTGGCCAGAGAAAGCTTTACAGGTCAATGTAATATTTGAACTGAGGTTCAAGGAATTCTTTGGATTGTATCTGAGAGCAGATGAGAAGGCGTTATAGATTAGTGGAACAGCATTTGTTCATCCAATAAGTAGTTTTGAGTACCTGCTATGTCCCTGCACTCGTTAGTCATAAAAATCCTGAAATGCATAAGGCAGAGTCCCTGCCCTCAAAGAATTCACAGAATATTAGAAGAGAGAACCCCAAATAGAAGAAAGTTGAAAAATGCACATCTATTTAAGGGAATATAAATAAACTGGAAAGAATTCAAATAAAAGCACACAGTTATAAAAGACTAGAAGAGCAAGTTGTGTCAGATTTCATATTCCAGGCTAGAAGCTCTAGAACATAGGCTCTGAGAAGCCACTGAAAATTTCTGAGTAGAAAATACTGGTAAACCTAGCAGAACCCTCCCTCCCCCTTCATTAATGTATTGGGCTCAGTAGGTAGAGCTCCAGCAAGTATTCTGTCCTCAAGACTTGAGAGATGAGCAAAACGTAGTCTCTGTTATCAAACAGCTTATCCTTCAGTGGGGAATTCACTTCACCCACCGACACAAGAAATGGATCCAAAAAGTCGTAAGGGGCCTTGAATATAGGGGAGATTACACCTGATCTGAGATCAGGAAAGATGCTACAGAGAGCAGAGCTTGAGAAAACCGGCAGATTTTAAGTCAGAGATGAGTGGAGTGAAGAAAGTGGCCCAGCAGAATTTATTACTGAAGTGAAGGCATAAAGGAAAACCCAGAGTAGGTTTGGGGAAGGGGATACTCGGAGATAAGACCACAGAGGGAAATTGGATTGCTGTAAAAGGCTTGGAATTTCAGAGTCACTGTATTTCATTGTTGAGCAATGGCGAGCCACCCCAGCCACTTAAGTTTTGTGGTTGGAAAAGAGATATTGTAAGTGGGATTGAGAAAATTAGTAACTTCCTAAAAGGGTTGCTGTGATGAGTAAATGACTTAACACATACAAAGAGAGCTAAAATATAGTATTTTAAATTTTTTATTATTGGAAATATTTTTTCAAGTTTATTTTCCCATTATTTTTCCTCCAAACTTTAATTTCATTTGTATGTAGGAAAATGCCATTCATTTATAAAAATTTTGGATCTGTCTTTATACGAACATTACATTTTTTTAATAGTTATTTATTTTTTAGAGCTTCTAGATTTCTGACTTGGTTAGGAAAGGTCCCAAGATTGTGTAAGGAGTCTCAGTTTTTTTCCTAAAGATACTTTTGTCGTTGTTTTAAAATTTACCTTTAAATCTTTAAATGTCATAGAGAACTAGATTTATTTTCTTCCAAATGGAAATAGAGTTGTGTCAGAATCATCATTACATAAGCCTGTTTTATTCTCTCTGAATCAATGTAACACTATTTTCATATGTTACTTTCACATATGGGGGATATGTTGAATGTCCTATTCTTTTCTGTTGACCTAGTGTCTATTTCCAGGCTAATAATATATTGATTTCATTACAGTAGATTCATAGTTCTTTCAAATATCTAGTAATGGAAGTCCTTTTTATTGTTCTTTTTTTTTGGTGATGAAAATTTGCCCTGAGCTAACATCTGTGCCAATTTTCCTCTATTTTTTCTGTATGGGATGCCACCACAGCATGGCTTGATGAGCAGTGTGTAGGTCCACGGCCAGGATCTGAACCTGCAAACCCCGGGCCGCTGATGTGGAGCACGTGAACTTAACTGTTGTGCCACTGGGCCAGCTCCTACTCTTATTTCATAATTTCCTTCATTGTGGTTGAGCGTTTATCCTTTCATATGAAATTTAAAATAGTTTTGTCCAATTCCAAAAAGAATCATTTTGGGGAAATGCTAATGGGATTGCATTAAATGTGTAGATTAATTTGGGGAAAAATAACATACCATCAGATTAACTCTGCTCTGAGAAAAGGTATATCTTTCTAGTTCTTTCAGAACTTGTTTATTTACCTCAATATTATTGCATATGTATAGTTTTCTTCATATGAGGCCTGTTAATTACCGTGAATGAAAAAATTTTTTTGCATTTACAGTTTCAGATATTTATAGGCAGTATGGATAAAATGTATTGATATTTATATATTGTATATTATAATATTGCATATTAGTTAGGCTGAGATCCAGAATATAGCACTGTGGCATAAGGATTATTTTGAGCTGAAACATAGAGAATCAACAGATGCAGGAAGAGATTGTTGTCGTTGTTTCTGAACTCCCCTTATCTGCCTACCAGCCAAGTTCTCAAAAGAATTCAACTGTCATAAATCTCCTCCTGATGAGTTTCCCAACCAGGGAAGATTGACTCCCATCACCAGATAAGAAACTGCCTAAACTGACACTCACATCTCAAAACTCTCCTATCTCCCATCCATTCTCCCAAAGGCCCATTTGTCTTTCCTAAGTCACTTGTTTCCCCGTAAGTGCCCTTTCTTGCACACCCCTTCCCCTGTTAAGACCACAGGTATATAAGCCCTACATTCTAACTGCCTCTTTGAACTACATTTTCCATGAGCTCCACCTAAATAGGTGAATAAACATTGTCTTTTCTCTTGCTAATCTTCCTTTTGTCAGTTTAATTCACAGACCCCCAAATCCGAACCTCAGAGGGTAGAGGAAAAGATTTTCCTCCCTGACAGCCCATAGCAACAGCACTTGCCTCCTCCAATCGGAGATGACACCTCTGGGAACAGATAACTGGGAGGATGTCTAGATGGAGTCTCTCTCTGCCAGTTTTGGCATATGACATCGGTTCATTCCTATGGTGCCCGTTATGCAATGTGATCAATAGCATTTCCAAATGCACGGCAGCTTAAGCCCTTCTGTTTCCTGGTAGTGTGGGGTTCCATCTTAGCCATCATCCTAAGTGACAGTAATAACTATGTCACTGCGATCTTACTCCTGCAACTTTATTTTCTATACTACATTCAGGGGGACCTTTAGAAAAGCAAATTGTTCTCATGTTAATACCTTAAATGGCTTCCCACTGCTTGAGGAAAAATACCTGCAATTGCTAATGTGGCTCAAAGCCTCCTTGATCTGGTCCAACCTCAGTAATGCTATTACAAATCATAATGCAATCAGTAATATTGTAGTTTTTTGTATTCCTAAAGGTATGTCTTCAAAGCAGATTCTAGAAATGGGATTGCTGGGTCAAGGGATAAACGTGTGTGTAATTTTGTGAAATATCACCAAACTCCCTTCCACATGACGCTCTCCCACCAGCAATGTATGAGTGCCTGTTTTTCCACAACTTCACCCTCAGAATATTTTATCTTTTTTTTTTAATTTTAGCAATTCAACAGCTGAGAAATATTATTTTTTGTAGATTTAACTTGCATTTCTATTATTATGGGTAAAGTTGAGAATTTTTTACTTTTCTTATTGAACAGTCTGCTCATGTCTTTTGCCAATTTTCTGTAAGGTTCTTAATCTTACTCATTTTTAAAAATTCTTCATGTATTTCAGAAATTGGCCCTTTGTCTTATAAATTTCAAATATTTTGCTCTACTTTACCATTTGTCTTTTGACTTTATGTTGTTGTTGTTGTCTTGCAAAAGTTTTTATTTAATGTGTTAAATTTATCAATCTTTTTTTGCTGTTGCTCCTGGATTTTATTCGTAACTGAAAATACTCCCTTATTCTCAGATTATAAAGGAATTCACTTCTATTCTCTTCTAGAACTTGTATGGTTTAGTTTTTGTCATATGTGTCTCTGATTCATGTGGATCATATTCTGTTTACTCTGTGGCATAAATAACTGATTTTATATTTTTTCCAAATGTTTATTGAGTTTTAACAACAAAATCTTCATAGAAGCACAGCTTTTTTCCAAGTGCTTTGAGATGCCACCTTTATGATAAAATAATTTTTCTTATGTACCTGGGTCGATTAAGAACTTTATTTTCCTTTTCACTGATCTGTTTATTCTCACACCAAGACCAGATTGCTGTAATTATCAGGGCTTTATAATAAGATTTACTATCTGGTGGGGCTGTTTCCCCTTGCTTTTCTTTTTCAGGATTTCTCTGGGTATTTTCGCTTATTTAATTTCTCATGTGAACTCTAAAGTCAACTTGTCTAACTCCAGGTATAAATTATCAGTGTTTTCCTTTGGGCCATGCTGAAATGGTATGTTAACGGAGGAAGGCATTCTATTAAAAGACTTAGAATGAGTTTCCATTTTTTCAAGTGCACTTTTCTGTTTTTCGCTACCGTTTGTTTTCATGTTTTCCTCATTAAGCTTGTAGATATTGTTTTGTTAAGTTTTAGTCCTAGATTTTTTTCTCTTATAGATGGAATTTTTGTCTTCATTATATCCTCTTATTACCGTTTATATATCAAAGGTTATTGATTTGTATACATACATTAATATCCTGCTACCTTACTGAATTATCTTAATATTTATAGCAGTTTATTCTTAACGATTCTCTTGAGATTTCTAGGTATACCATTATAGTATCTGCATATAGAGATAGTTTTACTTACTCATTCCAATTCTTGTCTCTCTATTTTTATTTGTTTGTTACATTGTTTAATACCTCCACTATGATGTTAAATAGTGAGGTAGTGATATTTAAAATGTTTCTAGGTTTCTCCATTAAAGAAGATGCTGTCTTCAGACTGTCATAGATAGATAGATGATGAAGAGAGAGAGATAAACACATAGATTTATTTTTAGGTATTATCCATTTATTGCTATTTTATTAAATTTTCTTTTTTTCATGAATGCAGTTGACTTATATTGTTACTGCACAAAGGGCACAATCTGCTCACTGTGAGACAAAAACGAATCGTCAAGAGGCAAGATGGTGGCAGAGAAAGGGCATTTCATGACAGCTTGCTAGCAAGAGGGAAGATGGCCAACTAGTGTCCAAAAGAACCATCTTCAGGAGGGAGGCACAGAATCTTGAAGCAGTTATATAGGCCAGTGGGTTATAGGGGAGGGGGTTAGGAATGTCGACCCTCTGGTGTTACAGACGGGGAGTTGCCACACCAGATTTTTCAGTTTTCATTGATGTTTGGGAGGTCATCACATTCCTAAGGAACTCAAAAGAATGGAGTTATCATCTTATTGCAGCTAGGAGGTATATGCACTAGCAGGGGTCACAAAATCTAAAGAACAGGTGGATCTCCTGGAGGCTGAAAATCCAGCTGGGTTAGTTAGTCAGAGGTCATTCAAAGTTACAACATGGTCTCTTTTCTACAATATGGCTTCCCTTATGTCAACCTTGTATTGAGCCGGTTTCCATATGAAATTTCCTTTTAGTGTCAATGGAGAATATCTGATCATTATTCTCCTAAGACCCACTAATATAGTGAATTCTGTCATGGATTTCCTACATTTCAAACATCCTTAGATTCCTGGAATATATTCTACATATTCATGTTATATATATCATGTTATATAAATCATATATATATATATATAAAAATCATGTTTTATCATATATATATATGAGAAGGATTCACTCTGAGCTAACATCTGTTGATGATCTTCCTTTTATTTTTCCCTGAGGAAGATTATCCCTGAGCTAACATCTGTGCCAATTTTCCTCTATTATGTATGTGGATTGCCACCACAGCATGGCTTGACAAATGGCACAGGTCTGTGCCCAGGATCTAAACCCGCTAATCTGGGCCACTGAAATGGAACTCACTGGAATTAACCACTACACCATGGGGCTGGCCCCTCATGTTATATTTTATGTGCTATTGAATTCCACTTGCTACCAATCTATTTAGGATTTTTGCATCAATATTCACAAGTGAAATAGGTCTGTACAATCTTTATCAGTTTTAGGAATGAGTTTTACATGGTAGAATGGGACTAATTCTGAGAGATGATTGTAAAATATTACAAAGCAGAACGTTCTCTTTTTCCCTTTTTCTGGATGATATGGTATCCTCTCTGAGTTAAATGGGAGAGATAATGCCCCTTTCCCATGGTTACCAACAAGGCATTATACCAACAATAAAATCACCTACAGTTTTGCAAACCAGAACAACTTGTGTCTCTGAAGGTCCCCCAGGTCCCATAGTGCTACTAAAAGAGACCTGTCTATAAAAGAATGTAACACGATGTCACAGGCTAGAATGGATTTATACACATTTCTATTCTAGTGAGAAAATATATCCAACATCATGTGCTCAGTTTGCAGTACTGAGGGTTTCGTGTTGGCCTTGCTCTCCAGATATGCTGTGATCATTGGATCATGTTCCATCCTTGGGAAAGGGCAAGAGAAAGGCATACTCCTAGGGGCTGGCCCAGTGGCACAGTGGTTAAGTTTGCATGCTCCACTTCAGTGGCCCAGTGTTCACAGGTTTGGATCCTGGGCTCAGACCTGGCACCGCTCATCAAGTCATGCTGTGGTGGCATCCCACATACAAAATAGAGGAAGATTGACACAGATGTTAGGTAGCAACAATCTTCCTGAAGCAAAAAGAGGAAGATTGGCAACAGATGTTAGCTCAGGGAAAATCTTCCTCACCAAAAAAAAGGAATACTCCTAGGTGTTATCATGACAGAGTAAAATCAAGATATTGAGGTTTGAGGAATTAGAG
The DNA here is from genome assembly GCF_041296265.1 of Equus caballus. Classification (NCBI taxonomy): domain Eukaryota; kingdom Metazoa; phylum Chordata; class Mammalia; order Perissodactyla; family Equidae; genus Equus; species Equus caballus. The sequence continues at coordinate 36,848,372 of NC_091710.1, read as the reverse complement.
CCATTTTGCAAATGAACCTAAAGTAGTTCCTTTTTCTTAAGTTATTACATCAACTAAATTGTGACTGCCTTCTCACAGACATATTATTTTGCATCTGTAGGTTCATTTAGGGTAATCACTGATGAAATAGATAGCGTGTTAAATCCATGGTATATTCTAATCATGCATGTTTTCATCTAATTTAAACAACTTAAAAATATAAGCTCCATATATTTTGCAAATGGAATTTCTTTCTTCTCCCATGCTGAGCTGTTTTCATGAGAATTCCTAGTTTAAAAGCTAAGTTTACAGTAGTTGACATTATATTTTTGTACCAGAGACAAAATGTAATGTTATTGTTTATACATAGCTCTTTTTCAGCTGTGCCTGAAGATAATGTCACAATCACTGTCTGTAGGACCATCTTATTAATAATCAACAATATTCAATGAGTGTTCAGTTTCAAATTGTTCATGTGATGATAAAATCAATGAGGTGATTTTAAGAAGCAAAGAGTTACTATGACTACTGTTCCCAAAGTGAGATGATATTAACCACAAATTGACATCTTTTTTCATCCTCTTAATCTTGGCCACACGGTTTGTGAAAACACAATGATTGAACACATATAAGAATATAGATAGATAGAGATGAAGATAGATTTAGACACATGGCTCCTGTGTTACTGGACAACATGTATGTAGCAGGTATATCCCAGGGCCTGTAAGTTTTCACCAAAAGAACTTTCTGATAAGAGAAGAGAGGTGAGACAAAGTAGTTTATCAAAGGGTACAAAACCTTTGGCTCCTCATGGAAGCTCAACCTAATGAAAGAAGATGGAACCAGGGTGTATATTACTGATACAGACTATCAGTCAATGTTAATTTTTGTATTAGAAGACAAAGGAAAACACCGATCTGGTTAATTTCCTGAAAAATAAACTCTAGCTATTTTTAAACAAGTTTTAGGTAGACTTTCTAGGGAGTGTTTACTTCTAATATTAACGAAAGTTTTAAAGATAGTAGTGTTTGTATAAAAGCATATTTAAAAAATATATAGTGATAATATATTGTTCTCTAATTAAGATACAAGATTTCAGGGGCTGGCCAGGTGGTGTAGCGAGAAAGTTCACACATTCAGCCTCAGTGGCCCAGGGTTCACTGGTTCAGATCCTGGGCACAGGCTTATACACCGATCATCAAGCCATGCTGTGGTGGCATTCCACATAGAAGAACTAGAAGGACTTGCAACTAGAATATACAATTATGTACTGGGGCTTGGGGGAGAAAAAAAAAGATACAAGATTTTTTTAATGTAATGAAAATCATGTGTCTATAGGTTAATAATTCCTTGCCTCCCTTAATTCTAATGGTACTTGATTCTTTTCCAGAATCTCAAATTAATGAGCATGTATTAAACCTTGTTCTCACCCAGAAAGGACTTGCAGATGTGAACATCCCAGCCTGCCATCCTCCCAGCTCTTTCACTCCATCATTCCCACTGCAGCTATTCTTTCATTTTAATCAAATTTTTAGTTTCTTGACCCTTCCATTGTCATCCTGTTATTTCCCTTTTATCTTCATTTTCTTCCTTATCTCTTTGATCCTCCACGCCCACTACACTCTTCCCAACGTCTTGACTCCCCTTGTTTTCTACTCCCTTCCTAAACCCTGGCCCAGAAAAACAGTCCAACCACAGATCAATCCAATCTACCTTCTGTGCACTTCCACCTGGTCTCTTAGCACTGCTGAGAAATTGTATAATCACAAGATTAAGTGTCATTGAAGCCAACAACTCAAACTTTAATTAGGTCTTTCATGCTGGCTATCAATCCTTCCATATTCCCTACTCAACTCTCTCTCCAAAGTGGTTGTTTCAAAATTTGCCTCCTCGTCCCAAGCACTCTACCTTATCAACACTGCCTATTGCTTGCTGCATAATCCACCTCCCATTTCCTGCCCCTTACCATTAAATTACTCACATCCACAACAATCTTTTTCTCCTTCTGTCTGGTCACAATGGAAGAAATAATCTGATTCCTGCCCCTGTGTTCTGGATCTCATACTTTCCCTACCTCCTCAGAGAATTCACTCATTCAATTATACTCCCACTCATGTTTTTAAAAAGCTCCTTGTTTCCTCTTTCCCAAATATTCTTAGGCCTCTCTCATCTTAAAAAATGGTTGTGCGACCTGTCGCATACCTCAAGCAGTTCTCTAGTTCTTTCCCTTCCCCTTCTGTGAGATAGTATCATTCCCTACACTTCCTTGCCTCCCAGGTACTCATTCTTCAGCATCCACTTTCAAATGAATTTTCCCTTGATAAGGAAACTATTGATGGCCCTGTTGCAAAACCCACAAAATCCAGTGGAGAACTTCCAGTACTTTTCTTTTTGATTTCCTTATAATATTTCACATCATTGCTCAACTCCTAAAATACTTTATTTTGCTCCTATAAATCTACACTTTTTATAATTTTCTTATTATGTTCTGTGTTGTGACACTTCAATCTGATTTGCTGATGATTCTTCCTCCACATGTGCTTTAAATGTGCGTGTGTGTGTTTGTGTGTGTGTGTGTGTAGGTGGGTGTGTTATTAGAGTGTTGCCTCCTGCCTTCTAGGGCAGGATTCTCACTTTGTTGTGCTAGCTGAGTGCTACATTCCACTGCTACGTATACAGTTAACATTGACATGATACTGACTTCTCCATTGCTTCAACTCAAATATTTCAGACCAATATATCCAAATATTTACTGAATATTTGTCATTATATAGATAGCTCAGTTGCCAAAATTGTAGTCATAATTTTCTACCCAACCCCAAAATTGCTATTACTTCTGTGGCTCCCTTTTACGGAAAGATACTAGCATTTATCCCAATTGCCCAAGCCAGAAACTCTGGAGTTATCTTTGATGCCTCCGTTCTCCTACCACCATATTTAATTTATCACCATAGCCTGTTGATATCTTCTAGAAATTTCTTGATTTGGTCCATTTCTTATGATACCCACTGCCCTTATTTGGCGTAGACTCTGATCTTTTTTCATCTGTAGTATGAGAACTTTCTAACTGCTCCCACTGCCTCCTATCATGCTTCTTTTCAATCTTATTATTTCTAAAATTTAGATGGGATCAGATGTAAAACTGTCCAGTGATTCTCCATTGCTGTTGTTATGAAATCCATGTTTTGAAGACTGTAAGGAATTCTCTAAGCTACCTGCAGTTCCCAGATATGCCATCTTTTTATTCCTTCTTTTTTTGCCTTCAAGCTGTTGACAAGCTACTTCCTCTGCCTGTGAGAAACTAAAACAAATTAGCCAATCATCTGCCCCCCACTTAGGGTTTCTTTCAGATGCTACCTCTTTTAGGAAGCCTTTTCTAATCTCCCTAAAGCTGGGTTGGATGTCCTTTCGATGTGTTACCATGGTATTTGTAAAAGGGGAACATTTCCTTTAGTATACAATATGCAATTTCTCCAAGTTTCCATATGTCAAAATACCCTTTTTAATTTTAGATTCCTCTCCCCAAGTAACTTTCGAGAACCTCCACGGGAGGCTTACCTGTTCTGTAAGCAGTCCTGGTGATCGCTTGTCACTTCTGCCAGAAATCCTTCCTCCAAACCAAAGAAACTCATGCTTGCTTCTAACCAGCTTCTTCAAGATGCTCTAAGTGTAGACAAAAGCCATTCACTTAATTCCTTTAAAATACAGTCAAGCATTACTTCTATTTAACAAACTTTTCTAAATGTTCGGGAATTAAAGAAATGCCCTGTCAGAAATTTACTCATGTTGCTTCTAGTTTCCCTTGGGGATCACATGCCCAGGTCCAAACTCAGAAACTCTCTCCAGCGTGCTGCGACTCCTACATGAAAGGTGCCAGCTCAAATTCCACCACCCAGGATCTCTCTGACTTTGCTACTTCAGAGTCCAGGTCTTTACTTCCTTGCAGCTCCAGAGAGACAAGGACCTTCCTCCCTTTCTAAGCCAGGGTCCACTCATTTCCACCCCAATAGAATTATAATTCTTTTCTTGTATGATATGGTCTCCATGGTCCAGACAAGGCAATCAGAGTGGTTGATGGTACATTTCCAAGAGTTTTTCAGGTCATCCAGTCAGAATGAAATTAATGTACGAGTAATCAACTGCATTGAACTAAGTTCAGGCCAATTCATTTTCACGAGCCTTTGTCCAGTCAGGGGACAGGCGGTCCCATCTGCACGTCTTTCAGTTATGGTGGCCATCTCGTCTTCTTCTGTGAGTAAATATTTGAACAAGAGATACACTCATCTTACCCAAGAACAATTAATAATTTTCAGACATAATTGTATCTAAATCCCATAATTAGGAAGCTAAAAAGGCTCCACCTCTATAAGGCTCTAACCCTTTGCAAAGATTCCTAGTTACAATTCCATAATATTCACCTTTAATTTCTCAGTCTGCAGCATCTGCATTGTTTCATTGCTGATTTCATAGTTTTCTAAAAATAATGGATAAATCCTTATGTGTGTTTATGTAACCAAAGAACCTTTTTTATGATTTCCTCAAAACAATTTTACTCCAATGATTTCTTCACTTTTAAAGAGAAAAAGGAAAAGAAAACATTAAACAACTTTAACAATTCTCCAACTTCAAAAACTTTGAAGTCCCATTAAGCATTTCATTAATTGCATATATACACATATATATCACAATGTTATATCTTATTTGTTACTTTTCCATCTCTTCCATTTGCTTGAGAACATGGACTGTTATCTGATTTTTTGTTGCGTCCCTTGCTCTAGGTAAGGGGCGTATGGTAAGTGTTGAATGAATGAAAGGACAGACGGATGAATCGTTCAGCTGAAGATCTGATGATTTATCTCCCACCTACAAGTATCTCTGCCTCAACTTTTCCCCTTCTCTAGTTAAAGAATGTGAGATGTCTTTATTTCCTTCAGTTTAAAGCTAATTCTCCACCTTATACTCTGGATTCCATCTTCTCATGCTTGTCTTGGATCCATCAATCTTCCTTTATCTCATATATTAATATGGAGTAAGAAATATACAAAATTTCAACCCACCTGGCCCTTCTCTTAAGCGTGTGTTTTCCTAAAGTCTCTTCCTTCTTTGACCTCTCCTCTTTTACTTTGCTCATGAATTATACCTATCTGTTCTTTCCCATCTTGCAGGAGTAGATGATATCCTTTGCATCTATTTCCTCACTTGATTTTTACTCCTTAAATCACCAATGGAAATTTGTTTGTTTTCCAGTATCACCAGAGACTTCCTAGTGGTCAAACCCAACATACGCTTTCAAGCCTTTTTTTGCGCAAGTTGTCTGCCATATTTGTCCCTGTTGATCTTTCTTACTTTCTTCATATTCTTTCCTCCTTTAGAATCCATAACACAACAATATCTTCATTTTCTTCCTTCATCTCTGCTCACTCCTTCACAGCCTCATTTTCAGGCTTTTCTTCTGACTGACCTTTAAATGTCAATGTCCCCAGGTGTCCCATTCTTGGCCCTCTTCTTCCATTTTCTCCTCCAGTATGATCTCATCCTGTCACTGCCTCTTGTGACACACATAGCCAACACCCCTTTCCTGAATACCAGAACATATGCCTATTTTCTTTCTTGAAGTCATATATTCTTTGATGAATCACAACATCTTCAATTCATCTTCTCTACAACTGAATTCATTATTATCTCTTGTAGCCCCACAACTGTTTTTCCTCAATTCTCTCAGTTTTACATGTTCAGACACTGAAAGACAGGAAAACAGAATAACACCTGAGATTAATTTTGGCTTTTGCCCCTCTTCCATGATCCCTTTACTTCCCTCCCAAATCAAATGCACTTTTCCAACTTTCTAAATAGTCTGCAAATGTACCTCTGCATTCTTATTGTCCCCACTTTATCCATGCCTTCTTCATTTTTGAGAAATATTTCAGGATCTTACTACCTTCTGTCTTGGCTTCCAGTTTCACTACTTCTGATCAATTCTTCACCCTTCTGTTCACTGCAACTTTTCTAGACCATAAACCTGGTGAGGTCATATTCTTTCAAGTGTTTTACAAAGTGTTAAGAATAAAAGCTAGCATACCAAGCCATTCATGATCTAGTCTGACTACACACATTCCTTTACACTCCCCCATTCCTAACTTTTCAACTATACCTCACAACCCCACAGAAGAAACCCATTGTCAAGTCACATGAAACTTCTTACTGTCCCCCTAGGAGATCATAGTTTCCTCTGTTCACATATTTTGCTCATGCAATTTCCTCCAGCTGGCCTGTCCTTCCACCTCTTTTATCTGGCAAAATAGAGATCTGGCTCAATATTTACCTTTTCCAAATAACTTTACTGACTCCTGAAGCTGTACTAGGTGACATCCCATGTTCTTTTATCTTACTCTGTACACGCTTATAACATCATAGTTACAATAAATTTTATTGTATTTTACTATCTCCCAGTAATAGGAAACTCCCAAGGATAGAAGTTTCTTGAGATCAGAGGGTTTTATTTTCAACTCAATATTCACGATGTCAAATACAATGATGGGCACATAATAGGTATTCTATAAACACTTACTAAAAGGAAGCAGATTTGTTTAAACCAGCAAATCTCTTTAACTATCAGTACTACATAGAATATGGGAAAGGACCAAAGATGCTGATATTTTATTTGAGTCCCTGTTCCTTTTTCCCTGGAGAAATTCAAAGTTAATATAAAAAAAATGGCACCAGTGTATTTCTGATCATTTATGTTTTCCGAGTCTTGCACTGGCCATTTAGAGTTTGAAATGTAACCTATACATGATCAATAAGGAATGTAGAAAGAACAGGCCTGGAAAAAACAGTGAGCATAAGGGATAAAGAATATTCTCAATCCAAATTCTTTCTCACTCCTTATGGACACATTGATTCATTCATTATTTATTCATTATTGAGCACCCACTGTATGCAGACATTGTGGTAAATGCCAGCATCACTAAGATGAGTAAGACTTGGCCAGTGCCATAAAGAAATTCACAGTAGGGGAAAATGTACTTGCAAACTAAGTATTAAAAAGAACCCCTATGAATTAATAGGGACGTATTCTCATTCTTCATGTTCTAGTGAAACTGCAAAGAAGGGAGCACTCAATGAGATGAGCAAGACCAAGTAGCAATTAATTGTTTAGGAAGTTGCCACAAGGAAAATGATATTTGAGCACTGGAATTTCTCTAAACCACATCCCTCTCTTTTTTCTACTTACCAGGTAATAAGCATCCCTCTCCGCATCTTGTCTTCAACTCACTTTTATAATCATGTTTATGTACTTGAAGTTTTGTTAATTTTGTTTTTCCTTAATTAGATTTTAAAACACTTTAAATACAGGACCATAGTTTCATAGTCCTAATACTAAATTATGTCCCCTTGGGTGCTTAATAAAATACTTATTATTGCACTGGCTTAATGTTCCCAGCATCATTAAATTGAAAGAATCATGTTCTATGTTTGGTAATTTTCTTTTTTTTAATTAATTTATGAAAGGATAAATTACATTGTTTCAAAATGTCCTCTAATTCATTTTCTTCTTTTTGAAACATAATTATTCATTATAAATTATTTCTTCTGTCAGAATTTCAATTGTTTAAGGTCATAGTATATAAATAGTACCACCAAACATAGCTTCTTAAATTATTTCACACCAGGACAGTAGTAAATTGTATAAAGACTTCTTAAATCACAACAGGATATCTACATAGAATAGACTGTTATGTTTATTGTAAAGCCCTTTGCCTTAGTAGCCCTCACAGTTTGGTAGGAATGATGAATAAGCCAAAAGTGATACGGTGTAATAATATCTACCACTTGCTTCTACATGAGCTTGAGAAAGTTGTATAAATTCTCGAAGTCTCAGTTTCCTCATCTGTAAAGTAGAATGGATATGAGGCTCAATAAACTAATGAGTGTAAAGAACTTAGCAAAGCACCTGGGCATATACCTATCACAGGCTCAGTTACTACTATTGATGCTATTTATACGCTAAGATTTCAGTATGGCATAGCACTTGTTGTGAAGGAAAATATGGAATGAAAGAGGTTTGCATACCTAATAGCACTTATACTGCTTGCTTCATCATAAAATACTACCTTCACAATTATAGAAAGATTATTTTCACTTCGTCAAAGAAAGAAAACTTTCATTGCAAAATTGATTGCCCAACTTTACAGAAGAAACCACTTTCACCTGGAGCAAGTGAAACTGTTCTGAAATGTTTTTCTTATTTATCAGTTTCTCTTCTAATGAAAGTAGAATCTGATATTTTATATATATATGTGTGTGTGTATATATATATATATAACAGATTAAAGTCAGTAGAGCTTCAGCAAACAGATATTTCAGATTGTCACATCATTCCTTCTGAAGGAATAAATCCAGTTACAAAATATCAATTAGAAATACATGGCAGGTAGCAAAAAACAGATTTAAAGAAAACACTTTGCAAAGATACTTTTTCAATATGAGATCCAACTACCAAGTCATTCAACAACCTGTAAATGAATCTTCTACCCTGCTTTGTAGCACAACATTTGATACAAATCAGACTGAACATCTCAACAGATCAGCTCTATAATTTTAATATGTTTTTAGTAATAATACCTTTATGGATTTGGATCATTTTATTAGTAAGGGGAAAATATAGGAAATCAATTTTAATTTTCTAAAAAATCACTTTGTGAGTTGGATCAAATCCCAACTCCATGGTTATCTGTTTAGAGAGCTCATTAGAAATGAAATGTGGATTTGTAGCCTCAGACAAAGAGATCTTGGTTTCTATTAATCTTTCTACAGCTAAAATAAGAATATCTAGACTTTTCCTTGTATGTTTTCCCTAGGGAAATTACCTTTTAAGTTCTTAAAAACCATGCTTTCTTTTCATACTTTTAAACTTTAAAAAATGTTTCCATAACCTTATTTAAAGGTTTGACCTACTAACTCACAAGACATTTAGAGATCTCTCACATCTAGATTATTCCCTACCTAGATCAAAGTGTATTTTCTTCTCAGAGGTCATTCAAACTTTTATATAACAAAGTTTTATTTATCTGTTAGGATGAAAGTGCTCTTAGAAGCTGACAAATTTTTTGTATATTTCCGGAGGAAAAAATATATAATTGTGTCAATATCTTCTATTTTTTGTAAGCTATTTTAACGACATATTACCTAACCTTTAAATTAGTTAATTTGGGAGAATAAGTAAGCATTTAACCTCATCAAAAATGTTTGGTTCAATTAAATTTTACTTTTCAGAGAGAGAACATTTAAGTCCATGAGAATTTGAATTACTATTGTTAGGGAGATAATGACATCCTCCATTCTTAAGTCTTCACTAAAGCATTCCCAAATTCCAAAATTAGGTTTATTAACAGTAATTAGTTACGGTCAACGGTATAGGTGTGAGTGAGTAGGAAAGTACAGTTGTTCTCCAGAGCCAGTTCCTCTCCAAACCAATATTCATTAAGCATTTCTTCAGCATTTCTGTAAAAAGAAGCTGAGCCTTATGGAGAACCGGTGGAGGAGGAGGCGGAAGGGAAGAAGGACTAACGATAACCGCACTCAGCCTCTCTAGAGTTCCAGCCACTCTTATTTTGTCTCCAAACTTGAATACACAGCTTAGCAAAACAAAGTCTTAATGAAGCCCACTCTTTAAAGAGCTTTGCAAGCATTTACTTTTGAGCAGTGCCCCAGACTCTAGATCTGCCTTCCTGTACAAATAGCTTATCAAAGTATTCCTTTCCACTGTATATATATATATATATATATATGTAGTGCTCAAACCAAAGTCCTAGAAAACACACATTCTCCTATCTCAATTTCCAATGATGTACTACATCAACGATGCTTTAGTAACACTTACAGAATGGTACCATGAAAAACTACTCAGCTAGCCCACGCCTTAAGCCACTGTAGCTACACTACTGGTTGACTTCCTTGAGACCGTCTCTACTCTAATAACCACCACGACACCATCATCTCCTTGTCTGACAATCTATTTTAGGTTCCTCTACGAATTTCCATTCCCAATTTCTAAATACGTTATTATATTTACCTACATTTACTTCTAAACAAAATTTTAGGCAGATCCTGCTAAGGCAGAGGGTCCCCAAAGATCTGGATTCTACTCTCTTTACTTTCTCTCTCCTTTAGCAAAGCTCATCTCCTTTTATTTCTTTGGCTGTTATCAACCCTTCCTCTGGTTTCTTAAGTAAGAGACGTAATATCCTTTTCTCTGCTGGATTTTCACACTTGCATTCTCAGGAATACCTCAAGGTGAGCGTATCAAAATAAATAAATTCGCAAACTTCTTTCTAAAACCTGCTTCTTCTCTTATTCTGTTTCTGTAAATGGCGTCGACATCCCCCACAGACTCAGAGCAGGGTGGTCTCGTACCACTCCCATTCTAACCTCCCACATCTTATCCAGGCCTGTTATTTCCTCTACCACTCCTTTAGTTCAGAACTTCATTCTTTCTTACTTCCAAGTCATTGTTGTTGGAATGACTTCCTCCTTTTAATCTCTTCCCGCCTTTAATCCCTTTTAAACTGCTACCCAAGCACTCTCCCTAAAGTACAGCTCTTTCAGTGATTCCTATCATCTACATATTAAAGCCTACATCCCGTGTTATTTATATCTAACACTTCCTTAGTGTGGTTTCACCTGTATTTACTGCTACTGCTCATTACAGAACCAAGGCTTGTGCTTTGTGAGACGTTCCTGGCGTGTACCCTGCACTTTCCCTCCCACAGATATTCTTGTGCTCATGCTAAATCCTATAGCAGGGATGCCTGCCTGCATCTTGGATGCCACTTTGAGGCATTTTTTTATTATCTTTCCTAACTGGCCCCATCACAACCATTGAGTTAATAGAACCTGACCATATTTGTTTCATTCATAGTTCTTTACATTTTGAAATTCTTTATGAGTGTTAATTTGTTAACTCTCCAAGACTAACATCTAGGGGTAGGAACTAAGGGTTATTTTGTTTGTTTGTTTGTGTGTTTGCTTTTTGGTTTTTTAATCAGCATTATATTCTCAGTATGAAGAAAGCATGAAAGAGGTGAAAATGTGTATTGCAATTCTATTACGTGCTAGGCATTGTATTTGGTGCAGTGAGATATTCTGGCTCTGGTGTTTGGACTCCAAAACCATTTTTAATACAATATTTTAATAATTATATTGATGTTGATAAATTTTCATTAAGAAGTTATTTTCTGGAAATAAGCTTCACTTAGCCAATTTAATTTTTATTAATTGATACAAATTTCTCAGATTATTTTTCATTTTTATCTTAATAAAATTATTTATATCAGTTTTTATTTCTTTATTCAGTTTTCCAACTAATATTTGATTCTTATTCAATTTTTTTATCTTTGTGAAATTTTAAAATATTATAGTTTCTGCTATTATACATTTTCTTTTGAGGCCATTTTCTCCTACCAAGTACGAATCTTCTAAGTCCTCTCTGGCAATTTAAATGTCTAGATTATTTGCTTCCATTTATTGTCAATTGCAGTTTTAGCCATTATCAGTTTAATTTTTTGTTGATTATTGCTGCTAATGATATTTATTATGAATTGGAAATAACTGATAATTTTACTTATTCATTGGGTAGTACATGACAAAATTGTGATCGACTTGGTGAGAGTAAGAACAAGAGGAAGAAGGAGGGAAGAATCTGGGGACATTGACAAACCTACTCCCTCCCGTTAACAGACACTCCCGCCCTCCCTCCCTCTCTGTTTGTGCATGTGTAGGTACAGGTATAGATGTAGGTACGTATCTTGTTGGTTCTATGTCTTCTGTCTCTGGAGAACGCTAATACACCGTCATCATTTCTCATCTGCATTTTGTCAACCGCCTCACAACTGATCTCCCTTCTCTTCCGCTTGAGCCCTCACAGTCTACTCACTACACAATGGCTACAATTGTCTTTTTCAAACACAAGTCTCTATCTATCCTAGATAAGATAAAATCTAAGCTCTTGATCATGGACAAGAACTGACATGCTCTAGCCCCTGCCCACTGTCCAACCTTTCCTCTGATCATTCAGCTCTGCTCAACCCATGCCACCTATCCTGACCTTCATTCATATCTCCACCACAGGAGATTATCACTTGTTCCCATCACTTAAAATGTTCCTCATGCAATTCTTTACCCCCTCCTCAGTCTCTGCCCCAATATCACCCCCTCAAAGAGGCTGCCCCTAATTTACCTATTCACTAATCACCCTCATTCTCCATCAACCAGCCACTAACCATCACTCTTTATTCCTTTATTCTACTTTCTAGGTCTTCACAACACTTAATACACTTAATTATCTACTTTTTGTTTTCTGTCTCCCTAATTAAAATGGGAACTTCACAAGGGCAGGAAAGATGTCCGTCTTATTCGTTATTGATTCTCAATGCCTAGGAAATACCTAGTATGTAGTGATGGCTCTATAAATATTCAGTTCGATGAGTGAATGAATAGTCTTTGTCTGGAATTTTGTAGCATGCTGCTTTGATAATATAATTATAGAATTACTTTGTCATCATTAGCCTGAATATAACAAATTAAAGACAGTCTCCATTTGAAGCACATGTATGTTGTACAGAATATGAATAGTTTAACATAAAGATATGTAAGAAAATTACAAAAGGAAACACATCAATTATTCAGTCTTATCTCACATTCTAGAAATCTGTGCCTTCAAAGGTTTGACAAGTTCTTTGACATACAAACCCACAAGTACTTTACAAACTCACCAAGCATTTTCCCTCATTACATCCTCATGGCTCAGAAAGGGATATATTCCTATGTTTAAGTAACATTGAACCTGATTCTCCCTAAGGCTTAAATCAAGCCTGTTATTTAATTAAATAATTAGTCTTATCTAGATTGGTGTCTACATTATCCAAATTGTCAATCAGTCAAGCGATTTCTAAGGCAGAGTGTTTAGTGGTGAGAGGATGGGACTAGGAATCAAAATACTGATTCTGGGCTACACGTTTTCCCAGAGAGGGCATGCAAAACTAGACCTCACAGAGCAGAGCACGACAATCTTAACTATTGCAGATGTGTGGGTGAATGTGCATTACTCTGTGTGTGTACTTGTATTAGCGTGTATGTGTGTGTGGGTGAAACAGGGAGAAAGAGAAAAATAAGATACAACACATGGAAGTACTTTGACATCTGGTATTTAAAAGATCAAAGGTAATTATTATTACTGAATAGTAATAGCTAGGATTCATTGAGCATTTCTTACGTTCTGAGCACTTCTCTAGGTATTTACATTCATTATCCCAGATAATTCCGCAGAAGACGTGATAGGTATGATTATCATCTTCATCACATGTGGGAGCAAACTGAGGCATAGAGCAGGTGAATAACTTGCCCAAGGAAACCCCGTCAGAAAGCAGAAGTCAGACTTCACAGGAAGGCAGTCTGCTCCCAGAGTCTTCGGTTCTAGCCACATGGTACCTTGCTGCACAGACACAGCCTTAGAAAACATTTTGAGAATTTTTCCTTTTCAATTCCCTATCAAATGAGATAAGCATGTCAGCTGCCTCACAGTGGCTGCCTCCTGCCGGGGGCCCTTAACTATTCATGCCTTTCCTTCTCTCCAGCATAGAATCCTGCCTGTTTTGAGCTTGTTTCTCAGTAAACATGCAGTTTCTCCCCACAGGCACTTTTGGTCCCAGTTGGTCATTCTACCAGGTTTAGGTTTGTAATAAGATAGAACTGATGCATATACGTTTCACCTGGAATACTGAGTAATACTGAGAATAAATACAAGTATTTTTGAAATCACTTCCAATAACTAGGGACTGTGCTAACCAATTCCTACATATTACTCACTATAGAAAGGCTCAAAATTAATTTACTAAACATTTTTTCTTAGGTTTTTTAGAATTCTTTTGATAAATGTTCTAACATTTTTGTCCACCTCCTGGGCTTGCTGATTGCCATGGGACAAGGATTTCTTTTCAGAAAAGGAAATCTCTGCCATCATTCTGCCAGTCCTCACTCTCCTCACCAAATAGCTTTTGTAATAAGAAAAAGGTAGGTCTCTCTTTGTATTAAAAATACACGTTTTCACTCCTTCCTCATGAATAAAAATAAGTATTTATTTATTTCTCCCTACCTATACTTGAGGAAATGACTCATCTGGGGTTAGACCATATTTAGCCAAGAAGTCCTTTGATCCCTTTGTAAATACCTACTTCTGGGGACAGAGAAAGAGATTAAGAGGGATCTGTGCTTTTTGGGGGGTGTGGGGTGTTGGGGATCAGGGTTTGATCTTCTAGAATACAGATAACCTTCAGATTAGTTCTTTTCTCAAAAAAATGCAATAATGATTTTGTTTCCCATTTTCCCCCTTTTTTTCTGTGAAATTTATTGTTTCCACCTTGAAGGATTATTTTTGGGAGGAAGTATTTTTTTTAACCATATGATGATCCTATACAGTTGCCCAGAGTAGGACCCTATCATGTCATTAACATGCCGTATGAGTTCTGAAGAAACAAAAGCTACAGAGCCCCAGTTATATACAACCGTCTTAGGTAATAATGTTTACAAACCTATGTTCAATAAAACAAATGTAAGCCGTCAATGCAGCGTGAGAGTAATCAAAGAAAGCACAGGGACAGCCACCTTTGGTCAGTCTGTCCCCAGGAGGTGGCACCAGCCAGCCCCTGGAATCAGGTCATTTTTTATGCTCAAAAAAAAAACAAAAACAAAACTGAGGGACTGCAAAGCATTGTCTTGCAGAAAGCACACAACAGTCTACCATATGTACAGAGATGTGGACGGGATTTTGGACTCTGATTATAGAATTAGATATTAAACTCTTTGAGCTGAGAGTCTGGTTGCTACCTATTGCAATAGCTGGTCATGCCCAGCACAGTGAATCTTTATCCAGAGGTGATCCACCAGTGGTCACTGAGTGGCAGCTTGCCATAAAACCATTAAATCATGGATTCAAAAAGACAACCAGAATCCTAGCAGTTTGTTCACCACTTATGAGAAGTCTAGAAAAAATGGATGAGTTTTACAGAAGCCTTACGGAAGCCTTTTAGGGGCACCCGGGCGTGTATATAAGTCCTCAGAAATACCCAAGTCGCCAATTTGTCACGAACACGAAATTAGCCTTCATCTATGACATAGTAACTAAATATAAGTCATAGAAAGTATCTTCTTGACCTGAAATGGCATTGCTGGGTGTGCTGATACCCCTATAATAAATCCAGTTACATAAAAATAGGAACTATGAGGTTCTTACTGTTTTTCTCTAGGCCGAATGATTTTCTTCTTTTATAAAAATTATTAGGCTGCATTTCTCCTTTGAATTGTCTATTATTTTAATTAGAGAACTGGGGAAATTTCCCTCTTGCTAAATCTTCCCAGCCCTGCTGAACGGTAATGACTAGTTTCAAGTTGTCAGAACAGAAACGATCTTTGCAGCTGCCCTGTCACGTGGGCGGTTCTTTTTCTCCACGTCAAAGCCAGATCCTTTTTTATTTTTGCTCTTAAGTGAGCAAATTAGGAGGAAGGTAAAATGAATAAATCTTCATTACATTCCAGAAAAGAAAATTGTAAACTGCTTACATAAGCTGCGCCAGGCGAATTAAACGGAAAGGAAGTCCTCATTACGGCAGAAGGCTGGACGACTTTTTAACAATTGGGAAGAGTCCCTGAGAGCGCAAACACTCTAATTTCACACCTGGCCCAAATATGTCAAGAATGATCTACCTTTTACGTGTGAAACATCACCCCGTCTTACGATAGAATAGAGTAGGTTGTATTTGAAGTCAAGTTCTTAAATAAAACTTTTTAGACTGCTTAAAATTCTGCTTTCTCATGATACATATCAGCCTGCTCCCTATAAACTTTCCTCTTCACCCACACTTTTCTACTCTGTGTCTATGAAGTGAAATAGGCTCGTTTTCCTATTTTTATTCCAAGTTTTAAACTTATACATATTAGGTCTGTCAATTTTTTGCCACACTGATGGTCTGAAAGCAGTTGTATGATGCAGAAAACAGTGTTAGTAAGGGAGCAATGGTCATGTTGCATCGTCTTCCCCCAAATGAGTCCAGTCACTTTCAATCATTCACAGGGATTGAATTTTAGGATGGAAGTATGCATATATGAAGGCTGTCATTGCACAGGTTATTTTCCAAGCTGTCTCTAGACTGGTATAAGTATATTCAGTAAAATTTATGTTGCCAACCCCTCTTCAGAAAACCCTCATTGTGTACAACCAGTGTGTGTCAACAACATTGACCCACATTCTCCCTGTGTGCATCTAAATACACTCAGTTAAGAAGAGAACTCTGCTGAATCCAAATGTAATATAGTATATTTTCTTCCATGAGATTTTTTTTTCACATCTGAGTTTATATAAATTAAAATTAAATATATGAAATTAATTTTTGAGGAAGATTAGCCCTGAGCTAACATCTGTCAAAAATCCTCCTCTTTTTGCTGAGGAAGATGGCTCTGAGCTAACATCTGTGCCCATCTTCCTCTATTTTATATGTGGGATGCCTGCCACAGCATGGCTTGATAAGCAGCGCATAGGTCTGTGCCCAGGATCCGAACCAGCAAACCCCGGGCCGCCAAAGTACAGCACACGTACTTAGCCGTTATGCCACTAGGCGGGCCCCTGTGTGGATTTTTATTTTTTATTTTCATGTTGTTCCTCGTGGGCATCATCAGAGGGCACTTTAACTCATGTGTCATACTTGTGACAAGATATATTCAGAGGATAATGCTAGCTCAACTTTTAACAGCTCATTAAATTTTATAAACTGTAGGGGCTGCCTCCGTGGCCAAGTGGTTGAGTTTGTGCGCTCTGCTGCGGCAGCCCAGGGTTCGGATCCTGGGTGCGGACATGGAGCGACTCGTTAGGCCACGTTGAGGCGGCATCCCACATCCCACACCTAGAAGGACCTGCAACTAAGATATACAACTATGTATGGGGGGTTGGGGAAGATAAAAGCAGAAAAAAAAATTTTAGAAACTGTAAAAAGAAAATTAGTGATAACCCCCATCATCAAAAGAAATACATAGCAAGTGGTATTATTTTGTGTATGAATTTCTAGAGTCAGAATCTGGCTTTTCAAATTGCTAAATGCTGACATAGTATGATGGAAGAAATAACACATTTAATACCATTTCATTTACTATTACTGTTTCTTAAGATCCAGAGAAATTTATATATTGCAACACTATTCACCCTAAAATATGTGTGATATATTTTTTCTGAGAAAGTAACTCAAAGGGCCAGTCTGGTGGCCTGGTGCTTAAGTTTGCACAATCTGCCTCCATGGCCCGGGGTTCACAAGTTCAGATCCCAGGCATGGACCCATCACCTCTAGTCAAGCCATGAAGTGTTGGCATCCCACATAAAATAGAGGAAGATTGGCACAGATGTTAGCTCAGGGCCAAGTTTCCTCACCAAAAAAAAGAGTAACTCAACAAGTCTGTGATGTTTTATCAACAACCGAGAATTACTGATATTGTAATATGTAGAAAAACCTTCGAACTTAAAAAGAAGTTTACAAACTTACTTTAAACCTAATACAAACTTACATTAAATTTCATGGCTCAGTGATCAGGTTGCCTCCTCTCTCTATCTCTTTTCTTCCGCATTCTAAGCTCCAAGACTGCAATGAGAGGAGAGTTGTTTCCTGGGTAGGGCACAAAGGCCAGTCTTCTCTCTGCTGTTGGCAGGAGTGTTCGGTCCTCATTACCTTCTCCAGAGCCTCCCTTGACCCCAACTCACAACCCTTCACTTTGTTGAAAACATCTACCCTTTGAGTCCGGGTGCTGAGGCTCCAGTCCCAAACAGCACGTCTACAGGAGGTATCCATCAAAACCAAATTGGATTTTGCTGTTTTGGGGTGTTTTTGTTTGTTTGTTTGTTATTTTATTTGTTTTGTTTTGTTTTGGTAGGGTGAAATTTCTTTTAGTCATCTTCTGTCTTATTCAACTCACAACACAATATTTGTTATAGCCACACATTTTAGCAAGGGAGAGAAATAATGAACAATAAATATAAGTAAATTATATAACATTTTAGAAGGTAAAAAGTGCTATGGGAGAGAAAAGAAAGAGAAGAGCCAATTAAGAGGGTCAAGACTTCAAGGTGAGGAGGTTATAATTTTTAAATGGGTGGTGAGGAAAGGCCTCAATGAAAAATGACCTTTTGAGAGGAGATTTCTTTTCAATTATAATTCATATTAGTAAGGCTGATTCTAAGATATGGTAAATACCTGCAAGAAAATGGAATTGCTCAGTCAATTAGCTGGGTAAAGCTACCTCACTGAATATTCAGTATTCTGTGAGCATAGATCCGATTATTTAATACACTCTTTCAGAATACCATGAGACCAGGGCCAACACAGCACATTAGGACCTCTCAAAGGACAATCCCAGCTGACCAGAGCTAGTTACAACATTTATCTTCACGGAAGATTACTCACTAAGAGAAAAGTTAATATATTGGTTCTAACTTGTAAATTTGAGAACTAACTCCTTCCTTTGGTAAACTCACACTGTTGAAGGACCCAAGCAGAAGTTTTTTTTCTTTTTTAGCCCATCTGCCTATCACTGAAACTCCTTTCCTGCATATGTAAAGATACAGAATTAACACCTCCATCTCTAACCAACCAGATGCCGTGATGGGAACGATCACCTTGGAGACGCTGAGGCTGAGGCTGGTTTTCTCTGAAATCCTCTGGTTCTTCAAGTTTTCTCCCAATCAAAAATGCTTATATCTGCTTACAAATTTCATTTTTGTTAGCAAGTATAGTCCGTTGACAGAAAAATAAAATACAGCAGTATAATTATCGGAAATGGACAGGTCAAGTGAGCCTGTTAGCAAATACATTTCTAGAAATGCATGCTGTTCTGGATGAGTTATTGATTTGAGCTGCAAACAGTCTATGGGTAGCTTGCTTCTTTAATTTCTTAACGCTAACAGCCTCATTTGTTAGAAGCAGCATGCCTCTTTTTGAAAATACATTTGGAAGTGACTTTTGAGCACATATCTACCAGGTCTGTAAGTGTTTGGAACAATAACTACAGAACTCACAAACAAGTATTAATGGATTTTCTCCCTCCTAAAAGGACGAGAATATGGGCATACAACAAAACAATTACAGTTATTGTTATACTGAAATCTGTGAAAATATAGGGATGAAATGAAAAGAAGCTTCCTGCTCATCAAACCAGCTATTTTTAATCTGTGCTACTTTCTCTCCAATTGCTTCAGTCCTCTATAATTCTTTTTACTCGTTGACAAGCCCATGTATGAAATCTGATAAAATGAATTTGGATTCCATTTATTTATTACCCTGATTTAGGAAATACTGCAAGTCAACAGTAAGATCAAGATTAGAGAGAGATTTTCCTGCCTTTTGAAGTTTCGCTACCTGAGTTTGGGGAAGTATGTTTCTGCTGTTCTGTTCTGGTGACTTACCACACCTGCTCTATGACTTAGTTGGTTTGCTTCCGGCTATAGAATATAATTTGCCTGCCTTGAGTTTGCAGCTTGTATGAAAGGTAAAGTATATTTCTTGAGGACTCTGCTCCCATTACACCAAGTAGTGACGGTTCAGCCTTCCTCCATGTGTGTTTATGTATGTATGTGCACATATATGCTTAAAGTGTTCTGTGTTTTGTGGTGGGGATTGGTTCATTCCTCTAAAATCGTCTGTTTTGTCTTTTACAAGTACAGGTATTCCTGACAATCAATGCTTGCTCTCTTTTTAGTGTCAACAGAAATTCACAGTCATTTCCTGGTAACATTCCAGAAATATGAATTGATGCCATTTCAGCAAGTTGGTAAATGTAAGTAGAGTTTAGAGTGTGTGTTAAAATAAAATAAGTAGACTATACATTAAGCATACTTGATACCTAGAATATAGGAGCCAAGAAAAGTATCTCAAGCCAGGCAGTATTTTTCTGTTTTTACAAACGTTTTTGCTTCTTTTGCTCTTTTTTTAGAATGGAGTGTGCAATTGGCTAAAGAAGAGTTATTTAAATTCACAATCTCAGTGAGCAGTATTGTTCTAACATTGAAAGGAATAGTCTCCGAGGAGGCAAACTAAATATTGTGTGAAGAATTTATCTCTAGGGCAAATATATCCCATTTTCAGTTTCTTACAACTCAGCCCTCTCCTAGGAAGCTTCCTAATACTTTCATTTATAATCCAAATGATATTTCTGACAGCAGATCTCCTCCCCTGAGCTGCCACTCCTTCCTGCCTCTGCACACGCAGGGTCACAGGTGGCAGGACGGGCAGACAAAAGTCTTTGCCCGAATGTTAGACATAATTATTGTGAACTTTGTTGCAATGTAGAGCAAGTAGAAAAAATGATTTCCCACTTATGTATTTACTGTTCTCATATCTCATTAACTTTTGAGTCTTCCTCTGGATGTGTGATATTGCTGTATCATGATTTTTAATACTACAGCTTCTGTGAGTAATGATGATCTCACAGCAATGTATATTTCAAGAGGTTACTCCTAATAAGACCTTACAGTTGTATAGTTGCTGTAGAGTTTACCAAAACACTGTCCCGGATACTTACAACTGGTGGTGATGCTACATCTCTGCTGTGGCTCAGGAAGAGCAAGTGTTTTAACCTGCGTTTCCTGAGTATATTTATACATCATGGTATCCCAGAAACTTCCACTCGGGAATATGGAGGGTGCCAAACAAGGTTTATTGAGTACATTAATGACAGATTTAATGAATGAATAAGTATTCTGATTTCTGAATACAGATTTGGTATTTATAGGTATCCAAATACAGATTTGTTTTAATATAGAGGCGTGAAGATATTCTTTATCACATAGCGTTGTGTAAATTTTGTTGATGTTTTTAGGGACTGTAACTAAATACGCGATGGGCAAGACACTTTGGAAGAGATACTAGAAGTAAACAATCATACATTGCCTTAAGCACACTCGTGGCTTTTTCCCAGAGTAAGCATTTCAGGAAAGTAATCTCAACAAGAATTGAGCTTACCGATTGAGAGCTTTAGGCCATGAAAATTAATTGTATTATAGTCTATGATTTAATACTTTTTGGTTTGTGTCAAGCAAAGTATATGTCATCAAACAGGGAGGATCGAGTGGTAGAAAGCATTCTAGACTTGGAGGGAAAGGATTAGCTTTGAATTCTGACTCCATCCCAGTATGGAGTTTTCTCTTATATTCCCCTCCATCGACTATAAAATGGGGGTAATAATGGCTTCCTTTCCTGCTTCCCAGGGATATAATGCATGTCAAAAACACATATTCTGTGAAAATCTTTGGATTTCTCTGAAATTAAGATTCCATTATCCTCAAAGCTGTCCTTTTACTGACTGCTTTGTTTTACAAGACTTTCGTAAAACTATTAGGTTTATCATTCCCTTCAGGCATAAGCCTTGAAAACATTTCTACCTGTGAAATTATTTCATGCATTTCACATTGGAAACAATGTATGTTTCCATTCACTTTCATTGTCAGACATAGCTTAAATTAAATGCAAATGACTTTATACTGAAATGAAACTACATCAAAATAACACAACTACAGAAGTTGTTTCCATTTAACTTTCAAAGGGCAAAAATTCTCATTATCCTAAATGACATCATTCTGGGATTGGGCACAAAGGTAAAGGGGATGTAAGGCATATTAACTTCAAACAGCTGAAGTTGCTGGTAAATGTCTTTTACTCATAGCACCATTACTCACCAAAGATTCTGTGACCAAGCAAAAGATCCTGAACAGTGGTAAATGCTTTGCTCATTTACTTATGAACTGTCTACTAATGCCGGCAAGATTGGACTCCCACTAGAGAGAAAAGGAGGTTGGTAAGATGGACAGGTAGTACCGATGGAGAAGAAGACGCTGGAATGAGCGGAGTATACTTTTAACAGCTTCTATCTCTAAAATCCTGACTTCTCTCATCATTTCTGGACACAGATTTGCCAAAAAAGCTACAGCCAGAATTGGTCCAAAACTAATGGGTTTTAGTAACTTCCTTTGGATTAAGAGTAGAAAAATGGTCTCAGAGATATACATCTGGGAAAACATTTTTAATTTTCCAATATAACTAAGCTGTGCCATGGATTTAATTCAGCCAAAACTTTTCATCCAAAATTGTTTCACCAGAAGTGGATACGTTATGCAATTGACTCAATTATCTCCAAAGTGTAGCATTGTAAGGCACTTCTCCAATGGGCATTATTACCATTGATCACCGACAAACTTCTATTAAATTCCCAGCATTTAAAAATATATATATATAGCATCACAATCTACAAGCATTTCCAATGGTAGTGCTGTGTAATATCTCATGATATATAAATTACGAAATTCTGTCCAAAGTTGAAATATAACTATGAAAAGTAATTTTCAATACTGAGCAATTATAGCAAAACTAGAGAGCTCTCCAAGAAAATTTTCTAATTTCATGTCTCCTTTTAAATCTAATTTGCATTATCATGAAAATTAAAATCTTACCAAGTATTTTCCTCCGTTTATGTCAGAGTGCCTAGCGTACATTTTCCCCTGAAAAATCCATATTCTATTTTCCTCATTTCAAAGACAAATATATTTTAATACAAAACTAGACTTTAAATAATACTAGTTGATATTAGCAAGCTAGCATATAAATATACTAGAAAGAATATTGATCAAAAACTAATGAATACAATTCCCATGGCAATAAAATGTCAAGAAACTGGTGCTGTTGATAAAT